>NC_091743.1:14554967-15837952 GCF_043380555.1 Nothobranchius furzeri
CCCAGTGTTGACATGTGGCAAGACGCTCCTCGGGGCGCGTCTTGCTTGGGCCTCTCTCCAGGAGGCGCTCAGTCAGACCCAGTGTTGACATGTGGAAAGACGCTCCTCGGGGAACGTCTTGCTTGGGCCTCTCTCCTGGAGGCGCTCAGTCAGACCCAGTGTTGACATGTGGCAAGACGCTCCTCGGGGCACGTCTTGCTTGGGCCTCTCTCCTGGAGGGCCTCAGTCAGACCCATTGTTGATATGTGGCAAGACGCTCCTCGGGGCGCTTCTTGCTTGGGCCTCTCTCCTGGAGGCGCTCAGTCAGACCCAGTGTTGACATGTGGCAAGACGCTCCTCGGGGCACGTCTTGCTTGGGCCTCTCTCCTGGAGGCGCTCAGTCAGACCCAGTGTTGATATGTGGCAAGACGCTCCTCGGGGTGCGTCTTGCTTGGGCCTCTCTCCTGGATGCGCTCAGTCAGACCCAGTGGTGACATGTGGCAAGACGCTCCTCGGGGCACGTATTGTTTGGGCCTCTCTCCTGGAGGCCCTCTGTCAGACCCAGTGTATACATGTGGCAAGACGCTCCTCGGGGCGCGTCTTTTTTGAGCTTCTCTCATTGAGGCCCTCAGTCAGACCCAGTGTTGACATGTGTCAAGATGCTCCTCGGGGCGCGTCTTGCTTGGGCCTCTCTCCTGGAGGCGCTCAGTCAGACCCAGTGTTGACATGTGGCAAGACACTCCTCGGGGCGCGTCTTGCTTGGGCCTCTCTCCTGGAGGCCCTCTGTCAGACCCAGTGTACATGTGGCAAGACGCTCCTAGGGGCGCGTCTTGCTTGGGCCTCTCTCCTGGAGGCGCTCAGTCAGACCCATTGTTGACATGTGGCAAGACGCTCCTCGGGGCGCGTCTTGCTTGGGCTTCTCTCCTGGAGGCCCTCAGTCAGACCCATTGTTGACATATGGCAAGACGCTCCTCGGGGCGCGTCTTGCTTGGGCCTCTCTCCTGGAGGCGCTCAGTCAGACCCATTGTTGACATGTGGCAAGACGCTCCTCGGGGCGCGTCTTGCTTGGGCTTCTCTCCTGGAGGCCCTCAGTCAGACCCATTGTTGACATGTGGCAAGACGCTCCTCTGGGCGCTTCTTGCTTGGGCCTCTCTCCTGGAGGCGCTCAGTCAGACCCAGTGTTGAAATGTGGCAAGACGCTCCTCGGGGCACGCCTTGCTTGCGCCTCTCTCCTGGAGGCGCTCAGTCAGACCCAGTGTTGTCATGTGGCAAGACGCTCCTCGTGGCACGTCTTGCTTGGGCCTCTCTCCTGGAGGCGCTCAGTCAGACCCAGTGTTGACATGTGGCACGATGCTCCTCGAGGCGCGTCTTACTTGGGCCTCTCTCCTGGAGGTGCTCAGTCAGACCCAGTGGTGACATGTTCCAAGACGCTCCTCGGGGCAAGTATTGCTTGGGCCTCTCTCCTGGAGAACCTCTGTCAGACCCAGTGTTGACATGTGGCAAGACGCTCCTCGGGGCGCGTCTTGCTTGGGCTTCTCTCATTGAGGCCCTCAGTCAGACCCAGTGTTGACATGTGTCAAGACGCTCCTCGGGGCGCGTCTTGCTTGGGCCTCTCTCCTGGAGGCGCTCAGTCAGACCCAGTGTTGACATGTGGCAAGACGTTCCTCGGGGCGCGTCTTGCTTGGGCCTCTCTCCTGGAGGCCCTCTGTCAGACCGAGTGCTGATATGTGGCAAGACGCTCCTCGGGGCGCGTCTTGCTTGGGCCTCTCTCCTGGAGGCGCTCAGTCAGACCCAGTGGTGACATATGGCAAGACGCTCCTCGGGGCGCGTATTGCTTGGGCCTCTCTCCTGGAGGCCCTCTGTCAGACACAATGTTGACATGTGGCAAGACACTCCTCGGGGCGCGTCTTGCTTGGGCTTCTCTCATGGAGGCCCTCAGTCAGACCCAGTGTTGACAAGTGTCAAGACACTCCTCTGGGCGCGTCTTGCTTGGGCCTCTCTCCTGGAGGCGCTCAGTCAGACCCATTGTTGACATGTGGCAAGACGCTCCTCGGGGGGCGTCTTGCTTGGGCCTCTCTCCTGGAGGCGCTCAGTCAGACCCAGTGTTGACATGTGGCAAGACGCTCCTCGGGGCGCGTCTTGCTTGGGCCTCTCTCCTGGAGGCGCTCAGTCAGACCCAGTGTTGACATGTGGAAAGACGCTCCTCGGGGAACGTCTTGCTTGGGCCTCTCTCCTGGAGGCGCTCAGTCAGACCCAGTGTTGACATGTGGCAAGACGCTCCTCGGGGCGCGTCTTGCTTGGGCCTCTCTCCTGGAGGCGCTCAGTCAGACCCAGTGTTGACATGTGGCAAGACGCTCCTCGGGGCACGTCTTGCTTGGGCCTCTCTCCTGGAGGCGCTCAGTCAGACCCAGTGTTGACATGTGTCAAGATGCTCCTCGAGGCGCGTCTTACTTGGGCCTCTCTCCTGGAGGTGCTCAGTCAGACCCAGTGGTGACATGTTCCAAGACGCTCCTCGGGGCAAGTATTGCTTGGGCCTCTCTCCTGGAGAACCTCTGTCAGACCCAGTGTTGACATGTGGCAAGACGCTCCTCGGGGCGCGTCTTGCTTGGGCTTCTCTCATTGAGGCCCTCAGTCAGACCCAGTGTTGACATGTGTCAAGACGCTCCTCGGGGCGCGTCTTGCTTGGGCCTCTCTCCTGGAGGCGCTCAGTCAGACCCAGTGTTGACATGTGTCAAGACGCTCCTCGGGGCGCGTCTTGCTTTGGCCTCTCTCCTGGAGGCGCTCAGTCAGACCCAGTGTTGACATGTGGCAAGACGTTCCTCGGGGCGCGTCTTGCTTGGGCCTCTCTCCTGGAGGCCCTCTGTCAGACCGAGTGCTGATATGTGGCAAGACCCTCCTCGGGGCGCGTCTTGCTTGGGCCTCTCTCCTGGAGGCGCTCAGTCAGACCCAGTGGTGACATATGGCAAGACGCTCCTCGGGGCGCGTATTGCTTGGGCCTCTCTCCTGGAGGCCCTCTGTCAGACACAATGTTGACATGTGGCAAGACACTCCTCGGGGCGCGTCTTGCTTGGGCTTCTCTCATGGAGGCCCTCAGTCAGACCCAGTGTTGACAATTGTCAAGAAACTCCTCGGGGCGCGTCTTGCTTGGGCCTCTCTCCTGGAGGCGCTCAGTCAGACCCATTGTTGACATGTGGCAAGACGCTCCTCGGGGGGCGTCTTGCTTGGGCCTCTCTCCTGGAGGCGCTCAGTCAGACCCAGTGTTGACATGTGGCAAGACGCTCCTCGGGGCGCGTCTTGCTTGGGCCTCTCTCCTGGAGGCGCTCAGTCAGACCCAGTGTTGACATGTGGAAAGACGCTCCTCGGGGAACGTCTTGCTTGGGCCTCTCTCCTGGAGGCGCTCAGTCAGACCCAGTGTTGACATGTGGCAAGACGCTCCTCGGGGCGCGTCTTACTTGGGCCTCTCTCCTGGAGGCGCTCAGTCAGACCCAGTGGTGACATGTGGCAAGACGCTCCTCGGGGCACGTATTGCTTGGGCCTCTCTCCTGGAGGCCCTCTGTCAGACCCAGTGTTGACATGTGGCAAGACGCTCCTCGGGGCGCGTCTTGCTTGGGCTTCTCTCATTGAGGCCCTCAGTCAGACCCAGTGTTGACAATTGTCAAGACGCTCATCGGGGCGCGTCTTGCTTGGGCCTCTCTCCTGGAGGCGCTCAGTCAGACCCATTGTTGACATGTGGCAAGACGCTCCTCGGGGGGCGTCTTGCTTGGGCTTCGCTCCTGGAGTCCCTCAGTCAGACCCAGTGTTGACATGTGGCAAGACGCTCCTCGGGGCACGTCTTGCTTGGGCCTCTCTCCTGGAGGCGCTCAGTCAGACCCAGTGTTGACATGTGGCAAGACGCTCCTCGGGGCGCGTCTTGCTTGGGCCTCTCTCCTGGAGGCGCTCAGTCAGACCCAGTGTTGACATGTGGCAAGACGCTCCTCGCGGCGCGTCTTGCTTGGGCCTCTCTCCTGGAGGCTCTCAGTCAGACCCAGTGGTGACATGTGGCAAGACGCTCCTCGGGGCGCGTCTTGCTTGGGCCTCTCTCCTGGAGGCGCTCAGTCAGACCGAGTGCTGACATGTGGCAAGGCGCTCCTCGGGGCACGTATTGCTTGGGCCTCTCTCCTGGAGGCGCTCAGTCAGACCCAGTGTTGACATGTGGCAAGACGCTCCTCGGGGCACGTCTTGCTTGGGCCTCTCTCCTGGAGGCGCTCAGTCAGACCGAGTGCTGACATGTGGCAAGACGCTCCTCGGGGCGCGTCATGCTTGGGCCTCTCTCCTGGAGGCGCTCAGTCAGACCCAGTGGTGACATGTGGCTAGACGCTCCTCGGGGCACGTATTGCTTGGGCCTCTCTCCTGGAGGCGCTCAGTCAGACCCAGTGTTGACATGTGGAAAGACGCTCCTCGGGGCGCGTATTGCTTGGGCCTCTCTCCTGGAGGCCCTCTGTCAGACCCAGTGTTGACATGTGGCAAGACGCTCCTCGGGGCGCGTCTTGCTTGGGCCTCTCTCCTGGAGGCGCTCAGTCAGACCCAGTGTTGACATGTGGCAAGACACTCCTCGGGGCGCGTCTTGCTTGGGCCTCTCTCCTGGAGGCCCTCTGTCAGACCCAGTGTACATGTGGCAAGACGCTCCTAGGGGCGCGTCTTGCTTGGGCCTCTCTCCTGGAGGCGCTCAGTCAGACCCAGTGGTGACATATGGCAAGACGCTCCTCGGGGCGCGTCTTGCTTGGGCCTCTCTCCTGGAGGCGCTCAGTCAGACCCATTGTTGACATGTGGCAAGACGCTCCTCGGGGCGCGTCTTGCTTGGGCTTCTCTCCTGGAGGCCCTCAGTCAGACCCATTGTTGACATGTGGCAAGACGCTCCTCGTGGCACGTCTTGCTTGGGCCTCTCTCCTGGAGGCGCTCAGTCAGACCCAGTGTTGACATGTGTCAAGATGCTCCTCGAGGCGCGTCTTACTTGGGCCTCTCTCCTGGAGGTGCTCAGTCAGACCCAGTGGTGACATGTTCCAAGACGCTCCTCGGGGCAAGTATTGCTTGGGCCTCTCTCCTGGAGAACCTCTGTCAGACCCAGTGTTGACATGTGGCAAGACGCTCCTCGGGGCGCGTCTTGCTTGGGCTTCTCTCATTGAGGCCCTCAGTCAGACCCAGTGTTGACATGTGTCAAGACGCTCCTCGGGGCGCGTCTTGCTTGGGCCTCTCTCCTGGAGGCGCTCAGTCAGACCCAGTGTTGACATGTGGCAAGACGTTCCTCGGGGCGCGTCTTGCTTGGGCCTCTCTCCTGGAGGCCCTCTGTCAGACCGAGTGCTGATATGTGGCAAGACGCTCCTCGGGGCGCGTCTTGCTTGGGCCTCTCTCCTGGAGGCGCTCAGTCAGACCCAGTGGTGACATATGGCAAGACGCTCCTCGGGGCGCGTATTGCTTGGGCCTCTCTCCTGGAGGCCCTCTGTCAGACACAATGTTGACATGTGGCAAGACACTCCTCGGGGCGCGTCTTGCTTGGGCTTCTCTCATGGAGGCCCTCAGTCAGACCCAGTGTTGACAAGTGTCAAGAAACTCCTCGGGGCGCGTCTTGCTTGGGCCTCTCTCCTGGAGGCGCTCAGTCAGACCCATTGTTGACATGTGGCAAGACGCTCCTCGGGGGGCGTCTTGCTTGGGCCTCTCTCCTGGAGGCGCTCAGTCAGACCCAGTGTTGACATGTGGCAAGACGCTCCTCGGGGCGCGTCTTGCTTGGGCCTCTCTCCTGGAGGCGCTCAGTCAGACCCAGTGTTGACATGTGGAAAGACGCTCCTCGGGGAACGTCTTGCTTGGGCCTCTCTCCTGGAGGCGCTCAGTCAGACCCAGTGTTGACATGTGGCAAGACGCTCCTCGGGGCGCGTCTTACTTGGGCCTCTCTCCTGGAGGCGCTCAGTCAGACCCAGTGGTGACATGTGGCAAGACGCTCCTCGGGGCACGTATTGCTTGGGCCTCTCTCCTGGAGGCCCTCTGTCAGACCCAGTGTTGACATGTGGCAAGACGCTCCTCGGGGCGCGTCTTGCTTGGGCTTCTCTCATTGAGGCCCTCAGTCAGACCCAGTGTTGACAATTGTCAAGACGCTCATCGGGGCGCGTCTTGCTTGGGCCTCTCTCCTGGAGGCGCTCAGTCAGACCCATTGTTGACATGTGGCAAGACGCTCCTCGGGGGGCGTCTTGCTTGGGCTTCGCTCCTGGAGTCCCTCAGTCAGACCCAGTGTTGACATGTGGCAAGACGCTCCTCGGGGCACGTCTTGCTTGGGCCTCTCTCCTGGAGGCGCTCAGTCAGACCCAGTGTTGACATGTGGCAAGACGCTCCTCGGGGCGCGTCTTGCTTGGGCCTCTCTCCTGGAGGCGCTCAGTCAGACCCAGTGTTGACATGTGGCAAGACGCTCCTCGCGGCGCGTCTTGCTTGGGCCTCTCTCCTGGAGGCTCTCAGTCAGACCCAGTGGTGACATGTGGCAAGACGCTCCTCGGGGCGCGTCTTGCTTGGGCCTCTCTCCTGGAGGCGCTCAGTCAGACCGAGTGCTGACATGTGGCAAGGCGCTCCTCGGGGCACGTATTGCTTGGGCCTCTCTCCTGGAGGCGCTCAGTCAGACCCAGTGTTGACATGTGGCAAGACGCTCCTCGGGGCACGTCTTGCTTGGGCCTCTCTCCTGGAGGCGCTCAGTCAGACCGAGTGCTGACATGTGGCAAGACGCTCCTCGGGGCGCGTCATGCTTGGGCCTCTCTCCTGGAGGCGCTCAGTCAGACCCAGTGGTGACATGTGGCTAGACGCTCCTCGGGGCACGTATTGCTTGGGCCTCTCTCCTGGAGGCGCTCAGTCAGACCCAGTGTTGACATGTGGAAAGACGCTCCTCGGGGCGCGTCTTACTTGGGCCTCTCTCCTGGAGGCGCTCAGTCAGACCCAGTGGTGACATGTGGCAAGACGCTCCTCGGGGCACGTATTGCTTGGGCCTCTCTCCTGGAGGCCCTCTGTCAGACCCAGTGTTGACATGTGGCAAGACGCTTCTCGGGCCGCGTCTTGCTTGGGCTTCTCTCATTGAGGCCCTCAGTCAGACCCAGTGTTGACAATTGTCAAGACACTCCTCGGGGCGCGTCTTGCTTGGGCCTATCTCCTGGAGGCCCTCTGTCAGACCCAATGTTGACATGTGGCAAGACGCTCCTAGGGGCGCGTCTTGCTTGGGCCTCTCTCCTGGAGGCGCTCAGTCAGACCGAGTGCTGACAGGGGGCAAGACGCTCCTCGGTGCGCGTCTTGCTTGGGCCTCTCTCCTGGAGGCGCTCAGTCAGACCCAGTGTTGACATGTGGCAAGACGCTCCTCGGTGCGCGTCTTGCTTGGGCCTCTCTCCTGGAGGCGCTCAGTCAGACCCAGTGTTGACATGTGGCAAGACGCTCCTCGGGGCGCGTCTTACTTGGGCCTCTCTCCTGGAGGCGCTCAGTCAGACCCAGTGTTGACATGTGGCAAGACGCTCCTCGGGGCACGTCTTGCTTGGGCCTCTCTCCTGGAGGCTCTCAGTCAGACCCAGTGGTGACATGTGGCAAGACGCTCCTCGGGGCGCATCTTGCTTGGGCCTCTCTCCTGGAGGCGCTCAGTCAGACCGAGTGCTGACATGTGGCAAGACGCTCCTCGGGGCACGTCTTGCTTGGGCATCTCTCCTGGAGGCGCTCAGCCAGACCCAGTGGTGACATGTGGCTAGACGCTCCTCAGGGCACGTATTGCTTGGGCCTCTCTCCTGGAGGCCCTCTGTCAGACCCAGTGTTGACATGTGGCAAGACGCTCCTCGGGGCGCGTCTTGCTTGGGCCTCTCTCCTGGAGGCCCTCAATCAGACCCAGTGTTGACACGTGGACAGACGCTCCTCGGGGCGCGTCTTGCTTGGGCCTCTCTCCTGGAGGCGCTCAGTCAGACCGAGTAGTGACATGTGGCATGACGCTCCTCGGGGCGCGTCTTGCTTGGGCCTCTCTCCTGGAGGCGCTCAGTCAGACCCATTGGTGACATGTGGCAAGACACTCCTCGGGGCGCGTATTGCTTGGGCCTCTCTCCTGGAGGCCCTCTGTCAGACACAGTGTTGACATGTGGCAAGACACTCCTCGGGGCGCGTCTTGCTTGGGCTTCTCTCATGGAGGCCCTCAGTCAGACCCAGTGTTGACAAGTGTCAAGACACTCCTCGGGGCGCGTCTTGCTTGGGCCTCTCTCCTGGAGGCGCTCAGTCAGACCCATTGTTGACATGTGGCAAGACGCTCCTCGGGGGGCGTCTTGCTTGGGCCTCTCTCCTGGAGGCGCTCAGTCAGACCCAGTGTTGACATGTGGCAAGACGCTCGTCGGGGCGCGTCTTGCTTGGGCCTCTCTCCTGGAGGCGCTCAGTCAGACCCAGTGTTGACATGTGGAAAGACGCTCCTCGGGGAACGTCTTGCTTGGGCCTCTCTCCTGGAGGCGCTCAGTCAGACCCAGTGGTGACATGTGGCAAGACGCTCCTCGGGGCACGTATTGCTTGGGCCTCTCTCCTGGAGGCCCTCTGTCAGACCCAGTGTTGACATGTGGCAAGACGCTCCTCGGGGCGCGTCTTGCTTGGGCTTCTCTCATTGAGGCCCTCAGTCAGACCCAGTGTTGACAATTGTCAAGACGCTCATCGGGGCGCGTCTTGCTTGGGCCTCTCTCCTGGAGGCGCTCAGTCAGACCCATTGTTGACATGTGGCAAGACGCTCCTCGGGGGGCGTCTTGCTTGGGCCTCTCTCCTGGAGGCGCTCAGTCAGACCCAGTGTTGACATGTGGCAAGACGCTCCTCGGGGCACGTCTTGCTTGGGCCTCTCTCCTGGAGGCGCTCAGTCAGACCCAGTGTTGACATGTGGCAAGACGCTCCTCGGGGCGCGTCTTGCTTGGGCCTCTCTCCTGGAGGCGCTCAGTCAGACCCAGTGTTGACATGTGGCAAGACGCTCCTCGGGGCGCGTCTTGCTTGGGCCTCTCTCCTGGAGGCTCTCAGTCAGACCCAGTGGTGACATGTGGCAAGACGCTCCTCGGGGCGCGTCTTGCTTGGGCCTCTCTCCTGGAGGCGCTCAGTCAGACCGAGTGCTGACATGTGGCAAGGCGCTCCTCGGGGCACGTATTGCTTGGGCCTCTCTCATGGAGGCGCTCAGTCAGACCCAGTGTTGACATGTGGCAAGACGCTCCTCGGGGCACGTCTTGCATGGGCCTCTCTCCTGGAGGCGCTCAGTCAGACCGAGTGCTGACATGTGGAAAGACGCACCTCGGGGCGCGTCTTGCTTGGGCTTCTCTCATTGAGGCCCTCAGTCAGACCCAGTGTTGACATGTGTCAAGACGCTCCTCGGGGCGCGTATTGCTTGGGCCTCTCTCCTGGAGGCGCTCAGTCAGACCCAGTGTTGACATGTGGCAAGACACTCCTCGGGGCGCGTCTTGCTTGGGCCTCTCTCCTGGAGGCCCTCTGTCAGACCCAGTGTTGACATGTGGCAAGAAGCTCCTAGGGGCACGTCTTGCTTGGCTCTCTCTCCTGGAGGCGCTCAGTCAGACCGAGTGCTGACATGTGGCAAGACGCTCCTCGGGGCGCGTATTGCTTGGGCCTCTCTCCTGGAGGCCCTCTGTCAGACCCAGTGTTGACATGTGGCAAGACACTCCTCGGGGCGCGTCTTGCTTGGGCTTCTCTCATGGATGCCCTCAGTCAGACCAAGTGTTGACAAGTGTCAAGACACTCCTCGGGGCGCGTCTTGCTTGGGCCTCTCTCCTGGAGGCGCTCAGTCAGACCCATTGTTGACATGTGGCAAGACGCTCCTCGGGGCGCTTCTTGCTTGGGCCTCTCTCCTGGAGGCGCTCAGTCAGACCCAGTGTTACATGTGGCAAGACGCTCCTCGGGGCACGTCTTGCTTGGGCCTCTCTCCTGGAGGCGCTCAGTCAGACCCAGTGGTGACATGTGGCAAGACACTCCTCGGGGCGCGTCTTGCTTGGGCCTCTCTCCTGGAGGCCCTCTGTCAGACCCAGTGTTGACATGTGGCAAGACGCTCCTAGGGGCGCGTCTTGCTTGGGCCTCTCTCCTGGAGGCGCTCAGTCAGACCGAGTGCTGACATGTGGCAAGACGCTCCTCGGGGCATGTATTGCTTGGGCCTCTCTCCTGGAGGCCCTCTGTCAGACCCAGTGTTGACATGTGGCAAGACGCTTCTCGGGGCGCGTCTTGCTTGGGCTTCTCTCATTGAGGCCCTCAGTCAGACCCAGTGTTGACATGTGTCAAGACGCTCCTCGGGGTGCGTCTTGCTTGGGCCTCTCTCCTGGAGGCGCTCAGTCAGACCCAGTGTTGACATGTGGCAAGACACTCCTCGGGGCGCGTCTTGCTTGGGCCTCTCTCCTGGAGGCCCTCTGTCAGACCCAGTGTTGACATTTGGCAAGAAGCTCCTAGGGGCGCGTCTTGCTTGGCTCTCTCTCCTGGAGGCGCTCAGTCAGACCGAGTGCTGACATGTGGCAAGACGCTCCTCGGGGCGCGTCTTGCTTGGGCCTCTCTCCTGGAGGCGCTCAGTCAGACCCAGTGGTGACATATGGCAAGACGCTCCTCGGGGCGCGTATTGCTTGGGCCTCTCTCCTGGAGGCCCTCTGTCAGACCCAGTGGTGACATATGGCAAGACACTCCTCGGGGCGCGTCTTGCTTGGGCTTCTCTCATGGAGGCCCTCAGTCAGACCCAGTGTTGACAAGTGTCAAGACACTCTTCGGGGCGCGTCTTGCTTGGGCATCTCTCCTGGAGGCGCTCAGTCAGACCCATTGTTGACATGTGGCAAGACGCTCCTCAGGGCGCTTCTTGCTTGGGCCTCTCTCCTGGAGGCGCTCAGTCAGACCCAGTGTTGACATGTGGCAAGACGCTCCTCGGGGCACGTCTTGCTTGGGCCTCTCTCCTGGAGGCGCTCAGTCAGACCCAGTGGTGACATGTGGCAAGACACTCCTCGGGGCGCGTCTTGCTTGGGCCTCTCTCCTGGAGGCCCTCTTTCAGACCCAGTGTTGACATGTGGCAAGACGCTCCTAGGGGCGCGTCTTGCTTGGGCCTCTCTCCTGGAGGCGCTCAGTCAGACCGAGTGATGACAGGGGGCAAGACGCTCCTCGGTGCGCGTCTTGCTTGGGCCTCTCTCCTGGAGGCGCTCAGTCAGACCCAGTGTTGACATGTGGCAAGACGCTCCTCGGTGCGCGTCTTGCTTGGGCCTCTCTCCTGGAGGCGCTCAGTCAGACCCAGTGTTGACATGTGGCAAGACGCTCCTCGGGGCGCTTCTTACTTGGGCCTCTCTCCTGGAGGCGCTCAGTCAGACCCAGTGTTGACATGTGGCAAGACGCTCCTCGGGGCACGTCTTGCTTGGGCCTCTCTCCTGGAGGCTCTCAGTCAGACCCAGTGGTGACATGTGGCAAGACGCTCCTCGGGGCGCATCTTGCTTGGGCCTCTCTCCTGGAGGCGCTCAGTCAGACCGAGTGCTGACATGTGGCAAGACGCTCCTCGGGGCACGTCTTGCTTGGGCATCTCTCCTGGAGGCGCTCAGCCAGACCCAGTGGTGACATGTGGCTAGACGCTCCTCGGGGCACGTATTGCTTGGGCCTCTCTCCTGGAGGCCCTCTGTCAGACCCAGTGTTGACATGTGGCAAGACGCTCCTCGGGGCACGTCTTGCATGGGCCTCTCTCCTGGAGGCGCTCAGTCAGACCGAGTGCTGACATGTGGAAAGACGCACCTCGGGGCGCGTCTTGCTTGGGCTTCTCTCATTGAGGCCCTCAGTCAGACCCAGTGTTGACATGTGTCAAGACGCTCCTCGGGGCGCGTATTGCTTGGGCCTCTCTCCTGGAGGCGCTCAGTCTGACCCAGTGTTGACATGTGGCAAGACACTCCTCGGGGCGCGTCTTGCTTGGGCCTCTCTCCTGGAGGCCCTCTGTCAGACCCAGTGTTGACATGTGGCAAGAAGCTCCTAGGGGCGCGTCTTGCTTGGCTCTCTCTCCTGGAGGCGCTCAGTCAGACCGAGTGCTGACATGTGGCAAGACGCTCCTCGGGGCGCGTCTTGCTTGGGCCTCTCTCCTGGAGGCGCTCAGTCAGACCCAGTGGTGACATATGGCAAGACGCTCCTCGGGACACGTATTGCTTGGGCCTCTCTCCTGGAGGCCCTCTGTCAGACCCAGTGTTGACATGTGGCAAGACACTCCTCGGGGCGCGTCTTGCTTGGGCTTCTCTCATGGAGGCCCTCAGTCAGACCAAGTGTTGACAAGTGTCAAGACACTCCTCGGGGCGCGTCTTGCTTGGGCCTCTCTCCTGGAGGCGCTCAGTCAGACCCATTGTTGACATGTGGCAAGACGCTCCTCGGGGCGCTTCTTGCTTGGGCCTCTCTCCTGGAGGCGCTCAGTCAGACCCAGTGTTACATGTGGCAAGACGCTCCTCGGGGCACGTCTTGCTTGGGCCTCTCTCCTGGAGGCGCTCAGTCAGACCCAGTGGTGACATGTGGCAAGACACTCCTCAGGGCGCGTCTTGCTTGGGCCTCTCTCCTGGAGGCCCTCTGTCAGACCCAGTGTTGACATGTGGCAAGACGCTCCTAGGGGCGCGTCTTGCTTGGGCCTCTCTCCTGGAGGCGCTCAGTCAGACCGAGTGCTGACATGTGGCAAGACGCTCCTCGGGGCACGTATTGCTTGGGCCTCTCTCCTGGAGGCCCTTTGTAAGACCCAGTGTTGACATGTGGCAAGACGCTTCTCGGGGCGCGTCTTGCTTGGGCTTCTCTCATTGAGGCCCTCAGTCAGACCCAGTGTTGACATGTGTCAAGACGCTCCTCGAGGTGCGTCTTGCTTGGGCCTCTCTCCTTGAGGCGCTCAGTCAGACCCAGTGTTGACATGTGGCAAGACACTCCTCGGGGCGCGTCTTGCTTGGGCCTCTCTCCTGGAGGCCCTCTGTCAGACCCAGTGTTGACATTTGGCAAGAAGCTCCTAGGGGCGCGTCTTGCTTGGCTCTCTCTCCTGGAGGCGCTCAGTCAGACCGAGTGCTGACATGTGGCAAGACGCTCCTCGGGGCGCGTCTTGCTTGGGCCTCTCTCCTGGAGGCGCTCAGTCAGACCCAGTGGTGACATATGGCAAGACGCTCCTCGGGGCGCGTATTGCTTGGGCCTCTCTCCTGGAGGCCCTCTGTCAGACCCAGTGTTGACATGTGGCAAGACACTCCTCGGGGCGCGTCTTGCTTGGGCTTCTCTCATGGAGGCCCTCAGTCAGACCCAGTGTTGACAAGTGTCAAGACACTCTTCGGGGCGCGTCTTGCTTGGGCCTCTCTCCTGGAGGCGCTCAGTCAGACCCATTGTTGACATGTGGCAAGACGCTCCTCGGGGCGCTTCTTGCTTGGGCCTCTCTCCTGGAGGCGCTCAGTCAGACCCAGTGTTGACATGTGGCAAGACGCTCCTCGGGGCACGTCTTGCTTGGGCCTCTCTCCTGGAGGCGCTCAGTCAGACCCAGTGGTGACATGTGGCAAGGCACTCCTCGGGGCGCGTCTTGCTTGGGCCTCTCTCCTGGAGGCCCTCTGTCAGACCCAGTGTTGACATGTGGCAAGACGCTCCTAGGGGCGCGTCTTGCTTGGGCCTCTCTCCTGGAGGCGCTCAGTCAGACCGAGTGCTGACATGTGGCAAGACGCTCCTCGGGGCACGTATTGCTTGGGCCTCTCTCCTGGAGGCGCTCAGTCAGACCCAGTGTTGACATGTGGCAAGACGCTTCTCGGGGCGCGTCTTGCTTGGGCTTCTCTCATTGAGGCCCTCAGTCAGACCCAGTGTTGACATGTGTCAAGACGCTCCTCGGGGTGCATCTTGCTTGGGCCTCTCTCCTGGAGGTGCTCAGTCAGACCCAGTGTTGACATGTGGCAAGACACTCCTCGGGGCGCGTCTTGCTTGGGCCTCTCTCCTGGAGGCCCTCTGTCAGACCCAGTGTTGACATTTGGCAAGAAGCTCCTAGGGGCGCGTCTTGCTTGGCTCTCTCTCCTGGAGGCGCTCAGTCAGACCGAGTGCTGACATGTGGCAAGACGCTCCTCGGGGCGCGTCTTGCTTGGGCCTCTCTCCTGGAGGCGCTCAGTCAGACCCAGTGGTGACATATGGCAAGACGCTCCTCGGGGCGCGTATTGCTTGGGCCTCTCTCCTGGAGGCCCTCTGTCAGACCCAGTGGTGACATATGGCAAGACACTCCTCGGGGCGCGTCTTGCTTGGGCTTCTCTCATGGAGGCCCTCAGTCAGACCCAGTGTTGACAAGTGTCAAGACACTCTTCGGGGCGCGTCTTGCTTGGGCCTCTTTCCTGGAGGCGCTCAGTCAGACCCATTGTTGACATGTGGCAAGACGCTCCTCGGGGCGCTTCTTGCTTGGGCCTCTCTCCTGGAGGCGCTCAGTCAGACCCAGTGTTGACATGTGGCAAGACGCTCCTCGGGGCACGTCTTGCTTGGGCCTCTCTCCTGGAGGCGCTCAGTCAGACCCAGTGGTGACATGTGGCAAGACACTCCTCGGGGCGCGTCTTGCTTGGGCCTCTCTCCTGGAGGCCCTCTTTCAGACCCAGTGTTGACATGTGGCAAGACGCTCCTAGGGGCGCGTCTTGCTTGGGCCTCTCTCCTGGAGGCGCTCAGTCAGACCGAGTGCTGACAGGGGGCAAGACACTCCTCGGTGCGCGTCTTGCTTGGGCCTCTCTCCTGGAGGCGCTCAGTCAGACCCAGTGTTGACATGTGGCAAGACGCTCCTCGGTGTGCGTCTTGCTTGGGCCTCTCTCCTGGAGGCGCTCAGTCAGACCCAGTGTTGACATGTGGCAAGACGCTCCTCGGGGCGCGTCTTACTTGGGCCTCTCTCCTGGAGGCGCTCAGTCAGACCCAGTGTTGACATGTGGCAAGACGCTCCTCGGGGCACGTCTTGCTTGGGCCTCTCTCCTGGAGGCTCTCAGTCAGACCCAGTGGTGACATGTGGCAAGACGCTCCTCGGGGCGCATCTTGCTTGGGCCTCTCTCCTGGAGGCGCTCAGTCAGACCGAGTGCTGACATGTGGCAAGATGCTCCTCGGGGCACGTCTTGCTTGGGCATCTCTCCTGGAGGCGCTCAGCCAGACCCAGTGGTGACATGTGGCTAGACGCTCCTCGGGGCACGTATTGCTTGGGCCTCTCTCCTGGAGGCCCTCTGTCAGACCCAGTGTTGACATGTGGCAAGACGCTCCTCGGGGCACGTCTTGCATGGGCCTCTCTCCTGGAGGCGCTCAGTCAGACCGAGTGCTGACATGTGGAAAGACGCACCTCGGGGCG
Organism: Nothobranchius furzeri; assembly: GCF_043380555.1. Classification (NCBI taxonomy): domain Eukaryota; kingdom Metazoa; phylum Chordata; class Actinopteri; order Cyprinodontiformes; family Nothobranchiidae; genus Nothobranchius; species Nothobranchius furzeri. The sequence continues at coordinate 14,570,245 of NC_091743.1, forward strand.
CGTCTTGCTTGGGCTTCTCTCATTGAGGCCCTCAGTCAGACCCAGTGTTGACATGTGTCAAGACGCTCCTCGGGGCGCGTATTGCTTGGGCCTCTCTCCTGGAGGCGCTCAGTCAGACCCAGTGTTGACATGTGGCAAGACACTCCTCGGGGCGCGTCTTGCTTGGGCCTCTCTCCTGGAGGCCCTCTGTCAGACCCAGTGTTGACATGTGGCAAGAAGCTCCTAGGGGCGCGTCTTGCTTGGCTCTCTCTCCTGGAGGCGCTCAGTCAGACCGAGTGCTTACATGTGGCAAGACGCTCCTCGGGGCGCGTCTTGCTTGGGCCTCTCTCCTGGAGGCGCTCAGTCAGACCCAGTGGTGACATGTGGCAAGACACTCCTCGGGGCGCGTCTTGCTTGGGCCTCTCTCCTGGAGGCCCTCTGTCAGACCCAGTGTTGACATGTGGCAAGACGCTCCTAGGGGCGCGTCTTGCTTGGGCCTCTCTCCTGGAGGCGCTCAGTCAGACCGAGTGCTGACATGTGGCAAGACGCTCCTCGGGGCACGTATTGCTTGTGCCTCTCTCCTGGAGGCCCTCTGTCAGACCCAGTGTTGACATGTGGCAAGACGCTTCTCGGGGCGCGTCTTGCTTGGGCTTCTCTCATTGAGGCCCTCAGTCAGACCCAGTGTTGACATGTGTCAAGACGCTCCTCGGGGTGCGTCTTGCTTGGGCCTCTCTCCTGGAGGCGCTCAGTCAGACCCAGTGTTGACATGTGGCAAGACACTCCTCGGGGCGCGTCTTGCTTGGGCCTCTCTCCTGGAGGCCCTCTGTCAGACCCAGTGTTGACATTTGGCAAGAAGCTCCTAGGGGCGCGTCTTGCTTGGCTCTCTCTCCTGGAGGCGCTCAGTCAGACCGAGTGCTGACATGTGGCAAGACGCTCCTCGGGGCGCGTCTTGCTTGGGCCTCTCTCCTGGAGGCGCTCAGTCAGACCCAGTGGTGACATATGGCAAGACGCTCCTCGGGGCGCGTATTGCTTGGGCCTCTCTCCTGGAGGCCCTCTGTCAGACCCAGTGTTGACATGTGGCAAGACACTCCTCGGGGCGCGTCTTGCTAGGGGTTCTCTCATGGAGGCCCTCAGTCAGACCCAGTGTTGACAAGTGTCAAAACACTCTTCGGGGCGCGTCTTGCTTGGGCCTCTCTCCTGGAGGCGCTCAGTCAAACCCATTGTTGACATGTGGCAAGACGCTCCTCGGGGCGCTTCTTGCTTGGGCCTCTCTCCTGGAGGCGCTCAGTCAGACCCAGTGTTGACATGTGGCAAGACGCTCCTCGGGGCACGTCTTGCTTGGGCCTCTCTCCTGGAGGCGCTCAGTCAGACCCAGTGGTGACATGTGGCAAGACACTCCTCGGGGCGCGTCTTGCTTGGGCCTCTCTCCTGGAGGCCCTCTGTCAGACCCAGTGTTGACATGTGGCAAGACGCTCCTAGGGGCGCGTCTTGCTGGGCCTCTCTCCTGGAGGCGCTCAGTCAGACCGAGTGCTGACAGGGGGCAAGACGCTCCTAGGTGCGCGTCTTGCTTGGGCCTCTCTCCTGGAGGCGCTCAGTCAGACCCAGTGTTGACATGTGGCAAGACGCTCCTCGGTGCGCGTCTTGCTTGGGCCTCTCTCCTGGAGGCGCTCAGTCAGACCCAGTGTTGACATGTGGCAAGACGCTCCTCGGGGCGCGTCTTACTTGGGCCTCTCTCCTGGAGGCGCTCAGTCAGACCCAGTGTTGACATGTGGCAAGACGCTCCTCGGGGCACGTCTTGCTTGGGCCTCTCTCCTGGAGGCTCTCAGTCAGACCCAGTGGTGACATGTGGCAAGACGCTCCTCGGGGCGCATCTTGCTTGGGCCTCTCTCCTGGAGGCGCTCAGTCAGACCGAGTGCTGACATGTGGCAAGACGCTCCTCGGGGCACGTCTTGCTTGGGCATCTCTCCTGGAGGCGCTCAGCCAGACCCAGTGGTGACATGTGGCTAGACGCTCCTCGGGGCACGTATTGCTTGGGCCTCTCTCCTGGAGGCCCTCTGTCAGACCCAGTGTTGACATGTGGCAAGACGCTCCTCGGGGCGCGTCTTGCTTGGGCCTCTCTCCTGGAGGCCCTCAATCAGACCCGGTGTTGACACGTGGACAGACGCTCCTCGGGGCGCGTCTTGCTTGGGCCTCTCTCCTGGAGGCGCTCAGTCAGACCGAGTAGTGACATGTGGCATGACGCTCCTCGGGGCGCGTCTTGCTTGGGCCTCTCTCCTGGAGGCGCTCAGTCAGACCCATTGGTGACATGTGGCAAGACACTCCTCGGGGCGCGTATTGCTTGGGCCTCTCTCCTGGAGGCCCTCTGTCAGACACAGTGTTGACATGTGGCAAGACACTCCTCGGGGCGCATCTTGCTTGGGCTTCTCTCATGGAGGCCCTCAGTCAGACCCAGTGTTGACAAGTGTCAAGACACTCCTCGGGGCGCGTCTTGCTTGGGCCTCTCTCCTGGAGGCGCTCAGTCAGACCCATTGTTGACATGTGGCAAGACGCTCCTCGGGGGGCGTCTTGCTTGGGCCTCTCTCCTGGAGGCGCTCAGTCAGACCCAGTGTTGACATGTGGCAAGACGCTCGTCGGGGCGCGTCTTGCTTGGGCCTCTCTCCTGGAGGCGCTCAGTCAGACCCAGTGTTGACATGTGGAAAGACGCTCCTCGGGGAACGTCTTGCTTGGGCCTCTCTCCTGGAGGCGCTCAGTCAGACCCAGTGTTGACATGTGGCAAGACGCTCCTCGGGGCGCGTCTTGCTTGGGCCTCTCTCCTGGAGGCGCTCAGTCAGACCAAGTGTTGACAAGTGTCAAGACACTCCTCGGGGCGCGTCTTGCTTGGGCCTCTCTCCTGGAGGCGCTCAGTCAGACCCATTGTTGACATGTGGCAAGACGCTCCTCGGGACGCTTCTTGCTTGGGCCTCTCTCCTGGAGGCGCTCAGTCAGACCCAGTGTTACATGTGGCAAGACGCTCCTCGGGGCACGTCGTGCTTGGGCCTCTCTCCTGGAGGCGCTCAGTCAGACCCAGTGTTGACATGTGGCAAGACGCTCCTCGGGGCGCGTCTTGCTTGGGCCTCTCTCCTGGAGGCGCTCAGTCAGACCGAGTGCTGACATGTGGCAAGATGCTCCTCGGTGCGCGTCTTGCTAGGGCCTCTCTCCTGGAGGCGCTCAGTCAGACCCAGTGTTGACATGTGGCAAGACGCTCCTCGGTGCGCGTCTTGCTTGGGCCTCTCTCCTGGAGGCGCTCAGTCAGACCCAGTGTTGACATGTGGCAAGACGCTCCTCGGGGCGCGTCTTACTTGGGCCTCTCTCCTGGAGTCTCTCAGTCAGACCCAGTGGTGACATGTGGCAAGACGCTCCTCGGGGCGCGTCTTGCTTGGGCCTCTCTCCTGGAGGCGCTCAGTCAGACCGAGTGCTGACATGTGGCAAGACGCTCCTCGGGGCACGTCTTGCTTGGGCCTCTCTCCTGGAGGCGCTCAGCCAGACCCAGTGGTGACATGTGGCTAGACGCTCCTCGGGGCACGTATTGCTTGGGCCTCTCTCCTGGAGGCCCTCTGTCAGACCCAGTGTTGACATGTGGCAAGACGCTCCTCGGGCCGCGTCTTGCTTGGGCCTCTCTCCTGGAGGCCCTCAATCAGACCCAGTGTTGACACGTGGCAAGAAGCTCCTCGGGGCGCGTCTTGCTTGGGCCTCTCTCCTGGAGGCGCTCAGTCAGACCGAGTAGTGACATGTGGCATGACGCTCCTCGGGGCGCGTCTTGCTTGGGCCTCTCTCCTGGAGGCGCTCAGTCAGACCCAGTGTTAACATGTGGCAAGACACTCCTCGGGGCGCGTCTTGCTTGGGCCTCTCTCCTGGAGGCCCGCTGTCAGACCCAGTGTTGACATGTGGCAAGACGCTCCTAGGGGCGGGTCTTGCTTGGGCCTCTCTCCTGGAGGCGCTCAGTCAGACCCAGTGGTGACATATGGCAAGACGCTCCTCGGGGCGCGTGTTGCTTGGGCCTCTCTCCTGGAGGCCCTCTGTCAGACCCAGTGGTGACATATGGCAAGACGCTCCTCGGGGCGCGTGTTGCTTGGGCCTCTCTCCTGGAGGCGCTCAGTCAGACCCAGTGTTGACATGTGGCAAGATGCTCCTCGGGGAACGTCTTGCTTGGGCCTCTCTCCTGGAGGAGCTCAGTCAGACCGAGTGCTGACATGTGGCAAGACGCTCCTCAGGGCGCGTCTTGCTTGGGCCTCTCTCCTGGAGGCGCTCAGTCAGACCCAGTGGTGACATATGGCAAGACGCTCCTCGGGGCGCGTCTTGCTTGGGCCTCTCTCCTGGAGGCCCGCTGTCAGACCCAGTGTTGACATGTGGCAAGACGCTCCTAGGGGCGGGTCTTGCTTGGGCCTCTCTCCTGGAGGCGCTCAGTCAGACCCAGTGGTGACATATGGCAAGACGCTCCTCGGGGCGCGTGTTGCTTGGGCCTCTCTCCTGGAGGCCCTCTGTCAGACCCAGTGGTGACATATGGCAAGACGCTCCTCGGGGCGCGTGTTGCTTGGGCCTCTCTCCTGGAGGCGCTCAGTCAGACCCAGTGTTGACATGTGGCAAGATGCTCCTCGGGGAACGTCTTGCTTGGGCCTCTCTCCTGGAGGAGCTCAGTCAGACCGAGTGCTGACATGTGGCAAGACGCTCCTCGGGGCGCGTCTTGCTTGGGCCTCTCTCCTGGAGGCGCTCAGTCAGACCCAGTGGTGACATATGGCAAGACGCTCCTCGGGGCGCTTCTTGCTTGGGCCTCTCTTCTGGAGGCGCTCAGTCAGACCCAGTTTTGACATGTGGCAAGACGCTCCTCGGGGCACGTCTTGCTTGGGCCTCTCTCCTGGAGGCGCTCAGTAAGACCCAGTGTTGACATGTGGCAAGACGCTCCTCGGGGCGCGTCTTACTTGGGCCTCTCTCCTGGAGGCCCTCTGTCAGACCCAGTGTTGACATGTGGCAAGACGCTCCTCGTGGCGCGTCTTGCTTGGGCTTCTCTCATTCAGGCCCTCAGCCAGACCCAGTGTTGACATGTGTCAAGACGCTCCTCGGGGCGCGTCTTGCTTGGGCCTCTCTCCTGGAGGCGCTCAGTCAGACCCAGTGTTGACATGTGGCAAGACGCTCCTAGGGGCGCGTCTTGCTTGGCTCTCTCTCCTGGAGGCGCTCAGTCAGACCGAGTTCTGACATGTGGCACGACGCTCCTCGGGGCGCGTCTTGCTTGGGCCTCTCTCCTGGAGGCGCTCAGTCAGACCCAGTGTTGACATGTGGCAAGACGCTCCTAGGGGCGCGTCTTGCTTGGCTCTTTCTCCTGGAGGCGCTCAGTCAGACCGAGTTCTGACATGTGGCACGACGCTCCTCGGGGCGCGTCTTGCTTGGGCCTCTCTCCTGGAGGCGCTCTGTCAGACACAGTGTTGACATGTGGCAAGACACTCCTCGGGGCGCGTCTTGCTTGGGCTTCTCTCCTGGAGGCCCTCTGTCAGACCCAGTGTTGACATGTGGCAAGACGCTCCTCGGGCCGCGTCTTGCTTGGGCCTCTCTCCTGGAGGCCCTCAATCAGACCCAGTGTTGACACGTGGCAAGAAGCTCCTCGGGGCGCGTCTTGCTTGGGACTCTCTCCTGGAGGCGCTCAGTCAGACCGAGTAGTGACATGTGGCATGACGCTCCTCGGGGTGCGTCTTGCTTGGGCCTCTCTCCTGGAGGCGCACAGTCAGACCCAGTGTTAACATGTGGCAAGACACTCCTCGGGGCGGGTCTTGCTTGGGCCTCTCTCCTGGAGGCGCTCAGTCAGACCCAGTGGTGACATATGGCAAGACGCTCCTCGGGGCGCGTGTTGCTTGGGCCTCTCTCCTGGAGGCCCTCTGTCAGACCCAGTGGTGACATATGGCAAGACGCTCCTCGGGGCGCGTGTTGCTTGGGCCTCTCTCCTGGAGGCGCTCAGTCAGACCCAGTGTTGACATGTGGCAAGATGCTCCTCGGGGAACGTCTTGCTTGGGCCTCTCTCCTGGAGGAGCTCAGTCAGACCGAGTGCTGACATGTGGCAAGACGCTCCTCGGGGCGCGTCTTGCTTGGGCCTCTCTCCTGGAGGCGCTCAGTCAGACCCAGTGGTGACATATGGCAAGACGCTCCTCGGGGCGCTTCTTGCTTGGGCCTCTCTTCTGGAGGCGCTCAGTCAGACCCAGTTTTGACATGTGGCAAGACGCTCCTCGGGGCACGTCTTGCTTGGGCCTCTCTCCTGGAGGCGCTCAGTAAGACCCAGTGTTGACATGTGGCAAGACGCTCCTCGGGGCGCGTCTTACTTGGGCCTCTCTCCTGGAGGCCCTCTGTCAGACCCAGTGTTGACATGTGGCAAGACGCTCCTCGTGGCGCGTCTTGCTTGGGCTTCTCTCATTCAGGCCCTCAGTCAGACCCAGTGTTGACATGTGTCAAGACGCTCCTCGGGGCGCGTCTTGCTTGGGCCTCTCTCCTGGAGGCGCTCAGTCAGACCCAGTGTTGACATGTGGCAAGACGCTCCTAGGGGCGCGTCTTGCTTGGCTCTCTCTCCTGGAGGCGCTCAGTCAGACCGAGTTCTGACATGTGGCACGACGCTCCTCGGGGCGCGTCTTGCTTGGGCCTCTCTCCTGGAGGCGCTCAGTCAGACCCAGTGTTGACATGTGGCAAGACGCTCCTAGGGGCGCGTCTTGCTTGGCTCTCTCTCCTGGAGGCGCTCAGTCAGACCGAGTTCTGACATGTGGCACGACGCTCCTCGGGGCGCGTCTTGCTTGGGCCTCTTTCCTGGAGGCGCTCTGTCAGACACAGTGTTGACATGTGGCAAGACACTCCTCGGGGCGCGTCTTGCTTGGGCTTCTCTCCTGGAAGCCCTCAGTCAGACCCAGTGTTGACAAGTGTCAAGACACTCCTCGGGGCGCGTCCTGCTTGGGCCTCTCTCCTGGAGGCGCTCAGTCAGACCCATTGTTGACATGTGGCAAGACGCTCCTCGGGGGGCGTCTTGCTTGGGCTTCTCTCCTGGAGGCCCTCAGTCAGACCCATTGTTGACATGTGGCAAGACGCTCCTCGGGGCGCTTCTTGCTTGGGCCTCTCTCCTGGAGGCGCTCAGTCAGACCCAGTGTTGACATGTGGCAAGACGCTTCTCGGGCCGCGTCTTGCTTGGGCTTCTCTCATTGAGGCCCTCAGTCAGACCCAGTGTTGACATGTGTCAAGACGCTCCTCGGGGCGCGTCTTGCTTGGGCCTCTCTCCTGGAGGCGCTCAGTCAGACCCAGTGTTGACATGTGGCAAGACACTCCTCGGGGCGCGTCTTGCTTGGGCCTCTCTCCTGGAGGCCCTCTGTCAGACCCAGTGTTGACATTTGGCAAGAAGCTCCTAGGGGCGCGTCTTGCTTGGCTCTCTCTCCTGGAGGCGCTCAGTCAGACCGAGTGCTGACATGTGGCAAGACGCTCCTCGGGGCACGTATTGCTTGGGCCTCTCTCCTGGAGGCCCTCTGTCAGACCCAGTGTTGACATGTGGCAAGACGCTTCTCGGGGCGCGTCTTGCTTGGGCTTCTCTCATTGAGGCCCTCAGTCAGACCCAGTGTTGACATGTGTCAAGACGCTCCTCGGGGCGCGTCTTGCTTGGGCCTCTCTCCTGGAGGCGCTCAGTCAGACCCAGTGTTGACATGTGGCAAGACACTCCTCGGGGCGCGTCTTGCTTGGGCCTCTCTCCTGGAGGCACTCTGTCAGACCCAGTGTTGACATTTGGCAAGAAGCTCCTAGGGGCGCGTCTTGCTTGGCTCTCTCTCCTGGAGGCGCTCAGTCAGACCTAGTGCTGACATGTGGCAAGACGCTCCTCGGGGCGCGTCTTGCTTGGGCCTCTCTCCTGGAGGCGCTCAGTCAGACCCAGTGGTGACATATGGCAAGACGCTCCTCGGGGCGCGTATTGCTTGGGCCTCTCTCCTGGAGGCCCTCTGTCGGACCCAGTGTTGACATGTGGCAAGACACTCCTCGGGGCGTGTCTTGCTTGGGCTTCTCTCATGGAGGCCCTCAGTCAGACCCAGTGTTGACAAGTGTCAAGACACTCTTCGGGGCGCGTCTTGCTTGGCCCTCTCTCCTGGAGGCGCTCAGTCAGACCCATTGTTGACATGTGGCAAGACGCTCCTCGGGGCGCGTATTGCTTGGGCCTCTCTCCTGGAGGCCCTCTGTCAGACCCAGTGTTGACATGTGGCAAGACACTCCTCGGGGCGTGTCTTGCTTGGGCTTCTCTCATGGAGGCCCTCAGTCAGACCCAGTGTTGACAAGTGTCAAGACACTCTTCGGGGCGCGTCTTGCTTGGCCCTCTCTCCTGGAGGCGCTCAGTCAGACCCATTGTTGACATGTGGCAAGACGCTCCTCGGGGCGCTTCTTGCTTGGGCCTCTCTCCTGGAGGCGCTCAGTCAGACCCAGTGTTGACATGTGGCAAGACGCTCCTCGGGGCACGTCTTGCTTGGGCCTCTCTCCTGGAGGCGCTCAGTCAGACCCAGTGGTGACATGTGGCAAGACACTCCTCGGGGCGCGTCTTGCTTGGGCCTCTCTCCTGGAGGCCCTCTGTCAGACCCAGTGTTGACATGTGGTAAGACGCTCCTAGGGGCGCGTCTTGCTTGGGCCTCTCTCCTGGAGGCGCTCAGTCAGACCGAGTGCTGACAGGGGGCAAGACGCTCCTCGGTGCGCGTCTTGCTTGGGCCTCTCTCCTGGAGGCGCTCAGTCAGACCCAGTGTTGACATGTGGCAAGACGCTCCTCGGTGCGCGTCTTGCTTGGGCCTCTCTCCTGGAGGCGCTCAGTCAGACCCAGTGTTGACATGTGGCAAGACGCTCCTCGGGGCGCGTCTTACTTGGGCCTCTCTCCTGGAGGCGCTCAGTCAGACCCAGTGTTGACATGTGGCAAGACGCTCCTCGGGGCACGTCTTGCTTGGGCCTCTCTCCTGGAGGCTCTCAGTCAGACCCAGTGGTGACATGTGGCAAGACGCTCCTCGGGGCGCATCTTGCTTGGGCCTCTCTCCTGGAGGCGCTCAGTCAGACCGAGTGCTGACATGTGGCAAGACGCTCCTCGGGGCACGTCTTGCTTGGGCATCTCTCCTGGAGGCGCTCAGCCAGACCCAGTGGTGACATGTGGCTAGACGCTCCTCGGGGCACGTATTGCTTGGGCCTCTCTCCTGGAGGCCCTCTGTCAGACCCAGTGTTGACATGTGGCAAGACGCTCCTCGGGGCGCGTCTTGCTTGGGCCTCTCTCCTGGAGGCCCTCAATCAGACCCAGTGTTGACACGTGGACAGACGCTCCTCGGGGCGCGTCTTGCTTGGGCCTCTCTCCTGGAGGCGCTCAGTCAGACCGAGTAGTGACATGTGGCATGACGCTCCTCGGGGCGCGTCTTGCTTGGGCCTCTCTCCTGGAGGCGCTCAGTCAGACCCATTGGTGACATGTGGCAAGACACTCCTCGGGGCGCGTATTGCTTGGGCCTCTCTCCTGGAGGCCCTCTGTCAGACACAGTGTTGACATGTGGCAAGACACTCCTCGGGGCGCGTCTTGCTTGGGCTTCTCTCATGGAGGCCCTCAGTCAGACCCAGTGTTGACAAGTGTCAAGACACTCCTCGGGGCGCGTCTTGCTTGGGCCTCTCTCCTGGAGGCGCTCAGTCAGACCCATTGTTGACATGTGGCAAGACGCTCCTCGGGGGGCGTCTTGCTTGGGCCTCTCTCCTGGAGGCGCTCAGTCAGACCCAGTGTTGACATGTGGCAAGACGCTCCTCGGGGCGCGTCTTGCTTGGGCCTCTCTCCTGGAGGCGCTCAGTCAGACCCAGTGTTGACATGTGGAAAGACGCTCCTCGGGGAACGTCTTGCTTGGGCCTCTCTCCTGGAGGCGCTCAGTCAGACCCAGTGTTGACATGTGGCAAGACGCTCCTCGGGGCGCGTCTTGCTTGGGCCTCTCTCCTGGAGGCGCTCAGTCAGACCCAGTGTTGACATGTGGAAAGACGCTCCTCGGGGAACGTCTTGCTTGGGCCTCTCTCCTGGAGGCGCTCAGTCAGACCCAGTGTTGACATGTGGCAAGACGCTCCTCGGGGCGCGTCTTACTTGGGCCTCTCTCCTGGAGGCGCTCAGTCAGACCCAGTGGTGACATGTGGCAAGACACTCCTCGGGGCGCGTCTTGCTTGGGCCTCTCTCCTGGAGGCCCTCTGTCAGACCCAGTGTTGACATTTGGCAAGAAGCTCCTAGGGGCGCGTCTTGCTTGGCTCTCTCTCCTGGAGGCGCTCAGTCAGACCGAGTGCTGACATGTGGCAAGACGCTCCTCGGGGCACGTATTGCTTGGGCCTCTCTCCTGGAGGCCCTCTGTCAGACCCAGTGTTGACATGTGGCAAGACGCTTCTCGGGGCGCGTCTTGCTTGGGCTTCTCTCATTGAGGCCCTCAGTCAGACCCAGTGTTGACATGTGTCAAGACGCTCCTCGGGGCGCGTCTTGCTTGGGCCTCTCTCCTGGAGGCGCTCAGTCAGACCCAGTGTTGACATGTGGCAAGACACTCCTCGGGGCGCGTCTTGCTTGGGCCTCTCTCCTGGAGGCACTCTGTCAGACCCAGTGTTGACATTTGGCAAGAAGCTCCTAGGGGCGCGTCTTGCTTGGCTCTCTCTCCTGGAGGCGCTCAGTCAGACCTAGTGCTGACATGTGGCAAGACGCTCCTCGGGGCGCGTCTTGCTTGGGCCTCTCTCCTGGAGGCGCTCAGTCAGACCCAGTGGTGACATATGGCAAGACGCTCCTCGGGGCGCGTATTGCTTGGGCCTCTCTCCTGGATGCCCTCTGTCAGACCCAGTGTTGACATGTGGCAAGACACTCCTCGGGGCGTGTCTTGCTTGGGCTTCTCTCATGGAGGCCCTCAGTCAGACCCAGTGTTGACAAGTGTCAAGACACTCTTCGGGGCGCGTCTTGCTTGGCCCTCTCTCCTGGAGGCGCTCAGTCAGACCCATTGGTGACATGTGGCAAGACGCTCCTCGGGGCACGTATTGCTTGGGCCTCTCTCCTGGAGGCCCTCTGTCAGACCCAGTGTTGACATGTGGCAAGACACTCCTCGGGGCGTGTCTTGCTTGGGCTTCTCTCATGGAGGCCCTCAGTCAGACCCAGTGTTGACAAGTGTCAAGACACTCTTCGGGGCGGGTCTTGCTTGGGCCTCTCTCCTGGAGGCGCTCAGTCAGACCCAGTGGTGACATATGGCAAGACGCTCCTCGGGGCGCGTGTTGCTTGGGCCTCTCTCCTGGAGGCCCTCTGTCAGACCCAGTGGTGACATATGGCAAGACGCTCCTCGGGGCGCGTGTTGCTTGGGCCTCTCTCCTGGAGGCGCTCAGTCAGACCCAGTGTTGACATGTGGCAAGATGCTCCTCGGGGAACGTCTTGCTTGGGCCTCTCTCCTGGAGGAGCTCAGTCAGACCGAGTGCTGACATGTGGCAAGACGCTCCTCAGGGCGCGTCTTGCTTGGGCCTCTCTCCTGGAGGCGCTCAGTCAGACCCAGTGGTGACATATGGCAAGACGCTCCTCGGGGCGCGTCTTGCTTGGGCCTCTCTCCTGGAGGCCCGCTGTCAGACCCAGTGTTGACATGTGGCAAGACGCTCCTAGGGGCGGGTCTTGCTTGGGCCTCTCTCCTGGAGGCGCTCAGTCAGACCCAGTGGTGACATATGGCAAGACGCTCCTCGGGGCGCGTGTTGCTTGGGCCTCTCTCCTGGAGGCCCTCTGTCAGACCCAGTGGTGACATATGGCAAGACGCTCCTCGGGGCGCGTGTTGCTTGGGCCTCTCTCCTGGAGGCGCTCAGTCAGACCCAGTGTTGACATGTGGCAAGATGCTCCTCGGGGAACGTCTTGCTTGGGCCTCTCTCCTGGAGGAGCTCAGTCAGACCGAGTGCTGACATGTGGCAAGACGCTCCTCGGGGCGCGTCTTGCTTGGGCCTCTCTCCTGGAGGCGCTCAGTCAGACCCAGTGGTGACATATGGCAAGACGCTCCTCGGGGCGCTTCTTGCTTGGGCCTCTCTTCTGGAGGCGCTCAGTCAGACCCAGTTTTGACATGTGGCAAGACGCTCCTCGGGGCACGTCTTGCTTGGGCCTCTCTCCTGGAGGCGCTCAGTAAGACCCAGTGTTGACATGTGGCAAGACGCTCCTCGGTGCGCGTCTTACTTGGGCCTCTCTCCTGGAGGCCCTCTGTCAGACCCAGTGTTGACATGTGGCAAGACGCTCCTCGTGGCGCGTCTTGCTTGGGCTTCTCTCATTCAGGCCCTCAGTCAGACCCAGTGTTGACATGTGTCAAGACGCTCCTCGGGGCGCGTCTTGCTTGGGCCTCTCTCCTGGAGGCGCTCAGTCAGACCCAGTGTTGACATGTGGCAAGACGCTCCTAGGGGCGCGTCTTGCTTGGCTCTCTCTCCTGGAGGCGCTCAGTCAGACCGAGTTCTGACATGTGGCACGACGCTCCTCGGGGCGCGTCTTGCTTGGGCCTCTCTCCTGGAGGCGCTCAGTCAGACCCAGTGTTGACATGTGGCAAGACGCTCCTAGGGGCGCGTCTTGCTTGGCTCTCTCTCCTGGAGGCGCTCAGTCAGACCGAGTTCTGACATGTGGCACGACGCTCCTCGGGGCGCGTCTTGCTTGGGCCTCTCTCCTGGAGGCGCTCTGTCAGACACAGTGTTGACATGTGGCAAGACACTCCTCGGGGCGCGTCTTGCTTGGGCTTCTCTCCTGGAGGCCCTCTGTCAGACCCAGTGTTGACATGTGGCAAGACGCTCCTCGGGCCGCGTCTTGCTTGGGCCTCTCTCCTGGAGGCCCTCAATCAGACCCAGTGTTGACACGTGGCAAGAAGCTCCTCGGGGCGCGTCTTGCTTGGGACTCTCTCCTGGAGGCGCTCAGTCAGACCGAGTAGTGACATGTGGCATGACGCTCCTCGGGGTGCGTCTTGCTTGGGCCTCTCTCCTGGAGGCGCACAGTCAGACCCAGTGTTAACATGTGGCAAGACACTCCTCGGGGCGGGTCTTGCTTGGGCCTCTCTCCTGGAGGCGCTCAGTCAGACCCAGTGGTGACATATGGCAAGACGCTCCTCGGGGCGCGTGTTGCTTGGGCCTCTCTCCTGGAGGCCCTCTGTCAGACCCAGTGGTGACATATGGCAAGACGCTCCTCGGGGCGCGTGTTGCTTGGGCCTCTCTCCTGGAGGCGCTCAGTCAGACCCAGTGTTGACATGTGGCAAGATGCTCCTCGGGGAACGTCTTGCTTGGGCCTCTCTCCTGGAGGAGCTCAGTCAGACCGAGTGCTGACATGTGGCAAGACGCTCCTCGGGGCGCGTCTTGCTTGGGCCTCTCTCCTGGAGGCGCTCAGTCAGACCCAGTGGTGACATATGGCAAGACGCTCCTCGGGGCGCTTCTTGCTTGGGCCTCTCTTCTGGAGGCGCTCAGTCAGACCCAGTTTTGACATGTGGCAAGACGCTCCTCGGGGCACGTCTTGCTTGGGCCTCTCTCCTGGAGGCGCTCAGTAAGACCCAGTGTTGACATGTGGCAAGACGCTCCTCGGGGCGCGTCTTACTTGGGCCTCTCTCCTGGAGGCCCTCTGTCAGACCCAGTGTTGACATGTGGCAAGACGCTCCTCGTGGCGCGTCTTGCTTGGGCTTCTCTCATTCAGGCCCTCAGTCAGACCCAGTGTTGACATGTGTCAAGACGCTCCTCGGGGCGCGTCTTGCTTGGGCCTCTCTCCTGGAGGCGCTCAGTCAGACCCAGTGTTGACATGTGGCAAGACGCTCCTAGGGGCGCGTCTTGCTTGGCTCTCTCTCCTGGAGGCGCTCAGTCAGACCGAGTTCTGACATGTGGCACGACGCTCCTCGGGGCGCGTCTTGCTTGGGCCTCTCTCCTGGAGGCGCTCAGTCAGACCCAGTGTTGACATGTGGCAAGACGCTCCTAGGGGCGCGTCTTGCTTGGCTCTCTCTCCTGGAGGCGCTCAGTCAGACCGAGTTCTGACATGTGGCACGACGCTCCTCGGGGCGCGTCTTGCTTGGGCCTCTCTCCTGGAGGCGCTCTGTCAGACACAGTGTTGACATGTGGCAAGACACTCCTCGGGGCGCGTCTTGCTTGGGCTTCTCTCCTGGAAGCCCTCAGTCAGACCCAGTGTTGACAAGTGTCAAGACACTCCTCGGGGCGCGTCCTGCTTGGGCCTCTCTCCTGGAGGCGCTCAGTCAGACCCATTGTTGACATGTGGCAAGACGCTCCTCGGGGGGCGTCTTGCTTGGGCTTCTCTCCTGGAGGCCCTCAGTCAGACCCATTGTTGACATGTGGCAAGACGCTCCTCGGGGCGCTTCTTGCTTGGGCCTCTCTCCTGGAGGCGCTCAGTCAGACCCAGTGTTGACATGTGGCAAGACGCTTCTCGGGCCGCGTCTTGCTTGGGCTTCTCTCATTGAGGCCCTCAGTCAGACCCAGTGTTGACATGTGTCAAGACGCTCCTCGGGGCGCGTCTTGCTTGGGCCTCTCTCCTGGAGGCGCTCAGTCAGACCCAGTGTTGACATGTGGCAAGACACTCCTCGGGGCGCGTCTTGCTTGGGCCTCTCTCCTGGAGGCCCTCTGTCAGACCCAGTGTTGACATTTGGCAAGAAGCTCCTAGGGGCGCGTCTTGCTTGGCTCTCTCTCCTGGAGGCGCTCAGTCAGACCGAGTGCTGACATGTGGCAAGACGCTCCTCGGGGCACGTATTGCTTGGGCCTCTCTCCTGGAGGCCCTCTGTCAGACCCAGTGTTGACATGTGGCAAGACGCTTCTCGGGGCGCGTCTTGCTTGGGCTTCTCTCATTGAGGCCCTCAGTCAGACCCAGTGTTGACATGTGTCAAGACGCTCCTCGGGGCGCGTCTTGCTTGGGCCTCTCTCCTGGAGGCGCTCAGTCAGACCCAGTGTTGACATGTGGCAAGACACTCCTCGGGGCGCGTCTTGCTTGGGCCTCTCTCCTGGAGGCACTCTGTCAGACCCAGTGTTGACATTTGGCAAGAAGCTCCTAGGGGCGCGTCTTGCTTGGCTCTCTCTCCTGGAGGCGCTCAGTCAGACCTAGTGCTGACATGTGGCAAGACGCTCCTCGGGGCGCGTCTTGCTTGGGCCTCTCTCCTGGAGGCGCTCAGTCAGACCCAGTGGTGACATATGGCAAGACGCTCCTCGGGGCGCGTATTGCTTGGGCCTCTCTCCTGGAGGCCCTCTGTCGGACCCAGTGTTGACATGTGGCAAGACACTCCTCGGGGCGTGTCTTGCTTGGGCTTCTCTCATGGAGGCCCTCAGTCAGACCCAGTGTTGACAAGTGTCAAGACACTCTTCGGGGCGCGTCTTGCTTGGCCCTCTCTCCTGGAGGCGCTCAGTCAGACCCATTGTTGACATGTGGCAAGACGCTCCTCGGGGCGCGTATTGCTTGGGCCTCTCTCCTGGAGGCCCTCTGTCAGACCCAGTGTTGACATGTGGCAAGACACTCCTCGGGGCGTGTCTTGCTTGGGCTTCTCTCATGGAGGCCCTCAGTCAGACCCAGTGTTGACAAGTGTCAAGACACTCTTCGGGGCGCGTCTTGCTTGGCCCTCTCTCCTGGAGGCGCTCAGTCAGACCCATTGTTGACATGTGGCAAGACGCTCCTCGGGGCGCTTCTTGCTTGGGCCTCTCTCCTGGAGGCGCTCAGTCAGACCCAGTGTTGACATGTGGCAAGACGCTCCTCGGGGCACGTCTTGCTTGGGCCTCTCTCCTGGAGGCGCTCAGTCAGACCCAGTGGTGACATGTGGCAAGACACTCCTCGGGGCGCGTCTTGCTTGGGCCTCTCTCCTGGAGGCCCTCTGTCAGACCCAGTGTTGACATGTGGCAAGACGCTCCTAGGGGCGCGTCTTGCTTGGGCCTCTCTCCTGGAGGCGCTCAGTCAGACCGAGTGCTGACAGGGGGCAAGACGCTCCTCGGTGCGCGTCTTGCTTGGGCCTCTCTCCTGGAGGCGCTCAGTCAGACCCAGTGTTGACATGTGGCAAGACGCTCCTCGGTGCGCGTCTTGCTTGGGCCTCTCTCCTGGAGGCGCTCAGTCAGACCCAGTGTTGACATGTGGCAAGACGCTCCTCGGGGCGCGTCTTACTTGGGCCTCTCTCCTGGAGGCGCTCAGTCAGACCCAGTGTTGACATGTGGCAAGACGCTCCTCGGGGCACGTCTTGCTTGGGCCTCTCTCCTGGAGGCTCTCAGTCAGACCCAGTGGTGACATGTGGCAAGACGCTCCTCGGGGCGCATCTTGCTTGGGCCTCTCTCCTGGAGGCGCTCAGTCAGACCGAGTGCTGACATGTGGCAAGACGCTCCTCGGGGCACGTCTTGCTTGGGCATCTCTCCTGGAGGCGCTCAGCCAGACCCAGTGGTGACATGTGGCTAGACGCTCCTCGGGGCACGTATTGCTTGGGCCTCTCTCCTGGAGGCCCTCTGTCAGACCCAGTGTTGACATGTGGCAAGACGCTCCTCGGGGCGCGTCTTGCTTGGGCCTCTCTCCTGGAGGCCCTCAATCAGACCCAGTGTTGACACGTGGACAGACGCTCCTCGGGGCGCGTCTTGCTTGGGCCTCTCTCCTGGAGGCGCTCAGTCAGACCGAGTAGTGACATGTGGCATGACGCTCCTCGGGGCGCGTCTTGCTTGGGCCTCTCTCCTGGAGGCGCTCAGTCAGACCCATTGGTGACATGTGGCAAGACACTCCTCGGGGCGCGTATTGCTTGGGCCTCTCTCCTGGAGGCCCTCTGTCAGACACAGTGTTGACATGTGGCAAGACACTCCTCGGGGCGCGTCTTGCTTGGGCTTCTCTCATGGAGGCCCTCAGTCAGACCCAGTGTTGACAAGTGTCAAGACACTCCTCGGGGCGCGTCTTGCTTGGGCCTCTCTCCTGGAGGCGCTCAGTCAGACCCATTGTTGACATGTGGCAAGACGCTCCTCGGGGGGCGTCTTGCTTGGGCCTCTCTCCTGGAGGCGCTCAGTCAGACCCAGTGTTGACATGTGGCAAGACGCTCCTCGGGGCGCGTCTTGCTTGGGCCTCTCTCCTGGAGGCGCTCAGTCAGACCCAGTGTTGACATGTGGAAAGACGCTCCTCGGGGAACGTCTTGCTTGGGCCTCTCTCCTGGAGGCGCTCAGTCAGACCCAGTGTTGACATGTGGCAAGACGCTCCTCGGGGCGCGTCTTGCTTGGGCCTCTCTCCTGGAGGCGCTCAGTCAGACCCAGTGTTGACATGTGGAAAGACGCTCCTCGGGGAACGTCTTGCTTGGGCCTCTCTCCTGGAGGCGCTCAGTCAGACCCAGTGTTGACATGTGGCAAGACGCTCCTCGGGGCGCGTCTTACTTGGGCCTCTCTCCTGGAGGCGCTCAGTCAGACCCAGTGGTGACATGTGGCAAGACACTCCTCGGGGCGCGTCTTGCTTGGGCCTCTCTCCTGGAGGCCCTCTGTCAGACCCAGTGTTGACATTTGGCAAGAAGCTCCTAGGGGCGCGTCTTGCTTGGCTCTCTCTCCTGGAGGCGCTCAGTCAGACCGAGTGCTGACATGTGGCAAGACGCTCCTCGGGGCACGTATTGCTTGGGCCTCTCTCCTGGAGGCCCTCTGTCAGACCCAGTGTTGACATGTGGCAAGACGCTTCTCGGGGCGCGTCTTGCTTGGGCTTCTCTCATTGAGGCCCTCAGTCAGACCCAGTGTTGACATGTGTCAAGACGCTCCTCGGGGCGCGTCTTGCTTGGGCCTCTCTCCTGGAGGCGCTCAGTCAGACCCAGTGTTGACATGTGGCAAGACACTCCTCGGGGCGCGTCTTGCTTGGGCCTCTCTCCTGGAGGCACTCTGTCAGACCCAGTGTTGACATTTGGCAAGAAGCTCCTAGGGGCGCGTCTTGCTTGGCTCTCTCTCCTGGAGGCGCTCAGTCAGACCTAGTGCTGACATGTGGCAAGACGCTCCTCGGGGCGCGTCTTGCTTGGGCCTCTCTCCTGGAGGCGCTCAGTCAGACCCAGTGGTGACATATGGCAAGACGCTCCTCGGGGCGCGTATTGCTTGGGCCTCTCTCCTGGAGGCCCTCTGTCAGACCCAGTGTTGACATGTGGCAAGACACTCCTCGGGGCGTGTCTTGCTTGGGCTTCTCTCATGGAGGCCCTCAGTCAGACCCAGTGTTGACAAGTGTCAAGACACTCTTCGGGGCGCGTCTTGCTTGGCCCTCTCTCCTGGAGGCGCTCAGTCAGACCCATTGGTGACATGTGGCAAGACGCTCCTCGGGGCACGTATTGCTTGGGCCTCTCTCCTGGAGGCCCTCTGTCAGACCCAGTGTTGACATGTGGCAAGACACTCCTCGGGGCGTGTCTTGCTTGGGCTTCTCTCATGGAGGCCCTCAGTCAGACCCAGTGTTGACAAGTGTCAAGACACTCTTCGGGGCGCGTCTTGCTTGGCCCTCTCTCCTGGAGGCGCTCAGTCAGACCCATTGTTGACATGTGGCAAGACGCTCCTCGGGGCGCTTCTTGCTTGGGCCTCTCTCCTGGAGGCGCTCAGTCAGACCCAGTGTTGACATGTGGCAAGACGCTCCTCGGGGCACGTCTTGCTTGGGCCTCTCTCCTGGAGGCGCTCAGTCAGACCCAGTGGTGACATGTGGCAAGACACTCCTCGGGGCGCGTCTTGCTTGGGCCTCTCTCCTGGAGGCCCTCTGTCAGACCCAGTGTTGACATGTGGCAAGACGCTCCTAGGGGCGCGTCTTGCTTGGGCCTCTCTCCTGGAGGCGCTCAGTCAGACCGAGTGCTGACAGGGGGCAAGACGCTCCTCGGTGCGCGTCTTGCTTGGGCCTCTCTCCTGGAGGCGCTCAGTCAGACCCAGTGTTGACATGTGGCAAGACGCTCCTCGGTGCGCGTCTTGCTTGGGCCTCTCTCCTGGAGGCGCTCAGTCAGACCCAGTGTTGACATGTGGCAAGACGCTCCTCGGGGCGCGTCTTACTTGGGCCTCTCTCCTGGAGGCGCTCAGTCAGACCCAGTGTTGACATGTGGCAAGACGCTCCTCGGGGCACGTCTTGCTTGGGCCTCTCTCCTGGAGGCTCTCAGTCAGACCCAGTGGTGACATGTGGCAAGACGCTCCTCGGGGCGCATCTTGCTTGGGCCTCTCTCCTGGAGGCGCTCAGTCAGACCGAGTGCTGACATGTGGCAAGACGCTCCTCGGGGCACGTCTTGCTTGGGCATCTCTCCTGGAGGCGCTCAGCCAGACCCAGTGGTGACATGTGGCTAGACGCTCCTCGGGGCACGTATTGCTTGGGCCTCTCTCCTGGAGGCCCTCTGTCAGACCCAGTGTTGACATGTGGCAAGACGCTCCTCGGGGCGCGTCTTGCTTGGGCCTCTCTCCTGGAGGCCCTCAATCAGACCCAGTGTTGACACGTGGACAGACGCTCCTCGGGGCGCGTCTTGCTTGGGCCTCTCTCCTGGAGGCGCTCAGTCAGACCGAGTAGTGACATGTGGCATGACGCTCCTCGGGGCGCGTCTTGCTTGGGCCTCTCTCCTGGAGGCGCTCAGTCAGACCCATTGGTGACATGTGGCAAGACACTCCTCGGGGCGCGTATTGCTTGGGCCTCTCTCCTGGAGGCCCTCTGTCAGACACAGTGTTGACATGTGGCAAGACACTCCTCGGGGCGCGTCTTGCTTGGGCTTCTCTCATGGAGGCCCTCAGTCAGACCCAGTGTTGACAAGTGTCAAGACACTCCTCGGGGCGCGTCTTGCTTGGGCCTCTCTCCTGGAGGCGCTCAGTCAGACCCATTGTTGACATGTGGCAAGACGCTCCTCGGGGGGCGTCTTGCTTGGGCCTCTCTCCTGGAGGCGCTCAGTCAGACCCAGTGTTGACATGTGGCAAGACGCTCCTCGGGGCGCGTCTTGCTTGGGCCTCTCTCCTGGAGGCGCTCAGTCAGACCCAGTGTTGACATGTGGAAAGACGCTCCTCGGGGAACGTCTTGCTTGGGCCTCTCTCCTGGAGGCGCTCAGTCAGACCCAGTGTTGACATGTGGCAAGACGCTCCTCGGGGCGCGTCTTACTTGGGCCTCTCTCCTGGAGGCGCTCAGTCAGACCCAGTGGTGACATGTGGCAAGACGCTCCTCGGGGCACGTATTGCTTGGGCCTCTCTCCTGGAGGCCCTCTGTCAGACCCAGTGTTGACATGTGGCAAGACGCTCCTCGGGGCGCGTCTTGCTTGGGCTTCTCTCATTGAGGCCCTCAGTCAGACCCAGTGTTGACAATTGTCAAGACGCTCATCGGGGCGCGTCTTGCTTGGTCTCTCTCCTGGAGGCGCTCAGTCAGACCCATTGTTGACATGTGGCAAGACGCTCCTCGGGGCGCTTCTTGCTTGGGCCTCTCTCCTGGAGGCGCTCAGTCAGACCCAGTGTTGACATGTGGCAAGACGCTCCTCGGGGCACGTCTTGCTTGGGCCTCTCTCCTGGAGGCGCTCAGTCAGACCCAGTGTTGACATGTGGCAAGACGCTCCTCGGGGCGCGTCTTGCTTGGGCCTCTCTCCTGGAGGCGCTCAGTCAGACCCAGTGTTGACATGTGGCAAGACGCTCCTCGGGGCGCGTCTTGCTTGGGCCTCTCTCCTGGAGGCTCTCAGTCAGACCCAGTGGTGACATGTGGCAAGACGCTCCTCGGGGCGCGTCTTGCTTGGGCCTCTCTCCTGGAGGCGCTCAGTCAGACCGAGTGCTGACATGTGGCAAGGCGCTCCTCGGGGCACGTATTGCTTGGGCCTCTCTCCTGGAGGCGCTCAGTCAGACCCAGTGTTGACATGTGGCAAGACGCTCCTCGGGGCACGTCTTGCATGGGCCTCTCTCCTGGAGGCGCTCAGTCAGACCGAGTGCTGACATGTGGAAAGACGCACCTCGGGGCGCGTCTTGCTTGGGCTTCTCTCATTGAGGCCCTCAGTCAGACCCTGTGTTGACATGTGTCAAGACGCTCCTCGGGGCGCGTCTTGCTTGGGCCTCTCTCCTGGAGGCGCTCAGTCAGACCCAGTGTTGACATGTGGCAAGACACTCCTCGGGGCGCGTCTTGCTTGGGCCTCTCTCCTGGAGGCCCTCTGTCAGACCCAGTGATGACATGTGGCAAGAAGGTCCTAGGGGTACGTCTTGCTTGGCTCTCTCTCCTGGAGGCGCTCAGTCAGACCGAGTGCTGACATGTGGCAAGACGCTCCTCGGGGCGCGTATTGCTTGGGCCTCTCTCCTGGAGGCCCTCTGTCAGACCCAGTGTTGACATGTGGCAAGACACTCCTCAGGGCGCGTCTTGCTTGGGCTTCTCTCATGGAGGCCCTCAGTCAGACCAAGTGTTGACAAGTGTCAAGACACTCCTCGGGGCGCGTCTTGCTTGGGCCTCTCTCCTGGAGGCGCTCAGTCAGACCCATTGTTGACATGTGGCAAGACGCTCCTCGGGGCGCTTCTTGCTTGGGCCTCTCTCCTGGAGGCGCTCAGTCAGACCCAGTGTTACATGTGGCAAGACGCTCCTCGGGGCACGTCTTGCTTGGGCCTCTCTCCTGGAGGCGCTCAGTCAGACCCAGTGGTGACATGTGGCAAGACACTCCTCGGGGCGCGTCTTGCTTGGGCCTCTCTCCTGGAGGCCCTCTGTCAGACCCAGTGTTGACATGTGGCAAGACGCTCCTAGGGGCGCGTCTTGCTTGGGCCTCTCTCCTGGAGGCGCTCAGACAGACCGAGTGCTGACATGTGGCAAGACGCTCCTCGGGGCGCGTATTGCTTGGGCCTCTCTCCTGGAGGCCCTCTGTCAGACCCAGTGTTGACATGTGGCAAGACACTCCTCGGGGCGCGTCTTGCTTGGGCTTCTCTCATGGAGGCCCTCAGTCAGACCAAGTGTTGACAAGTGTCAAGACACTCCTCGGGGCGCGTCTTGCTTGGGCCTCTCTCCTGGAGGCGCTCAGTCAGACCCATTGTTGACATGTGGCAAGACGCTCCTCGGGGCGCTTCTTGCTTGGGCCTCTCTCCTGGAGGCGCTCAGTCAGACCCAGTGTTACATGTGGCAAGACGCTCCTCGGGGCACGTCTTGCTTGGGCTTCTCTCCTGGAGGCGCTCAGTCAGACCCAGTGCTGACATGTGGAAAGACGCACCTCGGGGCGCGTCTTGCTTGGGCTTCTCTCATTGAGGCCCTCAGTCAGACCCTGTGTTGACATGTGTCAAGACGCTCCTCGGGGCGCGTCTTGCTTGGGCCTCTCTCCTGGAGGCGCTCAGTCAGACCCAGTGTTGACATGTGGCAAGACACTCCTCGGGGCGCGTCTTGCTTGGGCCTCTCTCCTGGAGGCCCTCTGTCAGACCCAGTGATGACATGTGGCAAGAAGGTCCTAGGGGTACGTCTTGCTTGGCTCTCTCTCCTGGAGGCGCTCAGTCAGACCGAGTGCTGACATGTGGCAAGACGCTCCTCGGGGCGCGTATTGCTTGGGCCTCTCTCCTGGAGGCCCTCTGTCAGACCCAGTGTTGACATGTGGCAAGACACTCCTCAGGGCGCGTCTTGCTTGGGCTTCTCTCATGGAGGCCCTCAGTCAGACCAAGTGTTGACAAGTGTCAAGACACTCCTCGGGGCGCGTCTTGCTTGGGCCTCTCTCCTGGAGGCGCTCAGTCAGACCCATTGTTGACATGTGGCAAGACGCTCCTCGGGGCGCTTCTTGCTTGGGCCTCTCTCCTGGAGGCGCTCAGTCAGACCCAGTGTTACATGTGGCAAGACGCTCCTCGGGGCACGTCTTGCTTGGGCCTCTCTCCTGGAGGCGCTCAGTCAGACCCAGTGGTGACATGTGGCAAGACACTCCTCGGGGCGCGTCTTGCTTGGGCCTCTCTCCTGGAGGCCCTCTGTCAGACCCAGTGTTGACATGTGGCAAGACGCTCCTAGGGGCGCGTCTTGCTTGGGCCTCTCTCCTGGAGGCGCTCAGACAGACCGAGTGCTGACATGTGGCAAGACGCTCCTCGGGGCGCGTATTGCTTGGGCCTCTCTCCTGGAGGCCCTCTGTCAGACCCAGTGTTGACATGTGGCAAGACACTCCTCGGGGCGCGTCTTGCTTGGGCTTCTCTCATGGAGGCCCTCAGTCAGACCAAGTGTTGACAAGTGTCAAGACACTCCTCGGGGCGCGTCTTGCTTGGGCCTCTCTCCTGGAGGCGCTCAGTCAGACCCATTGTTGACATGTGGCAAGACGCTCCTCGGGGCGCTTCTTGCTTGGGCCTCTCTCCTGGAGGCGCTCAGTCAGACCCAGTGTTACATGTGGCAAGACGCTCCTCGGGGCACGTCTTGCTTGGGCCTCTCTCCTGGAGGCGCTCAGTCAGACCCAGTGGTGACATGTGGCAAGACACTCCTCGGGGCGCGTCTTGCTTGGGCCTCTCTCCTGGAGGCCCTCTGTCAGACCCAGTGTTGACATGTGGCAAGACGCTCCTAGGGGCGCGTCTTGCTTGGGCCTCTCTCCTGGAGGCGCTCAGACAGACCGAGTGCTGACATGTGGCAAGACGCTCCTCGGTGCGCGTCTTGCTTGGGCCTCTCTCCTGGAGGCGCTCAGTCAGACCCAGTGTTGACATGTGGCAAGACGCTCCTCGGGGCGCGTCTTGCTTGGGCCTCTCTCCTGGAGGCGCTCAGTCAGACCCAGTGTTGACATGTGGCAAGACGCTCCTCGGGGCGCGTCTTGCTTGGGCCTCTCTCCTGGAGGCTCTCAGTCAGACCCAGTGGTGACATGTGGCAAGACGCTCCTCGGGGCGCGTCTTGCTTGGGCCTCTCTCCTGGAGGCGCTCAGTCAGACCGAGTGCTGACATGTGGCAAGACGCTCCTCGGGGCACGTCTTGCTTGGGCCTCTCTCCTGGAGGCGCTCAGACAGACCGAGTGCTGACATGTGGCAAGACGCTCCTCGGTGCGCGTCTTGCTAGGGCCTCTCTCCTGGAGGCGCTCAGTCAGACCCAGTGTTGACATGTGGCAAGACGCTCCTCGGTGCGCGTCTTGCTTGGGCCTCTCTCCTGGAGGCGCTCAGTCAGACCCAGTGTTACATGTGGCAAGACGCTCCTCGGGGCACGTCTTGCTTGGGCCTCTCTCCTGGAGGCGCTCAGTCAGACCCAGTGGTGACATGTGGCAAGACATTCCTCGGGGCGCGTCTTGCTTGGGCCTCTCTCCTGGAGGCGCTCAGACAGACCGAGTGCTGACATGTGGCAAGACGCTCCTCGGTGCGCGTCTTGCTAGGGCCTCTCTCCTGGAGGCGCTCAGTCAGACCCAGTGTTGACATGTGGCAAGACGCTCCTCGGTGCGCGTCTTGCTTGGGCCTCTCTCCTGGAGGCGCACAGTCAGACCCAGTGTTGACATGTGGCAAGACGCTCCTCGGGGCGCGTCTTACTTGGGCCTCTCTCCTGGAGGCGCTCAGTCAGACCCAGTGTTGACATGTGGCAAGACGCTCCTCGGGGCGCGTCTTGCTTGGGCCTCTCTCCTGGAGGCTCTCAGTCAGACCCAGTGGTGACATGTGGCAAGACGCTCCTCGGGGCGCGTCTTGCTTGGGCCTCTCTCCTGGAGGCGCTCAGTCAGACCGAGTGCTGACATGTGGCAAGACGCTCCTCGGGGCACGTCTTGCTTGGGCCTCTCTCCTGGAGGCGCTCAGCCAGAACCAGTGGTGACATGTGGCTAGATGCTCCTCGGGGCACGTATTGCTTGGGCCTCTCTCCTGGAGGCCCTCTGTCAGACCCAGTGTTGACATGTGGCAAGACGCTCCTCGGGCCGCGTCTTGCTTGGGCCTCTCTCCTGGAGGCCCTCAATCAGACCCAGTGTTGACACGTGGCAAGACGCTCCTCGGGGCGCGTCTTGCTTGGACCTCTCACCTGGAGGCGCTCAGTCAGACCGAGTAGTGACATGTGGCAAGACGCTCCTAGGGGCGCGTCTTGCTTGGGCCTCTCTCCTGGAGGCGCTCAGTCAGACCCAGTGGTGACATATGGCAAGACGCTCCTCGGGGCGCGTGTTGCTTGGGCCTCTCTCCTGGAGGCCCTCATTCAGACCCAGTGGTGACATATGGCAAGACGCTCCTCGGGGCGCGTGTTGCTTGGGCCTCTCTCCTGGAGGCGCTCAGTCAGACCCAGTGTTGACATGTGGCAAGATGCTCCTCGGGGAACGTCTTGCTTGGGCCTCTCTCCTGGAGGAGCTCAGTCAGACCGAGTGCTGACATGTGGCAAGACGCTCCTCGGGGCGCATCTTGCTTGGGCCTCTCTCCTGGAGGCGCTCAGTCAGACCCAGTGGTGACATATGGCAAGACGCTCCTCGGGGCGCTTCTTGCTTGGGCCTCTCTTCTGGAGGCGCTCAGTCAGACCCAGTGTTGACATGTGGCAAGACGCTCCTCGGGGCACGTCTTGCTTGGGCCTCTCTCCTGGAGGCGCTCAGTAAGACCCAGTGTTGACATGTGGCAAGACGCTCCTCGGGGCGCGTCTTACTTGGGCCTCTCTCCTGGAGGCCCTCTGTCAGACCCAGTGTTGACATGTGGCAAGACGCTCCTCGTGGCGCGTCTTGCTTGGGCTTCTCTCATTCATGCCCTCAGTCAGACCCAGTGTTGACATGTGTCAAGACGCTCCTCGGGGCGCGTCTTGCTTGGGCCTCTCTCCTGGAGGCGCTCAGTCAGACCCAGTGTTGACATGTGGCAAGACGCTCCTCGGGGCGCGTCTTGCTTGGGCCTCTCTCCTGGAGGCGCTCAGTCAAACCGAGTGCTGACATGTGGCAAGACGCTCCTCGGGGCGCGTCTTGCTTGGGCCTCTCTCCTGGAGGCGCTCTGTCAGACACAGTGTTGACATGTGGCAAGACACTCCTCGGGGCGCGTCTTGCTTGGGCTTCTCTCCTGGAAGCCCTCAGTCAGACCCAGTGTTGACAAGTGTCAAGACACTCCTCGGGGCGCGTCCTGCTTGGGCCTCTCTCCTGGAGGCGCTCAGTCAGACCCATTGTTGACATGTGGCAAGACGCTCCTCGGGGGGCGTCTTGCTTGGGCTTCTCTCCTGGAGGCCCTCAGTCAGACCCATTGTTGACATGTGGCAAGACGCTCCTCGGGGCGCTTCTTGCTTGGGCCTCTCTCCTGGAGGCGCTCAGTCAGACCCAGTGTTGACATGTGGCAAGACGCTCCTCGGGGCACGTCTTGCTTGGGCCTTTCTCCTGGAGGCGCTCAGTCAGACCCAGTGGTGACATATGGCAAGACGCTCCTCGGGTCGCTTCTTGCTTGGGCCTCTCTTCTGGAGGCGCTCAGTCAGACCCAGTGTTGACATGTGGCAAGACGCTCCTCGGGGCACGTCTTGCTTGGGCCTCTCTCCTGGAGGCGCTCAGTCAGACCCAGTGTTGACATGTGGCAAGACGCTCCTCGGGGCGCATCTTGCTTGGGCCTCTCTCCTGGAGGCGCTCAGTAAGACCCAGTGTTGACATGTGGCAAGACGCTCCTCGGGGCGCGTCTTACTTGGGCCTCTCTCCTGGAGGCGCTCAGTTAGACCCAGTGGTGACATGTGGCAAGACACTCCTCGGGGCACGTATTGCTTGGGCCTCTCTCCTGGAGGCCCTCTGTCAGACCCAGTGTTGACATGTGGCAAGACGCTCCTCGTGGCGCGTCTTGCTTGGGCTTCTCTCATTCAGGCCCTCAGTCAGACCCAGTGTTGACATGTGTCAAGACGCTCCTCGGGGCGCGTCTTGCTTGGGCCTCTCTCCTGGAGGCGCTCAGTCAGACCCAGTGTTGACATGTGGCAAGACGCTCCTAGGGGCGCGTCTTGCTTGGCTCTCTCTCCTGGAGGCGCTCAGTCAGACCGAGTGCTGACATGTGGCACGACGCTCCTCGGGGCGCGTCTTGCTTGGGCCTCTCTCCTGGAGGCGCTCTGTCAGACGCAGTGTTGACATGTGGCAAGACACTCCTCGGGGCGCTTCTTGTTTGGGCTTCTCTCCTGGAAGCCCTCAGTCAGACCCAGTGTTGACAAGTGTCAAGACACTCCTCGGTGCGCGTCTTGCTTGGGCCTCTCTCCTGGAGGCGCTCAGTCAGACCCATTGTTGACATGTGGCAAGCCGCTCCTCGGGGGGCGTCTTGCTTGGGCTTCTCTCCTGGAGGCCCTCAGTCAGACCCATTGTTGACATGTGGCAAGACGCTCCTCGGGGCACTTCTTGCTTGGGTCTCTCTCCTGGAGGCGCTCAGTCAGACCCAGTGTTGACATGTGGCAAGACGCTCCTCGGGGCGCGTCTTGCTTGGGCCTCTCTCCTGGAGGCGCTCAGTCAAACCGAGTGCTGACTTGTGGCAAGACGCTCCTCGGGGCGCGTCTTGCTTGGGCCTCTCTCCTGGAGGCGCTCAGTCAGACCCAGTGGTGACATATGGCAAGACGCTCCTCGGGGCGCTTCTTGCTTGGGCCTCTCTCCTTGAGGCGCTCAGTCAGACCCAGTGTTGACATGTGGTAAGACGCTCCTCGGGGCACGTCTTGCTTGGGCCTCTCTCCTGGAGGCGCTCAGTCAGACCCAGTGTTGACATGTGGCAAGACGCTCCTCGGGGCGCGTCTTGCTTGGGCCTCTCTCCTGGAGGCGCTCAGTAAGACCCAGTGTTGACATGTGGTAAGACGCTCCTCGGGGCGCGTCTTACTTGGGCCTCTCTCCTGGAGGCGCTCAGTCAGACCCAGTGGTGACATGTGGCAAGAAGCTCCTCGGGGCACGTATTGCTTGGGCCTCTCTCCTGGAGGCCCTCTGTCAGACCCAGTGTTGACATGTGGCAAGAAGCTCCTAGGGGCGCGTCTTGCTTGGCTCTCTCTCCTGGAGGCGCTCAGTAAGACCGAGTGCTGACATGTGGCAAGACGCTCCTCGGGGCGCGTCTTGCTTGGGCCTCTCTCCTGGAGGCGCTCAGTCAGACCCAGTGTTGACATGTGGCAAGAAGCTCCTAGGGGCGCGTCTTGCTTGGCTCTCTCTCCTGGAGGCGCTCAGTCAGACCGAGTGGTGACATATGGCAAGACGCTCCTCGGGGCGCGTATTGCTTGGGCCTCTCTCCTGGAGGCCCTCTGTCAGACCCAGTGTTGACATGTGGCAAGACACTCCTCGGGGCGCGTCTTGCTTGGGCTTCTCTCATGGAGGCCCTCAGTCAGACCCAGTGTTGACAAGTGTCAAGACACTCCTCGGGGCGCGTCTTGCTTGGGCCTCTCTCCTGGAGGCGCTCAGTCAGACCCATTGTTGACATGTGGCAAGACGCTCCTCGGGGCGCTTCTTGCTTGGGCCTCTCTCCTGGAGGCGCTCAGTCAGACCCATTGTTGACATGTGGCAAGCCGCTCATCGGGGGGCGTCTTGCTTGGGCTTCTCTCCTGGAGGCCCTCAGTCAGACCCATTGTTGACATGTGGCAAGACGCTCCTCGGGGCACTTCTTGCTTGGGTCTCTCTCCTGGAGGCGCTCAGTCAGACCCAGTGTTGACATGTGGCAAGACGCTCCTCGGGGCGCGTCTTGCTTGGGCCTCTCTCCTGGAGGCGCTCAGTCAAACCGAGTGCTGACTTGCGGCAAGACGCTCCTCGGGGCGCGTCTTGCTTGGGCCTCTCTCCTGGAGGCGCTCAGTCAGACCCAGTGGTGACATATGGCAAGACGCTCCTCGGGGCGCTTCTTGCTTGGGCCTCTCTCCTGGAGGCGCTCAGTCAGACCCAGTGTTGACATGTGGTAAGACGCTCCTCGGGGCACGTCTTGCTTGGGCCTCTCTCCTGGAGGCGCTCAGTCAGACCCAGTGTTGACATGTGGCAAGACGCTCCTCGGGGCGCGTCTTGCTTGGGCCTCTCTCCTGGAGGCGCTCAGTAAGACCCAGTGTTGACATGTGGCAAGACGCTCCTCGGGGCGCGTCTTACTTGGGCCTCTCTCCTGGAGGCGCTCAGTCAGACCCAGTGGTGACATGTGGCAAGAAGCTCCTCGGGGCACGTATTGCTTGGGCCTCTCTCCTGGAGGCCCTCTGTCAGACCCAGTGTTGACATGTGGCAAGAAGCTCCTAGGGGCGCGTCTTGCTTGGCTCTCTCTCCTGGAGGCGCTCAGTAAGACCGAGTGCTGACATGTGGCAAGACGCTCCTCGGGGCGCGTCTTGCTTGGGCCTCTCTCCTGGAGGCGCTCAGTCAGACCCAGTGTTGACATGTGGCAAGAAGCTCCTAGGGGCGCGTCTTGCTTGGCTCTCTCTCCTGGAGGCGCTCAGTCAGACCGAGTGGTGACATATGGCCAGACGCTCCTCGGGGCGCGTATTGCTTGGGCCTCTCTCCTGGAGGCCCTCTGTCAGACCCAGTGTTGACATGTGGCAAGACACTCCTCGGGGGGCGTCTTGCTTGGGCTTCTCTCATGGAGGCCCTCAGTCAGACCCAGTGTTGACAAGTGTCAAGACACTCCTCGGGGCGCGTCTTGCTTGGGCCTCTCTCCTGGAGGCGCTCAGTCAGACCCATTGTTGACATGTGGCAAGACGCTCCTCGGGGCGCTTCTTGCTTGGGCCTCTCTCCTGGAGGCGCTCAGTCAGACCGAGTGCTGACATGTGGCAAGACGCTCCTCGGGGCGCGTCTTGCTTGGGCCTCTCTCCTGGAGGCGCTCAGTCAGACCCAGTGTTGACATGTGGCAAGAAGCTCCTAGGGGCGCGTCTTGCTTGGCTCTCTCTCCTGGAGGCGCTCAGTCAGACCGAGTGGTGACATATGGCAAGACGCTCCTCGGGGCGTGTATTGCTTGGGCCTCTCTCCTGGAGGCCCTCTGTCAGACCCAGTGTTGACATGTGGCAAGACACTCCTCGGGGCGCGTCTTGCTTGGGCTTCTCTCATGGAGGCCCTCAGTCAGACCCAGTGTTGACAAGTGTCAAGACACTCCTCGGGGCGCGTCTTGCTTGGGCCTCTCTCCTGGAGGCGCTCAGTCAGACCCATTGTTGACATGTGGCAAGACGCTCCTCGGGGCGCTTCTTGCTTGGGCCTCTCTCCTGGAGGCGCTCAGTCAGACCCAGTGTTGACATGTGGCAAGACGCTCCTCGGGTTACGTCTTGCTTGGGCCTCTCTCCTGGAGGCGCTCAGTCACACCCAGTGGTGACATGTGGCAAGACACTCCTCGGGGCGCGTCTTGCTTGGGCCTCTCTCCTGGAGGCCCTCTGTCAGACCCAGTGTTGACATGTGGCAAGACGCTCCTAGGGGCGCGTCTTGCTTGGGCCTCTCTCCTGGAGGCGCTCAGTCAGACCGAGTGCTGACATGTGGCAAGACGCTCCTCTGTGCGCGTCTTGCTTGGGCCTCTCTCCTGGAGGCGCTCAGTCAGACCCAGTGTTGACATGTGGCAAGACGCTCCTCGGTGCGCGTCTTGCTTGGGCCTCTCTCCTGGAGGCGCTCAGTCAGACCCAGTGTTGACATGTGGCAAGACGCTCCTCGGGGCGCGTCTTACTTGGGCCTCTCTCCTGGAGGCGCTCAGTCAGACCCAGTGTTGACATGTGGCAAGACGCTCCTCGGGGCGCGTCTTGATTGGGCCTCTCTCCTGGAGGCTCTCAGTCAGACCCAGTGGTGACATGTGGCAAGACGCTCCTCGGGGCGCGTCTTGCTTGGGCCTCTCTCCTGGAGGCGCTCAGTCAGACCGAGTGCCGACATGTGACAAGACGCTCCTCGGGGCACGTCTTGCTTGGGCCTCTCTCCTGGAGGCGCTCAGCCAGACCCAGTGGTGACATGTGGCTAGACGCTCCTCGGGGCACGTATTGCTTGGGCCTCTCTCCTGGAGGCCCTCTGTCAGACCCAGTGTTGACATGTGGCAAGACGCTCCTCGGGGCGCGTCTTGCTTGGGCCTCTCTCCTGGAGGCCCTCAATCAGACCCAGTGTTGACACGTGGCAAGACGCTCCTCGGGGCGCGTCTTGCTTGGGCCTCTCTCCTGGAGGCGCTCAGTCAGACCGAGTAGTGACATGTGGCATGACGATCCTCAGGGCGCGTCTTGCTTGGGCCTCTCTCCTGGAGGCGCTCAGTCAGACCCAGTGGTGACATGTGGCAAGACACTCCTCGGGGCACGTATTGCTTGGGCCTCTCTCCTGGAGGCCCTCTGTCAGACCCAGTGTTGACATGTGGCAAGACGCTCCTCGTGGCGCGTCTTGCTTGGGCTTCTCTCATTCAGGCCCTCAGTCAGACCCAGTGTTGACATGTGTCAAGACGCTCCTCGGGGCGCGTCTTGCTTGGGCCTCTCTCCTGGAGGCGCTCAGTCAGACCCAGTGTTGACATGTGGCAAGACGCTCCTAGGGGCGCGTCTTGCTTGGCTCTCTCTCCTGGAGGCGCTCAGTCAGACCGAGTGCTGACATGTGGCACGACGCTCCTCGGGGCGCGTCTTGCTTGGGCCTCTCTCCTGGAGGCGCTCTGTCAGACGCAGTGTTGACATGTGGCAAGACACTCCTCGGGGCGCGTCTTGCTTGGGCTTCTCTCCTGGAAGCCCTCAGTCAGACCCAGTGTTGACAAGTGTCAAGACACTCCTCGGTGCGCGTCTTGCTTGGGCCTCTCTCCTGGAGGCGCTCAGTCAGACCCATTGTTGACATGTGGCAAGCCGCTCCTCGGGGGGCGTCTTGCTTGGGCTTCTCTCCTGGAGGCCCTCAGTCAGACCCATTGTTGACATGTGGCAAGACGCTCCTCGGGGCACTTCTTGCTTGGGTCTCTCTCCTTGAGGCGCTCAGTCAGACCCAGTGTTGACATGTGGCAAGACGCTCCTCGGGGCGCGTCTTGCTTGGGCCTCTCTCCTGGAGGCGCTCAGTCAAACCGAGTGCTGACTTGTGGCAAGACGCTCCTCGGGGCGCGTCTTGCTTGGGCCTCTCTCCTGGAGGCGCTCAGTCAGACCCAGTGGTGACATATGGCAAGACGCTCCTCGGGGCGCTTCTTGCTTGGGCCTCTCTCCTGGAGGCGCTCAGTCAGACCGAGTGCTGACATGTGGCAAGACGCTCCTCTGTGCGCGTCTTGCTTGGGCCTCTCTCCTGGAGGCGCTCAGTCAGACCCAGTGTTTACATGTGGCAAGACGCTCCTCGGTGCGCGTCTTGCTTGGGCCTCTCTCCTGGAGGCGCTCAGTCAGACCCAGTGTTGACATGTGGCAAGACGCTCCTCGGGGCGCGTCTTACTTGGGCCTCTCTCCTGGAGGCGCTCAGTCAGACCCAGTGTTGACATGTGGCAAGACGCTCCTCGGGGCGCGTCTTGCTTGGGCCTCTCTCCTGGAGGCTCTCAGTCAGACCCAGTGGTGACATGTGGCAAGACGCTCCTCGGGGCGCGTCTTGCTTGGGCCTCTCTCCTGGAGGTGCTCAGTCAGACCGAGTGCTGACATGTGACAAGACGCTCCTCGGGGCACGTCTTGCTTGGGCCTCTCTCCTGGAGGCGCTCAGCCAGACCCAGTGGTGACATGTGGCTAGACGCTCCTCGGGGCACGTATTGCTTGGGCCTCTCTCCTGGAGGCCCTCTGTCAGACCCAGTGTTGACATGTGGCAAGACGCTCCTCGGGGCGCGTCTTGCTTGGGCCTCTCTCCTGGAGGCCCTCAATCAGACCCAGTGTTGACACGTGGCAAGACGCTCCTCGGGGCGCGTCTTGCTTGGGCCTCTCTCCTGGAGGCGCTCAGTCAGACCGAGTAGTGACATGTGGCATGACGATCCTCAGGGCGCGTCTTGCTTGGGCCTCTCTCCTGGAGGCGCTCAGTCAGACCCAGTGGTGACATGTGGAAAGACACTCCTCGGGGCACGTATTGCTTGGGCCTCTCTCCTGGAGGCCCTCTGTCAGACCCAGTGTTGACATGTGGCAAGACGCTCCTCGTGGCGCGTCTTGCTTGGGCTTCTCTCATTCAGGCCCTCAGTCAGACCCAGTGTTGACATGTGTCAAGACGCTCCTCGGGGCGCGTCTTGCTTGGGCCTCTCTCCTGGAGGCGCTCAGTCAGACCCAGTGTTGACATGTGGCAAGACGCTCCTAGGGGCGCGTCTTGCTTGGCTCTCTCTCCTGGAGGCGCTCAGTCAGACCGAGTGCTGACATGTGGCACGACGCTCCTCGGGGCGCGTCTTGCTTGGGCCTCTCTCCTGGAGGCGCTCTGTCAGACGCAGTGTTGACATGTGGCAAGACACTCCTAGGGGCGCGTCTTGCTTGGGCTTCTCTCCTGGAAGCCCTCAGTCAGACCCAGTGTTGACAAGTGTCAAGACACTCCTCGGTGCGCGTCTTGCTTGGGCCTCTCTCCTGGAGGCGCTCAGTCAGACCCATTGTTGACATGTGGCAAGCCGCTCCTCGGGGGGCGTCTTGCTTGGGCTTCTCTCCTGGAGGCCCTCAGTCAGACCCATTGTTGACATGTGGCAAGACGCTCCTCGGGGCACTTCTTGCTTGGGTCTCTCTCCTGGAGGCGCTCAGTCAGACCCAGTGTTGACATGTGGCAAGACGCTCCTCGGGGCGCGTCTTGCTTGGGCCTCTCTCCTGGAGGCGCTCAGTCAAACCGAGTGCTGACTTGTGGCAAGACGCTCCTCGGGGCGCGTCTTGCTTGGGCCTCTCTCCTGGAGGCGCTCAGTCAGACCCAGTGGTGACATATGGCAAGACGCTCCTCGGGGCGCTTCTTGCTTGGGCCTCTCTCCTGGAGGCGCTCAGTCAGACCGAGTGCTGACATGTGGCAAGACGCTCCTCTGTGCGCGTCTTGCTTGGGCCTCTCTCCTGGAGGCGCTCAGTCAGACCCAGTGTTGACATGTGGCAAGACGCTCCTCGGTGCGCGTCTTGCTTGGGCCTCTCTCCTGGAGGCGCTCAGTCAGACCCAGTGTTGACATGTGGCAAGACGCTCCTCGGGGCGCGTCTTACTTGGGCCTCTCTCCTGGAGGCGCTCAGTCAGACCCAGTGTTGACATGTGGCAAGACGCTCCTCGGGGCGCGTCTTGCTTGGGCCTCTCTCCTGGAGGCTCTCAGTCAGACCCAGTGGTGACATGTGGCAAGACGCTCCTCGGGGCGCGTCTTGCTTGGGCCTCTCTCCTGGAGGCGCTCAGTCAGACCGAGTGCTGACATGTGACAAGACGCTCCTCGGGGCACGTCTTGCTTGGGCCTCTCTCCTGGAGGCGCTCAGCCAGACCCAGTGGTGACATGTGGCTAGACGCTCCTCGGGGCACGTATTGCTTGGGCCTCTCTCCTGGAGGCCCTCTGTCAGACCCAGTGTTGACATGTGGCAAGACGCTCCTCGGGGCGCGTCTTGCTTGGGCCTCTCTCCTGGAGGCCCTCAATCAGACCCAGTGTTGACACGTGGCAAGACGCTCCTCGGGGCGCGTCTTGCTTGGGCCTCTCTCCTGGAGGCGCTCAGTCAGACCGAGTAGTGACATGTGGCATGACGATCCTCAGGGCGCGTCTTGCTTGGGCCTCTCTCCTGG
The DNA here is from genome assembly GCF_043380555.1 of Nothobranchius furzeri. Taxonomy (NCBI): domain Eukaryota; kingdom Metazoa; phylum Chordata; class Actinopteri; order Cyprinodontiformes; family Nothobranchiidae; genus Nothobranchius; species Nothobranchius furzeri. The sequence continues at coordinate 14,604,527 of NC_091743.1, forward strand.
AGGCGCTCAGTCAGACCCAGTGGTGACATGTGGAAAGACACTCCTCGGGGCACGTATTGCTTGGGCCTCTCTCCTGGAGGCCCTCTGTCAGACCCAGTGTTGACATGTGGCAAGACGCTCCTCGTGGCGCGTCTTGCTTGGGCTTCTCTCATTCAGGCCCTCAGTCAGACCCAGTGTTGACATGTGTCAAGACGCTCCTCGGGGCGCGTCTTGCTTGGGCCTCTCTCCTGGAGGCGCTCAGTCAGACCCAGTGTTGACATGTGGCAAGACGCTCCTAGGGGCGCGTCTTGCTTGGCTCTCTCTCCTGGAGGCGCTCAGTCAGACCGAGTGCTGACATGTGGCACGACGCTCCTCGGGGCGCGTCTTGCTTGGGCCTCTCTCCTGGAGGCGCTCTGTCAGACGCAGTGTTGACATGTGGCAAGACACTCCTAGGGGCGCGTCTTGCTTGGGCTTCTCTCCTGGAAGCCCTCAGTCAGACCCAGTGTTGACAAGTGTCAAGACACTCCTCGGTGCGCGTCTTGCTTGGGCCTCTCTCCTGGAGGCGCTCAGTCAGACCCATTGTTGACATGTGGCAAGCCGCTCCTCGGGGGGCGTCTTGCTTGGGCTTCTCTCCTGGAGGCCCTCAGTCAGACCCATTGTTGACATGTGGCAAGACGCTCCTCGGGGCACTTCTTGCTTGGGTCTCTCTCCTGGAGGCGCTCAGTCAGACCCAGTGTTGACATGTGGCAAGACGCTCCTCGGGGCGCGTCTTGCTTGGGCCTCTCTCCTGGAGGCGCTCAGTCAAACCGAGTGCTGACTTGTGGCAAGACGCTCCTCGGGGCGCGTCTTGCTTGGGCCTCTCTCCTGGAGGCGCTCAGTCAGACCCAGTGGTGACATATGGCAAGACGCTCCTCGGGGCGCTTCTTGCTTGGGCCTCTCTCCTGGAGGCGCTCAGTCAGACCCAGTGTTGACATGTGGTAAGACGCTCCTCGGGGCACGTCTTGCTTGGGCCTCTCTCCTGGAGGCGCTCAGTCAGACCCAGTGGTGACATGTGGCAAGAAGCTCCTCGGGGCACGTATTGCTTGGGCCTCTCTCCTGGAGGCCCTCTGTCAGACCCAGTGTTGACATGTGGCAAGAAGCTCCTAGGGGCGCGTCTTGCTTGGCTCTCTCTCCTGGAGGCGCTCAGTAAGACCGAGTGCTGACATGTGGCAAGACGCTCCTTGGGGCGCGTCTTGCTTGGGCCTCTCTCCTGGAGGCGCTCAGTCAGACCCAGTGTTGACATGTGGCAAGAAGCTCCTAGGGGCGCGTCTTGCTTGGCTCTCTCTCCTGGAGGCGCTCAGTCAGACCGAGTGCTAACATGTGGCAAGACGCTCCTCGGGGCGCGTCTTGCTTGGGCCTCTCTCCTGGAGGCGCTCAGTCAGACCCAGTGGTGACATATGGCAAGACGCTCCTCGGGGCGCGTATTGCTTGGGCCTCTCTCCTGGAGGCCCTCTGTCAGACCCAGTGTTGACAAGTGTCAAGACACTCCTCGGGGCGCGTCTTGCTTGGGCCTCTCTCCTGGAGGCGCTCAGTCAGACCCATTGTTGACATGTGGCAAGACGCTCCTCGGGGCGCTTCTTGCTTGGGCCTCTCTCCTGGAGGCGCTCAGTCAGACCCAGTGTTGACATGTGGCAAGACGCTCCTCGGGTTACGTCTTGCTTGGGCCTCTCTCCTGGAGGCGCTCAGTCACACCCAGTGGTGACATGTGGCAAGACACTCCTCGGGGCGCGTCTTGCTTGGGCCTCTCTCCTGGAGGCCCTCTGTCAGACCCAGTGTTGACATGTGGCAAGACGCTCCTAGGGGCGCGTCTTGCTTGGGCCTCTCTCCTGGAGGCGCTCAGTCAGACCGAGTGCTGACATGTGGCAAGACGCTCCTCTGTGCGCGTCTTGCTTGGGCCTCTCTCCTGGAGGCGCTCAGTCAGACCCAGTGTTGACATGTGGCAAGACGCTCCTCGGTGCGCGTCTTGCTTGGGCCTCTCTCCTGGAGGCGCTCAGTCAGACCCAGTGTTGACATGTGGCAAGACGCTCCTCGGGGCGCGTCTTACTTGGGCCTCTCTCCTGGAGGCGCTCAGTCAGACCCAGTGTTGACATGTGGCAAGACGCTCCTCGGGGCGCGTCTTGATTGGGCCTCTCTCCTGGAGGCTCTCAGTCAGACCCAGTGGTGACATGTGGCAAGACGCTCCTCGGGGCGCGTCTTGCTTGGGCCTCTCTCCTGGAGGCGCTCAGTCAGACAGAGTGCTGACATGTGGCAAGACGCTCCTCGGGGCACGTCTTGCTTGGGCCTCTCTCCTGGAGGCGCTCAGCCAGACCCAGTGGTGACATGTGGCTAGACGCTCCTCGGGGCACGTATTGCTTGGGCCTCTCTCCTGGAGGCCCTCTGTCAGACCCAGTGTTGACATGTGGCAAGACGCTCCTCGGGGCGCGTCTTGCTTGGGCCTCTCTCCTGGAGGCCCTCAATCAGACCCAGTGTTGACACGTGGCAAGACGCTCCTCGGGGCGCGTCTTGCTTGGGCCTCTCTCCTGGAGGCCCTCTGTCAGACACAGTGTTGACATGTGGCAAGACACTCCTCGCTGCGTGTCTTGCTTGGGCCTCTCTCCTGGAGGCGCTCAGTCAGACCCAGTGTTGACATGTGGCAAGACGCTCCTCGGGGCGTGTCTTGCTTGGGCCTCTCTCCTGGAGGAGCTCAGTCAGACCTAGTGCTGACATGTGTCAAGACGCTCCTCGGGGCGCGTCTTGCTTGGGCCTCTCTCCTGGAGGCGCTCAGTCAGACCCAGTGGTGACATATGGCAAGACGCTCCTCGGGGCGCGTCTTGCTTGGGCCTCTCTCCTGGAGGCGCTCAGTCAGACCGAGTTCTGACATGTGGCAAGACGCTCCTCGGGGCGCGTCTTGCATGGGCCTCTCTCCTGGAGGCGCTCAGTCAGACCCAGTGGTGACATATGGCAAGACGCTCCTCGGGGCGCTTCTTGCTTGGGCCTCTCTTCTGGAGGCGCTCAGTCAGACCCAGTGTTGACACGTGGCAAGACGCTCCTCGGGGCACGTCTTGCTTGGGCCTCTCTCCTGGAGGCGCTCAGTCAGACCCAGTGTTGACATGTGGCAAGACGCTCCTCGGGGCGCTTCTTGCTTGGGCCTCTCTCCTGGAGGCGCTCAGTAAGACCCAGTGTTGACATGTGGCAAGACGCTCCTCGGGGTGCGTCTTACTTGGGCCTCTCTCCTGGAGGCGCTCAGTCAGACCCAGTGGTGACATGTGGCAAGACGCTCCTCGGGGCACGTATTGCTTGGGCCTCTCTCTTGGAGGCCCTCTGTCAGACCCAGTGTTGACATGTGGCAAGACGCTCCTCGTGGCGCGTCTTGCTTGGGCTTCTCTCATTGAGGCCCTCAGTCAGACCCAGTGTTGACATGTGTCAAGACGCTCCTCGGGGCGCGTCTTGCTTGGGCCTCTCTCCAGGAGGCGCTCAGTCAGACCCAGTGTTGACATGTGGCAAGACACTCCTCGGGGCGCGTCTTGCTTGGGCCTCTCTCCTGGAGGCCCTCTGTCAGACCCAGTGTTGACATGTGGCAAGATGCTCCTAGGGGCGCGTCTTGCTTGGCTCTCTCTCCTGGAGGCGCTCAGTCAGACCGAGTGCTGACATGTGGCACGACGCTCCTCGGGGCGCGTCTTGCTTGGGCCTCTCTCCTGGAGGCGCTCTGTCAGACACAGTGTTGACATGTGGCAAGACACTCCTCGGGGCGCGTCTTGCTTGGGCCTCTCTCCTGGAGGCGCTCAGTCAGACCCATTGTTGACATGTGGCAAGACGCTCCTCGGGGGGCGTCTTGCTTGGGCCTCTCTCCTGGCGGCGCTCAGTCAGACCCAGTGTTGACATGTGGCAAGACGCTCCTCGGGGCGCGTCTTACTTGGGCCTCTCTCCTGGATGCGCTCAGTCAGACCGAGTGCTGACATGTGGCAAGGCGCTCCTCGGGGCACGTATTGCTTGGGCCTCTCTCCTGGAGGCGCTCAGTCATACCCAGTGTTGACATGTGGCAAGACGCTCCTCGGGGCGCGTCTTGCTTGGGCCTCTCTCCTGGAGGCGCTCAGTCAAACCGAGTGCTGACATGTGGCAAGACGCTCCTCGGGGCGCGTCTTGCTTGGGCCTCTCTCCTGGAGGCGCTCAGTCAGACCCAGTGGTGACATATGGCAAGACGCTCCTCGGGGCGCTTCTTGCTTGGGCCTCTCTCCTGGAGGCGCTCAGTCAGACCCAGTGTTGACATGTGGCAAGACGCTCCCCGGGGCACGTCTTGCTTGGGCCTCTCTCCTGGAGGCGCTCAGTAAGACCCAGTGGTGACATGTGGCAAGACGCTCCTCGGGGCACGTATTGCTTGGGCCTCTCTCTTGGAGGCCATCTGTCAGACCCCGTGTTGACATGTGGCAAGACGCTCCTCGTGGCGCGTCTTGCTTGGGCTTCTCTCATTGAGGCCCTCAGTCAGACCCAGTGTTGACATGTGTCAAGACGCTCCTCGGGGCGCGTCTTGCTTGGGCCTCTCTCCAGGAGGCGCTCAGTCAGACCCAGTGTTGACATGTGGCAAGACACTCCTCGGGGCACGTCTTGCTTGGGCCTCTCTCCTGGAGGCCCTCTGTCAGACCCAGTGTTGACATGTGGCAAGACGCTCCTAGGGGCGCGTCTTGCTTGGCTCTCTCTCCTGGAGGCGCTCAGTCAGACCGAGTGCTGACCTGTGGCACGACGCTCCTCGGGGCGCGTCTTGCTTGGGCCTCTCTCCTGGAGGCGCTCTGTCAGACACAGTGTTGACATGTGGCAAGACACTCCTCGGGGCGCGTCTTGCTTGGGCTTCTCTCCTGGAAGCCCTCAGTCAGACCCAGTGTTGACAAGTGTCAAGACACTCCTCGGGGCGCGTCTTGCTTGGGCCTCTCTCCTGGAGGCGCTCAGTCAGACCCAGTGTTGACATGTGGCAAGACGCTCCTCGGGGCACGTCTTGCTTGGGCCTCTCTCCTGGAGGCGCTCAGTCAGACCCAGTGATGACATGTGGCAAGACGCTCCTCGGGGCGCGTCTTGCTTGGGCCTCTCTCCTGGCGGCGCTCAGTCAGACCCAGTGTTGACATGTGGCAAGACGCTCCTCGGGGCGCGTCTTGCTTGGGCCTCTCTCCTGGATGCGCTCAGTCAGACCCAGTGTTGACATGTGGCAAGACGCTCCTCGGGGCGCGTCTTGCTTGGGCCTCTCTCCTGGAGGCGCTCTGTCAGACACAGTGTTGACATGTGGCAAGACGCTCCTCGGGGCACGTATTGCTTGGGCCTCTCTCTTGGAGGCCATCTGTCAGACCCAGTGTTGACATGTGGCAAGACGCTCCTCGTGGCGCGTCTTGCTTGGGCTTCTCTCATTGAGGCCCTCAGTCAGACCCAGTGTTGACATGTGTCAAGACGCTCCTCGGGGCGCGTCTTGCTTGGGCCTCTCTCCAGGAGGCGCTCAGTCAGACCCAGTGTTGACATGTGGCAAGACACTCCTCGGGGCGCGTCTTGCTTGGGCCTCTCTCCTGGAGGCTCTCAGTCAGACCCAGTGGTGACATGTGGCAAGACGCTCCTCGGGGCGCGTCTTGCTTGGGCCTCTCTCCTGGAGGCGCTCTGTCAGACACAGTGTTGACATGTGGCAAGACGCTCCTCGGGGCACGTATTGCTTGGGCCTCTCTCTTGGAGGCCATCTGTCAGACCCAGTGTTGACATGTGGCAAGACGCTCCTCGTGGCGCGTCTTGCTTGGGCTTCTCTCATTGAGGCCCTCAGTCAGACCCAGTGTTGACATGTGTCAAGACGCTCCTCGGGGCGCGTCTTGCTTGGGCCTCTCTCCAGGAGGCGCTCAGTCAGACCCAGTGTTGACATGTGGCAAGACACTCCTCGGGGCGCGTCTTGCTTGGGCCTCTCTCCTGGAGGCCCTCTGTCAGACCCAGTGTTGACATGTGGCAAGACGCTCCTAGGGGCGCGTCTTGCTTGGCTCTCTCTCCTGGAGGCGCTCAGTCAGACCGAGTGCTGACCTGTGGCACGACGCTCCTCGGGGCGCGTCTTGCTTGGGCCTCTCTCCTGGAGGCGCTCTGTCAGACACAGTGTTGACATGTGGCAAGACACTCCTCGGGGCGCATCTTGCTTGGGCTTCTCTCCTGGAAGCCCTCAGTCAGACCCAGTGTTGACAAGTGTCAAGACACTCCTCGGGGCGCGTCTTGCTTGGGCCTCTCTCCTGGAGGCGCTCAGTCAGACCCAGTGTTGACATGTGGCAAGACGCTCCTCGGGGCACGTCTTGCTTGGGCCTCTCTCCTGGAGGCGCTCAGTCAGACCCAGTGATGACATGTGGCAAGACGCTCCTCGGGGCGCGTCTTGCTTGGGCCTCTCTCCTGGCGGCGCTCAGTCAGACCCAGTGTTGACATGTGGCAAGACGCTCCTCGGGGCGCGTCTTACTTGGGCCTCTCTCCTGGATGCGCTCAGTCAGACCCAGTGTTGACATGTGGCAAGACGCTCCTCGGGGCGCGTCTTGCTTGGGCCTCTCTCCTGGAGGCTCTCAGTCAGACCCAGTGGTGACATGTGGCAAGACGCTCCTCGGGGCGCGTCTTGCTTGGGCCTCTCTCCTGGAGGCGCTCAGTCAGACTGAGTGCTGACATGTGGCAAGACGCTCCTCGGGGCGCGTCTTGCTTGGAACTCTCTCCTGGAGGCGCTCAGTCAGACCCAGTGGTGACATATGGCAAGACGCTCCTCGGGGCGCTTCTTGCTTGGGCCTCTCTCCTGGAGGCGCTCAGTCAGACCCAGTGTTGACATGTGGCAGGACGCTCCTCGGGGCACGTCTTGCTTGGGCCTCTCTCCTGGAGGCGCTCAGTCAGACCCAGTGTTGACATGTGGCAAGACGCTCCTCGGGGCGCGTCTTGCTTGGGCCTCTCTCCTGGAGGCGCTCAGTCAGACCGAGTAGTGACAAGTGGCATGACGCTCCTCGGGGCACGTCTTGCTTGGGCCTCTCTCCTGGAGGCGCTCAGTCAGACCCAGTGGTGACATGTGGCAAGACACTCCTCGGGGCGCGTCTTGCTTGGGCCTCTCTCCTGGAGGCCCTCTGTCAGACACAGTGTTGACATGTGGCAAGACACTCCTCGGGGCGTGTCTTGCTTGGGCCTCTCTCCTGGAGGCGCTCAGTCAGACCCAGTGTTGACATGTGGCAAGACGCTCCTCGGGGCGTGTCTTGCTTGGGCCTCTCTCCTGGAGGAGCTCAGTCAGACCGAGTGCTGACATGTGTCAAGACGCTCCTCCGGGCGCGTCTTGCTTGGGCCTCTCTCCTGGAGGCGCTCAGTCAGACCCAGTGGTGACATATGGCAAGACGCTCCTCGGGGCGCGTCTTGCTTGGGCCTCTCTCCTGGAGGCGCTCAGTCAGACCGAGTTCTGACATGTGGCAAGACGCTCCTCGGGGCGCGTCTTGCTTGGGCCTCTCTCCTGGAGGCGCTCAGTCAGACCCAGTGTTGACATGTGGCAAGACGCTCCTCGGGGCGCGTCTTGCTTGGGCCTCTCTCCTGGAGGCGCTCAGTAAGACCCAGTGTTGACATGTGGCAAGACGCTCCTCGGGGCGCAACTTACATGGGCCTCTCTCCTGGAGGCGCTCAGTCAGACCCAGTGGTGACATGTGGCAAGACGCTCCTCGGGGCACGTATTGCTTGGGCCTCTCTCTTGGAGGCCCTCTGTCAGACCCAGTGTTAACATGTGGCAAGACGCTCCTCGTGGCGCGTCTTGCTTGGGCTTCTCTCATTGAGGCCCTCAGTCAGTCCCAGTGTTGACATGTGTCAAGACGCTCCTCGGGGCGCGTCTTGCTTGGGCCTCTCTCCAGGATGCGCTCAGTCAGACCCAGTGTTGACATGTGGCAAGACACTCCTCGGGGCGCGTCTTGCTTGGGCCTCTCTCCTGGAGGCCCTCTGTCAGACCCAGTGTTGACATGTGGCAAGACGCTCCTAGGGGCGCGTCTTGCTTGGGCCTCTCTCCTGGCGGCGCTCAGTCAGACCCAGTGTTGACATGTGGCAAGACACTCCTCGGGGCGCGTCTTGCTTGGGCTTCTCTCCTGGAAGCCCTCAGTCAGACCCAGTGTTGACAAGTGTCAAGACACTCCTCGGGGCGCGTCTTGCTTGGGCCTCTCTCCTGGAGGCGCTCAGTCAGACCCATTGTTGACATGTGGCAAGACGCTCCTCGGGGGGCGTCTTGCTTGGGCCTCTCTCCTGGCGGCGCTCAGTCAGACCCAGTGTTGACATGTGGCAAGACGCTCCTCGGGGAGCGTCTTACTTGGGCCTCTCTCCTGGATGCGCTCAGTCAGACCCAGTGTTGACATGTGGCAAGACGCTCCTCGGGGCGCGTCTTGCTTGGGCCTCTCTCCTGGAGGCTCTCAGTCAGACCCAGTGGTGACATGTGGCAAGACGCTCCTCGGGGCGCGTCTTGCTTGGGTCTCTCTCCTGGAGGCGCTCAGTCAGACCGAGTGCTGACATGTGGCAAGGCGCTCCTCGGGGCACGTATTGCTTGGGCCTCTCTCCTGGAGGCGCTCAGTCAGACCAAGTGTTGACATGTGGCAAGACGCTCCTCGGGGCGCGTCTTGCTTGGGCCTCTCTCCTGGAGGCGCTCAGTCAAACCGAGTGCTGACATGTGGCAAGACGCTCCTCGGGGCGCGTCTTGCCTTGGCCTCTCTCCTGGAGGCGCTCAGTCAGACCCAGTGGTGACATATGGCAAGACGCTCCTCGGGGCGCTTCTTGCTTGGGCCTCTCTCCTGGAGGCGCTCAGTCAGACCCAGTGTTGACATGTGGCAAGACGCTCCTCGGGGCACGTCTTGCTTGGGCCTCTCTCCTGGAGGCGCTCAGTCAGACCCAGTGTTGACATGTGGCAAGACGCTCCTCGGGGCGTGTCCTGCTTGGGCCTCTCTCCTGGAGGCGCTCAGTAAGACCCAGTGGTGACATGTGGCAAGACGCTCCTCGGGGCACGTATTGCTTGGGCCTCTCTCTTGGAGGCCCTCTGTCAGACCCAGTGTTGACATGTGGCAAGACGCTCCTCGTGGCGCATCTTGCTTGGGCTTCTCTCATTGAGGCCCTCAGTCAGACCCAGTGTTGACATGTGTCAAGACGCTCCTCGGGGCGCGTCTTGCTTGGGCCTCTCTCCAGGAGGCGCTCAGTCAGACCCAGTGTTGACATGTGGCAAGACACTCCTCGGGGCGCGTCTTGCTTGGGCCTCTCTCCTGGAGGCCCTCTGTCAGACCCAGTGTTGACATGTGGCAAGACGCTCCTAGGGGCGCGTCTTGCTTGGCTCTCTCTCCTGGAGGCGCTCAGTCAGACCGAGTGCTGACATGTGGCACGACGCTCCTCGGGGCGCGTCTTGCTTGGGCCTCTCTCCTGGAGGCGCTCTGTCAGACACAGTGTTGACATGTGGCAAGACACTCCTCGGGGCGCGTCTTGCTTGGGCTTCTCTCCTGGAAGCCCTCAGTCAGACCCAGTGTTGACAAGTGTCAAGACACTCCTCGGGGCGCGTCTTGCTTGGGCCTCTCTCCTGGAGGCACTCAGTCAGACCCATTGTTGACATGTGGCAAGACGCTCCTCGGGGGGCGTCTTGCTTGGGCTTCTCTCCTATAGCCCTCAGTCAGACCCATTGTTGACATGTGGCAAAACGCTCCTCGGGGCGCTTCTTGCTTGGGCCTCTCTCCTGGAGGCGCTCAGTCAGACCCAGTGTTGACATGTGGCAAGACGCTCCTCGGGGCGCGTCTTGCTTGGGCCTCTCTCCTGCAGGCGCTCAGTCAAACCGAGTGCTGACATGTGGCAAGACGCTCCTCGGGGCGCGTCTTGCTTGGGCCTCTCTCCTGGAGGCGCTCAGTCAGACCCAGTGGTGACATATGGCAAGACGCTCCTCGGGGCGCTTCTTGCTTGGGCCTCTCTCCTGGAGGCGCTCAGTCAGACCCAGTGTTTACATGTGGCAGGATGCTCCTCGGGGCACGTCTTGCTTGGGCCTCTCTCCTGGAGGCGCTCAGTCAGACCCAGTGTTGACATGTGGCAAGACGCTCCTCGGGGCGCGTCTTGCTTGGGCCTCTCTCCTGGAGGCGCTCAGTCAGACCGAGTAGTGACATGTGGCATGACGCTCCTCGGGGCGCGTCTTGCTTGGGCCTCTCTCCTGGAGGCGCTCAGTCAGACCCAGTGGTGACATGTGGCAAGACACTCCTCGGGGCGCGTCTTGCTTGGGCCTCTCTCCTGGAGGCCCGCTGTCAGACCCAGTGTTGACATGTGGCAAGACGCTCCTAGGGGCGCGTCTTGCTTGGGCCTCTCTCCTGGAGGCGCTCAGTCAGACCCAGTGGTGACATATGGCAAGACGCTCCTCGGGGCGCGTGTTGCTTGGGCCTCTCTCCTGGAGGCCCTCTGTCAGACACAGTGTTGACATGTGGCAAGACACTCCTCGGGGCGTGTCTTGCTTGGGCCTCTCTCCTGGAGGCGCTCAGTCAGACCCAGTGTTGACATGTGGCAAGACGCTCCTCGGGGCGTGTCTTGCTTGGGCCTCTCTCCTGGAGGCCCTCTGTCAGACCCAGTGTTGACATGTGGCAAGACGCTCCTTGTGGCGCGTCTTGCTTGGGCCTCTCTCCTGGAGGCCCTCTGTCAGACCCAGTGTTGACATGTGGCAAGACGCTCCTAGGGGCGCGTCTTGCTTGGGCCTCTCTCCTGGAGGCGCTCTGTCAGACACAGTGTTGACATGTGGCAAGACACTCCTCGGGGCGCGTCTTGCTTGGGCTTCTCTCCTGGAAGCCCTCAGTCAGACCCAGTGTTGACAAGTGTCAAGACACTCCTCGGGGCGCGTCTTGCTTGGGCCTCTCTCCTGGAGGCGCTCAGTCAGACCCATTGTTGACATGTGGCAAGACGCTCCTCGGGGGGCGTCTTGCTTGGGCTTCTCTCCTATAGCCCTCAGTCAGACCCATTGTTGACATGTGGCAAGACGCTCCTCGGGGCGCTTCTTGCTTGGGCCTCTCTCCTGGAGGCGCTCAGTCAGACCCAGTGTTGACATGTGGCAAGACGCTCCTCGGGGCACGTCTTGCTTGGGCCTCTCTCCTGGAGGCGCTCAGTCAGACCCAGTGTTGACATGTGGCAAGACGCTCCTCGGGGCGTGTCTTGCTTGGGCCTCTCTCCTGGCGGCGCTCATTCAGACCCAGTGTTGACATGTGGCAAGACGCTCCTCGGGGCGTGTCTTACTTGGGCCTCTCTCCTGGATGCGCTCAGTCAGACCCAGTGTTGACATGTGGCAAGACGCTCCTCGGGGCGCGTCTTGCTTGGGCCTCTCTCCTGGAGGCTCTCAGTCAGACCCAGTGGTGACATGTGGCAAGACGCTCCTCGGGGCGCGTCTTGCTTGGGCCTCTCTCCTGGAGGCGCTCAGTCAGACCGAGTGCTGACATGTGGCAAGGCGCTCCTCGGGGCACGTATTGCTTGGGCCTCTCTCCTGGAGGCGCTCAGTCAGACCCAGTGTTGACATGTGGCAAGACGCTCCTCGGGGCGCGTCTTGCTTGGGCCTCTCTCCTGCAGGCGCTCAGTCAAACCGAGTGTGACATGTGGCAAGACGCTCCTCGGGGCGCGTCTTGCTTGGGCCTCTCTCCTGGAGGCGCTCAGTCAGACCCAGTGGTGACATATGGCAAGACGCTCCTCGGGGCGCTTCTTGCTTGGGCCTCTCTCCTGGAGACGCTCAGTCAGACCCAGTGTTGACATGTGGCAGGACGCTCCTCGGGGCACGTCTTGCTTGGGCCTCTCTCCTGGAGGCGCTCAGTCAGACCCAGTGTTGACATGTGGCAAGACGCTCCTCGCGGCGCGTCTTGCTTGGGCCTCTCTCCTGGAAGCGCTCAGTAAGACCCAGTGTTGACATGTGGCAAGACGCTCCTCTGGGCGCGTCTTACTTGGGCCTCTCTCCTGGAGGCGCTCAGTCAGACCCAGTGGTGACATTTGGCAAGACGCTCTTCGGGGCACGTATTGCTTGGGCCTCTCTCCTGGAGGCCCTCTGTCAGACCCAGTGTTGACATGTGGCAAGACGCTCCTCGGGGCGCGTCTTGCTTGGGCTTCTCTCATTGAGGCCCTCAGTCAGACCCAGTGTTGACATGTGTCAAGACGCTTCTCGGGGCGCGTCTTGCTTGGGCCTCTCTCCTGGAGGCGCTCAGTCAGACCCAGTGTTTACATGTGGCAAGACACTCCTCGGGGCGCGTCTTGCTTGGGCCTCTCTCCTGGAGGCCCTCTGTCAGACCCAGTGTTGACATGTGGCAAGACGCTCCTAGGGGCGCGTCTTGCTTGGGCCTCTCTCCAGGAGGCGCTCAGTCAGACCCAGTGTTGACATGTGGCAAGACACTCCTCGGGGCGCGTCTTGCTTGGGCCTCTCTCCTGGAGGCCCTCTGTCAGACCCAGTGTTGACATGTGGCAAGACGCTCCTAGGGGCGCGTCTTGCTTGGCTCTCTCTCCTGGAGGCGCTCAGTCAGACCGAGTGCTGACCTGTGGCACGACGCTCCTCGGGGCGCGTCTTGCTTGGGCCTCTCTCCTGGAGGCGCTCTGTCAGACACAGTGTTGACATGTGGCAAGACACTCCTCGGGGCGCGTCTTGCTTGGGCTTCTCTCCTGGAAGCCCTCAGTCAGACCCAGTGTTGACAAGTGTCAAGACACTCCTCGGGGCGCGTCTTGCTTGGGCCTCTCTCCTGGAGGCGCTCAGTCAGACCCAGTGTTGACATGTGGCAAGACGCTCCTCGGGGCACGTCTTGCTTGGGCCTCTCTCCTGGAGGCGCTCAGTCAGACCCAGTGATGACATGTGGCAAGACGCTCCTCGGGGCGCGTCTTGCTTGGGCCTCTCTCCTGGCGGCGCTCAGTCAGACCCAGTGTTGACATGTGGCAAGACGCTCCTCGGGGCGCGTCTTACTTGGGCCTCTCTCCTGGATGCGCTCAGTCAGACCCAGTGTTGACATGTGGCAAGACGCTCCTCGGGGCGCGTCTTGCTTGGGCCTCTCTCCTGGAGGCTCTCAGTCAGACCCAGTGGTGACATGTGGCAAGACGCTCCTCGGGGCGCGTCTTGCTTGGGCCTCTCTCCTGGAGGCGCTCAGTCAGACTGAGTGCTGACATGTGGCAAGACGCTCCTCGGGGCGCGTCTTGCTTGGGCCTCTCTCCTGGAGGCGCTCAGTCAGACCCAGTGGTGACATATGGCAAGACGCTCCTCGGGGCGCTTCTTGCTTGGGCCTCTCTCCTGGAGGCGCTCAGTCAGACCCAGTGTTGACATGTGGCAGGACGCTCCTCGGGGCACGTCTTGCTTGGGCCTCTCTCCTGGAGGCGCTCAGTCAGACCCAGTGTTGACATGTGGCAAGACGCTCCTCGGGGCGCGTCTTGCTTGGGCCTCTCTCCTGGAGGCGCTCAGTCAGACCGAGTAGTGACAAGTGGCATGACGCTCCTCGGGGCACGTCTTGCTTGGGCCTCTCTCCTGGAGGCGCTCAGTCAGACCCAGTGGTGACATGTGGCAAGACACTCCTCGGGGCGCGTCTTGCTTGGGCCTCTCTCCTGGAGGCCCTCTGTCAGACACAGTGTTGACATGTGGCAAGACACTCCTCGGGGCGTGTCTTGCTTGGGCCTCTCTCCTGGAGGCGCTCAGTCAGACCCAGTGTTGACATGTGGCAAGACGCTCCTCGGGGCGTGTCTTGCTTGGGCCTCTCTCCTGGAGGAGCTCAGTCAGACCGAGTGCTGACATGTGTCAAGACGCTCCTCCGGGCGCGTCTTGCTTGGGCCTCTCTCCTGGAGGCGCTCAGTCAGACCCAGTGGTGACATATGGCAAGACGCTCCTCGGGGCGCGTCTTGCTTGGGCCTCTCTCCTGGAGGCGCTCAGTCAGACCGAGTTCTGACATGTGGCAAGACGCTCCTCGGGGCGCGTCTTGCTTGGGCCTCTCTCCTGGAGGCGCTCAGTCAGACCCAGTGTTGACATGTGGCAAGACGCTCCTCGGGGCGCGTCTTGCTTGGGCCTCTCTCCTGGAGGCGCTCAGTAAGACCCAGTGTTGACATGTGGCAAGACGCTCCTCGGGGCGCAACTTACATGGGCCTCTCTCCTGGAGGCGCTCAGTCAGACCCAGTGGTGACATGTGGCAAGACGCTCCTCGGGGCACGTATTGCTTGGGCCTCTCTCTTGGAGGCCCTCTGTCAGACCCAGTGTTAACATGTGGCAAGACGCTCCTCGTGGCGCGTCTTGCTTGGGCTTCTCTCATTGAGGCCCTCAGTCAGTCCCAGTGTTGACATGTGTCAAGACGCTCCTCGGGGCGCGTCTTGCTTGGGCCTCTCTCCAGGATGCGCTCAGTCAGACCCAGTGTTGACATGTGGCAAGACACTCCTCGGGGCGCGTCTTGCTTGGGCCTCTCTCCTGGAGGCCCTCTGTCAGACCCAGTGTTGACATGTGGCAAGACGCTCCTAGGGGCGCGTCTTGCTTGGGCCTCTCTCCTGGCGGCGCTCAGTCAGACCCAGTGTTGACATGTGGCAAGACACTCCTCGGGGCGCGTCTTGCTTGGGCTTCTCTCCTGGAAGCCCTCAGTCAGACCCAGTGTTGACAAGTGTCAAGACACTCCTCGGGGCGCGTCTTGCTTGGGCCTCTCTCCTGGAGGCGCTCAGTCAGACCCATTGTTGACATGTGGCAAGACGCTCCTCGGGGGGCGTCTTGCTTGGGCCTCTCTCCTGGCGGCGCTCAGTCAGACCCAGTGTTGACATGTGGCAAGACGCTCCTCGGGGAGCGTCTTACTTGGGCCTCTCTCCTGGATGCGCTCAGTCAGACCCAGTGTTGACATGTGGCAAGACGCTCCTCGGGGCGCGTCTTGCTTGGGCCTCTCTCCTGGAGGCTCTCAGTCAGACCCAGTGGTGACATGTGGCAAGACGCTCCTCGGGGCGCGTCTTGCTTGGGTCTCTCTCCTGGAGGCGCTCAGTCAGACCGAGTGCTGACATGTGGCAAGGCGCTCCTCGGGGCACGTATTGCTTGGGCCTCTCTCCTGGAGGCGCTCAGTCAGACCAAGTGTTGACATGTGGCAAGACGCTCCTCGGGGCGCGTCTTGCTTGGGCCTCTCTCCTGGAGGCGCTCAGTCAAACCGAGTGCTGACATGTGGCAAGACGCTCCTCGGGGCGCGTCTTGCCTTGGCCTCTCTCCTGGAGGCGCTCAGTCAGACCCAGTGGTGACATATGGCAAGACGCTCCTCGGGGCGCTTCTTGCTTGGGCCTCTCTCCTGGAGGCGCTCAGTCAGACCCAGTGTTGACATGTGGCAAGACGCTCCTCGGGGCACGTCTTGCTTGGGCCTCTCTCCTGGAGGCGCTCAGTCAGACCCAGTGTTGACATGTGGCAAGACGCTCCTCGGGGCGTGTCCTGCTTGGGCCTCTCTCCTGGAGGCGCTCAGTAAGACCCAGTGGTGACATGTGGCAAGACGCTCCTCGGGGCACGTATTGCTTGGGCCTCTCTCTTGGAGGCCCTCTGTCAGACCCAGTGTTGACATGTGGCAAGACGCTCCTCGTGGCGCATCTTGCTTGGGCTTCTCTCATTGAGGCCCTCAGTCAGACCCAGTGTTGACATGTGTCAAGACGCTCCTCGGGGCGCGTCTTGCTTGGGCCTCTCTCCAGGAGGCGCTCAGTCAGACCCAGTGTTGACATGTGGCAAGACACTCCTCGGGGCGCGTCTTGCTTGGGCCTCTCTCCTGGAGGCCCTCTGTCAGACCCAGTGTTGACATGTGGCAAGACGCTCCTAGGGGCGCGTCTTGCTTGGCTCTCTCTCCTGGAGGCGCTCAGTCAGACCGAGTGCTGACATGTGGCACGACGCTCCTCGGGGCGCGTCTTGCTTGGGCCTCTCTCCTGGAGGCGCTCTGTCAGACACAGTGTTGACATGTGGCAAGACACTCCTCGGGGCGCGTCTTGCTTGGGCTTCTCTCCTGGAAGCCCTCAGTCAGACCCAGTGTTGACAAGTGTCAAGACACTCCTCGGGGCGCGTCTTGCTTGGGCCTCTCTCCTGGAGGCACTCAGTCAGACCCATTGTTGACATGTGGCAAGACGCTCCTCGGGGGGCGTCTTGCTTGGGCTTCTCTCCTATAGCCCTCAGTCAGACCCATTGTTGACATGTGGCAAAACGCTCCTCGGGGCGCTTCTTGCTTGGGCCTCTCTCCTGGAGGCGCTCAGTCAGACCCAGTGTTGACATGTGGCAAGACGCTCCTCGGGGCGCGTCTTGCTTGGGCCTCTCTCCTGCAGGCGCTCAGTCAAACCGAGTGCTGACATGTGGCAAGACGCTCCTCGGGGCGCGTCTTGCTTGGGCCTCTCTCCTGGAGGCGCTCAGTCAGACCCAGTGGTGACATATGGCAAGACGCTCCTCGGGGCGCTTCTTGCTTGGGCCTCTCTCCTGGAGGCGCTCAGTCAGACCCAGTGTTTACATGTGGCAGGATGCTCCTCGGGGCACGTCTTGCTTGGGACTCTCTCCTGGAGGCGCTCAGTCAGACCCAGTGTTGACATGTGGCAAGACGCTCCTCGGGGCGCGTCTTGCTTGGGCCTCTCTCCTGGAGGCGCTCAGTCAGACCGAGTAGTGACATGTGGCATGACGCTCCTCGGGGCGCGTCTTGCTTGGGCCTCTCTCCTGGAGGCGCTCAGTCAGACCCAGTGGTGACATGTGGCAAGACACTCCTCGGGGCGCGTCTTGCTTGGGCCTCTCTCCTGGAGGCCCGCTGTCAGACCCAGTGTTGACATGTGGCAAGACGCTCCTAGGGGCGCGTCTTGCTTGGGCCTCTCTCCTGGAGGCGCTCAGTCAGACCCAGTGGTGACATATGGCAAGACGCTCCTCGGGGCGCGTGTTGCTTGGGCCTCTCTCCTGGAGGCCCTCTGTCAGACACAGTGTTGACATGTGGCAAGACACTCCTCGGGGCGTGTCTTGCTTGGGCCTCTCTCCTGGAGGCGCTCAGTCAGACCCAGTGTTGACATGTGGCAAGACGCTCCTCGGGGCGTGTCTTGCTTGGGCCTCTCTCCTGGAGGCCCTCTGTCAGACCCAGTGTTGACATGTGCCAAGACGCTCCTTGTGGCGCGTCTTGCTTGGGCCTCTCTCCTGGAGGCCCTCTGTCAGACCCAGTGTTGACATGTGGCAAGACGCTCCTAGGGGCGCGTCTTGCTTGGGCCTCTCTCCTGGAGGCGCTCTGTCAGACACAGTGTTGACATGTGGCAAGACACTCCTCGGGGCGCGTCTTGCTTGGGCTTCTCTCCTGGAAGCCCTCAGTCAGACCCAGTGTTGACAAGTGTCAAGACACTCCTCGGGGCGCGTCTTGCTTGGGCCTCTCTCCTGGAGGCGCTCAGTCAGACCCATTGTTGACATGTGGCAAGACGCTCCTCGGGGGGCGTCTTGCTTGGGCTTCTCTCCTATAGCCCTCAGTCAGACCCATTGTTGACATGTGGCAAGACGCTCCTCGGGGCGCTTCTTGCTTGGGCCTCTCTCCTGGAGGCGCTCAGTCAGACCCAGTGTTGACATGTGGCAAGACGCTCCTCGGGGCACATCTTGCTTGGGCCTCTCTCCTGGAGGCGCTCAGTCAGACCCAGTGTTGACATGTGGCAAGACGCTCCTCGGGGCGCGTCTTGCTTGGGCCTCTCTCCTGGCGGCGCTCATTCAGACCCAGTGTTGACATGTGGCAAGACGCTCCTCGGGGCGTGTCTTACTTGGGCCTCTCTCCTGGATGCGCTCAGTCAGACCCAGTGTTGACATGTGGCAAGACGCTCCTCGGGGCGCGTCTTGCTTGGGCCTCTCTCCTGGAGGCTCTCAGTCAGACCCAGTGGTGACATGTGGCAAGACGCTCCTCGGGGCGCGTCTTGCTTGGGCCTCTCTCCTGGAGGCGCTCAGTCAGACCGAGTGCTGACATGTGGCAAGGCGCTCCTCGGGGCACGTATTGCTTGGGCCTCTCTCCTGGAGGCGCTCAGTCAGACCCAGTGTTGACATGTGGCAAGACGCTCCTCGGGGCGCGTCTTGCTTGGGCCTCTCTCCTGCAGGCGCTCAGTCAAACCGAGTGTGACATGTGGCAAGACGCTCCTCGGGGCGCGTCTTGCTTGGGCCTCTCTCCTGGAGGCGCTCAGTCAGACCCAGTGGTGACATATGGCAAGACGCTCCTCGGGGCGCTTCTTGCTTGGGCCTCTCTCCTGGAGACGCTCAGTCAGACCCAGTGTTGACATGTGGCAGGACGCTCCTCGGGGCACGTCTTGCTTGGGCCTCTCTCCTGGAGGCGCTCAGTCAGACCCAGTTTTGACATGTGGCAAGACGCTCCTCGCGGCGCGTCTTGCTTGGGCCTCTCTCCTGGAAGCGCTCAGTAAGACCCAGTGTTGACATGTGGCAAGACGCTCCTCTGGGCGCGTCTTACTTGGGCCTCTCTCCTGGAGGCGCTCAGTCAGACCCAGTGGTGACATTTGGCAAGACGCTCTTCGGGGCACGTATTGCTTGGGCCTCTCTCCTGGAGGCCCTCTGTCAGACCCAGTGTTGACATGTGGCAAGACGCTCCTCGGGGCGCGTCTTGCTTGGGCTTCTCTCATTGAGGCCCTCAGTCAGACCCAGTGTTGACATGTGTCAAGACGCTTCTCGGGGCGCGTCTTGCTTGGGCCTCTCTCCTGGAGGCGCTCAGTCAGACCCAGTGTTTACATGTGGCAAGACACTCCTCGGGGCGCGTCTTGCTTGGGCCTCTCTCCTGGAGGCCCTCTGTCAGACCCAGTGTTGACATGTGGCAAGACGCTCCTAGGGGCGCGTCTTGCTTGGCTCTCTCTCCTGGAGGCGCTCAGTCAGACCGAGTGCTGACATGTGACAAGACGCTCCTCGGGGCGCGTCTTGCTTGGGCCTCTCTCCTGGAGGCCCTCTGTCAGACACAGTGTTGACATGTGGCAAGACACTCCTCGGGGCGCGTCTTGCTTGGGCTTCTCTCCTGGAAGCCCTCAGTCAGACCCAGTGTTGACAAGTGTCAAGACACTCCTCGGGGCGCGTCTTGCTTAGGCCTCTCTCCTGGAGGCGCTCTGTCAGACACAGTGTTGACATGTGGCAAGACACTCCTCGGGGCGCGTCTTGCTTGGGCTTCTCTCCTGGAAGCCGTCAGTCAGACCCAGTGTTGACAAGTGTCAAGACGCTCCTCGGGGCGCGTCTTGCTTGGGCCTCTCTCCTGGAGGTGCTCAGTCAGACCGAGTGCTGACATGTGGCAAGGCGCACCTCGGGGCACGTATTGCTTGGGCCTCTCTCCTGGAGGCGCTCAGTCAGACCCAGTGTTGACATGTGGCAAGACGCTCCTCGGGGTGCGTCTTGCTTGGGCCTCTCTCCTGGAGGCGCTCAGTCAGACCGAGTGCTGACATGTGGCAAGACACTCCTCGGGGCGCATCTTGCTTGGGCCTCTCTCCTAGAGGCCCTCTGTCAGACCCAGTGTTGACATGTGGCAGGACACTCCTTGGGGCGCGTCTTGCTTGGGCTTCTCTCCTGGAGGCCCTCAGTCAGACCCATTGTTGACATGTGGCAAGATGCTCCTCGGGGCGCTTCTTGCTTGGGCTTCTCTCCTGGAGGCGCTCAGTCAGACCCAGTGTTGACAAGTGTCAAGACACTCCTCGGGGTGCGTCTTGCTTGGGCCTCTCTCCTGGAGGCGCTCAGTCAGACCCATTGTTGACATGTGGCAAGACGCTCCTCGGGGCGCGTCTTGCTTGGGCTTCTCTCCTGGAGGCCCTCAGTCAGACCCATTGTTGAAATGTGGCAAGACGCTCCTCGGGGCGCTTCTTGCTTGGGCCTCTCTCCTGAAGGCGCTCAGTCAGACCCAGTGTTGACATGTGGCAAGACGCTCCTCGGGGCACGTCTTGCTTGGGCCTCTCTCCTGGAGGCGCTCAGTCAGACCCAGTGTTGACATGTGGCAAGACGCTCCTCGGGGCGCTTCTTGCTTGGGCCTCTCTCCTGGAGGCGCTCAGTCAGACCCAGTGTTGACATGTGGCAAGACGCTCCTCGGGGCGCGTCTTACTTGGGCCTCTCTCCTGGAGGCGCTCAGTCAGACCCAGTGTTGACATGTGGCAAGACGCTCCTCGGGGGGCGTCTTGCTTGGGCCTCTCTACTGGAGGCTCTCAGTCAGACCCAGTGGTGACATGTGGCAAGACGCTCCTCGGGGCGCGTCTTGCTTGGGCCTCTCTCCTGGAGGCGCTCAGTCAGACCCAGTGTTGACATGTGGCAAGACGCTCCTAGGGGCGGTTCTTGCTTGGGCCTCTCTCCTGGAGGCGCTCAGTCAGACCGAGTGCTGACATGTGGAAAGACGCTCCTCGGGGCGCGTCTTGCTTGGGCCTCTCTCCTGGAGGCGCTCAGTCAGACCGAGTGCTGACATGTGGCAAGACGCTCCTCGGGGCATGTATTGCTTGGGCCTCTCTCCTGGAGGCGCTCAGTCAGACCCAGTGTTGACATGTGGCAAGACGCTCCTCGGGGCACGTCTTGCTTGGGCCTCTCTCCTGGAGGCGCTCAGTCAGACCCAGTGTTGACATGTGGCAAGACGCTCCTCGGGGCGCGTCTTGCTTGGGCCTCTCTCCTGGAGGCGCTCAGTCAGACCGAGTGCTGACATGTGGCAAGACGCTCCTCGGGGCGCGTCTTGCTTGGGCCTCTCTCCTGGAGGTGCTCAGTCAGACCCAGTGGTGACATGTGGCTAGACGCTCCTCGGGGCACGTATTGCTTGGGCCTCTCTCCTGGAGGCGCTCAGTCAGACCCAGTGTTGACATGTGGCAAGACACTCCTCGGGGCGCGTCTTACTTGGGCCTCTCTCCTGGAGGCGCTCAGTCAGACCCAGTGGTGACATGTGGCAAGAACCTCCTCGGGGCATGTATTGCTTGGGCCTCTCTCCTGGAGGCCCTCTGTCAGACCCAGTGTTGACATGTGGCAAGACTCTCCTCGGGGCGCGTCTTGCTTGGGCTTCTCTCATTGAGGGCCTCAGTCAGACCCAGTGTTGACATGTGTCAAGACGCTCCTCGGGGCGCGTCTTGCTTGGGCCTCTCTCCTGGAGGCGCTCAGTCAGACCCAGTGTTGACATGTGGCAAGACACTCCTCGGGGCGCGTCTTGCTTGGGCCTCTCTCCTGGAGGCGCTCAGTCAGACCCAGTGTTGACATGTGGCAAGACGCTCCTCGGGGCACGTCTTGCTTGGGCCTCTCATTGAGGCCCTCAGTCAGACCCAGTGTTGACATGTGTCAAGACGCTCCTCGGGGCGCGTCTTGCTTGGGCCTCTCTCCTGGAGGCGCTCAGTCAAACCCAGTGTTGACATGTGGCAAGACACTCCTCGGGGCGCGTCTTGCTTGGGCCTCTCTCCTGGAGGCCCTCTGTCAGACCCAGTGTTGACATTTGGCAAGACGCTCCTAGGGGCGCGTCTTGCTTGGCTTTCTCTCCTGGAGGCGCTCAGTCAGACCGAGTGCTGACATGTGGCAAGACGCTCCTCGGGGCATGTCTTGCTTGGGCCTCTCTCCTGGAGGCGCTCAGTCAGACCCAGTGGTGACATTTGGCAAGACGCTCCTAGGGGCGCGTCTTGCTTGGCTTTCTCTCCTGGAGGCGCTCAGTCAGACCGAGTGCTGACATGTGGCAAGACGCTCCTCGGGGCGCGTACTGCTTGGGCCTCTCTCCTGGAGGCCCTCTGTCAGACCCAGTGTTGACATGTGGCAAGACACTCCTCGGGGCGCGTCTTGCTTGGGCTTCTCTCATGGAGGCCCTCAGTCAGACCCAGTGTTGACAAGTGTCAAGACACTCCTCGGGGCGCGTCTTGCTTGGGCTTCTCTCCTGGAGGCCCTTAGTCAGACCCATTGTTGATATGTGGCAAGACGCTCCTCGGGGCGCTTCTTGCTTGGGCCTCTCTCCTGGAGGCGCTCAAACAGACCCTGTGTTGACATGTGGCAAGACGCTCCTCGGGGCACGTCTTGCTTGGGCCTCTCTCCAGGAGGCGCTCAGTCAGACCCAGTGGTGACATGTGGCAAGACACTCCTCGGGGCGCGTCTTGCTTGGGCCTCTCTCCTGGAGGCCCTCTGTCAGACCCAGTGTTGACATGAGGCAAGACGCTCCTCGGGGTGCGTCTTGCTTGGGCCTCTCCTGGAGGCGCTCAGTCAGACCGAGTGCTGACATGTGGCAAGACGCTCCTCGGTGCGCGTCTTGCTTGGGCCTCTCTCCTGGAGGCGCTCAGTCAGACCCAGTGTTGACATGTGGCAAGACGCTCCTCGGGGCGCGTCTTACTTGGGCCTCTCTCCTGGAGGCGCTCAGTCAGACCCAGTGTTGACATGTGGCAAGACGCTCCTCGGGGCACATCTTGCTTGGGCCTCTGTCCTGGAGGCTCTCAGTCAGACCCAGTGGTGACATGTGGCAAGACGCTCCTCGGGGCGCGTCTTGCTTGGGCCTCTCTCATAGGAGGCGCTCAGTCAGACCCAGTGTTGACATGTGGCAAGACGCTCCTCGGGGCACGTCTTGCTTGGGCCTCTGTCCTGGAGGCTCTCAGTCAGACCCAGTGGTGACATGTGGCAAGACGCTCCTCGGGGCGCGTCTTGCTTGGGCCTCTCTCATAGGAGGCGCTCAGTCAGACCGAAAGCTGACATGTGGCAAGACGCTCCTCGGGGCGCGTCTTGCTTGGGCCTCTCCCCTGGAGGCGCTCAGTCAGACCCAGTGGTGACATGTGGCTAGACGCTCCTCGGGGTGCGTCTTGCTTGGGCTTCTCTCCTGGAGGCCCTCAGTCAGACCCATTGTTGAGATGTGGCAAGACGCTCCTCGTGGCGCTTCTTGCTTGGGCCTCTCTCCTGGAGGCGCTCAGTCAGACCCAGTGTTGACATGTGGCAAGACGCTCCTCGGGTCACGTCTTGCTTGGGCCTCTCTCCTGGAGGCGCTCAGTCAGACCCAGTGTTGACATGTGGCAAGATGCTCCTCGGGGCGCTTCTTGCTTGGGCCTCTCTCCTGGAGGCGCTCATTCAGACCCAGTGTTGACATATGGAAAGAAGCTCCTCGGGACGCGTCTTGCTTGGGCCTCTCTCCTGGAGGCTCTCAGTCAGACCCAGTGGTGAAATGTGGCAAGACGCTCCTCGGGGCGCATCTTGCTTGGGCCTCTCTCCTGGAGGCGCTCAGTCAGACCGAGTGCTGACATGTGGCAAGACGCTCCTCGGGGCGCGTCTTGCTTGGGCCTCTCTCCTGGAGGCGCTCAGTCAGACCCAGTGGTGACATGTGGCTAGACGCTCCTCGGGGCACGTATTGCTTGGGCCTCTCTCCTGGAGGCGCTCAGTCAGACCCAGTGTTGACATGTGGCAAGACGCTCCTCGGGGTGCGTCTTGCTTTGGCTTCTCTCCTGGAGGCCCTTAGTCAGACCCATTGTTGACATGTGGCAAGACGCTCCTCGGGGCGCTTCTTGCTTGGGCCTCTCTCCTGGAGGCGCTCAGTCAGACCCAGTGTTGACATGTGGCAAGACGCTCCTCGGGGCACGTCTTGCTTGGGCCTCTCTCATTGAGGCCCTCAGTCAGACCCAGTGTTGACATGTGTCAAGACGCTCCTCGGGGCGCGTCTTGCTTGGGCCTCTCTCCTGGAGGCGCTCAGTCAGACCGAGTGCTGACATGTGGCAAGACGCTCCTAGGGGCGTGTCTTGCTTGGGCCTCTCTCCTGGAGGCGCTCAGTCAGACCCAGTGGTGACATATGGCAAGACGCTCCTCGGGGCGCGTATTGCTTGGGCCTCTCTCCTGGAGTCCCTCTGTCAGACCCAGTGTTGACATGTGGCAAGACACTCCTCGGGGCGCGTCTTGCTTGGGCTTCTCTCATGGAGGCCCTCAGTCAGACCCAGTGTTGACAAGTGTCAAGAAACTCCTCGGGGCGCGTCTTGCTTGGGCTTCTCTCCTGGAGGCCCTTAGTCAGACCCATTGTTGACATGTGGCAAGACGCTCCTCGGGGCGCTTCTTGCTTGGGCCTCTCTCCTGGAGGCGCTCAGTCAGACCCAGTGTTGACATGTGGCACGACGCTCCTCGGGGCGCGTCTTGCTTGGGCCTCTCTCCTGGAGGCGCTCAGTCAGACCGAGTGCTGACATGTGGCAATTCGCTCCTCGGGGCGCGTCTTGCTTGGGCCTCTCTCCTGGAGGCGCTCAGTCAGACCCAGTGGTGACATGTGGCTAGACGCTCCTCGGGGCCCGTATTGCTTGGGCCTCTCTCCTGGAGGCGCTCAGTCAGACCCAGTGTTGACATGTGGCAAGACACTCCTCGGGGCGCGTCTTACTTGGGCCTCTCTCCTGGAGGCGCTCAGTCAGACCCAGTGGTGACATGTGGCAAGACGCTCCTCGGGGCATGTATTGCTTGGGCCTCTCTCCTGGAGGCCCTCTGTCAGACCCAGTGTTGACATGTGGCAAGACTCTCCTCGGGGCGCGTCTTGCTTGGGCTTCTCTCATTGAGGGCCTCAGTCAGACCCAGTGTTGACATGTGTCAAGACGCTCCTCGGGGCGCGTCTTGCTTGGGCCTCTCTCCTGGAGGCGCTCAGTCAGATCCAGTGTTGACATGTGGCAAGACACTCCTCGGGGCGCGTCTTGCTTGGGCCTCTCTCCTGGAGGCACTCAGTCAGACCCAGTGTTGACATGTGGCAAGACGCTCCTCGGGGCACGTCTTGCTTGGGCCTCTCTCATTGAGGCCCTCAGTCAGACCCAGTGTTGACATGTGTCAAGACGCTCCTCGGGGCGCGTCTTGCTTGTGCCTCTCTCCTGGAGGCGCTCAGTCAAACCCAGTGTTGACATGTGGCAAGACACTCCTCGGGGCGCGTCTTGCTTGGGCCTCTCTCCTGGAGGCCCTCTGTCAGACCCAGTGTTGACATTTGGCAAGACGCTCCTAGGGGCGTGTCTTGCTTGGCTTTCTCTCCTGGAGGCGCTCAGTCAGACCGAGTGCTGACATGTGGCAAGACGCTCCTCGGGGCATGTCTTGCTTGGGCCTCTCTCCTGGAGGCGCTCAGTCAGACCCAGTGGTGACATATGGCAAGACGCTCCTCGGGGCGCGTACTGCTTGGGCCTCTCTCCTGGAGGCCCTCTGTCAGACCCAGTGTTGACATGTGGCAAGACACTCCTCGGGGCGCGTCTTGCTTGGGCTTCTCTCATGGAGGCCCTCAGTCAGACCCAGTGTTGACAAGTGTCAAGACACTCCTCGCGGCGCGTCTTGCTTGGGCTTCTCTCCTGGAGGCCCTTAGTCAGACCCATTGTTGACATGTGGCAAGACGCTCCTCGGGGCGCTTCTTGCTTGGGCCTCTCTCCTGGAGGCGCTCAGTCAGAGCCAGTGTTGACATGTGGCAAGACGCTCCTCGGGGCACGTCTTGCTTGGGCCTCTCTCCAGGAGGCGCTCAGTCAGACCCAGTGGTGACATGTGGCAAGACACTCCTCGGGGCGCGTCTTGCTTGGGCCTCTCTCCTGGAGGCCCTCTGTCAGACCCAGTGTTGACATGAGGCAAGACGCTCCTCGGGGCACGTCTTGCTTGGGCCTCTCTCATTGAGGCCCTCAGTCAGACCCAGTGTTGACATGTGTCAAGACGCTCCTCGGGGCGCGTCTTGCTTGTGCCTCTCTCCTGGAGGCGCTCAGTCAAACCCAGTGTTGACATGTGGCAAGACACTCCTCGGGGCGCGTCTTGCTTGGGCCTCTCTCCTGGAGGCCCTCTGTCAGACCCAGTGTTGACATTTGGCAAGACGCTCCTAGGGGCGTGTCTTGCTTGGCTTTCTCTCCTGGAGGCGCTCAGTCAGACCGAGTGCTGACATGTGGCAAGACGCTCCTCGGGGCATGTCTTGCTTGGGCCTCTCTCCTGGAGGCGCTCAGTCAGACCCAGTGGTGACATATGGCAAGACGCTCCTCGGGGCGCGTACTGCTTGGGCCTCTCTCCTGGAGGCCCTCTGTCAGACCCAGTGTTGACATGTGGCAAGACACTCCTCGGGGCGCGTCTTGCTTGGGCTTCTCTCATGGAGGCCCTCAGTCAGACCCAGTGTTGACAAGTGTCAAGACACTCCTCGCGGCGCGTCTTGCTTGGGCTTCTCTCCTGGAGGCCCTTAGTCAGACCCATTGTTGACATGTGGCAAGACGCTCCTCGGGGCGCTTCTTGCTTGGGCCTCTCTCCTGGAGGCGCTCAGTCAGAGCCAGTGTTGACATGTGGCAAGACGCTCCTCGGGGCACGTCTTGCTTGGGCCTCTCTCCAGGAGGCGCTCAGTCAGACCCAGTGGTGACATGTGGCAAGACACTCCTCGGGGCGCGTCTTGCTTGGGCCTCTCTCCTGGAGGCCCTCTGTCAGACCCAGTGTTGACATGAGGCAAGACGCTCCTCGGGGCGCGTCTTGCTTGGGCCTCTCCTGGAGGCGCTCAGTCAGACCGAGTGCTGACATGTGGCAAGACGCTCCTCGGTGCGCGTCTTGCTTGGGCCTCTCTCCTGGAGGCGCTCAGTCAGACCCAGTGTTGACATGTGGCAAGACGCTCCTCGGGGCGCGTCTTACTTGGGCCTCTCTCCTGGAGGCGCTCAGTCAGACCCAGTGTTGACATGTGGCAAGACGCTCCTCGGGGAACGTCTTGCTTGGGCCTCTCTCCTGGAGGCTCTCAGTCAGACCCAGTGGTGACATGTGGCAAGACGCTCCTCGGGGCGCGTCTTGCTTGGGCCTCTCTCATAGGAGGCGCTCAGTTAGACCGAAAGCTGACATGTGGCAAGACGCTCCTCGGGGCGCGTCTTGCTTGGGCCTCTCCCCTGGAGGCGCTCAGTCAGACCCAGTGGTGACATGTGGCTAGACGCTCCTCGGGGCGCGTCTTGCTTGGGCTTCTCTCCTGGAGGCCCTCAGTCAGACCCATTGTTGACATGTGGCAAGACGCTCCTCGTGGCGCTTCTTGCTTGGGCCTCTCTCCTGGAGGCGCTCAGTCAGACCCAGTGTTGACATGTGGCAAGACGCTCCTCGGGGCACGTCTTGCTTGGGCCTCTCTCCTGGAGGCGCTCAGTCAGACCCAGTGTTGACATGTGGCAAGACGCTCCTCGGGGCGCTTCTTGCTTGGGCCTCTCTCCTGGAGGTGCTCAGTCAGACCCAGTGTTGACATGTGGCAAGACGCTCCTCGGGGCGCGTCTTACTTGGGCCTCTCTCCTGGAGGTGCTCAGTCAGACCCATTGTTGACATGTGGCAAGATGCTCCTCGGGGCGCCTCTTGCTTGGGCCTCTCTCCTGGAGGCTCTCAGTCAGACCCAGTGGTGACATGTGGCAAGACGCTCCTCGGGGCGCGTCTTGCTTGGGCCTCTCTCCTGGAGGCGCTCAGTCAGACCCAGTGTTGACATGTGGCAAGACGCTCCTAGGGGCGCGTCTTGCTTGGGCCTCTCTCCTGGAGGCGCTCAGTCAGACCGAGTGCTGACATGTGGAAAGACGCTCCTTGGGGCGCGTCTTGCTTGGGCCTCTCTCCTGGAGGCGCTCACTCAGACCGAGTGCTGACATGTGGCAAGACGCTCCTCGGGGCACGTATTGCTTGGGCCTCTCTCCTGGAGGCGCTCAGTCAGACCCAGTGTTGACATGTGGCAAGACGCTCCTCGGGGCACATCTTGCTTGGGCCTCTCTCCTGGAGGCGCTCAGTCAGACCCAGTGTTGACATGTGGCAAGACGCTCCTCGGGGCGCGTCTTGCTTGGTCCTCTCTCCTGGAGGCGCTCAGTCAGACCCAGTGTTGACATGTGGCAAGACGCTCCTCGGGGAGCGTCTTACTTGGGCCTCTCTCCTGGAGGCGCTCATTCAGACCCAGTGTTGACATGTGGAAAGACGCTCCTCGGGACGCGTCTTGCTTGGGCCTCTCTCCTGGAGGCTCTAAGTCAGACCCAGTGGTGAAATGTGGCAAGACGCTCCTCGGGGCGCGTCTTGCTTGGGCCTCTCTCCTGGAGGCGCTCAGTCAGACCGAGTGCTGACATGTGGCAAGACGCTCCTCGGGGCGCGTCTTGCTTGGGCCTCTCTCCTGGAGGCGCTCAGTCAGACCCAGTGGTGACATGTGGCTAGACGCTCCTCGGGGCACGTATTGCTTGGGCCTCTCTCCTGGAGGCGCTCAGTCAGACCCAGTGTTGACATGTGGCAAGACGCTCCTCGGGGCGCGTTTTGCTTGGGCTTCTCTCCTGGAGGCCCTTAGTCAGACCCATTGTTGACATGTGGCAAGACGCTCCTCGGGGCGCTTCTTGCTTGGGCCTCTCTCCTGGAGGCGCTCAGTCAGACCCAGTGTTGACATGTGGCAAGACGCTCCTCGGGGCACGTCTTGCTTGGGCCTCTCTCATTGAGGCCCTCAGTCAGACCCAGTGTTGACATGTGTCAAGACGCTCCTCGGGGCGCGTCTTGCTTGGGCCTCTCTCCTGGAGGCGCTCAGTCAGACCCAGTGTTGACATGTGGCAAGACACTCCTCGGGGCGCGTCTTGCTTGGGCCTATCTCCTGGAGGCCCTCTGTCAGACCCAGTGTTGACATTTGGCAAGACGCTCCTAGGGGCGCGTCTTGCTTGGCTCTCTCTCCTGGAGGCGCTCAGTCAGACCGAGTGCTGACATGTGGCAAGACGCTCCTAGGGGCGTGTCTTGCTTGGGCCTCTCTCCTGGAGGCGCTCAGTCAGACCCAGTGGTGACATATGGCAAGACGCTCCTCGGGGCGCGTATTGCTTGGGCCTCTCTCCTGGAATCCCTCTGTCAGACCGGGTGTTGACATGTGGCAAGAAACTCCTCGGGGCGCGTCTTGCTTGGGCTTCTCTCATGGAGGCCCTCAGTCAGACCCAGTGTTGACATGTGGCAAGACGCTCCTCGGGGCGCTTCTTGCTTGGGACTCTCTCCTGGAGGCGCTCAGTCAGACCCAGTGTTGACATGTGGCAAGACGCTCCTCGGGGCACGTCTTGCTTGGGCCTCTCTCCTGGAGGCGCTCAGTCAGACCCAGTGGTGACATGTGGCAAGCCACTCCTCGGGGCGCGTCTTGCTTGGGCCTCTCTCCTGGAGGCCCTCAGTCAGACCCAGTGTTGACATGAGGCAAGACGCTCCTAGGGGCGCGTCTTGCTTGGGCCTCTCTCCTGGAGGCGCTCAGTCAGACCGAGTGCTGACATGTGGCAAGACGCTCCTCGGTGCGCGTCTTGCTTGGGCCTCTCTCCTGGAGGCGCTCAGTCAGACCCAGTGTTGACATGTGGCAAGACGCTCCTCGGGGCGCGTCTTACTTGGGCCTCTCTCCTGGAGGCGCTCAGTCAGACCCAGTGTTGACATGTGGCAAGACGCTCCTCGGGGCACGTCTTGCTTGGGCCTCTCTCCTGGAGGCTCTCAGTCAGACCCAGTGGTGACATGTGGCAAGACGCTCCTCGGGGCGCGTCTTGCTTGGGCCTCTCTCCTGGAGGCGCTCAGTCAGACCGAAAGCTGACATGTGGCAAGACGCTCCTCGGGGCGCGTCTTGCTTGGGCCTCTCCCCTGGAGGCGCTCAGTCAGACCCAGTGGTGACATGTGGCTAGACGCTCCTCGGGGCACGTATTGCTTGGACCTCTCTCCTGGAGGCCCTCTGTCAGACCCAGTGTTGACATGTGGCAAGACGCTCCTCGGGGCGTGTCTTGCTTGGGCCTCTCTCATGGAGGCCCTCAGTCAGACCCAGTGTTGACAAGTGTCAAGACGCTCCTCGGGGCGCGTCTTACTTGGGCCTCTCTCCTGGAGGCGCTCAGTCATACCCATTGTTGACATGTGGCAAGATACTCCTCGGGGCGCGTCTTGCTTGGGCTTCTCTCCTGGAGGCCCTCAGTCAGACCCATTGTTGACATGTGGCAAGACTCTCCTCGGGGCGCTTCTTGCTTGGGCCTCTCTCCTGGAGGCTCTAAGTCAGACCCATTGGTGACATGTGGCAAGACGCTCCTCGGGGCGCGTCTTGCTTGGGCCTCTCTCCTGGAGGCGCTCAGTCAGACCGAGTGCTGACATGTGGCAAGACGCTCCTCGGGGCGCGTCTTGCTTGGGCCTCTCCCCTGGAGGCGCTCAGTCAGACCCAGTGGTGACATGTGGCTAGACGCTCCTCGGGGCACGTATTGCTTGGGCCTCTCTCCTGGAGGCCCTTTGTCAGACCCAGTGTTGACATGTGGCAAGACGCTCCTCGGGGCGCGTCTTGCTTGGGCCTCTCTCATGGAGGCCCTCAGTCAGACCCAGTGTTGACAAGTGTCAAGACGCTCCTCGGGGGGCGTCTTGCTTGGGCCTCTCTCCTGGAGGCGCTCAGTCAGACCCAGTGTTGACATGTGGCAAGACACTCCTCGGGGCGCATCTTGCTTGGGCCTCTCTCCTGGAGGCGCTCAGTCAGACCCAGTGTTGACAGGTGGCAAGACACTCCTCGGGGCGCGTCTTGCTTGGGCTTCTCTCATGGAGGCCCTCAGTCAGACCCAGTGTTGACAAGTGTCAAGACACTCCTCGGGGTGCGTCTTGCTTGGGCCTCTCTCCTGGAGGCGCTCAGTCAGACCTATTGTTGACATGTGGCAAGACGCTCCTCGGGGCGCGTCTTGCTTGGGCTTCTTTCCTGGAGGCCCTCAGTCAGACCCATTGTTGACATGTGGCAAGACGCTCCTCGGGGCGCTTCTTGCTTGGGCCTCTCTCCTGGAGGCGCTCAGTCAGACCCAGTGTTGACATGTGGCAAGACGCTCCTCGGGGCGCGTTTTGCTTGGGCTTCTCTCCTGGAGGCCCTTAGTCAGACCCATTGTTGACATGTGGCAAGACGCTCCTCGGGGCGCTTCTTGCTTGGGCCTCTCTCCTGGAGGCGCTCAGTCAGACCCAGTGTTGACATGTGGCAAGACGCTCCTCGGGGCACGTCTTGCTTGGGCCTCTCTCATTGAGGCCCTCAGTCAGACCCAGTGTTGACATGTGTCAAGACGCTCCTCGGGGCGCGTCTTGCTTGGGCCTCTCTCCTGGAGGCGCTCAGTCAGACCCAGTGTTGACATGTGGCAAGACACTCCTCGGGGCGCGTCTTGCTTGGGCCTCTCTCCTGGAGGCCCTCTGTCAGACCCAGTGTTGACATTTGGCAAGACGCTCCTAGGGGCGCGTCTTGCTTGGCTCTCTCTCCTGGAGGCGCTCAGTCAGACCGAGTGCTGACATGTGGCAAGACGCTCCTAGGGGCGTGTCTTGCTTGGGCCTCTCTCCTGGAGGCGCTCAGTCAGACCCAGTGGTGACATATGGCAAGACGCTCCTCGGGGCGCGTATTGCTTGGGCCTCTCTCCTGGAATCCCTCTGTCAGACCGGGTGTTGACATGTGGCAAGAAACTCCTCGGGGCGCGTCTTGCTTGGGCTTCTCTCATGGAGGCCCTCAGTCAGACCCAGTGTTGACATGTGGCAAGACGCTCCTCGGGGCGCTTCTTGCTTGGGCCTCTCTCCTGGAGGCGCTCAGTCAGACCCAGTGTTGACATGTGGCAAGACGCTCCTCGGGGCACGTCTTGCTTGGGCCTCTCTCCTGGAGGCGCTCAGTCAGACCCAGTGGTGACATGTGGCAAGCCACTCCTCGGGGCGCGTCTTGCTTGGGCCTCTCTCCTGGAGGCCCTCAGTCAGACCCAGTGTTGACATGAGGCAAGACGCTCCTAGGGGCGCGTCTTGCTTGGGCCTCTCTCCTGGAGGCGCTCAGTCAGACCGAGTGCTGACATGTGGCAAGACGCTCCTCGGTGCGCGTCTTGCTTGGGCCTCTCTCCTGGAGGCGCTCAGTCAGACCCAGTGTTGACATGTGGCAAGACGCTCCTCGGGGCGCGTCTTACTTGGGCCTCTCTCCTGGAGGCGCTCAGTCAGACCCAGTGTTGACATGTGGCAAGACGCTCCTCGGGGCACGTCTTGCTTGGGCCTCTCTCCTGGAGGCTCTCAGTCAGACCCAGTGTTGACATGTGGCAAGACGCTCCTCGGGGCGCGTCTTGCTTGGGCCTCTCTCCTGGAGGCGCTCAGTCAGACCGAAAGCTGACATGTGGCAAGACGCTCCTCGGGGCGCGTCTTGCTTGGGCCTCTCCCCTGGAGGCGCTCAGTCAGACCCAGTGGTGACATGTGGCTAGACGCTCCTCGGGGCACGTATTGCTTGGACCTCTCTCCTGGAGGCCCTCTGTCAGACCCAGTGTTGACATGTGGCAAGACGCTCCTCGGGGCGTGTCTTGCTTGGGCCTCTTTCATGGAGGCCCTCAGTCAGACCCAGTGTTGACAAGTGTCAAGACGCTCCTCGGGGCGCGTCTTACTTGGGCCTCTCTCCTGGAGGCGCTCAGTCATACCCATTGTTGACATGTGGCAAGATACTCCTCGGGGCGCGTCTTGCTTGGGCTTCTCTCCTGGAGGCCCTCAGTCAGACCCATTGTTGACATGTGGCAAGACTCTCCTCGGGGCGCTTCTTGCTTGGGCCTCTCTCCTGGAGGCTCTAAGTCAGACCCATTGGTGACATGTGGCAAGACGCTCCTCGGGGCGCGTCTTGCTTGGGCCTCTCTCCTGGAGGCGCTCAGTCAGACCGAGTGCTGACATGTGGCAAGACGCTCCTCGGGGCGCGTCTTGCTTGGGCCTCTCCCCTGGAGGCGCTCAGTCAGACCCAGTGGTGACATGTGGCTAGACGCTCCTCGGGGCACGTATTGCTTGGGCCTCTCTCCTGGAGGCCCTTTGTCAGACCCAGTGTTGACATGTGGCAAGACGCTCCTCGGGGCGCGTCTTGCTTGGGCCTCTCTCATGGAGGCCCTCAGTCAGACCAAGTGTTGACAAGTGTCAAGACGCTCCTCGGGGGGCGTCTTGCTTGGGCCTCTCTCCTGGAGGCGCTCAGTCAGACCCAGTGTTGACATGTGGCAAGACACTCCTCGGGGCGCATCTTGCTTGGGCCTCTCTCCTGGAGGCGCTCAGTCAGACCCAGTGTTGACAGGTGGCAAGACACTCCTCGGGGCGCGTCTTGCTTGGGCTTCTCTCATGGAGGCCCTCAGTCAGACCCAGTGTTGACAAGTGTCAAGACACTCCTCGGGGTGCGTCTTGCTTGGGCCTCTCTCCTGGAGGCGCTCAGTCAGACCTATTGTTGACATGTGGCAAGACGCTCCTCGGGGCGCGTCTTGCTTGGGCTTCTTTCCTGGAGGCCCTCAGTCAGACCCATTGTTGACATGTGGCAAGACGCTCCTCGGGGCGCTTCTTGCTTGGGCCTCTCTCCTGGAGGCGCTCAGTCAGACCCAGTGTTGACATGTGCCAAGACGCTCCTCCGTGCACGTCTTGCTTGGGCCTCGCTCCTGGAGGCGCTCAGTCAGACCCAGTGTTGACATGTGGCAAGACGCTCCTCGGGGCGCTTCTTGCTTGGGCCTCTCTCCTGGAGGCGCTCAGTCAGACCCAGTGTTGACATGTGGCAAGACGCTCCTCGGGGCGCGTCTTACTTGGGCCTCTCTCCTGGAGGCGCTCAGTCATACCCATTGTTGACATGTGGCAAGATACTCCTCGGGGCGCGTCTTGCTTGGGCTTCTCTCCTGGAGGCCCTCAGTCAGACCCATTGTTGACATGTGGCAAGACTCTCCTCGGGGCGCTTCTTGCTTGGGCCTCTCTCCTGGAGGCTCTAAGTCAGACCCATTGGTGACCTGTTGTCAAGACGCTCCTCGGGGCGCGTCTTGCTTGGGCCTCTCTCCTGGAGGCGCTCAGTCAGACCGAGTGCTGACATGTGGCAAGACGCTCCTCGGGGCGCGTCTTGCTTGGGCCTCTCCCCTGGAGGCGCTCAGTCAGACCCAGTGGTGACATGTGGCTAGACGCTCCTCGGGGCACGTATTGCTTGGGCCTCTCTCCTGGAGGCCCTTTGTCAGACCCAGTGTTGACATGTGGCAAGACGCTCCTCGGGGCGCGTCTTGCTTGGGCCTCTCTCATGGAGGCCCTCAGTCAGACCCAGTGTTGACAAGTGTCAAGACGCTCCTCTGGGGGCGTCTTGCTTGGGCCTCTCTCCTGGAGGCGCTCAGTCAGACCCAGTGTTGACATGTGGCAAGACACTCCTCGGGGCGCATCTTGCTTGGGCCTCTCTCCTGGAGGCGCTCAGTCAGACCCAGTGTTGACAGGTGGCAAGACACTCCTCGGGGCGCGTCTTGCTTGGGCTTCTCTCATGGAGGCCCTCAGTCAGACCCAGTGTTGACAAGTGTCAAGACACTCCTCGGGGTGCGTCTTGCTTGGGCCTCTCTCCTGGAGGCGCTCAGTCAGACCTATTGTTGACATGTGGCAAGACGCTCCTCGGGGCGCGTCTTGCTTGGGCTTCTTTCCTGGAGGCCCTCAGTCAGACCCATTGTTGACATGTGGCAAGACGCTCCTCGGGGCGCTTCTTGCTTGGGCCTCTCTCCTGGAGGCGCTCAGTCAGACCCAGTGTTGACATGTGCCAAGACGCTCCTCCGTGCACGTCTTGCTTGGGCCTCGCTCCTGGAGGCGCTCAGTCAGACCCAGTGTTGACATGTGGCAAGACGCTCCTCGGGGCGCTTCTTGCTTGGGCCTCTCTCCTGGAGGCGCTCAGTCAGACCCAGTGTTGACATGTGGCAAGACGCTCCTCGGGGCGCGTCTTACTTGGGCCTCTCTCCTGTAGGCTCTCAGTCAGACCCAGTGGTGACATGTGGCAAGACGCTCCTCGGGGCGCGTCTTGCTTGGGCCTCTCTCCTGGAGGCGCTCAGTCAGACCGAGTACTGACATGTTGCAAGACGCTCCTCGGGGCACGTCTTGCTTGGGCCTCTCTCCTGGAGGCGCTCAGTCAGACCCAGTGGTGACATGTGGCTAGACGCTCCTCGAGGCACGTATTGATTGGGCCTCTCTCCTGGAGGCCCTCTGTCAGACCCAGTGTTGACATGTGGCAAGACGCTCCTCGGGGCGCGTCTTGCTTGGGCCTCTCTCCTGGAGGCCCTCAATAAGACCCAGTGTTGACACGTGGCAAGACGCTCCTCGGGGCGCGTCTTGCTTGGGCCTCTCTCCTGGAGGCGCTCAGTCAGACCCAGTGGTGACATGTGGCAAGACACTCCTTGGGGCGCGTCTTGCTTGGGCCTCTCTCCTGGAGGCCCGCTGTCAGACCCAGTGTTGACATGTGGCAAGACGCTCCTAGGGGCGCGTCTTGCTTGGGCCTCTCTCCTGGAGGCGCTCAGTCAGACCGAGTGCTGACATGTGGCAAGACGCTCCTCGGGGCGCGTCTTGCTTGGGCCTCTCTCCTGGAGGCGCTCATTCAGACCCAGTGGTGACATATGGCAAGACGCTCCTCGGGGCGCGTGTTGCTTGGGCCTCTCTCCTGGAGGCCCTCTGTCAGACCCAGTGTTGATATGTGGCAAGACACTCCTCGGGGCGCGTCTTGCTTGGGCCTCTCTCCTGGAGGCCCTCTGTCAGACCCAGTGTTGACATGTGGCAAGACGCTCCTCGGGGCGCGTCTTGCTTGGGCCTCTCTCCTGGAGGCGCTCAGTCAGACCCAGTGGAGACATATGGCAAGACGCTCCTCGGGGCGCGTATTGCTTGGGCCTCTCTCCTGGATGCCCTCTGTCAGACCCAGTGTTGACATGTGGCAAGACACTCCTCGGGGTGCATCTTGCTTGGGCTTCTCTCAAGGAGGCCCTCAGTCAGACCCAGTGTTGACAAGTGTCAAGACACTCCTCGGGGCGCGTCTTGCTTGGGCCTCTCTCCTGGAGGCGCTCAGTCAGACCCATTGTTGACATGTGGCAAGACACTCCTCGGGGTGCGTCTTGCTTGGGCTTCTCTCCTGGAGGCCCTTAGTCAGACACATTGTTGACATGTGGCAAGACGCTCCTCGGGGCGCTTCTTGCTTGGGCCTCTCTCCTGGAGGCGCTCAGTCAGACCCAGTGTTGACATGTGGCAAGACGCTCCTCGGGGCGCGTCTTGCTTGGGCCTCTCTCCTGGAGGCGCTCAGTCAGACCCAGTGGTGACATGTGGCAAGACACTCCTCGGGGCGCGTCTTGCTTGAGCCTCTCTCCTGGAGGCCCTCTGTCAGACCCAGTGTTGACATGAGGCAAGACGCTCCTAGGGGCGCATCTTGCTTGGGCCTCTCTCCTGGAGGCGCTCAGTCAGACCGAGTGCTGACATTTGGCAATACGCTCCTCGGTGCGCGTCTTGCTTAGGCTTCTCCCCTGGAGGCGCTCAGTCAGACCCAGTGGTGACATGTGGCTAGACGCTCCTCGGGGCACGTATTGCTTGGGCCTCTCTCCTGGAGGCCCTCTGTCAGATCCAGTGTTGAGATGTGGCAAGACGCTCCTCGGGATGCGTCTTGCTTGGGCCTCTCTCATGGAGGCCCTCAGTCAGACCCAGTGTTGACAAGTGTCAAGACGCTCCTCGGGGCGCGACTTGCTTGGGCCTCTCTCCTGGAGGCGCTCAGTCAGACCCATTGTTGACATGTGGCAAGACGCTCCTCGGGGCGCGTCTTGCTTGGGCTTCTCTCCTGGAGGCCCTCAGTCAGACCCATTGTTGACATGTGGCAAGACGCTCCTCGGGGCGCTTCTTGCTTGGGCCTCTTTCCTGGAGGCTCTCAGTCAGACCCAGTGGTGACATGTGGCAAGACTCTCCTCGGGGCGCGTCTTGCTTGGGCCTCTCTCCTGGAGGCGCTCAGTCAGACCGAGTGCTGACATGTGGCAAGACGCTCCTCGGGGCGCGTCTTGCTTGGGCCTCTCCCCTGAAGGTGCTCAGTCAGACCCAGTGGTGACATGTGGCAAGACGCTCCTCGGGGCGCGTCTTGCTTGGGCCTCTCTCCTGGAGGCCCTCTGTCAGACCCAGTGTTGACATTTGGCAAGACGCTCCTAGGGGCGCGTCTTGCTTGGCTCTCTCTCCTGGAGGCGCTCAGTCAGACCGAGTGCTGACATGTGGCAAGACGCTCCTCGGGGCGCGTCTTGCTTGGGCCTCTCTCCTGGAGGCGCTCAGTCAGACCCAGTGTTGACATGTGGCAAGACGCTCCTCGGGGCACATCTTGCTTGGGCCTCTCTCCTGGAGGCGCTCAGTCAGACCCAGTGTTGACATGTGGAAAGACGCTCCTCGGGACGCGTCTTGCTTGGGCCTCTCTCCTGGAGGCTCTAAGTCAGACCCAGTGGTGAAATGTGGCAAGACGCTCCTCGGGGCGCGTCTTGCTTGGGCCTCTCTCCTGGAGGCGCTCAGTCAGACCGAGTGCTGACATGTGGCAAGACGCTCCTCGGGGCGCGTCTTGCTTGGGCCTCTCTCCTGGAGGCGCTCAGTCAGACCCAGTGGTGACATGTGGCTAGACGCTCCTCGGGGCACGTATTGCTTGGGCCTCTCTCCTGGAGGCGCTCAGTCAGACCCAGTGTTGACATGTGGCAAGACGCTCCTCGGGGCGCGTCTTGCTTGGGCTTCTCTCCTGGAGGCCCTTAGTCAGACCCATTGTTGACATGTGGCAAGACGCTCCTCGGGGCGCTTCTTGCTTGGGCCTCTCTCCTGGAGGCGCTCAGTCAGACCCAGTGTTGACATGTGGCAAGACGCTCCTCGGGGCACGTCTTGCTTGGGCCTCTCTCATTGAGGCCCTCAGTCAGACCCAGTGTTGACATGTGTCAAGACGCTCCTCGGGGCGCGTCTTGCTTGGGCCTCTCTCCTGGAGGCGCTCAGTCAGACCCAGTGTTGACATGTGGCAAGACACTCCTCGGGGCGCGTCTTGCTTGGGCCTCTCTCCTGGAGGCGCTCAGTCAGACCGAGTGCTGACATGTGACAAGACGCTCCTAGGGGCGTGTCTTGCTTGGGCCTCTCTCCTGGAGGCGCTCAGTCAGACCCAGTGGTGACATATGGCAAGACGCTCCTCGGGGCGCGTATTGCTTGGGCCTCTCTCCTGGAGTCCCTCTGTCAGACCGGGTGTTGACATGTGGCAAGAAACTCCTCGGGTCGCGTCTTGCTTGGGCTTCTCTCATGGAGGCCCTCAGTCAGACCCAGTGTTGACATGTGGCAAGACGCTCCTCGGGGCGCTTCTTGCTTGGGCCTCTCTCCTGGAGGCGCTCAGTCAGACCCAGTGTTGACATGTGGCAAGACGCTCCTCGGGGCACGTCTTGCTTGGGCCTCTCTCCTGGAGGCGCTCAGTCAGACCCAGTGGTGACATGTGGCAAGACACTCCTCGGGGCGCGTCTTGCTTGGGCCTCTCTCCTGGAGGCCCTCAGTCAGACCCAGTGTTGACATGAGGCAAGACGCTCCTAGGGGCGCGTCTTGCTTGGGCCTCTCTCCTGGAGGCGCTCAGTCAGACCGAGTGCTGACATGTGGCAAGACACTCCTCGGTGCGCGTCTTGCTTGGGCCTCTCTCCTGGAGGCGCTCAGTCAGACCCAGTGTTGACATGTGGCAAGACGCTCCTCGGGGCGCGTCTTACTTGGGCCTCTCTCCTGGAGGCGCTCAGTCAGACCCAGTGTTGACATGTGGCAAGACGCTCCTCGGGGCACGTCTTGCTTGGGCCTCTCTCCTGGAGGCTCTCAGTCAGACCCAGTGGTGACATGTGGCAAGACGCTCCTCGGGGCGCGTCTTGCTTGGGCCTCTCTCCTGGAGGCGCTCAGTCAGACCGAAAGCTGACATGTGGCAAGACGCTCCTCGGGGCGCGTCTTGCTTGGGCCTCTCCCCTGGAGGCGCTCAGTCAGACCCAGTGGTGACATGTGGCTAGACGCTCCTCGGGGCACGTATTGCTTGGACCTCTCTCCTGGAGGCCCTCTGTCAGACCCAGTGTTGACATGTGGCAAGACGCTCCTCGGGGCGCGTCTTGCTTGGGCCTCTCTCATGGAGGCCCTCAGTCAGACCCAGTGTTGACAAGTGTCAAGACGCTCCTCGGGGCGCGTCTTACTTGGGCCTCTCTCCTGGAGGCGCTCAGTCATACCCATTGTTGACATGTGGCAAGATACTCCTCGGGGCGCGTCTTGCTTGGGCTTCTCTCCTGGAGGCCCTCAGTCAGACCCATTGTTGACATGTGGCAAGACTCTCCTCGGGGCGCTTCTTGCTTGGGCCTCTCTCCTGGAGGCTCTAAGTCAGACCCATTGGTGACATGTGGCAAGACGCTCCTCGGGGCGCGTCTTGCTTGGGCCTCTCTCCTGGAGGCGCTCAGTCAGACCGAGTGCTGACATGTGGCAAGACGCTCCTCGGGGCGCGTCTTGCTTGGGCCTCTCCCCTGGAGGCGCTCAGTCAGACCCAGTGGTGACATGTGGCTAGACGCTCCTCGGGGCACGTATTGCTTGGGCCTCTCTCCTGGAGGCCCTTTGTCAGACCCAGTGTTGACATGTGGCAAGACGCTCCTCGGGGCGCGTCTTGCTTGGGCCTCTCTCATGGAGGCCCTCAGTCAGACCCAGTGTTGACAAGTGTCAAGACGCTCCTCGGGGGGCGTCTTGCTTGGGCCTCTCTCCTGGAGGCGCTCAGTCAGACCCAGTGTTGACATGTGGCAAGACACTCCTCGGGGCGCATCTTGCTTGGGCCTCTCTCCTGGAGGCGCTCAGTCAGACCCAGTGTTGACAGGTGGCAAGACACTCCTCGGGGCGCGTCTTGCTTGGGCTTCTCTCATGGAGGCCCTCAGTCAGACCCAGTGTTGACAAGTGTCAAGACACTCCTCGGGGTGCGTCTTGCTTGGGCCTCTCTCCTGGAGGCGCTCAGTCAGACCTATTGTTGACATGTGGCAAGACGCTCCTCGGGGCGCGTCTTGCTTGGGCTTCTTTCCTGGAGGCCCTCAGTCAGACCCATTGTTGACATGTGGCAAGACGCTCCTCGGGGCGCTTCTTGCTTGGGCCTCTCTCCTGGAGGCGCTCAGTCAGACCCAGTGTTGACATGTGCCAAGACGCTCCTCCGTGCACGTCTTGCTTGGGCCTCGCTCCTGGAGGCGCTCAGTCAGACCCAGTGTTGACATGTGGCAAGACGCTCCTCGGGGCGCTTCTTGCTTGGGCCTCTCTCCTGGAGGCGCTCAGTCAGACCCAGTGTTGACATGTGGCAAGACGCTCCTCGGGGCGCGTCTTACTTGGGCCTCTCTCCTGGAGGCTCTCAGTCAGACCCAGTGGTGACATGTGGCAAGACGCTCCTCGGGGCGCGTCTTGCTTGGGCCTCTCTCCTGGAGGCGCTCAGTCAGACCGAGTGCTGACATGTGGCAAGACGCTCCTCGGGGCACGTCTTGCTTGGGCCTCTCTCCTGGAGGCGCTCAGTCAGACCCAGTGGTGACATGTGGCTAGACGCTCCTCGAGGCACGTATTGCTTGGGCCTCTCTCCTGGAGGCCCTCTGTCAGACCCAGTGTTGACATGTGGCAAGACGCTCCTCGGGGCGCGTCTTGCTTGGGCCTCTCTCCTGGAGGCCCTCAATCAGACCCAGTGTTGACACGTGGCAAGACGCTCCTCGGGGCGCGTCTTGCTTGGGCCTCTCTCCTGGAGGCGCTCAGTCAGACCCAGTGGTGACATGTGGCAAGACACTCCTAGGGGCGCGTCTTGCTTGGGCCTCTCTCCTGGAGGCCCGCTGTCAGACCCAGTGTTGACATGTGGCAAGACGCTCCTAGGGGCGCGTCTTGCTTGGGCCTCTCTCCTGGAGGCGCTCAGTCAGACCGAGTGCTGACATGTGGCAAGACGCTCCTCGGGGCGCGTCTTGCTTGGGCCTCTCTCCTGGAGGCGCTCATTCAGACCCAGTGGTGACATATGGCAAGACGCTCCTCGGGGCGCGTGTTGCTTGGGCCTCTCTCCTGGAGGCCCTCTGTCAGACCCAGTGTTGACATGTGGCAAGACACTCCTCGGGGCGCGTCTTGCTTGGGCCTCTCTCCTGGAGGCCCTCTGTCAGACCCAGTGTTGACATGTGGCAAGACGCTCCTCGGGGCGCGTCTTGCTTGGGCCTCTCTCCTGGAGGCGCTCAGTCAGACCCAGTGGAGACATATGGCAAGACGCTCCTCGGGGCGCGTATTGCTTGGGCCTCTCTCCTGGATGCCCTCTGTCAGACCCAGTGTTGACATGTGGCAAGACACTCCTCGGGGTGCATCTTGCTTGGGCTTCTCTCATGGAGGCCCTCAGTCAGACCCAGTGTTGACAAGTGTCAAGACACTCCTCGGGGCGCGTCTTGCTTGGGCCTCTCTCCTGGAGGCGCTCAGTCAGACCCATTGTTGACATGTGGCAAGACGCTCCTCGGGGTGCGTCTTGCTTGGGCTTCTCTCCTGGAGGCCCTTAGTCAGACACATTGTTGACATGTGGCAAGACGCTCCTCGGGGCGCTTCTTGCTTGGGCCTCTCTCCTGGAGGCGCTCAGTCAGACCCAGTGTTGACATGTGGCAAGACGCTCCTCGGGGCGCGTCTTGCTTGGGCCTCTCTCCTGGAGGCGCTCAGTCAGACCCAGTGGTGACATGTGGCAAGACACTCCTCGGGGCGCGTCTTGCTTGAGCCTCTCTCCTGGAGGCCCTCTGTCAGACCCAGTGTTGACATGAGGCAAGACGCTCCTAGGGGCGCATCTTGCTTGGGCCTCTCTCCTGGAGGCGCTCAGTCAGACCGAGTGCTGGCATTTGGCAATACGCTCCTCGGTGCGCGTCTTGCTTAGGCTTCTCCCCTGGAGGCGCTCAGTCAGACCCAGTGGTGACATGTGGCTAGACGCTCCTCGGGGCACGTATTGCTTGGGCCTCTCTCCTGGAGGCCCTCTGTCAGATCCAGTGTTGAGATGTGGCAAGACGCTCCTCGGGATGCGTCTTGCTTGGGCCTCTCTCATGGAGGCCCTCAGTCAGACCCAGTGTTGACAAGTGTCAAGACGCTCCTCGGGGCGCGACTTGCTTGGGCCTCTCTCCTGGAGGCGCTCAGTCAGACCCATTGTTGACATGTGGCAAGACGCTCCTCGGGGCGCGTCTTGCTTGGGCTTCTCTCCTGGAGGCCCTCAGTCAGACCCATTGTTGACATGTGGCAAGACGCTCCTCGGGGCGCTTCTTGCTTGGGCCTCTTTCCTGGAGGCTCTCAGTCAGACCCAGTGGTGACATGTGGCAAGACTCTCCTCGGGGCGCGTCTTGCTTGGGCCTCTCTCCTGGAGGCGCTCAGTCAGACCGAGTGCTGACATGTGGCAAGACGCTCCTCGGGGCGCGTCTTGCTTGGGCCTCTCCCCTGAAGGTGCTCAGTCAGACCCAGTGGTGACATGTGGCTAGATGCTCCTCGGGGCACGTATTGCTTGGGCCTCTCTCCTGGAGGCCCTCTGTCAGACCCAGTGTTGACATGTGGCAAGACGCTCCTCGGGGCGCGTCTTGCTTGGGCTTCTCTCATTGAGGCCCTCAGTCAGACCCAGTGTTGACATGTGTCAAGATGCTCCTCGGGGCACGTCTTGCTTGGGCCTCTCTCCTGGAGGCGCTCAGTCAGACCCAGTGTCTACATGTGGCAAGACACTCCTCGGGGCGCGTCTTGCTTGGGCCTCTCTCCTGGAGGCGCTCAGTCAGACCCAGTGTTGACAAGTGTCAAGACACTCCTCGGGGTGCGTCTTGCTTGGGCCTCTCTCCTGGAGGCCCTCAGTCAGACCTATTGTTGACATGTGGCAAGACGCTCCTCGGGGCGCGTCTTGCTTGGGCTTCTCTCCTGGAGGCTCTCAGTCAGACCCATTGTTGACATGTGGCAAGACGCTCCTCGGGGCGCTTCTTGCTTGGGCCTCTCTCCTGGAGGCGCTCAGTCAGACCCAGTGTTGACATGTGCCAAGACGCTCCTCCGTGCACGTCTTGCTTGGGCCTCTCTCCTGGAGGCGCTCAGTCAGACCCAGTGTTGACATGTGGCAAGACGCTCCTCGGGGCGCTTCTTGCTTGGGCCTCTCTCCTGGAGGCGCTCAGTCAGACCCAGTGTTGACATGTGGCAAGACGCTCCTCGGGGCGCGTCTTACTTGGGCCTCTCTCCTGGAGGCGCTCAGTCAGACCCAGTGTTGACATGTGGCAGGACGCTCCTCGGGGCGCGTCTTGCTTGGGCCTCTCTCCTGGAGGCTCTCAGTCAGACCCAGTGTTGACATGAGGCAAGACGCTCCTAGGGGCGCGTCTTGCTTGGGCCTCTCTCCTGGAGGCGCTCAGTCAGAACGAGTGCACACATGTGGCAATACGCTCCTCGGTGCGCGTCTTGCTTGGGCCTCTCTCCTGGAGG
Source organism: Nothobranchius furzeri (assembly GCF_043380555.1). Lineage (NCBI taxonomy): Eukaryota > Metazoa > Chordata > Actinopteri > Cyprinodontiformes > Nothobranchiidae > Nothobranchius > Nothobranchius furzeri. The sequence goes on from NC_091743.1 coordinate 14,647,488, forward strand.
CGCTCAGTCAGACCCAGTGTTGACATGTGGCAAGACGCTCCTCGGGGCGTGTCTTACTTGGGCCTCTCTCCTGGAGGCGCTCAGTCAGACCCAGTGTTGACATGTGGCAAGACGCTCCTCGGGGCACGTCTTGCTTGGGCCTCTCTCCTGGAGGCTCTCAGTCAGACCCAGTGGTGACATGTGGCAAGACGCTCCTCGGGGCGCGTCTTGCTTGGGCCTCTCTCCTGGAGGCGCTCAGTCAGACCGAAAGCTGACATGTGGCAAGACGCTCCTCGGGGCGCGTCTTGCTTGGGCCTCTCCCCTGGAGGCGCTCAGTCAGACCCAGTGGTGACATGTGGCTAGACGCTCCTCGGGGCACGTATTGCTTGGGCCTCTCTCCTGGAGGCCCTCTGTCAGACCCAGTGTTGACATGTGGCAAGACGCTCCTCGGGGCGCGTCTTGCTTGGGCTTCTCTCATGGAGGCCCTCAGTCAGACCCAGTGTTGACAAGTGTCAAGACGCTCCTCGGGGCGCGTCTTGCTTGGGCCTCTCTCCTGGAGGCGCTCAGTCAGACCCATTGTTGACATGTGGCAAGACACTCCTCGGGGCGCGTCTTGCTTGGGCTTCTCTCCTGGAGGCCCTCAGTCAGACCCATTGTTGACATGTGGCAAGACGCTCCTCGGGGCGCTTCTTGCTTGGGCCTCTCTCCTGGAGGCTCTCAGTCAGACCCAGTGGTGACATGTGGCAAGACGCTCCTCGGGGCGCGTCTTGCTTGGGCCTCTCCCCTGGAGGCGCTCAGTCAGACCCATTGTTGACATGTGGCAAGACGCTCCTCGGGGCGCGTCTTGCTTGGGCTTCTCTCCTGGAGGCCCTCAGTCAGACCCATTGTTGACATGTGGCAAGACGCTCCTCGGGGCGCTTCTTGCTTGGGTCTCTTTCCTGGAGGCGCTCAGTCAGACCCAGTGTTGACATATGGCAAGACGCTCCTCAGGGCGCATCTTGCTTGGGCCTCTGTCCTGGAGGCGCTCAGTCAGACCCAGTGTTGACATGTGGCAAGACGCTCCTCGGGGGGCGTCTTACTTGGGCCTCTCTCCTGGAGGCGCTCAGTCAGACCCAGTGGTGACATGTTGCAAGACGCTCCTCGGGGCATGTATTGCTTGGGCCTGTCTCCTGGAGGCCCTCTGTCAGACCCAGTGTTGACATGTGGCAAGACGCTCCTCGGGGCGCGTCTTGCTTGGGCCTCTCTCCTGGAGGCGCTCAGTCAGACCCAGTGTTGACATGTGGCAAGACACTCCTCGGGGCGCGTCTTGCTTGGGCCTCTCTCCTGGAGGCGCTCAGTCAGACCCAGTGTTGACAAGTGTCAAGACACTCCTCGGGGTGCGTCTTGCTTGGGCCTCTCTCCTGGAGGCGCTCAGTCAGACCTATTGTTGACATGTGGCAAGACGCTCCTCGGGGCGCGTCTTGCTTGGGCTTCTCTCCTGGAGGCCCTCAGTCAGACCCATTGTTGACATGTGGCAAGACGCTCCTCGGGGCGCTTCTTGCTTGGGCCTCTCTCCTGGAGGCGCTCAGTCAGACCCAGTGTTGACATGTGCCAAGACGCTCCTCCGTGCACGTCTTGCTTGGGCCTCTCTCCTGGAGGCGCTCAGTCAGACCCAGTGTTGACATGTGGCAAGACGCTCCTCGGGGCGCTTCTTGCTTGGGCCTCTCTCCTGAAGGCGCTCAGTCAGACCCAGTGTTGACATGTGGCAAGACGCTCCTCGGGGCGCGTCTTACTTGGGCCTCTCTCCTGGAGGCGCTCAGTCAGACCCAGTGTTGACATGTGGCAAGACGCTCCTCGGGGCGCGTCTTGCTTGGGCCTCTCTCCTGGAGGCTCTCAGTCAGACCCAGTGGTGACATGTGGCAAGACGCTCCTCGGGACGCGTCTTGCTTGGGCCTCTCTCCTGGAGGCGCTCAGTCAGACCGAGTGCTGACATGTGGCAAGACGCTCCTCGGGGCACGTCTTGCTTGGGCCTCTCTCCTGGAGGCGCTCAGTCAGACCCAGTGGTGACATGTGGCCAGACACTCCTTGGTGCGCGTCTTGCTTGGGCCTCTCTCCTGGAGGCCCACTGTCAGACCCAGTGTTGACATGTGGCAAGACGCTCCTAGGGGCGCGTCTTGCTTGGGCCTCTCTCCTGGAGGCCCTCTGTTAGACCCAGTGTTGACATGTGGAAAGACACTCCTCGGGGCGCGTATTGCTTGGGCCTCTCTCCTGGAGGCCCTCTGTGAGACCCAGTGTTGACATGTGGCAAGACACTCCTCGGGACGCGTCTTTCTTGGGCCTCTCTCCTCGAGGCCGTCTGTCAGACCCAGTGTTGACATGTGGCAAGACGCTCCAAGGGGCGCGTCTTGCTTGGCTCTCTCTCCTGGAGGCGCTCAGTCAGACCGAGTGCTGACATGTGGCAAGACGCTCCTCGGGGCGCGTCTTATTTGGGCCTCTCTCCTGGAGGCGCTCAGTCAGACCCAGTGGTGACATATGGCAAGACGCTCCTCGGGGCGCGTATTGCTTGGGCCTCTCTCCTGGAGGCCCTCTGTCAGATCCAGTGTTGACATGTGGCAAGACACTCCTCGGGGCGCGTCTTGCTTGGGCTTTTCTCATGGAGGCCCTCAGTCAGACCCTGTGTTGACAAGTGTCAAGACACTCCTCGGGGCGCGTCTTGCTTGGGCCTCTCTCCTGGACGCGCTCAGTCAGACCCATTGTTGACATGTAGCAAGACGCTCCTCCGGGCACGTCTTGCTTGGGCTTCTCTCCTGGAGGCCCTCAGTCAGACCCATTGTTGACATGTGGCAAGACGCTCCTCGGGGCGCTTCTTGCTTGGGCCTCTCTCCTGGAGGCGCTCAGTCAGACCCAGTGTTGACATGTGGCAAGACGCTCCTCGGGGCACGTCTTGCTTGGGCCTCTCTCCTGGAGGCGCTCAGTCAGACCCAGTGTTTACATGTGGCAAGACGCTCCTCGGGGCGCGTCTTGCTTGGGCCTCTCTCCTGGAGGCGCTCCGTCAGACCGAGTAGTGACATGTGGCATGACGCTCCTCGGGGCGCGTCTTGCTTGGGCCTCCTTCCTGGAGGCGCTCAGTCAGACCCAGTGGTGACATGTAGCAAGACACTCCTCGGGGCGCGTCTTGCTTGGGCCTCTCTCCTGGAGGCCCTCTGTCAGACCCATTGTTGACATGTGGCAAGACGCTCCTCGGGGCGCGTCTTGCTTGGGCCTCTCTCCTGGAGGCCCTCAATCAGACCCAGTGTTGACACGTGGCAAGACGCTCCTCGGGGCGCGTCTTGCTTGGGCCTCTCTCCTGGAGGCGCTCAGTCAGACCCAGTGGTGACATGTGGCAAGACGCTCCTCGGGGCACGTCTTGCTTGGGCCTCCTTCCTGGAGGCGCTCAGTCAGACCCAGTGGTGACATGTGGCAAGACGCTCCTCGGGGCACGTCTTGCTTGGGCCTCTCTCCTGGAGGCGCTCAGTCAGACCCAGTGTTGACATGTGGCAAGACGCTCCTCGGGGCGGGTCTTGCTTGGGCCTCTCTCCTGGAGGCCCTCAATCAGACCCAGTGTTGACACGTGGCAAGACGCTCCTCGGGGCGCTTCTTGCTTGGGCCTCTCTCCTGGAGGCGCTCCGACAGACCGAGTAGTGACATGTGGCAAGACACTCCTCGGGGCGCGTCTTGCTTGGGCCTCTCTCCTGGAGGCCCTCTGTCAGACCCATTGTTGACATGTGGCAAGACGCTCCTCGGGGCGCGTCTTGCTTGGGCCTCTCTCCTGGAGGCCCTCAATCAGACCCAGTGTTGACACGTGGCAAGACGCTCCTCGGGGCGCGTCTTGCTTGGGCCTCTCTCCTGGAGGCGCTCAGTCAGACCGAGTAGTGACATGTGGCATGACGCTCCTCGGGGCGCGTCTTGCTTGGGCCTCCTTCCTGGAGGCGCTCAGTCAGACCCAGTGGTGACATGTGGCAAGACGCTCCTCGGGGCACGTCTTGCTTGGGCCTCTCTCCTGGAGGCGCTAAGTCAGACCCAGTGTTGACATGTGGCAAGACGCTCCTCGGGGCGGGTCTTGCTTGGGCCTCTCTCCTGGAGGCGCTAAGTCAGACCCAGTGTTGACATGTGGCAAGACGCTCCTCGGGGCGCGTCTTACTTGGGCCTCTCTCCTGGAGGCGCTCAGTCAGACCCAGTGTTGACATGTGGCAAGACGCTCCTCGGGGCGCGTCTTACTTGGGCCTCTCTCCTGGAGGCGCTCAGTCAGACCCAGTGTTGACATGTGGCAGGACGCTCCTCGGGGCGCGTCTTGCTTGGGCCTCTCTCCTGGAGGCTCTCAGTCAGACCCAGTGTTGACATGAGGCAAGACGCTCCTAGGGGCGCGTCTTGCTTGGGCCTCTCTCCTGGAGGCGCTCAGTCAGAACGAGTGCACACATGTGGCAATACGCTCCTCGGTGCGCGTCTTGCTTGGGCCTCTCTCCTGGAGGCGCTCAGTCAGACCCAGTGTTGACATGTGGCAAGACGCTCCTCGGGGCGTGTCTTACTTGGGCCTCTCTCCTGGAGGCGCTCAGTCAGACCCAGTGTTGACATGTGGCAAGACGCTCCTCGGGGCACGTCTTGCTTGGGCCTCTCTCCTGGAGGCTCTCAGTCAGACCCAGTGGTGACATGTGGCAAGACGCTCCTCGGGGCGCGTCTTGCTTGGGCCTCTCTCCTGGAGGCGCTCAGTCAGACCGAAAGCTGACATGTGGCAAGACGCTCCTCGGGGCGCGTCTTGCTTGGGCCTCTCCCCTGGAGGCGCTCAGTCAGACCCAGTGGTGACATGTGGCTAGACGCTCCTCGGGGCACGTATTGCTTGGGCCTCTCTCCTGGAGGCCCTCTGTCAGACCCAGTGTTGACATGTGGCAAGACGCTCCTCGGGGCGCGTCTTGCTTGGGCTTCTCTCATGGAGGCCCTCAGTCAGACCCAGTGTTGACAAGTGTCAAGACGCTCCTCGGGGCGCGTCTTGCTTGGGCCTCTCTCCTGGAGGCGCTCAGTCAGACCCATTGTTGACATGTGGCAAAACACTCCTCGGGGCGCGTCTTGCTTGGGCTTCTCTCCTGGAGGCCCTCAGTCAGACCCATTGTTGACATGTGGCAAGACGCTCCTCGGGGCGCTTCTTGCTTGGGCCTCTCTCCTGGAGGCTCTCAGTCAGACCCAGTGGTGACATGTGGCAAGACGCTCCTCGGGGCGCGTCTTGCTTGGGCCTCTCCCCTGGAGGCGCTCAGTCAGACCCAGTGGTGACATGTGGCTAGACGCTCCTCGGGGCACGTATTGCTTGGGCCTCTCTCCTGGAGGCCCTTTGTCAGACCCAGTGTTGACATGTGGCAAGATGCTCCTCGGGGCGCGTCTTGCTTGGGCCTCTCTCATGGAGGCCCTCAGTCAGAACCAGTGTTGACAAGTGTCAAGACGCTCCTCGGGGCGCGTCTTGCTTGGGCCTCTCTCCTGGAGGCGCTCAGTCAGACCCATTGTTGACATGTGGCAAGACGCTCCTCGGGGCGCGTCTTTCTTGGGCTTCTCTCCTGGAGGCCCTCAGTCAGACCCATTGTTGACATGTGGCAAGACGCTCCTCGGGGCGCTTCTTGCTTGGGTCTCTTTCCTGGAGGCGCTCAGTCAGACCCAGTGTTGACATATGGCAAGACGCTCCTCAGGGCGCATCTTGCTTGGGCCTCTGTCCTGGAGGCGCTCAGTCAGACCCAGTGTTGACATGTGGCAAGACGCTCCTCGGGGGGCGTCTTACTTGGGCCTCTCTCCTGGAGGCGCTCAGTCAGACCCAGTGGTGACATGTTGCAAGACGCTCCTCGGGGCATGTATTGCTTGGGCCTGTCTCCTGGAGGCCCTCTGTCAGACCCAGTGTTGACATGTGGCAAGACGCTCCTCGGGGCGCGTCTTGCTTGGGCCTCTCTCCTGGAGGCGCTCAGTCAGACCCAGTGTTGACATGTGGCAAGACACTCCTCGGGGCGCGTCTTGCTTGGGCCTCTCTCCTGGAGGCGCTCAGTCAGACCCAGTGTTGACAAGTGTCAAGACACTCCTCGGGGTGCGTCTTGCTTGGGCCTCTCTCCTGGAGGCGCTCAGTCAGACCTATTGTTGACATGTGGCAAGACGCTCCTCGGGGCGCGTCTTGCTTGGGCTTCTCTCCTGGAGGCCCTCAGTCAGACCCATTGTTGACATGTGGCAAGACGCTCCTCGGGGCGCTTCTTGCTTGGGCCTCTCTCCTGGAGGCGCTCAGTCAGACCCAGTGTTGACATGTGCCAAGACGCTCCTCCGTGCACGTCTTGCTTGGGCCTCTCTCCTGGAGGCGCTCAGTCAGACCCAGTGTTGACATGTGGCAAGACGCTCCTCGGGGCGCTTCTTGCTTGGGCCTCTCTCCTGGAGGCGCTCAGTCAGACCCAGTGTTGACATGTGGCAAGACGCTCCTCGGGGCGCGTCTTACTTGGGCCTCTCTCCTGGAGGCGCTCAGTCAGACCCAGTGTTGACATGTGGCAAGACGCTCCTCGGGGCGCGTCTTGCTTGGGCCTCTCTCCTGGAGGCTCTCAGTCAGACCCAGTGGTGACATGTGGCAAGACGCTCCTCGGGACGCGTCTTGCTTGGGCCTCTCTCCTGGAGGCGCTCAGTCAGACCGAGTGCTGACATGTGGCAAGATGCTCCTCGGGGCACGTCTTGCTTGGGCCTCTCTCCTGGAGGCGCTCAGTCAGACCCAGTGGTGACATGTGGCCAGACACTCCTTGGGGCGCGTCTTGCTTGGGCCTCTCTCCTGGAGGCCCACTGTCAGACCCAGTGTTGACATGTGGCAAGACGCTCCTAGGGGCGCGTCTTGCTTGGGCCTCTCTCCTGGAGGCCCTCTGTTAGACCCAGTGTTGACATGTGGAAAGACACTCCTCGGGGCGCGTATTGCTTGGGCCTCTCTCCTGGAGGCCCTCTGTGAGACCCAGTGTTGACATGTGGCAAGACACTCCTCGGGACGCGTCTTTCTTGGGCCTCTCTCCTCGAGGCCGTCTGTCAGACCCAGTGTTGACATGTGGCAAGACGCTCCAAGGGGCGCGTCTTGCTTGGCTCTCTCTCCTGGAGGCGCTCAGTCAGACCGAGTGCTGACATGTGGCAAGATGCTCCTCGGGGCGCGTCTTATTTGGGCCTCTCTCCTGGAGGCGCTCAGTCAGACCCAGTGGTGACATATGGCAAGACGCTCCTCGGGGCGCGTATTGCTTGGGCCTCTCTCCTGGAGGCCCTCTGTCAGACCCAGTGTTGACATGTGGCAAGACACTCCTCGGGGCGCGTCTTGCTTGGGCTTTTCTCATGGAGGCCCTCAGTCAGACCCTGTGTTGACAAGTGTCAAGACACTCCTCGGGGCGCGTCTTGCTTGGGCCTCTCTCCTGGACGCGCTCAGTCAGACCCATTGTTGACATGTAGCAAGACGCTCCTCCGGGCACGTCTTGCTTGGGCTTCTCTCCTGGAGGCCCTCAGTCAGACCCATTGTTGACATGTGGCAAGACGCTCCTCGGGGCGCTTCTTGCTTGGGCCTCTCTCCTGGAGGCGCTCAGTCAGACCCAGTGTTGACATGTGGCAAGACGCTCCTCGGGGCACGTCTTGCTTGGGCCTCTCTCCTGGAGGCGCTCAGTCAGACCCAGTGTTTACATGTGGCAAGACGCTCCTCGGGGCGCGTCTTGCTTGGGCCTCTCTCCTGGAGGCGCTCCGTCAGACCGAGTAGTGACATGTGGCATGACGCTCCTCGGGGCGCGTCTTGCTTGGGCCTCCTTCCTGGAGGCGCTCAGTCAGACCCAGTGGTGACATGTAGCAAGACACTCCTCGGGGCGCGTCTTGCTTGGGCCTCTCTCCTGGAGGCCCTCTGTCAGACCCATTGTTGACATGTGGCAAGACGCTCCTCGGGGCGCGTCTTGCTTGGGCCTCTCTCCTGGAGGCCCTCAATCAGACCCAGTGTTGACACGTGGCAAGACGCTCCTCGGGGCGCGTCTTGCTTGGGCCTCTCTCCTGGAGGCGCTCAGTCAGACCCAGTGGTGACATGTGGCAAGACGCTCCTCGGGGCACGTCTTGCTTGGGCCTCCTTCCTGGAGGCGCTCAGTCAGACCCAGTGGTGACATGTGGCAAGACGCTCCTCGGGGCACGTCTTGTTTGGGCCTCTCTCCTGGAGGCGCTCAGTCAGACCCAGTGTTGACATGTGGCAAGACGCTCCTCGGGGCGGGTCTTGCTTGGGCCTCTCTCCTGGAGGCCCTCAATCAGACCCAGTGTTGACACGTGGCAAGACGCTCCTCGGGGCGCTTCTTGCTTGGGCCTCTCTCCTGGAGGCGCTCCGACAGACCGAGTAGTGACATGTGGCAAGACACTCCTCGGGGCGCGTCTTGCTTGGGCCTCTCTCCTGGAGGCCCTCTGTCAGACCCATTGTTGACATGTGGCAAGACGCTCCTCGGGGCGCGTCTTGCTTGGGCCTCTCTCCTGGAGGCCCTCAATCAGACCCAGTGTTGACACGTGGCAAGACGCTCCTCGGGGCGCGTCTTGCTTGGGCCTCTCTCCTGGAGGCGCTCAGTCAGACCGAGTAGTGACATGTGGCATGACGCTCCTCGGGGCGCGTCTTGCTTGGGCCTCCTTCCTGGAGGCGCTCAGTCAGACCCAGTGGTGACATGTGGCAAGACGCTCCTCGGGGCACGTCTTGCTTGGGCCTCTCTCCTGGAGGCGCTAAGTCAGACCCAGTGTTGACATGTGGCAAGACGCTCCTCGGGGCGGGTCTTGCTTGGGCCTCTCTCCTGGAGGCGCTAAGTCAGACCCAGTGTTGACATGTGGCAAGACGCTCCTCGGGGCGCGTCTTACTTGGGCCTCTCTCCTGGAGGCTCTCAGTCAGACCCATTGGTGACATGTGGCAAGACGCTCCTCGGGGCGCGTCTTGCTTGGGCTTCTCTCCTGGAGGCCCTCAGTCAGACCCAGTGTTGACATGTGGCAAGACACTCCTCGGGGCGCATCTTGCTTGGGCCTCTCTCCTGGAGGCGCTCAGTCAGACCCATTGTTGACATGTTGCAAGACGCTCCTCGGGGCACGTCTTGCTTGGGCCTCTCTCGTGGAGGCGCTCAGTCAGACCCAGTGTTGACATGTGGCAAGACGCTCCTCGGGGCGCGTCTTGCTTGGGCCTCTCTCCTGGAGGCCCTCTGTCAGACCCAGTGTTGACATGTGGCAAGACGCTCCTAGGGGCGCGTCTTGCTTGGGCCTCTCTCCTGGAGGCGCTCAGTCAGACTAAGTGCTGACATGTCGCAAGACGCTCCTCGGTGCGCGTCTTGCTTGGGCCTCTCTCCTGGAGAAGCTCAGTCAGACCCAGTGTTGACATGTGGCAAGACGCTCCTCGGGGCGCGTCTTACTTGGGCCTCTCTCCTGGAGGCGCTCAGTCAGACCCAGTGTTGACGTGGCAAGACGCTCCTCGGGGCGCGTCTTGCTTGGGCCTCTCTCCTGGAGGCTCTCAGTCAGACCCAGTGCTGACATGTGGCAAGACGGTCCTCGGGGCGCGTCTTGCTTGGGCCTCTCTCCTGGAGGCGCACAGTCAGACCGAGTGCTGACATGTGGCAAGACGCTCCTCGGGGCTCGTCTTGCTTGGGCCTCTCTCCTGGAGGCGCTCAGTCAGACCCAGTGGTGACATGTGGCTAGACGCTCCTAGGGGCACGTATTGCTTGGGCCTCCCCCCTGGAGGCCCTCTGTCAGACCCAGTGTTGACATGTGGCAAGACACTCCTCGGGGCACGTCTTGCTTGGTTCTTTCTCCTGGAGGCGCTCAGTCAGACCCAGTGTTGACATGTGGCAAGACGCTCCTCGGGGAGCGTCTTGCTTGGGCCTCTCTCCTGGAGGCGCTCAGTCAGACCCAGTGTTGACATGTGGCAAGACGCTCCTCGGGGCGCGTCTTACTTGGGTCTCTCTCCTGGAGGCGCTCAGTCAGACCCAGTGGTGACATGTGGCAAGACGCTCCTCATGGCACGTATTGCTTGGGCCTCTCTCCTGGAGGCCCTCTGTCAGACCCAGTGTTGACATGTGGCAAGACGCTCCTCGGGGCGCGTCTTGCTTGGGCTTCTCTCATTGAGGCCCTCAGTCAGACCCGGTGATGACATGTGTCAAGACGCTCCTCGGGGTGCGTCTTGCTTGGGCCTCTCTCCTGGAGGCACTCAGTCAGACCCAGTGTTGACATGTGGCAAGACACTCCTCGGGGCGCGTCTTGCTTGGGCCTCTCTACTGGAGGCCCTCTGTCAGACCCAGTGTTGACATGTGGCAAGACGCTCCTAGGGGCGCGTCTTGCTTGGCTCTCTCTCCTGGAGGCGCTCAGTCAGACCGAGTGCTGACATGTGGCAAGACGCTCCTCGGGGCTCGTCTTGCTTGGGCCTCTCTCCTGGAGGCGCTCAGTCAGACCCAGTGGTGACATGTGGCTAGACGCTCCCCGGGGCACGTATTGCTTGGGCCTCTCTCCTGGAGGCCCTCTGTCAGACCCAGTGTTGACATGTGGCAAGACACTCCTCGGGGCCCGTCTTGCTTGGTTCTTTCTCCTGGAGGCGCTCAGTCAGACCCAGTGTTGACATGTGGCAAGACGCTCCTCGGGGCGCGTCTTGCTTGGGCCTCTCTCCTGGAGGCGCTCAGTCAGACCCAGTGTTGACATGTGGCAAGACGCTCCTCGGGGCGCGTCTTACTTGGGTCTCTCTCCTGGAGGCGCTCAGTCAGACCCAGTGGTGACATGTGGCAAGACGCTCCTCATGGCACGTATTGCTTGGGCCTCTCTCCTGGAGGCCCTCTGTCAGACCCAGTGTTGACATGTGGCAAGACGCTCCTCGGGGCGCGTCTTGCTTGGGCTTCTCTCATTGAGGCCCTCAGTCAGACCCGGTGTTGACATGTGTCAAGACGCTCATCGGGGCGCGTCTTGCTTGGGCCTCTCTCCTGGAGGCACTCAGTCAGACCCAGTGTTGACATGTGGTTAAGACACTCCTCGGGGTGCGTCTTGCTTGGGCCTCTCTCCTGGAGGCCCTCTGTCAGACCCAGTGTTGACATGTGGCAAGATGCTCCTCGGGGCGCGTCTTGCTTGGGCCTCTCTCCTGGAGGCGCTCAGTCAGACCCAGTGGTGACATATGGCAAGACGCTCCTCGGGGCGCGTATTGCTTGGGCCTCTCTCCTGGAGGCCCTCTGTCAGACCCAGTGTTGACATGTGACAAGACACTCCTCGGGGCGCGTCTTGCTTGGGCTTTTCTCATGGAGGCCCTCAGTCAGACCCAGTGTTGACAAGTGTCAAGACACTCCTCCGTGCACGTCTTGCTTGGGCCTCTCTCCTGGAGGCGCTCAGTCAGACCCAGTGTTGACATGTGGCAAGACGCTCCTCGGGGCGCTTCTTGCTTGGGCCTCTCTCCTGGAGGCGCTCAGTCAGACCCAGTGTTGACATGTGGCAAGACGCTCCTCGGGGCGCGTCTTACTTGGGCCTCTCTCCTGGAGGCGCTCAGTCAGACCCAGTGTTGACATGTGGCAAGACGCTCCTCGGGGCGCGTCTTGCTTGGGCCTCTCTCCTGGAGGCTCTCAGTCAGACCCAGTGGTGACATGTGGCAAGACGCTCCTCGGGGCGCGTCTTGCTTGGGCCTCTCTCCTGGAGGCGCTCAGTCAGACCGAGTGCTGACATGTGGCAAGACGCTCCTCGGGGCACGTCTTGCTTGGGCCTCTCTCCTGGAGGCGCTCAGTCAGACCCAGTGGTGACATGTGGCCAGACACTCCTTGGGGCGCGTCTTGCTTGGGCCTCTCTCCTGGAGGCCCACTGTCAGACCCAGTGTTGACATGTGGCAAGACGCTCCTAGGGGCGCGTCTTGCTTGGGCCTCTCTCCTGGAGGCCCTCTGTTAGACCCAGTGTTGACATGTGGAAAGACACTCCTCGGGGCGCGTATTGCTTGGGCCTCTCTCCTGGAGGCCCTCTGTGAGACCCAGTGTTGACATGTGGCAAGACACTCCTCGGGACGCGTCTTTCTTGGGCCTCTCTCCTCGAGGCCGTCTGTCAGACCCAGTGTTGACATGTGGCAAGACGCTCCAAGGGGCGCGTCTTGCTTGGCTCTCTCTCCTGGAGGCGCTCAGTCAGACCGAGTGCTGACATGTGGCAAGACGCTCCTCGGGGCGCGTCTTATTTGGGCCTCTCTCCTGGAGGCGCTCAGTCAGACCCAGTGGTGACATATGGCAAGACGCTCCTCGGGGCGCGTATTGCTTGGGCCTCTCTCCTGGAGGCCCTCTGTCAGACCCAGTGTTGACATGTGGCAAGACACTCCTCGGGGCGCGTCTTGCTTGGGCTTTTCTCATGGAGGCCCTCAGTCAGACCCAGTGTTGACAAGTGTCAAGACACTCCTCGGGGCGCGTCTTGCTTGGGCCTCTCTCCTGGAGGCGCTCAGTCAGACCCATTGTTGACATGTGGCAAGACGCTCCTCCGGGCACGTCTTGCTTGGGCTTCTCTCCTGGAGGCCCTCAGTCAGACCCATTGTTGACATGTGGCAAGACGCTCCTCGGGGCGCTTCTTGCTTGGGCCTCTCTCCTGGAGGCGCTCAGTCAGACCCAGTGTTGACATGTGGCAAGACGCTCCTCGGGGCACGTCTTGCTTGGGCCTCTCTCCTGGAGGCGCTCAGTCAGACCCAGTGTTTACATGTGGCAAGACGCTCCTCGGGGCGCGTCTTGCTTGGGCCTCTCTCCTGGAGGCGCTCCGTCAGACCGAGTAGTGACATGTGGCATGACGCTCCTCGGGGCGCGTCTTGCTTGGGCCTCCTTCCTGGAGGCGCTCAGTCAGACCCAGTGGTGACATGTGGCAAGACGCTCCTCGGGGCGCGTCTTGCTTGGGCCTCTCTCCTGGAGGCCCTCAATCAGACCCAGTGTTGACACGTGGCAAGACGCTCCTCGGGGCGCGTCTTGCTTGGGCCTCTCTCCTGGAGGCGCTCAGTCAGACCCAGTGGTGACATGTGGCAAGACGCTCCTCGGGGCACGTCTTGCTTGGGCCTCCTTCCTGGAGGCGCTCAGTCAGACCCAGTGGTGACATGTGGCAAGACGCTCCTCGGGGCACGTCTTGCTTGGGCCTCTCTCCTGGAGGCGCTCAGTCAGACCCAGTGTTGACATGTGGCAAGACGCTCCTCGGGGCGGGTCTTGCTTGGGCCTCTCTCCTGGAGGCCCTCAATCAGACCCAGTGTTGACACGTGGCAAGACGCTCCTCGGGGCACGTCTTGCTTGGGCCTCTCTCCTGGAGGCGTTCCGACAGACCGAGTAGTGACATGTGGCAAGACACTCCTCGGGGCGCGTCTTGCTTGGGCCTCTCTCCTGGAGGCCCTCTGTCAGACCCATTGTTGACATGTGGCAAGACGCTCCTCGGGGCGCGTCTTGCTTGGGCCTCTCTCCTGGAGGCCCTCAATCAGACCCAGTGTTGACACGTGGCAAGACGCTCCTCGGGGCGCGTCTTGCTTGGGCCTCTCTCCTGGAGGCGCTCAGTCAGACCGAGTAGTGACATGTGGCATGACGCTCCTCGGGGCGCGTCTTGCTTGGGCCTCCTTCCTGGAGGCGCTCAGTCAGACCCAGTGGTGACATGTGGCAAGACGCTCCTCGGGGCACGTCTTGCTTGGGCCTCTCTCCTGGAGGCGCTCAGTCAGACCCAGTGTTGACATGTGGCAAGACGCTCCTCGGGGCGCGTCTTACTTGGGTCTCTCTCCTGGAGGCGCTCAGTCAGACCCAGTGGTGACATGTGGCAAGACGCTCCTCATGGCACGTATTGCTTGGGCCTCTCTCCTGGAGGCCCTCTGTCAGACCCAGTGTTGACATGTGGCAAGACGCTCCTCGGGGCGCGTCTTGCTTGGGCTTCTCTCATTGAGGCCCTCAGTCAGACCCGGTGTTGACATGTGTCAAGACGCTCATCGGGGCGCGTCTTGCTTGGGCCTCTCTCCTGGAGGCACTCAGTCAGACCCAGTGTTGACATGTGGTTAAGACACTCCTCGGGGTGCGTCTTGCTTGGGCCTCTCTCCTGGAGGCCCTCTGTCAGACCCAGTGTTGACATGTGGCAAGATGCTCCTCGGGGCGCGTCTTGCTTGGGCCTCTCTCCTGGAGGCGCTCAGTCAGACCCAGTGGTGACATATGGCAAGACGCTCCTCGGGGCGCGTATTGCTTGGGCCTCTCTCCTGGAGGCCCTCTGTCAGACCCAGTGTTGACATGTGACAAGACACTCCTCGGGGCGCGTCTTGCTTGGGCTTTTCTCATGGAGGCCCTCAGTCAGACCCAGTGTTGACAAGTGTCAAGACACTCCTCCGTGCACGTCTTGCTTGGGCCTCTCTCCTGGAGGCGCTCAGTCAGACCCAGTGTTGACATGTGGCAAGACGCTCCTCGGGGCGCTTCTTGCTTGGGCCTCTCTCCTGGAGGCGCTCAGTCAGACCCAGTGTTGACATGTGGCAAGACGCTCCTCGGGGCGCGTCTTACTTGGGCCTCTCTCCTGGAGGCGCTCAGTCAGACCCAGTGTTGACATGTGGCAAGACGCTCCTCGGGGCGCGTCTTGCTTGGGCCTCTCTCCTGGAGGCTCTCAGTCAGACCCAGTGGTGACATGTGGCAAGACGCTCCTCGGGGCGCGTCTTGCTTGGGCCTCTCTCCTGGAGGCGCTCAGTCAGACCGAGTGCTGACATGTGGCAAGACGCTCCTCGGGGCACGTCTTGCTTGGGCCTCTCTCCTGGAGGCGCTCAGTCAGACCCAGTGGTGACATGTGGCCAGACACTCCTTGGGGCGCGTCTTGCTTGGGCCTCTCTCCTGGAGGCCCACTGTCAGACCCAGTGTTGACATGTGGCAAGACGCTCCTAGGGGCGCGTCTTGCTTGGGCCTCTCTCCTGGAGGCCCTCTGTTAGACCCAGTGTTGACATGTGGAAAGACACTCCTCGGGGCGCGTATTGCTTGGGCCTCTCTCCTGGAGGCCCTCTGTGAGACCCAGTGTTGACATGTGGCAAGACACTCCTCGGGACGCGTCTTTCTTGGGCCTCTCTCCTCGAGGCCGTCTGTCAGACCCAGTGTTGACATGTGGCAAGACGCTCCAAGGGGCGCGTCTTGCTTGGCTCTCTCTCCTGGAGGCGCTCAGTCAGACCGAGTGCTGACATGTGGCAAGACGCTCCTCGGGGCGCGTCTTATTTGGGTCTCTCTCCTGGAGGCGCTCAGTCAGACCCAGTGGTGACATATGGCAAGACGCTCCTCGGGGCGCGTATTGCTTGGGCCTCTCTCCTGGAGGCCCTCTGTCAGACCCAGTGTTGACATGTGGCAAGACACTCCTCGGGGCGCGTCTTGCTTGGGCTTTTCTCATGGAGGCCCTCAGTCAGACCCAGTGTTGACAAGTGTCAAGACACTCCTCGGGGCGCGTCTTGCTTGGGCCTCTCTCCTGGAGGCGCTCAGTCAGACCCATTGTTGACATGTGGCAAGACGCTCCTCCGGGCACGTCTTGCTTGGGCTTCTCTCCTGGAGGCCCTCAGTCAGACCCATTGTTGACATGTGGCAAGACGCTCCTCGGGGCGCTTCTTGCTTGGGCCTCTCTCCTGGAGGCGCTCAGTCAGACCCAGTGTTGACATGTGGCAAGACGCTCCTCGGGGCACGTCTTGCTTGGGCCTCTCTCCTGGAGGCGCTCAGTCAGACCCAGTGTTTACATGTGGCAAGACGCTCCTCGGGGCGCGTCTTGCTTGGGCCTCTCTCCTGGAGGCGCTCCGTCAGACCGAGTAGTGACATGTGGCATGACGCTCCTCGGGGCGCGTCTTGCTTGGGCCTCCTTCCTGGAGGCGCTCAGCCAGACCCAGTGGTGACATGTGGCAAGACGCTCCTCGGGGCGCGTCTTGCTTGGGCCTCTCTCCTGGAGGCCCTCAATCAGACCCAGTGTTGACACGTGGCAAGACGCTCCTCGGGGCGCGTCTTGCTTGGGCCTCTCTCCTGGAGGCGCTCAGTCAGACCCAGTGGTGACATGTGGCAAGACGCTCCTCGGGGCACGTCTTGCTTGGGCCTCCTTCCTGGAGGCGCTCAGTCAGACCCAGTGGTGACATGTGGCAAGACGCTCCTCGGGGCACGTCTTGCTTGGGCCTCTCTCCTGGAGGCGCTCAGTCAGACCCAGTGTTGACATGTGGCAAGACGCTCCTCGGGGCGGGTCTTGCTTGGGCCTCTCTCCTGGAGGCCCTCAATCAGACCCAGTGTTGACACGTGGCAAGACGCTCCTCGGGGCACGTCTTGCTTGGGCCTCTCTCCTGGAGGCGTTCCGACAGACCGAGTAGTGACATGTGGCAAGACACTCCTCGGGGCGCGTCTTGCTTGGGCCTCTCTCCTGGAGGCCCTCTGTCAGACCCATTGTTGACATGTGGCAAGACGCTCCTCGGGGCGCGTCTTGCTTGGGCCTCTCTCCTGGAGGCCCTCAATCAGACCCAGTGTTGACACGTGGCAAGACGCTCCTCGGGGCGCGTCTTGCTTGGGCCTCTCTCCTGGAGGCGCTCAGTCAGACCGAGTAGTGACATGTGGCATGACGCTCCTCGGGGCGCGTCTTGCTTGGGCCTCCTTCCTGGAGGCGCTCAGTCAGACCCAGTGGTGACATGTGGCAAGACGCTCCTCGGGGCACGTCTTGCTTGGGCCTCTCTCCTGGAGGCGCTAAGTCAGACCCAGTGTTGACATGTGGCAAGACGCTCCTCGGGGCGGGTCTTGCTTGGGCCTCTCTCCTGGAGGCGCTAAGTCAGACCCAGTGTTGACATGTGGCAAGACGCTCCTCGGGGCGCGTCTTACTTGGGCCTCTCTCCTGGAGGCTCTCAGTCAGACCCATTGGTGACATGTGGCAAGACGCTCCTCGGGGCGCGTCTTGCTTGGGCTTCTCTCCTGGAGGCCCTCAGTCAGACCCAGTGTTGACATGTGGCAAGACACTCCTCGGGGCGCATCTTGCTTGGGCCTCTCTCCTGGAGGCGCTCAGTCAGACCCATTGTTGACATGTGGCAAGACGCTCCTCGGGGCACGTCTTGCTTGGGCCTCTCTCGTGGAGGCGCTCAGTCAGACCCAGTGTTGACATGTGGCAAGACGCTCCTCGGGGCGCGTCTTGCTTGGGCCTCTCTCCTGGAGGCCCTCTGTCAGACCCAGTGTTGACATGTGGCAAGACGCTCCTAGGGGCGCGTCTTGCTTGGGCCTCTCTCCTGGAGGCGCTCAGTCAGACTAAGTGCTGACATGTCGCAAGACGCTCCTCGGTGCGCGTCTTGCTTGGGCCTCTCTCCTGGAGAAGCTCAGTCAGACCCAGTGTTGACATGTGGCAAGACGCTCCTCGGGGCGCGTCTTACTTGGGCCTCTCTCCTGGAGGCGCTCAGTCAGACCCAGTGTTGACGTGGCAAGACGCTCCTCGGGGCGCGTCTTGCTTGGGCCTCTCTCCTGGAGGCTCTCAGTCAGACCCAGTGCTGACATGTGGCAAGACGCTCCTCGGGGCGCGTCTTGCTTGGGCCTCTCTCCTGGAGGCGCTCAGTCAGACCGAGTGCTGACATGTGGCAAGACGCTCCTCGGGGCTCGTCTTGCTTGGGCCTCTCTCCTGGAGGCGCTCAGTCAGACCCAGTGGTGACATGTGGCTAGACGCTCCTCGGGGCACGTATTGCTTGGGCCTCTCTCCTGGAGGCCCTCTGTCAGACCCAGTGTTGACATGTGGCAAGACACTCCTCGGGGCACGTCTTGCTTGGTTCTTTCTCCTGGAGGCGCTCAGTCAGACCGAGTGCTGACATGTGGCTAGACGCTCCTCGGGGCGCGTCTTGCTTGGGCCTCCTTCCTGGAGGCGCTCAGTCAGACCCAGTGGTGACATGTGGCAAGACGCTCCTCGGGGCACGTCTTGCTTGGGCCTCTCTCCTGGAGGCGCTAAGTCAGACCCAGTGTTGACATGTGGCAAGACGCTCCTCGGGGCGGGTCTTGCTTGGGCCTCTCTCCTGGAGGCGCTAAGTCAGACCCAGTGTTGACATGTGGCAAGACGCTCCTCGGGGCGCGTCTTACTTGGGCCTCTCTCCTGGAGGCTCTCAGTCAGACCCATTGGTGACATGTGGCAAGACGCTCCTCGGGGCGCGTCTTGCTTGGGCTTCTCTCCTGGAGGCCCTCAGTCAGACCCAGTGTTGACATGTGGCAAGACACTCCTCGGGGCGCATCTTGCTTGGGCCTCTCTCCTGGAGGCGCTCAGTCAGACCCATTGTTGACATGTGGCAAGACGCTCCTCGGGGCACGTCTTGCTTGGGCCTCTCTCGTGGAGGCGCTCAGTCAGACCCAGTGTTGACATGTGGCAAGACGCTCCTCGGGGCGCGTCTTGCTTGGGCCTCTCTCCTGGAGGCCCTCTGTCAGACCCAGTGTTGACATGTGGCAAGACGCTCCTAGGGGCGTGTCTTGCTTGGGCCTCTCTCCTGGAGGCGCTCAGTCAGACTAAGTGCTGACATGTCGCAAGACGCTCCTCGGTGCGCGTCTTGCTTGGGCCTCTCTCCTGGAGAAGCTCAGTCAGACCCAGTGTTGACATGTGGCAAGACGCTCCTCGGGGCGCGTCTTACTTGGGCCTCTCTCCTGGAGGCGCTCAGTCAGACCCAGTGTTGACGTGGCAAGACGCTCCTCGGGGCGCGTCTTGCTTGGGCCTCTCTCCTGGAGGCTCTCAGTCAGACCCAGTGCTGACATGTGGCAAGACGCTCCTCGGGGCGCGTCTTGCTTGGGCCTCTCTCCTGGAGGCGCTCAGTCAGACCGAGTGCTGACATGTGGCAAGACGCTCCTCGGGGCTCGTCTTGCTTGGGCCTCTCTCCTGGAGGCGCTCAGTCAGACCCAGTGGTGACATGTGGCTAGACGCTCCTCGGGGCACGTATTGCTTGGGCCTCTCTCCTGGAGGCCCTCTGTCAGACCCAGTGTTGACATGTGGCAAGACACTCCTCGGGGCACGTCTTGCTTGGTTCTTTCTCCTGGAGGCGCTCAGTCAGACCGAGTGCTGACATGTGGCTAGACGCTCCTCGGGGCGCGTCTTGCTTGGGCCTCCTTCCTGGAGGCGCTCAGTCAGACCCAGTGGTGACATGTGGCAAGACGCTCCTCGGGGCACGTCTTGCTTGGGCCTCTCTCCTGGAGGCGCTCAGTCAGACCCAGTGTTGACATGTGGCAAGACGCTCCTCGGGGCGCGTCTTACTTGGGTCTCTCTCCTGGAGGCGCTCAGTCAGACCCAGTGGTGACATGTGGCAAGACGCTCCTCATGGCACGTATTGCTTGGGCCTCTCTCCTGGAGGCCCTCTGTCAGACCCAGTGTTGACATGTGGCAAGACGCTCCTCGGGGCGCGTCTTGCTTGGGCTTCTCTCATTGAGGCCCTCAGTCAGACCCGGTGATGACATGTGTCAAGACGCTCCTCGGGGTGCGTCTTGCTTGGGCCTCTCTCCTGGAGGCACTCAGTCAGACCCAGTGTTGACATGTGGCAAGACACTCCTCGGGGCGCGTCTTGCTTGGGCCTCTCTCCTGGAGGCCCTCTGTCAGACCCAGTGTTGACATGTGGCAAGACGCTCCTAGGGGCGCGTCTTGCTTGGCTCTCTCTCCTGGAGGCGCTCAGTCAGACCGAGTGCTGACATGTGGCAAGACGCTCCTCGGGGCTCGTCTTGCTTGGGCCTCTCTCCTGGAGGCCCACTGTCAGACCCAGTGTTGACATGTGGCAAGACGCTCCTAGGGGCGCGTCTTTCTTGGGCCTCTCTCCTGGAGGCCCTCTGTTAGACCCAGTGTTGACATGTGGAAAGACACTCCTCGGGGCGCGTATTGCTTGGGCCTCTCTCCTGGAGGCCCTCTGTGAGACCCAGTGTTGACATGTGGCAAGACACTCCTCGGGACGCGTCTTTCTTGGGCCTCTCTCCTCGAGGCCGTCTGTCAGACCCAGTGTTGACATGTGGCAAGACGCTCCAAGGGGCGCGTCTTGCTTGGCTCTCTCTCCTGGAGGCGCTCAGTCAGACCGAGTGCTGACATGTGGCAAGACGCTCCTCGGGGCGTGTCTTATTTGGGCCTCTCTCCTGGAGGCGCTCAGTCAGACCCAGTGGTGACATATGGCAAGACGCTCCTCGGGGCGCGTATTGCTTGGGCCTCTCTCCTGGAGGCCCTCTGTCAGACCCAGTGTTGACATGTGGCAAGACACTCCTCGGGGCGCGTCTTGCTTGGGCTTTTCTCATGGAGGCCCTCAGTCAGACCCAGTGTTGACAAGTGTCAAGACACTCCTCGGGGCGCGTCTTGCTTGGGCCTCTCTCCTGGAGGCGCTCAGTCAGACCCATTGTTGACATGTAGCAAGACGCTCCTCCGGGCACGTCTTGCTTGGGCTTCTCTCCTGGAGGCCCTCAGTCAGACCCATTGTTGACATGTGGCAAGACGCTCCTCGGGGCGCTTCTTGCTTGGGCCTCTCTCCTGGAGGCGCTCAGTCAGACCCAGTGTTGACATGTGGCAAGACGCTCCTCGGGGCACGTCTTGCTTGGGCCTCTCTCCTGGAGGCGCTCAGTCAGACCCAGTGTTTACATGTGGCAAGACGCTCCTCGGGGCGCGTCTTGCTTGGGCCTCTCTCCTGGAGGCGCTCCGTCAGACCGAGTAGTGACATGTGGCATGACGCTGCTCGGGGCGCGTCTTGCTTGGGCCTCCTTCCTGGAGGCGCTCAGTCAGACCCAGTGGTGACATGTAGCAAGACACTCCTCGGGGCGCGTCTTGCTTGGGCCTCTCTCCTGGAGGCCCTCTGTCAGACCCATTGTTGACATGTGGCAAGACGCTCCTCGGGGCGCGTCTTGCTTGGGCCTCTCTCCTGGAGGCCCTCAATCAGACCCAGTGTTGACACGTGGCAAGACGCTCCTCGGGGCGCGTCTTGCTTGGGCCTCTCTCCTGGAGGCGCTCAGTCAGACCCAGTGGTGACATGTGGCAAGACGCTCCTCGGGGCACGTCTTGCTTGGGCCTCCTTCCTGGAGGCGCTCAGTCAGACCCAGTGGTGACATGTGGCAAGACGCTCCTCGGGGCACGTCTTGCTTGGGCCTCTCTCCTGGAGGCGCTCAGTCAGACCCAGTGTTGACATGTGGCAAGACGCTCCTCGGGGCGGGTCTTGCTTGGGCCTCTCTCCTGGAGGCCCTCAATCAGACCCAGTGTTGACACGTGGCAAGACGCTCCTCGGGGCGCGTCTTGCTTGGGCCTCTCTCCTGGAGGCGCTCCGACAGACCGAGTAGTGACATGTGGCAAGACACTCCTCGGGGCGCGTCTTGCTTGGGCCTCTCTCCTGGAGGCCCTCTGTCAGACCCATTGTTGACATGTGGCAAGACGCTCCTCGGGGCGCGTCTTGCTTGGGCCTCTCTCCTGGAGGCCCTCAATCAGACCCAGTGTTGACACGTGGCAAGACGCTCCTCGGGGCGCGTCTTGCTTGGGCCTCTCTCCTGGAGGCGCTCAGTCAGACCGAGTAGTGACATGTGGCATGACGCTCCTCGGGGCGCGTCTTGCTTGGGCCTCCTTCCTGGAGGCGCTCAGTCAGACCCAGTGGTGACATGTGGCAAGACGCTCCTCGGGGCACGTCTTGCTTGGGCCTCTCTCCTGGAGGCGCTAAGTCAGACCCAGTGTTGACATGTGGCAAGACGCTCCTCGGGGCGGGTCTTGCTTGGGCCTCTCTCCTGGAGGCGCTAAGTCAGACCCAGTGTTGACATGTGGCAAGACGCTCCTCGGGGCGCGTCTTACTTGGGCCTCTCTCCTGGAGGCTCTCAGTCAGACCCATTGGTGACATGTGGCAAGACGCTCCTCGGGGCGCGTCTTGCTTGGGCTTCTCTCCTGGAGGCCCTCAGTCAGACCCAGTGTTGACATGTGGCAAGACACTCCTCGGGGCGCATCTTGCTTGGGCCTCTCTCCTGGAGGCGCTCAGTCAGACCCATTGTTGACATGTGGCAAGACGCTCCTCGGGGCACGTCTTGCTTGGGCCTCTCTCGTGGAGGCGCTCAGTCAGACCCAGTGTTGACATGTGGCAAGACGCTCCTCGGGGCGCGTCTTGCTTGGGCCTCTCTCCTGGAGGCCCTCTGTCAGACCCAGTGTTGACATGTGGCAAGACGCTCCTAGGGGCGCGTCTTGCTTGGGCCTCTCTCCTGGAGGCGCTCAGTCAGACTAAGTGCTGACATGTCGCAAGACGCTCCTCGGTGCGCGTCTTGCTTGGGCCTCTCTCCTGGAGAAGCTCAGTCAGACCCAGTGTTGACAAGTGGCAAGACGCTCCTCGGGGCGCGTCTTACTTGGGCCTCTCTCCTGGAGGCGCTCAGTCAGACCCAGTGTTGACGTGGCAAGACGCTCCTCGGGGCGCGTCTTGCTTGGGCCTCTCTCCTGGAGGCTCTCAGTCAGACCCAGTGCTGACATGTGGCAAGACGCTCCTCGGGGCGCGTCTTGCTTGGGCCTCTCTCCTGGAGGCGCTCAGTCAGACCGAGTGCTGACATGTGGCAAGACGCTCCTCGGGGCTCGTCTTGCTTGGGCCTCTCTCCTGGAGGCGCTCAGTCAGACCCAGTGGTGACATGTGGCTAGACGCTCCTCGGGGCACGTATTGCTTGGGCCTCTCTCCTGGAGGCCCTCTGTCAGACCCAGTGTTGACATGTGGCAAGACACTCCTCGGGGCACGTCTTGCTTGGTTCTTTCTCCTGGAGGCGCTCAGTCAGACCCAGTGTTGACATGTGGCAAGACGCTCCTCGGGGAGCGTCTTGCTTGGGCCTCTCTCCTGGAGGCGCTCAGTCAGACCCAGTGTTGACATGTGGCAAGACGCTCCTCGGGGCGCGTCTTACTTGGGTCTCTCTCCTGGAGGCGCTCAGTCAGACCCAGTGGTGACATGTGGCAAGACGCTCCTCATGGCACGTATTGCTTGGGCCTCTCTCCTGGAGGCCCTCTGTCAGACCCAGTGTTGACATGTGGCAAGACGCTCCTCGGGGCGCGTCTTGCTTGGGCTTCTCTCATTGAGGCCCTCAGTCAGACCTTGTGATGACATGTGTCAAGACGCTCCTCGGGGTGCGTCTTGCTTGGGCCTCTCTCCTGGAGGCACTCAGTCAGACCCAGTGTTGACATGTGGCAAGACACTCCTCGGGGCGCGTCTTGCTTGGGCCTCTCTCCTGGAGGCCCTCTGTCAGACCCAGTGTTGACATGTGGCAAGACGCTCCTAGGGGCGCGTCTTGCTTGGCTCTCTCTCCTGGAGGCGCTCAGTCAGACCGAGTGCTGACATGTGGCAAGACGCTCCTCGGGGCTCGTCTTGCTTGGGCCTCTCTCCTGGAGGCGCTCAGTCAGACCCAGTGGTGACATGTGGCTAGACGCTCCTCGGGGCACGTATTGCTTGGGCCTCTCTCCTGGAGGCCCTCTGTCAGACCCAGTGTTGACATGTGGCAAGACACTCCTCGGGGCACGTCTTGCTTGGTTCTTTCTCCTGGAGGCGCTCAGTCAGACCCAGTGTTGACATGTGGCAAGACGCTCCTCGGGGCGCGTCTTGCTTGGGCCTCTCTCCTGGAGGCGCTCAGTCAGACCCAGTGTTGACATGTGGCAAGACGCTCCTCGGGGCGCGTCTTACTTGGGTCTCTCTCCTGGAGGCGCTCAGTCAGACCCAGTGGTGACATGTGGCAAGACGCTCCTCATGGCACGTATTGCTTGGGCCTCTCTCCTGGAGGCCCTCTGTCAGACCCAGTGTTGACATGTGGCAAGACGCTCCTCGGGGCGCGTCTTGCTTGGGCTTCTCTCATTGAGGCCCTCAGTCAGACCCGGTGTTGACATGTGTCAAGACGCTCCTCGGGGCGCGTCTTGCTTGGGCCTCTCTCCTGGAGGCACTCAGTCAGACCCAGTGTTGACATGTGGTTAAGACACTCCTCGGGGCGCGTCTTGCTTGGGCCTCTCTCCTGGAGGCCCTCTGTCAGACCCAGTGTTGACATGTGGCAAGATGCTCCTCGGGGCGCGTCTTGCTTGGGCCTCTCTCCTGGAGGCGCTCAGTCAGACCCAGTGGTGACATATGGCAAGACGCTCCTCGGGGCGCGTATTGCTTGGGCCTCTCTCCTGGAGGCCCTCTGTCAGACCCAGTGTTGACATGTGACAAGACACTCCTCGGGGCGCGTCTTGCTTGGGCTTTTCTCATGGAGGCCCTCAGTCAGACCCAGTGTTGACAAGTGTCAAGACACTCCTCGGGGCGCGTCTTGCTTGGGCCTCTCTCCTGGAGGCGCTCAGTCAGACCCATTGTTGACATGTGGCAAGACGCTCCTCGTTGCGCATCTTGCTTGGGCTTCTCTCCTGGAGGCGCTCAGTCAGACCCAGTGTTGACATGTGGCAAGACGCTCCTCTGGGCGCTTCTTGCTTGGGCCTCTCTCCTCGAGGCGCTCAGTCAGACCCAGTGTTGACATGTGGCAAGACGCTCCTCGGGGCACGTCTTGCTTGGGCCTCTCTCCTGGAGGCGCTCAGTCAGACCCAGTGTTGACATGTGGCAAGACGCTCCTCGGGGCGCGTCTTGCTTGGGCCTCTCTCCTGGAGGCTCTCAGTCAGACCCAGTGGTGACATGTGGCAAGAAGCTCCTCGGGGCGCGTCTTGCTTGGGCCTCTCTCCTGGAGGCGCTCAGTCAGACCGAGTGCTGACATGTGGCAAGACGCTCTTCGGGGCGCGTCTTGCTTGGGCCTCTCTCCTGGAGGCGCTCAGTCAGACCCAGTGGTGACATGTGGCTAGACGCTCCTCGGGGCACGTATTGCTTGGGCCTCTCTCCTGGAGGCCCTCTGTCAGACCCAGTGTTGACATGTGGCAAGACGCTCCTCGGGGCGCGTCTTGCTTGGGCCTCTCTCCTGGAGGCCCTCAATCAGACCCAGTGTTGACACGTGGCAAGACGCTACTAGGGGCGTGTCTTGCTTGGGCCTCTCTCCTGGAGGCGCTCAGTCAGACCGAGTGCTGACATGTGGCAAGACGCTCTTCGGGGCGCGTCTTGCTTGGGCCTCTCTCCTGGAGGCGCTCAGTCAGACCCAGTGGTGACATGTGGCAAGACGCTCCTCGGGGCACGTATTGCTTGGGCCTCTCTCCTGGAGGCCCTCTGTCAGACCCAGTGTTGACATGTGGCAAGACGCTCCTCGGGGCGCGTCTTGCTTGGGCTTCTCTCATTGAGTCCCTCAGTTAGACCCAGTGTTGACATGTGTCAAGACGCTCCTCGGGGCGCGTCTTGCTTGGGCCTCTCTCCTGGAGGCGCTCAGTCAGACCCAGTGTTGACATGTGGCAAGACACTCCTCGGGTCGCGTCTTGCTTGGGCCTCTCTCCTGGAGGCCCTCTGTCAGACCCAGTGTTGACATGTGGCAAGACACTCCTCGGGGCGCGTCTTGCTTGGGCTTCTCTCATGGAGGCCCTCAGTCAGACCCAGTGTTGACATGTGGCAAGACGCTCCTCGGGGCGCGTCTTGCTTGGGCTTCTCTCCTGGAGGCCCTCAGTCAGACCCATTGTTGACATGTGGCAAGACGCTCCTCGGGGCGATTCTTGCTTGGGCCTCTCTCCTGGAGGCGCTCAGTCAGACCCAGTGTTGACATGTGGCACGACGCTCCTCTGGGCGCTTCTTGCTTGGGCCTCTCTCCTGGAGGCGCTCAGTCACACCCAGTGTTGACATGTGGCAAGACGCTCCTCGGGGCGCGTCTTGCTTGGGCCTCTCTCCTGGAGGCGCTCAGTCAGACCCATTGTTGACATGTGGCAAGACGCTCCTCGGGGCGCATCTTGCTTGGGCTTCTCTCCTGGAGGCCCTCAGTCAGACCCATTGTTGACATGTGGCAAGACGCTCCTCGGGGCGCTTCTTGCTTGGGCCTCTCTCCTGGAGGTGCTCAGTCAGACCTAGTGTTGACATGTGGCAAGACGCTCCTCTGGGCGCTTCTTGCTTGGGCCTCTCTCCTGGAGGCGCTCAGTCAGACCCAGTGTTGACATGTGGCAAGACGCTCCTCGGGGCACGTCTTGCTTGGGCCTCTCTCCTGGAGGCGCTCAGTCAGACCCAGTGTTGACATGTGGCAAGACGCTCCTCGGGGCGCGTCTTGCTTGGGCCTCTCTCCTGGAGGTGCTCAGTCAGACCCAGTGTTGACACGTGGCTAGACGCTCCTCGGGGCACGTCTTGCTTGGGCTTCTCTCATGGAGGCGTTCAGTCAGACCGAGTAGTGACATGTGGCAAGACGCTCCTCGGGGCGTGTCTTACTTGGGCCTCTCTCCTGGAGGCGCTTATTCAGACCCAGTGGTGACATGTGGCAAGACGCTCCTCGGGGCACATATTGCTTGGGCCTCTCTCCTGGAGGCCCTCTGTCAGACCCAGTGTTGACATGTGGCTAGACGCTCCTCGGGGCACGTCTTGCTTGGGCTTCTCTCATGGAGGCCCTCAGTCAGACCCAGTGTTGACAAGTGTCAAGACACTCCTCGGGGTGCGTCTTGCTTGGGCCTCTCTCCTGGAGGCTCTCAGTCAGACCCAGTTGTGACATGTGGCAAGACGCTCCTCGGGGCGCGTCTTGTTTGTGCCTCTCTCCTGGAGGCGCTCAGTCAGACCCAGTGGTGACATGTGGCTAGACGCTCCTCGGGGCACGTATTGCTTGGGCCTCTCTCCTGGAGGCCCTCTGTCAGACCCAGTGTTGACATCTGGCAAGACGCTCCTCGGGGCGCGTCTTGCTTGGGCCTCTCTCCTGGAGGCGCTCAATCAGACCCAGTGTTTACACGTGGCAAGACGCTCCTCGGGGCGCGTCTTGCTTGGGCCTCTCTCCTGGAGGCGCTCAGTCAGACCCATTGTTGACATGTGGCAAGACGCTCCTCGGGGCGCGTCTTGCTTGGGCCTCTCTCCTGGAGGCGCTCAGTCAGACCCAGTGTTGACACGTGGCAAGACGCTCCTCGGGGCGCGTCTTTCTTGGGCCTCTCTCCCGGAGGCGTTCAGTCAGACCGAGTAGTGACATGTGGCAAGACGCTCCTCGGGGCGCGTCTTACTTGGGCCTCTCTCCTGGAGGCGCTCAGTCAGACCCAGTGGTGACACGTGGCAAGACGCTCCTCGGGGCGCGTCTTGCTTGGGCCTCTCTCCTGGAGGCGCTCAGTCAGACCGAGTGCTGACACGTGTCAAGAAGCTCCTCGGGGCGCGTCTTGCTTGGGCTTCTCTCCTGGAGGCCCTCAGTAAGACCCATTGTTGACATGTGGCAAGACGCTCCTCGGGGCGCGTCTTGCTTGGGCTTCTCTCCTGGAGGCCCTCAGTCAGACCCATTGTTGACATGTGGCAAGACGCTCCTCGGGGCGCGTCTTGCTTGGGCATCTCTCCAGAAGGCCCTCAATCAGACCCAGTGTTGACATGTGGCAAGACGCTCCTCGGGGCGCGTCTTGCTTGGGCCTCTCTCCTGGAGGCGCTCAGTCAGACTTAGTAGTGACATGTGGCCTGACGCTCCTTGGGGCGCGTCTTGCTTGGGCCTCTCTCCTGGAGGCGCTCAGTCAGACCCAGTGGTGACATGTGGCAAGACACTCCTCCGGGCGCGTCTTGCTTGGGCCTCTCTCCTGGAGGCCCTCTGTCAGACCCAGTGTTGACATGTGTCAAGACGCTCCTCGGGGCGCGTCTTGCTTGGGCTTCTCTCCTGGAGGCCCTCAGTCAGAC
The DNA here is from genome assembly GCF_043380555.1 of Nothobranchius furzeri. Classification (NCBI taxonomy): domain Eukaryota; kingdom Metazoa; phylum Chordata; class Actinopteri; order Cyprinodontiformes; family Nothobranchiidae; genus Nothobranchius; species Nothobranchius furzeri. The sequence goes on from NC_091743.1 coordinate 14,675,062, forward strand.
CCATTGTTGACATGTGGCAAGACGCTCCTTGGGGCGCTTCTTGCTTGGGCCTCTCTACTGGAGGCGCTCAGTCAGACCGAGTGCTGACATAAGGCAAGACGCTCCTCGGGGTGCGTCTTGCTGGGGACTCTCTCCTGGAGGCGCTCAGTCAGACCCAGTGCTGACATGTGGCAAGATGCTCCTCGGGTTGCGTCTTGCTTGGGCCTCTCTCCTGGAGGCGCTCAGTCAGACCCAGTGTATACATGTGGCAAGACGCTCCTCGGGGCGCGTCTTGCTTGGGCTTCTCTCCTGGAGGCCCTCAGTCAGACCCATTGTTGACATGTGGCAAGACGCTCCTCGGGGCGCATCTTGCTTGGGCCTCTCTCCAGAAGGCCCTCAATCAGACCCAGTGTTGACACGTGGCAAGACGTTCCTCGGGGCACGTCATGCTTGGGCCTCTCTCCTGGAGGCGCTCAGTCAGAATGAGTAGTGACATGTGGCCTTATGCTCCTCGGGGCGCGTCTTGCTTGGGCCTCTCTCCTGGAGGCGCTCAGTCAGACCCACTGGTGACATGTGGCAAGACACTCCTCGGGGCGCGTCTTGCTTGGGCCTCTCTCCTGGAGGCCCTCTGTCAGACCCAGTGTTGACATTTGTCAAGACGCTCCTCGGGGCTCGACTTGCTGGGGACTCTCTCCTGGAGGCGCTCAGTCAGTCCCAGTTCTGACATGTGGCAAGACACTCCTCGGGGCGCGTCTTGCTGGGGACTCTCTCATGGAGGTCCTCTGTCAGACCCAGTGTTGACATGTGTCAAGACGCTCCTCGGGGCGCGTCTTGCTTGGGCTTCTCTCCTGGAGGCCCTCAGTCAGACCCATTGTTGACATGTGGCAAGACGCTCCTCGGGGCGCGTCTTGCTTGGGCTTCTCTCCTGGAGGCGCTCAGACAGACCCAGTGTTGACATGTGACAAGACGCTCCTCGGGGCACGTCTTGCTTGGGCCTCTCTCCTGGAGGCGCTCAGTCAGACCGAGTGCTGACATAAGGCAAGACGCTCCTCGGGGCGCGTCTTGCTGGGGACTCTCTCCTGGAGGAGCTCAGTCAGACCCAGTGGTGACATGTGGCAAGACGCTCCTCGGGGCGCGTCTTGCTTGGGCCTCTCTCCTGGAGGCGCTCAGTCAGACCGAGTGCTGACACGTGTCAAGAAGCTCCTCGGGGCGCGTCTTGCTTGGGCTTCTCTCCTGGAGGCCCTCAGTAAGACCCATTGTTGACATGTGGCAAGACGCTCCTCGGGGCGCGTCTTGCTTGGGCTTCTCTCCTGGAGGCCCTCAGTCAGACCCATTGTTGACATGTGGCAAGACGCTCCTCGGGGCGCGTCTTGCTTGGGCCTCTCTCCTGGAGGTGCTCAGTCAGACTGAGTAGTGACATGTGGCCTGACGCTCCTTGGGGCGCGTCTTGCTTGGGCCTCTCTCCTGGAGGCGCTCAGTCAGACCCAGTGGTGACATGTGGCAAGACACTCCTCGGGGCGCGTCTTGCTTGGGCCTCTCTCCTGGAGGCCCTCTGTCAGACCCAGTGTTGACACGTGGCAAGACGCTCCTTGGGGCGCTTCTTGCTTGGGCCTCTCTACTGGAGGCGCTCAGTCAGACCCAGTGTTGACATGTGGCAAGACGCTCCTCGGGGCGCGTCTTGCTTGGGCCTCTCTCCTGGAGGCCCTCAGTCAGACCCATTGTTGACATGTGGCAAGACGCTCCTCGGGGCGCATCTTGCTTGGGCCTGTCTCCAGAAGGCCCTCAATCAGACCCAGTGTTGACACGTGGCAAGACGTTCCTCGGGGCGCGTCTTGCTTGGGCGTCTCTCCTGGAGGCCCTCTGTCAGACCCAGTGTTGACATGTGTCATGACGCTCCTCGGGGTGCGTCTTGCTTGGGCTTCTCTCCTGGAGGCCCTCAGTCAGACCCATTGTTGACATGTGTCAAGACGCTCCTTGGGGCGCATCTTGCTTGGGCCTCTCTCCTGGAGGCGCTCAGTCAGAACCTGAGGTGACATGTGGCAAGACGCTCCTCGGGGCGCGTCTTGCTTGGGCCTCTCTCCTGGAGGCGCTCAGTCAGACCCAGTGTTGACATGTGGCAAGACGCTCCTCGGGGCGCGTCTTGATTGGGCTTCTCACCTGGAGGCGCTCAGTCAGAACCTGAGGTGACTTGTGGCAAGACGCTCCTCGGGGCGCGTCTTGCTTGGGCCTCTCTCCTGGAGGCGCTCAGTCAGACCCAGTGTTGACATGTGGCAAGACGCTCCTCGGGGCGCGTCTTGATTGGGCTTCTCACCTGGAGGCCCTCAGTCAGACCCATTGTTGACATGTGGCAAGACGCTCCTCGGGGCGCGTCTTGCTTGGGCCTCTCTCCTGGAGGCGCACAGTCAGACCCAGTGTTGACATGTGGCAAGACGCTCCTCGGGGCGCGTTTTGCTTGGGCCTCTCTCCTGGAGGCGCTCAGTCAGAACCAGAGGTGACATGTGGCAAGACGCTCCTCGGGGCGCGTCTTGCTTGGGCCTCTTTCCTGGAGGCCCTCTGTCAGACCCAGTGTTGACATGTGGCAAGACGCTCCTCCGGGCGCGTCTTGCTTGGGCCTCTCCCCTGGAGGCGCTCAGTCAGACCCAGTGTTGACATGTGGCAAGACGCTCCTCGGGGCGCGTCTTGATTGGGCTTCTCTCCTGGAGGCCCTCAGTCAGACCCATTGTTGACATGTGGCAAGACGCTCCTCGGGGCGCGTCTTGCTTGGGCCTCTCTCCTGGAGGCGCTCAGTCAGACCCAGTGTTGACATGTGGCAAGAAGCTCCTCGGGGCATGTCTTGATTGGGCTTCTCTGTTGGAGGCCCTCAGTCAGACCCATTGTTGACATGTGGCAAGACGCTCCTCGGGGCGCGTCTTGCTTTGGCCTCTCTCCTGGAGGCGCTCAGTCAGACCCAGTGTTGACATGTGGCAAGACGCTCCTCGGGGCGCGTCTTGATTTGGCTTCTCTCCTGGAGGCGCTCAGTCAGACCCAGTGTTGACATGTGGCAAAACGCTCCTCGGGGCGCGTCTTGCTTGGGCCTCTCTCCTGGAGGCGCTCAGTCAGAACCAGAGGTGACATGTGGCAAGACGCTCCTCGGGGCGCGTCTTGCTTGGGCCTCTTTCCTAGAGGCCCTCTGTCAGACCCAGTGTTGACATGTGGCAAGACGCTCCTCGGGGCGCGTCTTGCTTGGGCCTCTTTCCTGGAGGCGCTCAGTCAGACCCAGTGTTGACATGTGGCAAGACGCTCCTCGGGGCGCATCTTGATTGGGCTTCTCTCCTGGAGGCCCTCAGTCAGACCCATTGTTGACATGTGGCAAGACGCTCCTCGGGGCGCGTCTTGCTTGGGCCACTCTCCTGGAGGCGCTCAGTCAGACCGAGTGCTGACATGTGGCAAGACGCTCCTCGGGGCGCGTCTTGCTTGGGCCTCTCTCCTGGAGGCGCTCAGTCAGACTGAGTAGTGACATGTGGCCTGACGCTCCTCGGGGCGCGTCTTGCTTGGGCCTCTCTCCTGGAGGCGCTCAGTCAGACCCATTGTTGACATGTGGCAAGACGCTCCTCGGGGCGCGTCTTGCTTGGGCCTCTCTCCTGGAGGCGCTCAGTCAGACCCAGTGTTGACATGTGGCAAGAAGCTCCTCGGGGCGTGTCTTGATTGGGCTTCTCTCCTGGAGGCCCTCAGTCAGACCCATTGTTGACATGTGGCAAGACGCTCCTCGGGGCGCGTCTTGCTTGGGCCTCTCTCCTGGAGGCGCTCAGTCAGACCCAGTGTTGACATGTGGCAAGACGCTCCTCGGGGCGCGTCTTGATTTGGCTTCTCTCCTGGAGGCGCTCAGTCAGACCCAGTGTTGACATGTGGCAAAACGCTCCTCGGGGCGCGTCTTGCTTGGGCCTCTCTCCTGGAGGCGCTCAGTCAGAACCAGAGGTGACATGTGGCAAGACGCTCCTCGGGGCGCGTCTTGCTTGGGCCTCTTTCCTAGAGGCCCTCTGTCAGACCCAGTGTTGACATGTGGCAAGACGCTCCTCGGGGCGCGTCTTGCTTGGGCCTCTTTCCTGGAGGCGCTCAGTCAGACCCAGTGTTGACATGTGGCAAGACGCTCCTCGGGGCGCATCTTGATTGGGCTTCTCTCCTGGAGGCCCTCAGTCAGACCCATTGTTGACATGTGGCAAGACGCTCCTCGGGGCGCGTCTTGCTTGGGCCACTCTCCTGGAGGCGCTCAGTCAGACCGAGTGCTGACATGTGGCAAGACGCTCCTCGGGGCGCGTCTTGCTTGGGCCTCTCTCCTGGAGGCGCTCAGTCAGACTGAGTAGTGACATGTGGCCTGACGCTCCTCGGGGCGCGTCTTGCTTGGGCCTCTCTCCTGGAGGCGCTCAGTCAGACACAGTGGTGACATGTGGCAAAACACTCCTCGGGACGCGTCTTGCTTGGGCGTCTCTCCTGGAGGCCCTCTTTCAGACCCAGTGTTGACATGTGTCAAGACGCTCCTCGGGGCGCGTCTTGCTTGGGCTTCTCTCCTGGAGGCCCTCAGTCAGACCCATTGTTGACATGTGGCAAGACGCTCCTTGGGGCGCATCTTGCTTGGGCCTCTCTTCTGGAGGCGCTCAGTCAGAACCTGAGGTGACATGTGGCAAGACGCTCCTCGGGGCGCGTCTTGCTTGGGCCTCTCTCCTGGAGGCGCTCAGTCAGACCCAGTGTTGACATGTGGCAAGACGCTCCTCGGGGCGCGTCTTGATTGGGCTTCTCACCTGGAGGCCCTCAGTCAGATCCATTGTTTACATGTGGCAAGACGCTCCTCGGGGCGCGTCTTGCTTGGGCCTCTCTCCTGGAGGCGCACAGTCAGACCCAGTGTTGACATGTGGCAAGACGCTCCTCGGGGCGCTTCTTGATTGGGCTTTTCTCCTGCAGGGGCTAAGTCAGACCCAGTGTTGACATGTGGCAAAACGCTCCTCGGGGCGCGTCTTGCTTGGGCCTCTCTCCTGGAGGCGCTCAGTCAGAACCAGAGGTGACATGTCGCAAGACGCTCCTCGGGGCGCGTCTTGCTTGGGCCTCTTTCCTGGAGGCCCTCTGTCAGACCCAGTGTTGACATGTGGCAAGACGCTCCTCCGGGCGCATCTTGCTTGGGCCTCTCTCCTGGAGGCGCTCAGTCAGACCCAGTGTTGACATGTGGCAAGACGCTCCTCGGGGCGCGTCTTGATTGGGCTTCTCTCCTGGAGGCCCTCTGTCAGACCCATTGTTGACATTTGGCAAGACGCTCCTCGGGGCGCGACTTGCTTGGGCCTCTCTCCTGGAGGCGCTCAGTCAGACCCAGTGTTGACATGTGGCAAGAAGCTCCTCGGGGCGCGTCTTGCTTGGGCCTCTCTCCTGGAGGCGCTCAGTCAGACCCAGTGTTGACATGTGGCAAGACGCTCCTCGGGGCGCGTCTTGATTTGGCTTCTCTCCTGGAGGCGCTCAGTCAGACCCAGTGTTGACATGTGGCAAAACGCTCCTCGGGGCGCGTCTTGCTTGGGCCTCTCTCCTGGAGGCGCTCAGTCAGAACCAGAGGTGACATGTGGCAAGACGCTCCTCGGGGCGCGTCTTGCTTGGGCCTCTTTCCTGGAGGCCCTCTGTCAGACCCAGTGTTGACATGTGGCAAGACGCTCCTCCGGGCGCGTCTTGCTTGGGCCTCTCTCCTGGAGGCGCTCAGTCAGACCCAGTGTTGACATATGGCAAGACGCTCCTCGGGGCGCATCTTGATTGGGCTTCTCTCCTGGAGGCCCTCAGTCAGACCCATTGTTGACATGTGGCAAGACGCTCCTCGGGGCGCGTCTTGCTTGGGCCACTCTCCTGGAGGCGCTCAGTCAGACCGAGTAGTGACATGTGGCAAGATGCTCCTCAGGGCGCTTCTTGCTTGGGCTTCTCTCATGGAGGCACTCAGTCAGACCCAGTGTTGACATGTGGCAAGACGCTCCTCGGGGCGCTTCTTGCTTGGGATTCTCTCATGGAGGCACTCAGTCAGACCCAGTGTTGACATGTGGCAAGACGCTCCTCGGGGCTCGTCTTGCTTGGGCCTCTCTCCTGGAGGCGCTCAGTCAGACCGAGTGCTGACACGTGTCAAGAAGCTCCTCGGGGCGCGTCTTGCTTGGGCTTCTCTCCTGGAGGCCCTCAGTAAGACCCATTGTTGACATGTGGCAAGACGCTCCTCGGGGCGCGTCTTGCTTGGGCTTCTCTCCTGGAGGCCCTAAGTCAGACCCATTGTTGACATGTGGCAAGACGCTCCTCGGGGCGCGTCTTGCTTTGGCATCTCTCCGGAAGGCCCTCAATCAGACCCAGTGTTGACATGTGGCAAGAAGCTCCTCGGGGCGCGTCTTGCTTGGGCCTCTCTCCTGGAGGCGCTCAGTCAGACTGAGTAGTGACATGTGGCCTGACGCTCCTTGGGGCGCGTCTTGCTTGGGCCTCTCTCCTGGAGGCGCTCAGTCAGACCCAGTGGTGACATGTGGCAAGACACTCCTCGGGGCGCGTCTTGCTTGGGCCTCTCTCCTGGAGGCCCTCTGTCAGACCCAGTGTTGACATGTGTCAAGACGCTCCTCGGGGCGCGTCTTGCTTGGGCTTCTCTCCTGGAGGCCCTCAGTCAGTCCCATTGTTGACATGTGGCAAGACGCTCCTTGGGGCGCTTCTTGCTTGGGCCTCTCTACTGGAGGCGCTCAGTCAGACCGAGTGCTGACATAAGGCAAGACGCTCCTCGGGGTGCGTCTTGCTGGGGACTCTCTCCTGGAGGCGCTCAGTCAGACCCAGTGCTGACATGTGGCAAGATGCTCCTCGGGTTGCGTCTTGCTTGGGCCTCTCTCCTGGAGGCGCTCAGTCAGACCCAGTGTATACATGTGGCAAGACGCTCCTCGGGGCGCGTCTTGCTTGGGCTTCTCTCCTGGAGGCCCTCAGTCAGACCCATTGTTGACATGTGGCAAGACGCTCCTCGGGGCGCATCTTGCTTGGGCCTCTCTCCAGAAGAACCTCAATCAGACCCAGTGTTGACATCTGGCAAGACGTTCCTCGGGGCGCGTCTTGCTTGGGCCTCTCTCCTGGAGGCGCTCAGTCAGAATGAGTAGTGACATGTGGCCTTACGCTCCTCGGGGCGCGTCTTGCTTGGGCCTCTCTCCTGGAGGCGCTCAGTCAGACCCAGTGGTGACATGTGGCAAGACACTCCTCGGGGCGCGTCTTGCTTGGGCCTCTCTCCTGGAGGCCTTCTGTCAGACCCAGTGTTGACATGTGTCAAGACGCTCCTCGGGGCGTGTCTTGCTGGGGACTCTCTCCTGGAGGCGCTCAGTCAGACCCAGTTCTGACATGTGGCAAGACGCTCCTCGGGGCGCGTCTTGCTGGGGACTCTCTCCTGGAGGTCCTCTGTCAGACCCATTGTTGACATGTGTCAAGACGCTCCTCGGGGCGCGTCTTGCTTGGGCTTCTCTCCTGGAGGCCCTCAGTCAGACCCATTGTTGACATGTGGCAAGACGCTCCTCGGGGCGCGTCTTGCTTGGGCTTCTCTCCTGGAGGCGCTCAGACAGACCCAGTGTTGACATGTGACAAGACGCTCCTCGGGGCACGTCTTGCTTGGGCCTCTCTCCTGGAGGCGCTCAGTCAGACCGAGTGCTGACATAAGGCAAGACGCTCCTCGGGGCGCGTCTTGCTGGGGACTCTCTCCTGGAGGCGCTCAGTCAGACCCAGTGTTGACATGTGTCAAGACGCTCCTCGGGGCGCGTCTTGCTTGGGCTTCTCTCCTGGAGGCCCTCAGTCAGACCCATTGTTGACATGTGGCAAGACGCTCCTCGGGGCGCGTCTTGCTTGGGCTTCTCTCCTGGAGGCGCTCAGACAGACCCAGTGTTGACATGTGACAAGACGCTCCTCGGGGCACGTCTTGCTTGGGCCTCTCTCCTGGAGGCGCTCAGTCAGACCCAGTGGAGACATGTGGCAAGACGCTCCTCGGGGCGCGTCTTGCTTGGGCCTCTCTCCTGGAGGCGCTCAGTCAGACCGAGTGCTGACACGTGTCAAGAAGCTCCTCGGGGCGCGTCTTGCTTGGGCTTCTCTCCTGGAGGCCCTCAGTAAGACCCATTGTTGACATGTGGCAAGACGCTCCTCGGGGCGCGTCTTGCTTGGGCTTCTCTCCTGGAGGCCCTCAGTCAGACCCATTGTTGACATGTGGCAAGACGCTCCTCGGGGCGCGTCTTGCTTGGGCATCTCTCCAGAAGGCCCTCAATCAGACCCAGTGTTGACATGTGGCAAGACGCTCCTCGGGGCGCGTCTTGCTTGGGCCTCTCTCCTGGAGGCGCTCAGTCAGACTGAGTAGTGACATGTGGCCTGACGCTCCTTGGGGCGCGTCTTGCTTGGGCCTCTCTCCTGGAGGCGCTCAGTCAGACCCAGTGGTGACATGTGAGAAAGACACTCCTCGGGGCGCGTCTTGCTTGGGCCTCTCTCCTGGAGGCCCTCTGTCAGACCCAGTGTTGACACGTGGCAAGACGCTCTTTGGGGCGCTTCTTGCTTGGGCCTCTCTACTGGAGGCGCTCAGTCAGACCGAGTGCTGACATAAGGCAAGACGCTCCTCCGGGTGCGTCTTGCTGGGGACTCTCTCCTGGAGGCGCTCAGTCAGACCCAGTGCTGACATGTGGCAAGATGCTCCTCGGGTTGCGTCTTGCTTGGGCCTCTCGCCTGGAGGCGCTCAGTCAGACCCAGTGTATACATGTGGCAAGACGCTCCTCGGGGCGCGTCTTGCTTGGGCTTCTCTCCTGGAGGCCCTCAGTCAGACCCATTGTTGACATGTGGCAAGACGCTCCTCGGGGCGCATCTTGCTTGGGCCTCTCTCCAGAAGGCCCTCAATCAGACCCAGTGTTGACACGTGGCAAGACGTTCCTCGGGGCGCGTCTTGCTTGGGCCTCTCTCCTGGAGGCGCTCAGTCAGAATGAGTAGTGACATGTGGCCTTACGCTCCTCGGGGCGCGTCTTGCTTGGGCCTCTCTCCTGGAGGCGCTCAGTCAGACCCAGTGGTGACATGTGGCAAGACACTCCTCGGGGCGCGTCTTGCTTGGGCCTCTCTCCTGGAGGCCCTCTGTCAGACCCAGTGTTGACATGTGTCAAGACGCTCCTCGGGGCGCGTCTTGCTGGGGACTCTCTCCTGGAGGCGCTCAGTCAGACCCAGTTCTGACATGTGGCAAGACGCTCCTCGGGGTGCGTCTTGCTGGGGACTCTCTCCTGGAGGTCCTCTGTCAGACCCAGTGTTGACATGTGTCAAGACGCTCCTCGGGGCGCGTCTTGCTTGGGCTTCTCTCCTGGAGGCCCTCAGTCAGACCCATTGTTGACATGTGGCAAGACGCTCCTCGGGGCGCGTCTTTCTGGGGACTCTCTCCTGGAGGCGCTCAGTCAGACCCACTTCTGACATGTGGCAAGACGCTCCTCGGGGCGCGTCTTGCTTGGGCCTCTCTCCTGGAGGTGCTCAGTCAGACCCAGTGTTGACATGTGGCAAGACGCTCCTCGGGGCGCGTCTTGCTTGGGCCTCTCGCCTGGAGGCGCTCAGTCAGACCCAGTGTTGACATGTGGCAAGATGCTCCTCGGGGTGCGTCTTGCTTGGGCTTCTCTCCTGGAGGCCCTCAGTCAGACCCATTGTTGACATGTGGCAAGACGCTCCTCGGGGTGCGTCTTGCTTGGGCCTCTCTCCTGGAGGCGCTCAGTCATTCCGAGTAGTAACATGTGAAAAGATGCTCCTCGGGGCGCGTCTTGCTTGGGCCTCTCTCCTGGAGGCGCTCAGTCAGACCGAGTGCTGACACGTGTCAAGAAGCTCCTCGGGGCGCGTCTTGCTTGGCCTTCTCTCCTGGAGGCCCTCAGTAAGACCCATTGTTGACATGTGGCAAGACGCTCCTCGGGGCGCGTCTTGCTTGGGCTTCTCTCCTGGAGGCCCTCAGTCAGACCCATTGCTGACATGTGGCAAGACGCTCCTCGGGGCGCGTCTTGCTTGGGCATCTCTCCAGAAGGCCCTCAATCAGACCCAGTGTTGACATGTGGCAAGAAGCTCCTCGGGGCGCGTCTTGCTTGGGCCTCTCTCCTGGAGGCGCTCAGTCAGACTGAGTAGTGACATGTGGCCTGACACTCCTTGGGGCGCGTCTTGCTTGGGCCTCTCTCCTGGAGGCGCTCAGTCAGACCCAGTGGTGACATGTGGCAAGACACTCCTCGGGGCGCGTCTTTCTTGGGCCTCTCTCCTGGAGGCCCTCTGTCAGACCCAGTGTTGACATGTGTCAAGACGCTCCTCGGGGCGCGTCTTGCTTGGGCTTCTCTCCTGGAGGCCCTCAGTCAGACCCATTGTTTACATGTGGCAAGACGCTCCTTGGGGCGCTTCTTGCTTGGGCCTCTCTACTGGAGGCGCTTAGTCAGACCGAGTGCTGACATAAGGCAAGACGCTCCTCGGGGTGCGTCTTGCTGGGGACTCTCTCCTGGAGGCGCTCAGTCAGACCCAGTGCTGACATGTGGCAAGATGCTCCTCGGGGTGCGTCTTGCTGGGGCTTCTCTCCAGAAGACCCTCAATCAGACCCAGTGTTGACACGTGGCAAGATGTTCCTCGGGGCGCGTCTTGCTTGGGCCTCTCTCCTGGAGGCGCTCAGTCAGACTGAGTAGTGACATGTGGCCTTACGCTCCTCGGGGCGCGTCATGCTTGGGCCTCTCTCCTGGAGGCGCTCAGTCAGACCCAGTGGTGACATGTGGCAAGACGCTCCTCGGGGCGCGTCTTGCTTGGGCTTCTCTCCTGGAGGCGCTCAGACAGACCCAGTGTTGACATGTGACAAGACGCTCCTCGGGGCACGTCTTGCTTGGGCCTCTCTCCTGGAGGCGCTCAGTCAGACCGAGTGCTGACATAAGGCAAGACGCTCCTCGGGGCGCGTCTTGCTGGGGACTCTCTCCTGGAGGCGCTCAGTCAGACCCAGTTCGGACATGTGGCAAGACGCTCCCCGGGGCGCGTCTTGCTTGGGCCTCTCTCCTGGAGGCGCTCAGTCAGACCCAGTGTTGACAAGTGGCAAGACGCTCCTCGGGGCGCGTCTTGCTTGGGCCTCTCGCCTGGAGGCGCTCAGTCAGACCCAGTGTTGACATGTGGCAAGACGCTCCTCGGGGCGCGTCTTGCTTGGGCCTCTCTCCTGGAGGCGCTCAGTCAGACCCAGTGTTGACATGTGGCAAGATGCTCCTCGGGGCGCGTCTTGCTTGGGCTTCTCTCCTGGAGGCCCTCAGTCAGACCCATTGTTGACATGTGGCAAGACGCTCCTCGGGGTGCGTCTTGCTTGGGCCTCTCTCCTGGAGGCGCTCAGTCATTCCGAGTAGTGACATGTGGCAAGATGGTCCTCGGGGCGCATCTTGCTTGGGCCTCTCTCCTGGAGGCGCTCAGTCAGACCGAGTGCTGACATGTGGCAAGACGCTCCTCGGGGCGCGTCTTGCTGGGGCTTCTCTCATGGTGGCACTCAGTCAGACCCAGTGTTGACATGTGGCAAGACGCTCCTCGGGGCTCGTCTTGCTTGGGCCTCTCTCCTGGAGGCGCTCAGTCAGACCCAGTGGTGAAACGTGGCAAGACGCTCCTCGGGGCGCGTCTTGCTTGGGCCTCTCTCCTGGAGGCGCTCAGTCAGACTGAGTAGTGACATGTGGCCTGACGCTCCTCGGGGCACGTCTTGCTTCGGCCTCTCTCCTGGAGGCGCTCAGTCAGACCCAGTGGTGACATGTGGCAAGAAACTCCTCGGGGCGCGTCTTGCATGGGCCTCTCTCCTGGAGGCCCTCTGTCAGACCCAGTGTTGACATGTGTCAAGACGCTCCTCGGGGCGCGTCTTGCTTGGGCTTCTCTCCTGGAGGCCCTCAGTCAGACCCATTGTTGACATGTGGCAAGACGCTCCTCGGGGCGCGTCTTGCTTGGGCCTCTCTCCTGGAGGCGCTCAGTCAGAACCAGAGGTGACATGTGGCAAGACGCTCCTCGGGGCGCGTCTTGCTTGGGCCTCTCTCCTGGAGGCCCTCTGTCAGACCCAGTGTTAACATGTGGCAAGACGCTCCTCCGAGCGTATCTTGCTTGGGCCTCTCTCCTGGAGGCGCTCAGTCAGACCCAGTGTTGACATGTGGCAAGATGCTGCTCGGGGCGCGTCTTGCTTGGGCTTCTCTCCTGGAGGCCCTCAGTCAGACCCATTGTTGACATGTGGCAAGACGCTCCTCGGGGTGCGTCTTGCTTGGGCCTCTCTCCTGGAGGCGCTCAGTCAGAACCAGAGGTGACATGTGGCAAGACGCTCCTCGGGGCGCGTCTTTCTTGGGCCTCTCTCCTGGAGGCCCTCTGTCAGACCCAGTGTTAACATGTGGCAAGACGCTCCTCCGAGCGTATCTTGCTTGGGCCTCTCTCCTGGAGGCGCTCAGTCAGACCCAGTGTTGACATGTGGCAAGATGCTGCTCGGGGCGCGTCTTGCTTGGGCTTCTCTCCTGGAGGCCCTCAGTCAGACCCATTGTTGACATGTGGCAAGACACTCCTCGGGGTGCGTCTTGCTTGGGCCTCTCTCCTGGAGGCGCTCAGTCAGTCCGAGTAGTGACATGTGGCAAGATGCTCCTTGGGGCGCGTCTTGCTTGGGCCTCTCTCCTGGAGGCGCTCAGTCAGACCGAGTGCTGACATGTGGCAAGACGCTCCTCGGGGCGCGTCTTGCTGGGGCTTCTCTCATGGAGGCACTCAGTCAGACCCAGTGTTGACATGTGGCAAGACGCTCCTCGGGGCTCGTCTTGCTTGGGCCTCTCTCCTGGAGGCGCTCAGTCAGACCCAGTGGTGAAACGTGGCAAGACGCTCCTCGGGGCGCGTCTTGCTTGGGCCTCTCTCCTGGAGGCGCTCAGTCTGACTGAGTAGTGACATGTGGCCTGACGCTCCTCGGGGCGCGTCTTGCTTTGGCCTCTCTCCTGGAGGCGCTCAGTCAGACCCAGTGGTGACATGTGGCAAGACACTCCTCGGGGCGCGTCTTGCATGGGCCTCTCTCCTGGAGGCTCTCTGTCAGACCTAGTGTTGACATGTGTCAAGACGCTCCTCGGGGCGCGTCTTGCTTGGGCTTCTCTCCTGGAGGCGCTCAGACAGACCCAGTGTTGACATTTGACAAGACGCTCCTCGGGGCACGTCTTGCTTGGGCCTCTCTCCTGGAGGCCCTCTGTCAGACCCAGTGTTAACATGTGGCAAGACGCTCCTCCGAGCGCATCTTGCTTTGGCCTCTCTCCTGGAGGCGCTAAGTCAGACCGAGTGCTGACATGTGGCAAGAAGCTCCTCGGGGCGCGTCTTGCTTGGGCTTCTCTCCTGGAGGCCCTCAGAAAGACCCATTGTTGACATGTGGCAAGACGCTCCTTGGGGCGCGTCTTGCTTGGGCTTCTCTCCTGGAGGCCCTCAGTCAGACCCATTGTTGACATGTGGCAAGACGCTCCTCGGGGCGCGTCTTGCTTGGGCCTCTCTCCAGAAGGCCCTCAATCAGACCCAGTGTTGACACGTGGCAAGACGCTCCTCGGGGCGCGTCTTGCTTGGGCCTCTCTCCTGGAGGCGCTCAGTCAGACTAAGTAGTGACATGTGGCCTGACGCTCCTCGGGGCACGTCTTGCTTCGGCCTCTCTCCTGGAGGCGCTCAGTCAGACCCAGTGGTGACATGTGGCAAGACGCTCCTCGGGGCGCGTCTTGCATGGGCTTCTCTCCTGGAGGCCCTCTGTCAGACCCAGTGTTGACATGTGTCAAGACGCTCCTCGTGGCGCGTCTTGCTTGGGCTTCTCTCCTGGAGGCCCTCAGTCAGACCCATTGTTGACATGTGGCAAGACGCTCCTCGGGGCGCGTCTTGCTTGGGCCTCTGTCCTGGAGGCGCTCAGTCAGAACCAGAGGTGACATGTGGCAAGACGCTCCTCGGGGCGCGTCTTGCTTGGGCCTCTCTCCTGGAGGCCCTCTGTCAGACCCAGTGTTAACATGTGGCAAGACGCTCCTCCAAGCGTATCTTGCTTGGGCCTCTCTCCTGGAGGCGCTCAGTCAGACCCAGTGTTGACATGTGGCAAGATGCTGCTCGGGGCGCGTCTTGCTTGGGCTTCTCTCCTGGAGGCCCTCAGTCAGACCCATTGTTGACATGTGGCAAGACGCTCCTCGGGGTGCGTCTTGCTTGGGCCTCTCTCCTGGAGGCGCTCAGTCAGTCCGAGTAGTGACATGTGGCAAGATGCTCCTCGGGGCGCGTCTTGCTTGGGCCTCTCTCCTGGAGGCGCTCAGTCAGACCGAGTGCTGACATGTGGCAAGACGCTCCTCGGGGCGCGTCTTGCTTGGGCCTCTCTCCTGGAGGCGCTCAGTCAGACTGAGTAGTGACATGTGGCCTGACACTCCTTGGGGCGCGTCTTGCTTGGGCCTCTCTCCTGGAGGCGCTCAGTCAGACCCAGTGGTGACATGTGGCAAGACACTCCTCGGGGCGCGTCTTTCTTGGGCCTCTCTCCTGGAGGCCCTCTGTCAGACCCAGTGTTGACATGTGTCAAGACGCTCCTCGGGGCGCGTCTTGCTTGGGCTTCTCTCCTGGAGGCCCTCAGTCAGACCCATTGTTTACATGTGGCAAGACGCTCCTTGGGGCGCTTCTTGCTTGGGCCTCTCTACTGGAGGCGCTTAGTCAGACCGAGTGCTGACATAAGGCAAGACGCTCCTCGGGGTGCGTCTTGCTGGGGACTCTCTCCTGGAGGCGCTCAGTCAGACCCAGTGCTGACATGTGGCAAGATGCTCCTCGGGGTGCGTCTTGCTGGGGCTTCTCTCCAGAAGACCCTCAATCAGACCCAGTGTTGACACGTGGCAAGACGTTCCTCGGGGCGCGTCTTGCTTGGGCCTCTCTCCTGGAGGCGCTCAGTCAGACTGAGTAGTGACATGTGGCCTTACGCTCCTCGGGGCGCGTCATGCTTGGGCCTCTCTCCAGGAGGCGCTCAGTCAGACCCAGTGGTGACATGTGGCAAGACGCTCCTCGGGGCGCGTCTTGCTTGGGCTTCTCTCCTGGAGGCGCTCAGACAGACCCAGTGTTGACATGTGACAAGACGCTCCTCGGGGCACGTCTTGCTTGGGCCTCTCTCCTGGAGGCGCTCAGTCAGACCGAGTGCTGACATAAGGCAAGACGCTCCTCGGGGCGCGTCTTGCTGGGGACTCTCTCCTGGAGGCGCTCAGTCAGACCCAGTTCGGACATGTGGCAAGACGCTCCCCGGGGCGCGTCTTGCTTGGGCCTCTCTCCTGGAGGCGCTCAGTCAGACCCAGTGTTGACAAGTGGCAAGACGCTCCTCGGGGCGCGTCTTGCTTGGGCCTCTCGCCTGGAGGCGCTCAGTCAGACCCAGTGTTGACATGTGGCAAGACGCTCCTCGGGGCGCGTCTTGCTTGGGCCTCTCTCCTGGAGGCGCTCAGTCAGACCCAGTGTTGACATGTGGCAAGATGCTCCTCGGGGCGCGTCTTGCTTGGGCTTCTCTCCTGGAGGCCCTCAGTCAGACCCATTGTTGACATGTGGCAAGACGCTCCTCGGGGTGCGTCTTGCTTGGGCCTCTCTCCTGGAGGCGCTCAGTCATTCCGAGTAGTGACATGTGGCAAGATGCTCCTCGGGGCGCATCTTGCTTGGGCCTCTCTCCTGGAGGCGCTCAGTCAGACCGAGTGCTGACATGTGGCAAGACGCTCCTCGGGGCGCGTCTTGCTGGGGCTTCTCTCATGGAGGCACTCAGTCAGACCCAGTGTTGACATGTGGCAAGACGCTCCTCGGGGCTCGTCTTGCTTGGGCCTCTCTCCTGGAGGCGCTCAGTCAGACCCAGTGGTGAAACGTGGCAAGACGCTCCTCGGGGCGCGTCTTGCTTGGGCCTCTCTCCTGGAGGCGCTCAGTCAGACTGAGTAGTGACATGTGGCCTGACGCTCCTCGGGGCACGTCTTGCTTCGGCCTCTCTCCTGGAGGCGCTCAGTCAGACCCAGTGGTGACATGTGGCAAGAAACTCCTCGGGGCGCGTCTTGCATGGGCCTCTCTCCTGGAGGCCCTCTGTCAGACCCAGTGTTGACATGTGTCAAGACGCTCCTCGGGGCGCGTCTTGCTTGGGCTTCTCTCCTGGAGGCCCTCAGTCAGACCCATTGTTGACATGTGGCAAGACGCTCCTCGGGGCGCGTCTTGCTTGGGCCTCTCTCCTGGAGGCGCTCAGTCAGAACCAGAGGTGACATGTGGCAAGACGCTCCTCGGGGCGCGTCTTGCTTGGGCCTCTCTCCTGGAGTCCCTCTGTCAGACCCAGTGTTAACATGTGGCAAGACGCTCCTCCGAGCGTATCTTGCTTGGGCCTCTCTCCTGGAGGCGCTCAGTCAGACCCAGTGTTGACATGTGGCAAGATGCTGCTCGGGGCGCGTCTTGCTTGGGCTTCTCTCCTGGAGGCCCTCAGTCAGACCCATTGTTGACATGTGGCAAGACGCTCCTCGGGGTGCGTCTTGCTTGGGCCTCTCTCCTGGAGGCGCTCAGTCAGAACCAGAGGTGACATGTGGCAAGACGCTCCTCGGGGCGCGTCTTGCTTGGGCCTCTCTCCTGGAGGCGCTCAGTCAGACCGAGTGCTGACATGTGGCCTGACGCTCCTCGGGGCGCGTCTTGCTTTGGCCTCTCTCCTGGAGGCGCTCAGTCAGACCCAGTGGTGACATGTGGCAAGACACTCCTCGGGGCGCGTCTTGCATGGGCCTCTCTCCTGGAGGCCCTCTGTCAGACCCAGTGTTGACATGTGTCAAGACGCTCCTCGGGGCGCGTCTTGCTTGGGCTTCTCTCCTGGAGGCGCTCAGACAGACCCAGTGTTGACATGTGACAGGACGCTCCTCGGGGCACGTCTTGCTTGGGCCTCTCTCCTGGAGGCCCTCTGTCAGACCCAGTGTTAACATGTGGCAAGACGCTCCTCCGAGCGCATCTTGCTTTGGCCTCTCTCCTGGAGGCGCTCAGTCAGACCGATTGCTGACATGTGGCAAGAAGCTCCTCGGGGCGCGTCTTGCTTGGGCTTCTCTCCTGGAGGCCCTCAGTCAGACCCATTGTTGACATGTGGCAAGACGCTCCTCGGGGCGCGTCTTGCTTGGGCCTCTCTCCAGAAGGCCCTCAATCAGACCCAGTGTTGACACGTGGCAAGACGCTCCTCGGGGCGCGTCTTGCTTGGGCCTCTCTCCTGGAGGCGCTCAGTCAGACTAAGTAGTGACATGTGGCCTGACGCTCCTCGGGGCGCGTCTTGCTTGGGCCTCTCTCCTGGAGGCGCTCAGTCAGACCCAGTGGTGACATGTGGCAAGACACTCCTCGGGGCGTGTCTTGCTTGGGCCTCTCTCCTGGAGGCCCTCTGTCAGACCCAGTGTTGACATGTGTCAAGACGCTCCTCGGGGCGCGTCTTGCTTGGGCTTCTCTCCTGGAGGCCCTCAGTCAGACCCATTGTTGACATGTGGCAAGACGCTCCTCGGGGCGCGTCTTGCTTGGGCCTCTCTCCTGGAGGCCCTCTGTCAGACCCAGTGTTGACATGTGGCAAGACGCTCCTCCGAGCGCATCTTGCTTGGGACTCTCTCCTGGAGGCCCTCAGTCAGACCCATTGTTGACATGTGGCAAGACGCTCCTCGGGGCGCGTCTTGCTTGGGCCTCTCTCCTGGAGGCGCTCAGTCAGACCCAGTGTTGACATGTGGCAAGACGCTCCTCGGGGCGCGTCTTGCTTGGGCCTCTCTCCTGGAGAAGCTCAGTCAGACACAGTGGTGACACGTGGCAAGACGCTCCTCGGGGCATGTCTTGCTTGGGCCTCTCTCCTGGAGGCGCTCAGTCAGACCCAGTGTTGGCATGTGTCAAGACGCTCCTCGGGGCGCGTCTTGCTTGGGCTTCTCTCCTGGAGGCCCTCAGTCAGACCCATTGTTGACATGTGGCAAGACGCTCCTCGGGGGGCGTCTTGCTTGGGCCTCTCTCCTGGAGGTGCTCAGTCAGAACCAGAGGTGACATGTGGCAAGACGCTCCTCGGGGCGCGTCTTGCTTGGGCCTCTCTCCTGGAGGCCCTCTGTCAGACCCAGTGTTGACATGTGTCAAGACGCACCTCGGGGCGCGTCTTGCTTGGGCTTCTCTCCTGGAGGCCCTCAGTCAGACCCATTGTTGACATGTGGCAAGACGCTCCTCGGGGCGCGTCTTGCTTGGGCCTCTCTCCTGGAGGCGCTCAGTCAGAACCAGAGGTAACGTGGCAAGATGCTCCTCGGGGCGCGTCTTGCTTGGGCCTCTCTCCTGGAGGCCCTCTGTCAGACCCAGTGTTGACATGTGGCAAGACGCTCCTCCGAGCGCATCTTGCTTGGGACTCTCTCCTGGAGGCCCTCAGTCAGACCCATTGTTGACATGTGGCAAGACGCTCCTCGGGGCGCGTCTTGCTTGGGCCTCTCTCCTGGAGGCGCTCAGTCAGACCCAGTGTTGACATGTGGCAAGACGCTCCTCGGGGCGCGTCTTGCTTGGGCCTCTCTCCTGGAGAAGCTCAGTCAGACACAGTGGTGACACGTGGCAAGACGCTCCTCGGGGCATGTCTTGCTTGGGCCTCTCTCCTGGAGGCGCTCAGTCAGACCCAGTGTTGGCATGTGTCAAGACGCTCCTCGGGGCGCGTCTTGCTTGGGCTTCTCTCCTGGAGGCCCTCAGTCAGACCCATTGTTGACATGTGGCAAGACGCTCCTCGGGGCGCGTCTCGCTTGGGCCTCTCTCCTGGAGGCGCTCAGTCAGACCCAGTGTTGACATGTGGCAAGACGCTCCTCGGGGCGCGTCTTGCTTGGGCCTCTCTCCTGGAGAAGCTCAGTCAGACACAGTGGTGACACGTGGCAAGACGCTCCTCGGGGCATGTCTTGCTTGGGCCTCTCTCCTGGAGGCGCTCAGTCAGACCCAGTGTTGGCATGTGTCAAGACGCTCCTCGGGGCGCGTCTTGCTTGGGCTTCTCTCCTGGAGGCCCTCAGTCAGACCCATTGTTGACATGTGGCAAGACGCTCCTCGGGGCGCGTCTTGCTTGGGCCTCTCTCCTGGAGGTGCTCAGTCAGAACCAGAGGTGACATGTGGCAAGACGCTCCTCGGGGCGCGTCTTGCTTGGGCCTCTCTCCTGGAGGCCCTCTGTCAGACCCAGTGTTAACATGTGGCAAGACGCTCCTCCGAGCGTATCTTGCTTGGGCCTCTCTCCTGGAGGCGCTCAGTCAGACCCAGTGTTGACATGTGGCAAGATGCTGCTCGGGGCGCGTCTTGCTTGGGCTTCTCTCCTGGAGGCCCTCAGTCAGACCCATTGTTGACATGTGGCAAGATGCTCCTCGGGGTGCGTCTTGCTTGGGCCTCTCTCCTGGAGGCGCTCAGTCAGTCCGAGTAGTGACATGTGGCAAGATGCTCCTCGGGGCGCGTCTTGCTTGGGCCTCTCTCCTGGAGGCGCTCAGTCAGACCGAGTGCTGACATGTGGCAAGACGCTCCTCGGGGCTCGTCTTGCTTGGGCCTCTCTCCTGGAGGCGCTCAGTCAGACCCAGTGGTGAAACGTGGCAAGACGCTCCTCGGGGTGCGTCTTGCTTGGGCCTCTCTCCTGGAGGCGCTCAGTCAGTCCGAGTAGTGACATGTGGCAAGATGCTCCTCGGGGCGCGTCTTGCTTGGGCCTCTCTCCTGGAGGCGCTCAGTCAGACCGAGTGCTGACATGTGGCAAGACGCTCCTCGGGGCTCGTCTTGCTTGGGCCTCTCTCCTGGAGGCGCTCAGTCAGACCCAGTGGTGAAACGTGGCAAGACGCTCCTCGGGGTGCGTCTTACTTGGGCCTCTCTCCTGGAGGCGCTCAGTCAGACCCAGTGGTGACATGTGGCAAGACACTCCTCGGGGCGCGTCTTGCATGGGCCTCTCTCCTGGAGGCCCTCTGTCAGACCCAGTGTTGACATGTGGCAAGACGCTCCTCCGAGCGTATCTTGCTTTGGCCTCTCTCCTGGAGGCGCTCAGTCAGACCGAGTGCTGACATGTGGCAAGAAGCTCCTCGGGGTGCGTCTTGCTTGGGCTTCTCTCCTGGAGGCCCTCAGTAAGACCCATTGTTGACATGTGGCAAGACGCTCCTCGGGGCGCGTCTTGCTTGGGCTTCTTTCCTGGAGGGCCTCAGTCAGACACATTGTTGACATGTGGCAAGACGCACCTTGCGGCGCGTCTTGCTTGGGCCTCTCTCCAGAAGGCCCTCAATCAGACCCAGTGTTGACACGTGGCAAGACGCTCCTCGGGGCGCGTCTTGCTTGGGTCTCTCTCCTGGAGGCGCTCAGTCAGACTGAGTAGTGAAATGTGGCCTGACGCTCCTCGGGGCGCGTCTTGCTTGGGCCTCTCTCCTGGAGGCGCTCAGTCAGACCCAGTGGTGACATGTGGCAAGACGCTCCTCGGGGCGCGTGTTGCTTGGGCTTCTCTCCTGGAGGCGCTCAGACAGACCCAGTGTTGACATGTGACAAGACGCTCCTCGGGGCACGTCTTGCTTGGGCCTCTCTCCTGGAGGCCCTCTGTCAGACCCAGTGTTAACATGTGGCAAGACGCTCCTCCGAGCGCATCTTGCTTTGGCCTCTCTCCTGGAGGCGCTCAGTCAGACCGAGTGCTGACATGTGGCAGGAAGCTCCTCGGGGCGCGTCTTGCTTGGGCTTCTCTCCTGGAGGCCCTCAGTAAGACCCATTGTTGACATGTGGCAAGACGCTCCTCGGGGCGCGTCTTGCTTGGGCTTCTCTCCTGGAGGCCCTCAGTCAGACCCATTGTTGACATGTGGCAAGACGCTCCTCGGGGCGCGTCTTGCTTGGGCCTCTCTCCAGAAGGCCCTCAATCAGACCCAGTGTTGACACGTGGCAAGACGCTCCTCGGGGCGCGTCTTGCTTGGGCCTCTCTCCTGGAGGCGCTCAGTCAGACTAAGTAGTGACATGTGGCCTGACGCTCCTCGGGGCGCGTCTTGCTTGGGCCTCTCTCCTGGAGGCGCTCAGTCAGACCCAGTGGTGACATGTGGCAAGACGCTCCTCGGGGCGCGTCTTGCTTGGGCTTCTCTCCTGGAGGCGCTCAGACAGACCCAGTGTTGACATGTGACAAGACGCTCCTCGGGGCACGTCTTGCTTGGGCCTCTCTCCTGGAGGCCCTCTGTCAGACCCAGTGTTAACATGTGGCAAGACGCTCCTCCGAGCGCATCTTGCTTTGGCCTCTCTCCTGGAGGCGCTCAGTCAGACCGAGTGCTGACATGTGGCAGGAAGCTCCTCGGGGCGCGTCTTGCTTGGGCTTCTCTCCTGGAGGCCCTCAGTAAGACCCATTGTTGACATGTGGCAAGACGCTCCTCGGGGCGCGTCTTGCTTGGGCTTCTCTCCTGGAGGCCCTCAGTCAGACCCATTGTTGACATGTGGCAAGACGCTCCTCGGGGCGCGTCTTGCTTGGACCTCTCTCCAGAAGGCCCTCAATCAGACCCAGTGATGACACGTGGCAAGTTGCTCCTCGGGGCGCGTCTTGCTTGGGCCTCTCTCCTGGAGGCGCTCAGTCAGACTAAGTAGTGACATGTGGCCTGACGCTCCTCGGGGCGCGTCTTGCTTGGGCCTCTCTCCTGGAGGCGCTCAGTCAGACCCAGTGGTGACATGTGGCAAGACACTCCTCGGGGCGTGTCTTGCTTGGGCCTCTCTCCTGGAGGCCCTCTGTCAGACCCAGTGTTGACATGTGTCAAGACGCTCCTCGGGGCGCGTCTTGCTTGGGCTTCTCTCCTGGAGGCCCTCAGTCAGACCCATTGTTGACATGTGGCAAGACGCTCCTCGGGGCGCGTCTTGCTTGTGCCTCTCTCCTGGAGGCGCTCAGTCAGAACCAGAGGTAACGTGGCAAGACGCTCCTCGGGGCGCGTCTTGCTTGGGCCTCTCTCCTGGAGGCCCTCTGTCAGACCCAGTGTTGACATGTGGCAAGACGCTCCTCCGAGCGCATCTTGCTTGGGACTCTCTCCTGGAGGCCCTCAGTCAGACCCATTGTTGACATGTGGCAAGACGCTCCTCGGGGCGCGTCTTGCTTGGGCCTCTCTCCTGGAGGCGCTCAGTCAGACCCAGTGTTGACATGTGGCAAGACGCTCCTCGGGGCGCGTCTTGCTTGGGCCTCTCTCCTGGAGAAGCTCAGTCAGACACAGTGGTGACACGTGGCAAGACGCTCCTCGGGGCATGTCTTGCTTGGGCCTCTCTCCTGGAGGCGCTCAGTCAGACCCAGTGTTGGCATTTGGCAAGACGCTCCGCGGGGCGCGTCTTGCTTGGGCCTCTCTCCTGGAGGCGCTCAGTCAGAACCAGAGGTGACATGTGGCAAGACGCTCCTCGGGGCGCGTCTTGCTTGGGCCTCTTTCCTGGAGGCCCTCTGTCAGACCCAGTGTTGACATGTGGCAAGACGCTCCTCCGGGCGCATCTTGCTTGGGCTTCTCTCCTGGAGGCCCTCAGTCAGACCCATTGTTGACATGTGGCAAGACGCTCCTCGGGGCGCGTCTTGCTTGGGCCTCTCTCCTGGAGGCGCTCAGTCAGACCCAGTGTTGACATGTGGCAAGACGCTCCTCGGGGCGCGTCTTGCTTGGGCCTCTCTCCTGGAGAAGCTCAGTCAGACACAGTGGTGACACGTGGCAAGACGCTCCTCGGGGCATGTCTTGCTTGGGCCTCTCTCCTGGAGGCGCTCAGTCAGACCCAGTGTTGGCATGTGTCAAGACGCTCCTCGGGGCGCGTCTTGCTTGGGCTTCTCTCCTGGAGGCCCTCAGTCAGACCCATTGTTGACATGTGGCAAGAAGCTCCTCGGGGGGCGTCTTGCTTGGGCCTCTCTCCTGGAGGTGCTCAGTCAGAACCAGAGGTGACATGTGGCAAGACGCTCCTCGGGGCGCGTCTTGCTTGGGCCTCTCTCCTGGAGGCCCTCTGTCAGACCCAGTGTTGACATGTGTCAAGACGCACCTCGGGGCGCGTCTTGCTTGGGCTTCTCTCCTGGAGGCCCTCAGTCAGACCCATTGTTGACATGTGGCAAGACGCTCCTCGGGGCGCGTCTTGCTTGGGCCTCTCTCCTGGAGGCGCTCAGTCAGAACCAGAGGTAACGTGGCAAGATGCTCCTCGGGGCGCGTCTTGCTTGGGCCTCTCTCCTGGAGGCCCTCTGTCAGACCCAGTGTTGACATGTGGCAAGACGCTCCTCCGAGCGCATCTTGCTTGGGACTCTCTCCTGGAGGCCCTCAGTCAGACCCATTGTTGACATGTGGCAAGACGCTCCTCGGGGCGCGTCTTGCTTGGGCCTCTCTCCTGGAGGCGCTCAGTCAGACCCAGTGTTGACATGTGGCAAGACGCTCCTCGGGGCGCGTCTTGCTTGGGCCTCTCTCCTGGAGAAGCTCAGTCAGACACAGTGGTGACACGTGGCAAGACGCTCCTCGGGGCATGTCTTGCTTGGGCCTCTCTCCTGGAGGCGCTCAGTCAGACCCAGTGTTGGCATGTGTCAAGACGCTCCTCGGGGCGCGTCTTGCTTGGGCTTCTCTCCTGGAGGCCCTCAGTCAGACCCATTGTTGACATGTGGCAAGACGCTCCTCGGGGCGCGTCTTGCTTGGGCCTCTCTCCTGGAGGTGCTCAGTCAGAACCAGAGGTGACATGTGGCAAGACGCTCCTCGGGGCGCGTCTTGCTTGGGCCTCTCTCCTGGAGGCCCTCTGTCAGACCCAGTGTTAACATGTGGCAAGACGCTCCTCCGAGCGTATCTTGCTTGGGCCTCTCTCCTGGAGGCGCTCAGTCAGACCCAGTGTTGACATGTGGCAAGATGCTGCTCGGGGCGCGTCTTGCTTGGGCTTCTCTCCTGGAGGCCCTCAGTCAGACCCATTGTTGACATGTGGCAAGATGCTCCTCGGGGTGCGTCTTGCTTGGGCCTCTCTCCTGGAGGCGCTCAGTCAGTCCGAGTAGTGACATGTGGCAAGATGCTCCTCGGGGCGCGTCTTGCTTGGGCCTCTCTCCTGGAGGCGCTCAGTCAGACCGAGTGCTGACATGTGGCAAGACGCTCCTCGGGGCTCGTCTTGCTTGGGCCTCTCTCCTGGAGGCGCTCAGTCAGACCCAGTGGTGAAACGTGGCAAGACGCTCCTCGGGGTGCGTCTTGCTTGGGCCTCTCTCCTGGAGGCGCTCAGTCAGTCCGAGTAGTGACATGTGGCAAGATGCTCCTCGGGGCGCGTCTTGCTTGGGCCTCTCTCCTGGAGGCGCCCAGTCAGACCGAGTGCTGACATGTGGCAAGACGCTCCTCGGGGCTCGTCTTGCTTGGGCCTCTCTCCTGGAGGCGCTCAGTCAGACCCAGTGGTGAAACGTGGCAAGACGCTCCTCGGGGTGCGTCTTACTTGGTTCTCTCTCCTGAAGGCGCTCAGTCAGACCCAGTGGTGACATGTGGCAAGACACTCCTCGGGGCGCGTCTTGCATGGGCCTCTCTCCTGGAGGCCCTCTGTCAGACCCAGTGTTGACATGTGGCAAGACGCTCCTCCGAGCGTATCTTGCTTTGGCCTCTCTCCTGGAGGCGCTCAGTCAGACCGAGTGCTGACATGTGGCAAGAAGCTCCTCGGGGTGCGTCTTGCTTGGGCTTCTCTCCTGGAGGCCCTCAGTAAGACCCATTGTTGACATGTGGCAAGACGCTCCTCGGGGCGCGTCTTGCTTGGGCTTCTTTCCTGGAGGGCCTCAGTCAGACACATTGTTGACATGTGGCAAGACGCACCTTGCGGCGCGTCTTGCTTGGGCCTCTCTCCAGAAGGCCCTCAATCAGACCCAGTGTTGTCACGTGGCAAGACGCTCCTCGGGGCGCGTCTTGCTTGGGTCTCTCTCCTGGAGGCGCTCAGTCAGACTGAGTAGTGAAATGTGGCCTGACGCTCCTCGGGGCGCGTCTTGCTTGGGCCTCTCTCCTGGAGGCGCTCAGTCAGACCCAGTGGTGACATGTGGCAAGACGCTCCTCGGGGCGCGTGTTGCTTGGGCTTCTCTCCTGGAGGCGCTCAGACAGACCCAGTGTTGACATGTGACAAGACGCTCCTCGGGGCACGTCTTGCTTGGGCCTGTCTCCTGGAGGCCCTCTGTCAGACCCAGTGTTAACATGTGGCAAGACGCTCCTCCGAGCGCATCTTGCTTTGGCCTCTCTCCTGGAGGCGCTCAGTCAGACCGAGTGCTGACATGTGGCAGGAAGCTCCTCGGGGCGCGTCTTGCTTGGGCTTCTCTCCTGGAGGCCCTCAGTAAGACCCATTGTTGACATGTGGCAAGACGCTCCTCGGGGCGCGTCTTGCTTGGGCTTCTCTCCTGGAGGCCCTCAGTCAGACCCATTGTTGACATGTGGCAAGACGCTCCTCGGGGCGCGTCTTGCTTGGGCCTCTCTCCAGAAGGCCCTCAATCAGACCCAGTGTTGACACGTGGCAAGACGCTCCTCGGGGCGCGTCTTGCTTGGGCCTCTCTCCTGGAGGCGCTCAGTCAGACTAAGTAGTGACATGTGGCCTGACGCTCCTCGGGGCGCGTCTTGCTTGGGCCTCTCTCCTGGAGGCGCTCAGTCAGACCCAGTGGTGACATGTGGCAAGACGCTCCTCGGGGCGCGTCTTGCTTGGGCTTCTCTCCTGGAGGCGCTCAGACAGACCCAGTGTTGACATGTGACAAGACGCTCCTCGGGGCACGTCTTGCTTGGGCCTCTCTCCTGGAGGCCCTCTGTCAGACCCAGTGTTAACATGTGGCAAGACGCTCCTCCGAGCGCATCTTGCTTTGGCCTCTCTCCTGGAGGCGCTCAGTCAGACCGAGTGCTGACATGTGGCAGGAAGCTCCTCGGGGCGCGTCTTGCTTGGGCTTCTCTCCTGGAGGCCCTCAGTAAGACCCATTGTTGACATGTGGCAAGACGCTCCTCGGGGCGCGTCTTGCTTGGGCTTCTCTCCTGGAGGCCCTCAGTCAGACCCATTGTTGACATGTGGCAAGACGCTCCTCGGGGCGCGTCTTGCTTGGACCTCTCTCCAGAAGGCCCTCAATCAGACCCAGTGATGACACGTGGCAAGTTGCTCCTCGGGGCGCGTCTTGCTTGGGCCTCTCTCCTGGAGGCGCTCAGTCAGACTAAGTAGTGACATGTGGCCTGACGCTCCTCGGGGCGCGTCTTGCTTGGGCCTCTCTCCTGGAGGCGCTCAGTCAGACCCAGTGGTGACATGTGGCAAGACACTCCTCGGGGCGTGTCTTGCTTGGGCCTCTCTCCTGGAGGCCCTCTGTCAGACCCAGTGTTGACATGTGTCAAGACGCTCCTCGGGGCGCGTCTTGCTTGGGCTTCTCTCCTGGAGGCCCTCAGTCAGACCCATTGTTGACATGTGGCAAGACGCTCCTCGGGGCGCGTCTTGCTTGTGCCTCTCTCCTGGAGGCGCTCAGTCAGAACCAGAGGTAACGTGGCAAGACGCTCCTCGGGGCGCGTCTTGCTTGGGCCTCTCTCCTGGAGGCCCTCTGTCAGACCCAGTGTTGACATGTGGCAAGACGCTCCTCCGAGCGCATCTTGCTTGGGACTCTCTCCTGGAGGCCCTCAGTCAGACCCATTGTTGACATGTGGCAAGACGCTCCTCGGGGCGCGTCTTGCTTGGGCCTCTCTCCTGGAGGCGCTCAGTCAGACCCAGTGTTGACATGTGGCAAGACGCTCCTCGGGGCGCGTCTTGCTTGGGCCTCTCTCCTGGAGAAGCTCAGTCAGACACAGTGGTGACACGTGGCAAGACGCTCCTCGGGGCATGTCTTGCTTGGGCCTCTCTCCTGGAGGCGCTCAGTCAGACCCAGTGTTGGCATTTGGCAAGACGCTCCGCGGGGCGCGTCTTGCTTGGGCCTCTCTCCTGGAGGCGCTCAGTCAGAACCAGAGGTGACATGTGGCAAGACGCTCCTCGGGGCGCGTCTTGCTTGGGCCTCTTTCCTGGAGGCCCTCTGTCAGACCCAGTGTTGACATTTGGCAAGACGCTCCTCCGGGCGCATCTTGCTTGGGCTTCTCTCCTGGAGGCCCTCAGTCAGACCCATTGTTGACATGTGGCAAGACGCTCCTCGGGGCGCGTCTTGCTTGGGCCTCTCTCCTGGAGGCGCTCAGTCAGACCCAGTGTTGACATGTGGCAAGACGCTCCTCGGGGCGCGTCTTGCTTGGGCCTCTCTC
The DNA here is from genome assembly GCF_043380555.1 of Nothobranchius furzeri. Classification (NCBI taxonomy): domain Eukaryota; kingdom Metazoa; phylum Chordata; class Actinopteri; order Cyprinodontiformes; family Nothobranchiidae; genus Nothobranchius; species Nothobranchius furzeri. The sequence goes on from NC_091743.1 coordinate 14,702,139, forward strand.
CTGGAGAAGCTCAGTCAGACACAGTGGTGACACGTGGCAAGACGCTCCTCGGGGCATGTCTTGCTTGGGCCTCTCTCCTGGAGGCGCTCAGTCAGACCCAGTGTTGGCATGTGTCAAGACGCTCCTCGGGGCGCGTCTTGCTTGGGCTTCTCTCCTGGAGGCCCTCAGTCAGACCCATTGTTGACATGTGGCAAGAAGCTCCTCGGGGGGCGTCTTGCTTGGGCCTCTCTCCTGGAGGTGCTCAGTCAGAACCAGAGGTGACATGTGGCAAGACGCTCCTCGGGGCGCGTCTTGCTTGGGCCTCTCTCCTGGAGGCCCTCTGTCAGACCCAGTGTTGACATGTGTCAAGACGCACCTCGGGGCGCGTCTTGCTTGGGCTTCTCTCCTGGAGGCCCTCAGTCAGACCCATTGTTGACATGTGGCAAGACGCTCCTCGGGGCGCGTCTTGCTTGGGCCTCTCTCCTGGAGGCGCTCAGTCAGAACCAGAGGTAACGTGGCAAGATGCTCCTCGGGGCGCGTCTTGCTTGGGCCTCTCTCCTGGAGGCCCTCTGTCAGACCCAGTGTTGACATGTGGCAAGACGCTCCTCCGAGCGCATCTTGCTTGGGACTCTCTCCTGGAGGCCCTCAGTCAGACCCATTGTTGACATGTGGCAAGACGCTCCTCGGGGCGCGTCTTGCTTGGGCCTCTCTCCTGGAGGCGCTCAGTCAGACCCAGTGTTGACATGTGGCAAGACGCTCCTCGGGGCGCGTCTTGCTTGGGCCTCTCTCCTGGAGAAGCTCAGTCAGACACAGTGGTGACACGTGGCAAGACGCTCCTCGGGGCATGTCTTGCTTGGGCCTCTCTCCTGGAGGCGCTCAGTCAGACCCAGTGTTGGCATGTGTCAAGACGCTCCTCGGGGCGCGTCTTGCTTGGGCTTCTCTCCTGGAGGCCCTCAGTCAGACCCATTGTTGACATGTGGCAAGACGCTCCTCGGGGCGCGTCTCGCTTGGGCCTCTCTCCTGGAGGCGCTCAGTCAGACCCAGTGTTGACATGTGGCAAGACGCTCCTCGGGGCGCGTCTTGCTTGGGCCTCTCTCCTGGAGAAGCTCAGTCAGACACAGTGGTGACACGTGGCAAGACGCTCCTCGGGGCATGTCTTGCTTGGGCCTCTCTCCTGGAGGCGCTCAGTCAGACCCAGTGTTGGCATGTGTCAAGACGCTCCTCGGGGCGCGTCTTGCTTGGGCTTCTCTCCTGGAGGCCCTCAGTCAGACCCATTGTTGACATGTGGCAAGACGCTCCTCGGGGCGCGTCTTGCTTGGGCCTCTCTCCTGGAGGTGCTCAGTCAGAACCAGAGGTGACATGTGGCAAGACGCTCCTCGGGGCGCGTCTTGCTTGGGCCTCTCTCCTGGAGGCCCTCTGTCAGACCCAGTGTTAACATGTGGCAAGACGCTCCTCCGAGCGTATCTTGCTTGGGCCTCTCTCCTGGAGGCGCTCAGTCAGACCCAGTGTTGACATGTGGCAAGATGCTGCTCGGGGCGCGTCTTGCTTGGGCTTCTCTCCTGGAGGCCCTCAGTCAGACCCATTGTTGACATGTGGCAAGATGCTCCTCGGGGTGCGTCTTGCTTGGGCCTCTCTCCTGGAGGCGCTCAGTCAGTCCGAGTAGTGACATGTGGCAAGATGCTCCTCGGGGCGCGTCTTGCTTGGGCCTCTCTCCTGGAGGCACTCAGTCAGACCGAGTGCTGACATGTGGCAAGACGCTCCTCGGGGCTCGTCTTGCTTGGGCCTCTCTCCTGGAGGCGCTCAGTCAGACCCAGTGGTGAAACGTGGCAAGACGCTCCTCGGGGTGCGTCTTGCTTGGGCCTCTCTCCTGGAGGCGCTCAGTCAGTCCGAGTAGTGACATGTGGCAAGATGCTCCTCGGGGCGCGTCTTGCTTGGGCCTCTCTCCTGGAGGCGCTCAGTCAGACCGAGTGCTGACATGTGGCAAGACGCTCCTCGGGGCTCGTCTTGCTTGGGCCTCTCTCCTGGAGGCGCTCAGTCAGACCCAGTGGTGAAACGTGGCAAGACGCTCCTCGGGGTGCGTCTTACTTGGGCCTCTCTCCTGGAGGCGCTCAGTCAGACCCAGTGGTGACATGTGGCAAGACACTCCTCGGGGCGCGTCTTGCATGGGCCTCTCTCCTGGAGGCCCTCTGTCAGACCCAGTGTTGACATGTGGCAAGACGCTCCTCCGAGCGTATCTTGCTTTGGCCTCTCTCCTGGAGGCGCTCAGTCAGACCGAGTGCTGACATGTGGCAAGAAGCTCCTCGGGGTGCGTCTTGCTTGGGCTTCTCTCCTGGAGGCCCTCAGTAAGACCCATTGTTGACATGTGGCAAGACGCTCCTCGGGGCGCGTCTTGCTTGGGCTTCTTTCCTGGAGGGCCTCAGTCAGACACATTGTTGACATGTGGCAAGACGCACCTTGCGGCGCGTCTTGCTTGGGCCTCTCTCCAGAAGGCCCTCAATCAGACCCAGTGTTGACACGTGGCAAGACGCTCCTCGGGGCGCGTCTTGCTTGGGTCTCTCTCCTGGAGGCGCTCAGTCAGACTGAGTAGTGAAATGTGGCCTGACGCTCCTCGGGGCGCGTCTTGCTTGGGCCTCTCTCCTGGAGGCGCTCAGTCAGACCCAGTGGTGACATGTGGCAAGACGCTCCTCGGGGCGCGTGTTGCTTGGGCTTCTCTCCTGGAGGCGCTCAGACAGACCCAGTGTTGACATGTGACAAGACGCTCCTCGGGGCACGTCTTGCTTGGGCCTCTCTCCTGGAGGCCCTCTGTCAGACCCAGTGTTAACATGTGGCAAGACGCTCCTCCGAGCGCATCTTGCTTTGGCCTCTCTCCTGGAGGCGCTCAGTCAGACCGAGTGCTGACATGTGGCAGGAAGCTCCTCGGGGCGCGTCTTGCTTGGGCTTCTCTCCTGGAGGCCCTCAGTAAGACCCATTGTTGACATGTGGCAAGACGCTCCTCGGGGCGCGTCTTGCTTGGGCTTCTCTCCTGGAGGCCCTCAGTCAGACCCATTGTTGACATGTGGCAAGACGCTCCTCGGGGCGCGTCTTGCTTGGGCCTCTCTCCAGAAGGCCCTCAATCAGACCCAGTGTTGACACGTGGCAAGACGCTCCTCGGGGCGCGTCTTGCTTGGGCCTCTCTCCTGGAGGCGCTCAGTCAGACTAAGTAGTGACATGTGGCCTGACGCTCCTCGGGGCGCGTCTTGCTTGGGCCTCTCTCCTGGAGGCGCTCAGTCAGACCCAGTGGTGACATGTGGCAAGACGCTCCTCGGGGCGCGTCTTGCTTGGGCTTCTCTCCTGGAGGCGCTCAGACAGACCCAGTGTTGACATGTGACAAGACGCTCCTCGGGGCACGTCTTGCTTGGGCCTCTCTCCTGGAGGCCCTCTGTCAGACCCAGTGTTAACATGTGGCAAGACGCTCCTCCGAGCGCATCTTGCTTTGGCCTCTCTCCTGGAGGCGCTCAGTCAGACCGAGTGCTGACATGTGGCAGGAAGCTCCTCGGGGCGCGTCTTGCTTGGGCTTCTCTCCTGGAGGCCCTCAGTAAGACCCATTGTTGACATGTGGCAAGACGCTCCTCGGGGCGCGTCTTGCTTGGGCTTCTCTCCTGGAGGCCCTCAGTCAGACCCATTGTTGACATGTGGCAAGACGCTCCTCGGGGCGCGTCTTGCTTGGACCTCTCTCCAGAAGGCCCTCAATCAGACCCAGTGATGACACGTGGCAAGTTGCTCCTCGGGGCGCGTCTTGCTTGGGCCTCTCTCCTGGAGGCGCTCAGTCAGACTAAGTAGTGACATGTGGCCTGACGCTCCTCGGGGCGCGTCTTGCTTGGGCCTCTCTCCTGGAGGCGCTCAGTCAGACCCAGTGGTGACATGTGGCAAGACACTCCTCGGGGCGTGTCTTGCTTGGGCCTCTCTCCTGGAGGCCCTCTGTCAGACCCAGTGTTGACATGTGTCAAGACGCTCCTCGGGGCGCGTCTTGCTTGGGCTTCTCTCCTGGAGGCCCTCAGTCAGACCCATTGTTGACATGTGGCAAGACGCTCCTCGGGGCGCGTCTTGCTTGGGCCTCTCTCCTGGAGGCGCTCAGTCAGACCCAGTGGTGACATGTGGCAAGACACTCCTCGGGGCGTGTCTTGCTTGGGCCTCTCTCCTGGAGGCCCTCTGTCAGACCCAGTGTTGACATGTGGCAAGACGCTCCTCCGAGCGCATCTTGCTTGGGACTCTCTCCTGGAGGCCCTCAGTCAGACCCATTGTTGACATGTGGCAAGACGCTCCTCGGGGCGCGTCTTGCTTGGGCCTCTCTCCTGGAGGCGCTCAGTCAGACCCAGTGTTGACATGTGGCAAGACGCTCCTCGGGGCGCGTCTTGCTTGGGCCTCTCTCCTGGAGAAGCTCAGTCAGACACAGTGGTGACACGTGGCAAGACGCTCCTCGGGGCATGTCTTGCTTGGGCCTCTCTCCTGGAGGCGCTCAGTCAGACCCAGTGTTGGCATTTGGCAAGACGCTCCGCGGGGCGCGTCTTGCTTGGGCCTCTCTCCTGGAGGCGCTCAGTCAGAACCAGAGGTGACATGTGGCAAGACGCTCCTCGGGGCGCGTCTTGCTTGGGCCTCTTTCCTGGAGGCCCTCTGTCAGACCCAGTGTTGACATGTGGCAAGACGCTCCTCCGGGCGCATCTTGCTTGGGCTTCTCTCCTGGAGGCCCTCAGTCAGACCCATTGTTGACATGTGGCAAGACGCTCCTCGGGGCGCGTCTTGCTTGGGCCTCTCTCCTGGAGGCGCTCAGTCAGACCCAGTGTTGACATGTGGCAAGACGCTCCTCCGGGCGCATCTTGCTTGGGCTTCTCTCCTGGAGGCCCTCAGTCAGACCCATTGTTGACATGTGGCAAGATGCTCCTCGGGGCGCGTCTTGCTTGGGCCTCTCTCCTGGAGGCGCTCAGTCAGACCCAGTGTTGACATGTGGCAAGAAGCTCCTCGGGGCGCATCTTGATTGGGCTTCTCTCCTGGAGGCCCTCAGTCAGACCCATTGTTGACATGTGGCAAGACGCTCCTCGGGGCGCGTCTTGCTTGGGCCTCTCTCCTGGAGGTGCTCAGTCAGACCCAGTGTTTACATGTGGCAAGACGCTCCTGGGGGCGCGTCTTGATTGGGTTTCTCTCCTGGAGGCCCTCAGTCAGACCCATTGTTGACATGTGGCAAGACGCTCCTCGGGGCGCGTCTTGCTTGGGCCTCTCTCCCGGAGGCGCTCAGTCAGACCCAGTGTTGACATGTGGCAAGACGCTCCTCGGGGCGCGTCTTGATTGGGCTTCTCTCCTGGAGGCGCTCAGTCAGACCCAGTGTTGACATGTGGCAAAACGCTCCTCGGGGCGCGTCTTGCTTGGGCCTCTCTCCTGGAGGCGCTCAGTCAGAACCAGAGGTGACATGTGGCAAGACGCTCCTCGGGGCGCGTCTTGCTTGGGCCTCTCTCCTGGAGGCGCTCAGTCACACCGAGTGCTGACATAAGGCAAGACGCTCCTCCGGGCGCGTCTTGCTGGGGACTCTCTCCTGGAGGCGCTCAGTCAGACCCAGTGCTGACATGTGGCAAGATGCTCCACGGGTTGCGTCTTGCTTGGGCCTCTCTCCTGGAGGCCCTCAATCAGACCCAGTGTTGACACGTGGCAAGACGTTCCTCGGGGCGCGTCTTGCTTGGGCCTCTCTCCTGGAGGCGCTCAGTCAGACTGAGTAGTGACATGTGGCCTTACGCTCCTCGGGGCGCGTCTTGCTTGGGCCTCTCTCCTGGAGGCGCTCAGTCAGACCCAGTGGTGACATGTGGCAAGACACTCCTCGGGGCGCGTCTTGCTTGGGCCTTTCTCTTGGAGGCCCTCTGTTAGACCCAGTGTTGACATGTGTCAAGACGCTCCTCGGGGCGCGTCTTGCTTGGGCTTCTTTCCTGGAGTCCCTCAGTCAGACCCATTGTTGACATGTGGCAAGACGCTCCTCGGGGCGCGTCTTGCTTGGGCTTCTCTCCTGGAGGCGCTCAGACAGACCCAGTGTTGACATGTGACAAGACGCTCCTCGGGGCACGTCTTGCTTGGGCCTCTCTCCTGGAGGCGCTCAGTCAGACCGAGTGCTGACATAAGGCAAGACGCTCCTCGGGGCGCGTCTTGCTGGGCACTCTCTCCTGGAGAACCTCTGTCAGACCCAGTGTTGACATGTGTCAAGACGCTCCTCGGGGCGCGTCTTGCTTGGGCTTCTCTCCTGGAGGCCCTCAGTCAGACCCATTGTTGACATGTGGCAAGACGCTCCTCGGGGCGTGTCTTGCTTGGGCTTCTCTCCTGGAGGCGCTCAGACAGACCCAGTGTTGACATGTGACAAGACGCTCCTCGGGGCACGTCTTCCTTGGGCCTCTCTCCTGGAGGCGCTCAGTCAGACCGAGTGCTGACATAAGGCAAGACGCTCCTCGGGGCGCGTCTTGCTGGGGCTTCTCTCCTGGAGGCGCTCAGTCAGACCCAGTGTTGACATGTGGCAAGACGCTCCTCGGGGCGCGTCTTGCTTGGGCTTCTCTCCTGGAGGCCCTCAGTCAGACCCATTGTTGACATGTGGCAAGACGCTCCTCGGGGTGCGTCTTGCTTGGGCCTCTCTCCTGGAGGCGCTCAGTCAGTCCGAGTAGTGACATGTGGCAAGATGCTCCTCGGGGCGCGTCTTCCTTGGGCCTCTCTCCTGGAGGCGCTCAGTCAGACCGAGTGCTGACATGTGGCAAGACACTCCTCGGGGCGCGTCTTGCTGGGGCTTCTCTCATGGAGGCACTCAGTCAGACCGAGTGTTGACATGTGGCAAGATGCTCCTCGGGGCTCGTCTTGCTTGGGCCTCTCTCCTGGAGGCGCTCAGTCAGACCCAGTGGTGAAACGTGGCAAGACGCTCCTCGGGGCGCGTCTTGCTTGGGCCTCTCTCCTGGAGGCGCTCAGTCAGACTGAGTAGTGACATGTGGCCTGACGCTCCTCGGGGCGCGTCTTGCTTCGGCCTCTCTCCTGGAGGCGCTCAGTCAGACCCAGTTCTGACATGTGGCAAGACGCTCCTCGGGGCGCGTCTTGCTTGGGCCTCTCTCCTGGAGGCGCTCAGTCAGACCCAGTGTTGACATGTGGCAAGACGCTCCTTGGGGCGCGTCTTGCTTGGGCCTCTCGCCTGGAGGCGCTCAGTCAGACCCAGTGTTGACATGTGGCAAGAAGCTCCTCGGGGCGCGTCTTGCTTGGGCCTCTCTCCTGGAGGCGCTCAGTCAGACCCAGTGTTGACATGTGGCAAGACGCTCCTCGGGGCGCGTCTTGCTGGGGCTTCTCTCATGGAGGCACTCAGTCAGACCGCGTGTTGACATGTGGCAAGATGCTCCTCGGGGCTCGTCTTGCTTGGGCCTCTCTCCTGGAGGCGCTCAGTCAGACCGAGTGCTGACATGTGGCAAGACGCTCCTCGGGGCGCGTCTTGCTGGGGCTTCTCTCTTGGAGGCACTCAGTCAGACCGAGTGTTGACATGTGGCAAGATGCTCCTCGGGGCTCGTCTTGCTTGGGCCTCTCTCCTGGAGGCGCTCAGTCAGACCCAGTGGTGAAACGTGGCAAGACGCTCCTCGGGGCGCGTCTTGCTTGGGCCTCTCTCCTGGAGGCGCTCAGTCAGACTGAGTAGTGACATGGGGCCTGACGCTCCTCGGGGCGCGTCTTGCTTCGGCCTCTCTCCTGGAGGCGCTCAGTCAGTCCCAGTGGTGACATGTGGCAAGACACTCCTCGGGGCGCGTCTTGCATGGGCCTCTCTCCTGGAGGCCCTCTGTCAGACCCAGTGTTGACATGTGTCAAGACGCTCCTCGGGGCGCGTCTTGCTTGGGCTTCTCTCCTGGTGGCCCTCAGTCAGACCCATTGTTGACATGTGGCAAGACGCTCCTCGGGGCGCGTCTTGCTTGGGCCTCTCTCCTGGAGGCGCTCAGTCAGACCCAGTGTTGACATGTGGCAAGACGCTCCTCGGGGCGCGTCTTGCTTGGGCTTCTCTCCTGGAGGCCCTCAGTCAGACCCATTGTTGACATGTGGCAAGACGCTCCTCGGGTTGCGTCTTGCTTGGGCCTCTCTCCTGGAGGCGCTCAGTCAGACCCAGTGGTGACACGTGGCAAGACGCTCCTCGGGGCGTGTCTTGCTTGGCTCTCTCTCCTGGAGGCGCTCAGTCAGACCCAGTGTTGGCATGTGGCAAGACGCTCCTCGGGGCGCGTCTTGCTTGGGCCTCTCTCCTGGAGGCGCTCAGTCAGAACCAGTGTTGACATTTGGCAAGAAACTCCTCCGGGCGCGTCTTGCTTGGGCCTCTCTCCTGGAGGCGCTCAGTCAGACCCAGTGTTGACATGTGGCAAGACGCTCCTCGGGGCGCCTCTTGATTGGGCTTCTCTCCTGGAGGCCCTCAGTCAGACCCATTGTTGACATGTGGCAAGACGCTCCTCGGGGCGCGTCTTGCTTGGGCCTGTCTCCTGGAGGCGCTCAGTCAGACCCAGTGTTGACATGTGGCAAGACGATCCTTGGGGCGCGTCTTGATTGGGCTTCTCTCCTGGAGGCCCTCAGTCAGACCCATTGTTGACATGTGGCAAGACGCTCCTCGGGGCGCGTCTTGCTTGGGCTTCTCTCCTGGAGGCCCTCTGTCAGACCCATTGTTGACATGTGGCAAGAAGCTCCTCGGGGTGCGTCTTGCTTGGGCCTCTCTCCTGGAGGCGCTCAGTCAGTCCGAGTAGTGACATGTGGCAAGATGCTCCTCGGGGCGCGTCTTGCTTGGGCCTCTCTCCTGGAGGCGCTCAGTCAGACCCAGTGTTGACATGTGGCAAGACGCTCCTCGGGGCGCGTCTTGCTTGGGCTTCTCTCCTGGAGGCCCTCAGTCAGACCCATTGTTGACATGTGGCAAGACGCTCCTCGGGGTGCGTCTTGCATGGGCCTCTCTCCTGGAGGCGCTCAGTCAGTCCGAGTAGTGACATGTGGCAAGATGCTCCTCGGGGCGCGTCTTGCTTGGGCCTCTCTCCTGGAGGCGCTCAGTCAGACCGAGTGCTGACATGTGGCAAGACGCTCCTCCGGGCGCGTCTTGCTGGGGCTTCTCTCATGGAGGCACTCAGTCAGACCCAGTGTTGACATGTGGCAAGACGCTCCTCGGGGCTCGTATTGCTTGGGCCTCTCTCCTGGAGGCGCTCAGTCACACCCAGTGGTGAAACGTGGCAAGACGCTCCTCGGGGCGCGTCTTGCTTAGGCCTCTCTCCTGGAGGCGCTCAGTCAGACTGAGTAGTGACATGTGGCCTGACGCTCCTCGGGGCACGGCTTGCTTCGGCCTCTGTCCTGGAGGCGCTCAGTCAGACCCAGTGGTGACATGTGGCAAGACACTCCTCGGGGCACGTCTTGCATGGGCCTCTCTCCTGGAGGCCCTCTTTCAGACCCAGTGTTGACATGTGTCAAGACGCTCCTCGGGGCGCGTCTTGCTTGGGCTTCTCTCCTGGAGGCCCTCAGTCAGACCCATTGTTGACATGTGGCAAGACGCTCCTCGGGGCGCGTCTTGCTTGGGCCTCTCTCCTGGAGGCGCTCAGTCAGACCCAGTGTTGACATGTGGCAAGACGCTCCTCGGGGCGCGTCTTGATTGGGCTTCTCTCCTGGAGGCCCTCAGTCAGACCCATTGTTGACATGTGGCAAGACGCTCCTCGGGGCGCGTCTTGCTTGGGCCTCTCTCCTGGAGGCGCTCATTCAGTCCGAGTAGTGACATGTGGCAAGATGCTCCTCGGGGCGCGTCTTGCTTGGGCCTCTCTCCTGGAGGCCCTCAGTCAGACCCAGTGTTGACATGTGGCAAGACGCTCCTCGGGGCGCGTCTTGCCTGGGCTTCTCTCCTGGAGGCCCTCAGTCAGACCCATTGTTGACATGTGGCAAGACGCTCCTCGGGGTGCGTCTTGCTTGGGCCTCTCTCCTGGAGGCGCTTAGTCAGTCCGAGTAGTGACATGTGGCAAGATGCTCCTCGGGGCGCGTCTTGCTTGGGCCTCTCTCCTGGAGGCGCTCAGTCAGACCGAGTGCTGACATGTGGCAAGACGCTCCTCGGGGCACGTCTTGCTGGGGCTTCTCTCATGGAGGCACTCAGTCAGACCCAGTGTTGACATGTGGCAAGACGCTCCTCGGGGCTCGTCTTGCTTGGGCTTCTCTCCTGGAGGCGCTCAGTCAGACCCAGTGGTGAAACGTGGCAAGACGCTCCTCGGGGCGCGTCTTGCTTGGGCCTCTCTCCTGGAGGCGCTCAGTCAAACTGAGTAGTGACATGTGGCCTGACGCTCCTCGGGGCGCGTCTTGCTTGGGCCTCTCTCCTGGAGGCGCTCAGTCAGACCCAGTGGTGACATGTGGCAAGACACTCCTCGGGGCGCGTCTTGCATGGGCCTCTCTCCTGGAGGCCCTCTGTAAGACCCAGTGTTGACAAGTGTCAAGACGCTCCTCGGGGCGCGTCTAGCTTGGGCCTCTCTCCTGAAGGCGCTCAATCAGAACCAGAGGTGACATGTGGCAAGACGCTCCTCGGGGCTCGTCTGGCTTGGGCCTCTTTCCTGGAGGCCCTCTGTCAGAACTAGTGTTGATATGTGGCAAGACGCTCCTCCGGGCACGTCTTGCTTGGGCCTCTCTCCTGGAGGTGCTCAGTCAGACCTAGTGTTGACATGTGGCAAGACGCTCCTCGGGGCACGTCTTGATTGGGCTTCTCTCCTGGAGGCCCTCAGTCGGACCCATTGTTGACATGTGGCAAGACGCTCCTCGGGGCGCGTCTTGCTTGGGCCTGTCTCCTGGAGGCGCTCAGTCAGACCCAGTGTTGACATGTGGCAAGACGCTCCTCGGGGCGCGTCTTGATTGGGCTTCTCTCCTGGAGGCCCTCAGTCAGACCCATTGTTGACATGTGGCAAGACGCTCCTCGGGGTGCTTCTTGCTTGGGCCTCTCTCCTGGAGGCGCTCAGTCAGTCCGAGTAGTGACATGTGGCAAGATGCTCCTCGGGGCGCGTCTTGATTGGGCTTCTCTCCTGGAGGCCCTCAGTCGGACCCATTGTTGACATGTGGCAAGACGCTCCTCGGGGCGCGTCTTGATTGGGCTTCTCTCCTGGAGGCCCTCAGTCAGACCCATTGTTGACATGTGGCAAGACGCTCCTCGGGGCGTGTCTTGCTTGGGCTTCTCTCCTGGAGGCGCTCAGACAGACCCAGTGGTGACATGTGACAAGACGCTCCTCGGGGCACGTCTTCCTTGGGCCTCTCTCCTGGAGGCGCTCAGTCAGACCGAGTGCTGACATAAGGCAAGACGCTCCTCGGGGCGCGTCTTGCTGGGGCTTCTCTCCTGGAGGCGCTCAGTCAGACCCAGTGTTGACATGTGGCAAGACGCTCCTCGGGGCGCGTCTTGCTTGGGCTTCTCTCCTGGAGGCCCTCAGTCAGACCCATTGTTGACATGTGGCAAGACGCTCCTCGGGGTGCGTCTTGCTTGGGCCTCTCTCCTGGAGGCGCTCAGTCAGTCCGAGTAGTGACATGTGGCAAGATGCTCCTCGGGGCGTGTCTTCCTTGGGCCTCTCTCCTGGAGGCGCTCAGTCAGACCGAGTGCTGACATGTGGCAAGACACTCCTCGGGGCGCGTCTTGCTGGGGCTTCTCTCATGGAGGCACTCAGTCAGACCGAGTGTTGACATGTGGCAAGATGCTCCTCGGGGCTCGTCTTGCTTGGGCCTCTCTCCTGGAGGCGCTCAGTCAGACCCAGTGGTGAAACGTGGCAAGACGCTCCTCGGGGCGCGTCTTGCTTGGGCCTCTCTCCTGGAGGCGCTCAGTCAGACTGAGTAGTGACATGTGGCCTGACGCTCCTCGGGGCGCGTCTTGCTTCGGCCTCTCTCCTGGAGGCGCTCAGTCAGACCCAGTTCTGACATGTGGCAAGACGCTCCTCGGGGCGCGTCTTGCTTGGGCCTCTCTCCTGGAGGCGCTCAGTCAGACCCAGTGTTGACATGTGGCAAGACGCTCCTTGGGGCGCGTCTTGCTTGGGCCTCTCGCCTGGAGGCGCTCAGTCAGACCCAGTGTTGACATGTGGCAAGAAGCTCCTCGGGGCGCGTCTTGCTTGGGCCTCTCTCCTGGAGGCGCTCAGTCAGACCCAGTGTTGACATGTGGCAAGACGCTCCTCGGGGCGCGTCTTGCTGGGGCTTCTCTCATGGAGGCACTCAGTCAGACCGCGTGTTGACATGTGGCAAGATGCTCCTCGGGGCTCGTCTTGCTTGGGCCTCTCTCCTGGAGGCGCTCAGTCAGACCGAGTGCTGACATGTGGCAAGACGCTCCTCGGGGCGCGTCTTGCTGGGGCTTCTCTCTTGGAGGCACTCAGTCAGACCGAGTGTTGACATGTGGCAAGATGCTCCTCGGGGCTCGTCTTGCTTGGGCCTCTCTCCTGGAGGCGCTCAGTCAGACCCAGTGGTGAAACGTGGCAAGACGCTCCTCGGGGCGCGTCTTGCTTGGGCCTCTCTCCTGGAGGCGCTCAGTCAGACTGAGTAGTGACATGGGGCCTGACGCTCCTCGGGGCGCGTCTTGCTTCGGCCTCTCTCCTGGAGGCGCTCAGTCAGACCCAGTGGTGACATGTGGCAAGACACTCCTCGGGGCGCGTCTTGCATGGGCCTCTCTCCTGGAGGCCCTCTGTCAGACCCAGTGTTGACATGTGTCAAGACGCTCCTCGGGGCGCGTCTTGCTTGGGCTTCTCTCCTGGTGGCCCTCAGTCAGACCCATTGTTGACATGTGGCAAGACGCTCCTCGGGGCGCGTCTTGCTTGGGCCTCTCTCCTGGAGGCGCTCAGTCAGACCCAGTGTTGACATGTGGCAAGACGCTCCTCGGGGCGCGTCTTGCTTGGGCTTCTCTCCTGGAGGCCCTCAGTCAGACCCATTGTTGACATGTGGCAAGACGCTCCTCGGGTTGCGTCTTGCTTGGGCCTCTCTCCTGGAGGCGCTCAGTCAGACCCAGTGGTGACACGTGGCAAGAAGATCCTTGGGGCGCGTCTTGATTGGGCTTCTCTCCTGGAGGCCCTCAGTCAGACCCATTGTTGACATGTGGCAAGACGCTCCTCGGGGCGCGTCTTGCTTGGGCTTCTCTCCTGGAGGCCCTCTGTCAGACCCATTGTTTGCATGTGGCAAGAAGCTCCTCGGGGTGCGTCTTGCTTGGGCCTCTCTCCTGGAGGCGCTCAGTCAGTCCGAGTAGTGACATGTGGCAAGATGCTCCTCGGGGCGCGTCTTGCTTGGGCCTCTCTCCTGGAGGCGCTCAGTCAGACCCAGTGTTGACATGTGGCAAGACGCTCCTCGGGGCGCGTCTTGCTTGGGCTTCTCTCCTGGAGGCCCTCAGTCAGACCCATTGTTGACATGTGGCAAGACGCTCCTCGGGGTGCGTCTTGCATGGGCCTCTCTCCTGGAGGCGCTCAGTCAGTCCGAGTAGTGACATGTGGCAAGATGCTCCTCGGGGCGCGTCTTGCTTGGGCCTCTCTCCTGGAGGCGCTCAGTCAGACCGAGTGCTGACATGTGGCAAGACGCTCCTCCGGGCGCGTCTTGCTGGGGCTTCTCTCATGGAGGCACTCAGTCAGACCCAGTGTTGACATGTGGCAAGACGCTCCTCGGGGCTCGTATTGCTTGGGCCTCTCTCCTGGAGGCGCTCAGTCACACCCAGTGGTGAAACGTGGCAAGACGCTCCTCGGGGCGCGTCTTGCTTAGGCCTCTCTCCTGGAGGCGCTCAGTCAGACTGAGTAGTGACATGTGGCCTGACGCTCCTCGGGGCACGTCTTGCTTCGGCCTCTCTCCTGGAGGCGCTCAGTCAGACCCAGTGGTGACATGTGGCAAGACACTCCTCGGGGCACGTCTTGCATGGGCCTCTCTCCTGGAGGCCCTCTTTCAGACCCAGTGTTGACATGTGTCAAGACGCTCCTCGGGGCGCGTCTTGCTTGGGCTTCTCTCCTGGAGGCCCTCAGTCAGACCCATTGTTGACATGTGGCAAGACGCTCCTCGGGGTGCGTCTTGCTTAGGCCTCTCTCCTGGAGGCGCTCAGTCAGACCCAGTGGTGACACGTGGCAAGATGCTCCTCGGGGCGCGTCTTGCTTGGGCCTCTCTCCTGGAGGCGCTCAGTCAGACCCAGTGTTGGCATGTGGCAAGACGCTCCTCAGGGCGCGTCTTGCTTGGGCCTCTCTCCTGGAGGCGCTCAGTCAGAACCAGAGGTGACATGTGGCAAGACGCTCCTCGGGGCGCGTCTTGCTTGGGCCTCTTTCCTGGAGGCCCTCTGTCAGACCCAGTGTTGACATGTGGCAAGACGCTCCTCCGGGCGCGTCTTGCTTGGGCCTCTCTCCTGGAGGCGCTCAGTCAGACCCAGTGTTGACATGTGGCAAGACGCTCCTCGGGGCGCGTCTTGATTGGGCTTCTCTCCTGGAGGCCCTCAGTCAGACCCATTGTTGACATGTGGCAAGACGCTCCTCGGGGCGCGTCTTGCTTGGGCCTCTCTCCTGGAGGCGCTCAGTCAGACCCAGTGTTGACATGTGGCAAGACGCTCCTCGGGGCGCGTCTTGATTGGGCTTCTCTCCTGGAGGCCCTCAGTCAGACCCATTGTTGACATGTGGCAAGACGCTCCTCGGGGCGCGTCTTGCTTGGGCCTCTCTCCTGGAGGCGCTCATTCAGTCCGAGTAGTGACATGTGGCAAGATGCTCCTCGGGGCGCGTCTTGCTTGGGCCTCTCTCCTGGAGGCCCTCAGTCAGACCCAGTGTTGACATGTGGCAAGACGCTCCTCGGGGCGCGTCTTGCCTGGGCTTCTCTCCTGGAGGCCCTCAGTCAGACCCATTGTTGACATGTGGCAAGACGCTCCTCGGGGTGCGTCTTGCTTGGGCCTCTCTCCTGGAGGCGCTTAGTCAGTCCGAGTAGTGACATGTGGCAAGATGCTCCTCGGGGCGCGTCTTGCTTGGGCCTCTCTCCTTTAGGCGCTCAGTCAGACCGAGTGCTGACATGTGGCAAGACGCTCCTCGGGGCACGTCTTGCTGGGGCTTCTCTCATGTAGGCACTCAGTCAGACCCAGTGTTGACATGTGGCAAGACGCTCCTCGGGGCTCGTCTTGCTTGGGCCTCTCTCCTGGAGGCGCTCAGTCAGACCCAGTGGTGAAACGTGGCAAGACGCTCCTCGGGGCGCGTCTTGCTTGGGCCTCTCTCCTGGAGGCGCTCAGTCAAACTGAGTAGTGACATGTGGCCTGACGCTCCTCGGGGCGCGTCTTGCTTCGGCCTCTCTCCTGGAGGCGCTCAGTCAGACCCAGTGGTGACATGTGGCAAGACACTCCTCGGGGCGCGTCTTGCATGGGCCTCTCTCCTGGAGGCCCTCTGTAAGACCCAGTGTTGACAAGTGTCAAGACGCTCCTCGGGGCGCGTCTTGCTTGGGCCTCTCTCCTGGAGAAGCTCAGTCAGACCCAGTGGTGACACGTGGCAAGACGCTCCTCGGGGCGTGTCTTGCTTGGGCCTCTCTCCTGGAGGCGCTCAGTCAGACCCAGTGTTGGCATGTGGCAAGACGCTCCTCGGGGCGCGTCTTGCTTGGGCCTCTCTCCTGAAGGCGCTCAATCAGAACCAGAGGTGACATGTGGCAAGACGCTCCTCGGGGCGCGTCTGGCTTGGGCCTCTTTCCTGGAGGCCCTCTGTCAGAACTAGTGTTGATATGTGGCAAGACGCTCCTCCGGGCGCGTCTTGCTTGGGCCTCTCTCCTGGAGGCGCTCAGTCAGACTCAGTGTTGACATGTGGCAAGACGCTCCTCGGGGCACGTCTTGATTGGGCTTCTCTCCTGGAGGCCCTCAGTCGGACCCATTGTTGACATGTGGCAAGACGCTCCTCGGGGCGCGTCTTGCTTGGGCCTGTCTCCTGGAGGCGCTCAGTCAGACCCAGTGTTGACATGTGGCAAGACGCTCCTCGGGGCGCGTCTTGATTGGGCTTCTCTCCTGGAGGCCCTCAGTCAGACCCATTGTTGACATGTGGCAAGACGCTCCTCGGGGTGCTTCTTGCTTGGGCCTCTCTCCTGGAGGCGCTCAGTCAGTCCGAGTAGTGACATGTGGCAAGATGCTCCTCGGGGCGCGTCTCTATTGGGCTTCTCTCCTGGAGGCCCTCAGTCGGACCCATTGTTGACATGTGGCAAGACGCTCCTCGGGGCGCGTCTTGATTGGGCTTCTCTCCTGGAGGCCCTCAGTCAGACCCATTGTTGACATGTGGCAAGAAGCTCCTCGGGGCGCGTCTTGCTTCGGCTTCTCTCCTGGAGGCCCTCAGTCAGACCCATTGTTGACATGTGTCAAGACGCTCCTCGGGGCGCGTCTTGCATGGGCCTCTCTCCTGTAGGCCCTCTGTCAGACCCAGTGTTGACGTGTGTCAAGACGCTCCTTGGGGCGCGTCTTGCTTGGGCTTCTCTCCTGGAGGCCCTCAGTCAGACCCATTGTTGACATGTGGCAAGACGCTCCTCGGGGCGCGTCTTGCTTGGGCCTCTCTCCTGGAGGCCCTCAGTAAGACCCATTGTTGACACATGGCAAGACGCTCCTCGGGGCGTGTCTTGCTTGGGCCTCTCTCCTGGAGGCGCTCAGTCAGACCCAGTGTTGGCATGTGGCAAGACGCTCCTCGGGGCGCGTCTTGCTTGGGCCTCTCTCCTGGAGGCGCTCAGTTAGAACCAGAGGTGACATGTGGCAAGACGCTCCTCGGGGCGCGTCTTTCTTGGGCCTCTCTCCTGGAGGCCCGCTGTCAGACCCAGTGGTGAAACGTGGCAAGACGCTCCTTGGGGCGCGTCTTGCTTGGGCCTCTCTCCTGGAGGCGCTCAGTCAGACTGAGTAGTGACATGTGGCCTGACGCTCCTCGGGGCGCGTCTTGCTTCGGCCTCTCTCCTGGAGGCGCTCAGTCAGACCCAGTGGTGACATGTGGCAAGACACTCCTCGGGGCGCGTCTTGCATGGATCTCTCTCCTGGAGGCCCTCTGTCAGACCCAGTGTTGACATGTGTCAAGACGCTCCTCGGGGCTCGTTTTGCTAGGGCTTCTCTCCTGGAGGCCCTCAGTCAGACCCATTGTTGACATGTGGCAAGACGCTCCTCGGGGCGCGTCTTGCTTGGGCCTCTCTCCTGGAGGCGCTCAGTAAGACCCATTGTTGACATGTGGCAAGACGCTCCTTGGGGCGCGTCTTGCTTGGGCCTCTCTCCTGGAGGCGCTCAGTCAGAACCAGAGGTGACACATGGCAAGACGCTCCTCGGGGCATGTCTTGCTTGGGCCTCTCTCCTGGAGGCGCTCAGTCAGACCCAGTGTTGGCATGTGGCAAGACGCTCCTCGGGGCGCGTCTTGCTTGGGCCTCTCTCCTGGAGGCGCTCAGTTAGAACCAGAGGTGACATGTGGCAAGACGCTCCTCGGGGCGCGTCTTTCTTGGGCCTCTCTCCTGGAGGCCCGCTGTCAGACCCAGTGGTGAAACGTGGCAAGACGCTCCTTGGGGCGCGTCTTGCTTGGGCCTCTCTCCTGGAGGCGCTCAGTCAGACTGAGTAGTGACATGTGGCCTGACGCTCCTCGGGGCGCGTCTTGCTTCGGCCTCTCTCCTGGAGGTGCTCAGTCAGACCCAGTGGTGACATGTGGCAAGACACTCCTCGGGGCGCGTCTTGCATGGATCTCTCTCCTGGAGGCCCTCTGTCAGACCCAGTGTTGACATGTGTCAAGACGCTCCTCGGGGCTCGTTTTGCTAGGGCTTCTCTCCTGGAGGCCCTCAGTCAGACCCATTGTTGACATATGGCAAGACGCTCCTCGGGGCGCGTCTTGCTTGGGCCTCTCTCCTGGAGGCGCTCAGTAAGACCCATTGTTGACATGTGGCAAGACGCTCCTTGGGGCGCGTCTTGCTTGGGCCTCTCTCCTGGAGGCGCTCAGTCAGAACCAGAGGTGACATGTGGCAAGACGCTCCTCGGGACGCGTCTTGCTTGGGCCTCTTTCCTGGAGGCCCTCTGTCAGACCCAGTGTTGACATGTGGCAAGATGCTCCTCCGGGCGCGTCTTGCTTGGGCCTCTCTCCTGGAGGCGCTCAGTCAGACCCAGTGGTGAAACGTGGCAAGACGCTCCTCGGGGCGCGTCTTGCTTAGGCCTCTCTCCTGGAGGCGCTCAGTCAGACTGAGTAGTGACATGTGGCCTGACGCTCCTCGGGGCACGTCTTGCTTCGGCCTCTCTCCTGGAGGCGCTCAGTCAGACCCAGTGGTGACATGTGGCAAGACACTCCTCGGGGCACGTCTTGCATGGGCCTCTCTCCTGGAGGCCCTCTTTCAGACCCAGTGTTGACATGTGTCAAGACGCTCCTCGGGGCGCGTCTTGCTTGGGCTTCTCTCCTGGAGGCCCTCAGTCAGACCCATTGTTGACATGTGGCAAGACGCTCCTCGGGGTGCGTCTTGCTTAGGCCTCTCTCCTGGAGGCGCTCAGTCAGACCCAGTGTTGACATGTGGCAAGACGCTCCTCGGGGCGCGTCTTGCTTGGGCTTCTCTCCTGGAGGCCCTCTGTCAGACCCATTGTTGACATGTGGCAAGACGCTCCTCGGGGTGCGTCTTGCTTGGGCCTCTCTCCTGGAGGCGCTCAGTCAGACCCAGTGGTGACACGTGGCAAGATGCTCCTCGGGGCGCGTCTTGCTTGGGCCTCTCTCCTGGAGGCGCTCAGTCAGACCCAGTGTTGGCATGTGGCAAGACGCTCCTCAGGGCGCGTCTTGCTTGGGCCTCTCTCCTGGAGGCGCTCAGTCAGAACCAGAGGTGACATGTGGCAAGACGCTCCTCGGGGCGCATCTTGCTTGGGCCTCTTTCCTGGAGGCCCTCTGTCAGACCCAGTGTTGACATGTGGCAAGACGTTCCTCCGGGCGCGTCTTGCTTGGGCCTCTCTCCTGGAGGCGCTCAGTCAGACCCAGTGTTGACATGTGGCAAGACGCTCCTCGGGGCGCGTCTTGATTGGGCTTCTCTCCTGGAGGCCCTCAGTCAGACCCATTGTTGACATGTGGCAAGACGCTCCTCGGGGCGCGTCTTGCTTGGGCCTCTCTCCTGGAGGCGCTCAGTCAGACCCAGTGTTGACATGTGGCAAGACGCTCCTCGGGGCGCGTCTTGATTGGGCTTCTCTCCTGGAGGCCCTCAGTCAGACCCATTGTTGACATGTGGCAAGACGCTCCTCGGGGCGCGTCTTGCTTGGGCCTCTCTCCTGGAGGCGCTCATTCAGTCCGAGTAGTGACATGTGGCAAGATGCTCCTCGGGGCGCGTCTTGCTTGGGCCTCTCTCCTGGAGGCCCTCAGTCAGACCCAGTGTTGACATGTGGCAAGACGCTCCTCGGGGCGCGTCTTGCTTGGGCTTCTCTCCTGGAGGCCCTCAGTCAGACCCATTGTTGACATGTGGCAAGACGCTCCTCGGGGTGCGTCTTGCTTGGGCCTCTCTCCTGGAGGCGCTTAGTCAATCTGAGTAGTGACATGTGGCAAGATGCTCCTCGGGGCGCGTCTTGCTTGGGCCTCTCTCCTGGAGGCGCTCAGTCAGACCGAGTGCTGACATGTGGCAAGACGCTCCTCGGGGCACGTCTTGCTGGGGCTTCTCTCATGGAGGCACTCAGTCAGACCCAGTGTTGACATGTGGCAAGACGCTCCTCGGGGCTCGTCTTGCTTGGGCCTCTCTCCTGGAGGCGCTCAGTCAGACCCAGTGGTGAAACGTGGCAAGACGCTCCTCGGGGCGCGTCTTGCTTGGGCCTCTCTCCTGGAGGAGCTCAGTCAGACTGAGTAGTGACATGTGGCCTGACGCTCCTCGGGGCGCGTCTTGCTTCGGCCTCTCTCCTGGAGGCGCTCAGTCAGACCCAGTGGTGACATGTGGCAAGACACTCCTCGGGGCGCGTCTTGCATGGGCCTCTCTCCTGGAGGCCCTCTGTCAGACCCAGTGTTGACAAGTGTCAAGACGCTCCTCGGGGCGTGTCTTGCTTGTGCTTCTCTCCTGGAGGCCCTCAGTCAGACCCATTGTTGACATGTGGCAAGACGCTCCTCGGGGCGCGTCTTGCTTGGGCCTCTCTCCTGGAGGCCCTCAGTAAGACCCATTGTTGACATGTGGCAAGACGCTCCTCGGGGCGCGTCTTTCTTGGGCCTCTCTCCTGGAGGCACTCAGTCAGACCCATTGTTGACATGTGGCAAGACGCTCCTCGGGGCGCGTCTTGCTTGGGCCTCTCTCCTGGAGAAGCTCAGACAGACCCAGTGGTGACACGTGGCAAGACGCTCCTCGGGAAGTGTCTTGCTTGGGCCTCTCTCCTGGAGGCGCTCAGTCAGACCCAGTGTTGGCATGTGGCAAGACGCTCCTCGGGGCGCGTCTTGCTTGGGCCTCTCTCCTGGAGGCGCTCAATCAGAACCAGAGGTGACATGTGGCAAGACGCTCCTCGGGGCGCGTCTGGCTTGGGCCTCTTTCCTGGAGGCCCTCTGTCAGACCTAGTGTTGACATGTGGCAAGACGCTCCTCGGGGCGCGTCTTGATTGGGCTTCTCTCCTGGAGGCCCTCAGTCGGACCCATTGTTGACATGTGGCAAGACGCTCCTCGGGGCGCGTCTTGATTGGGCTTCTCTCCTGGAGGCCCTCAGTCAGACCCATTGTTGACATGTGGCAAGAAGCTCCTCGGGGCGCGTCTTGCTTGGGCTTCTCTCCTGGAGGCCCTCAGTCAGACCCATTGTTGACATGTGTCAAGACGCTCCTCGGGGCGCGTCTTGCATGGGCCTCTCTCCTGGAGGCCCTCTGTCAGACCCAGTGTTGACGTGTGTCAAGACGCTCCTCGGGGCGCGTCTTGCTTGGGCTTCTCTTCTCGAGGCCCTCAGTCAGACCCATTGTTGACATGTGGCAAGACGCTCCTCGGGGCGCGTCTTGCTTGGACCTCTCTCCTGGAGGCCCTCAGTAAGACCCATTGTTGACACATGGCAAGACGCTCCTCGGGGCGTGTCTTGCTTGGGCCTCTCTCCTGGAGGCGCTCAGTTAGAACCAGAGGTGACATGTGGCAAGACGCTCCTCGGGGCGCGTCTTTCTTGGGCCTCTTTCCTGGAGGCCCGCTGTCAGACCCAGTGGTGAAACGTGGCAAGACGCTCCTTGGGGCGCGTCTTGCTTGGGCCTCTCTCCTGGAGGCGCTCAGTCAGACTGAGTAGTGACATGTGGCCTGACGCTCCTCGGGGCGCGTCTTGCTTCGGCCTCTCTCCTGGAGGCGCTCAGTCAGACCCAGTGGTGACATGTGGCAAGACACTCCTCGGGGCGCGTCTTGCATGGGCCTCTCTCCTGGAGGCCCTCTGTCAGACCCAGTGTTGACATGTGTCAAGACGCTCCTCGGGGCTCGTTTTGCTAGGGCTTCTCTCCTGGAGGCCCTCAGTCAGACCCATTGTTGACATGTGGCAAGACGCTCCTCGGGGCGCGTCTTGCTTGGGCCTCTCTCCTGGAGGCGCTCAGTAAGACCCATTGTTGACATGTGGCAAGACGCTCCTTGGGGCGCGTCTTGCTTGGGCCTCTCTCCTGGAGGCGCTCAGTCAGAACCAGAGGTGACATGTGGCAAGACGCTCCTCGGGGCGCGTCTTGCTTGGGCCTCTTTCCTGGAGGCCCTCTGTCAGACCCAGTGTTGACATGTGGCAAGACGCTCCTCCGGGCGCGTCTTGCTTGGGCCTCTCTCCTGGAGGCGCTCAGTCAGACCCAGTGTTGACATGTGGCAAGACGCTCCTCGGGGCGCGTCTTGCTTGGGCCTCTCTCCTGGAGGCGCTCAGTCAGACCCAGTGTTGACATGTGGCAAGACGCTCCTCGGGGCGCGTCTTGAGTGGGTTTCTCTCCTGGAGGCCCTCAGTCAGACTCATTGTTGACATGTGGCAAGACGCTCCTCGGGGCGCGTCTTGCTTGGGCCTCTCTCCTGGAGGCGCTCAGTCAGACCCAGTGTTGACATGTGGCAAGACGCTCCTCGGGGCGCGTCGTGATTGGGCTTCTCTCCTGGAGGCGCTCAGTCAGACCCAGTGTTGACATGTGGCAAAACGCTCCTCGGGGTGCGTCTTGCTTGGGCCTCTCTCCTGGAGGCGCTCAGTCAGAACCAGAGGTGACATGTGGCAAGACGCTCCTCGGGGCGCGTCTTGCTTGGGCCTCTTTCCTGGAGGCCCTCTGTCAGACCCAGTGTTGACATGTGGCAAGATGCTCCTCGGGGCGCGACTTGATTGGGCTTCTCTCCTGGAGGCCCTAAGTCAGACCCATTGTTGACATGTGGCAAGACGCTCCTCGGGGCGCGTCTTGCTTGGGCTTCTCTCCTGGAGGCCCTCAGTCAGACCCATTGTTGACATGTGGCAAGACGCTCCTCGGGGCGCGTCTTGCTTGGGCCTCTCTCCTGGAGGCCCTCAGTAAGACCCATTGTTGACACATGGCAAGACGCTCCTCGGGGCGTGTCTTGCTTGGGCCTCTCTCCTGGAGGCGCTCAGTCAGACCCAGGGTTGGCATGTGGCAAGACGCTCCTCGGGGCGCGTCTTGCTTGGGCCTCTCTCCTGGAGGCGCTCAGTTAGAACCAGAGGTGACATGTGGCAAGACGCTCCTCGGGGCGCGTCTTTCTTGGGCCTCTTTCCTGGAGGCCCGCTGTCAGACCCAGTGGTGAAACGTGGCAAGACGCTCCTTGGGGCGCGTCTTGCTTGGGCCTCTCTCCTGGAGGCGCTCAGTCAGACTGAGTAGTGACATGTGGCCTGACGCTCCTCGGGGCGCGTCTTGCTTCGGCTTCTCTCCTGGAGGCGCTCAGTCAGACCCAGTGGTGACATGTGGCAAGACACTCCTCGGGGCGCGTCTTGCATGGGCCTCTCTCCTGGAGGCCCTCTGTCAGACCCAGTGTTGACATGTGTCAAGACGCTCCTCGGGGCGCGTTTTGCTAGGGCTTCTCTCCTGGAGGCCCTCAGTCAGACCCATTGTTGACATGTGGCAAGACGCTCCTCGGGGCGCGTCTTGCTTGGGCCTCTCTCCTGGAGGCGCTCAGTAAGACCCATTGTTGACATGTGGCAAGACGCTCCTTGGGGCGCGTCTTGCTTGGGCCTCTCTCCTGGAGGCGCTCAGTCAGACCCAGTGTTGACATGTGGCAAGACGCTCCTTGGGGCGCATCTTGCTTGGGCCTCTCTCCTGGAGGCGCTCAGTTAGAACCAGAGGTGACATGTGGCAAGACGCTCCTCGGGGCGCGTCTTGCTTGGGCCTCTCTCCTGGAGGCGCTCAGTCAGACCCAGTGTTGACATGTGGCAAGAAGCTCCTCGGGGCGCATCTTGATTGGGCTTCTCTCCTGGAGGCCCTCAGTCAGACCCATTGTTGACATGTGGCAAGACGCTCCTCGGGGCGCGTCTTGCTTGGGCCTCTCTCCTGGAGGCGCTCAGTCAGACCCAGTGTTGACATGTGGCAAGACGCTCCTCGGGGCGCGTCTTGAGTGGGCTTCTCTCCTGGAGGCGCTCAGTCAGACCCAGTGTTGACATGTGGCAAGACGCTCCTCGGGGCGCGTCTTGATTGGGCTTCTCTCCTGGAGGCGCTCAGTCAGACCCAGTGTTGACATGTGGCAAAACGCTCCTCGGGGCGCGTCTTGCTTGGGCCTCTCTCCTGGAGGCGCTCAGTCAGAACCAGAGGTGACATGTGGCAAGACGCTCCTCGGGGCGCGTCTTGCTTGGGCCTCTTTCCTGGAGGCCCTCTGTCAGACCCAGTGTTGACATGTGGCAAGATGCTCCTCGGGGCGCGTCTTGATTGGGCTTCTCTCCTGGAGGCCCTAAGTCAGACCCATTGTTAACTTGTGGCAAGACGCTCCTCGGGGCGCGTCTTGCTTGGGCCACTCTCCTGGAGGCGCTCAGTCAGACCGAGTGCTGACATGTGGCAAGACACTCCTCGGGGCGCGTCTTGCTTGGGCCTCTCTCCTGGAGGCGCTCAGTCAGACCGAGTAGTGACATGTGGCAAGATGCTCCTCGGGGCGCTTCTTGCTTGGGCTTCTCTCATGGAGGCACTCAGTCAGACCCAGTGTTGACATGTGGCAAGACGTTCCTCGGGGCTCGTCTTGCATGGGCCTCTCTCCTGGAGGCGCTCAGTCAGACCCAGTGGGGACACGTGGCAAGACGCTCCTCGGGGCGCGTCTTGCTTGGGCCTCTCTCCTGGAGGCGCTCAGTCAGACCGAGTACTGACATGTGGCAAGAAGCTCCTCGGGGCGCGTCTTTCTTGGGCTTCTCTCCTGGAGGCCCTCAGTAAGACCCATTGTTGACATGTGGCAAGACGCTCCTCGGGGCGCGTCTTGCTTGGGCATCTCTCCAGAAGGCCCTCAATCAGACCCAGTGTTGACATGTGGCAAGACGCTCCTCGGGGCGCGTCTTGCTTGGGCCTCTCTCCTGGAGGCGCTCAGTCAGACTGAGTAGTGACATGTGGCCTGACGCTCCTCGGGGCGCGTCTTGCTTGGGCCTCTCTCCTGGAGGCCCTCAGTCAGACCCATTGTTGACATGTGGCAAGACGCTCCTTGGGGCGCGTCTTGCTTGGGCCTCTCTCCTGGAGGCGCTCAGTCAGAACCTGAGGTGACATGTGGCAAGACGCTCCTCGGGGCGCGTCTTGCTTGGGCCTCTCTCCTGGAGGCGCTCAGTCAGACCGAGTGCTGACATAAGGCAAGACGCTCCTCGGGGCGCGTCTTGCTGGGGACTCTCTCCTGGAGGCGCTCAGTCAGACCCAGTGCTGACATGTGGCAAGATGCTCCACGGGTTGCGTCTTGCTTGGACCTCTCTCCTGGAGGCCCTCAATCAGACCCAGTAATGACACGTGGCAAGACGTTCCTCGGGGCGCGTCTTGCTTGGGCCTCTCTCCTGGAGGCACTCAGTCAGACTGAGTAGTGACATGTGGCCTTACGCTCCTCGGGGCGCGTCTTGCTTGGGCCTCTCTCCTGGAGGCGCTCAGTCAGACCCAGTGGTGACATGTGGCAACACACTCCTCGGGGCGCGTCTTGCTTGGGCCTCTCTCTTGGAGGCCCTCTGTTAGACCCAGTGTTGACATGTGTCAAGACGCTCCTCGGGGCGCGTCTTGCTTGGGCTTCTTTCCTGGAGTCCCTCAGTCAGACCAGTTGTTGACATGTGGCAAGACGCTCCTCGGGGCGCGTCTTGCTTGGGCTTCTCTCCTGGAAGCGCTCAGACAGACCCAGTGTTGACATGTGACAAGACGCTCCTCGGGGCACGTCTTGCTTGGGCCTCTCTCCTGGAGGCGCTCAGTCAGACCGAGTGCTGACATAAGGCAAGACGCTCCTCGGGGCGCGTCTTGCTGGGCACTCTCTCCTGGAGGCCCTCTGTCAGACCCAGTGTTGACATGTGTCAAGACGCTCCTCGGGGCGCGTCTTGCTTGGGCTTCTCTCCTGGAGGCCCTCAGTCAGACCCATTGTTGACATGTGGCAAGATGCTCCTCGGGGCGTGTCTTGCTTGGGCTTCTCTCCTGGAGGCGCTCAGACAGACCCAGTGTTGACATGTGACAAGACGCTCCTCGGGGCACGTCTTCCTTGGGCCTCTCTCCTGGAGGCGCTCAGTCAGACCGAGTGCTGACATAAGGCAAGACGCTCCTCGGGGCGCGTCTTGCTGGGGACTCTCTCCTGGAGGCGCTCAGTCAGACCCAGTTCTGACATGTGGCAAGACGCTCCTCGGGGCGCGTCTTGCTTGGGCCTCTCTCCTGGAGGCGCTCAGTCAGACCCAGTGTTGACATGTGGCAAGACGCTCCTCGGGGCGCGTCTTGCTTGGGCCTCTCGCCTGGAGGCGCTCAGTCAGATCCAGTGTTGACATGTGGCAAGAAGCTCCTCGGGGCGCGTCTTGCTTGGGCCTCTCTCCTGGAGGCGCTCAGTCAGACTGAGTAGTGACATGTGGCCTGACGCTCCTCGGGGCGCGTCTTGCTTGGGCCTCTCTCCTGGAGAAGCTCAGACAGACCCAGTGGTGACACGTGGCAAGACGCTCCTCGGGAAGTGTCTTGCTTGGGCCTCTCTCCTGGAGGCGCTCAGTCAGACCCAGTGTTGGCATGTGGCAAGACGCTCCTCGGGGCGCGTCTTGCTTGGGCCTCTCTCCTGGAGGCGCTCAATCAGAACCAGAGGTGACATGTGGCAAGACGCTCCTCGGGGCGCGTCTGGCTTGGGCCTCTTTCCTGGAGGCCCTCTGTCAGACCTAGTGTTGACATGTGGCAAGACGCTCCTCGGGGCGCGTCTTGATTGGGCTTCTCTCCTGGAGGCCCTCAGTCGGACCCATTGTTGACATGTGGCAAGACGCTCCTCGGGGCGCGTCTTGATTGGGCTTCTCTCCTGGAGGCCCTCAGTCAGACCCATTGTTGACATGTGGCAAGAAGCTCCTCGGGGCGCGTCTTGCTTGGGCTTCTCTCCTGGAGGCCCTCAGTCAGACCCATTGTTGACATGTGTCAAGACGCTCCTCGGGGCGCGTCTTGCATGGGCCTCTCTCCTGGAGGCCCTCTGTCAGACCCAGTGTTGACGTGTGTCAAGACGCTCCTCGGGGCGCGTCTTGCTTGGGCTTCTCTTCTCGAGGCCCTCAGTCAGACCCATTGTTGACATGTGGCAAGACGCTCCTCGGGGCGCGTCTTGCTTGGACCTCTCTCCTGGAGGCCCTCAGTAAGACCCATTGTTGACACATGGCAAGACGCTCCTCGGGGCGTGTCTTGCTTGGGCCTCTCTCCTGGAGGCGCTCAGTTAGAACCAGAGGTGACATGTGGCAAGACGCTCCTCGGGGCGCGTCTTTCTTGGGCCTCTTTCCTGGAGGCCCGCTGTCAGACCCAGTGGTGAAACGTGGCAAGACGCTCCTTGGGGCGCGTCTTGCTTGGGCCTCTCTCCTGGAGGCGCTCAGTCAGACTGAGTAGTGACATGTGGCCTGACGCTCCTCGGGGCGCGTCTTGCTTGGGCCTCTCTCCTGGAGGCGCTCAGTCAGACCCAGTGGTGACATGTGGCAAGACACTCCTCGGGGCGCGTCTTGCATGGGCCTCTCTCCTGGAGGCCCTCTGTCAGACCCAGTGTTGACATGTGTCAAGACGCTCCTCGGGGCTCGTTTTGCTAGGGCTTCTCTCCTGGAGGCCCTCAGTCAGACCCATTGTTGACATGTGGCAAGACGCTCCTCGGGGCGCGTCTTGCTTGGGCCTCTCTCCTGGAGGCGCTCAGTAAGACCCATTGTTGACATGTGGCAAGACGCTCCTTGGGGCGCGTCTTGCTTGGGCCTCTCTCCTGGAGGCGCTCAGTCAGAACCAGAGGTGACATGTGGCAAGACGCTCCTCGGGGCGCGTCTTGCTTGGGCCTCTTTCCTGGAGGCCCTCTGTCAGACCCAGTGTTGACATGTGGCAAGACGCTCCTCCGGGCGCGTCTTGCTTGGGCCTCTCTCCTGGAGGCGCTCAGTCAGACCCAGTGTTGACATGTGGCAAGACGCTCCTCGGGGCGCGTCTTGCTTGGGCCTCTCTCCTGGAGGCGCTCAGTCAGACCCAGTGTTGACATGTGGCAAGACGCTCCTCGGGGCGCGTCTTGAGTGGGTTTCTCTCCTGGAGGCCCTCAGTCAGACTCATTGTTGACATGTGGCAAGACGCTCCTCGGGGCGCGTCTTGCTTGGGCCTCTCTCCTGGAGGCGCTCAGTCAGACCCAGTGTTGACATGTGGCAAGACGCTCCTCGGGGCGCGTCGTGATTGGGCTTCTCTCCTGGAGGCGCTCAGTCAGACCCAGTGTTGACATGTGGCAAAACGCTCCTCGGGGTGCGTCTTGCTTGGGCCTCTCTCCTGGAGGCGCTCAGTCAGAACCAGAGGTGACATGTGGCAAGACGCTCCTCGGGGCGCGTCTTGCTTGGGCCTCTTTCCTGGAGGCCCTCTGTCAGACCCAGTGTTGACATGTGGCAAGATGCTCCTCGGGGCGCGACTTGATTGGGCTTCTCTCCTGGAGGCCCTAAGTCAGACCCATTGTTGACATGTGGCAAGACGCTCCTCGGGGCGCGTCTTGCTTGGGCTTCTCTCCTGGAGGCCCTCAGTCAGACCCATTGTTGACATGTGGCAAGACGCTCCTCGGGGCGCGTCTTGCTTGGGCCTCTCTCCTGGAGGCCCTCAGTAAGACCCATTGTTGACACATGGCAAGACGCTCCTCGGGGCGTGTCTTGCTTGGGCCTCTCTCCTGGAGGCGCTCAGTCAGACCCAGGGTTGGCATGTGGCAAGACGCTCCTCGGGGCGCGTCTTGCTTGGGCCTCTCTCCTGGAGGCGCTCAGTTAGAACCAGAGGTGACATGTGGCAAGACGCTCCTCGGGGCGCGTCTTTCTTGGGCCTCTTTCCTGGAGGCCCGCTGTCAGACCCAGTGGTGAAACGTGGCAAGACGCTCCTTGGGGCGCGTCTTGCTTGGGCCTCTCTCCTGGAGGCGCTCAGTCAGACTGAGTAGTGACATGTGGCCTGACGCTCCTCGGGGCGCGTCTTGCTTCGGCTTCTCTCCTGGAGGCGCTCAGTCAGACCCAGTGGTGACATGTGGCAAGACACTCCTCGGGGCGCGTCTTGCATGGGCCTCTCTCCTGGAGGCCCTCTGTCAGACCCAGTGTTGACATGTGTCAAGACGCTCCTCGGGGCGCGTTTTGCTAGGGCTTCTCTCCTGGAGGCCCTCAGTCAGACCCATTGTTGACATGTGGCAAGACGCTCCTCGGGGCGCGTCTTGCTTGGGCCTCTCTCCTGGAGGCGCTCAGTAAGACCCATTGTTGACATGTGGCAAGACGCTCCTTGGGGCGCGTCTTGCTTGGGCCTCTCTCCTGGAGGCGCTCAGTCAGACCCAGTGTTGACATGTGGCAAGACGCTCCTTGGGGCGCGTCTTGCTTGGGCCTCTCTCCTGGAGGCGCTCAGTTAGAACCAGAGGTGACATGTGGCAAGACGCTCCTCGGGGCGCGTCTTGCTTGGGCCTCTCTCCTGGAGGCGCTCAGTCAGACCCAGTGTTGACATGTGGCAAGAAGCTCCTCGGGGCGCATCTTGATTGGGCTTCTCTCCTGGAGGCCCTCAGTCAGACCCATTGTTGACATGTGGCAAGACGCTCCTCGGGGCGCGTCTTGCTTGGGCCTCTCTCCTGGAGGCGCTCAGTCAGACCCAGTGTTGACATGTGGCAAGACGCTCCTCGGGGCGCGTCTTGAGTGGGCTTCTCTCCTGGAGGCGCTCAGTCAGACCCAGTGTTGACATGTGGCAAGACGCTCCTCGGGGCGCGTCTTGATTGGGCTTCTCTCCTGGAGGCGCTCAGTCAGACCCAGTGTTGACATGTGGCAAAACGCTCCTCGGGGCGCGTCTTGCTTGGGCCTCTCTCCTGGAGGCGCTCAGTCAGAACCAGAGGTGACATGTGGCAAGACGCTCCTCGGGGCGCGTCTTGCTTGGGCCTCTTTCCTGGAGGCCCTCTGTCAGACCCAGTGTTGACATGTGGCAAGATGCTCCTCGGGGCGCGTCTTGATTGGGCTTCTCTCCTGGAGGCCCTAAGTCAGACCCATTGTTAACTTGTGGCAAGACGCTCCTCGGGGCGCGTCTTGCTTGGGCCACTCTCCTGGAGGCGCTCAGTCAGACCGAGTGCTGACATGTGGCAAGACACTCCTCGGGGCGCGTCTTGCTTGGGCCTCTCTCCTGGAGGCGCTCAGTCAGACCGAGTAGTGACATGTGGCAAGATGCTCCTCGGGGCGCTTCTTGCTTGGGCTTCTCTCATGGAGGCACTCAGTCAGACCCAGTGTTGACATGTGGCAAGACGTTCCTCGGGGCTCGTCTTGCATGGGCCTCTCTCCTGGAGGCGCTCAGTCAGACCCAGTGGGGACACGTGGCAAGACGCTCCTCGGGGCGCGTCTTGCTTGGGCCTCTCTCCTGGAGGCGCTCAGTCAGACCGAGTACTGACATGTGGCAAGAAGCTCCTCGGGGCGCGTCTTTCTTGGGCTTCTCTCCTGGAGGCCCTCAGTAAGACCCATTGTTGACATGTGGCAAGACGCTCCTCGGGGCGCGTCTTGCTTGGGCATCTCTCCAGAAGGCCCTCAATCAGACCCAGTGTTGACATGTGGCAAGACGCTCCTCGGGGCGCGTCTTGCTTGGGCCTCTCTCCTGGAGGCGCTCAGTCAGACTGAGTAGTGACATGTGGCCTGACGCTCCTCGGGGCGCGTCTTGCTTGGGCCTCTCTCCTGGAGGCCCTCAGTCAGACCCATTGTTGACATGTGGCAAGACGCTCCTTGGGGCGCGTCTTGCTTGGGCCTCTCTCCTGGAGGCGCTCAGTCAGAACCTGAGGTGACATGTGGCAAGACGCTCCTCGGGGCGCGTCTTGCTTGGGCCTCTCTCCTGGAGGCGCTCAGTCAGACCGAGTGCTGACATAAGGCAAGACGCTCCTCGGGGCGCGTCTTGCTGGGGACTCTCTCCTGGAGGCGCTCAGTCAGACCCAGTGCTGACATGTGGCAAGATGCTCCACGGGTTGCGTCTTGCTTGGACCTCTCTCCTGGAGGCCCTCAATCAGACCCAGTAATGACACGTGGCAAGACGTTCCTCGGGGCGCGTCTTGCTTGGGCCTCTCTCCTGGAGGCACTCAGTCAGACTGAGTAGTGACATGTGGCCTTACGCTCCTCGGGGCGCGTCTTGCTTGGGCCTCTCTCCTGGAGGCGCTCAGTCAGACCCAGTGGTGACATGTGGCAACACACTCCTCGGGGCGCGTCTTGCTTGGGCCTCTCTCTTGGAGGCCCTCTGTTAGACCCAGTGTTGACATGTGTCAAGACGCTCCTCGGGGCGCGTCTTGCTTGGGCTTCTTTCCTGGAGTCCCTCAGTCAGACCAGTTGTTGACATGTGGCAAGACGCTCCTCGGGGCGCGTCTTGCTTGGGCTTCTCTCCTGGAAGCGCTCAGACAGACCCAGTGTTGACATGTGACAAGACGCTCCTCGGGGCACGTCTTGCTTGGGCCTCTCTCCTGGAGGCGCTCAGTCAGACCGAGTGCTGACATAAGGCAAGACGCTCCTCGGGGCGCGTCTTGCTGGGCACTCTCTCCTGGAGGCCCTCTGTCAGACCCAGTGTTGACATGTGTCAAGACGCTCCTCGGGGCGCGTCTTGCTTGGGCTTCTCTCCTGGAGGCCCTCAGTCAGACCCATTGTTGACATGTGGCAAGATGCTCCTCGGGGCGTGTCTTGCTTGGGCTTCTCTCCTGGAGGCGCTCAGACAGACCCAGTGTTGACATGTGACAAGACGCTCCTCGGGGCACGTCTTCCTTGGGCCTCTCTCCTGGAGGCGCTCAGTCAGACCGAGTGCTGACATAAGGCAAGACGCTCCTCGGGGCGCGTCTTGCTGGGGACTCTCTCCTGGAGGCGCTCAGTCAGACCCAGTTCTGACATGTGGCAAGACGCTCCTCGGGGCGCGTCTTGCTTGGGCCTCTCTCCTGGAGGCGCTCAGTCAGACCCAGTGTTGACATGTGGCAAGACGCTCCTCGGGGCGCGTCTTGCTTGGGCCTCTCGCCTGGAGGCGCTCAGTCAGATCCAGTGTTGACATGTGGCAAGAAGCTCCTCGGGGCGCGTCTTGCTTGGGCCTCTCTCCTGGAGGCGCTCAGTCAGACCCAGTGTTGACATGTGGCAAGACGCTCCTCGGGGCGCATCTTCATTGGGCCTCTCTCCTGGAGGCGCTCAGTCAGAACGAGTGCTGACATGTGGCAAGACGCTCCTCGGGGAGCGTCTTGCTGGGGCTTCTCTCATGGAGGCACTCAGTCAGACCGAGTGTTGACATGTGGCAAGATGCTCCTCGGGGCTCGTCTTGCTTGGGCCTCTCTCCTGGAGGCGCTCAGTCAGACCCAGTGGTGAAACGTGGCAAGACGCTCCTCGGGGCGCGTCTTGCTTGGGCCTCTCTCCTGGAGGCGCTCAGTCAGACTGAGTAGTGACATGTGGCCTGACGCTCCTCGGGGCGCGTCTTGCTTCGGCCTCTCTCCTGGAGGCGCTCAGGCAGACCCAGTTCTGACATGTGGCAAGACGCTCCTCGGGGCGCGTCTTGCTTGGGCCTCTCTCCTGGAGGCGCTCAGTCAGACCCAGTGTTGACATGTGGCAAGACGCTCCTCGGGGCGCGTCTTGCTTGGGCCTCTCGCCTGGAGGCGCTCAGTCAGACCCAGTGTTGACATGTGGCAAGAAGCTCCTCGGGGCGCGTCTTGCTTGGGCCTCTCTCCTGGAGGCGCTCAGTCAGACCCAGTGTTGACATGTGGCAAGACGCTCCTCGGGGCGCGTCTTGCTGGGGCTTCTCTCATGGAGGCACTCAGTCAGACCGAGTGTTGACATGTGGCAAGATGCTCCTCGGGGCTCGTCTTGCTTGGGCCTCTCTCCTGGAGGCGCTCAGTCAGACCGAGTGCTGACATGTGGCAAGACGCTCCTCGGGGCGCGTCTTGCTGTGGCTTCTCTCATGGAGGCACTCAGTCAGACCGAGTGTTGACATGTGGCAAGATGCTCCTCGGGGCTCGTCTTGCTTGGGCCTCTCTCCTGGAGGCGCTCAGTCAGACCCAGTGGTGAAACGTGGCAAGACGCTCCTCGGAGCGCGTCTTGCTTGGGCCTCTCTCCTGGAGGCGCTCAGTCAGACTGAGTAGTGACATGTGGCCTGACGCTCCTAGGGGCGCGTCTTGCTTCGGCCTCTCTCCTGGAGGCGCTCAGTCAGACCCAGTGGTGACATGTGTCAATACGCTCCTCGGGGCGCGTCTTGCTTGGGCTTCTCTCCTGGAGGCCCTCATTCAGACCCATTGTTGACATGTGGCAAGACGCTCCTCGGGGCGCGTCTTGCTTGGGCCTCTCTCCTGGAGGCGCTCAGTCAGACCCAGTGTTGACATGTGGCAAGACGCTCCTCGGGGCGCGTCTTGCTTGGGCTTCTCTCCTGGAGGCCCTCAGTCAGACCCATTGTTGACATGTGGCAAGACGCTCCTCGGGGTGCGTCTTGCTTTGGCCTCTCTCCTGGAGGCGCTCAGTCAGACCCAGTGGTGACACGTGGCAAGACGCTCCTCGGGGCGTGTCTTGCTTGGCTCTCTCTCCTGGAGGCGCTCAGTCAGACCCAGTGTTGGCATGTGGCAAGACGCTCCTCGGGGCGCGTCTTGCTTGGGCCTCTCTCCTGGAGTCGCTCAGTCAGAACCAGTGTTGACATTTGGCAAGAAACTCCTCCGGGCGCGTCTTGCTTGGGCCTCTCTCCTGGAGGCGCTCAGTCAGACCCAGTGTTGACATGTGGAAAGACGCTCCTCGGGGCGCCTCTTGATTGGGCTTCTCTCCTGGAGGCCCTCAGTCAGACCCATTGTTGACATGTGGCAAGACGCTCCTCGGGGCGCGTCTTGCTTGGGCCTCTCTCCTGGAGGCGCTCAGTCAGACCCAGTGTTGACATGTGGCAAGACGCTCCTTGGGGCGCGTCTTGATTGGGCTTCTCTCCTGGAGGCCCTCAGTCAGACCCATTGTTGACATGTGGCAAGACGCTCCTCGGGGCGCGTCTTGCTTGGGCTTCTCTCCTGGAGGCCCTCAGTCAGACCCATTGTTGACATGTGGCAAGAAGCTCCTCGGGGTGCGTCTTGCTTGGGCCTCTCTCCTGGAGGCCCTCAGTCAGTCCGAGTAGTGACATGTGGCAAGATGCTCCTTGGGGCGCGTCTTGCTTGGGCCTCTCTCCTGGAGGCGCTCAGTCAGACCCAGTGTTATGTGGCAAGACGCTCCTCGGGGCACGTCTTGCTTGGGCTTCTCTCCTGGAGGCCCTCAGTCAGACCCATTGTTGACATGTGGCAAGACACTCCTCGGGGTGCGTCTTGCATGGGCCTCTCTCCTGGAGGCGCTCAGTCAGTCCGAGTAGTGACATGTGGCAAGATGCTCCTCGGGGCGCGTCTTGCTTGGGCCTCTCTCCTGGAGGCGCTCAGTCAGACCGAGTGCTGACATGTGGCAAGACGCTCCTCCGGGCGCGTCTTGCTGGGGCTTCTCTCATGGAGGCACTCAGTCAGACCCAGTGTTGACATGTGGCAAGACGCTCCTCGGGGCTCGTATTGCTTGGGCCTCTCTCCTGGAGGCGCTCAGTCAGACCCAGTGGTGAAACGTGGCAAGACGCTCCTCGGGGCGCGTCTTGCTTAGGCCTCTCTCCTGGAGGCGCTCAGTCAGACTGAGTAGTGACATGTGGCCTGACGCTCCTCGGGGCACGTCTTGCTTCGGCCTCTCTCCTGGAGGCGCTCAGTCAGACCCAGTGGTGACATGTGGCAAGACACTCCTCGGGGCACGTCTTGCATGGGCCTCTCTCCTGGAGGCCCTCTGTGAGACCCATTGTTGACATGTGGCAAGACGCTCCTCGGGGCGCGTCTTGCTTGGGCTTCTCTCCTGGAGGCCCTCAGTCAGACCCATTGTTGACATGTGGCAAGACGCTCCTCGGGGTGCGTCTTGCTTGGGCCTCTCTCCTGGAGGTGCTCAGTCAGACCCAGTGTTGACATGTGGCAAGACGCTCCTCGGGGCGCGTCTTGCTTGGGCTTCTCTCCTGGAGGCCCTCAGTCAGACCCATTGTTGACATGTGGCAAGACGCTCCTCGGGGTGCGTCTTGCTTGGGCCTCTCTCCTGGAGGCGCTCAGTCAGACCCAGTGGTGACACGTGGCAAGACGCTCCTTGGGGCGCGTCTTGCTTGGGCCTCTCTCCTGGAGGCGCTCAATCAGACCCAGTGTTGGCATGTGGCAAGACGCTCCTCGGGGCGCGTCTTGCTTGGGCCTCTCTCCTGGAGGCGCTCAGTCAGAACCAGAGGTGACATGTGGCAAGACGCTCCTCGGGGCGCGTGTTGCTTGGGCCTCTTTCCTGGAGGCCCTCTGTCAGACCCAGTGTTGACATGTGGCAAGACGCTCCTCCGGGCGCGTCTTGCTTGGGCCTCTCTCCTGGAGGCGCTCAGTCAGACCCAGTGTTGACATGTGGCAAGACGCTCCTCGGGGCGCGTCTTGATTGGGCTTCTCTCCTGGAGGCCCTCAGTCAGACCCATTGTTGACATGTGGCAAGACGCTCCTCGGGGCGCCTCTTGCTTGGGCCTCTCTCCTGGAGGCGCTCAGTCAGACCCAGTGTTGACATGTGGCAAGACGCTCCTCGGGGCGCGTCTTGATTGGGCTTCTCTCCTGGAGGCCCTCAGTCAGACCCATTGTTGACATGTGGCAAGACGCTCCTCGGGGCGCGTCTTGCTTGGGCCTCTCTCCTGGAGGCGCTCATTCAGTCCGAGTAGTGACATGTGGCAAGATGCTCCTCGGGGCGCGTCTTGCTTGGGCCTCTCTCCTGGAGGCGCTCAGTCAGACCCAGTGTTATGTGGCAAGTCGCTCCTCGGGGCGCGTCTTGCTTGGGCTTCTCTCCTGGAGGCCCTCAGTCAGACCCATTGTTGACATGTGGCAAGACGCTCCTCGGGGTGCGTCTTGCTTGGGCCTCTCTCCTGGAGGCGCTTAGTCAGTCAGAGTAGTGACATGTGGCAAGATGCTCCTCGGGGCGCGTCTTGCTTGGGCCTCTCTCCTGGAGGCGCTCAGTCAGACCGAGTGCTGACATGTGGCAAGACGCTCCTCGGGGCGCTTCTTGCTGGGGCTTCTCTCATGGAGGCACTCAGTCAGACCCATTGTTGACATGTGGCAAGACGCTCCTCGGGGCTCGTCTTGCTTGGGCCTCTCTCCTGGAGGCGCTCAGTCAGACCCAGTGGTGAAACGTGGCAAGACGCTCCTCGGGGCGCGTCTTGCTTGGGCCTCTCTCCTGGAGGCGCTCAGTCAGACTGAGTAGTGACATGTGGCCTGACGCTCCTCCGGGAGCGTCTTGCTTCGGCCTCTCTCCTGGAGGCGCTCAGTCAGACCCAGTGGTGACATGTGGCAAGACACTCCTCGGGGCGCGTCTTGAATGGGCCTCTCTCCTGGAGGCCCTCTGTCAGACCCAGTGTTGACAAGTGTCAAGACGCTCCACGGGGTGCGTCTTGCTTGTGCTTCTCTCCTGGAGGCCCTCAGTCAGACCCATTGTTGACATGTGGCAAGACGCTCCTCGGGACGTGTCTTGCTTGGGCCTCTCTCCTGGAGGCCCTCAGTAAGACCCATTGTTAACATGTGGCAAGACGCTCCTCGGGGCGCGCCTTTCTTGGGCCTCTCTCCTGGAGGCGCTCAGTCAGACCCAGTGTTGACATTTGGCAAGACGCTCCTCGGGGCGCGTCTTGCTTGGGCCTCTCTCCTGGAGAAGCTCAGTCAGACCCAGTGGTGACACGTGGCAAGACGCTCCTCGGGGCGTGTCTTGCTTGAGCCTCTCTCCTGGAGGCGCTCGGTCAGACCCAGTGTTGGCATGTGGCAAGACGCTCCTCGGGGCGCGTCTTGCTTGGGCCTCTCTCCTGGAGGCGCTCAATCAGAACCAGAGGTGACATGTGGCAAGACGCTCCTCGGGGCGCGTCTGGCTTGGGCCTCTTTCCTGGAGGCCCTCTGTCAGACCTAGTGTTGACATGTGGCAAGACGCTCCTCCGGGCGCGTCTTGCTTGGGCCTCTCTCCTGGAGGCGCTCAGTCAGACCCAGTGTTGACATGTGGCAAGACGCTCCTCGGTGCACGTCTTGATTGGGCTTCTCTCCTGGAGGCCCTCAGTTGGACCCATTGTTGACATGTGGCAAGACGCTCCTCGGGGCGCGTCTTGCTTGGGCCTGTCTCCTGGAGGCGCTCAGTCAGACCCAGTGTTGACATGTGGCAAGACGCTCCTCGGGGCGCGTCTTGATTGGGCTTCTCTCCTGGAGGCCCTCAGTCAGACCCATTGTTGACATGTGGCAAGACGCTCCTCGGGGTGCTTCTTGCTTGGGCCTCTCTCCTGGAGGCGCTCAGTCAGTCCGAGTAGTGACATGTGGCAAGATGCTCCTCGGGGCGCGTCTTGATTGGGATTCTCTCCTGGAGGCCCTCAGTCGGACCCATTGTTGACATGTGGCAAGACGCTCCTCGGGGCGCGTCTTGATTGGGCTTCTCTCCTGGAGGCCCTCAGTCAGACCCATTGTTGACATGTGGCAAGAAGCTCCTCGGGGCGCGTCTTGCTTGGGCTTCTCTCCTGGAGGCCCTCAGTCAGACCCATTGTTGACATGTGTCAAGACGCTCCTCGGGGCGCGTCTTGCATGGGCCTCTCTCCTGGAGGCCCTCTGTCAGACCCAGTGTTGACATGTGTCAAGACGCTCCTCGGGGCGCGTCTTGCTTGGGCTTCTCTCCTGGAGGCCCTCAGTCAGACCCATTGTTGACATGTGGCAAGACGCTCCTCGGGGCGCGTCTTGCTTGGGCCTCTCTCCTGGAGGCCCTCAGTAAGACCCATTGTTGACATGTGGCAAGACGCTCCTCGGGGCGCGTCTTGCTTGGGCCTCTCTCCTGGAGGCGCTCAGTCAGACCCAGTGTTGACATGTGGCAAGACGCTCCTCGGGGCGCGTCTTGCTTGGGCCTCTCTCCTGGAGAAGCTCAGTCAGACCCAGTGGTGACACATGGCAAGACGCTCCTCGGGGCGTGTCTTGCTTGGGCCTCTCTCCTGGAGGCGCTCAGTCAGACCCAGTGTTGGCATGTGGCAAGACGCTCCTCGGGGCGCGTCTTGCTTGGGCCTCTCTCCTGGAGGCGCTCAGTCAGACCCAGTGTTGACATGTGGCAAGACGCTCCTCGGGGCGCGTCTTGATTGGGCTTCTCTCCTGGAGGCCCTCAGTCAGACCCATTGTTGACATGTGGCAAGACGCTCCTCGGGGTGCTTCTTGCTTGGGCCTCTCTCCTGGAGGCGCTCAGTCAGTCCGAGTAGTGACATGTGGCAAGATGCTCCTCGGGGCCCGTATTGATTGGGCTTCTCTCCTGGAGGCCCTCAGTCGGACCCATTGTTGACATGTGGCAAGACGCTCCTCGGGGCGCGTCTTGATTGGGCTTCTCTCCTGGAGGCCCTCAGTCAGACCCATTGTTGACATGTGGCAAGAAGCTCCTCGGGGCGCGTCTTGCTTGGGCTTCTCTCCTGGAGGCCCTCAGTCAGACCCATTGTTGACATGTGTCAAGACGCTCCTCGGGGCGCGTCTTGCATGGGCCTCTCTCCTGGAGGCCCTCTGTCAGACCCAGTGTTGACATGTGTCAAGACGCTCCTCGGGGCGCGTCTTGCTTGAGCTTCTCTCCTGGAGGCCCTCAGTCAGACCCATTGTTGAGATGTGGCAAGACGCTCCTCGGGGCGCGTCTTGCTTGGGCCTCTCTCCTGGAGGCCCTCAGTAAGACCCATTGTTGACATGTGGCAAGACGCTCCTCGGGGCGCGTCTTGCTTGGGCCTCTCTCCTGGAGGTGCTCAGTCAGACCCAGTGTTGACATGTGGCAAGACGCTCCTCGGGGCGCGTCTTGCTTGGGCCTCTCTCCTGGAGAAGCTCAGTCAGACCCAGTGGTGACACATGGCAAGACGCTCCTCGGGGCGTGTCTTGCTTGGGCCTCTCTCCTGGAGGCGCTCAGTCAGACCCAGTGTTGGCATGTGGCAAGACGCTCCTCGGGGCGCGTCTTGCTTGGGCCTCTCTCCTGGAGGCGCTCAGTCAGAACCAGAGGTGACATGTGGCAAGACGCTCCTCGAGGCGCGTCTTTCTTGGGCCTCTTTCCTGGAGGCCCTCTGTCAGACCCAGTGTTGACATGTGGCAAGACGCTCCTCCGGGCGCGTCTTGCTTGGGCCTCTCTCCTGGAGGCGCTCAGTCAGACCCAGTGTTGACATGTGGCAAGACGTTCCTCGGGGCGCGTCTTGATTGGGCTTCTCTCCTGGAGGCCCTCAGTCGGACCCAGTGTTGACATGTGGCAAGACGCTCCTCCGTGCGCGTCTTGATTGGGCCTGTCTCCTGGAGGCGCTCAGTCAGACCCAGTGTTGACATGTGGCAAGACGCTCCTCGGGGCGCGTCTTGATTGGGCTTCTCTCCTGGAGGCCCTCAGTCAGACCCATTGTTGACATGTGGCAAGACGCTCCTCTGGGCGCGTCTTGCTTGGGCTTCTCTCCTGGAGGCCCTCAGTCAGACCCATTGTTGACATGTGGCAAGACGCTCCTCGGGGTGCGTCTTGCTTGGGCCTCTCTCCTGGAGGCGCTCAGTCAGTCCGAGTAGTGACATGTAGCAAGATGCTCCTCGGGGCGCGTCTTGCTTGGGCCTCTCTCCTGGAGGCGCTCAGTCAGAACGAGTGCTGACATGTGGCAAGACGCTCCTCGGGGCGCGTCTTGCTGGGGCTTCTCTCATGGAGGCACTCAGTCAGACCCAGTGGTGAAACGTGGCAAGACGCTCCTTGGGGCGCGTCTTGCTTGGGCCTCTCTCCTGGAGGCGCTCAGTCAGACTGAGTAGTGACATGTGGCCTGACGCTCCTCGGGGCGCGTCTTGCTTCGGCCTCTCTCCTGGAGGCGCTCAGTCAGACCCAGTGGTGACATGTGGCAAGACACTCCTCGGGGCGCGTCTTGCATGGGCCTCTCTCCTGGAGGCCCTCTGTCAGACCCAGTGTTGACATGTGTCAAGACGCTCCTCGGGGCGCGTTTTGCTAGGGCTTCTCTCCTGGAGGCCCTCAGTCAGACCCATTGTTGACATGTGGCAAGACGCTCCTCGGGGCGCGTCTTGCTTGGGCCTCTCTCCTGGAGGCGCTCAGTAAGACCCATTGTTGACATGTGGCAAGATGCTCCTTGGGGCGCGTCTTGCTTGGGCCTCTCTCCTGGAGGCGCTCAGTCAGAACCTGAGGTGACATGTGGCAAGAGGCTCCTCGGGGCGCATCTTGCTTGGGCCTCTCTCCTGGAGGCGCTCAGTCAGACCGAGTGCTGACATAAGGCAAGACGCTCCTCGGGGCGCGTCTTGCTGGGGACTCTCTCCTGGAGGCGCTCAGTCAGACCCAGTGCTGACATGTGGCAAGATGCCCCTCGGGTTGCGTCTTGCTTTGGCCTCTCTCCTGGAGGCCCTCAATCAGACCCAGTTTTGACACGTGGCAAGACGTTCCTCGGGGCGCGTCTTGCTTGGGCCTCTCTCCTGGAGGCGCTCAGTCAGACTGAGTAGTGAAATGTGGCCTTACGCTCCTCGGGGCGCGTCTTGCTTCGGCCTCTCTCCTGGAGGCGCTCAGTCAGACCCAGTGGTGACATGTGGCAAGACACTCCTCGGGGCGCGTCTTGCTTGGGCCTCTCTCCTGGAGGCCCTCTGTCAGACCCAGTGTTGACATGTGTCAAGACGCTCCTCGGGGCGCGTCTTGCTTGGGCTTCTCTCCTGGAGGCCCTCAGTCAGACCCATTGTTGACATGTGGCAAGACGCTCCTCGGGGCGCGTCTTGCTTGGGCCTCTCTCCTGGAGGCGCTCAGTAAGACCCATTGTTGACATGTGGCAAGACGCTCCTTGGGGCGCGTCTTGCTTGGGCCTCTATCATGGAGGCACTCAGTCAGAACCTGAGGTGACATGTGGCAAGACGCTCCTCGGGGCGCGTCTTGCTTGGGCCTCTCTCCTGGAGGCGCTCAGTCAGACCGAGTGCTGACATAAGGCAAGACGCTCCTCGGGGCGCGTCTTGCTGGGGATTCTCTCCTGGAGGCGCTCAGTCAGACCCAGTGCTGACATGTGGCAAGATGCCCCTCGGGTTGCGTCTTGCTTGGGCCTCTCTCCTGGAGGCCCTCAATCAGACCCAGTGTTGACACGTGGCAAGACGTTCCTCTGGGCGCGTCTTGCTTGGGCCTCTCTCCTGGAGGCGCTCAGTCAGACTGAGTAGTGACATGTGGCCTTACGCTCCTCGGGGCGCGTCTTGCTTGGGCCTCTCTCCTGGAGGCGCTCAGTCAGACCCAGTGGTGACATGTGGCAAGACACTCCTCGGGGCGCGTCTTGCTTGGGCCTCTCTCCTGGAGGCCCTCTGTCAGACCCAGTGTTGACATGTGTCAAGACGCTCCTCGGGGCGCATTTTGTTTGGGCTTCTCTCCTGGAGGCCCTCAGTCAGACCCATTGTTGACATGTGGCAAGACGCTCCTCGGGGCGCGTCTTGCTTGGGCTTCTCTCCTGGAGGCCCTCAATCAGACCCATTGTTGACATGTGGCAAGACGCTCCTCGGGGCGCGTCTTGCTTGGGCCTCTCGCCTGGAGGCGCTCAGTCAGAACCAGTGTTGACATGTGGCAAGAAGCTCCTCGGGGCGCGTCTTGTTTGGGCCTCTCTCCTGGAGGCGCTCAGTCAGACCCAGTGTTGACATGTGGCAAGACGCTCCTCGGGGCGCGTCTTGCTTGGGCTTCTCTCCTGGAGGCCCTCAGTCAGACCCATTGTTGACATGTGGCAAGACGCTCCTCGGGGTGCGTCTTGCTTGGGCCTCTCTCCTGGAGGCGCTTAGTCAGTCCGAGTAGTGACATGTGGCAAGATGCTCCTCGGGGTGCGTCTTGCTTGGGCCTCTCTCCTGGAGGCGCTCAGTCAGTCCGAGTAGTGACATGTGGCAAGATGCTACTCGGGGCGCATCTTGCTTGGGCCTCTCTCCTGGAGGCGCTCAGTCAGACCCAGTGGTGACATGTGGCAAGACACTCCTCGGGGCGCGTCTTGCTTGGGCCTCTCTCCTGGAGGCCCTCTGTCAGACCCAGTGTTGACATGTGTCAAGACGCTCCTCGGGGCGCGTCTTGCTTGGGCTTCTCTCCTGGAGGCCCTCAGTCAGACCCATTGTTGACATGTGGCAAGACGCTCCTCAGGGCGCGTCTTGCTTGGGCTTCTCTCCTGGAGGCCCTCAGTCAGACCCATTGTTGACATGTGGCAAGACGCTCCTCGGGGCGCGTCTTGCTTGGGCCTCTCGCCTGGAGGCGCTCAGTCAGAACCAGTGTTGACATGTGGCAAGAAGCTCCTCGGGGCGCGTCTTGCTTGGGCCTCTCTCCTGGAGGCGCTCAGTCAGACCCAATGTTGACATGTGGCAAGACGCTCCTCGGGGCGCGTCTTGCTTGGGCTTCTCTCCTGGAGGCCCTCAGTCAGACCCATTGTTGACATGTGGCAAGACGCTCCTCGGGGTGCGTCTTGCTTGGGCCTCTCTCCTGGAGGCGCTCAGTCAGTCCGAGTAGTGACATGTGGCAAGATGCTCCTCGGGGCGCGTCTTGCTTGGGCCTCTCTCCTGGAGGCGCTCAGTCAGACCCAGTGGTGACATGTGGCAAGACACTCCTCGGGGCGCGTCTTGCTTGGGCCTCTCTCCTGGAGGCCCTCTGTCAGACCCAGTGTTGACACGTGGCAAGACGTTCCTCGGGGCGCGTCTTGCTTGGGCCTCTCTCCTGGAGGCGCTCAGTCAGACTGAGTAGTGACATGTGGCGTTACGCTCCTCGGGGCGCGTCTTGCTTGGGCCTCTCTCCTGGAGGCGCTCAGTCAGACCCAGTGGTGACATGTGGCAAGACACTCCTCGGGGCGCGTCTTGCTTGGGCCTCTCTCCTGGAGGCCCTCTGTCAGACCCAGTGTTGACATGTGTCAAGACGCTCCTCGGGGCGCGTCTTGCTTGGGCTTCTCTCCTGGAGGCCCTCAGTCAGACCCATTGTTGACATGTGGCAAGACGCTCCTCGGGGCGCGTCTTGCTTGGGCCTCTCTCCTGGAGGCGCTCAGTAAGACCCATTGTTGACATGTGGCAAGACGCTCCTTGGGGCGCGTCTTGCTTGGGCCTCTCTCCTGGAGGCGCTCAGTCAGAACCTGAGGTGACATGTGGCAAGACGCTCCTCGGGGCGCGTCTTGCTTGGGCCTCTCTCCTGGAGGCGCTCAGTCAGACCGAGTGCTGACATAAGGCAAGACGCTCCTCGGGGCGTGTCTTGCTGGGGACTCTCTCCTGGAGGCGCTCAGTCAGACCCAGTGCTGACATGTGGCAAGATGCCCCTCGCGTTGCGTCTTGCTTGGGCCTCTCTCCTGGAGGCGCTCAGTCAGACTGAGTAGTGACATGTGGCCTTACGCTCCTCGGGGCGCGTCTTGCTTGGGCCTCTCTCCTGGAGGCGCTCAGTCAGACCCAGTGGTGACATGTGGCAAGACACTCCTCGGGGCGCGTCTTGCTTGGGCCTCTCTCCTGGAGGCCCTCTGTCAGACCCAGTGTTGACATGTGTCAAGACGCTCCTCGGGGCGCGTTTTGCTTGGGCTTCTCTCCTGGAGGCCCTCAGTCAGACCCATTGTTGACATGTGGCAAGACGCTCCTCGGGGCGCGTCTTGCTTGGGCTTCTCTCCTGGAGGCCCTCAGTCAGACCCATTGTTGACATGTGGCAAGACGCTCCTCGGGGCGCGTCTTGCTTGGGCCTCTCGCCTGGAGGCGCTCAGTCAGAACCAGTGTTGACATGTGGCAAGAAGCTCCTCGGGGCGCGTCTTGTTTGGGCCTCTCTCCTGGAGGCGCTCAGTCAGACCCAGTGTTGACATGTGGCAAGACGCTCCTCGGGGCGCGTCTTGCTTGGGCTTCTCTCCTGGAGGCCCTCAGTCAGACCCATTGTTGACATGTGGCAAGACGCTCCTCGGGGTGCGTCTTGCTTGGGCCTCTCTCCTGGAGGCGCTTAGTCAGTCCGAGTATTGACATGTGGCAAGATGCTCCTCGGGGTGCGTCTTGCTTGGGCCTCTCTCCTGGAGGCGCTCAGTCAGTCCGAGTAGTGACATGTGGCAAGATGCTCCTCGGGGCGCGTCTTGCTTGGGCCTCTCTCCTGGAGGCGCTCAGTCAGACCCAGTGGTGACATGTGGCAAGACACTCCTCGGGGCGCGTCTTGCTTGGGCCTCTCTCCTGGAGGCCCTCTGTCAGACCCAGTGTTGAAATGTGTCAAGACGCTCCTCGGGGCGCGTCTTGCTTGGGCTTCTCTCCTGGAGGCCCTCAGTCAGACCCATTGTTGACATGTGGCAAGACGCTCCTCGGGGCGCGTCTTGCTTTTGCTTCTCTCCTGGAGGCCCTCAGTCAGACCCATTGTTGACATGTGGCAAGACGCTCCTCGGGGCGCGTCTTGCTTGGGCCTCTCGCCTGGAGGCGCTCAGTCAGAACCAGTGTTGACACGTGGCAAGAAGCTCCTCGGGGCGCGTCTTGCTTGGGCCTCTCTCCTGGAGGCGCTCAGTCAGACCCAGTGTTGACATGTGGCAAGACGCTCCTCGGGGCGCGTCTTGCTTGGGCTTCTCTCCTGGAGGCCCTCAGTCAGACCCATTGTTGACATGTGGCAAGACGCTCCTCGGGGTGCGTCTTGCTTGGGCCTCTCTCCTGGAGGCGCTCAGTCAGTCCGAGTAGTGACATGTGGCAAGATGCTCCTCGGGGCGCGTCTTGCTTGGGCCTCTCTCCTGGAGGCGCTCAGTCAGACCGAGTGCTGACATGTGGCAAGACGCTCCTCGGGGCGCGTCTTGCTGGGGCTTCTCTCATGGAGGCACTCAGTCAGACCCAGTGTTGACATGTGGCAAGACGCTCCTCGGGGCTCGTCTTGCTTGGGCCTCTCTCCTGGAGGCGCTCAGTCAGACCCAGTGGTGAAACGTGGCAAGACGCTCCTCAGGGCGCGTCTTGCTTGGGCCTCTCTCCTGGAGGCGCTCAGTCAGACTGAGTAGTGACATGTGGCCTGACGCTCCTCGGGGCGCGTCTTGCTTTGGCCTCTCTCCTGGAGGCGCTCAGTCAGACCCAGTGGTGACATGTGGCAAGACACTCCTCGGGGCGCGTCTTGCATGGGCCTCTCTCCTGGAGGCCCTCTGTCAGACCCAGTGTTGACATGTGTCAAGACGCTCCT
The DNA here is from genome assembly GCF_043380555.1 of Nothobranchius furzeri. Classification (NCBI taxonomy): domain Eukaryota; kingdom Metazoa; phylum Chordata; class Actinopteri; order Cyprinodontiformes; family Nothobranchiidae; genus Nothobranchius; species Nothobranchius furzeri. The sequence continues at coordinate 14,746,686 of NC_091743.1, forward strand.
CGGGGCACGTCTTGCTTGGGCTTCTCTCCTGGAGGCCCTCAGTCAGACCCATGGTTGACATGTGGCAAGACGCTCCTCGGGGCGCGTCTTGCTTGGGCTTCTCTCCTGGAGGCCCTCAGTCAGACCCATTGTTGACATGTGGCAAGACGCTTCTCGGGGTGCGTCTTGCTTGGGCCTCTCTCCTGGAGGCGCTCAGTCAGACCCAGTGGTGACACGTGGCAAGACGCTCCTCGGGGCGTGTCTTTCTTGGGCCTCTCTCCTGGAGGCGCTCAGTCAGACCCAGTGTTGGCATGTGGCAAGACGCTCCTCGGGGCGCGTCTTGCTTGGGCCTCTCTCCTGGAGGCGCTCAGTCAGAACCAGAGGTGACATGTGGCAAGATGCTCCTCGGGGCGCGTCTTGCTTGCGCCTCTCTCCTGGAGGCGCTCAGTCAGACCGAGTGCTGACATGTGGCAAGACGCTCCTCGGGGCGCGTCTTGCTGGGGCTTCTCTCATGGAGGCACTCAGTCAGACCCAGTGTTGACATGTGGCCTGATGCTCCTCGGGGCGCGTCTTGCTTTGGCCTCTCTCCTGGAGGCGCTCAGTCAGACCCAGTGGTGACATGTGGCCAGACACTCCTCGGGGCGCGTCTTGCATGGGCCTCTCTCCTGGAGGCCCTCTGTCAGACCCAGTGTTGACATGTGTCAAGACGCTCCTCGGGGCACGTCTTGCTTGGGCTTCTCTCCTGGAGGCCCTCAGTCAGACCCATTGTTGACATGTGGCAAGACGCTCCTCGGGGCGCGTCTTGCTTGGGTTTCTCTCCTGGAGGCCCTCAGTCAGACCCATTGTTGACATGTGGCAAGACGCTTCTCGGGGTGCGTCTTGCTTGGGCCTCTCTCCTGGAGGCGCTCAGTCAGACCCAGTGGTGACACGTGGCAAGACGTTCCTCGGGGCGTGTCTTTCTTGGGCCTCTCTCCTGGAGGCGCTCGGTCAGACCCAGTGTTGGCATGTGGCAAGACGCTCCTCGGGGCGCGTCTTGCTTGGGCCTCTCTCCTGGAGGCGCTCAGTCAGAACCAGAGGTGACATGTGGCAAGATGCTCCTCGGGGCGCGTCTTGCTTGCGCCTCTCTCCTGGAGGCGCTCAGTCAGACCGAGTGCTGACATGTGGCAAGACGCTCCTCGGGGCGCGTCTTGCTGGGGCTTCTCTCATGGAGGCACTCAGTCAGACCCAGTGTTGACATGTGGCAAGACGCTCCTCGGGGCTCGTCTTGCTTCGGCCTCTCTCCTGGAGGCGCTCACTCAGACCCAGTGGTGACATGTGGCAAGACACTCCTCGGGGCGCGTCTTGCATGGGCCTCTCTCCTGGAGGCCCTCTGTCAGACCCAGTGTTGACATGTGTCAAGACGCTCCTCGGGGCGCGTCTTGCTTGGGCTTCTCTCCTGGAGGCCCTCAGTCAGACCCATTGTTGACATGTGGCAAGACGCTCCTCGGGGCTCGTCTTGCTTCGGCCTCTCTCCTGGAGGCGCTCAGTCAGACCCAGTGGTGACATGTGGCAAGACACTCCTCGGGGCGCGTCTTGCATGGGCCTCTCTCCTGGAGGCCCTCTGTCAGACCCAGTGTTGACATATGTCAAGACGCTCCTCGGGGCGCGTCTTGCTTGGGCTTCTCTCCTGGAGGCCCTCAGTCAGACCCATTGTTGACATGTGGCAAGACGCTCCTCGGGGCGCGTCTTGCTTGGACCTCTCTCCTGGAGGCGCTCAGTCAGACCCAGTGTTGACATGTGGCAAGACGCTCCTCGGGGCGCGTCTTGCTTGGGCTTCTCTCCTGGAGGCCCTCAGTCAGACCCATTGTTGACATGTGGCACTACGCTCCTCGGGGTGCGTCTTGCTTGGGCCTCTCTCCTGGAGGCGCTCAGTCATACCCAGTGTTGACATGTGGCAAGACGCTCCTCGGGGCGCGTCTTGATTGGGCTTCTCTCCTGGAGGCCCTCAGTCAGACCCATTGTTGACATGTGGCAAGACGCTCCTCGGGGCGCGTCTTGCTTGGGCCTCTCTCCTGGAGGCGCTCATTCAGTCCGAGTAGTGACATGTGGCAAGACGCTCCTCGGGGCGCGTCTTGCTTGGGCCTCTCTCCTGGAGGCGCTCAGTCAGACCCAGTGTTGACATGTGGCAAGACGCTCCTCGGGGCGCGTCTTGCTTGGGCTTCTCTCCTGGAGGCCCTCAGTCAGACCCATTGTTGACATGTGGCAAGACGCTCCTCGGGGTGCGTCTTGCTTGGGCCTCTCTCCTGGAGGCGCTCAGTCAGTCCGAGTAGTGACATGTGGCAAGATGCTTCTCGGGGCGCGTCTTGCTTGGGCCTCTCTCCTGGAGGCGCTCAGTCAGACCGAGTGCTGACATGTGGCAAGACGCTCCTCGGGGCGCGTCTTGCTGGGGCTTCTCTCATGGAGGCACTCAGTCAGACCCAGTGTTGACATGTGGCAAGACGCTCCTCGGGGCTCGTCTTGCTTCGGCCTCTCTCCTGGAGGCGCTCAGTCAGACCCAGGGGTGAAACGTGGCAAGATGCTCCTCGGGGCGCGTCTTGCTTGGGCCTCTCTCCTGGAGGCGCTCAGTCAGACCCAGTGTTGACATGTGGCAAGACGCTCCTCGGGGCGCGTCTTGCTTGGGCCTCTCTCCTGGAGGCGCTCAGTCAGACTGAGTAGTGACATGTGGCGTTACGCTCCTCGGGGCGCGTCTTGCTTGGGCCTCTCTCCTGGAGGCGCTCAGTCAGACCCAGTGGTGACATGTGGCAAGACACTCCTCGGGGCGCGTCTTGCTTGGGCCTCTCTCCTGGAGGCCCTCTGTCAGACCCAGTGTTGACATGTGTCAAGACGCTCCTCGGGGCGCGTCTTGCTTGGGCTTCTCTCCTGGAGGCCCTCAGTCAGACCCATTGTTGACATGTGGCAAGACGCTCCTCGGGGCGCGTCTTGCTTGGGCCTCTCTCCTGGAGGCGCTCAGTAAGACCCATTGTTGACATGTGGCAAGACGCTCCTTGGGGCGCGTCTTGCTTGGGCCTCTCTCCTGGAGGCGCTCAGTCAGAACCTGAGGTGACATGTGGCAAGACGCTCCTCGGGGCGCGTCTTGCTTGGGCCTCTCTCCTGGAGGCGCTCAGTCAGACCGAGTGCTGACATAAGGCAAGACGCTCCTCGGGGCGTGTCTTGCTGGGGACTCTCTCCTGGAGGCGCTCAGTCAGACCCAGTGCTGACATGTGGCAAGATGCCCCTCGGGTTGCGTCTTGCTTGGGCCTCTCTCCTGGAGGCGCTCAGTCAGACTGAGTAGTGACATGTGGCCTTACGCTCCTCGGGGCGCGTCTTGCTTGGGCCTCTCTCCTGGAGGCGCTCAGTCAGCCCCAGTGGTGACATGTGGCAAGACACTCCTCGGGGCGCGTCTTGCTTGGGCCTCTCTCCTGGAGGCCCTCTGTCAGACCCAGTGTTGACATGTGTCAAGACGCTCCTCGGGGCGCGTTTTGCTTGGGCTTCTCTCCTGGAGGCCCTCATTCAGACCCATTGTTGACATGTGGCAAGACGCTCCTCGGGGCGCGTCTTGCTTGGGCTTCTCTCCTGGAGGCCCTCAGTCAGACCCATTGTTGACATGTGGCAAGACGCTCCTCGGGGCGCGTCTTGCTTGGGCCTCTCGCCTGGAGGCGCTCAGTCAGAACCAGTGTTGACATGTGGCAAGAAGCTCCTCGGGGCGCGTCTTGTTTGGGCCTCTCTCCTGGAGGCGCTCAGTCAGACCCAGTGTTGACATGTGGCAAGACGCTCCTCGGGGCGCGTCTTGCTTGGGCTTCTCTCCTGGAGGCCCTCAGTCAGACCCATTGTTGACATGTGGCAAGACGCTCCTCGGGGTGCGTCTTGCTTGGGCCTCTCTCCTGGAGGCGCTTAGTCAGTCCGAGTAGTGACATGTGGCAAGATGCTCCTCGGGGTGCGTCTTGCTTGGGCCTCTCTCCTGGAGGCGCTCAGTCAGTCCGAGTAGTGACATGGTGCAAGATGCTCCTCGGGGCGCGTCTTGCTTGGGCCTCTCTCCTGGAGGCGCTCAGTCAGACCCAGTGGTGACATGTGGCAAGACACTCCTCGGGGCGCGTCTTGCTTGGGCCTCTCTCCTGGAGGCCCTCTGTCAGACCCAGTGTTGAAATGTGTCAAGACGCTCCTCGGGGCGCGTCTTGCTTGGGCTTCTCTCCTGGAGGCCCTCAGTCAGACCCATTGTTGACATGTGGCAAGACGCTCCTCGGGGCGCGTCTTGCTTTTGCTTCTCTCCTGGAGGCCCTCAGTCAGACCCATTGTTGACATGTGGCAAGACGCTCCTCGGGGCGCGTCTTGCTTGGGCCTCTCGCCTGGAGGCGCTCAGTCAGAACCAGTGTTGACATGTGGCAAGAAGCTCCTCGGGGCGCGTCTTGCTTGGGCCTCTCTCCTGGAGGCGCTCAGTCAGACCCAGTGTTGACATGTGGCAAGACGCTCCTCGGGGCGCGTCTTGCTTGGGCTTCTCTCCTGGAGAACCTCAGTCAGACCCATTGTTTACATGTGGCAAGACGCTCCTCGGGGTGCGTCTTGCTTGGGCCTCTCTCCTGGAGGCGCTCAGTCAGTCCGAGTAGTGACATGTGGCAAGATGCTCCTCGGGGCGCGTCTTGCTTGGGCCTCTCTCCTGGATGCGCTCAGTCAGACCGAGTGCTGACATGTGGCAATACGCTCCTCGGGGCGCGTCTTGCTGGGGCTTCTCTCATGGAGGCACTCAGTCAGACCCAGTGTTGACATGTGGCAAGACGCTCCTCGGGGCTCGTCTTGCTTGGGCCTCTCTCCTGGAGGCGCTCAGTCAGACCCAGTGGTGAATCGTGGCCAGACGCTCCTCAGGGCGCGTCTTGCTTGGGCCTCTCTCCTGGAGGCGCTCAGTCAGACTGAGTAGTGACATGTGGCCTGACGCTCCTCGGGGCGCGTCTTGCATGGGCCTCTCTCCTGGAGGCCCTCTGTCAGACCCAGTGTTGACATGTGTCAAGACGCTCCTCGGGGCACGTCTTGCTTGGGCTTCTCTCCTGGAGGCCCTCAGTCAGACCCATTGTTGACATGTGGCAAGACGCTCCTCGGGGCGTGTCTTGCTTGGGCTTCTCTCCTGGAGGCCCTCAGTCAGACCCATTGTTGACATGTGGCAAGACGCTTCTCGGGGTGCGTCTTGCTTGGGCCTCTCTCCTGGAGGCGCTCAGTCAGACCCAGTGGTGACACGTGGAAAGACGCTCCTCGGGGCGTGTCTTTCTTGGGCCTCTCTCCTCGAGGCGCTCAGTCAGACCCAGTGTTGACATGTGGCAAGACGCTCCTCGGGGCGCGTATTAGTTGGGCCTCTCTCCTGGAGGCGCTCAGTCAGAACCAGAGGTGACATGTGGCAAGATGCTCCTCGGGGCGCGTCTTGCTTGCGCCTCTCTCCTGGAGGCGCTCAGTCAGACCGAGTGCTGACATGTGGCAAGACGCTCCTCGGGGCGCGTCTTGCTGGGGCTTCTCTCATGGAGGCACTCAGTCAGACCCAGTGTTGACATGTGGCCTGACGCTCCTCGGGGCGCGTCTTGCTTTGGCCTCTCTCCTGGAGGCGCTCAGTCAGACCCAGTGGTGACATGTGGCAAGACACTCCTCGGGGCGCGTCTTGCATGGGCCTCTCTCCTGGAGGCCCTCTGTCAGACCCAGTGTTGACATGTGTCAAGACGCTCCTCGGGGCACGTCTTGCTTGGGCTTCTCTCCTGGAGGCCCTCAGTCAGACCCATTGTTGACATGTGGCAAGACGCTCCTCGGGGCGCGTCTTGCTTGGGCTTCTCTCCTGGAGGCCCTCAGTCAGACCCATTGTTGACATGTGGCAAGACGCTTCTCGGGGTGCGTCTTGCTTGGGCCTCTCTCCTGGAGGCGCTCAGTCAGACCCAGTGGTGACACGTGGCAAGACGCTCCTCGGGGCGTGTCTTTCTTGGGCCTCTCTCCTGGAGGCGCTCAGTCAGACCCAGTGTTGGCATGTGGCAAGACGCTCCTCGGGGCGCGTCTTGCTTGGGCCTCTCTCCTGGAGGCGCTCAGTCAGAACCAGAGGTGACATGTGGCAAGATGCTCCTCGGGGCGCGTCTTGCTTGCGCCTCTCTCCTGGAGGCGCTCAGTCAGACCCAGTGGTGACATGTGGCAAGACACTCCTCGGGGCGCGTCTTGCATGGGCCTCTCTCCTGGAGGCCCTCTGTCAGACCCAGTGTTGACATGTGTCAAGACGCTCCTCGGGGCGCGTCTTGCTTGGGCTTCTCTCCTGGAGGCCCTCAGTCAGACCCATTGTTGACATGTGGCAAGACGCTCCTCGGGGCTCGTCTTGCTTCGGCCTCTCTCCTGGAGGCCCTCAGTCAGACCCAGTGGTGACATGTGGCAAGACACTCCTCGGGGCGCGTCTTGCATGGGCCTCTCTCCTGGAGGCCCTCTGTCAGACCCAGTGTTGACATATGTCAAGACGCTCCTCGGGGCGCGTCTTGCTTGGGCTTCTCTCCTGGAGGCCCTCAGTCAGACCCATTGTTGACATGTGGCAAGACGCTCCTCGGGGCGCGTCTTGCTTGGACCTCTCTCCTGGAGGCGCTCAGTCAGACCCAGTGTTGACATGTGGCAAGACGCTCCTCGGGGCGCGTCTTGCTTGGGCTTCTCTCCTGGAGGCCCTCAGTCAGACCCATTGTTGACATGTGGCACTACGCTCCTCGGGGTGCGTCTTGCTTGGGCCTCTCTCCTGGAGGCGCTCAGTCAGACCCAGTGTTGACATGTGGCAAGACGCTCCTCGGGGCGCGTCTTGATTGGGCTTCTCTCCTGGAGGCCCTCAGTCAGACCCATTGTTGACATGTGGCAAGACGCTCCTCGGGGCGCGTCTTGCTTGGGCCTCTCTCCTGGAGGCGCTCATTCAGTCCGAGTAGTGACATGTGGCAAGACGCTCCTCGGGGCGCGTCTTGCTTTGGCCTCTCTCCTGGAGGCGCTCAGTCAGACCCAGTGTTGACATGTTGCAAGACGCTCCTCGGGGCGCGTCTTGCTTGGGCTTCTCTCCTGGAGGCCCTCAGTCAGACCCATTGTTGACATGTGGCAAGACGCTCCTCGGGGTGCGTCTTGCTTGGGCCTCTCTCCTGGAGGCCCTCAGTCAGACCCATTGTTGACATGTGGCAAGACGCTCCTCGGGGGGCGTCTTGCTTGGGCCTCTCTCCTGGAGGCGCTCAGTCAGACCCAGTGTTGACATGTGGCAAGACGCTCCTCGGGGCGCGTCTTGCTTGGGCCTTTCTCCTGGAGGCGCTCAGTACGACCCAGTGTTGACATGTGGCAAGACGCTCCTCGGGGTGCGTCTTGATTGGGCTTCTCTCCTGGAGGCCCTCAGTCAGACCCATTGTTGACATGTGGCAAGACGCTCCTCGGGGTGCGTCTTGCTTGGGCCTCTCTCCTGGAGGTGCTCAGTCAGACCCAGTGGTGACACGTGGCAAGGCGCTCCTCGGGGCGTGTCTTGCTTGGGCCTCTCTCCTGGAGGCGCTCAGTCAGACCCAGTGTTGGCATGTGGCAAGACGCTCCTCGGGGCGCGTCTTGCTTGGGCCTCTCTCCTGGAGGCGCTCAGTCAGACCCAGTGTTGACATGTGGCAAGACGCTCCTCGGGGCGCCTCTTGATTGGGCTTCTCTCCTGGAGGCCCTCAGTCAGACCCATTGTTGACATGTGGCAAGACGCTCCTCGGGGCGCGTCTTGCTTGGGCCTCTCTCCTGGAGGCGCTCAGTCAGACCCAGTGTTGACATGTGGCAAGACGCTCCTCGGGGCGCGTCTTGATTGGGCTTCTCTCCTGGAGGCCCTCAGTCAGACCCATTGTTCACATGTGGCAAGACGCTCCTCGGGGCGCGTCTTGCTTGGGCTTCTCTCCTGGAGGCGCTCAGTCAGACCCAGTGTTGACATGTGGCAAGACGCTCCTCGGGGCGCGACTTGATTGGGCTTCTCTCCTGGAGGCCCTCAGTCAGACCCATTGTTGACATGTGGCAAGACGCTCCTCGGGGCGCGTCTTGCTTGGGCCTCTCTCCTGGAGGCGCTCAGTCAGACCCAGTGTTGACATGTGGCAAGACGCTCCTCGGGGCGCGTCTTGATTGGGCTTCTCTCCTGGAGGCCCTCAGTCAGACCCATTGTTGACATGTGGCAAGACGCTCCTCGGGGCGCGTCTTGCTTGGGCCTCTCTCCTGGAGGCGCTCATTCAGTCCGAGTAGTGACATGTGGCAAGACGCTCCTCGGGGCGCGTCTTGCTTGGGCCTCTCTCCTGGAGGCGCTCAGTCAGACCCAGTGTTGACATGTGGCAAGACGCTCCTCGGGGCGCGTCTTGCTTGGGCTTCTCTCCTGGAGGCCCTCAGTCAGACCCATTGTTGACATGTGGCAAGACGCTCCTCGGGGTGCGTCTTGCTTGGGCCTCTCTCCTGGAGGTGCTCAGTCAGACCCAGTGGTGACACGTGGCAAGGCGCTCCTCGGGGCGTGTCTTGCTTGGGCCTCTCTCCTGGAGGCGCTCAGTCAGACCCAGTGTTGGCATGTGGCAAGACGCTCCTCGGGGCGCGTCTTGCTTGGGCCTCTCTCCTGGAGGCGCTCAGTCAGACCCAGTGTTGACATGTGGCAAGACGCTCCTCGGGGCGCCTCTTGATTGGGCTTCTCTCCTGGAGGCCCTCAGTCAGACCCATTGTTGACATGTGGCAAGACGCTCCTCGGGGCGCGTCTTGCTTGGGCCTCTCTCCTGGAGGCGCTCAGTCAGACCCAGTGTTGACATGTGGCAAGACGCTCCTCGGGGCGCGTCTTGATTGGGCTTCTCTCCTGGAGGCCCTCAGTCAGACCCATTGTTCACATGTGGCAAGACGCTCCTCGGGGCGCGTCTTGCTTGGGCTTCTCTCCTGGAGGCGCTCAGTCAGACCCAGTGTTGACATGTGGCAAGACGCTCCTCGGGGCGCGACTTGATTGGGCTTCTCTCCTGGAGGCCCTCAGTCAGACCCATTGTTGACATGTGGCAAGACGCTCCTCGGGGCGCGTCTTGCTTGGGCCTCTCTCCTGGAGGCGCTCAGTCAGACCCAGTGTTGACATGTGGCAAGACGCTCCTCGGGGCGCGTCTTGATTGGGCTTCTCTCCTGGAGGCCCTCAGTCAGACCCATTGTTGACATGTGGCAAGACGCTCCTCGGGGCGCGTCTTGCTTGGGCCTCTCTCCTGGAGGCGCTCATTCAGTCCGAGTAGTGACATGTGGCAAGACGCTCCTCGGGGCGCGTCTTGCTTGGGCCTCTCTCCTGGAGGCGCTCAGTCAGACCCAGTGTTGACATGTGGCAAGACGCTCCTCGGGGCGCGTCTTGCTTGGGCTTCTCTCCTGGAGGCCCTCAGTCAGACCCATTGTTGACATGTGGCAAGACGCTCCTCGGGGTGCGTCTTGCTTGGGCCTCTCTCCTGGAGGCGCTCAGTCAGTCCGAGTAGTGACATGTGGCAAGATGCTTCTCGGGGCGCGTCTTGCTTGGGCCTCTCTCCTGGAGGCGCTCAGTGAGACCGAGTGCTGACATGTGGCAAGACGCTCCTCGGGGCGCGTCTTGCTGGGGCTTCTCTCATGGAGGCACTCAGTCAGACCCAGTGTTGACATGTGGCAAGACGCTCCTCGGGGCTCGTCTTGCTTGGGCCTCTCTCCTGGAGGCGCTCAGTCAGACCCAGGGGTGAAACGTGGCAAGATGCTCCTCGGGGCGCGTCTTGCTTGGGCCTCTCTCCTGGAGGCGCTCAGTCAGACCCAGTGTTGACATGTGGCAAGACGCTCCTCGGGGCGCGTCTTGCTTGGGCTTCTCTCCTGGAGGCGCTCAGTCAGACCCAGTGGTGACACGTGGCAAGACGCTTCTCGGGGCGTGTCTTGCTTGGGCCTCTCTCCTGGAGGCGCTCAGTCAGAACCAGAGGTGACATGTGGCAAGACGCTCCTCGGGGCGCGTTTTGCTTGGGCCTCTTTCCTGGAGGCCCTCAGTCAGACCCATTGTTGACATGTGGCAAGACGCTCCTCGGGGTGCGTCTTGCTTGGGCCTCTCTCCTGGAGGTGCTCAGTCAGACCCAGTGGTGACACGTGGCAAGGCGCTCCTCGGGGCGTGTCTTGCTTGGGCCTCTCTCCTGGAGGCGCTCAGTCAGACCCAGTGTTGGCATGTGGCAAGACGCTCCTCGGGGCGCGTCTTGCTTGGGCCTCTCTCCTGGAGGCGCTCAGTCAGACCCAGTGTTGACATGTGGCAAGACGCTCCTCGGGGCGCCTCTTGATTGGGCTTCTCTCCTGGAGGCCCTCAGTCAGACCCATTGTTGACATGTGGCAAGACGCTCCTCGGGGCGCGTCTTGCTTGGGCCTCTCTCCTGGAGGCGCTCAGTCAGACCCAGTGTTGACATGTGGCAAGACGCTCCTCGGGGCTCGTCTTGATTGGGCTTCTCTCCTGGAGGCCCTCAGTCAGACCCATTGTTCACATGTGGCAAGACGCTCCTCGGGGCGCGTCTTGCTTGGGCTTCTCTCCTGGAGGCGCTCAGTCAGACCCAGTGTTGACATGTGGCAAGACGCTCCTCGGGGCGCCTCTTGATTGGGCTTCTCTCCTGGAGGCCCTCAGTCAGACCCATTGTTGACATGTGGCAAGACGCTCCTCGGGGGGCGTCTTGCTTGGGCCTCTCTCCTGGAGGCGCTCAGTCAGACCCAGTGTTGACATGTGGCAAGACGCTCCTCGGCGCGCGTCTTGCTTGGGCCTCTCTCCTGGAGGCGCTCAGTCAGACCCAGTGTTGACATGTGGCAAGACGCTCCTCGGGGCGCGTCTTGATTGGGCTTCTCTCCTGGAGGCCCTCAGTCATACCCATTGTTGACATGTTGCAAGACGCTCCTCGGGGTGCGTCTTGCTTGGGCCTCTCTCCTGGAGGTGCTCAGTCAGACCCAGTGGTGACACGTGGCAAGGCGCTCCTCGGGGCGTGTCTTGCTTGGGCCTCTCTCCTGGAGGCGCTCAGTCAGACCCAGTGTTGACATGTGGGAAGACGCTCCTCGGGGCGCCTCTTGATTGGGCTTCTCTCCTGGAGGCCCTCAGTCAGACCCATTGTTGACATGTGGCAAGACGCTCCTCGGGGCGCGTCTTGCTTGGGCCTCTCTCCTGGAGGCGCTCAGTCAGACCCAGTGTTGACATGTGGCAAGACGCTCCTCGGGGCGCGTCTTGATTGGGCTTCTCTCCTGGAGGCCCTCAGTCAGACCCATTGTTGACATGTGGCAAGACGCTCCTCAGGGCGCGTCTTGCTTGGGCTTCTCTCCTGGAGGCCCTCAGTCAGACCCATTGTTGACATGTGGCAAGACGCTCCTCGGGGTGCGTCTTGCTTGGGCCTCTCTCCTGGAGGCGCTCAGTCAGTCCGAGTAGTGACATGTGGCAAGATGCTCCTCGGGGCGCGTCTTGCTTGGGCCTCTCTCCTGGAGGCGCTCAGTCAGACCCAGTGTTGACATGTGGCAAGACGCTCCTCGGGGCGCGTCTTGCTTGGGCTTCTCTCCTGGAGGCCCTCAGTCAGACCCATTGTTGACATGTGGCAAGACGCTCCTCGGGGTGCGTCTTGCTTGGGCCTCTCTCCTGGAGGCTCTCAGTCAGTCCGAGTAGTGACATGTGGCAAGATGCTCCTCGGGGCGCGTCTTGCTTGGGCCTCTCTCCTGGAGGCGCTCAGTCAGACCGAGTGCTGACATGTGGCAAGACGCTCCTCGGGGCGCGTCTTGCTGGGGCTTCTCTCATGGAGGCACTCAGTCAGACCCAGTGTTGACATGTGGCAAGACGCTCCTCGGGGCTAGTCTTGCTTGGGCCTCTCTCCTGGAGGCGCTCAGTCAGACCCAGTGGTGAAACGTGGCAAGACGCTCCTCGGGGCGCGTCTTGCTTGGGCCTCTCTCCTGGAGGCGCTCAGTCAGACTGAGTAGTGACATGTGGCCTGACGCTCCTCGGGGCGCGTCTTGCTTCGGCCTCTCTCCTGGAGGCGCTCAGTCAGACCCAGTGGTGACATGTGGCAAGACACTCCTCGGGGCGCGTCTTGCATGGGCCTCTCTCCTGGAGGCCCTCTGTCAGACCCAGTGTTGACATGTGTCAAGACGCTCCTCGGGGCGCGTCTTGCTTGGGCTTCTCTCCTGGAGGCCTTCAGTCAGACCCATTGTTTACATGTGGCAAGACGCTCCTCGGGGCGCGTCTTGCTTGGGCCTCACTCCTGGAGGCGCTCAGTCAGACCCAGTGTTGACATGTGGCAAGACACTCCTCGGGGCGCGTCTTGCTTGGGCTTCTCTCCTGGAGGCCCTCAGTCAGACCCATTGTTGACATGTGGCAAGACGCTCCTCGGGGCGCGTCTTGCTTGGGCCTCTCTCCTGGAGGCGCTCAGTCAGACCCAGTGTTGACATGTGGCAAGACGCTCCTCGGGGCTCGTCTTGATTGGGCTTCTCTCCTGGAGGCCCTCAGTCAGACCCATTGTTCACATGTGGCAAGACGCTCCTCGGGGCGCGTCTTGCTTGGGCTTCTCTCCTGGAGGCGCTCAGTCAGACCCAGTGTTGACATGTGGCAAGACGCTCCTCGGGGCGCCTCTTGATTGGGCTTCTCTCCTGGAGGCCCTCAGTCAGACCCATTGTTGACATGTGGCAAGACGCTCCTCGGGGGGCGTCTTGCTTGGGCCTCTCTCCTGGAGGCGCTCAGTCAGACCCAGTGTTGACATGTGGCAAGACGCTCCTCGGCGCGCGTCTTGCTTGGGCCTCTCTCCTGGAGGCGCTCAGTCAGACCCAGTGTTGACATGTGGCAAGACGCTCCTCGGGGCGCGTCTTGATTGGGCTTCTCTCCTGGAGGCCCTCAGTCATACCCATTGTTGACATGTTGCAAGACGCTCCTCGGGGTGCGTCTTGCTTGGGCCTCTCTCCTGGAGGTGCTCAGTCAGACCCAGTGGTGACACGTGGCAAGGCGCTCCTCGGGGCGTGTCTTGCTTGGGCCTCTCTCCTGGAGGCGCTCAGTCAGACCCAGTGTTGACATGTGGGAAGACGCTCCTCGGGGCGCCTCTTGATTGGGCTTCTCTCCTGGAGGCCCTCAGTCAGACCCATTGTTGACATGTGGCAAGACGCTCCTCGGGGCGCGTCTTGCTTGGGCCTCTCTCCTGGAGGCGCTCAGTCAGACCCAGTGTTGACATGTGGCAAGACGCTCCTCGGGGCGCGTCTTGATTGGGCTTCTCTCCTGGAGGCCCTCAGTCAGACCCATTGTTGACATGTGGCAAGACGCTCCTCAGGGCGCGTCTTGCTTGGGCTTCTCTCCTGGAGGCCCTCAGTCAGACCCATTGTTGACATGTGGCAAGACGCTCCTCGGGGTGCGTCTTGCTTGGGCCTCTCTCCTGGAGGCGCTCAGTCAGTCCGAGTAGTGACATGTGGCAAGATGCTCCTCGGGGCGCGTCTTGCTTGGGCCTCTCTCCTGGAGGCGCTCAGTCAGACCCAGTGTTGACATGTGGCAAGACGCTCCTCGGGGCGCGTCTTGCTTGGGCTTCTCTCCTGGAGGCCCTCAGTCAGACCCATTGTTGACATGTGGCAAGACGCTCCTCGGGGTGCGTCTTGCTTGGGCCTCTCTCCTGGAGGCTCTCAGTCAGTCCGAGTAGTGACATGTGGCAAGATGCTCCTCGGGGCGCGTCTTGCTTGGGCCTCTCTCCTGGAGGCGCTCAGTCAGACCGAGTGCTGACATGTGGCAAGACGCTCCTCGGGGCGCGTCTTGCTGGGGCTTCTCTCATGGAGGCACTCAGTCAGACCCAGTGTTGACATGTGGCAAGACGCTCCTCGGGGCTAGTCTTGCTTGGGCCTCTCTCCTGGAGGCGCTCAGTCAGACCCAGTGGTGAAACGTGGCAAGACGCTCCTCGGGGCGCGTCTTGCTTGGGCCTCTCTCCTGGAGGCGCTCAGTCAGACTGACTAGTGACATGTGGCCTGACGCTCCTCGGGGCGCGTCTTGCTTCGGCCTCTCTCCTGGAGGCGCTCAGTCAGACCCAGTGGTGACATGTGGCAAGACACTCCTCGGGGCGCGTCTTGCATGGGCCTCTCTCCTGGAGGCCCTCTGTCAGACCCAGTGTTGACATGTGTCAAGACGCTCCTCGGGGCGCGTCTTGCTTGGGCTTCTCTCCTGGAGGCCTTCAGTCAGACCCATTGTTTACATGTGGCAAGACGCTCCTCGGGGCGCGTCTTGCTTGGGCCTCACTCCTGGAGGCGCTCAGTCAGACCCAGTGTTGGCATGTGGCAAGACGCTCCTCGGGGTGCGTCTTGCTTGGGCCTCTCTCCTGGAGGCGCTCAGTCAGAACCAGAGGTGACATGTGGCAAGACGCTCCTCGGGGCGCGTCTTGCTTGGGCCTCTTTCCTGGAGGCCCTCTGTCAGACCCAGTGTTGACATGTGGCAAGACACTCCTCCGGGCGCGTCTTGCTTGGGCCTCTCTCCTGGAGGCGCTCAGTCAGACCCAGTGTTGACATGTGGCAAGACGCTCCTCGGGGTGCGTCTTGCTTGGGCCTCTCTCCTGGAGGTGCTCAGTCAGACCCAGTGGTGACACGTGGCAAGACGCTCCTCGGGGCGTGTCTTGCTTGGGCCTCTCTCCTGGAGGCGCTCAGTCAGACCCAGTGTTGGCATGTGGCAAGACGCTCCTCGGGGCGCGTCTTGCATGGGCCTCTCTCCTGGAGGCGCTCAGTCAGAACCAGAGGTGACATGTGGCAAGACGCTCCTCGGGGCGCGTCTTGCTTGGGCCTCTTTCCTGGAGGCCCTCAGTCAGACCCAGTGTTGACATGTGGCAAGACGCTCCTCCGGGCGCATCTTGCTTGGGCCTCTCTCCTGGAGGCGCTCAGTCAGACCCAATGTTGACATGTGGCAAGACGCTCCTTGGGGCGCCTCTTGATTGGGCTTCTCTCCTGGAGTCCCTCAGTCAGACCCATTGTTGACATGTTGCAAGACGCTCCTCGGGGCGCGTCTTGCTTGGGCCTCTCTCCTGGAGGCGCTCAGTCAGACCCAGTGTTGACATGTGGCACGACGCTCCTCGGGGCGCGTCTTGATTGGGCTTCTCTCCTGGAGGCCCTCAGTCAGACCCATTGTTGACATGTGGCAAGACGCTCCTCGGGGCGCGTCTTGATTGGGCTTCTCTCCTGGAGGCCCTCAGTCAGACCCATTGTTGACATGTGGCAAGACGCTCCTCGGGGCGCGTCTTGCTTGGGCCTCTCTCCTGGAGGCACTCAGTCAGTCCGAGTAGTGACATGTGGCAAGATGCTCCTCGGGGCGCGTCTTGCTTGGGCCTCTCTCCTGGAGGCGATCAGTCAGACCCAGTGTTGACATGTGGCAAGACGCTCCTCGGGGCGCGTCTTGCTTGGGCTTCTCTCCTGGAGGCCTTCAGTCAGACCCATTGTTTACATGTGGCAAGACGCTCCTCGGGGCGCGTCTTGCTTGGGCCTCTCTCCTGGAGGCGCTCAGTCGGACCCAGTGTTGACATGTGGCAAGACGCTCCTCGGGGCGCGTCTTGCTTGGATTTCTCTCCTGGAGGCCCTCAGTCAGACCCATTGTTGACATGTGGCAAGACGCTCCTTGGGGTGCGTCTTGCTTGGACCTCTCTCCTGGAGGCGCTCAGTCAGACCCAGTGTTGGCATGTGGCAAGACGCTCCTCGGGGTGCGTCTTGCTTGGGCCTCTCTCCTGGAGGCGCTCAGTCAGAACCAGAGGTGACATGTGGCAAGACGCTCCTCGGGGCACATCTTGCTTGGGCCTCTTTCCTGGAGGCCCTCTGTCAGACCCAGTGTTGACATGTGGCAAGACGCTTATCCGGGCGCGTCTTGCTTGGGCCTCTCTCCTGGAGGCGCTCAGTCAGACCCAGTGTTGACATGTGGCAAGACGCTCCTCGGGGCGCGTCTTGATTGGGCTTCTCTCCTGGAGGCCCTCAGTCAGACTCATTGTTGACATGTGGCAAGACGCTCCTCGGGGCGCGTCTTGCTTGGCCCTCTCTCCTGGAGGCGCTCAGTCAGACCCAGTGTTGACATGTGGCAAGACGCTCCTCGGGGCGCGTCTTGATTGGGCTTCTCTCCTGGAGGCCCTCAGTCAGACCCATTGTTGACATGTGGCAAGACGCTCCTCGGGGCGCGTCTTGCTTGGGCCTCTCTCCTGGAGGCGCTCATTCAGTCCGAGTAGTGACATGTGGCAAGATGCTCCTCGGGGCGCGTCTTGCTTGGGCCTCTCTCCTGAAGGCGCTCAGTCAGACCCAGTGTTGACATGTGGCAAGACGCTCCTCGGGGCGCTTCTTGCTTGGGCTTCTCTCCTGGAGGCCCTCAGTCAGACCCATTGTTGACATGTGGCAAGACGCTCCTCGGGGTGCGTCTTGCTTGGGCCTCTCTCCTGGAGGCGCTCAGTCAGTCCGAGTAGTGACATGTGGCAAGATGCTCCTCGGGGCGCGTCTTGCTTGGGCCTCTCTCCTGGAGGCGCTCAGTCAGACCGAGTGCTGACATGTGGCCTGACGCTCCTCGGGGCGCGTCTTGCTTCGGCCTCTCTCCTGGAGGTGCTCAGTCAGACCCAGTGGTGACATGTGTCAAGACGCTCCTCGGGGCGCGTCTTGCTTGGGCTTCTCTCCTGGAGAACCTCAGTCAGACCCATTGTTGACATGTGGCATGACGCTCCTCGGGGCGCGTCTTGCTTGGGCCTCTCTCCTGGAGGCGCTCAGTCAGAACCAGAGGTGACATGTGGCAAGACGCTCCTCGGGGCGCGTCTTGCTTGGGCTTCTCTCCTGGAGAACCTCAGTCAGACCCATTGTTGACATGTGGCATGACGCTCCTCGGGGCGCGTCTTGCTTGGGCCTCTCTCCTGGAGGCGCTCAGTCAGAACCAGAGGTGACATGTGGCAAGACGCTCCTCGGGGCGCGTCTTGCTTGGGCCTCTTTCCTGGAGGCCCTCAGTCAGACCCATTGTTGACATGTGGCAAGACGCTCCTCGGGGCGCGTCTTGATTGGGCTTCTCTCCTGGAGGCCCTCAGTCAGACCCATTGTTGACATGTGGCAAGACGCTCCTCGGGGCGCGTCTTGCTTGGGCTTCTCTCCTGGAGGCCCTCAGTCAGACCCATTGTTGACATGTGGCAAGACGCTCCTCGGGGTGCGTCTTGCTTGGGCCTCTCTCCTGGAGGCGCTCAGTCAGTCCGAGTAGTGACATGTGGCAAGATGCTCCTCGGGGCGCATCTTGCTTGGGCCTCTCTCCTGGAGGCGCTCAGTCAGACCCAGTGTTGACATGTGGCAAGACGCTCCTCGGGGCGCGTCTTGCTTGGGCTTCTCTCCTGGAGGCCCTCAGTCAGACCCATTGTTGACATGTGGCAAGACGCTCCTCGGGGTGCGTCTTGCTTGGGCCTCTCTCCTGGAGGCGCTAAGTCAGTCCGAGTAGTGACATGTGGCAAGATGCTCCTCGGGGCGCGTCTTGCTTGGGCCTCTCTCCTGGAGGCGCTCAGTCAGACCGAGTGCTGACATGTGGCAAGACGCTCCTCGGGGCGCGTCTTGCTGGGGCTTCTCTCATGGAGGCACTCAGTCAGACCCAGTGTTGACATGTGGCAAGACGCTCCTCGGGGCTCGTCTTGCTTGGGCCTCTCTCCTGGAGGCGCTCAGTCAGACCCAGTGGTGAAACGTGGCAAGACGCTCCTCGGGGCGCGTCTTGCTTGGGCCTCTCTCCTGGAGGCGCTCAGTCAGACTGAGTAGTGACATGTGGCCTGACGCTCCTCGGGGCGCCTCTTGCTTCGGCCTCTCTCCTGGAGGCGCTCGGTCAGACCCAGTGGTGACATGTGGCAAGACACTCCTCGGGGCGCGTCTTGCATGGGCCTTTCTCCTGGAGGCCCTCTGTCAGACCCAGTGTTGACATGTATCAAGACGCTCCTCGGGGCGCGTCTTGCTTGGGCTTCTCTCCTGGAGGCCCTCAGTCAGACCCATTGTTTACATGTGGCAAGACGCTCCTCGGGGCGCGTCTTGCTTGGGCCTCTCTCCTGGAGGCGCTCAGTCAGACCCAGTGTTTACATGTGGCAAGACGCTCCTCGGGGCGCGTCTTGCTTGGGCTTCTCTCCTGGAGGCCCTCAGTCAGACCCATTGTTGACATGTGGCAAGACGCTCCTCGGGGTGCGTCTTGCTTGGGCCTCTCTCCTGGAGGCACTCAGTCAGACCCAGTGGTGACACGTGGCAAGACGCTCCTCGGGGCGTGTCTTGCTTGGGCCTCTCTCCTGGAGGCGCTCAGTCAGACCCAGTGTTGGCATGTGGCAAGACGCTCCTCGGGGTGCGTCTTGCTTGGGCCTCTCTCCTGGAGGCGCTCAGTCAAAACCAGAGGTGACATGTGGCAAGACGCTCCTCGGGGCGTGTCTTGCTTGGGCCTCTTTCCTGGAGGCCCTCTGTCAGACCCAGTGTTGACATGTGGCAAGACGCTCCTCCGGGCGCGTCTTGCTTGGGCCTCTCTCCTGGAGGCGCTCAGTCAGACCCAGTGTTGACATGTGGCAAGACGCTCCTCGGGGCGCGTCTTGATTTGGGCTTCTCTCCTGGAGGCCCTCAGTCAGACTCATTGTTGACATGTGGCAAGACGCTCCTCGGGGCGCGTCTTGCTTGGGCCTCTCTCCTGGAGGCGCTCAGTCAGACCCAGTGTTGACATGTGGCAAGACGCTCCTCGGGGCACGTCTTGATTGGGCTTCTCTCCTGGAGGCCCTCAGTCAGACCCATTGTTGACATGTGGCAAGACACTCCTCGGGGCGCGTCTTGCTTGGGCCTCTCTCCTGGAGGCGCTCATTCAGTCCGAGTAGTGACATGTGGCAAGATGCTCCTCGGGGCGTATCTTGCCTGGGCCTCTCTCCTGGAGGCGCTCAGTCAGACCCAGTGTTGACATGTGGCAAGACGCTCCTCGGGGCGCGTCTTGCTTGGGCTTCTCTCATGGAGGCCCTCATCAGACCCATTGTTGACATGTGGCAAGACGCTCCTCGGGGTGCGTCTTGCTTGGGCCTCTCTCCTGGAGGCGCTCAGTCAGTCCGAGTAGTGACATGTGGCAAGATGCTCCTCGGGGCGCGTCTTGCTTGGGCCTCTCTCCTGGAGGCGCTCAGTCAGACCGAGTGCTGACATGTGGCAAGACGCTCCTCGGGGCGCGTCTTGCTGGGGCTTCTCTCATGGAGGCACTCAGTCAGACCCAGTGTTGACATGTGGCAAGACGCTCCTCGGGGCTCGTCTTGCTTGGGCCTCTCTTCTGGAGGCGCTCAGTCAGACCCAGTGGTGAAACGTGGCAAGACGCTCCTCGGGGCGCGTATTGCTTGGGCCTCTCTCCTGGAGGCGCTCAGTCAGACTGAGTAGTGACATGTGGCCTGACGCTCCTCGGGGCGCGTCTTGCTTCGGTCTCTCTCCTGGAGGCGCTCAGTCAGGCCCAGTGGTGACATGTGGTAAGACACTCCTCGGGGCGCGTCTTGCATGGGCCTCTCTCCTGGAGGCCCTCTGTCAGACCCAGTGTTGACATGTGTCAAGACGCTCCTCGGGGCGCGTCTTGCTTGGGCTTCTCTCCTGGAGGCCCTCAGTCAGACCCATTGTTGACATGTGGCAAGACGCTCCTCGGGGCGCGTCTTGCTTGGGCCTCTCTCCTGGAGGCCCTCAGTAAGACCCATTGTTGACATGTGGCAAGACGCTCCTCGGGGCGCGTCTTGCTTCGGCCTCTCTCCTGGAGGCGCTCAGTCAGACCCAGTGGTGACATGTGGCAAGACACTCCTCGGGGCGCGTCTTGCATGGGCCTCTCTCCTGGAGGCCCTCTGTAAGACCCAGTGTTGACATGTGTCAAGACGCTCCTCGGGGCGCGTCGTGCTTGGGCTTCTCTCCTGGAGGCCCTCTGTCAGACCCATTGTTGACATGTGGCATGACGCTCCTCGGGGCGCGTCTTGCTTGGGCCTCTCTCCTGGAGGCGCTCAGTCAGAACCAGAGGTGACATGTGGCAAGACGCTCCTCGGGGCGCATCTTGCTTGGGCCTCTTTCCTGGAGGCCCTCAGTCAGACCCATTGTTGACATGTGGCAAGACGCTCCTCGGGGCGCGTCTTGCTGGGGCTTCTCTCATGGAGGCACTCAGTCAGACCCAGTTTTGACATGTGGCAAGACGCTCCTCGGGGCTCGTCTTGCTTGGGCCTCTCTCCTGGAGGCGCTCAGTCAGACCCAGTGGTGAAACGTGGCAAGACGCTCCTCGGGGCGCGTCTTGCTTGGGCCTCTCTCCTGGAGGCGCTCAGTCAGACTGAGTAGTGACATGTGGCCTGACGCTCCTCGGGGCGCGTCTTGCTTCGGCCTCTCTCCTGGAGGCGCTCAGTCAGACCCAGTGGTGACATGTGGCAAGACACTCCTCGGGGCGCGTCTTGCATGTGCCTCTCTCCTTGAGGCCCTCTGTCAGACCCAGTGTTGACATGTGTCAAGACGCTCCTCGGGGCGCGTCTTGCTTGGGCTTCTCTCCTGGAGGCCCTCAGTCAGACCCAGTGTTGACATGTGTCAAGACGCTCCTCTGGGCGTGTCTTGCTTGGGCCTCTCTCCTGGAGGCGCTCAGTCAGACTCATTGTTGACATGTGGCAAGACGCTCCTCGGGGCGCGTCTTGCTTGGGCCTCTCTCCTGGAGGCAATCAGTCAGACCCAGTGTTGACATGTGGCAAGACGCTCCTCGGGGCGCGTCTTGATTGGGCTTCTCTCCTGGAGGCCCTCAGTCAGACCCATTGTTGACATGTGGCAAGACGCTCCTTGGGGCGCGTCTTGCTTGGGCCTCTCTCCTGGAGGCGCTCATTCAGTCCGAGTAGTGACATGTGGCAAGATGCTCCTCGGGGCGCGTCTTGCTTGGGCCTCTCTCCTGGAGGCGCTCAGTCAGACCCAGTGTTGACATGTGGCAAGACGCTCCTCGGGGCGCGTCTTGCTTGGGCTTCTCTCCTGGAGGCCCTCAGTCAGACCCATTGTTGACATGTGGCAAGACGCTCCTCGGGGCTCGTCTTGCTTGGGCCTCTCTCCTGGAGGCGCTCAGTCAGACCCAGTGGTGAAACATGGCAAGACGCTCCTCGGGGCGCGTATTGCTTGGGCCTCTCTCCTGGAGGCGCTCAGTCAGACTGAGTAGTGACATGTGGCCTGACGCTCCTCGGGGCGCGTCTTGCTTCGGCCTCTCTCCTGGAGGCCCTCTGTCAGACCCAGTGTTGACATGTGGCAAGACGCTCCTCGGGGCGCGTCTTTCTTGGGCTTCTCTCCTGGAGGCCCTCAGTCAGACCCATTGTTGACATGGGGCAAGACGCACCTCGGGGCGCGTCTTGCTTTGGCCTCTCTCCTGGAGGCCCTCAGTAAGACCCATTGTTGACATGTGGCAAGACGCTCCTCGGGGTGCGTCTTGCTTGGGCCTCTCTCCTGGAGGCGCTCAGTCAGACCCAGTGTTGACATGTGGCAAGACGCTCCTCGGGGCGCGTCTTGCTTGGGCCTCTCTCCTGGAGAAGCTCAGTCAGACCCAGTGGTGACACGTGGCAAGACGCTCCTCGGGGCGTGTCTTGCTTGGGCCTCTCTCCTGGAGGCGCTCAGTCAGACCCAGTGGTGACATGTGGCAAGACACTCCTCGGGGCGCGTCTTGCATGGGCCTCTCTCCTGGAGGCCCTCTGTCAGACCCAGTGTTGACATGTGTCAAGACGCTCCTCGGGGCGCGTCGTGCTTGGGCTTCTCTCCTGGAGGCCCTCAGTCAGACCCATTGTTGACATGTGGCATGACGCTCCTCGGGGCGCGTCTTGCTTGGGCCTCTCTCCTGGAGGCGCTCAGTCAGAACCAGAGGTGACATGTGGCAAGACGCTCCTCGGGGCGCATCTTGCTTGGGCCTCTTTCCTGGAGGCCCTCAGTCAGACCCATTGTTGACATGTGGCAAGACGCTCCTCGGGGCGCGTCTTGCTGGGGCTTCTCTCATGGAGGCACTCAGTCAGACCCAGTTTTGACATGTGGCAAGACGCTCCTCGGGGCTCGTCTTGCTTGGGCCTCTCTCCTGGAGGCGCTCAGTCAGACCCAGTGGTGAAACGTGGCAAGACGCTCCTCGGGGCGCGTCTTGCTTGGGCCTCTCTCCTGGAGGCGCTCAGTCAGACTGAGTAGTGACATGTGGCCTGACGCTCCTCGGGGCGTGTCTTGCTTCGGCCTCTCTCCTGGAGGCGCTCAGTCAGACCCAGTGGTGACATGTGGCAAGACACTCCTCGGGGCGCGTCTTGCATGGGCCTCTCTCCTGGAGGCCCTCTGTCAGACCCAGTGTTGACATGTGTCAAGACGCTCCTCGGGGCGCGTCGTGCTTGGGCTTCTCTCCTGGAGGCCCTCAGTCAGACCCATTGTTGACATGTGGCATGACGCTCCTCGGGGCGCGTCTTGCTTGGGCCTCTCTCCTGGAGGCGCTCAGTCACACCCAGTGGTGACATGTGGCAAGACACTCCTAGGGGCGCGTCTTGCATGGGCCTCTCTCCTGGAGGCCCTCTGTCAGACCCAGTGTTGACATGTGTCAAGACGCTCCTCGGGGCGCGTCGTGCTTGGGCTTCTCTCCTGGAGGCCCTCAGTCAGACCCATTGTTGACATGTGGCATGACGCTCCTCGGGGCGCGTCTTGCTTGGGCCTCTCTCCTGGAGGCGCTCAGTCAGAACCAGAGGTGACATGTGGCAAGACGCTCCTCGGGGCGCATCTTGCTTGGGCCTCTTTCCTGGAGGCCCTCAGTCAGACCCATTGTTGACATGTGGCAAGACGCTCCTCGGGGCGCGTCTTGCTGGGGCTTCTCTCATGGAGGCACTCAGTCAGACCCAGTTTTGACATGTGGCAAGACGCTCCTCGGGGCTCGTCTTGCTTGGGCCTCTCTCCTGGAGGCGCTCAGTCAGACCCAGTGGTGAAACGTGGCAAGTCGCTCCTCGGGGCGCGTCTTGCTTGGGCCTCTCTCCTGGAGGCGCTCAGTCAGACTGAGTAGTGACATGTGGCCTGACGCTCCTCGGGGCGCGTCTTGCTTCGGCCTCTCTCCTGGAGGCGCTCAGTCAGACCCAGTGGGGACATGTGGCAAGACACTCCTCGGGGCGCGTCTTGCATGTGCCTCTCTCCTTGAGGCCCTCTGTCAGACCCAGTGTTGACATGTGTCAAGACGCTCCTCGGGGCGCGTCTTGCTTGGGCTTCTCTCCTGGAGGCCCTCAGTCAGACCCAGTGTTGACATGTGTCAAGACGCTCCTCTGGGCGTGTCTTGCTTGGGCCTCTCTCCTGGAGGCGCTCAGTCAGACTCATTGTTGACATGTGGCAAGACGCTCCTCGGGGCGCGTCTTGCTTGGGCCTCTCTCCTGGAGGCAATCAGTCAGACCCAGTGTTGACATGTGGCAAGACGCTCCTCGGGGCGCGTCTTGATTGGGCTTCTCTCCTGGAGGCCCTCAGTCAGACCCATTGTTGACATGTGGCAAGACGCTCCTCGGGGCGCGTCTTGCTTGGGCCTCTCTCCTGGAGGCGCTCATTCAGTCCGAGTAGTGACATGTGGCAAGATGCTCCTCGGGGCGCGTCTTGCTTGGGCCTCTCTCCTGGAGGCGCTCAGTCAGACCCAGTGTTGACATGTGGCAAGACGCTCCTCGGGGCGCGTCTTGCTTGGGCTTCTCTCCTGGAGGCCTTTAGTCAGACCCATTGTTGACATGTGGCAAGACGCTCCTCGGGGTGCGTCTTGCTTGGGCCTCTCTCCTGGAGGCGCTCAGTCAGTCCGAGTAGTGACATGTGGCAAGACGCTCCTTGGGGCGCGTCTTGCTTGGGCTTCTCTCCTGGAGGCCCTCAGTCAGACCCAGTGTTGACATGTGTCAAGACGCTCCTCTGGGCGTGTCTTGCTTGGGCCTCTCTCCTGGAGGCGCTCAGTCAGACCGAGTGCTGACATGTGGCAAGACGCTCCTCGGGGCGCGTCTTGCTGGGGCTTCTCTCATGGAGGCACTCAGTCAGACCAAGTGTTGACATGTGGCAAGACGCTCCTCGGGGCTCGTCTTGCTTGGGCCTCTCTCCTGGAGGCGCTCAGTCAGACCCAGTGGTGAAACATGGCAAGACGCTCCTCGGGGCGCGTATTGCTTGGGCCTCTCTCCTGGAGGCGCTCAGTCAGACTGAGTAGTGACATGTGGCCTGACGCTCCTCGGGGCGCGTCTTGCTTCGGCCTCTCTCCTGGAGGCGCTCAGTCAGACCCAGTGGTGACATGTGGCAAGACACTCCTCGGGGCGCGTCTTGCATGGGCCTCTCTCCTGGAGGCCCTCTGTCAGACCCAGTGTTGACATGTGTCAAGACGCTCCTCGGGGCACGTCTTTCTTGGGCTTCTCTCCTGGAGGCCCTCAGTCAGACCCATTGTTGACATGTGGCAAAACGCTCCTCGGGGCGCGTCTTGCTTTGGCCTCTCTCCTGGAGGCCCTCAGTAAGACCCATTGTTGACATGTGGCAAGACGCTCCTCGGGGCGCGTCTTGCTTGGGCCTCTCTCCTGAAGGCGCTCAGTCAGACCCAGTGTTGACATGTGGCAAGACGCTCCTCGGGGCGCGTCTTGCTTGGGCCTCTCTCCTGGAGAAGCTCAGTCAGACCCAGTGGTGATACGTGGCAAGACGCTCCTCGGGGCGTGTCTTGCTTGGGCCTCTCTCCTGGAGGCGCTCAGTCAAACCCAGTGTTGGCATGTGGCAAAACGCTCCTCGGGGCGCGTCTTGCTTGGGCCTCTCTCCTGGAGGCGCTCAGTCAGAACCAGAGGTGACATGTGGCAAGACGCTCCTCGGGGCGCGTCTTGATTGGGCTTGTCTCCTGGAGGCCCTCAGTCGGACACATTGTTGACATGTGGCAAGACACTCCTCGGGGCGCGTCTTGCTTGGGCCTGTCTCCTGGAGGCGCTCAGTCAGACCCAGTGTTGACATGTGGCAAGACGCTCCTCGGGGCGCGTCTTGATTGGGCTTCTCTCCTGGAGGCCCTCAGTCAGACACATTGTTGACATGTGGCAAGACGCTCCTCGGGGCGCGTCTTGCTTGGGCTTCTCTCCTGGAGGCCCTCAGTCAGACCCATTGTTGACATGTGGCAAGACGCTCCTCGGGGTGCGTCTTGCTTGGGCCTCTCTCCTGGAGGCGCTCAGTCAGTCCGAGTAGTGACATGTGGCAAGATGCTCCTCGGGGCGCGTCTTGATTGGGCTTCTCTCCTGGAGGCCCTCAGTCGGACCCATTGTTGACATGTGGCAAGACGCTCCTCGGGGCGCGTCTTGCTTGGGCCTGTCTCCTGGAGGCGCTCAGTCAGACCCAGTGTTGACATGTGGCAAGACGCTCCTCGGGGCGCTTCTTGATTGGGCTTCTCTCCTGGAGGCCCTCAGTCAGACCCATTGTTGACATGTGGCAAGACGCTACTCGGGGCGCGTCTTGCTTGGGCTTCTCTCCTGGAGGCCCTCAGTCAGACCCATTGTTGACATGTGTCAAGACGCTCCTCGGGGCGCGTCTTGCATGGGCCTCTCTCCTGGAGGCGCTCAGTCAGACCCAGTGTTGACATGTGGCAAGACGCTCCTCTGGGCGCGTCTTGCTTGGGCCTCTCTCCTGGAGAAGCTCAGTCAGACCCAGTGGTGACACGTGGCAAGACGCTCCTCGGGGCGTGTCTTGCTTGGGCCTCTCTCCTGGAGGCGCTCAGTCAGACCCAGTGTTGGCATGTGGCAAGACGCTCCTCGGGGCGCGTCTTGCTTGGGCCTCTCTCCTGGAGGCGCTCAGTCAGAACCAGAGGTGACATGTGGCAAGACGCTCCTCGGGGCGCGTCTTGCTTGGGCCTCTTTCCTGGAGGCCCTCTGTCAGACCCAGTGTTGACATGTGGCAAGACGCTCCTCCGGGCACGTCTTGCTTGGGCCTCTCTCCTGGAGGCGCTCAGTCAGACCCAGTGTTGACATGTGGCAAGACGCTCCTCAGGGCGCGTCTTGATTGGGCTTCTCTCCTGGAGGCCCTCAGTCGGACCCATTGTTGACATGTGGCAAGACGCTCCTCGGGGCGCGTCTTGCTTGGGCCTGTCTCCTGGAGGCGCTCAGTCAGACCCAGTGTTGACATGTGGCAAAACGCTCCTCGGGGCGCGTCTTGATTGGGCTTCTCTCCTGGAGGCCCTCAGTCAGACCCATTGTTGACATGTGGCAAGACGCTCCTCGGGGCGCGTCTTGCTTGGGCTTCTCTCCTGGAGGCCCTCAGTCAGACCCATTGTTGACATGTGGCAAGACGCTCCTCGGGGTGCGTCTTGCTTGGGCCTCTCTCCTGGAGGCGCTCAGTCAGTCCGAGTAGTGACATGTGGCAAGATGCTCCTCGGGGCGCGTCTTGCTTGGGCCTCTCTCCTGGAGGCGCTCAGTCAGACCGAGTGCTGACATGTGGCAAGACGCTCCTCGGGGCGCGTCTTGCTGGGGCTTCTCTCATGGAGGCACTCAGTCAGACCCAGTGTTGACATGTGGCAAGACGCTCCTCGGGGCTCGTCTTGCTTGGGCCTCTCTCCTGGAGGCGCTCAGTCAGACCCATTGGTGAAACGTGGCAAGACGCTCCTCGGGGTGCGTCTTGCTTGGGCCTCTCTCCTGGAGGCGCTCAGTCAGTCCGAGTAGTGACATGTGGCAAGATGCTCCTCGGGGCGCGTCTTGCTTGGGCTTCTCTCTTGGAGGCGCTCAGTCAGACTGAGTAGTGACATGTGGCCTGACGCTCCTCGGGGCGCGTCTTGCTTCGGCCTCTCTCCTGGAGGCGCTCAGTCAGACCCAGTGGTGACATGTGGCAAGACACTCCTCGGGGCGCGTCTTGCATGGGCCTCTCTCCTGGAGGCCCTCTGTCAGACCCAGTGTTGACATGTGTCAAGACGCTCCTCGGGTCGCGTCTTGCTTGGGCCTCTCTCCTGGAGGCCCTCAGTCAGACCCATTGTTGACATGTGGCAAGATGCTCCTCGGGGCGCGTCTTGATTGGGCTTCTCTCCTGGAGGCCCTCAGTCAGACCCATTGTTGACATGTGGCAAGACAACCCTCGGGGCGCGTCTTGCTTTGGCCTGTCTCCTGGAGGCGCTCAGTCAGACCCAGTGTTGACATGTGGCAAGACGCTCCTCACGGCGCGTCTTGATTGGGCTTCTCTCCTGGAGGCGCTCAGTCAAACCCAGTGTTGGCATGTGGCAAAACGCTCCTCGGGGCGCGTCTTGCTTGGGCCTCTCTCCTGGAGGCGCTCAGTCAGAACCAGAGGTGACATGTGGCAAGACGCTCCTCGGGGCGCGTCTTGCTTGGGCCTCTTTCCTGGAGGCCCTCTGTCAGACCCAGTGTTGACATGTGGCAAGACTCTCCTCCGGGCGCGTCTTGCTTGGGCCTCTCTCCTGGAGGCGCTCAGTCAGACCCAGTGTTGACATGTTGCAAGACGCTCCTCGGGGCGCGTCTTGATTGGGCTTGTCTCCTGGAGGCCCTCAGTCGGACACATTGTTGACATGTGGCAAGACACTCCTCGGGGCGCGTCTTGCTTGGGCCTGTCTCCTGGAGGCGCTCAGTCAGACCCAGTGTTGACATGTGGCAAGACGCTCCTCGGGGCGCGTCTTGATTGGGCTTCTCTCCTGGAGGCCCTCAGTCAGACACATTGTTGACATGTGGCAAGACGCTCCTCGGGGCGCGTCTTGCTTGGGCTTCTCTCCTGGAGGCCCTCAGTCAGACCCATTGTTGACATGTGGCAAGACGCTCCTCGGGGTGCGTCTTGCTTGGGCCTCTCTCCTGGAGGCGCTCAGTCAGTCCGAGTAGTGACATGTGGCAAGATGCTCCTCGGGGCGCGTCTTGATTGGGCTTCTCTCCTGGAGGCCCTCAGTCGGACCCATTGTTGACATGTGGCAAGACGCTCCTCGGGGCGCGTCTTGCTTGGGCCTGTCTCCTGGAGGCGCTCAGTCAGACCCAGTGTTGACATGTGGCAAGACGCTCCTCGGGGCGCTTCTTGATTGGGCTTCTCTCCTGGAGGCCCTCAGTCAGACCCATTGTTGACATGTGGCAAGACGCTACTCGGGGCGCGTCTTGCTTGGGCTTCTCTCCTGGAGGCCCTCAGTCAGACCCATTGTTGACATGTGTCAAGACGCTCCTCGGGGCGCGTCTTGCATGGGCCTCTCTCCTGGAGGCGCTCAGTCAGACCCAGTGTTGACATGTGGCAAGACACTCCTCTGGGCGCGTCTTGCTTGGGCCTCTCTCCTGGAGAAGCTCAGTCAGACCCAGTGGTGACACGTGGCAAGACGCTCCTCGGGGCGTGTCTTGCTTGGGCCTCTCTCCTGGAGGCGCTCAGTCAGACCCAGTGTTGGCATGTGGCAAGACGCTCCTCGGGGCGCGTCTTGCTTGGGCCTCTCTCCTGGAGGCGCTCAGTCAGAACCAGAGGTGACATGTGGCAAGACGCTCCTCGGGGCGCGTCTTGCTTGGGCCTCTTTCCTGGAGGCCCTCTGTCAGACCCAGTGTTGACATGTGGCAAGACGCTCCTCCGGGCACGTCTTGCTTGGGCCTCTCTCCTGGAGGCGCTCAGTCAGACCCAGTGTTGACATGTGGCAAGACGCTCCTCAGGGCGCGTCTTGATTGGGCTTCTCTCCTGGAGGCCCTCAGTCGGACCCATTGTTGACATGTGGCAAGACGCTCCTCGGGGCGCGTCTTGCTTGGGCCTGTCTCCTGGAGGCGCTCAGTCAGACCCAGTGTTGACATGTGGCAAAACGCTCCTCGGGGCGCGTCTTGATTGGGCTTCTCTCCTGGAGGCCCTCAGTCAGACCCATTGTTGACATGTGGCAAGACGCTCCTCGGGGCGCGTCTTGCTTGGGCTTCTCTCCTGGAGGCCCTCAGTCAGACCCATTGTTGACATGTGGCAAGACGCTCCTCGGGGTGCGTCTTGCTTGGGCCTCTCTCCTGGAGGCGCTCAGTCAGTCCGAGTAGTGACATGTGGCAAGATGCTCCTCGGGGCGCGTCTTGCTTGGGCCTCTCTCCTGGAGGCGCTCAGTCAGACCGAGTGCTGACATGTGGCAAGACGCTCCTCGGGGCGCGTCTTGCTGGGGCTTCTCTCATGGAGGCACTCAGTCAGACCCAGTGTTGACATGTGGCAAGACGCTCCTCGGGGCTCGTCTTGCTTGGGCCTCTCTCCTGGAGGCGCTCAGTCAGACCCATTGGTGAAACGTGGCAAGACGCTCCTCGGGGAGCGTCTTGCTTGGGCTTCTCTCTTGGAGGCGCTCAGTCAGACTGAGTAGTGACATGTGGCCTGACGCTCCTCGGGGCGCGTCTTGCTTCGGCCTCTCTCCTGGAGGCGCTCAGTCAGACCCAGTGGTGACATGTGGCAAGACACTCCTCGGGGCGCGTCTTGCATGGGCCTCTCTCCTGGAGGCCCTCTGTCAGACCCAGTGTTGACATGTGTCAAGACGCTCCTCGGGTCGCGTCTTGCTTGGGCCTCTCTCCTGGAGGCCCTCAGTCAGACCCATTGTTGACATGTGGCAAGATGCTCCTCGGGGCGCGTCTTGATTGGGCTTCTCTCCTGGAGGCCCTCAGTCAGACCCATTGTTGACATGTGGCAAGACAACCCTCGGGGCGCGTCTTGCTTTGGCCTGTCTCCTGGAGGCGCTCAGTCAGACCCAGTGTTGACATGTGGCAAGACGCTCCTCGGGGCGCGTCTTGATTGGGCTTCTCTCCTGGAGGCCCTCAGTCAGACCCATTGTTGACATGTGGCAAGACGCTACTCGGGGCGCGTCTTGCTTGGGCTTCTCTCCTGGAGGCCCTCAGTCAGACCCATTGTTGACATGTGTCAAGACGCTCCTCGGGGCGCGTATTGCATGGGCTTCTCTCCTGGAGGCCCTCTGTCAGACCCAGTGTTGACATGTGTCAAGATTCTCCTCGGGGGGCGTCTTGCTTGGGCTTCTCTCCTGGAGGCCCTCAGTCAGACCCATTGTTGACATGTGGCAAGACGCTCCTCGGGGCGCGTCTTGCTTGGGCCTCTCTCCTGGAGAAGCTGAGTCAGACCCAGTGGTGACACGTGGCAAGACGCTCCTCGGGGCGTGTCTTGCTTGGGCCTCTCTCCTGGAGGCGCTCAGTCAGACCCAGTGTTGGCATGTGGCAAGACGCTCCTCGGGGCGCGTCTTGCTTGGGCCTCTCTCCTGGAGGCGCTCAGTCAGAACCAGAGGTGACATGTGGCAAGACGCTCCTCGGGGCGTGTCTTGCTTGGGCCTCTTTCCTGGAGGCCCTCTGTCAGACCCAGTGTTGACATGTGGCAAGACGCTCCTCCGGGCACGTCTTGCTTGGGCATCTCTCCTGGAGGCGCTCAGTCAGACCCAGTGTTGACATGTGGCAAGACGCTCCTCAGGGCGCGTCTTGATTGGGCTTCTCTCCTGGAGGCCCTCAGTCGGACCCATTGTTGACATGTGGCAAGACGCTCCTCGGGGCGCGTCTTGCTTGGGCCTGTCTCCTGGAGGCGCTCAGTCAGACCCAGTGTTGACATGTGGCAAAACGCTCCTCGGGGCGCGTCTTGATTTGGCTTCTCTCCTGGAAGCCCTCAGTCAGACCCATTGTTGACATGTGGCAAGATGCTCCTCGGGGCGCGTCTTGCTTGGGCCTGTCTCCTGGAGGCGCTCAGTCAGACCCAGTGTTGACATGTGGCAAAACGCTCCTCGGGGCGCGTCTTGATTTGGCCTCTCTCCTGGAGGCCCTCAGTCAGACCCATTGTTGACATGTGGCAAGATGCTCCTCGGGGCGCGTCTTGATTGGGCTTCTCTCCTGGAGGCCCTCAGTCAGACCCATTGTTGACATGTGGCAAGACAACCCTCGGGGCGCGTCTTGCTTTGGCCTGTCTCCTGGAGGCGCTCAGTCAGACCCAGTGTTGACATGTGGCAAGACGCTCCTCGGGGCGCGTCTTGATTGGGCTTCTCTCCTGGAGGCCCTCAGTCAGACCCATTGTTGACATGTGGCAAGACGCTACTCGGGGCGCGTCTTGCTTGGGCTTCTCTCCTGGAGGCCCTCAGTCAGACCCATTGTTGACATGTGTCAAGACGCTCCTCGGGGCGCGTATTGCATGGGCTTCTCTCCTGGAGGCCCTCTGTCAGACCCAGTGTTGACATGTGTCAAGATTCTCCTCGGGGGGCGTCTTGCTTGGGCTTCTCTCCTGGAGGCCCTCAGTCAGACCCATTGTTGACATGTGGCAAGACGCTCCTCGGGGCGCGTCTTGCTTGGGCCTCTCTCCTGGAGAAGCTGAGTCAGACCCAGTGGTGACACGTGGCAAGACGCTCCTCGGGGCGTGTCTTGCTTGGGCCTCTCTCCTGGAGGCGCTCAGTCAGACCCAGTGTTGGCATGTGGCAAGACGCTCCTCGGGGCGCGTCTTGCTTGGGCCTCTCTCCTGGAGGCCCTCTGTCAGACCCAGTGTTGACATGTGGCAAGACGCTCCTCCGGGCACGTCTTGCTTGGGCATCTCTCCTGGAGGCGCTCAGTCAGACCCAGTGTTGACATGTGGCAAGACGCTCCTCAGGGCGCGTCTTGATTGGGCTTCTCTCCTGGAGGCCCTCAGTCGGACCCATTGTTGACATGTGGCAAGACGCTCCTCGGGGCGCGTCTTGCTTGGGCCTGTCTCCTGGAGGCGCTCAGTCAGACCCAGTGTTGACATGTGGCAAAACGCTCCACGGGGCGCGTCTTGATTTGGCTTCTCTCCTGGAAGCCCTCAGTCAGACCCATTGTTGACATGTGGCAAGACGCTCCTCGGGGCGCGTCTTGCTTGGGCCTGTCTCCTGGAGGCGCTCAGTCAGACCCAGTGTTGACATGTGGCAAAACGCTCCTCGGGGCGCGTCTTGATTTGGCCTCTCTCCTGGAGGCCCTCAGTCAGACCCATTGTTGACATGTGGCAAGATGCTCCTCGGGGCGCGTCTTGATTGGGCTTCTCTCCTGGAGGCCCTCAGTCAGACCCATTGTTGACATGTGGCAAGACAACCCTCGGGGCGCGTCTTGCTTTGGCCTGTCTCCTGGAGGCGCTCAGTCAGACCCAGTGTTGACATGTGGCAAGACGCTCCTCGGGGCGCGTCTTGATTGGGCTTCTCTCCTGGAGGCCCTCAGTCAGACCCATTGTTGACATGTGGCAAGACGCTACTCGGGGCGCGTCTTGCTTGGGCTTCTCTCCTGGAGGCCCTCAGTCAGACCCATTGTTGACATGTGTCAAGATTCTCCTCGGGGGGCGTCTTGCTTGGGCTTCTCTCCTGGAGGCCCTCAGTCAGACCCAGTGTTGACATGTGGCAAGACGCTCCTCGGGGCGCGTCTTGATTGGGCTTCTCTCCTGGAGGCCCTCAGTCAGACCCATTGTTGACATGTGGCAAGACGCTACTCGGGGCGCGTCTTGCTTGGGCTTCTCTCCTGGAGGCCCTCAGTCAGACCCATTGTTGACATGTGTCAAGATTCTCCTCGGGGGGCGTCTTGCTTGGGCTTCTCTCCTGGAGGCCCTCAGTCAGACCCATTGTTGACATGTGGCAAGACGCTCCTCGGGGCGCGTCTTGCTTGGGCCTCTCTCCTGGAGAAGCTGAGTCAGACCCAGTGGTGACACGTGGCAAGACGCTCCTCGGGGCGTGTCTTGCTTGGGCCTCTCTCCTGGAGGCGCTCAGTCAGACCCAGTGTTGGCATGTGGCAAGACGCTCCTCGGGGCGCGTCTTGCTTGGGCCTCTCTCCTGGAGGCGCTCAGTCAGAACCAGAGGTGACATGTGGCAAGACGCTCCTCGGGGCGTGTCTTGCTTGGGCCTCTTTCCTGGAGGCCCTCTGTCAGACCCAGTGTTGACATGTGGCAAGACGCTCCTCCGGGCACGTCTTGCTTGGGCATCTCTCCTGGAGGCGCTCAGTCAGACCCAGTGTTGACATGTGGCAAGACGCTCCTCAGGGCGCGTCTTGATTGGGCTTCTCTCCTGGAGGCCCTCAGTCGGACCCATTGTTGATATGTGGCAAGACGCTCCTCGGGGCGCGTCTTGCTTGGGCCTGTCTCCTGGAGGCGCTCAGTCAGACCCAGTGTTGACATGTGGCAAAACGCTCCTCGGGGCGCGTCTTGATTTGGCTTCTCTCCTGGAAGCCCTCAGTCAGACCCATTGTTGACATGTGGCAAGACGCTCCTCGGGGCGCGTCTTGCTTGGGCTTCTCTCCTGGAGGCCCTCAGTCAGACCCATTGTTGACATGTGGCAAGACGCTCCTCGGGGTGCGTCTTGCTTGGGCCTCTCTCCTGGAGGCGCTCAGTCAGTCCGAGTAGTGACATGTGGCAAGATGCTCCTCGGGGCGCGTCTTGCTTGGGCCTCTCTCCTGGAGGCGCTCAGTCAGACCGAGTGCTGACATGTGGCAAGACGCTCCTCGGGGCGCGTCTTGCTGGGGCTTCTCTCATGGAGGCACTCAGTCAGACCCAGTGTTGACATGTGGCAAGACGCTCTTCGGGGCTCGTCTTGCTTGGGCCTCTCTCCTGGAGACGCTCAGTCAGACCCAGTGGTGAAACGTGGCAAGACGCTCCTCGGGGCGCGTCTTGCTTGTGCTTCTCTCTTGGAGGCGGTCAGTCAGACTGAGTAGTGACATGTGGCCTGACGCTCCTCGGGGCGCGTCTTTCTTCGGCCTCTCTCCTGGAGGCGCTCAGTCAGACCCAGTGGTGACATGTGACAAGACACTCCTCGGGGCGCGTCTTGCATGGGCCTCTCTCCTGGAGGCCCTCTGTCAGACCCAGTGTTGACATGTGTCAAGACGCTCCTCGGGGCGCGTCTTGCTTGGGCCTCTCTCCTGGAGAAGCTCAGTCAGACCCAGTGGTGACATGTGGCAAGACGCTCCTCGGGGCGCGTCTTGATTGGGCTTCTCTCCTGGAGGCCCTCAGTCAGACCCATTGTTGACATGTGGCAAGACGCTACTCGGGGCGCGTCTTGCTTGGGCTTCTCTCCTGGAGGCCCTCAGTCAGACCCATTGTTGACATGTGTCAAGACGCTCCTCGGGGCGCATCTTGCATGGGCCTCTCTCCTGGAGGCCCTCTGTCAGACCCAGTGTTGACATGTGTCAAGATGCTCCTCGGGGCGCGTCTTGCTTGGGCTTCTCTCCTGGAGGCCCTCAGTCAGACCCATTGTTGACATGTGGCAAGACGCTCCTCGGGGCGCGTCTTGCTTGGGCCTCTCTCCTGGAGAAGCTGAGTCAGACCCAGTGGTGACACGTGGCAAGACGCTCCTCGGGGCGTGTCTTGCTTGGGCCTCTCTCCTGGAGGCGCTCAGTCAGACCCAGTGTTGGCATGTGGCAAGACGCTCCTCGGGGCGCGTCTTGCTTGGGCCTCTCTCCTGGAGGCGCTCAGTCAGAACCAGAGGTGACATGTGGCAAGACGCTCCTCGGGGCGTGTCTTGCTTGGGCCTCTTTCCTGGAGGCCCTCTGTCAGACCCAGTGTTGACATGTGGCAAGACGCTCCTCCGGGCACGTCTTGCTTGGGCATCTCTCCTGGAGGCGCTCAGTCAGACCCAGTGTTGACATGTGGCAAGACGCTCCTCAGGGCGCGTCTTGATTGGGCTTCTCTCCTGGAGGCCCTCAGTCGGACCCATTGTTGACATGTGGCAAGACGCTCCTCGGGGCGCGTCTTGCTTGGGCCTGTCTCCTGGAGGCGCTCAGTCAGACCCAGTGTTGACATGTGGCAAAACGCTCCTCGGGGCGCGTCTTGATTTGGCTTCTCTCCTGGAAGCCCTCAGTCAGACCCATTGTTGACATGTGGCAAGACGCTCCTCGGGGCGCGTCTTGCTTGGGCTTCTCTCCTGGAGGCCCTCAGTCAGACCCATTGTTGACATGTGGCAAGACGCTCCTCGGGGTGCGTCTTGCTTGGGCCTCTCTCCTGGAGGCGCTCAGTCAGTCCGAGTAGTGACATGTGGCAAGATGCTCCTCGGGGCGCGTCTTGCTTGGGCCTCTCTCCTGGAGGCGCTCAGTCAGACCGAGTGCTGACATGTGGCAAGACGCTCCTCGGGGCGCGTCTTGCTGGGGCTTCTCTCATGGAGGCACTCAGTCAGACCCAGTGTTGACATGTGGCAAGACGCTCCTCGGGGCTCGTCTTGCTTGGGCCTCTCTCCTGGAGGCGCTCAGTCAGACCCAGTGGTGAAACGTGGCAAGACGCTCCTCGGGGCGCGTCTTGCTTGTGCTTCTCTCTTGGAGGCGCTCAGTCAGACTGAGTAGTGACATGTTGCCTGACGCTCCTCGGGGCGCGTCTTTCTTCGGCCTCTCTCCTGGAGGCGCTCAGTCAGACCCAGTGGTGACATGTGGCAAGACACTCCTCGGGGCGCGTCTTGCATGGGCCTCTCTCCTGGAGGCCCTCTGTCAGACCCAGTGTTGACATGTGTCAAGACGCTCCTCGGGGCGCGTCTTGCTTGGGCCTCTCTCCTGGAGAAGCTCAGTCAGACCCAGTGGTGACACGTGGCAAGACGCTCCTCGGGGCGTGTCTTGCTTGGGCCTCTCTCCTGGAGGCGCTCAGTCAGACCCAGTGTTGGCATGTGGCAAGACGCTCCTCGGGGCGCGTCTTGCTTGGGCCTCTCTCCTGGAGGCGCTCAGTCAGAACCAGAGGTGACATGTGGCAAGACGCTCCTCGGGGCGCGTCTTGCTTGGGCCTCTTTCCTGGAGGCCCTCTGTCAGACCCAGTGTTGACCTGTGGCAAGACGCTCCTCCGGGCGCATCTTGCTTGGGCCTCTCTCCTGGAGGTGCTCAGTCAGACCCAGTGTTGACATGTGGCAAGACGCTCCTCAGGGCGCATCTTGATTGGGCTTCTCTCCTGGAGGCCCTCAGTCGGACCCATTGTTGACATGTGGCAAGACGCTCCTCGGGGCGCGTCTTGCTTGGGCCTGTCTCCTGGAGGCGCTCAGTCAGACCCAGTGTTGACATGTGGCAAAACGCTCCTCGGGGCGCGTCTTGATTGGGCTTCTCTCCTGGAGGCCCTCAGTCAGACCCATTGTTGACATGTGGCAAGACGCTCCTCGGGGCGCGTCTTGCTTGGGCTTCTCTCCTGGAGGCCCTCAGTCAGACCGAGTGCTGACATGTGGCAAGACGCTCCTCGGGGCGCGTCTTGCTGGGGCTTCTCTCATGGAGGCACTCAGTCAGACCCAGTGTTGACATGTGGCAAGACGCTCCTCGGGGCTCGTCTTGCTTGGGCCTCTCTCCTGGAGGCGCTCAGTCAGACCCAGTGGTGAAACGTGGCAAGACGCTCCTCGGGGCGCGTCTTGCTTGGGCTTCTCTCTTGGAGGCGCTCAGTCAGACTGAGTAGTGACATGTGGCCTGACGCTCCTCGGGGCGCGTCTTGCTTCGGCCTCTCTCCTGGAGGCGCTCAGTCAGACCCAGTGGTGACATGTGGCAAGACACTCCTCGGGGCGCGTCTTGCATGGGCCTCTCTCCTGGAGGCCCTCTGTCAGACCCAGTGTTGACATGTGTCAAGACGCTCCTCGGGGCGCGTCTTGCTTGGGCTTCTCTCCTGGAGGCCCTCAGTCAGACCCATTGTTGACATGTGGCAAGACGCTCCTCGGGGCGCGTCTTGCTTGGGCTTCTCTCCTGGAGGCGCTCAGACAGACCCAGTGTTGACATGTGACAAGACGCTCCTCGGGGCACGTCTTGCTTGGGCCGCTCTCCTGGAGGCGCTCAGTCAGACCGAGTGCTGACATAAGGCAAGACGCTCCTCGGGGCGCGTCTTGCTGGGGACTCTCTCCTGGAGGCGCTCAGTCAGACCCAGTTCTGACATGTGGCAAGACGCTCCTCTGGGCGCGTCTTGCTTGGGCCTCTCTCCTGGAGGCGCTCAGTCAGACCCAGTGTTGACATGTGGCAAGACGCTCCTCGGGGCGCGTCTTGCTTGGGCCTCTCGCCTGGAGGCGCTCAGTCAGAACCAGTGTTGACATGTGGCAAGAAGCTCCTCGGGGCGCGTCTTGCTTGGGCCTCTCTCCTGGAGGCCCTCAGTCAGACCCATTGTTGACATGTGGCAAGACGCTCCTCGGGGTGCGTTTTGCTTGGGCCTCTCTCCTGGAGGCGCTCAGTCAGTCCGAGTAGTGACATGTGGCAAGATGCTCCTCGGGGCGCGTCTTAATTGGGCTTCTCTCCTGGAGGCCCTCAGTCGGACCCATTGTTGACATGTGGCAAGACGCTCCCCGGGGCGCGTCTTGATTGGGCCTCTCTCCTGGAGGCCCTCTGTCAGACCCAGTGTTGACATGTGTCAAGACGCTCCTCGGTGCGCGTCTTGCTTGGGCTTCTCTCCTGGAGGCCCTCAGTCAGACCCATTGTTGACATGTGGCAAGACGCTCCTCGGGGCGCGTCTTGCTTGGGCCTCTCTCCTGGAGGCGCTCAGTCAGACCCAGTGTTGACATGTGGCAAGACGCTCCTCGGGGCGCTTCTTGCTTGGGCCTCTCTCCTGAAGAAGCTCAGTCAGACCCAGTGGTGACACGTGGCAAGACGCTCCTCGGGGCGTGTCTTGCTTGGGCCTCTCTCCTGGAGGCGCTCAGTCAGACCCAGTATTGGCACGTGGCAAGACGCTCCTCGGGGCGCGTCTTGCTTGGGCCTCTCTCCTGGAGGCGCTCAGTCAGAACCAGAGGTGACATGTGGCAAGACGCTCCTCCGGGCGCGTCTTGCTTGGGCCTCTCTCCTGGAGGCCCTCAGTCGGACCCATTGTTGACATGTGGCAAGACGCTCCTCGGGGCGCGTCTTGCTTGGGCCTGTCTCCTGGAGGCGCTCAGTCAGACCCAGTGTTGACATGTGGCAAAACGCTCCTCGGGGCACGTCTTGATTGGGCTTCTCTCCTGGAGGCCCTCAGTCAGACCCATTGTTGACATGTGGCAAGACGCTCCTCGGGGCGCGTCTTGCTTGGGCTTCTCTCCTGGAGGCCCTCAGTCAGACCCATTGTTGACATGTGGCAAGACGCTCCTCGGGGTGCGTCTTGCTTGGGCCTCTCTCCTGGAGGCGCTCAGTCAGTCCGAGTAGTGACATGTGGCAAGATGCTCCTCGGGGCGCGTCTTGCTTGGGCCTCTCTCCTGGAGGCGCTCAGTCAGACCGAGTGCTGACATGTGGCAAGACGCTCCTCGGGGCGCGTCTTGCTGGGGCTTCTCTCATGGAGGCACTCAGTTCAGACCCAGTGGTGAAACGTGGCAAGACGCTCCTCGGGGCGCGTCTTGCTTGGGCTTCTCTCTTGGAGGCGCTCAGTCAGACTGAGTAGTGACATGTGGCCTGACGCTCCTCGGGGCGCGTCTTGCTTCGGCCTCTCTCCTGGAGGCGCTCAGTCAGACCCAGTGGTG
This sequence comes from Nothobranchius furzeri, assembly GCF_043380555.1. Classification (NCBI taxonomy): domain Eukaryota; kingdom Metazoa; phylum Chordata; class Actinopteri; order Cyprinodontiformes; family Nothobranchiidae; genus Nothobranchius; species Nothobranchius furzeri. Next base: position 14,784,859 of record NC_091743.1, read on the forward strand.
ACATGTGGCAAGACACTGCTCGGGGCGCGTCTTGCATGGGCCTCTCTCCTGGAGGCCCTCTGTCAGACCCAGTGTTGACATGTGTCAAGACGCTCCTCGGGGCGCGTCTTGCTTGGGCTTCTCTCCTGGAGGCCCTCAGTCAGACCCATTGTTGACATGTGGCAAGACGCTCCTCGGGGCGCGTCTTGCTTGGGCTTCTCTCCTGGAGGCGCTCAGACAGACACAGTGTTGACATGTGACAAGACGCTCCTCGGGGCACGTCTTGCTTGGGCCTCTCTCCTGGAGGCGCTCAGTCAGACCGAGTGCTGACATAAGGCAAGACGCTCCTCGGGGCGCGTCTTGCTGGGGACTCTCTCCTGGAGAAGCTCAGTCAGACCCAGTTCTGACATGTGGCAAGACGCTCCTCGGGGCGCGTCTTGCTTGGGCCTCTCTCCTGGAGGCGCTCAGTCAGACCCAGTGTTGACATGTGGCAAGATGCTCCTCGGGGCGCGTCTTGCTTGGGCCTCTCGCCTGGAGGCGCTCAGTCAGAACCAGTGATGACATGTGGCAAGAAGCTCCTCGGGGCGCGTCTTGCTTGGGCCTCTCTCCTGGAGGCGCTCAGTCAGACCCAGTGTTGACATATGGCAAGACGCTCCTCGGGGCGCATCTTGCTTGGCCCTCTCTCCTGGAGGCGCTCAGTCAGACCCAGTGTTGACATGTGGCAAGACGCTCCTCGGGGCGCGTCTTGCTTGGGCCTCTCTCCTGGAGGTGCTCAGTCAGTCCGAGTAGTGACATGTGGCAAGATGCTCCTCGGGGCGCATCTTGCTTGGGCCTCTCTCCTGGAGGCGCTCAGTCAGACCCAGTGTTGACATGTGGCAAGACGCTCCTCGGGGCGCGTCTTGATTGGGCTTCTCTCCTGGAGGCCCTCAGTCAGACCCATTGTTGACATGTGGCAAGACGCTCCTCGGGGCGCGTCTTGCTTGGGCTTCTCTCCTGGAGGCCCTCAGTCAGACCCATTGTTGACATGTGGCAAGACGCTCCTCGGGGTGCGTCTTGCTTGGGCCTCTCTCCTGGAGGTGCTCAGTCAGTCCGAGTAGTGACATGTGGCAAGATGCTCCTCGGGGCGCGTCTTGCTTGGGCCTCTCTCCTGGAGGCGCTCAGTCAGACCCAGTGTTGACATGTGGCAAGACGCTCCTCGGGGCGCGTCTTGCTTGGGTCTCTCTCCTGGAGGTGCTCAGTCAGTCCGAGTAGTGACATGTGGCAAGATGCTCCTCGGGGCGCGTCTTGCTTGGGCCTCTCTCCTGGAGGCGCTCAGTCAGACCGAGTGCTGACATGTGGCAAGACGCTCCTCGGGGCGCGTCTTGCTGGGGCTTCTCTCATGGAGGCACTCAGTCAGACCCAGTGTTGACATGTGGCAAGACGCTCCTCGGGGCTCGTCTTGCTTCGGCCTCTCTCCTGGAGGCGCTCAGTCAGACCCAGTGGTGACATGTGGCAAGACACTCCTCGGGGCGCGTCTTGCATGGGCCTCTCTCCTGGAGGCCCTCTCACAGACCCAGTGTTGACATGTGTCAAGACTCTCCTCGGGGCGCGTCTTGCTTGGGCCTCTTTCCTGGAGGCGCTCAGTCAGACCCATTGGTGACACGTGGCAAGACGCTCCTCGGGGCGTGTCTTGCTTGGGCCTCTCTCCTGGAGGCGCTCAGTCAGACCCAGTGTTGGCATGTGGCAAGACGCTCCTCGGGGCGCGTCTTGCTTGGGCCTCTCTCCTGGAGGCGCTCAGTCAGAACCAGAGGTGACATGTGGCAAGACACTCCTCGGGGCGCGTCTTGCTTGGGCCTCTTTCCTGGAGGCCCTCTGTCAGACCCAGTGTTGACATGTGGCAAGACGCTCCTCCGGGCGCGTCTTGCTTTGGCCTCTCTCCTGGAGGCGCTCAGTCAGACCCAGTGTTGACATGTGGCAAGACGCTCCTCGGGGCGCGTCTTGATTGGGCTTCTCTCCTGGAGGCCCTCAGTCAGACCCATTGTTGACATGTGGCAAGACGCGCCTCGGGGCGCGTCTTGCTTGGGCCTCTCTCCTGGAGGCGCTCAGTCAGACCCAGTGTTGACATGTGGCAAGACGCTCCTCAGGGCGCGTCTTGATTGGGCTTCTCTCCTGGAGGCCCTCAGTCAGACCCATTGTTGACATGTGGCAAGACGCTCCTCGGGGCGCGTCTTGCTTGGGCCTCTCTCCTGGAGGCGCTCATTCAGTCCGAGTAGTGACATGTGGCAAGATGCTCCTCGGGGCGCGTCTTGCTTGGGCCTCTCTCCTGGAGGCGCTCAGTCAGACCCAGTGTTGACATGTGGCAAGACGCTCCTCGGGGCGCGTCTTGCTTGGGCTTCTCTCCTGGAGGCCCTCAGTCAGACCCATTGTTGACATGTGGCAAGACGCTCCTCGGGGTGCGTCTTGCTTGGGCCTCTCTCCTGGAGGCGCTCAGTCAGTGCGAGTAGTGACATGTGGCAAGATGCTCCTCGGGGCGCGTCTTGCTTGGGCCTCTCTCCTGGAGGCGCTCAGTCAGACCGAGTGCTGACATGTGGCAAGACGCTCCTCAGGGCGCGTCTTGCTGGGGCTTCTCTCATGGAGGCACTCAGTCAGACCCAGTGTTGACATGTGGCAAGACGCTCCTCGGGGCTCGTCTTGCTTGGGCCTCTCTCCTGGAGGCGCTCAGTCAGACCCAGGGGTGAAACGTGGCAAGACGCTCCTCGGGGCGCGTCTTGCTTGGGCCTCTCTCCTGGAGGCGCTCAGTCAGACCCAGTGTTGACACGTGGCAAGACGCTCCTCGGGGCGCGTCTTGCTTGGGCTTCTCTCCTGGAGGCCCTCAGTCAGACCCATTGTTCACATGTGGCAAGACGCTCCTCGGGGTGCGTCTTGCTTGGGCCTCTCTCCTGGAGGCGCTCAGTCAGAACCAGTGGTGACACGTGGCAAGACGCTCCTCGGGGCGTGTCTTGCTTGGGCCTCTCTCCTGGAGGCGCTCAGTCAGACCCAGTGTTGGCATGTGGCAAGACGCTCCTCGGGGCGCGTCTTGCTTGGGCCTCTCTCCTGGAGGAGCTCAGTCAGAACCAGAGGTGACATGTGGCAAGACGCTCCTCGGGGTGCGTCTTGCTTGGGCCTCTTTCCTGGAGGCCCTCAGTCAGACCCAGTGTTGACATGTGGCAAGACGCTCCTCCGGGCGCGTCTTGCTTGGGCCTCTCTCCTGGAGGCGCTCAGTCAGACCCAGTGTTGACACGTGGCAAGACGCTCCTCGGGGCGCCTCTTGATTGGGCTTCTCTCCTGGAGGCCCTCAGTCAGACCCATTGTTGACATGTGGCAAGACGCTCCTCGGGGCGCGTCTTGCTTGTGCCTCTCTCCTGGAGGCGCTCAGTCAGACCCAGTGTTGACATGTGGCAAGACGCTCCTCGGGGCGCGTCTTGATTGGGCTTCTTTCCTGGAGGCCCTCAGTCAGACCCATTGTTGACATGTGGCAAGACGCTCCTCTGGGCGCGTCTTGCTTGGGCTTCTCTCCTGGAGGCCCTCAGTCAGACCCATTGTTGACATGTGGCAAGACGCTCCTCGGGGTGCGTCTTGCTTGGGCCTCTCTCCTGGAGGCGCTCAGTCAGTCCGAGTAGTGACATGTGGCAAGATGCTCCTCGGGGCGCGTCTTGCTTGGGCCTCTCTCCTGGAGGCGCTCAGTCAGACCAAGTGTTGACATGTGGCAAGACGCTCCTCGGGGCGCGTCTTGCTTGGGCTTCTCTCCTGGAGGCCCTCAGTCAGACCCATTGTTGACATGTGGCAAGACGCTCCTCGGGGTGCGTCTTGCTTGGGCCTCTCTCCTGGAGGCGCTCAGTCAGACCCAGTGGTGACACGTGGCAAGACGCTCCTCGGGGCGTGTCTTGCTTGGGCCTCTCTCCTGGAGGCGCTCAGTCAGAACCAGAGGTGACATGTGGCAAGACGCTCCTCGGGGCGCGTCTTGCTTGGGCCTCTTTCCTGGAGGCCCTCTGTCAGACCCAGTGTTGACATGTGGAGAGATGCTCCTCGGGGCGCGTCTTGCTTGGGCCTCTCTCCTGGAGGCGCTCAGTCAGACCGAGTGCTGACATGTGGCAAGACGCTCCTCGGGGCGCGTCTTGCTGGGGCTTCTCTCCTGGAGGCGCTCAGTCAGACCCAGTGGTGAAACGTGGCAAGACGCTCCTCGGGGCGCGTCTTGCTTGGGCCTCTCTCCTGGAGCTCTCAGTAAGACTGAGTAGTGACATGTGGCCTGACGCTCCTCGGGGCGCGTCTTGCTTCGGCCTCTCTCCTGGAGGCGCTCAGTCAGACCCAGTGGTGACATGTGGCAAGACACTCCTCGGGGTGCGTCTTGCATGGGCCTCTCTCCTGGAGGCCCTCTGTCAGACCCAGTGTTGACACGTGGCAAGACGCTCCTTGGGGCGCCTCTTGATTGGGCTTCTCTCCTGGAGGCCCTCAGTCAGACCCATTGTTGACATGTGGCAAGACGCTCCTCGGGGCGCGTCCTGCTTGTGCCTCTCTCCTGGAGGCGCTCAGTCAGACCCAGTGTTGACATGTGGCAAGACGCTCCTCGGGGCGCGTCTTGATTGGGCTTCTTTCCTGGAGGCCCTCAGTCAGACCCATTGTTGACATGTGGCAAGACGCTCCTCTGGGCGCGTCTTGCTTGGGCTTCTCTCCTGGAGGCCCTCAGTCAGACCCATTGTTGACATGTGGCAAGACGCTCCTCGGGGTGCGTCTTGCTTGGGCCTCTCTCCTGGAGGCGCTCAGTCAGTCCGAGTAGTGACATGTGGCAAGATGCTCCTCGGTGCGCGTCTTGCTTGGGCCTCTCTCCTGGAGGCGCTCAGTCAGACCCAGTGTTGACATGTGGCAAGACGCTCCTCGGGGCGCGTTTTGCTTGGTCTTCTCTCCTGAAGGCCCTCAGTGAGACCCATTGTTGACATGTGGCAAGACGCTCCTCGGGGTGCGTCTTGCTTGGGCCTCTCTCCTGGAGGCGCTCAGTCAGTCCGAGTAGTGACATGTGGCAAGATGCTCCTCGGGGCGCGTCTTGCTTGGACCTCTCTCCTGGAGGCGCTCAGTCAGACCGAGTGTTGACATGTGGAGAGATGCTCCTCGGGGCGCGTCTTGCTTGGGCCTCTCTCCTGGAGGCGCTCAGTCAGACCGAGTGCTGACATGTGGCAAGACGCTCCTCGGGGCGCGTCTTGCTGGGGCTTCTCTCCTGGAGGCGCTCAGTCAGACCCAGTGGTGAAACGTGGCAAGACGCTCCTCGGGGCGCGTCTTGCTTGGGCCTCTCTCCTGGAGCTCTCAGTAAGACTGAGTAGTGACATGTGGCCTGACGCTCCTCGGGGCGCGTCTTGCTTCGGCCTCTCTCCTGGAGGCGCTCAGTCAGACCCAGTGGTGACATGTGGCAAGACACTCCTCGGGGTGCGTCTTGCATGGGCCTCTCTCCTGGAGGCCCTCTGTCAGACCCAGTGTTGACACGTGGCAAGACGCTCCTTGGGGCGCCTCTTGATTGGGCTTCTCTCCTGGAGGCCCTCAGTCAGACCCATTGTTGACATGTGGCAAGACGCTCCTCGGGGCGCGTCCTGCTTGTGCCTCTCTCCTGGAGGCGCTCAGTCAGACCCAGTGTTGACATGTGGCAAGACGCTCCTCGGGGCGCGTCTTGATTGGGCTTCTTTCCTGGAGGCCCTCAGTCAGACCCATTGTTGACATGTGGCAAGACGCTCCTCTGGGCGCGTCTTGCTTGGGCTTCTCTCCTGGAGGCCCTCAGTCAGACCCATTGTTGACATGTGGCAAGACGCTCCTCGGGGTGCGTCTTGCTTGGGCCTCTCTCCTGGAGGCGCTCAGTCAGTCCGAGTAGTGACATGTGGCAAGATGCTCCTCGGTGCGCGTCTTGCTTGGGCCTCTCTCCTGGAGGCGCTCAGTCAGACCCAGTGTTGACATGTGGCAAGACGCTCCTCGGGGCGCGTTTTGCTTGGTCTTCTCTCCTGAAGGCCCTCAGTGAGACCCATTGTTGACATGTGGCAAGACGCTCCTCGGGGTGCGTCTTGCTTGGGCCTCTCTCCTGGAGGCGCTCAGTCAGTCCGAGTAGTGACATGTGGCAAGATGCTCCTCGGGGCGCGTCTTGCTTGGACCTCTCTCCTGGAGGCGCTCAGTCAGACCGAGTGTTGACATGTGGCAAGACGCTCCTCGGGGCGCGTCTTGCTTGGGCCTCTCTCCTGGAGGCGCTCAGTCAGACCGAGTAGTGACATGTGGCAAGACGCTCCTCGGGGCACGTCTTGCTTGGGCTTCTCTCCTGGAGGCCCTCAGTCAGACCCATTGTTGACATGTGGCAAGACGCTCCTCGGGGTGCGTCTTGCTTGGGCCTCTCTCCTGGAGGCGCTCAGTCAGACCCAGTGGTGACACGTGGCAAGACGCTCCTCGGGGCGTGTCTTGCTTGGGCCTCTCTCCTGGAGGCGCTCAGTCAGACCCAGTGTTGGCATGTGGCAAGACGCTCCTCGGGGCGCGTCTTGCTTGGGCCTCTCTCCTGGAGGCGCTCAGTCAGAACCAGAGGTGACATGTGGCAAGACGCTCCTCGGGGCGCGTCTTGCTTGGGCCTCTTTCCTGGAGGCCCTCTGTCAGACCCAGTGTTGACATGTGGAGAGATGCTCCTCGGGGCGCGTCTTGCTTGGGCCTCTCTCCTGGAGGCGCTCAGTTAGACCGAGTTCTGACATGTGGCAAGACGCTCCTCGGGGCGCGTCTTGCTGGGGCTTCTCTCCTGGAGGCGCTCAGTCAGACCCAGTGGTGAAACGTGGCAAGACGCTCCTCGGGGCGCGTCTTGCTTGGGCCTCTCTCCTGGAGCTCTCAGTAAGACTGAGTAGTGACATGTGGCCTGACGCTCCTCGGGGCGCGTCTTGCTTCGGCCTCTCTCCTGGAGGCGCTCAGTCAGACCCAGTGGTGACATGTGGCAAGACACTCCTCGGGGTGCGTCTTGCATGGGACTCTCTCCTGGAGGCCCTCTGTCAGACCCAGTGTTGACATGTGGCAAGACGCTCCTCGGGGCGCGTCTTGCTTGGGCTTCTCTCCTGGAGGCCCTCAGTCAGACCCATTGTTGACATGTGGCAAGACGCTCCTCGCGGTGCGTCTTGCTTGGGCCTCTCTCCTGGAGGCGCTCAGTCAGACCCAGTGGTGACACGTGGCAAGACGCTCCTCGGGGCGTGTCTTGCTTGGGCCTCTCTCCTGGAGGCGCTCAGTCAGACCCAGTGTTGGCATGTGGCAAAACGCTCCTCGGGGCGCGTCTTGCTTGGGCCTCTCTCCTGGAGGCCCTCTGTCAGACCCAGTGTTGACATGTGGCAAGACGCTCCTCGGGGCGCCTCTTTTTTGGGCTTCTCTCCTGGAGGCCCTCAGTCAGACCCATTGTTGACATGTGGCAAGACGCTCCTCGGGGCGCGTCTTGCTTGGGCTTCTCTCCTGGAGGCCCTCAGTCAGACCCATTGTTGACATGTGGCAAGACGCTCCTCGGGGTGCGTCTTGCTTGGGCCTCTCTCCTGGAGGTGCTCAGTCAGGCCGAGTTGTGACATGTGGCAAGATGCTCCTCGGGGCGCGTCTTGCTTGGGCCTCTCTCCTGGAGGCGCTCAGTCAGACCCAGTGTTGACATGTGGCAAGACGCTCCTCGGGGCCCGTCTTGATTGGGCTTCTCTCCTGGAGGCCCTCAGTCAGACCCATTGTTGACATGTGGCAAGACGCTCCTCGGGGCGCGTCTTGCTTGGGCTTCTCTCCTGGAGGCCCTCAGTCAGACCCATTGTTGACATGTGGCAAGACGCTCCTCGGGGTGCGTCTTGCTTGGGCCTCTCTCCTGGAGGTGCTCAGTCAGTCCGAGTAGTGACATGTGGCAAGATGCTCCTCGGGGCGCGTCTTGCTTGGGCCTCTCTCCTGGAGGCGCTCAGTCAGACCCAGTGTTGACATGTGGCAAGACGCTCCTCGGGGCGCGTCTTGCTTGGGTCTCTCTCCTGGAGGCGCTCAGTCAGTCCGAGTAGTGACATGTGGCAAGATGCTCCTCGGGGCGCGTCTTGCTTGGGCCTCTCTCCTGGAGGCGCTCAGTCAGACCGAGTGCTGACATGTGGCAAGACGCTCCTCGGGGCGCGTCTTGCTGGGGCTTCTCTCATGGAGGCACTCAGTCAGACCCAGTGTTGACATGTGGCAAGACGCTCCTCGGGGCTCGTCTTGCTTCGGCCTCTCTCCTGGAGGCGCTCAGTCAGACCCAGTGGTGACATGTGGCAAGACACTCCTCGGGGCGCGTCTTGCATGGGCCTCTCTCCTGGAGGCCCTCTGACAGACCCAGTGTTGACATGTGTCAAGACTCTCCTCGGGAAGCGTCTTGCTTGGGCCTCTTTCCTGGAGGCGCTCAGTCAGACCCATTGGTGACACGTGGCAAGACGCTCCTCGGGGCGTTTCTTGCTTGGGCCTCTCTCCTGGAGGCGCTCAGTCAGACCCAGTGTTGGCATGTGGCAAGACGCTCCTCGGGGCGCGTCTTGCTTGGGCCTCTCTCCTGGAGGCGCTCAGTCAGAACCAGAGGTGACATGTGGCAAGACACTCCTCGGGGCGCGTCTTGCTTGGGCCTCTTTCCTGGAGGCCCTCTGTCAGACCCAGTGTTGACATGTGGCAAGACGCTCCTCCGGGCGCGTCTTGCTTTGGCCTCTCTCCTGGAGGCGCTCAGTCAGACCCAGTGTTGACATGTGGCAAGACGCTCCTCGGGGCGCGTCTTGATTGGGCTTCTCTCCTGGAGGCCCTCAGTCAGACCCATTGTTGACATGTGGCAAGACGCTCCTCGGGGCGCGTCTTGCTTGGGCCTCTCTCCTGGAGGCGCTCAGTCAGACCCAGTGTTGACATGTGGCAAGACGCTCCTCGGGGCGCGTCTTGATTGGGCTTCTCTCCTGGAGGCCCTCAGTCAGACCCATTGTTGACATGTGGCAAGACGCTCCTCGGGGCGCGTCTTGCTTGGGCCTCTCTCCTGGAGGCGCTCATTCAGTCCAAGTAGTGACATGTGGCAAGATGCTCCTCGGGGCGCGTCTTGCTTGGGCCTCTCTCCTGGAGGCGCTCAGTCAGACCCAGTGTTGGCATGTGGCAAGACGCTCCTCGGGGCGCGTCTTGCTTGGGCTTCTCTCCTGGAGGCCCTCAGTCAGACCCATTGTTGACATGTGGCAAGACGCTCCTCGGGGTGCGTCTTGCTTGGGCCTCTCTCCTGGAGGCGCTCAGTCAGTGCGAGTAGTGACATGTGGCAAGATGCTCCTCGGGGCGCGTCTTGCTTGGGCCTCTCTCCTGGAGGCGCTCAGTCAGACCGAGTGCTGACATGTGGCAAGACGCTCCTCAGGGCGCGTCTTGCTGGGGCTTCTCTCATGGAGGCACTCAGTCAGACCCAGTGTTGACATGTGGCAAGACGCTCCTCGGGGCTCGTCTTGCTTGGGCCTCTCTCCTGGAGGCGCTCAGTCAGACCCAGGGGTGAAACGTGGCAAGACGCTCCTCGGGGCGCGTCTTGCTTGGGCCTCTCTCCTGGAGGCGCTCAGTCAGACCCAGTGTTGACACGTGGCAAGACGCTCCTCGGGGCGCGTCTTGCTTGGGCTTCTCTCCTGGAGGAGCTCAGTCAGAACCAGAGGTGACATGTGGCAAGACGCTCCTCGGGGTGCGTCTTGCTTGGGCCTCTTTCCTGGAGGCCCTCTGTCAGACCCAGTGTTGACATGTGGCAAGACGCTCCTCCGGGCGCGTCTTGCTTTGGCCTCTCTCCTGGAGGCGCTCAGTCAGACCCAGTGTTGACATGTGGCAAGACGCTCCTCGGGGCGCGTCTTGATTGGGCTTCTCTCCTGGAGGCCCTCAGTCAGACCCATTGTTGACATGTGGCAAGACGCTCCTCGGGGCGCGTCTTGCTTGGGCCTCTCTCCTGGAGGCGCTCAGTCAGACCCAGTGTTGACATGTGGCAAGACGCTCCTCGGGGCGCGTCTTGATTGGGCTTCTCTCCTGGAGGCCCTCAGTCAGACCCATTGTTGACATGTGGCAAGACGCTCCTCGGGGCGCGTCTTGCTTGGGCCTCTCTCCTGGAGGCGCTCATTCAGTCCGAGTAGTGACATGTGGCAAGATGGTCCTCGGGGCGCGTCTTTCTTGGGCCTCTCTCCTGGAGGCGCTCAGTCAGACCCAGTGTTGGCATGTGGCAAGACGCTCCTCGGGGCGCGTCTTGCTTGGGCTTCTCTCCTGGAGGCCCTCAGTCAGACCCATTGTTGACATGTGGCAAGACGCTCCTCGGGGTGCGTCTTGCTTGGGCCTCTCTCCTGGAGGCGCTCAGTCAGTGCGAGTAGTGACATGTGGCAAGATGCTCCTCGGGGCGCGTCTTGCTTGGGCCTCTCTCCTGGAGGCGCTCAGTCAGACCGAGTGCTGACATGTGGCAAGACGCTCCTCAGGGCGCGTCTTGCTGGGGCTTCTCTCATGGAGGCACTCAGTCAGACCCAGTGTTGACATGTGGCAAGACGCTCCTCGGGGCTCGTCTTGCTTGGGCCTCTCTCCTGGAGGCGCTCAGTCAGACCCAGGGGTGAAACGTGGCAAGACGCTCCTCGGGGCGCGTCTTGCTTGGGCTTCTCTCCTGGAGGAGCTCAGTCAGAACCAGAGGTGACATGTGGCAAGACGCTCCTCGGGGTGCGTCTTGCTTGGGCCTCTTTCCTGGAGGCGCTCAGTCAGACCCAGTGTTGACACGTGGCAAGACGCTCCTCGGGGCGCCTCTTGATTGGGCTTCTCTCCTGGAGGCCCTCAGTCAGACCCATTGTTGACATGTGGCAAGACGCTCCTCGGGGCGCGTCTTGCTTGTGCCTCTCTCCTGGAGGCGCTCAGTCAGACCCAGTGTTGACATGTGGCAAGACGCTCCTCGGGGCGCGTCTTGATTGGGCTTCTTTCCTGGAGTCCCTCAGTCAGACCCATTGTTGACATGTGGCAAGACGCTCCTCTGGGCGCGTCTTGCTTGGGCTTCTCTCCTGGAGGCCCTCAGTCAGACCCATTGTTGACATGTGGCAAGACGCTCCTCGGGGTGCGTCTTGCTTGGGCCTCTCTCCTGGAGGCGCTCAGTCAGACCCAGTGTTGACATGTGGCAAGACGCTCCTCGGGGCGCGTTTTGCTTGGTCTTCTCTCCTGAAGGCCCTCAGTGAGACCCATTGTTGACATGTGGCAAGACGCTCCTCGGGGTGCGTCTTGCTTGGGCCTCTCTCCTGGAGGCGCTCAGTCAGTCCGAGTAGTGACATGTGGCAAGATGCTCCTCGGGGCGCGTCTTGCTTGGGCCTCTCTCCTGGAGGCGCTCAGTCAGACCGAGTGTTGACATGTGGCAAGACGCTCCTCGGGGCGCGTCTTGCTTGGGCCTCTCTCCTGGAGGCGCTCAGTCAGACCGAGTAGTGACATGTGGCATGACGCTCCTCGGGGCGCATCTTGCTTGGGCTTCTCTCCTGGAGGCCCTCAGTCAGACCCATTGTTGACATGTGGCAAGACGCTCATCGGGGTGCGTCTTGCTTGGGCCTCTCTCCTGGAGGCGCTCAGTCAGACCCAGTGGTGACACGTGGCAAGACGCTCCTCGGGAAGTGTCTTGCTTGGGCCTCTCTCCTGGAGGCGCTCAGTCAGACCCAGTGTTGGCATGTGGCAAGACGCTCCTCGGGGCGCGTCTTGCTTGGGCCTCTCTCCTGGAGGCGCTCAGTCAGAACCAGAGGTGACATGTGGCAAGACGCTCCTCGGGGCGCGTCTTGCTTGGGCCTCTTTCATGGAGGCCCTCTGTCAGACCCAGTGTTGACATGTGGAGAGATGCTCCTCGGGGCGCGTCTTGCTGGGGCTTCTCTCATGGAGGCACTCAGTCAGACCCAGTGTTGACATGTGGCAAGACGCTCCTCGGGGCTCGTCTTGCTTGGGCCTCTCTCCTGGAGGCGCTCAGTCAGACCCAGTGTTGACATGTGGCAAGACGCTCCTCGGGGCGCGTATTGCTTGGGCCTCTCTCCTGGAGGCGCTCAGTCAGACTGAGTAGTGACATGTGGCCTGACGCTCCTCGGGGCGCGTCTTGCTTCTGCCTCTCTCCTGGAGGCGCTCAGTCAGACCCAGTGGTGACATGTGGCAAGACACTCCTCGGGGCGCGTCTTGCATGGGCCTCTCTCCTGGAGGCCCTCTGTCAGACCCAGTGTTGACATGTGTCAAGAAGCTCCTCGGGGCGCGTCTTGCTTGGGCTTCTCTCCTGGAGGCCCTCAGTCAGACCCATTGTTGACATGTGGCAAGACGCTCCTCGGGGCGCGTCTTGCTTGGGCCTCTCTCCTGGAGGCCCTCAGTAAGACCCATTGTTGACATGTGGCAAGACGCTCCTCGGGGCGCGTCTTGCTTGGGCCTCTCTCCTGGAGGCGCTCAGTCAGACCCAGTGTTGACATGTGTCAAGACGCTCCTCGGGGCGCGTCTTGCTTGGGCCTCTCTCCTGGAGAAGCTCAGTCAGACCCAGTGGTGACACGTGGCAAGACGCTCCTCGGGGCGTGTCTTGCTTGGGCCTCTCTCCTGGAGGCGCTCAGTCAGACCCAGTGTTGGCATGTGGCAAGACGCTCCTCGGGGCGCGTCTTGCTTGGGCCTCTCTCCTGGAGGCGATCAGTCAGAACCAGAGGTGACATGTGGCAAGACGCTCCTCGGGGCGCGTCTTGCTTGGGCCTCTTTCCTGGAGGCCCTCTGTCAGACCCAGTGTTGACATGTGGCAAGACGCTCCTCCGGGCGCGTCTTGCTTGGGCCTCTCTCCTGGAGGCGCTCAGTCAGACCCAGTGTTGACATGTGGCAAGACGCTCCTCGGGGCGCGTCTTGATTGGGCTTCTCTCCTGGAGGCCCTCAGTCGGACCCATTGTTGACATGTGGCAAGACACTCCTCGGGGCGCGTCTTGCTTGGGCCTGTCTCCTGGAGGCGCTCAGTCAGACCCAGTGTTTACATGTGGCAAGACGCTCCTCGGGGCGCGTCTTGATTGGGCTTCTCTCCTGGAGGCCCTCAGTCCGACCCATTGTTGACATGTGGAAGGACGCTCCTCGGGTTGCGTCTTGCTTGGGCTTCTCTCCTGGAGGCCCTCAGTCAGACCCATTGTTAACATGTGGCAAGACGCTCCTCGGGGTGCGTCTTGCTTGGGCCTCTCTCCTGGAGGCGCTCAGTCAGTCCGAGTAGTGACATGTGGCAAGATGCTCCTCGGGGCGCGTCTTGATTTGGCTTCTCTCCTGGAGGCCCTCAGTCGGACCCATTGTTGACATGTGGCAAGACGCTCCTCGGGGCGCGTCTTGCTTGGGCCTGTCTCCTGGAGGCGCTCAGTCAGACCCAGTGTTGACATGTGGCAAGACGCTCCTCGGGGCGCGTCTTGATTGGGCTTCTCTCCTGGAGGCCCTCAGTCAGACCCAGTGTTGACATGTGGCAAGACGCTCCTCGGGGCTCGTCTTGCTTGGGCCTCTCTCCTGGAGGCGCTCAGTCAGACCCAGTGGTGAAACGTGGCAAGACGCTCCTCGGGGCGCGTCTTGCTTGGGCCTCTCTCCTGGAGCTCTCAGTAAGACTGAGTAGTGACATGTGGCCTGACGCTCCTCGGGGCGCGTCTTGCTTCGGCCTCTCTCCTGGAGGCGCTCAGTCAGACCCAGTGGTGACATGTGGCAAGACACTCCTTGGGGCGCATCTTGCATGGGCCTCTCTCCTGGAGGCCTTCTGTCAGACCCAGTGTTGACATGCGTCAAGACGCTCCTCGGGGCACGTCTTGCTTGGGCTTCACTCCTGGAGGCCCTCAGTCAGACCCTTTGTTGACATGTGGCAAGACGCTCCTCGGGGCGCGTCTTGCTTGGGCCTCTCTCCTGGAGGCCCTCAGTCAGACCCTTTGTTGACATGTGGCAAGACGCTCCTCGGGGCGCGTCTTGCTTGGGCCTCTCTCCTGGAGGCGCTCAGTCAGACCCAGTGTTGACATGTGGCAAGACGCTCCTCGGGGCGCGTCTTGCTTGGGCTTCTCTCCTGGAGGCCCTCAGTCGGACCCATTGTTGACATGTGGCAAGACGCTCCTCGGGGCGCGTCTTGCTTGGGCCTGCCTCTTGGAGGCGGTCAGTCAGACCCAGTGTTGACATGTGGCAAGACGCTCCTCGGGGCGCGTCTTGATTGGGCTTCTCTCCTGGAGGCCCTCAGTCAGACCCATTGTTGACATGTGGCAAGACGCTACTCGGGGCGCGTCTTGCTTGGGCTTCTCTCCTGGAGGCCCTCAGTCAGACCCATTGTTGACATGTGTCAAGACGCTCCTCGGGGCGCATCTTGCATGGGCCTCTCTCCTGGAGGCCCTCTGTCAGACCCAGTGTTGACATGTGTCAAGACGCTCCTCGGGGCGCGTCTTGCTTGGGCCTCTCTCCTGGAGGCGCTCAGTCAGACCCAGTGTTGACATGTGGCAAGACGCTCCTAGGGGCGCGTCTTGCTTGGGCCTCTCTCCTGGAGAAGCTCAGTCAGACCCAGCGGTGACACGTGGCAAGACGCTCCTCGGGGCGTGTCTTGCTTGGGCCTCTCTCCTGGAGGCGCTCAGTCAGACCCAGTGTTGGCATGTGGCAAGACGCTCCTCGGGGCGCGTCTTGCTTGGGCCTCTCTCCTGGAGGCCCTCTGTCAGGCCCAGTGTTGACATGTGGCAAGACGCTCCTCCGGGCGCGTCTTGCTTGGGCCTCTCTCCTGGAGGCGCTCAGTCAGACCCAGTGTTGACATGTGGCAAAACGCTCCTCGGGGCGCGTCTTGATTGGGCTTCTCTCCTGGAGGCCCTCAGTCAGACCCATTGTTGACATGTGGCAAGACGCTCCTCGGGGCGCGTCTTGCTTGGGCTTCTCTCCTGGAGGCCCTCAGTCAGACCCATTGTTGACATGTGGCAAGACGCTCCTCGGGGCTCGTCTAGCTTGGGCCTCTCTCCTGGAGGCGCTCAGTCAGACCCAGTGGTGAAACGTGGCAAGACGCTCCTCGGGGCGCGTCTTGCTTGGGCTTCTCTCTTGGAGGCGCTCAGTCAGACTGAGTAGTGACATGTCGCCTGACGCTCCTCGGGGCGCGTCTTGCTTGGGCCTCTCTCCTGGAGGCGCTCAGTCAGTCCGAGTAGTGACATGTGGCAAGATGCTCCTCGGGGCGCATCTTGCTTGGGCCTCTCTCCTGGAGGCGCTCAGTCAGACCGAGTGCTGACATGTGGCAAGACGCTCCTCGGGGCGCGTCTTGCTGGGGCTTCTCTCATGGAGGCACTCAGTCAGACCCAGTGTTGACATGTTGCAAGACGCTCCTCGGGGCTCGTCTTGCTTGGGCCTCTCTCCTGGAGGCGCTCAGTCAGACCCAGTGGTGAAACGTGGCAAGACGCTCCTCGGGGCGCGTCTTGCTTGGGCTTCTCTCTTGGAGGCGCTCAGTCAGACTGAGTAGTGACATGTCGCCTGAAGCTCCTCGGGGCGCGTCTTGCTTCGGCCTCTCTCCTGGAGGCGCTCAGTCAGACCCAGTGGTGACATGTGGCAAGACACTCCTCGGGGCGCGTCTTGCATGGGCCTCTCTCCTGGAGGCCCTCTGTCAGACCCAGTGTTGACATGTGTCAAGACGCTCCTCGGGGCGCGTCTTGCTTGGGCTTCTCTCCTGGAGGCCCTCAGTCAGACCAATTGTTGACATGTGGCAAGACGCTCCTCGGGGCGCGTCTTGCTTGGGCTTCTCTCCTGGAGGCGCTCAGACAGACCCAGTGTTGACATGTGACAAGACGCTCCTCGGGGCACGTCTTGCTTGGGCCTCTCTCCTGGAGGCGCTCAGTCAGACCGAGTGCTGACATAAGGCAAGATGCTCCTCGGGGCGCGTCTTGCTGGGGACTCTCTCCTGGAGGCGCTCAGTCAGACCCAGTTCTGACATGTGGCAAGACGCTCCTCGGGGCGCGTCTTGCTTGGGCCTCTCTCCTGGAGGCGCTCAGTCAGACCCAGTGTTGACATGTGGCAAGACGCTCCTCCGGGCGCGTCTTGCTTGGGCCTCTCTCCTGGAGGCGCTCAGTCAGACCCAGTGTTGACATGTGGCAAGACGCTCCTCGGGGCGCGTCTTGATTGGGCTTCTCTCCTGGAGGCCCTCAGTCAAACCCATTGTTGACATGTGGCAAGACGCTCCTCGGGGCGCGTCTTGCTTGGGCCTCTCTCCTGGAGGCGCTCAGTCAGAAACAGTGTTGACATGTGGCAAGACGCTCCTCGGGGCGCGTCTTGATTGGGCTTCTCTCCTGGAGGCCCTCAGTCAGACCCATTGTTGACATGTGGCAAGACGCTCCTCGGGGCGCGTCTTGCTTGGGCCTCTCTCCTGGAGGCGCTCATTCAGTCCGAGTAGTGACATGTGGCAAGATGCTCCTCGGGGCGTGTCTTGCTTGGGCCTCTCTCCTGGAGGCGCTCAGTCAGACCCAGTGTTGACATGTGGCAAGACGCTCCTCGGGGTGCGTCTTGCTTGGGCCTCTCTCCTGGAGGCGCTCAGTCAGTGCGAGTAGTGACATGTGGCAAGATGCTCCTCGGGGCGGGTCTTGCTTGGGCCTCTCTCCTGGAGGCGCTCAGTCAGACCGAGTGCTGACATGTGGCAAGACGCTCCTCAGGGCGCGTCTTGCTGGGGCTTCTCTCATGGAGGCACTCAGTCAGACCCAGTGTTGACATGTGGCAAGACGCTCCTCGGGGCTCGTCTTGCTTGGGCCTCTCTCCTGGAGGCGCTCAGTCAGACCCAGGGGTGAAACGTGGCAAGACGCTCCTCGGGGCGCGTCTTGCTTGGGCCTCTCTCCTGGAGGCGCTCAGTCAGACCCAGTGTTGACACGTGGCAAGACGCTCCTCGGGGCGCGTCTTGCTTGGGCTTCTCTCCTGGAGGCCCTCAGTCAGACCCATTGTTGACATGTGGCAAGACGCTCCTCGGGGTGCGTCTTGCTTGGGCCTCTCTCCTGGAGGCGCTCAGTCAGACGCAGTGGTGACACGTGGCAAGACGCTCCTCGGGGCGTGTCTTGCTTGGGCCTCTCTCCTGGAGGCGCTCAGTCAGACCCAGTGTTGGCATGTGGCAAGACGCTCCTCGGGGCGCGTCTTGCTTGGGCCTCTCTCCTGGAGGCGCTCAGTCAGAACCAGAGGTGACATGTGGCAAGACGCTCCTCGGGGCGCGTCTTGCTTGGGCCTCTTTCCTGGAGGCCCTCAGTCAGACCCAGTGTTGACATCTGGCAAGACGCTCCTCCGGGCGCGTCTTGCTTGGGCCTTTCTCCTGGAGGCGCTCAGTCAGACCCAGTGTTGACACGTGGCAAAACGCTCCTCGGGGCGCCTCTTGAATGGGCTTCTCTCCTGGAGGCCCTCAGTCAGACCCAT
Source organism: Nothobranchius furzeri (assembly GCF_043380555.1). Classification (NCBI taxonomy): domain Eukaryota; kingdom Metazoa; phylum Chordata; class Actinopteri; order Cyprinodontiformes; family Nothobranchiidae; genus Nothobranchius; species Nothobranchius furzeri. The sequence continues at coordinate 14,802,175 of NC_091743.1, forward strand.
TGTTGACATGTGGCAAGACGCTCCTCGGGGCGCGTCTTGCTTGGGCCTCTCTCCTGGAGGCGCTCAGTCAGACCCAGTGTTGACATGTGGCAAGACGCTCCTCGGGGCGCGTCTTGATTGGGCTTCTCTCCTGGAGGCCCTCAGTCAGACCCATTGTTGACATGTGGCAAGACGCTCCTCTGGGCGCGTCTTGCTTGGGCTTCTCTCCTGGAGGCCCTCAGTCAGACCCATTGTTGACATGTGGCAAGACTCTCCTCGGGGTGCGTCTTGCTTGGGCCTCTCTCCTGGAGGCGCTCAGTCAGTCCGAGTAGTGACATGTGGCAAGATGCTCCTCGGTGCGCGTCTTGCTTGGGCCTCTCTCCTGGAGGCGCTCAGTCAGACCCATTGTTGACATGTGGCAAGACGCTCCTCGGGGCGCGTCTTGCTTGGTCTTCTCTCCTGAAGGCCCTCAGTGAGACCCATTGTTGACATGTGGCAAGACGCTCCTCGGGGTGCATCTTGCTTGGGCCTCTCTCCTGGAGGCGCTCAGTCAGTCCGAGTAGTGACATGTGGCAAGATGCTCCTCGGGGCGCGTCTTGCTTGGGCCTCTCTCCTGGAGGCGCTCAGTCAGACCGAGTGTTGACATGTGGCAAGACGCTCCTCGGGGCGCGTCTTGCTTGGGCCTCTCTCCTGGACGCGCTCAGTCAGACCCAGTGTTGACATGTGGCAAGACGCTCCTCGGGGCGCGTCTTGCTTGGGCCTCTCTCCTGGAGGCCCTCAGTCAGACCCATTGTTGACATGTGGCAAGACGCTCCTCGGGGTGCGTCTTGCTTGGGCCTCTCTCCTGGAGGCGCTCAGTCAGACCCAGTGGTGACACGTGGCAAGACGCTCCTCGGGGCGTGTCTTGCTTGGGCCTCTCTCCTGGAGGCGCTCAGTCAGACCCAGTGTTGGCACGTGGCAAGACGCTCCTCGGGGCGCGTCTTGCTTGGGCCTCTCTCCTGGAGGCGCTCAGTCATACCCAGAGGTGACATGTGGCAAGACGCTCCTCGGGGCGCGTCTTGCTTGGGCCTCTTTCCTGGAGGCCCTCTGTCAGACCCAGTGTTGACATGTGGAGAGATGCTCCTCGGGGCGCGTCTTGCTTGGGCCTCTCTCCTGGAGGCGCTCAGTCAGACCGAGTGCTGACATGTGGCAAGACGCTCCTCGGGGCGCGTCTTGCTGGGGCTTCTCTCATGGAGGCACTCAGTCAGACCCAGTGTTGACATGTGGCAAGACGCTCCTCAGGGCTCGTCTTGCTTGGGCCTCTCTCCTGGAGGCGCTCAGTCAGACCCAGTGGTGAAACGTGGCAAGACGCTCCTCGGGGTGCGTATTGCTTGGGCCTCTCTCCTGGAGGCGCTCAGTCAGACTGAGTAGTGACATGTGGCCTGACGCTCCTCGGGGCGCGTCTTGCTTCGGCCTCTCTCCTGGAGGCGCTCAGTCAGACCCAGTGGTGACATGTGGCAAGACCCTCCTCGGGGCGCGTCTTGCATGGGCCTCTCTCCTGGAGGCCCTCTGTCAGACCCAGTGTTGACATGTGTCAAGACGCTCCTCGGGGCGCGTCTTGCTTGGGCTTCTCTCCTGGAGGCCCTCAGTCAGACCCATTGTTGACATGTGGCAAGACGCTCCTCGGGGCGCGTTCTTGCTTGGGCCTCTCTCCTGGAGGCCCTCAGTAAGACCCATTGTTGACATGTGGCAAGACGCTCCTCGGGGCGCGTCTTGCTTGGGCCTCTCTCCTGGAGGCGCTCAGTCAGACCCAGTGTTGACATGTGGCAAGACGCTCCTCGGGGCGCGTCTTGCTTGGGCCTCTCTCCTGGAGAAGCTCAGTCAGACCCAGTGGTGACACGTGGCAAGACGCTCCACGGGGCGTGTCTTGCTTGGACCTCTCTCCTGGAGGCGCTCAGTCAGACCCAGTGTTGGCATGTGGCAAGACGCTCCTCGGGGCGCGTCTTGCTTGGGCCTCTCTCCTGGAGGCGCTCAGTCAGACCCATTGTTGACATGTGGCAAGACGCTCCTCGGGGCGCGTCTTGCTTGGGCCTCTCTCCTGGAGGCGCTCATTCAGTCCGAGTAGTGACATGTGGCAAGATGCTCCTCGGGGCGCGTCTTGCTTGGGCCTCTCTCCTGGAGGCGCTCAGTCAGACCCAGTGTTGGCATGTGGCAAGACGCTCCTCGGGGCGCGTCTTGCTTGGGCTTCTCTCCTGGAGGCCCTCAGTCAGACCCATTGTTGACATGTGGCAAGACGCTCCTCGGGGTGCGTCTTGCTTGGGCCTCTCTCCTGGAGGCGCTCAGTCAGTGCGAGTAGTGACATGTGGCAAGATGCTCCTCGGGGCGCGTCTTGCTTGGGCCTCTCTCCTGGAGGCGCTCAGTCAGACCGAGTGCTGACATGTGGCAAGACGCTCCTCAGGGCGCGTCTTGCTGGGGCTTCTCTCATGGAGGCACTCAGTCAGACCCAGTGTTGACATGTGGCAAGACGCTCCTCGGGGCTCGTCTTGCTTGGGCCTCTCTCCTGGAGGCGCTCAGTCAGACCCAGGGGTGAAACGTGGCAAGACGCTCCTCGGGGCGCGTCTTGCTTGGGCCTCTCTCCTGGAGGCGCTCAGTCAGACCCAGTGTTGACACGTGGCAAGACGCTCCTCGGGGCGCGTCTTGCTTGGGCTTCTCTCCTGGAGGAGCTCAGTCAGAACCAGAGGTGACATGTGGCAAGACGCTCCTCGGGGTGCGTCTTGCTTGGGCCTCTTTCCTGGAGGCGCTCAGTCAGACCCAGTGTTGACACGTGGCAAGACGCTCCTCGGGGCGCCTCTTGATTGGGCTTCTCTCCTGGAGGCCCTCAGTCAGACCCATTGTTGACATGTGGCAAGACGCTCCTCGGGGCGCGTCTTGCTTGTGCCTCTCTCCTGGAGGCGCTCAGTCAGACCCAGTGTTGACATGTGGCAAGACGCTCCTCGGGGCGCGTCTTGATTGGGCTTCTTTCCTGGAGTCCCTCAGTCAGACCCATTGTTGACATGTGGCAAGACGCTCCTCTGGGCGCGTCTTGCTTGGGCTTCTCTCCTGGAGGCCCTCAGTCAGACCCATTGTTGACATGTGGCAAGACGCTCCTCGGGGTGCGTCTTGCTTGGGCCTCTCTCCTGGAGGCGCTCAGTCAGACCCAGTGTTGACATGTGGCAAGACGCTCCTCGGGGCGCGTTTTGCTTGGTCTTCTCTCCTGAAGGCCCTCAGTGAGACCCATTGTTGACATGTGGCAAGACGCTCCTCGGGGTGCGTCTTGCTTGGGCCTCTCTCCTGGAGGCGCTCAGTCAGTCCGAGTAGTGACATGTGGCAAGATGCTCCTCGGGGCGCGTCTTGCTTGGGCCTCTCTCCTGGAGGCGCTCAGTCAGACCGAGTGTTGACATGTGGCAAGACGCTCCTCGGGGCGCGTCTTGCTTGGGCCTCTCTCCTGGAGGCGCTCAGTCAGACCGAGTAGTGACATGTGGCATGACGCTCCTCGGGGCGCGTCTTGCTTGGGCTTCTCTCCTGGAGGCCCTCAGTCAGACCCATTGTTGACATGTGGCAAGACGCTCATCGGGGTGCGTCTTGCTTGGGCCTCTCTCCTGGAGGCGCTCAGTCAGACCCAGTGGTGACACGTGGCAAGACGCTCCTCGGGAAGTGTCTTGCTTGGGCCTCTCTCCTGGAGGCGCTCAGTCAGACCCAGTGTTGGCATGTGGCAAGACGCTCCTCGGGGCGCGTCTTGCTTGGGCCTCTCTCCTGGAGGCGCTCAGTCAGAACCAGAGGTGACATGTGGCAAGACGCTCCTCGGGGCGCGTCTTGCTTGGGCCTCTTTCATGGAGGCCCTCTGTCAGACCCAGTGTTGACATGTGGAGAGATGCTCCTCGGGGCGCGTCTTGCTGGGGCTTCTCTCATGGAGGCACTCAGTCAGACCCAGTGTTGACATGTGGCAAGACGCTCCTCGGGGCTCGTCTTGCTTGGGCCTCTCTCCTGGAGGCGCTCAGTCAGACCCAGTGTTGACATGTGGCAAGACGCTCCTCGGGGCGCGTATTGCTTGGGCCTCTCTCCTGGAGGCGCTCAGTCAGACTGAGTAGTGACATGTGGCCTGACGCTCCTCGGGGCGCGTCTTGCTTCTGCCTCTCTCCTGGAGGCGCTCAGTCAGACCCAGTGGTGACATGTGGCAAGACACTCCTCGGGGCGCGTCTTGCATGGGCCTCTCTCCTGGAGGCCCTCTGTCAGACCCAGTGTTGACATGTGTCAAGAAGCTCCTCGGGGCGCGTCTTGCTTGGGCTTCTCTCCTGGAGGCCCTCAGTCAGACCCATTGTTGACATGTGGCAAGACGCTCCTCGGGGCGCGTCTTGCTTGGGCCTCTCTCCTGGAGGCCCTCAGTAAGACCCATTGTTGACATGTGGCAAGACGCTCCTCGGGGCGCGTCTTGCTTGGGCCTCTCTCCTGGAGGCGCTCAGTCAGACCCAGTGTTGACATGTGTCAAGACGCTCCTCGGGGCGCGTCTTGCTTGGGCCTCTCTCCTGGAGAAGCTCAGTCAGACCCAGTGGTGACACGTGGCAAGACGCTCCTCGGGGCGTGTCTTGCTTGGGCCTCTCTCCTGGAGGCGCTCAGTCAGACCCAGTGTTGGCATGTGGCAAGACGCTCCTCGGGGCGCGTCTTGCTTGGGCCTCTCTCCTGGAGGCGATCAGTCAGAACCAGAGGTGACATGTGGCAAGACGCTCCTCGGGGCGCGTCTTGCTTGGGCCTCTTTCCTGGAGGCCCTCTGTCAGACCCAGTGTTGACATGTGGCAAGACGCTCCTCCGGGCGCGTCTTGCTTGGGCCTCTCTCCTGGAGGCGCTCAGTCAGACCCAGTGTTGACATGTGGCAAGACGCTCCTCGGGGCGCGTCTTGATTGGGCTTCTCTCCTGGAGGCCCTCAGTCGGACCCATTGTTGACATGTGGCAAGACACTCCTCGGGGCGCGTCTTGCTTGGGCCTGTCTCCTGGAGGCGCTCAGTCAGACCCAGTGTTTACATGTGGCAAGACGCTCCTCGGGGCGCGTCTTGATTGGGCTTCTCTCCTGGAGGCCCTCAGTCCGACCCATTGTTGACATGTGGAAGGACGCTCCTCGGGGCGCGTCTTGCTTGGGCTTCTCTCCTGGAGGCCCTCAGTCAGACCCATTGTTAACATGTGGCAAGACGCTCCTCGGGGTGCGTCTTGCTTGGGCCTCTCTCCTGGAGGCGCTCAGTCAGTCCGAGTAGTGACATGTGGCAAGATGCTCCTCGGGGCGCGTCTTGATTTGGCTTCTCTCCTGGAGGCCCTCAGTCGGACCCATTGTTGACATGTGGCAAGACGCTCCTCGGGGCGCGTCTTGCTTGGGCCTGTCTCCTGGAGGCGCTCAGTCAGACCCAGTGTTGACATGTGGCAAGACGCTCCTCGGGGCGCGTCTTGATTGGGCTTCTCTCCTGGAGGCCCTCAGTCAGACCCAGTGTTGACATGTGGCAAGACGCTCCTCGGGGCTCGTCTTGCTTGGGCCTCTCTCCTGGAGGCGCTCAGTCAGACCCAGTGGTGAAACGTGGCAAGACGCTCCTCGGGGCGCGTCTTGCTTGGGCCTCTCTCCTGGAGCTCTCAGTAAGACTGAGTAGTGACATGTGGCCTGACGCTCCTCGGGGCGCGTCTTGCTTCGTCCTCTCTCCTGGAGGCGCTCAGTCAGACCCAGTGGTGACATGTGGCAAGACACTCCTTGGGGCGCATCTTGCATGGGCCTCTCTCCTGGAGGCCTTCTGTCAGACCCAGTGTTGACATGCGTCAAGACGCTCCTCGGGGCACGTCTTGCTTGGGCTTCACTCCTGGAGGCCCTCAGTCAGACCCTTTGTTGACATGTGGCAAGACGCTCCTCGGGGCGCGTCTTGCTTGGGCCTCTCTCCTGGAGGCGCTCAGTCAGACCCAGTGTTGACATGTGGCAAGACGCTCCTCGGGGCGCGTCTTGCTTGGGCTTCTCTCCTGGAGGCCCTCAGTCGGACCCATTGTTGACATGTGGCAAGACGCTCCTCGGGGCGCGTCTTGCTTGGGCCTGCCTCTTGGAGGCGCTCAGTCAGACCCAGTGTTGACATGTGGCAAGACGCTCCTCGGGGCGCGTCTTGATTGGGCTTCTCTCCTGGAGGCCCTCAGTCAGACCCATTGTTGACATGTGGCAAGACGCTACTCGGGGCGCGTCTTGCTTGGGCTTCTCTCCTGGAGGCCCTCAGTCAGACCCATTGTTGACATGTGTCAAGACGCTCCTCGGGGCGCATCTTGCATGGGCCTCTCTCCTGGAGGCCCTCTGTCAGACCCAGTGTTGACATGTGTCAAGACGCTCCTCGGGGCGCTTCTTGCTTGGGCCTCTCTCCTGGAGGCGCTCAGTCAGACCCAGTGTTGACATGTGGCAAGACGCTCCTAGGGGCGCGTCTTGCTTGGGCCTCTCTCCTGGAGAAGCTCAGTCAGACCCAGCGGTGACACGTGGCAAGACGCTCCTCGGGGCGTGTCTTGCTTGGGCCTCTCTCCTGGAGGCGCTCAGTCAGACCCAGTGTTGGCATGTGGCAAGACGCTCCTCGGGGCGCGTCTTGCTTGGGCCTCTCTCCTGGAGGCCCTCTGTCAGGCCCAGTGTTGACATGTGGCAAGACGCTCCTCCGGGCGCGTCTTGCTTGGGCCTCTCTCCTGGAGGCGCTCAGTCAGACCCAGTGTTGACATGTGGCAAAACGCTCCTCGGGGCGCGTCTTGATTGGGCTTCTCTCCTGGAGGCCCTCAGTCAGACCCATTGTTGACATGTGGCAAGACGCTCCTCGGGGCGCGTCTTGCTTGGGCTTCTCTCCTGGAGGCCCTCAGTCAGACCCATTGTTGACATGTGGCAAGACGCTCCTCGGGGCTCGTCTAGCTTGGGCCTCTCTCCTGGAGGCGCTCAGTCAGACCCAGTGGTGAAACGTGGCAAGACGCTCCTCGGGGCGCGTCTTGCTTGGGCTTCTCTCTTGGAGGCGCTCAGTCAGACTGAGTAGTGACATGTCGCCTGACGCTCCTCGGGGCGCGTCTTGCTTGGGCCTCTCTCCTGGAGGCGCTCAGTCAGTCCGAGTAGTGACATGTGGCAAGATGCTCCTCGGGGCGCATCTTGCTTGGGCCTCTCTCCTGGAGGCGCTCAGTCAGACCGAGTGCTGACATGTGGCAAGACGCTCCTCGGGGCGCGTCTTGCTGGGGCTTCTCTCATGGAGGCACTCAGTCAGACCCAGTGTTGACATGTTGCAAGACGCTCCTCGGGGCTCGTCTTGCTTGGGCCTCTCTCCTGGAGGCGCTCAGTCAGACCCAGTGGTGAAACGTGGCAAGACGCTCCTCGGGGCGCGTCTTGCTTGGGCTTCTCTCTTGGAGGCGCTCAGTCAGACTGAGTAGTGACATGTCGCCTGAAGCTCCTCGGGGCGCGTCTTGCTTCGGCCTCTCTCCTGGAGGCGCTCAGTCAGACCCAGTGGTGACATGTGGCAAGACACTCCTCGGGGCGCGTCTTGCATGGGCCTCTCTCCTGGAGGCCCTCTGTCAGACCCAGTGTTGACATGTGTCAAGACGCTCCTCGGGGCGCGTCTTGCTTGGGCTTCTCTCCTGGAGGCCCTCAGTCAGACCAATTGTTGACATGTGGCAAGACGCTCCTCGGGGCGCGTCTTGCTTGGGCTTCTCTCCTGGAGGCGCTCAGACAGACCCAGTGTTGACATGTGACAAGACGCTCCTCGGGGCACGTCTTGCTTGGGCCTCTCTCCTGGAGGCGCTCAGTCAGACCGAGTGCTGACATAAGGCAAGATGCTCCTCGGGGCGCGTCTTGCTGGGGACTCTCTCCTGGAGGCGCTCAGTCAGACCCAGTTCTGACATGTGGCAAGACGCTCCTCGGGGCGCGTCTTGCTTGGGCCTCTCTCCTGGAGGCGCTCAGTCAGACCCAGTGTTGACATGTGGCAAGACGCTCCTCCGGGCGCGTCTTGCTTGGGCCTCTCTCCTGGAGGCGCTCAGTCAGACCCAGTGTTGACATGTGGCAAGACGCTCCTCGGGGCGCGTCTTGATTGGGCTTCTCTCCTGGAGGCCCTCAGTCAAACCCATTGTTGACATGTGGCAAGACGCTCCTCGGGGCGCGTCTTGCTTGGGCCTCTCTCCTGGAGGCGCTCAGTCAGAAACAGTGTTGACATGTGGCAAGACGCTCCTCGGGGCGCGTCTTGATTGGGCTTCTCTCCTGGAGGCCCTCAGTCAGACCCATTGTTGACATGTGGCAAGACGCTCCTCGGGGCGCGTCTTGCTTGGGCCTCTCTCCTGGAGGCGCTCATTCAGTCCGAGTAGTGACATGTGGCAAGATGCTCCTCGGGGCGCGTCTTGCTTGGGCCTCTCTCCTGGAGGCGCTCAGTCAGACCCAGTGTTGACATGTGGCAAGACGCTCCTCGGGGTGCGTCTTGCTTGGGCCTCTCTCCTGGAGGCGCTCAGTCAGTGCGAGTAGTGACATGTGGCAAGATGCTCCTCGGGGCGGGTCTTGCTTGGGCCTCTCTCCTGGAGGCGCTCAGTCAGACCGAGTGCTGACATGTGGCAAGACGCTCCTCAGGGCGCGTCTTGCTGGGGCTTCTCTCATGGAGGCACTCAGTCAGACCCAGTGTTGACATGTGGCAAGACGCTCCTCGGGGCTCGTCTTGCTTGGGCCTCTCTCCTGGAGGCGCTCAGTCAGACCCAGGGGTGAAACGTGGCAAGACGCTCCTCGGGGCGCGTCTTGCTTGGGCCTCTCTCCTGGAGGCGCTCAGTCAGACCCAGTGTTGACACGTGGCAAGACGCTCCTCGGGGCGCGTCTTGCTTGGGCTTCTCTCCTGGAGGCCCTCAGTCAGACCCATTGTTGACATGTGGCAAGACGCTCCTCGGGGTGCGTCTTGCTTGGGCCTCTCTCCTGGAGGCGCTCAGTCAGACGCAGTGGTGACACGTGGCAAGACGCTCCTCGGGGCGTGTCTTGCTTGGGCCTCTCTCCTGGAGGCGCTCAGTCAGACCCAGTGTTGGCATGTGGCAAGACGCTCCTCGGGGCGCGTCTTGCTTGGGCCTCTCTCCTGGAGGCGCTCAGTCAGAACCAGAGGTGACATGTGGCAAGACGCTCCTCGGGGCGCGTCTTGCTTGGGCCTCTTTCCTGGAGGCCCTCAGTCAGACCCAGTGTTGACATCTGGCAAGACGCTCCTCCGGGCGCGTCTTGCTTGGGCCTTTCTCCTGGAGGCGCTCAGTCAGACCCAGTGTTGACACGTGGCAAGACGCTCCTCGGGGCGCCTCTTGAATGGGCTTCTCTCCTGGAGGCCCTCAGTCAGACCCATTGTTGACATGTGGCAAGACGCTCCTCGGGGCGCGTCTTGCTTGGGCCTCTCTCCTGGAGGCGCTCAGTCAGACCCAGTGTTGACATGTGGCAAGACGCTCCTCGGGGCGCGTCTTGATTGGGCTTCTCTCCTGGAGGCCCTCAGTCAGACCCATTGTTGACATGTGGCAAGACGCTCCTCTGGGCGCGTCTTGCTTGGGCTTCTCTCCTGGAGGCCCTCAGTCAGACCCATTGTTGACATGTGGCAAGACTCTCCTCGGGGTGCGTCTTGCTTGGGCCTCTCTCCTGGAGGCGCTCAGTCAGTCCGAGTAGTGACATGTGGCAAGATGCTCCTCGGTGCGCGTCTTGCTTGGGCCTCTCTCCTGGAGGCGCTCAGTCAGACCCATTGTTGACATGTGGCAAGACGCTCCTCGGGGCGCGTCTTGCTTGGTCTTCTCTCCTGAAGGCCCTCAGTGAGACCCATTGTTGACATGTGGCAAGACGCTCCTCGGGGTGCATCTTGCTTGGGCCTCTCTCCTGGAGGCGCTCAGTCAGTCCGAGTAGTGACATGTGGCAAGATGCTCCTCGGGGCGCGTCTTGCTTGGGCCTCTCTCCTGGAGGCGCTCAGTCAGACCGAGTGTTGACATGTGGCAAGACGCTCCTCGGGGCGCGTCTTGCTTGGGCCTCTCTCCTGGACGCGCTCAGTCAGACCCAGTGTTGACATGTGGCAAGACGCTCCTCGGGGCGCGTCTTGCTTGGGCTTCTCTCCTGGAGGCCCTCAGTCAGACCCATTGTTGACATGTGGCAAGACGCTCCTCGGGGTGCGTCTTGCTTGGGCCTCTCTCCTGGAGGCGCTCAGTCAGACCCAGTGGTGACACGTGGCAAGACGCTCCTCGGGGCGTGTCTTGCTTGGGCCTCTCTCCTGGAGGCGCTCAGTCAGACCCAGTGTTGGCACGTGGCAAGACGCTCCTCGGGGCGCGTCTTGCTTGGGCCTCTCTCCTGGAGGCGCTCAGTCATACCCAGAGGTGACATGTGGCAAGACGCTCCTCGGGGCGCGTCTTGCTTGGGCCTCTTTCCTGGAGGCCCTCTGTCAGACCCAGTGTTGACATGTGGAGAGATGCTCCTCGGGGCGCGTCTTGCTTGGGCCTCTCTCCTGGAGGCGCTCAGTCAGACCGAGTGCTGACATGTGGCAAGACGCTCCTCGGGGCGCGTCTTGCTGGGGCTTCTCTCATGGAGGCACTCAGTCAGACCCAGTGTTGACATGTGGCAAGACGCTCCTCAGGGCTCGTCTTGCTTGGGCCTCTCTCCTGGAGGCGCTCAGTCAGACCCAGTGGTGAAACGTGGCAAGACGCTCCTCGGGGTGCGTATTGCTTGGGCCTCTCTCCTGGAGGCGCTCAGTCAGACTGAGTAGTGACATGTGGCCTGACGCTCCTCGGGGCGCGTCTTGCTTCGGCCTCTCTCCTGGAGGCGCTCAGTCAGACCCAGTGGTGACATGTGGCAAGACCCTCCTCGGGGCGCGTCTTGCATGGGCCTCTCTCCTGGAGGCCCTCTGTCAGACCCAGTGTTGACATGTGTCAAGACGCTCCTCGGGGCGCGTCTTGCTTGGGCTTCTCTCCTGGAGGCCCTCAGTCAGACCCATTGTTGACATGTGGCAAGACGCTCCTCGGGGCGCGTTCTTGCTTGGGCCTCTCTCCTGGAGGCCCTCAGTAAGACCCATTGTTGACATGTGGCAAGACGCTCCTCGGGGCGCGTCTTGCTTGGGCCTCTCTCCTGGAGGCGCTCAGTCAGACCCAGTGTTGACATGTGGCAAGACGCTCCTCGGGGCGCGTCTTGCTTGGGCCTCTCTCCTGGAGAAGCTCAGTCAGACCCAGTGGTGACACGTGGCAAGACGCTCCACGGGGCGTGTCTTGCTTGGACCTCTCTCCTGGAGGCGCTCAGTCAGACCCAGTGTTGGCATGTGGCAAGACGCTCCTCGGGGCGCGTCTTGCTTGGGCCTCTCTCCTGGAGGCGCTCAGTCAGACCCAGTGTTGACATGTGGCAAGACGCTCCTCGGGGCGCGTCTTGATTGGGCTTCTCTCCTGGAGGCCCTCAGTCAGACCCATTGTTGACATGTGGCAAGACGCTCCTCGGGGCTCGTCTTGCTTGGGCCTCTCTCCTGGAGGCGCTCAGTCAGACCCAGTGGTGACACGTGGCAAGACGCTCCTCGGGGCACGTCTTGCTTGGGCTTCTCTCTTGGAGGCGCTCAGTCAGACTGAGTAGTGACATGTCGCCTGACGCTCCTCGGGGCGCGTCTTGCTTGGGCCTCTCTCCTGGAGGCGCTCAGTCAGTCCGAGTAGTGACATGTGGCAAGATGCTCTTCGGGGCGCGTCTTGCTTGGGCCTCTCTCCTGGAGGCCCTCAGTCAGACCCATTGTTGACATGTGGCAAGACGCTCCTCGGGGTGCGTCTTGCTTGGGCCTCTCTCCTGGAGGCGCTCAGTCAGTCCGAGTAGTGACATGTGGCAAGATGCTCCTCGGGGCGCGTCTTGCTTGGGCCTCTCTCCTGGAGGCGCTCAGTCAGACCGAGTGTTGACATGTGGCAAGACGCTCCTCGGGGCGCGTCTTGCTTGGGCCTCTCTCCTGGAGGCGCTCAGTCAGACCGAGTAGTGACATGTGGCAAGACGCTCCTCGGGGCGCGTCTTGCTTGGGCTTCTCTCCTGGAGGCCCTCAGTCAGACCCATTGTTGACATGTGGCAAGACGCTCCTCGGGGTGCGTCTTGCTTGGGCCTCTCTCCTGGAGGCGCTCAGTCAGACCCAGTGGTGACACGTGGCAAGACGCTCCTCGGGAAGTGTCTTGCTTGGGCCTCTCTCCTGGAGGCGCTCAATCAGACCCAGTGTTGGCATGTGGCAAGACGCTCCTCGGGGCGCGTCTTGCTTGGGCCTCTCTCCTGGAGGCGCTCAGTCAGAACCAGAGGTGACATGTGGCAAGACGCTCCTCGGGGCGCGTCTTGCTTGGGCCTCTTTCATGGAGGCCCTCTGTCAGACCCAGTGTTGACATGTGGAGAGATGCTCCTCGGGGCGCGTCTTGCTTGGGCCTCTCTCCTGGAGGCGCTCAGTCAGACCGAGTGCTGACATGTGGCAAGACGCTCCTCGGGGCGCGTCTTGCTGGGGCTTCTCTCATGGAGGCACTCAGTCAGACCCAGTGTTGACATGTGGCAAGACGCTCCTCGGGGCTCGTCTTGCTTGGGCCTCTCTCCTGGAGGCGCTCAGTCAGACCCAGTGTTGACATGTGGCAAGACGCTCCTCGGGGCGCGTATTGCTTGGGCCTCTCTCCTGGAGGCGCTCAGTCAGACTGAGTAGTGACATGTGGCCTGACGCTCCTCGGGGCGCGTCTTGCTTCGGCCTCTCTCCTGGAGGCGCTCAGTCAGTCCCAGTGGTGACATGTGGCAAGACGCTCCTCGGGGCGCGTCTTGCATGGGCCTCTCTCCTGGAGGCCCTCTGTCAGACCCAGTGTTGACATGTGTCAAGACGCTCCTCGGGGCGCGTCTTGCTTGGGCTTCTCTCCTGGAGGCCCTCAGTCAGACCCATTGTTGACATGTGGCAAGACGCTCCTCGGGGCGCGTCTTGCTTGGGCCTCTCTCCTGGAGGCGCTCAGTCAGACCCAGTGTTGACATGTGTCAAGACGCTCCTCGGGGCGCGTCTTGCTTGGGCCTCTCTCCTGGAGAAGCTCAGTCAGACCCAGTGGTGACACGTGGCAAGACGCTCCTCGGGGCGTGTCTTGCTTGGGCCTCTCTCCTGGAGGCGCTCAGTCAGACCCAGTGTTGGCATGTGGCAAGACGCTCCTCGGGGCACGTCTTGCTTGGGCCTCTCTCCTGGAGGCGATCAGTCAGAACCAGAGGTGACATGTGGCAAGACGCTCCTCGGGGCGCGTCTTGCTTGGGCCTCTTTCCTGGAGGCCCTCTGTCAGACCCAGTGTTGACATGTGGCAAGACGCTCCTCCGGGCGCGTCTTGCTTGGGCCTCTCTCCTGGAGGCGCTCAGTCAGACCCAGTGTTGACATGTGGCAAGACGCTCCTCGGGGCGCGTCTTGATTGGGCTTCTCTCCTGGAGGCCCTCAGTCGGACCCATTGTTGACATGTGGCAAGACACTCCTCGGGGCGCGTCTTGCTTGGGCCTGTCTCCTGGAGGCGCTCAGTCAGACCCAGTGTTTACATGTGGCAAGACGCTCCTCGGGGCGCGTCTTGATTGGGCTTCTCTCCTGGAGGCCCTCAGTCCGACCCATTGTTGACATGTGGAAGGACGCTCCTCGGGGCGCGTCTTGCTTGGGCTTCTCTCCTGGAGGCCCTCAGTCAGACCCATTGTTGACATGTGGCAAGACGCTCCTCGGGGTGCGTCTTGCTTGGGCCTCTCTCCTGGAGGCGCTCAGTCAGTCCGAGTAGTGACATGTGGCAAGATGCTCCTCGGGGCGCGTCTTGATTGGGCTTCTCTCCTGGAGGCCCTCAGTCGGACCCATTGTTGACATGTGGCAAGACGCTCCTCGGGGCGCGTCTTGCTTGGGCCTGTCTCCTGGAGGCGCTCAGTCAGACCCAGTGTTGACATGTGGCAAGACGCTCCTCGGGGCGCGTCTTGATTGGGCTTCTCTCCTGGAGGCCCTCAGTCAGACCCAGTGTTGACATGTGGCAAGACGCTCCTCGGGGCTCGTCTTGCTTGGGCCTCTCTCCTGGAGGCGCTCAGTAAGACCCAGTGGTGAAACGTGGCAAGACGCTCCTCGGGGCGCGTCTTGCTTGGGCCTCTCTCCTGGAGCTCTCAGTAAGACTGAGTAGTGACATGTGGCCTGACGCTCCTCGGGGGGCGTCTTGCTTCGGCCTCTCTCCTGGAGGCGCTCAGTCAGACCCAGTGTTGACATGTGGCAAGACGCTCCTCGGGGCGCGTCTTGCTTGGGCTTCTCTCCTGGAGGCCCTCAGTCGGACCCATTGTTGACATGTGGCAAGACGCTCCTCGGGGCGCGTCTTGCTTGGGCCTGCCTCTTGGAGGCGCTCAGTCAGACCCAGTGTTGACATGTGGCAAGACGCTCCTCGGGGCGCGTCTTGATTGGGCTTCTCTCCTGGAGGCCCTCAGTCAGACCCATTGTTGACATGTGGCAAGACGCTACTCGGGGCGCGTCTTGCTTGGGCTTCTCTCCTGGAGGCCCTCAGTCAGACCCATTGTTGACATGTGTCAAGACGCTCCTCGGGGCGCATCTTGCATGGGCCTCTCTCCTGGAGGCCCTCTGTCAGACCCAGTGTTGACATGTGTCAAGACGCTCCTCGGGGCGCGTCTTGCTTGGGCTTCTCTCCTGGAGGCCCTCAGTCAGACCCATTGTTGACATGTGGCAAGACGCTCCTCGGGGCGCGTCTTGCTTGGGCCTCTCTCCTGGAGGCGCTCAGTCAGACCCAGTGTTGACATGTGGCATGACGCTCCTAGGGGCGCGTCTTGCTTGGGCCTCTCTCCTGGAGGCGCTCAGTCAGACCCAGTGGTGAAACGTGGCAAGACGCTCCTCGGGGCGCGTCTTGCTTGGGCTTCTCTCTTGGAGGCGCTCAGTCAGACTGAGTAGTGACATGTCGCCTGACGCTCCTCGGGGCGCGTCTTGCTTGGGCCTCTCTCCTGGAGGCGCTCAGTCAGTCCGAGTAGTGACATGTGGCAAGATGCTCCTCGGGGCGCATCTTGCTTGGGCCTCTCTCCTGGAGGCGCTCAGTCAGTCCGAGTAGTGACATGTGGCAAGATGCTCCTCGGGGCGCATCTTGCTTGGGCCTCTCTCCTGGAGGCGCTCAGTCAGACCCAGTGTTGACATGTTGCAAGACGCTCCTCGGGGCTCATCTTGCTTGGGCTTCTCTCTTGGAGGCGCTCAGTCAGACTGAGTAGTGACATGTCGCCTGAAGCTCCTCGGGGCGCGTCTTGCTTCGGCCTCTCTCCTGGAGGCGCTCAGTCAGACCCAGTGGTGACATGTGGCAAGACACTCCTCGGGGCGCGTCTTGCATGGGCCTCTGTCCTGGAGGCCCTCTGTCAGACCCAGTGTTGACATGTGTCAAGACGCTCCTCGGGGCGCGTCTTGCTTGGGCTTCGCTCCTGGAGGCCCTCAGTCAGACCAATTGTTGACATGTGGCAAGACGCTCCTCGGGGCGCGTCTTGCTTGGGCTTCTCTCCTGGAGGCGCTCAGACAGACCCAGTGTTGACATGTGACAAGACGCTCCTCGGGGCACGTCTTGCTTGGGCCTCTCTCCTGGAGGCGCTCAGTCAGACCGAGTGCTGACATAAGGCAAGATGCTCCTCGGGGCGCGTCTTGCTGGGGACTCTCTCCTGGAGGCGCTCAGTCAGACCCAGTTCTGACATGTGGCAAGACGCTCCTCGGGGCGCGTCTTGCTTGGGCCTCTCTCCTGGAGGCGCTCAGTCAGACCCAGTGTTGACATGTGGCAAGACGCTCCTCCGGGCGCGTCTTGCTTGGGCCTCTCTCCTGGAGGCGCTCAGTCAGACCCAGTGTTGACATGTGGCAAGACGCTCCTCGGGGCGCGTCTTGATTGGGCTTCTCTCCTGGAGGCCCTCAGTCAAACCCATTGTTGACATGTGGCAAGACGCTCCTCGGGGCGCGTCTTGCTTGGGCCTCTCTCCTGGAGGCGCTCAGTCAGAAACAGTGTTGACATGTGGCAAGACGCTCCTCGGGGCGCGTCTTGATTGGGCTTCTGTCCTGGAGGCCCTCAGTCAGACCCATTGTTGACATGTGGCAAGACGCTCCTCGGGGCGCGTCTTGCTTGGGCCTCTCTCCTGGAGGCGCTCATTCAGTCCGAGTAGTGACATGTGGCAAGATGCTCCTCGGGGCGCGTCTTGCTTGGGCCTCTCTCCTGGAGGCGCTCAGTCAGACCCAGTGTTGACATGTGGCAAGACGCTCCTCGGGGCGCGTCTTGCTTGGGCTTCTCTCCTGGAGGCCCTCAGTCAGACCCATTGTTGACATGTGGCAAGACGCTCCTCGGGGTGCGTCTTGCTTGGGCCTCTCTCCTGGAGGCGCTCAGTCAGTGCGAGTAGTGACATGTGGCAAGATGCTCCTCGGGGCGGGTCTTGCTTGGGCCTCTCTCCTGGAGGCGCTCAGTCAGACCGAGTGCTGACATGTGGCAAGACGCTCCTCAGGGCGCGTCTTGCTGGGGCTTCTCTCATGGAGGCGCTCAGTCAGACCCAGTGTTGACATGTGGCAAGACGCTCCTCGGGGCGCGTCTTGATTGGGCTTCTCTCCTGGAGGCCCTCAGTCAAACCCATTGTTGACATGTGGCAAGACGCTCCTCGGGGCGCGTCTTGCTTGGGCCTCTCTCCTGGAGGCGCTCAGTCAGAAACAGTGTTGACATGTGGCAAGACGCTCCTCGGGGCGCGTCTTGATTGGGCTTCTGTCCTGGAGGCCCTCAGTCAGACCCATTGTTGACATGTGGCAAGACGCTCCTCGGGGCGCGTCTTGCTTGGGCCTCTCTCCTGGAGGCGCTCATTCAGTCCGAGTAGTGACATGTGGCAAGATGCTCCTCGGGGCGCGTCTTGCTTGGGCCTCTCTCCTGGAGGCGCTCAGTCAGACCCAGTGTTGACATGTGGCAAGACGCTCCTCGGGGCGCGTCTTGCTTGGGCTTCTCTCCTGGAGGCCCTCAGTCAGACCCATTGTTGACATGTGGCAAGACGCTCCTCGGGGTGCGTCTTGCTTGGGCCTCTCTCCTGGAGGCGCTCAGTCAGTGCGAGTAGTGACATGTGGCAAGATGCTCCTCGGGGCGGGTCTTGCTTGGGCCTCTCTCCTGGAGGCGCTCAGTCAGACCGAGTGCTGACATGTGGCAAGACGCTCCTCAGGGCGCGTCTTGCTGGGGCTTCTCTCATGGAGGCACTCAGTCAGACCCAGTGTTGACATGTGGCAAGACGCTCCTCGGGGCTCGTCTTGCTTGGGCCTCTCTCCTGGAGGCGCTCAGTCAGACCCAGGGGTGAAACGTGGCAAGACGCTCCTCGGGGCGCGTCTTGCTTGGGCCTCTCTCCTGGAGGCGCTCAGTCAGACCCAGTGTTGACACGTGGCAAGACGCTCCTCGGGGCGCGTCTTGCTTGGGCTTCTCTCCTGGAGGCCCTCAGTCAGACCCATTGTTGACATGTGGCAAGACGCTCCTCGGGGTGCGTCTTGCTTGGGCCTCTCTCCTGGAGGCGCTCAGTCAGACCCAGTGGTGACACGTGGCAAGACGCTCCTCGGGGCGTGTCTTGCTTGGGCCTCTCTCCTGGAGGCGCTCAGTCAGACCCAGTGTTGACACGTGGCAAGACGCTCCTCGGGGCGAGTCTTGCTGGGGCTTCTCTCATGGAGGCACTCAGTCAGACCCAGTGTTGACATGTTGCAAGACGCTCCTCGGGGCTCATCTTGCTTGGGCCTCTCTCCTGGAGGCGCTCAGTCAGACCCAGTGGTGAAACATGGCAAGACGCTCCTCGGGGCGCGTCTTGCTTGGGCTTCTCTCTTGGAGGCGCTCAGTCAGACTGAGTAGTGACATGTCGCCTGAAGCTCCTCGGGGCGCGTCTTGCTTCGGCCTCTCTCCTGGAGGCGCTCAGTCAGACCCAGTGGTGACATGTGGCAAGACACTCCTCGGGGCGCGTCTTGCATGGGCCTCTCTCCTGGAGGCCCTCTGTCAGACCCAGTGTTGACATGTGTCAAGACGCTCCTCGGGGCGCGTCTTGCTTGGGCTTCTCTCCTGGAGGCCCTCAGTCAGACCAATTGTTGACATGTGGCAAGACGCTCCTCGGGGCGCGTCTTGCTTGGGCTTCTCTCCTGGAGGCGCTCAGACAGACCCAGTGTTGACATGTGACAAGACGCTCCTCGGGGCACGTCTTGCTTGGGCCTCTCTCCTGGAGGCGCTCAGTCAGACCGAGTGCTGACATAAGGCAAGACGCTCCTCGGGGTGCGTCTTGCTTGGGCCTCTCTCCTGGAGGCGCTCAGTCAGTGCGAGTAGTGACATGTGGCAAGATGCTCCTCGGGGCGGGTCTTGCTTGGGCCTCTCTCCTGGAGGCGCTCAGTCAGACCGAGTGCTGACATGTGGCAAGACGCTCCTCAGGGCGCGTCTTGCTGGGGCTTCTCTCATGGAGGCACTCAGTCAGACCCAGTGTTGACATGTGGCAAGACGCTCCTCGGGGCTCGTCTTGCTTGGGCCTCTCTCCTGGAGGCGCTCAGTCAGACCCAGGGGTGAAACGTGGCAAGACGCTCCTCGGGGCGCGTCTTGCTTGGGCCTCTCTCCTGGAGGCGCTCAGTCAGACCCAGTGTTGACACGTGGCAAGACGCTCCTCGGGGCGCG
The DNA here is from genome assembly GCF_043380555.1 of Nothobranchius furzeri. Taxonomy (NCBI): domain Eukaryota; kingdom Metazoa; phylum Chordata; class Actinopteri; order Cyprinodontiformes; family Nothobranchiidae; genus Nothobranchius; species Nothobranchius furzeri. Next base: position 14,820,766 of record NC_091743.1, read on the forward strand.
TCTTGCTTGGGCTTCTCTCCTGGAGGCCCTCAGTCAGACCCATTGTTGACATGTGGCAAGACGCTCCTCGGGGTGCGTCTTGCTTGGGCCTCTCTCCTGGAGGCGCTCAGTCAGACCCAGTGTTGGCATGTGGCAAGACGCTCCTCGGGGCGCGTCTTGCTTGGGCCTCTCTCCTGGAGGCGCTCAGTCAGAACCAGAGGTGACATGTGGCAAGACGCTCCTCGGGGCGCGTCTTGCTTGGGCCTCTTTCCTGGAGGCCCTCAGTCAGACCCAGTGTTGACATCTGGCAAGACGCTCCTCCGGGCGCGTCTTGCTTGGGCCTTTCTCCTGGAGGCGCTCAGTCAGACCCAGTGTTGACACGTGGCAAGACGCTCCTCGGGGCGCCTCTTGAATGGGCTTCTCTCCTGGAGGCCCTCAGTCAGACCCATTGTTGACATGTGGCAAGACGCTCCTCGGGGCGCGTCTTTCTTGGGCCTCTCTCCTGGAGGCGCTCAGTCAGACCCAGTGTTGACATGTGGCAAGACGCTCCTCGGGGCGCGTCTTGATTGGGCTTCTCTCCTGGAGGCCCTCAGTCAGACCCATTGTTGACATGTGGCAAGACGCTCCTCTGGGCGCGTCTTGCTTGGGCTTCTCTCCTGGAGGCCCTCAGTCAGACCCATTGTTGACATGTGGCAAGACTCTCCTCGGGGTGCGTCTTGCTTGGGCCTCTCTCCTGGAGGCGCTCAGTCAGTCCGAGTAGTGACATGTGGCAAGATGCTCCTCGGTGCGCGTCTTGCTTGGGCCTCTCTCCTGGAGGCGCTCAGTCAGACCCATTGTTGACATGTGGCAAGACGCTCCTCGGGGCGCGTCTTGCTTGGTCTTCTCTCCTGAAGGCCCTCAGTGAGACCCATTGTTGACATGTGGCAAGACGCTCCTCGGGGTGCATCTTGCTTGGGCCTCTCTCCTGGAGGCGCTCAGTCAGTCCGAGTAGTGACATGTGGCAAGATGCTCCTCGGGGCGCGTCTTGCTTGGGCCTCTCTCCTGGAGGCGCTCAGTCAGACCGAGTGTTGACATGTGGCAAGACGCTCCTCTGGGCGCGTCTTGCTTGGGCTTCTCTCCTGGAGGCCCTCAGTCAGACCCATTGTTGACATGTGGCAAGACTCTCCTCGGGGTGCGTCTTGCTTGGGCCTCTCTCCTGGAGGCGCTCAGTCAGTCCGAGTAGTGACATGTGGCAAGATGCTCCTCGGTGCGCGTCTTGCTTGGGCCTCTCTCCTGGAGGCGCTCAGTCAGACCCATTGTTGACATGTGGCAAGACGCTCCTCGGGGCGCGTCTTGCTTGGTCTTCTCTCCTGAAGGCCCTCAGTGAGACCCATTGTTGACATGTGGCAAGACGCTCCTCGGGGTGCATCTTGCTTGGGCCTCTCTCCTGGAGGCGCTCAGTCAGTCCGAGTAGTGACATGTGGCAAGATGCTCCTCGGGGCGCGTCTTGCTTGGGCCTCTCTCCTGGAGGCGCTCAGTCAGACCGAGTGTTGACATGTGGCAAGACGCTCCTCGGGGCGCGTCTTGCTTGGGCCTCTCTCCTGGAGGCGCTCAGTCAGACCCAGTGTTGACATGTGGCAAGACGCTCCTCGGGGCGCGTCTTGCTTGGGCTTCTCTCCTGGAGGCCCTCAGTCAGACCCATTGTTGACATGTGGCAAGACGCTCCTCGGGGCGCGTCTTTCTTGGGCCTCTCTCCTGGAGGCGCTCAGTCAGACCCAGTGTTGACATGTGGCAAGACGCTCCTCGGGGCGCGTCTTGATTGGGCTTCTCTCCTGGAGGCCCTCAGTCAGACCCATTGTTGACATGTGGCAAGACGCTCCTCGGGGCGCGTCTTGCTTGGGCCTCTCTCCTGGAGGCGCTCAGTCAGAAACAGTGTTGACATGTGGCAAGACGCTCCTCGGGGCGCGTCTTGATTGGGCTTCTCTCCTGGAGGCCCTCAGTCAGACCCATTGTTGACATGTGGCAAGACGCTCCTCGGGGCGTGTCTTGCTTGGGCCTCTCTCCTGGAGGCGCTCATTCAGTCCGAGTAGTGACATGTGGCAAGATGCTCCTCGGGGCGCGTCTTGCTTGGGCCTCTCTCCTGGAGGCGCTCAGTCAGACCCAGTGTTGACATGTGGCAAGACGCTCCTCGGGGCGCGTCTTGCTTGGGCTTCTCTCCTGGAGGCCCTCAGTCAGACCCATTGTTGACATGTGGCAAGACGCTCCTCGGGGTGCGTCTTGCTTGGGCCTCTCTCCTGGAGGCGCTCAGTCAGTGCGAGTAGTGACATGTGGCAAGATGCTCCTCGGGGCGGGTCTTGCTTGGGCCTCTCTCCTGGAGGCGCTCAGTCAGACCGAGTGCTGACATGTGGCAAGACGCTCCTCAGGGCGCGTCTTGCTGGGGCTTCTCTCATGGAGGCACTCAGTCAGACCCAGTGTTGACATGTGGCAAGACGCTCCTCGGGGCTCGTCTTGCTTGGGCCTCTCTCCTGGAGGCGCTCAGTCAGACCCAGGGGTGAAACGTGGCAAGACGCTCCTCGGGGCGCGTCTTGCTTGGGCCTCTCTCCTGGAGGCGCTCAGTCAGACCCAGTGTTGACACGTGGCAAGACGCTCCTCGGGGCGCGTCTTGCTTGGGCTTCTCTCCTGGAGGCCCTCAGTCAGACCCATTGTTGACATGTGGCAAGACGCTCCTCGGGGTGCGTCTTGCTTGGGCCTCTCTCCTGGAGGCGCTCAGTCAGACCCAGTGTTGGCATGTGGCAAGACGCTCCTCGGGGCGCGTCTTGCTTGGGCCTCTCTCCTGGAGGCGCTCAGTCAGAACCAGAGGTGACATGTGGCAAGACGCTCCTCGGGGCGCGTCTTGCTTGGGCCTCTTTCCTGGAGGCCCTCAGTCAGACCCAGTGTTGACATCTGGCAAGACGCTCCTCCGGGCGCGTCTTGCTTGGGCCTTTCTCCTGGAGGCGCTCAGTCAGACCCAGTGTTGACACGTGGCAAGACGCTCCTCGGGGCGCCTCTTGAATGGGCTTCTCTCCTGGAGGCCCTCAGTCAGACCCATTGTTGACATGTGGCAAGACGCTCCTCGGGGCGCGTCTTTCTTGGGCCTCTCTCCTGGAGGCGCTCAGTCAGACCCAGTGTTGACATGTGGCAAGACGCTCCTCGGGGCGCGTCTTGATTGGGCTTCTCTCCTGGAGGCCCTCAGTCAGACCCATTGTTGACATGTGGCAAGACGCTCCTCTGGGCGCGTCTTGCTTGGGCTTCTCTCCTGGAGGCCCTCAGTCAGACCCATTGTTGACATGTGGCAAGACTCTCCTCGGGGTGCGTCTTGCTTGGGCCTCTCTCCTGGAGGCGCTCAGTCAGTCCGAGTAGTGACATGTGGCAAGATGCTCCTCGGTGCGCGTCTTGCTTGGGCCTCTCTCCTGGAGGCGCTCAGTCAGACCCATTGTTGACATGTGGCAAGACGCTCCTCGGGGCGCGTCTTGCTTGGTCTTCTCTCCTGAAGGCCCTCAGTGAGACCCATTGTTGACATGTGGCAAGACGCTCCTCGGGGTGCATCTTGCTTGGGCCTCTCTCCTGGAGGCGCTCAGTCAGTCCGAGTAGTGACATGTGGCAAGATGCTCCTCGGGGCGCGTCTTGCTTGGGCCTCTCTCCTGGAGGCGCTCAGTCAGACCGAGTGTTGACATGTGGCAAGACGCTCCTCGGGGCGCGTCTTGCTTGGGCCTCTCTCCTGGAGGCGCTCAGTCAGACCCAGTGTTGACATGTGGCAAGACGCTCCTCGGGGCGCGTCTTGCTTGGGCTTCTCTCCTGGAGGCCCTCAGTCAGACCCATTGTTGACATGTGGCAAGACGCTCCTCGGGGTGCGTCTTGCTTGGGCCTCTCTCCTGGAGGCGCTCAGTCAGACCCAGTGGTGACACGTGGCAAGACGCTCCTCGGGGCGTGTCTTGCTTGGGCCTCTCTCCTGGAGGCGCTCAGTCAGACCCAGTGTTGGCACGTGGCAAGACGCTCCTCGGGGCGCGTCTTGCTTGGGCCTCTCTCCTGGAGGCGCTCAGTCATACCCAGAGGTGACATGTGGCAAGACGCTCCTCGGGGCGTGTCTTGCTTGGGCCTCTTTCCTGGAGGCCCTCTGTCAGACCCAGTGTTGACATGTGGAGAGATGCTCCTCGGGGCGCGTCTTGCTTGGGCCTCTCTCCTGGAGGCGCTCAGTCAGACCGAGTGCTGACATGTGGCAAGACGCTCCTCGGGGCGCGTCTTGCTGGGGCTTCTCTCATGGAGGCACTCAGTCAGACCCAGTGTTGACATGTGGCAAGACGCTCCTCAGGGCTCGTCTTGCTTGGGCCTCTCTCCTGGAGGCGCTCAGTCAGACCCAGTGGTGAAACGTGGCAAGACGCTCCTCGGGGTGCGTATTGCTTGGGCCTCTCTCCTGGAGGCGCTCAGTCAGACTGAGTAGTGACATGTGGCCTGACGCTCCTCGGGGCGCGTCTTGCTTCGGCCTCTCTCCTGGAGGCGCTCAGTCAGACCCAGTGGTGACATGTGGCAAGACCCTCCTCGGGGCGCGTCTTGCATGGGCCTCTCTCCTGGAGGCCCTCTGTCAGACCCAGTGTTGACATGTGTCAAGACGCTCCTCGGGGCGCGTCTTGCTTGGGCTTCTCTCCTGGAGGCCCTCAGTCAGACCCATTGTTGACATGTGGCAAGACGCTCCTCGGGGCGCGTTCTTGCTTGGGCCTCTCTCCTGGAGGCCCTCAGTAAGACCCATTGTTGACATGTGGCAAGACGCTCCTCGGGGCGCGTCTTGCTTGGGCCTCTCTCCTGGAGGCGCTCAGTCAGACCCAGTGTTGACATGTGGCAAGACGCTCCTCGGGGCGCGTCTTGCTTGGGCCTCTCTCCTGGAGAAGCTCAGTCAGACCCAGTGGTGACACGTGGCAAGACGCTCCTCGGGGCGTGTCTTGCTTGGACCTCTCTCCTGGAGGCGCTCAGTCAGACCCAGTGTTGGCATGTGGCAAGACGCTCCTCGGGGCGCGTCTTGCTTGGGCCTCTCTCCTGGAGGCGCTCAGTCAGACCCAGTGTTGACATGTGGCAAGACGCTCCTCGGGGCGCGTCTTGATTGGGCTTCTCTCCTGGAGGCCCTCAGTCAGACCCATTGTTGACATGTGGCAAGACGCTCCTCGGGGCTCGTCTTGCTTGGGCCTCTCTCCTGGAGGCGCTCAGTCAGACCCAGTGGTGAAACGTGGCAAGACGCTCCTCGGGGCGCGTCTTGCTTGGGCTTCTCTCTTGGAGGCGCTCAGTCAGACTGAGTAGTGACATGTCGCCTGACGCTCCTCGGGGCGCGTCTTGCTTGGGCCTCTCTCCTGGAGGCGCTCAGTCAGTCCGAGTAGTGACATGTGGCAAGATGCTCTTCGGGGCGTGTCTTGCTTGGGCCTCTCTCCTGGAGGCCCTCAGTCAGACCCATTGTTGACATGTGGCAAGAAGCTCCTCGGGGCGCGTCTTGCTTGGGCCTCTCTCCTGGAGGCGCTCAGTCAGACTGAGTAGTGACATGTGGCCTGACGCTCCTCGGGGCGCATCTTGCTTCGGCCTCTCTCCTGGAGGCGCTCAGTCAGACCCAGTGGTGACATGTGGCAAGACCCTCCTCGGGGCGCGTCTTGCATGGGCCTCTCTCCTGGAGGCCCTCTGTCAGACCCAGTGTTGACATGTGTCAAGACGCTCCTCGGGGCGCGTCTTGCTTGGGCCTCTCTCCTGGAGGCGCTCAGTCAGACCGAGTGCTGACATGTGGCAAGACGCTCCTCGGGGCGCGTCTTGCTGGGGCTTCTCTCATGGAGGCACTCAGTCAGACCCAGTGTTGACATGTGGCAAGACGCTCCTCAGGGCTCGTCTTGCTTGGGCCTCTCTCCTGGAGGCGCTCAGTCAGACCCAGTGGTGAAACGTGGCAAGACGCTCCTCGGGGTGCGTATTGCTTGGGCCTCTCTCCTGGAGGCGCTCAGTCAGACTGAGTAGTGACATGTGGCCTGACGCTCCTCGGGGCGCGTCTTGCTTCGGCCTCTCTCCTGGAGGCGCTCAGTCAGACCCAGTGGTGACATGTGGCAAGACCCTCCTCGGGGCGCGTCTTGCATGGGCCTCTCTCCTGGAGGCCCTCTGTCAGACCCAGTGTTGACATGTGTCAAGACGCTCCTCGGGGCGCGTCTTGCTTGGGCTTCTCTCCTGGAGGCCCTCAGTCAGACCCATTGTTGACATGTGGCAAGACGCTCCTCGGGGCGCGTTCTTGCTTGGGCCTCTCTCCTGGAGGCCCTCAGTAAGACCCATTGTTGACATGTGGCAAGACGCTCCTCGGGGCGCGTCTTGCTTGGGCCTCTCTCCTGGAGGCGCTCAGTCAGACCCAGTGTTGATATGTGGCAAGACGCTCCTCGGGGCGCGTCTTGCTTGGGCCTCTCTCCTGGAGAAGCTCAGTCAGACCCAGTGGTGACACGTGGCAAGACGCTCCTCGGGGCGTGTCTTGCTTGGACCTCTCTCCTGGAGGCGCTCAGTCAGACCCAGTGTTGGCATGTGGCAAGACGCTCCTCGGGGCGCGTCTTGCTTGGGCCTCTCTCCTGGAGGCGCTCAGTCAGACCCAGTGTTGACATGTGGCAAGACGCTCCTCGGGGCGCGTCTTGATTGGGCTTCTCTCCTGGAGGCCCTCAGTCAGACCCATTGTTGACATGTGGCAAGACGCTCCTCGGGGCTCGTCTTGCTTGGGCCTCTCTCCTGGAGGCGCTCAGTCAGACCCAGTGGTGAAACGTGGCAAGACGCTCCTCGGGGCGCGTCTTGCTTGGGCTTCTCTCTTGGAGGCGCTCAGTCAGACTGAGTAGTGATATGTCGCCTGACGCTCCTCGGGGCGCGTCTTGCTTGGGCCTCTCTCCTGGAGGCGCTCAGTCAGTCCGAGTAGTGACATGTGGCAAGATGCTCTTCGGGGCGTGTCTTGCTCGGGCCTCTCTCCTGGAGGCCCTCAGTCAGACCCATTGTTGACATGTGGCAAGAAGCTCCTCGGGGCGCGTCTTGCTTGGGCCTCTCTCCTGGAGGCGCTCAGTCAGACTGAGTAGTGACATGTGGCCTGACGCTCCTCGGGGCGCGTCTTGCTTCGGCCTCTCTCCTGGAGGCGCTCAGTCAGACCCAGTGGTGACATGTGGCAAGACCCTCCTCGGGGCGCGTCTTGCATGGGCCTCTCTCCTGGAGGCCCTCTGTCAGACCCAGTGTTGACATGTGTTAAGACGCTCCTCGGGGCGCGTCTTGCTTGGGCCTCTCTCCTGGAGGCGCTCAGTCAGACCGAGTGCTGACATGTGGCAAGACGCTCCTCGGGGCGCGTCTTGCTGGGGCTTCTCTCATGGAGGCACTCAGTCAGACCCAGTGTTGACATGTGGCAAGACGCTCCTCAGGGCTCGTCTTGCTTGGGCCTCTCTCCTGGAGGCGCTCAGTCAGACCCAGTGGTGAAACGTGGCAAGACGCTCCTCGGGGTGCGTATTGCTTGGGCCTCTCTCCTGGAGGCGCTCAGTCAGACTGAGTAGTGACATGTGGCCTGACGCTCCTCGGGGCGCGTCTTGCTTCGGCCTCTCTCCTGGAGGCGCTCAGTCAGACCCAGTGGTGACATGTGGCAAGACCCTCCTCGGGGCGCGTCTTGCATGGGCCTCTCTCCTGGAGGCCCTCTGTCAGACCCAGTGTTGACATGTGTCAAGACGCTCCTCGGGGCGCGTCTTGCTTGGGCTTCTCTCCTGGAGGCCCTCAGTCAGACCCATTGTTGACATGTGGCAAGACGCTCCTCGGGGCGCGTTCTTGCTTGGGCCTCTCTCCTGGAGGCCCTCAGTAAGACCCATTGTTGACATGTGGCAAGACGCTCCTCGGGGCGCGTCTTGCTTGGGCCTCTCTCCTGGAGGCGCTCAGTCAGACCCAGTGTTGACATGTGGCAAGACGCTCCTCGGGGCGCGTCTTGCTTGGGCCTCTCTCCTGGAGAAGCTCAGTCAGACCCAGTGGTGACACGTGGCAAGACGCTCCTCGGGGCGTGTCTTGCTTGGACCTCTCTCCTGGAGGCGCTCAGTCAGACCCAGTGTTGGCATGTGGCAAGACGCTCCTCGGGGCGCGTCTTGCTTGGGCCTCTCTCCTGGAGGCGCTCAGTCAGACCCAGTGTTGACATGTGGCAAGACGCTCCTCGGGGCGCGTCTTGCTTGGGCCTCTCTCCTGGAGGCGCTCAGTCAGACCCAGTGGTGACACGTGGCAAGACGCTCCTCGGGGCGTGTCTTGCTTGGGCCTCTCTCCTGGAGGCGCTCAGTCAGACCCAGTGTTGGCACGTGGCAAGACGCTCCTCGGGGCGCGTCTTGCTTGGGCCTCTCTCCTGGAGGCGCTCAGTCATACCCAGAGGTGACATGTGGCAAGACGCTCCTCGGGGCGTGTCTTGCTTGGGCCTCTTTCCTGGAGGCCCTCTGTCAGACCCAGTGTTGACATGTGGAGAGATGCTCCTCGGGGCGCGTCTTGCTTGGGCCTCTCTCCTGGAGGCGCTCAGTCAGACCGAGTGCTGACATGTGGCAAGACGCTCCTCGGGGCGCGTCTTGCTGGGGCTTCTCTCATGGAGGCACTCAGTCAGACCCAGTGTTGACATGTGGCAAGACGCTCCTCAGGGCTCGTCTTGCTTGGGCCTCTCTCCTGGAGGCGCTCAGTCAGACCCAGTGGTGAAACGTGGCAAGACGCTCCTCGGGGTGCGTATTGCTTGGGCCTCTCTCCTGGAGGCGCTCAGTCAGACTGAGTAGTGACATGTGGCCTGACGCTCCTCGGGGCGCGTCTTGCTTCGGCCTCTCTCCTGGAGGCGCTCAGTCAGACCCAGTGGTGACATGTGGCAAGACCCTCCTCGGGGCGCGTCTTGCATGGGCCTCTCTCCTGGAGGCCCTCTGTCAGACCCAGTGTTGACATGTGTCAAGACGCTCCTCGGGGCGCGTCTTGCTTGGGCTTCTCTCCTGGAGGCCCTCAGTCAGACCCATTGTTGACATGTGGCAAGACGCTCCTCGGGGCGCGTTCTTGCTTGGGCCTCTCTCCTGGAGGCCCTCAGTAAGACCCATTGTTGACATGTGGCAAGACGCTCCTCGGGGCGCGTCTTGCTTGGGCCTCTCTCCTGGAGGCGCTCAGTCAGACCCAGTGTTGACATGTGGCAAGACGCTCCTCGGGGCGCGTCTTGCTTGGGCCTCTCTCCTGGAGAAGCTCAGTCAGACCCAGTGGTGACACGTGGCAAGACGCTCCTCGGGGCGTGTCTTGCTTGGACCTCTCTCCTGGAGGCGCTCAGTCAGACCCAGTGTTGGCATGTGGCAAGACGCTCCTCGGGGCGCGTCTTGCTTGGGCCTCTCTCCTGGAGGCGCTCAGTCAGACCCAGTGTTGACATGTGGCAAGACGCTCCTCGGGGCGCGTCTTGATTGGGCTTCTCTCCTGGAGGCCCTCAGTCAGACCCATTGTTGACATGTGGCAAGACGCTCCTCGGGGCTCGTCTTGCTTGGGCCTCTCTCCTGGAGGCGCTCAGTCAGACCCAGTGGTGAAACGTGGCAAGACGCTCCTCGGGGCGCGTCTTGCTTGGGCTTCTCTCTTGGAGGCGCTCAGTCAGACTGAGTAGTGACATGTCGCCTGACGCTCCTCGGGGCGCGTCTTGCTTGGGCCTCTCTCCTGGAGGCGCTCAGTCAGTCCGAGTAGTGACATGTGGCAAGATGCTCTTCGGGGCGTGTCTTGCTTGGGCCTCTCTCCTGGAGGCCCTCAGTCAGACCCATTGTTGACATGTGGCAAGAAGCTCCTCGGGGCGCGTCTTGCTTGGGCCTCTCTCCTGGAGGCGCTCAGTCAGACTGAGTAGTGACATGTGGCCTGACGCTCCTCGGGGCGCATCTTGCTTCGGCCTCTCTCCTGGAGGCGCTCAGTCAGACCCAGTGGTGACATGTGGCAAGACCCTCCTCGGGGCGCGTCTTGCATGGGCCTCTCTCCTGGAGGCCCTCTGTCAGACCCAGTGTTGACATGTGTCAAGACGCTCCTCGGGGCGCGTCTTGCTTGGGCCTCTCTCCTGGAGGCGCTCAGTCAGACCGAGTGCTGACATGTGGCAAGACGCTCCTCGGGGCGCGTCTTGCTGGGGCTTCTCTCATGGAGGCACTCAGTCAGACCCAGTGTTGACATGTGGCAAGACGCTCCTCAGGGCTCGTCTTGCTTGGGCCTCTCTCCTGGAGGCGCTCAGTCAGACCCAGTGGTGAAACGTGGCAAGACGCTCCTCGGGGTGCGTATTGCTTGGGCCTCTCTCCTGGAGGCGCTCAGTCAGACTGAGTAGTGACATGTGGCCTGACGCTCCTCGGGGCGCGTCTTGCTTCGGCCTCTCTCCTGGAGGCGCTCAGTCAGACCCAGTGGTGACATGTGGCAAGACCCTCCTCGGGGCGCGTCTTGCATGGGCCTCTCTCCTGGAGGCCCTCTGTCAGACCCAGTGTTGACATGTGTCAAGACGCTCCTCGGGGCGCGTCTTGCTTGGGCTTCTCTCCTGGAGGCCCTCAGTCAGACCCATTGTTGACATGTGGCAAGACGCTCCTCGGGGCGCGTTCTTGCTTGGGCCTCTCTCCTGGAGGCCCTCAGTAAGACCCATTGTTGACATGTGGCAAGACGCTCCTCGGGGCGCGTCTTGCTTGGGCCTCTCTCCTGGAGGCGCTCAGTCAGACCCAGTGTTGATATGTGGCAAGACGCTCCTCGGGGCGCGTCTTGCTTGGGCCTCTCTCCTGGAGAAGCTCAGTCAGACCCAGTGGTGACACGTGGCAAGACGCTCCTCGGGGCGTGTCTTGCTTGGACCTCTCTCCTGGAGGCGCTCAGTCAGACCCAGTGTTGGCATGTGGCAAGACGCTCCTCGGGGCGCGTCTTGCTTGGGCCTCTCTCCTGGAGGCGCTCAGTCAGACCCAGTGTTGACATGTGGCAAGACGCTCCTCGGGGCGCGTCTTGATTGGGCTTCTCTCCTGGAGGCCCTCAGTCAGACCCATTGTTGACATGTGGCAAGACGCTCCTCGGGGCTCGTCTTGCTTGGGCCTCTCTCCTGGAGGCGCTCAGTCAGACCCAGTGGTGAAACGTGGCAAGACGCTCCTCGGGGCGCGTCTTGCTTGGGCTTCTCTCTTGGAGGCGCTCAGTCAGACTGAGTAGTGATATGTCGCCTGACGCTCCTCGGGGCGCGTCTTGCTTGGGCCTCTCTCCTGGAGGCGCTCAGTCAGTCCGAGTAGTGACATGTGGCAAGATGCTCTTCGGGGCGTGTCTTGCTCGGGCCTCTCTCCTGGAGGCCCTCAGTCAGACCCATTGTTGACATGTGGCAAGAAGCTCCTCGGGGCGCGTCTTGCTTGGGCCTCTCTCCTGGAGGCGCTCAGTCAGACTGAGTAGTGACATGTGGCCTGACGCTCCTCGGGGCGCGTCTTGCTTCGGCCTCTCTCCTGGAGGCGCTCAGTCAGACCCAGTGGTGACATGTGGCAAGACCCTCCTCGGGGCGCGTCTTGCATGGGCCTCTCTCCTGGAGGCCCTCTGTCAGACCCAGTGTTGACATGTGTTAAGACGCTCCTCGGGGCGCGTCTTGCTTGGGCCTCTCTCCTGGAGGCGCTCAGTCAGACCGAGTGCTGACATGTGGCAAGACGCTCCTCGGGGCGCGTCTTGCTGGGGCTTCTCTCATGGAGGCACTCAGTCAGACCCAGTGTTGACATGTGGCAAGACGCTCCTCAGGGCTCGTCTTGCTTGGGCCTCTCTCCTGGAGGCGCTCAGTCAGACCCAGTGGTGAAACGTGGCAAGACGCTCCTCGGGGTGCGTATTGCTTGGGCCTCTCTCCTGGAGGCGCTCAGTCAGACTGAGTAGTGACATGTGGCCTGACGCTCCTCGGGGCGCGTCTTGCTTCGGCCTCTCTCCTGGAGGCGCTCAGTCAGACCCAGTGGTGACATGTGGCAAGACCCTCCTCGGGGCGCGTCTTGCATGGGCCTCTCTCCTGGAGGCCCTCTGTCAGACCCAGTGTTGACATGTGTCAAGACGCTCCTCGGGGCGCGTCTTGCTTGGGCTTCTCTCCTGGAGGCCCTCAGTCAGACCCATTGTTGACATGTGGCAAGACGCTCCTCGGGGCGCGTTCTTGCTTGGGCCTCTCTCCTGGAGGCCCTCAGTAAGACCCATTGTTGACATGTGGCAAGACGCTCCTCGGGGCGCGTCTTGCTTGGGCCTCTCTCCTGGAGGCGCTCAGTCAGACCCAGTGTTGACATGTGGCAAGACGCTCCTCGGGGCGCGTCTTGCTTGGGCCTCTCTCCTGGAGAAGCTCAGTCAGACCCAGTGGTGACACGTGGCAAGACGCTCCTCGGGGCGTGTCTTGCTTGGACCTCTCTCCTGGAGGCGCTCAGTCAGACCCAGTGTTGGCATGTGGCAAGACGCTCCTCGGGGCGCGTCTTGCTTGGGCCTCTCTCCTGGAGGCGCTCAGTCAGACCCAGTGTTGACATGTGGCAAGACGCTCCTCGGGGCGCGTCTTGATTGGGCTTCTCTCCTGGAGGCCCTCAGTCAGACCCATTGTTGACATGTGGCAAGACGCTCCTCGGGGCTCGTCTTGCTTGGGCCTCTCTCCTGGAGGCGCTCAGTCAGACCCAGTGGTGAAACGTGGCAAGACGCTCCTCGGGGCGCGTCTTGCTTGGGCTTCTCTCTTGGAGGCGCTCAGTCAGACTGAGTAGTGACATGTCGCCTGACGCTCCTCGGGGCGCGTCTTGCTTGGGCCTCTCTCCTGGAGGCGCTCAGTCAGTCCGAGTAGTGACATGTGGCAAGATGCTCTTCGGGGCGTGTCTTGCTTGGGCCTCTCTCCTGGAGGCCCTCAGTCAGACCCATTGTTGACATGTGGCAAGAAGCTCCTCGGGGCGCGTCTTGCTTGGGCCTCTCTCCTGGAGGCGCTCAGTCAGACTGAGTAGTGACATGTGGCCTGACGCTCCTCGGGGTGCGTCTTGCTTCGGCCTCTCTCCTGGAGGCGCTCAGTCAGACCCAGTGGTGACATGTGGCAAGACCCTCCTCGGGGCGCGTCTTGCATGGGCCTCTCTCCTGGAGGCCCTCTGTCAGACCCAGTGTTGACATGTGTCAAGACGCTCCTCGGGGCGCGTCTTGCTTGGGCTTCTCTCCTGGAGGCCCTCAGTCAGACCCATTGTTGACATGTGGCAAGACGCTCCTCGGGGCGCGTTCTTGCTTGGGCCTCTCTCCTGGAGGCCCTCAGTAAGACCCATTGTTGACATGTGGCAAGACGCTCCTCGGGGCGCGTCTTGCTTGGGCCTCTCTCCTGGAGGCGCTCAGTCAGACCCAGTGTTGACATGTGGCAAGACGCTCCTCGGGGCGCGTCTTGCTTGGGCCTCTCTCCTGGAGAAGCTCAGTCAGACCCAGTGGTGACACGTGGCAAGACGCTCCTCGGGGCGTGTCTTGCTTGGACCTCTCTCCTGGAGGCGCTCAGTCAGACCCAGTGTTGGCATGTGGCAAGACGCTCCTCGGGGCGCGTCTTGCTTGGGCCTCTCTCCTGGAGGCGCTCAGTCAGACCCAGTGTTGACATGTGGCAAGACGCTCCTCGGGGCGCGTCTTGATTGGGCTTCTCTCCTGGAGGCCCTCAGTCAGACCCATTGTTGACATGTGGCAAGACGCTCCTCGGGGCTCGTCTTGCTTGGGCCTCTCTCCTGGAGGCGCTCAGTCAGACCCAGTGGTGAAACGTGGCAAGACGCTCCTCGGGGCGCGTCTTGCTTGGGCTTCTCTCTTGGAGGCGCTCAGTCAGACTGAGTAGTGACATGTCGCCTGACGCTCCTCGGGGCGCGTCTTGCTTGGGCCTCTCTCCTGGAGGCGCTCAGTCAGTCCGAGTAGTGACATGTGGCAAGATGCTCTTCGGGGCGTGTCTTGCTTGGGCCTCTCTCCTGGAGGCCCTCAGTCAGACCCATTGTTGACATGTGGCAAGAAGCTCCTCGGGGCGCGTCTTGCTTGGGCCTCTCTCCTGGAGGCGCTCAGTCAGACCCAGTGTTGACATGTGGCAAGACGCTCCTCGGGGCGCGTCTTGCTTGGGCCTCTCTCCTGGAGAAGCTCAGTCAGACCCAGTGGTGACACGTGGCAAGACGCTCCTCGGGGCGTGTCTTGCTTGGGCCTCTCTCCTGGAGGCGCTCAGTCAGACCCAGTGTTGGCATGTGGCAAGACGCTCCTCGGGGCGCGTCTTGCTTGGGCCTCTCTACTGGAGGCGATCAGTCAGAACCAGAGGTGACATGTGGCAAGACGCTCCTCGGGGCGCGTCTTGCTTGGGCCTCTTTCCTGGAGGCCCTCTGTCAGACCCAGTGTTGACATGTGGCAAGACGCTCCTCCGGGCGCGTCTTGCTTGGGCCTCTCTCCTGGAGGCGCTCAGTCAGACCCAGTGTTGACATGTGGCAAGACGCTCCTCGGGGCGCGTCTTGATTGGGCTTCTCTCCTGGAGGCCCTCAGTCGGACCCATTGTTGACATGTGGCAAGACACTCCTAGGGGCGCATCTTGCTTGGGCCTGTCTCCTGGAGGTGCTCAGTCAGACCCAGTGTTTACATGTGGCAAGACGCTCCTCGGGGCGCGTCTTGATTGGGCTTCTCTCCTGGAGGCCCTCAGTCCGACCCATTGTTGACATGTGGAAGGACGCTCCTCGGGGTGCGTCTTGCTTGGGCTTCTCTCCTGGAGGCCCTCAGTCAGACCCATTGTTGACATGTGGCAAGACGCTCCTCGGGGTGCGTCTTGCTTGGGCCTCTCTCCTGGAGGCGCTCAGTCAGTCCGAGTAGTGACATGTGGCAAGATGCTCCTCGGGGCGCGTCTTGATTGGGCTTCTCTCCTGGAGGCCCTCAGTCAGACCCATTGTTGACATGTGGCAAGACGCTCCTCGGGGCGCGTCTTGCTTGGGCCTGTCTCCTGGAGGCGCTCAGTCAGACCCAGTGTTGACATGTGGCAAGACGCTCCTCGGGGCGCGTCTTGATTGGGCTTCTCTCCTGGAGGCCCTCAGTCAGACCCAGTGTTGATATGTGGCAAGACGCTCCTCGGGGCTCGTCTTGCTTGGGCCTCTCTCCTGGAGGCGCTCAGTCAGACCCAGTGGTGAAACGTGGCAAGACGCTCCTCGGGGCGCGTCTTGCTTGGGCCTCTCTCCTGGAGCTCTCAGTAAGACTGAGTAGTGACATGTGGCCTGACGCTCCTCGGGGCGCGTCTTGCTTCGGCCTCTCTCCTGGAGGCGCTCAGTCAGACCCAGTGGTGACATGTGGCAAGACACTCCTCGGGGCGCATCTTGCATGGGCCTCTCTCCTGGAGGCCCTCTGTCAGACCCAGTGTTGACATGCGTCAAGACGCTCCTCGGGGCACGTTTTGGTTGGGCTTCTCTCCTGGAGGCCCTCAGTCAGATCCTTTGTTGACATGTGGCAAGACGCTCCTCGGGGCGCGTCTTGCTTGGGCCTCTCTCCTGGAGGCGCTCAGTCAGACCCAGTGTTGACATGTGGCAAGACGCTCCTCGGGGCGCGTCTTGCTTGGGCCTGTCTCCTCGAGGCGCTCAGTCAGACCCAGTGTTGACATGTGGCAAGACGCTCCTCGGGGCGCGTCTTGATTGGGCTTCTCTCCTGGAGGCCCTCAGTCAGACCCATTGTTGACATGTGGCAAGACGCTACTCGGGGCGCGTCTTGCTTGGGCTTCTCTCCTGGAGGCCCTCAGTCAGACCCATTGTTGACATGTGTCAAGACGCTCCTCGGGGCGCATCCTGCATGGGCCTCTCTCCTGGAGGCCCTCTGTCAGACCCAGTGTTGACATGTGTCAAGATGCTCCTCGGGGCGCGTCTTGCTTGGGCTTCTCTCCTGGAGGCCCTCAGTCAGAACCATTGTTGACATGTGGTAAGACGCTCCTCGGGGCGCCTCTTGCTTGGGCCTCTCTCCTGGAGGCGCTCAGTCAGACCCAGTCTTGACATGTGGCAAGACGCTCCTCGGGGCGCGTCTTGCTTGGGCCTCTCTCCTGGAGAAGCTTAGTCAGACCCAGTGGTGACACGTGGCAAGACGCTCCTCGGGGCGTGTCTTGCTTGGGCCTCTCTCCTGGAGGCGCTCAGTCAGACCCAGTGTTGGCATGTGGCAAGACGCTCCTCGGGGCGCGTCTTGCTTGGGCCTCTCTCCTGGAGGCCCTCTGTCAGACCCAGTGTTGACATGTGGCAAGACGCTCCTCCGGTTGCGTCTTGCTTGGGCCTCTCTCCTGGAGGCGCTCAGTCAGACCCAGTGTTGACATGTGGCAAAACGCTCCTCGGGGCGCGTCTTGATTGGGCTTCTCTCCTGGAGGCCCTCAGTCAGACCCATTGTTGACATGTGGCAAGACGCTCCTCGGGGCGCGTCTTGCTTGGGCTTCTCTCCTGGAGGCCCTCAGTCAGACCCATTGTTGACATGTGGCAAGACGCTCCTCGGGGCTCGTCTTGCTTGGGCCTCTCTCCTGGAGGCGCTCAGTCAGACCCAGTGGTGAAACGTGGCAAGACGCTCCTCAGGGCGCGTCTTGCTTGGGCTTCTCTCTTGGAGGCGCTCAGTCAGACTGAGTAGTGACATGTCGCCTGACGCTCCTCGGGGCGCGTCTTGCTTGGGCCTCTCTCCTGGAGGCGCTCAGTCAGTCCGAGTAGTGACATGTGGCAAGATGCTCCTCGGGGCGCGTCTTGCTTGGGCCTCTCTCCTGGAGGCGCTCAGTCAGACCGAGTGCTGACATGTGGCAAGACGCTCCTCGGGGCGCGTCTTGCTGGGGCTTCTCTCATGGAGGAACTCAGTCAGACACAGTGTTGACATGTTGCAAGACGCTCCTCGGGGCTCGTCTTGCTTGGGCCTCTCTCCTGGAGGCGCTCAGTCAGACCCAGTGGTGAAACGTGGCAAGACGCTCCTCGGGGCGCGTCTTGCTTGGGCTTCTCTCTTGGAGGCGCTCAGTCAGACTGAGTAGTGACATGTCGCCTGACGCTCCTCGGGGCGCGTCTTGCTTCGGCCTCTCTCCTGGAGGCGCTCAGTCAGACCCAGTGGTGACATGTGGCAAGACACTCCTCGGGGCGCGTCTTGCATGGGCCTCTCTCCTGGAGGCCCTCTGTCAGACCCAGTGTTGACATGTGTCAAGACGCTCCTCGGGGCGCGTCTTGCTTGGGCTTCTCTCCTGGAGGCCCTCAGTCAGACCAATTGTTGACATGTGGCAAGACGCTCCTCGGGGCGCGTCTTGCTTGGGCTTCTCTCCTGGAGGCGCTCAGACAGACCCAGTGTTGACATGTGACAAGACGCTCCTCGGGGCACGTCTTGCTTGGACCTCTCTCCTGGAGGCGCTCAGTCAGACCGAGTGCTGACATAAGGCAAGATGCTCCTCGGGGCGCGTCTTGCTGGGGACTCTCTCCTGGAGGCGCTCAGTCAGACCCAGTTCTGACATGTGGCAAGACGCTCCTCGGGGCGCGTCTTGCTTGGGCCTCTCTCCTGGAGGCGCTCAGTCAGACCCAGTGTTGACATGTGGCAAGAAGGTCCTCGGGGCGCCTCTTGATTGGGCTTCTCTCCTGGAGGCCCTCAGTCAGACCCATTGTTGACATGTGGCAAGACGCTCCTCGGGGCGCGTCTTGCTTGGGCCTCTCTCCTGCAGGCGCTCAGTCAGACCCAGTGTTGACATGTGGCAAGACGCTCCTCGGGGCGCGTCTTGATTGGGCTTCTCTCCTGGAGGCCCTCAGTCAGACCCATTGTTGACATCTGGCAAGACGCTCCTCTGAGCGCGTCTTGCTTGGGCTTCTCTCCTGGAGGCCCTCAGTCAGACCCATTGTTGACATGTGGCAAGACGCTCCTCGGGGTGCGTCTTGCTTGGGCCTCTCTCCTGGAGGCGCTCAGTCAGTCCGAGTAGTGACATGTGGCAAGATGCTCCTCGGTGCGCGTCTTGCTTGGGCGTCTCTCCTGGAGGCGCTCAGTCAGACCCAGTGTTGACATGTGGCAAGACGCTCCTCGGGGCGCGTCTTGCTTGGTCTTCTCTCCTGGAGGCCCTCAGTCAGACCCATTGTTGACATGTGGCAAGACGCTCCTCGGGGTGCGTCTTGCTTGGGCCTCTCTCCTGGAGGCGCTCAGTCAGTCCGAGTAGTGACATGTGGCAAGATGCTCCTCGGGGCGCGTCTTGCTTGGGCCTCTCTCCTGGAGGCGCTCAGTCAGACCGAGTGTTGACATGTGGCAAGACGCTCCTCGGGGCGCGTCTTGCTTGGGCCTCTCTCCTGGAGGCGCTCAGTCAGACCCAGTGTTGACATGTGGCAAGACGCTCCTCGGGGCATGTCTTGCTTGGGCTTCTCTCCTGGAGGCCCTCAGTCAGACCCATGGTTGACATGTGGCAAGACGCTCCTCGGGGTGCGTCTTGCTTGGGCCTCTCTCCTGGAGGCGCTCAGTCAGACCCAGTGGTGACACGTGGCAAGACGCTCCTCGGGGCGTGTCTTGCTTGGGCCTCTCTCCTGGAGGCGCTCAGTCAGACCCAGTGTTGGCATGTGGCAAGACGCTCCTCGGGGCGCGTCTTGCTTGGGCCTCTCTCCTGGAGGCGCTCAGTCAGAACCAGAGGTGACATGTGGCAAGACGCTCCTCGGGGCGCATCTTGCTTGGGCCTCTTTCCTGGAGGCCCTCTGTCAGACCCAGTTTTGACATGTGGCAAGACGCTCCTCCGGGCGCGTCTTGCTTGGGCCTCTCTCCTGGAGGCGCTCAGTCAGACCCAGTGTTGACATGTGGCAAGACGCTCCTCGGGGCGCGTCTTGATTGGGCTTCTCTCCTGGAGGCCCTCAGTCAGACTCATTGTTGACATGTGGCAAGACGCTCCTCGGGGCGCGTCTTGCTTGGGCCTCTCTCCTGGAGGCGCTCAGTCAGACCCAGTGTTGACATGTGGCAAGACGCTCCTCGGGGCGCGTCTTGATTGGGCTTCTCTCCTGGAGTGGGCTTCTCTCCTGGAGGCCCTCAGTCAGACCCATTGTTGACATGTGGCAAGACGCTCCTCGGGCCGCGTCTTGCTTGGGCCTCTCTCCTGGAGGCGCTCATTCAGTCCGAGTAGTGACATGTGGCAAGATGCTCCTCTGGGCGCGTCTTGCTTGGGATTCTCTCATGGAGGCACTGAGTCAGACCCAGTGTTGACATGTGGCAAGACGCTCCTCGCTGCTCGTCTTGCTTGGGCCTCTCTCCTGGAGGTGCTCAGTCAGACCCAGTGGTGAAACGTGGCAAGACGCTCCTCGGGGCGCGTATTGCTTGGGCCTCTCTCCTGGAGGCGCTCAGTCAGACTGAGTAGTGACATGTGGCCTGACGCTCCTCGGGGCGCGTCTTGCTTCGGCCTCTCTCCTGGAGGCGCTCAGTCAGACCCAGTGGTGACATGTGGCAAGACACTCCTCGGGGCGCGTCTTGCATGGGCCTCTCTCCTGGAGGCCCTCTGTCAGACCCAGTGTTGACATGTGTCAAGACGCTCCTCGGGGCGCGTCTTGCTTGGGCTTCTCTCCTGGAGGCCCTCAGTCAGACCCATTGTTGACATGTGGCAAGACGCTCCTCGGGGCGCGTCTTGCTTGACCCTCTCTCCTGGGGGCCCTCAGTAAGACCCATTGTTGACATGTGGCAAGATGCTCTTTGGGGCGCGTCTTGCTTGGGCCTCTCTCCTGGAGGCGCTCAGTCAGACCCAGTGTTGACATGTGGCAAGACGCTCCTCGGGGCGCGTCTTGCTTGGGCCTCTCTCCTGGAGAAGCTCAGTCAGAACCAGAGGTGACATGTGGCAAGACGCTCCTCGGGGCGCGTCTTGCTTGGGCCTCTTTCCTGGAGGCCCTCTGTCAGACCCAGTGTTGACATGTGGCAAGACGCTCCTCCGGGCGCGTCTTGCTTGGGCCTCTCTCCTGGAGGCGCTCAGTCAGACCCAGTGTTGACATGTGGCAAGACGCTCCTCGGGGCGCGTCTTGATTGGGCTTCTCTCCTGGAGGCCCTCAGTCGGACCCATTGTTGACATGTGGCAAGACACTCCTCGGGGCGCGTCTTGCTTGGGCCTGTCTCCTGGAGGCGCTCAGTCAGACCCAGTGTTTACATGTGGCAAGACGCTCCTCGGGGCGCGTCTTGATAGGGCTTCTCTCCTGGAGGCCCTCAGTCAGACCCATTGTTGACATGTGGCAAGACGCTCCCCGGGGTGCGTCTTGCTTGGGCCTCTCTCCTGGAGGCGCTCAGTCAGTCCGAGTAGTGACATGTGGCAAGATGCTCCTCGGGGCGCGTCTTGATTGGGCTTCTCTCCTGGAGGCCCTCAGTCGGACCCATTGTTTACATGTGGCAAGACGCTCCTCGGGGCGCGTCTTGCTTGGGCCTGTCTCCTGGAGGCGCTCAGTCAGACCCAGTGTTGACATGTGGCAAGACGCTCCTCGGGGCGCGTCTTGATTGGGCTTCTCTCCTGGAGGCCCTCAGTCAGACCCATTGTTGACATTTGGCAAGACGCTACTCGGGGCGCGTCTTGCTTGGGCTTCTCTCCTGGAGGCCCTCAGTCAGACCCATTGTTGACATGTGTCAAGACGCTCCTCGGGGCGCGTCTTGCAAGGGCCTCTCTCCTGGAGGCCCTCTGTCAGACCCAGTGTTGACATGTGACAAGACGCTCCTCGGGGCACGTCTTGCTTGGGCCTCTCTCCTGGAGGCGCTCAGTCAGACCGAGTGCTGACATAAGGCAAGACGCTCCTCGGGGCGCGTCTTGCTGGGGAATCTCTCCTGGAGGCGCTTAGTCAGACCCAGTTCTGACATGTGGCAAGACGCTCCTCGGGGCGCGTCTTGCTTGGGCCTCTCTCCTGGAGGCGCTCAGTCAGACCCAGTGTTGACATGTGGCAAGACACTCCTCGGGGCGCGTCTTGCATGGGCCTCTCTCCTGGAGGCCCTCTGTCAGACCCAGTGTTGACATGTGTCAAGACGCTCCTCGGGGCGCGTCTTGCTTGGGCTTCTCTCCTGGAGGCCCTCAGTCAGACCCATTGTTGACATGTGGCAAGACGCTCCTCGGGGCGCGTCTTGCTTGACCCTCTCTCCTGGGGGCCCTCAGTAAGACCCATTGTTGACATGTGGCAAGATGCTCTTTGGGGCGCGTCTTGCTTGGGCCTCTCTCCTGGAGGCGCTCAGTCAGACCCAGTGTTGACCTGTGGCAAGACGCTCCTCGGGGCGCGTCTTGCTTGGGCCTCTCTCCTGGAGAAGCTCAGTCAGACCCAGTGGTGACACGTGGCAAGACGCTCCTCGGGGCGTGTCTTGCTTGGGCCTCTCTCCTGGAGGCGCTCAGTCAGACCCAGTGTTGGCATGTGGCAAGACGCTGCTCGGGGCGCGTCTTGCTTGGGCCTCTCTCCTGGAGGCGATCAGTCAGAACCAGAGGTGACATGTGGCAAGACGCTCCTCGGGGCGCGTCTTGCTTGGGCCTCTTTCCTGGAGGCCCTCTGTCAGACCCAGTGTTGACATGTGGCAAGACGCTCCTCGGGGCGCGTCTTGATTGGGCTTCTCTCCTGGAGGCCCTCAGTCGGACCCATTGTTGACATGTGGCAAGACACTCCTCGGGGCGCGTCTTGCTTGGGCCTGTCTCCTGGAGGCGCTCAGTCAGACCCAGTGTTTACATGTGGCAAGACGCTCCTCGGGGCGCGTCTTGATTGGGCTTCTCTCCTGGAGGCCCTCAGTCAGACCCATTGTTGACATGTGGCAAGACGCTCCTCGGGGTGCGTCTTGCTTGGGCCTCTCTCCTGGAGGCGCTCAGTCAGTCCGAGTAGTGACATGTGGCAAGATGCTCCTCGGGGCGCGTCTTGATTGGGCTTCTCTCCTGGAGGCCCTCAGTCGGACCCATTGTTTACATGTGGCAAGACGCTCCTCGGGGCGCGTCTTGCTTGGGCCTGTCTCCTGGAGGCGCTCAGTCAGACCCAGTGTTGACATGTGGCAAGACGCTCCTCGGGGCGCGTCTTGATTGGGCTTCTCTCCTGGAGGCCCGCAGTCAGACCCATTGTTGACATTTGGCAAGACGCTACTCGGGGCGCGTCTTGCTTGGGCTTCTCTCCTGGAGGCCCTCAGTCAGACCCATTGTTGACATGTGTCAAGACGCTCCTCGGGGCGCGTCTTGCTTGGGCCTCTCGCCTGGAGGCGCTCAGTCAGACCCAGTGTTGACATGTGGCAAGACGCTCCTCGGGGCGCGTCTTGCTTGGGCCTCTCTCCTGGAGGCGCTCAGTCAGTCCGAGTAGTGACATGTGGCAAGATGCTCCTCGGGGCGCGTCTTGCTTGGGCCTCTCTCCTGGAGGCGCTCAGTCAGACCGAGTGCTGACATGTGGCAAGACGCTCCTCGGGGCGCGTCTTGCTGGGGATTCTCTCATGGAGGCACTCAGTCAGACCCAGTGTTGACATGTGGCAAGACGCTCCTCGGGGCTCGTCTTGCTTGGGCCTCTCTCCTGGAGGCGCTCAGTCAGACCCAGTAGTGAAACGTGGCAAGACGCTCCTCGGGGCGCGTCTTGCTTGGGCCTCTCTCCTGGAGGCGCTCAGTCAGACTGAGTGGTGACATGTGGCCTGACGCTCCTCGGGGCGCGTCTTGCTTCGGCCTCTCTCCTGGAGGCGCTCAGTCAGACCCAGTGGTGACATGTGGCAAGACACTCCTCGGGGCGCGTCTTGCATGGGCCTCTCTCCTGGAGGCCCTCTGTCAGACCCAGTGTTGACATGTGTCAAGACGCTCCTCGGGGCGCGTCTTGCTTGGGCTTCTCTCCTGGAGGCGCTCAGTCAGACCCATTGTTGACATGTGGCAAGACGCTCCTCGGGGTGCGTCTTGCTTGGGCCTCTCTCCTGGAGGCGCTCAGTCAGTCCGAGTAGTGACATGTGGCAAGATGCTCCTCGGGGGGCGTCTTGCTTGGGCCTCTCTCCTGGAGGCGCTCAGTCAGACCGAGTGCTGACATGTGGCAAGACGCTCCTCGGGGCGCGTCTTGCTTGGGCCTCTCTCCTGGAGGCGCTCAGTCAGACCCAGTGTTGACATGTGGCAAGACGCTCCTCGGGGCGCGTCTTGCTTGGGCTTCTCTCCTGGAGGCCCTCAGTCAGACCCATTGTTGACATGTGGCAAGACGCTCCTCGGGGTGCGTCTTGCTTGGGGCTCTCTCCTTGAGGCGCTCAGTCAGACCCAGTGGTGACACGTGGCAAGACGCTCCTCGGGGCGCGTCTTGCTTGGGCCTCTCTCCTGGAGGCGCTCAGTCAGAACCAGAGGGACATGTGGCAAGACGCTCCTCCGGGCGCGTCTTTTTTGGGCCTCTCTCCTGGAGGCGCTCAGTCAGACCCAGTGTTGACATGTGGCAAGACGCTTCTCGGGGCGCGTCTTGATTGGGCTTCTCTCCTGGAGGCCCTCAGTCAGACTCATTGTTGACATGTGGCAAGACGCTCCTCGGGGCACGTCTTGCTTGGGCCTCTCTCCTGGAGGCACTCAGTCAGACCCAGTGTTGACATGTGGCAACACGCTCCTCGGGGCACGTCTTGATTGGGCTTCTCTCCTGGAGGCCCTCAGTCAGACCCATTGTTGACATGTGGCAAGACGCTCCTCGGGGCGCGTCTTGCTTGGGCCTCTCTCCTGGAGGCGCTCATTCAGTCCGAATAGTGACATGTGGCAAGATGCTCCTCAGGGCGCGTCTTGCTTGGACCTCTCTCCTGGAGGCGCTCAGTCAGACCCAGTGTTGACATGTGGCAAGACGCTCCTCGGGGTGCGTCTTGCTTGGGCTTCTCTCCTGGAGGCCCTCAGTCAGACCCATTGTTGACATGTGGCAAGACGCTCCTCGGGGTGCGTCTTGCTTGGGGCTCTCTCCTGGAGGCGCTCAGTCAGACCCAGTGGTGACACGTGGCAAGACGCTCCTCGGGGCGCGTCTTGCTTGGGCCTCTCTCCTGGAGGCGCTCAGTCAGAACCAGAGGTGACATGTGGCAAGACGCTCCTCGGGGCGCGTCTTGCTGGGGCTTCTCTCATGGAGGCACTCAGTCAGACCCAGTGTTGACATGTGGCAAGACGCTCCTCGGGGCTCGTCTTGCTTGGGCCTCTCTCCTGGAGGCGCTCAGTCAGACCCAGTAGTGAAACGTGGCAAGACGCTCCTCGGGGCGCGTATTGCTTGGGCCTCTCTCCTGGAGGCGCTCAGTCAGACTGAGTAGTGACATGTGGCCTGACGCTCCTCGGGGCGCGTCTTGCTTCGGCCTCTCTCCTGGAGGCGCTCAGTCAGACCCAGTGGTGACATGTGGCAAGACACTCCTCGGGGCGCGTCTTGCATGGGCCTCTCTCCTGGAGGCGCTCAGTCAGACTGAGTGGTGACATGTGGCCTGACGCTCCTCGGGGCGCGTCTTGCTTCGGCCTCTCTCCTGGAGGCGCTCAGTCAGACCCAGTGGTGACATGTGGCAAGACACTCCTCGGGGCGCGTCTTGCATGGGCCTCTCTCCTGGAGGCCCTCTGTCAGACCCAGTATTGACATGTGTCAAGACGCTCCTCGGGGCGCGTCTTGCTTGGGCTTCTCTCCTGAAAGCGCTCAGTCAGACCCATTGTTGACATGTGGCAAGACGCTCCTCGGGGTGCGTCTTGCTTGGGCCTCTCTCCTGGAGGCGCTCAGTCAGTCCGAGTAGTGACATGTGGCAAGATGCTCCTCGGGGGGCGTCTTGCTTGGGCCTCTCTCCTGGAGGCGCTCAGTCAGACCGAGTGCTGACATGTGGCAAGACGCTCCTCGGGGAGCGTCTTGCTTGGGCCTCTCTCCTGGAGGCGCTCAGTCAGACCCAGTGTTGACATGTGGCAAGACGCTCCTCGGGGCGCGTTCTGCTTGGGCTTCTCTCCTGGAGGCCCTCAGTCAGACCCATTGTTGACATGTGGCAAGACGCTCCTCGGGGTGCGTCTTGCTTGGGGCTCTCTCCTGGAGGCGCTCAGTCAGACCCAGTGGTGACACGTGGCAAGACGCTCCTCGGGGCGCGTCTTGCTTGGGCCTCTCTCCTGGAGGCGCTCAGTCAGAACCAGAGGTGACATGTGGCAAGACGCTCCTCGGGGCGCGTCTTGCTGGGGCTTCTCTCATGGAGGCACTCAGTCAGACCCAGTGTTGACATGTGGCAAGACGCTCCTCGGGGCTCGTCTTGCTTGGGCCTCTCTCCTGGAGGCGCTCAGTCAGACCCAGTAGTGAAACGTGGCAAGACGCTCCTCGGGGCGCGTATTGCTTGGGCCTCTCTCCTGGAGGCGCTCAGTCAGACTGAGTAGTGACATGTGGCCTGACGCTCCTCGGGGCGCGTCTTGCTTCGGCCTCTCTCCTGGAGGCGCTCAGTCAGACCCAGTGGTGACATGTGGCAAGACACTCCTCGGGGCGCGTCTTGCATGGGCCTCTCTCCTGGATGCGCTCAGTCAGACTGAGTGGTGACATGTGGCCTGACGCTCCTCGGGGCGCGTCTTGCTTCGGCCTCTCTCCTGGAGGCGCTCAGTCAGACCCAGTGGTGACATGTGGCAAGACACTCCTCGGGGCGCGTCTTGCATGGGCCTCTCTCCTGGAGGCCCTCTGTCAGACCCAGTGTTGACATGTGTCAAGACGCTCCTCGGGGCGCGTCTTGCTTGGGCTTCTCTCCTGGAGGCGCTCAGTCAGACCCATTGTTGACATGTGGCAAGACGCTCCTCGGGGTGCGTCTTGCTTGGGCCTCTCTCCTGGAGGCGCTCAGTCAGTCCGAGTAGTGACATGTGGCAAGATGCTCCTCGGGGGGCGTCTTGCTTGGGCCTCTCTCCTGGAGGCGCTCAGTCAGACCGAGTGCTGACATGTGGCAAGACGCTCCTCGGGGAGCGTCTTGCTTGGGCCTCTCTCCTGGAGGCGCTCAGTCAGACCCAGTGTTGACATGTGGCAAGACTTTCCTCGGGGCGCGTCTTGCTTGGGCTTCTCTCCTGGAGGCCCTCAGTCAGACCCATTGTTGACATGTGGCAAGACGCTCCTCGGGGTGCGTCTTGCTTGGGGCTCTCTCCTGGAGGCGCTCAGTCAGACCCAGTGGTGACACGTGGCAAGACGCTCCTCGGGGCGCGTCTTGCTTGGGCCTCTCTCCTGGAGGCGCTCAGTCAGAACCAGAGGTGACATGTGGCAAGACGCTCCTCCGGGCGCGTCTTTCTTGGGCCTCTCTCCTGGAGGCGCTCAGTCAGACCCAGTGTTGACATGTGGCAAGACGCTTCTCGGGGCGCGTCTTGATTGGGCTTCTCTCCTGGAGGCCCTCAGTCAGACTCATTGTTGACATGTGGCAAGACGCTCCTCGGGGCACGTCTTGCTTGGGCCTCTCTCCTGGAGGCGCTCAGTCAGACCCAGTGTTGACATGTGGCAACACGCTCCTTGGGGCGCGTCTTGATTGGGCTTCTCTCCTGGAGGCCCTCAGTCAGACCCATTGCTGACATGTGGCAAGACGCTCCTCGGGGCGCGTCTTGCTTGGGCCTCTCTCCTGGAGGCGCTCATTCAGTCCGAATAGTGACATGTGGCAAGATGCTCCTCAGGGCGCGTCTTGCTTGGACCTCTCTCCTGGAGGCGCTCAGTCAGACCCAGTGTTGACATGTGGCAAGACGCTCCTCGGGGCGCGTCTTGCTTGGGCTTGTCTCCTGGAGGCCCTCAGTCAGACCCATTGTTGACATGTGGCAAGACGCTCCTCGGGGTGCGTCTTGCTTGGGCCTCTCTCCTGGAGGCGCTCAGTCAGTCCGAGTAGTGACATGTGGCAAAATGCTCCTCGGGCCGCGTCTTGCTTGGGCCTCTCTCCTGGAGGCGCTCAGTCAGACCGAGTGCTGACATGTGGCAAGACGCTCCTCGGGGCGCGTCTTGCTGGGGCTTCTCTCATGGAGGCACTCAGTCAGACCCAGTGTTGACATGTGGCAAGACGCTCCTCGGGGCTCGTCTTGCTTGGGCCTCTCTCCTGGAGGCGCTCAGTCAGACCCAGTAGTGAAACGTGGCAAGACGCTCCTCGGGGCGCGTATTGCTTGGGCCTCTCTCCTGGAGGCGCTCAGTCAGACTGAGTAGTGACATGTGGCCTGACGCTCCTCGGGGCGCGTCTTGCTTCGGCCTCTCTCCTGGAGGGGCTCAGTCAGACCCAGTGGTGACATGTGGCAAGACACTCCTCGGGGCGCGTCTTGCATGGGCCTCTCTCCTGGAGGCCCTCTGTCAGACCCAGTGTTGACATGTGTCAAGACGCTCCTCGGGGCGCGTCTTGCTTGGGCTTCTCTCCTGGAGGCCCTCAGTCAGACCCATTGTTGACATGTGGCAAGACGCTCCTCCGGGCGCGTCTTGCTTGGGCCTGTCTCCTGGAGGCGCTCAGTCAGACCCAGTGTTGACATGTGGCAAGACTCTCCTTGGGGCGCGTCTTGATTGGGCTTCTCTCCTGGAGGCCCTCAGTCAGACCCATTGTTGACATGTGGCAAGACGCTCCTCGGGGCACGTCTTGCTTGGGCTTCTCTCCTGGAGGCCCTCAGTCGGACCCATTGTTGACATGTGGCAAGACGCTCCTCGGGGTGCGTCTTGCTTGGGCCTGTTTCCTGGAGGCGCTCAGTCAGACCCAGTGTTGACATGTGTCAAGACGCTCCTCGGGGCGCGTCTTGATTGGGCTTCTCTCCTGGAGGCCCTCAGTCAGACCCATTGTTGACATGTGGCAAGACGCTCCTCGGGGCGCGTCTTGCTTGGGCTTCTCTCCTGGAGGCCCTCAGTCAGACCCATTGTTGACATGTGTCAAGACGCTCCTCGGGGCGCGTCTTGCATGGGCCTCTCTCCTGGAGGCCCTCTGTCAGACCCAGTGTTGACATGTGTCAAGACGCTCCTCGGGGCGCGTCTTGCTTGGGCTTCTCTCCTGGAGGCCCTCAGTCAGACCCATTGTTGACATGTGGCAAGACGCTCCTCGGGGCGCGTCTTGTTTGGGCCTCTCTCCTGGAGGCCCTCAGTAAGACCCATTGTTGACATGTGGCAAGACGCTCCTCGGGGCGCGTCTTGCTTGGGCCTCTCTCCTGGAGGCACTCAGTCAGACCGAGTGTTGACATGTGGCAAGACGCTCCTCGGGGCGCGTCTTGCTTCGGCCTCTCTCCTGGAGAAGCTCAGTCAGACCCAGTGTTGGCATGTGGCAAGACGCTCCTCGGGGCGCGTCTTGCTTGGGCCTGTCTCCTGGAGGCGCTCAGTCAGACCCAGTGTTGACATGTGGCAAAACGCTCCTCGGGGCGCGTCTTGATTGGGCTTCTCTCCTGGAGACCCTCAGTCAGACCCATTGTTGACATGTGGCAAGACGCTCCTCGGGGCGCGTCTTGCTTGGGCTTCTCTCCTGGAGGCCCTCAGTCAAACCCATTGTTGACATGTGGCAAGACGCTCCTCGGGGTGCGTCTTGCTTGGGCCTCTCTCCTGGAGGCGCTCAGTCAGTCCGAGTAGTGACATGTGGCAAGATGCTCCTCGGGGCGCGTCTTGCTTGGGCCTCTCTCCTGGAGGCGCTCAGTCAGACCGAGTGCTGACATGTGGCAAGACGCTCCTCGGGGCGCGTCTTGCTGGGGCTTCTCTCATGGAGGCACTCAGTCAGACCCAGTGTTGACATGTGGCAAGACGCTCCTCGGGGCTCGTCTTGCTTGGGCCTCTCTCCTGGAGGCGCTCAGTCAGACCCAGTGGTGAAACGTGGCAAGACGCTCCTCGGGGCGCGTCTTGCTTGGGCCTCTCTCTTGGAGGCGCTCAGTCAGACTGAGTAGTGACATGTGGCCTGACGCTCCTCGGGGCGCGTCTTGCTTCGGCCTCTCTCCTGGAGGCGCTCAGTCAGACCCAGTGGTGACATGTGGCAAGACACTCCTCGGGGCGCGTCTTGCATGGGCCTCTCTCCTGGAGGCCCTCTGTCAGACCGAGTGTTGACATGTGGCAAGACTCTCCTCGGGGCGCGTCTTGCTTGGGCTTCTCTCCTGGAGGCCCTCAGTCGGACCCATTGTTGACATGTGGCAAGACGCTCCTCGGGGCGCGTCTTGCTTGGGTCTGTCTCCTGGAGGCGCTCAGTCAGACCCAGTGTTGATATGTGGCAAGAC
Organism: Nothobranchius furzeri; assembly: GCF_043380555.1. Taxonomy (NCBI): domain Eukaryota; kingdom Metazoa; phylum Chordata; class Actinopteri; order Cyprinodontiformes; family Nothobranchiidae; genus Nothobranchius; species Nothobranchius furzeri. The sequence continues at coordinate 14,849,726 of NC_091743.1, forward strand.
GCTCCTCGGAGTGCGTCTTGCTTGGGCCTCTCTCCTGGAGGCCCTCTGTCAGACCCAGTGTTGACATGTGTCAAGACGCTCCTCGGGGCGCGTCTTGCTTTGGCTTCTCTCCTGGAGGCCCTCAGTCAGACCCATTGTTGACATGTGGCAAGACGCTCCTCGGGGCGCGTCTTGCTTGGGCCTCTCTCCTGGAGAAGCTCAGTCACACCCAGTGGTGACACGTGGCAAGACGCTCCTCGGGGCGTGTCTTACTTGGGCCTCTCTCCTGGAGGCGCTCAGTCAGACCCAGTGTTGGCATGTGGCAAGACGCTCCTCGGGGCGCGTCTTGCTTGGGGCTCTTTCCTGGAGGCCCTCTGTCAGACCCAATGTTGACATGTGGCAAGACGCTCCTCGGAGTGCGTCTTGCTTGGGCCTCTCTCCTGGAGGCGCTCAGTCAGTCCAAGTAGTGACATGTGGCAAGATGCTCCTCGGGGCGCGTCTTGCTTGGGCCTCTCTCCTGGAGGCGCTCAGTCAGACTGAGTGCTGACATGTGGCAAGACGCTCCTCGGGGCGCGTCTTGCTGGGGCTTCTCTCATGGAGGCACTCAGTCAGACCCAGTGTTGACATGTGGCAAGACGCTCCTTGGGGCTCGTCTTGCTTGGGCCTCTCTCCTGGAGGCGCTCAGTCAGACCCAGTGGTGAAACGTGGCAAGACGCTCCTCGGGTCGCGTCTTGCTTGGGCCTCTCTCCTGGAGAAGCTCAGTCAGACCCAGTGTTGGCATGTGGCAAGACGCTCCTCGGGGTGCGTCTTGATTGGGCCTCTCTCCTGGAGGCGCTCAGTCAGAACCAGAGGTGACATGTGGCAAGACGCTCCTCGGGGCGCGTCTTGCTTGGGCCTCTTTCCTGGAGGCCCTCTGTCAGACCCAGTGTTCACATGTGGCAAGACGCTCCTCCGGGCGCGTCTTGCTTGGGCCTCTCTCCTGGAGGCGCTCAGTCAGACCCAGTGTTGACATGTGGCAAGACGCTCCTCGGGGCGCGTCTTGATTGGGCTTCTCTCCTGGAGGCCCTCAGTCAGACCCATTGTTGACATGTGGCAAGATGCTCCTCGGGGCGCGTCTTGCTTGGGCCTCTCTCCTGGAGGCGCTCAGTCAGACCCAGTGTTGACATGTGGCAAGACGCTCCTCGGGGCGCGTATTGATTGGGCTTCTCTCCTGGAGGCCCTCAGTCAGACCCATTGTTGACATGTGGCAAGACGCTCCTCGGGGCGCGTCTTGCTTGGGCCTCTCTCCTGGAGGCTCTCAGTCAGACCCAGTGTTGACATGTGGCAAGACGCTCCTCGGGGCGCGTCTTGATTGGGCTTCTCTCCTGGAGGCGCTCAGTCAGACCGAGTGCTGACATGTGGCACGAAGCTCCTCGGGGCGCGTCTTGCTTGGGCTTCTCTCCTGGAGGCCCTCAGTAAGACCCATTGTTGACATGTGGCAATACGCTCCTCGGGGCGCGTCTTGCTTGGGCTTCTCTCCTGGAGGCCCTCAGTCAGACCCATTGTTGACATGTGGCAAGACGCTCCTCGGGGCACGTCTTGCTTGGGCATCTCTCCAGAAGGCCCTCAATCAGACCCAGTGTTGACATGTGGCAAGACGCTCCTCGGAGCGCGTCTTGCTTGGGCCTCTCTCCTGGAGGCGCTCAGTCAGACTGAGTAGTGACATGTGGCCTGACGCTCCTCGGGGCGCGTCTTGCTTGGGCCTCTCTCCTGGAGGCGCTCAGTCAGACCCAGTGGTGACATGTGGCAAGACACTCCTCGGGGCATGTCTTGCTTGGGCCTCTCTCCTGGAGGCCCTCTGTCAGACCCAGTGTTGACATGTGTCAAGACGCTCCTCGGGGCGCGTCTTGCTTGGGCTTCTCTCCTGGAGGCCCTCAGTCAGACCCATTGTTGACATGTGGCAAGACGCTCCTTGGGGCGCGTCTTGCTTGGGCTTCTCTCCTGGAGGCGCTTAGTCAGAACCTGAGGTGACATGTGGCAAGACGCTCCTCGGGGCGTGTCTTGCTTGGGCCTCTCTCCTGGAGGCGCTCAGTCAGACCGAGTGCTGACATAAGGCAAGACGCTCCTCGGGGCGCGTCTTGCTGGGGACTCTCTCCTGGAGGCGCTCTGTCAGACCCAGTGCTGACATGTGGCAAGATGCTCCTCGGGTTGCGTCTTGCTTGGGCCTCTCTCCTGGAGGCGCTCAGTCAGACCCAGTGTATACATGTGGCAAGACGCTCCTCGGGGCGCGTCTTGCTTGGGCTTCTCTCCTGGAGGCCCTCAGTCAGACCCATTGTTGACATGTGGCAAGACGCTCCTCGGGGCGCATCTTGCTTGGGCCTCTCTCCAGAAGGCCCTCAATCAGACCCAGTGTTGACATGTGGCAAGACGCTCCTCGGGGCGCGTCTTGCTTGGGCCTCTCTCCTGCAGGCGCTCAGTCAGACCGAGTGCTGACATAAGGCAAGACGCTCCTTGGGGCGCATCTTGCTGGGGACTCTCTCCTGGAGGCCCTCTGTCAGACCCAGTGTTGACATGTGTCAAGACGCTCCTCGGGGCGCGTCTTGCTTGGGCTTCTCTCCTGGAGGCGCTCAGACAGGCCCAGTGTTGACATGTGACAAGACGCTGCTTGGGGCACGTCTTGCTTGGGCCTCTCTCCTGGAGGCGCTCAGTCAGACCGAGTGCTGACATGAGGCAAGACGCTCCTCGGGGCGCGTCTTGCTGGGTACTCTCTCCTGGAGGCGCTCAGTCAGACCCAGTTCTGACATGTGGCAAGACGCTCCTCGGGGCGCGTCTTGCTTGGGCCTCTCTCCTGGAGGCGCTCAGTCAGACCCAGTGTTGACATGTGGCAAGACGCTCCTCGGGGCGCGTCTTGCTTGGGCCTCTCGCCTGGAGGCGCTCAGTCAGACCCAGTGTTGACATGTGGCAAGACGCTCCTCGGGGCGCGTCTTGCTTGGGCCTCTCTCCTGGAGAAGCTCAGTCAGACCCAGTGGTGACATGTGGCAAGACGCTCCTCGGGGCGTGTCTTGCTTGGGCCTCTCTCCTGGAGGCGCTCAGTCAGACCCAGTGTTGGCATGTGGCAAGACGCTCCTCGGGGCGCGTCTTGATTGGGCCTCTCTCCTGGAGGCGCTCAGACAGGCCCAGTGTTGACATGTGACAAGACGCTGCTTGGGGCACGTCTTGCTTGGGCCTCTCTCCTGGAGGCGCTCAGTCAGACCGAGTGCTGACATGAGGCAAGACGCTCCTCGGGGCGCGTCTTGCTGGGTACTCTCTCCTGGAGGCGCTCAGTCAGACCCAGTTCTGACATGTGGCAAGACGCTCCTCGGGGCGCGTCTTGCTTGGGCCTCTCTCCTGGAGGCGCTCAGTCAGACCCAGTGTTGACATGTGGCAAGACGCTCCTCGGGGCGCGTCTTGCTTGGGCCTCTCGCCTGGAGGCGCTCAGTCAGACCCAGTGTTGACATGTGGCAAGACGCTCCTCGGGGCGCGTCTTGCTTGGGCCTCTCTCCTGGAGGCCCTCAGTAAGACCCATTGTTGACATGTGGCAAGACGCTCCTCGGGGCGCGTCTTGCTTGGGCCTCTCTCCTGGAGGCGCTCAGTCAGACCCAGTGTTGACATGTGGCAAGACGCTCCTCGGGGCGCGTCTTGCTTGGGCCTCTCTCCTGGAGAAGCTCAGTCAGACCCAGTGGTGACATGTGGCAAGACGCTCCTCGGGGCGTGTCTTGCTTGGGCCTCTCTCCTGGAGGCGCTCAGTCAGACCCAGTGTTGGCATGTGGCAAGACGCTCCTCGGGGCGCGTCTTGATTGGCCCTCTCTCCTGGAGGCGCTCAGTCAGAACCAGAGGTGACATGTGGCAAGACGCTCCTCGGGGCGCGTCTTGCTTGGGCCTCTTTTCTGGAGGCCCTCTGTCAGACCCAGTGTTGACATGTGGCAAGACGCTCCTCGGGGCGCGTCTTGATTGGGCTTCTCTCCTGGAGGCGCTCAGTCAGACCCAGTGTTGACTTGTGGAAAAACGCTCCTCGGGGCGCGTCTTGCTTGGGCCTCTCTCCTGGAGGCGCTCAGTCAGAACCAGAGGTGACACGTGGCAAGACGCTCCTCGGGGCGCGCCTTTCTTGGGCTTCTCTCATGGAGGCACTCAGTCAGACCCAGTGTTGACATGTGGCAAGACGCTCCTTGGGGCTCGTCTTGCTTGGGCCTCTCTCCTGGAGGCGCTCAGTCAGACCCAGTGGTGAAACGTGGCAAGACGCTCCTCGGGGCGCGTCTTGCTTGGGCCTCTCTCCTGGAGAAGCTCAGTCAGACCCAGTGTTGGCATGTGGCAAGACGCTCCTCGGGGTGCGTCTTGATTGGGCCTCTCTCCTGGAGGCGCTCAGTCAGAACCAGAGGTGACATGTGGCAAGACGCTCCTCGGGGCGCGTCTTGCTTGGGCCTCTTTCCTGGAGGCCCTCTGTCAGACCCAGTGTTCACATGTGGCAAGACGCTCCTCCGGGCGCGTCTTGCTTGGGCCTCTCTCCTGGAGGCGCTCAGTCAGACCCAGTGTTGACATGTGGCAAGACGCTCCTCGGGGTGCGTCTTGATTGGGCTTCTCTCCTGGAGGCCCTCAGTCAGACCCATTGTTGACATGTGGCAAGATGCTCCTCGGGGCGCGTCTTGCTTGGGCCTCTCTCCTGGAGGCGCTCAGTCAGACCCAGTGTTGACATGTGGCAAGACGCTCCTCGGGGCGCGTATTGATTGGGCTTCTCTCCTGGAGGCCCTCAGTCAGACCCATTGTTGACATGTGGCAAGACGCTCCTCGGGGCGCGTCTTGCTTGGGCCTCTCTCCTGGAGGCTCTCAGTCAGACCCAGTGTTGACATGTGGCAAGACGCTCCTCGGGGCGCGTCTTGATTGGGCTTCTCTCCTGGAGGCGCTCAGTCAGACCGAGTGCTGACATGTGGCAAGAAGCTCCTCGGGGCGCGTCTTGCTTGGGCTTCTCTCCTGGAGGCCCTCAGTAAGACCCATTGTTGACATGTGGCAATACGCTCCTCGGGGCGCGTCTTGCTTGGGCTTCTCTCCTGGAGGCCCTCAGTCAGACCCATTGTTGACATGTGGCAAGACGCTCCTCGGGGCACGTCTTGCTTGGGCATCTCTCCAGAAGGCCCTCAATCAGACCCAGTGTTGACATGTGGCAAGACGCTCCTCGGGGCGCGTCTTGCTTGGGCCTCTCTCCTGGAGGCGCTCAGTCAGACTGAGTAGTGACATGTGGCCTGACGCTCCTCGGGGCGCGTCTTGCTTGGGCCTCTCTCCTGGAGGCGCTCAGTCAGACCCAGTGGTGACATGTGGCAAGACACTCCTCGGGGCATGTCTTGCTTGGGCCTCTCTCCTGGAGGCCCTCTGTCAGACCCAGTGTTGACATGTGTCAAGACGCTCCTCGGGGCGCGTCTTGCTTGGGCTTCTCTCCTGGAGGCCCTCAGTCAGACCCATTGTTGACATGTGGCAAGACGCTCCTTGGGGCGCGTCTTGCTTGGGCTTCTCTCCTGGAGGCGCTCAGTCAGAACCTGAGGTGACATGTGGCAAGACGCTCCTCGGGGCGTGTCCTTCTTGGGCCTCTCTCCTGGAGGCGCTCAGTCAGACCGAGTGCTGACATAAGGCAAGACGCTCCTCGGGGCGCGTCTTGCTGGGGACTCTCTCCTGGAGGCGCTCTGTCAGACCCAGTGCTGACATGTGGCAAGATGCTCCTCGGGTTGCGTCTTGCTTGGGCCTCTCTCCTGGAGGCGCTCAGTCAGACCCAGTGTATACATGTGGCAAGACGCTCCTCGGGGCGCGTCTTGCTTGGGCTTCTCTCCTGGAGGCCCTCAGTCAGACCCATTGTTGACATGTGGCAAGACGCTCCTCGGGGCGCATCTTGCTTGGGCCTCTCTCCAGAAGGCCCTCAATCAGACCCAGTGTTGACATGTGGCAAGACGCTCCTCGGGGCGCGTCTTGCTTGGGCCTCTCTCCTGCAGGCGCTCAGTCAGACCGAGTGCTGACATAAGGCAAGACGCTCCTTGGGGCGCATCTTGCTGGGGACTCTCTCCTGGAGGCCCTCTGTCAGACCCAGTGTTGACATGTGTCAAGACGCTCCTCGGGGCGCGTCTTGCTTGGGCTTCTCTCCTGGAGGCGCTCAGTCAGACCGAGTGCTGACATGAGGCAAGACGCTCCTCGGGGCGCGTCTTGCTGGGTACTCTCTCCTGGAGGCGCTCAGTCAGACCCAGTTCTGACATGTGGCAAGACGCTCCTCGGGGCGCGTCTTGCTTGGGCCTCTCTCCTGGAGGCGCTCAGTCAGACCCAGTGTTGACATGTGGCAAGACGCTCCTCGGGGCGCGTCTTGCTTGGGCCTCTCGCCTGGAGGCGCTCAGTCAGACCCAGTGTTGACATGTGGCAAGACGCTCCTCGGGGCGCGTCTTGCTTGGGCCTCTCTCCTGGAGGCCCTCAGTAAGACCCATTGTTGACATGTGGCAAGATGCTCCTCGGGGCGCGTCTTGCTTGGGCCTCTCTCCTGGAGGCGCTCAGTCAGACCCAGTGTTGACATGTGGCAAGACGCTCCTCGGGGCGCGTCTTGCTTGGGCCTCTCTCCTGGAGAAGCTCAGTCAGACCCAGTGGTGACATGTGGCAAGACGCTCCTCGGGGCGTGTCTTGCTTGGGCCTCTCTCCTGGAGGCGCTCAGTCAGACCCAGTGTTGGCATGTGGCAAGACGCTCCTCGGGGCGCGTCTTGATTGGGCCTCTCTCCTGGAGGCGCTCAGTCAGAACCAGAGGTGACATGTGGCAAGACGCTCCTCGGGGCGCGTCTTGCTTGGGCCTCTTTTCTGGAGGCCCTCTGTCAGACCCAGTGTTGACATGTGGCAAGACGCTCCTCGGGGCGCGTCTTGATTGGGCTTCTCTCCTGGAGGCGCTCAGTCAGACCCAGTGTTGACTTGTGGAAAAACGCTCCTCGGGGCGCGTCTTGCTTGGGCCTCTCTCCTGGAGGCGCTCAGTCAGAACCAGAGGTGACACGTGGCAAGACGCTCCTCGGGGCGCGCCTTTCTTGGGCTTCTCTCATGGAGGCACTCAGTCAGACCCAGTGTTGACATGTGGCAAGACGCTCCTTGGGGCTCGTCTTGCTTGGGCCTCTCTCCTGGAGGCGCTCAGTCAGACCCAGTGGTGAAACGTGGCAAGACGCTCCTCGGGGCGCGTCTTGCTTGGGCCTCTCTCCTGGAGAAGCTCAGTCAGACCCAGTGTTGGCATGTGGCAAGACGCTCCTCGGGGTGCGTCTTGATTGGGCCTCTCTCCTGGAGGCGCTCAGTCAGAACCAGAGGTGACATGTGGCAAGACGCTCCTCGGGGCGCGTCTTGCTTGGGCCTCTTTCCTGGAGGCCCTCTGTCAGACCCAGTGTTCACATGTGGCAAGACGCTCCTCCGGGCGCGTCTTGCTTGGGCCTCTCTCCTGGAGGCGCTCAGTCAGACCCAGTGTTGACATGTGGCAAGACGCTCCTCGGGGTGCGTCTTGATTGGGCTTCTCTCCTGGAGGCCCTCAGTCAGACCCATTGTTGACATGTGGCAAGATGCTCCTCGGGGCGCGTCTTGCTTGGGCCTCTCTCCTGGAGGCGCTCAGTCAGACCCAGTGTTGACATGTGGCAAGACGCTCCTCGGGGCGCGTATTGATTGGGCTTCTCTCCTGGAGACCCTCAGTCAGACCCATTGTTGACATGTGGCAAGACGCTCCTCGGGGCGCGTCTTGCTTGGGCCTCTCTCCTGGAGGCTCTCAGTCAGACCCAGTGTTGACATGTGACAAGACGCTCCTCGGGGCGCGTCTTGATTGGGCTTCTCTCCTGGAGGCGCTCAGTCAGACCGAGTGCTGACATGTGGCAAGAAGCTCCTCGGGGCGCGTCTTGCTTGGGCTTCTCTCCTGGAGGCCCTCAGTAAGACCCATTGTTGACATGTGGCAATACGCTCCTCGGGGCGCGTCTTGCTTGGGCTTCTCTCCTGGAGGCCCTCAGTCAGACCCATTGTTGACATGTGGCAAGACGCTCCTCGGGGCACGTCTTGCTTGGGCATCTCTCCAGAAGGCCCTCAATCAGACCCAGTGTTGACATGTGGCAAGACGCTCCTCGGGGCGCGTCTTGCTTGGGCCTCTCTCCTGGAGGCGCTCAGTCAGACTGAGTAGTGACATGTGGCCTGACGCTCCTCGGGGCGCGTCTTGCTTGGGCCTCTCTCCTGGAGGCGCTCAGTCAGACCCAGTGGTGACATGTGGCAAGACACTCCTCGGGGCATGTCTTGCTTGGGCCTCTCTCCTGGAGGCCCTCTGTCAGACCCAGTGTTGACATGTGTCAAGACGCTCCTCGGGGCGCGTCTTGCTTGGGCTTCTCTCCTGGAGGCCCTCAGTCAGACCCATTGTTGACATGTGGCAAGACGCTCCTTGGGGCGCGTCTTGCTTGGGCTTCTCTCCTGGAGGCGCTCAGTCAGAACCTGAGGTGACATGTGGCAAGACGCTCCTCGGGGCGTGTCCTTCTTGGGCCTCTCTCCTGGAGGCGCTCAGTCAGACCGAGTGCTGACATGTGGCAAGATGCTCCTCGGGTTGCGTCTTGCTTGGGCCTCTCTCCTGGAGGCGCTCAGTCAGACCCAGTGTATACATGTGGCAAGACGCTCCTCGGGGCGCGTCTTGCTTGGGCTTCTCTCCTGGAGGCCCTCAGTCAGACCCATTGTTGACATGTGGCAAGACGCTCCTCGGGGCGCATCTTGCTTGGGCCTCTCTCCAGAAGGCCCTCAATCAGACCCAGTGTTGACATGTGGCAAGACGCTCCTCGGGGCGCGTCTTGCTTGGGCCTCTCTCCTGCAGGCGCTCAGTCAGACCGAGTGCTGACATAAGGCAAGACGCTCCTTGGGGCGCATCTTGCTGGGGACTCTCTCCTGGAGGCCCTCTGTCAGACCCAGTGTTGACATGTGTCAAGACGCTCCTCGGGGCGCGTCTTGCTTGGGCTTCTCTCCTGGAGGCCCTCAGTCAGACCCATTGTTGACATGTGGCAAGACGCTCCTCGGGGCGCGTCTTGCTTGGGCTTCTCTCCTGGAGGCGCTCAGACAGGCCCAGTGTTGACATGTGACAAGACGCTGCTTGGGGCACGTCTTGCTTGGGCCTCTCTCCTGGAGGCGCTCAGTCAGACCGAGTGCTGACATGAGGCAAGACGCTCCTCGGGGCGCGTCTTGCTTGGGCTTCTCTCCTGGAGGCGCTCAGACAGACCCAGTGTTGACATGTGACAAGACGCTCCTCGGGGCACGTCTTGCTTGGGCCTCTCTCCTGGAGGTGCTCAGTCAGAGCCAGAGGTGACATGTGGCAAGACGCTCCTCGGGGCGCGTCTTGCTTGTGCCTCTCTCCTGGAGGCCCTCTGTCAGACCCAGTGTTGACATGTGGCAAGACGCTCCTCCGAGCGCATCTTGCTTTGGCCTCTCTCCTGGAGGCGCTCAGTCAGACCGAGTGCTGTCATGTGGCAAGAAGCTTCTCGGGGTGCGTCTTGCTTGGGCTTCTCTCCTGGAGGCCCTCAGTCAGACCCATTGTTGACATGTGGCAAGACGCTCCTCGGGGCGCGTCTTGCTTGGGCCTCTCTCCAGAAGGCCCTCAATCAGACCGAGTGTTGACATGTGGCAAGACTCTCCTCGGGGCGCGTCTTGCTTGGGCTTCTCTCATGGAGGCCCTCAGTCAGACCCAGTGTTGACATGTGTCAAGACGCTCCTCGGGGCGTGTCTTTCTTGGGCCTCTCTCCTGGAGGCGCTCAGTCAGACCCAGTGTTGACATGTGGCAAGACGCTCCTCGGGGCGCGTCTTGCTTGGGCTTCTCTCCTGGAGGCCCTCAGTCAGACCCATTGTTTACATGTGGCAAGACGCTCCTCGGGGCGCGTCTTGCTTGGGCTTCTCTCCTGGAGGCGCTCAGACAGACCCAGTGTTGACATGTGACAAGACGCTCCTCGGGGCACGTCTTGCTTGGGCCTCTCTCCTGGAGGTGCTCAGTCAGAGCCAGAGGTGACATGTGGCAAGACGCTCCTCGGGGCGCGTCTTGCTTGTGCCTCTCTCCTGGAGGCCCTCTGTCAGACCCAGTGTTAACATGTGGCAAGACGCTCCTCCGAGCGCATCTTGCTTTGGCCTCTCTCCTGGAGGCGCTCAGTCAGACCGAGTGCTGTCATGTGGCAAGAAGCTTCTCGGGGTGCGTCTTGCTTGGGCTTCTCTCCTGGAGGCCCTCAGTCAGACCCATTGTTGACATGTGGCAAGACGCTCCTCGGGGCGCGTCTTGCTTGGGCCTCTCTCCAGAAGGCCCTCAATCAGACCGAGTGTTGACATGTGGCAAGACTCTCCTCGGGGCGCGTCTTGCTTGGGCTTCTCTCATGGAGGCCCTCAGTCAGACCCAGTGTTGACATGTGTCAAGACGCTCCTCGGGGCGTGTCTTTCTTGGGCCTCTCTCCTGGAGGCGCTCAGTCAGACCCAGTGTTGACATGTGGCAAGACGCTCCTCGGGGCGCGTCTTGCTTGGGCTTCTCTCCTGGAGGCCCTCAGTCAGACCCATTGTTGACATGTGGCAAGACGCTCCTCGGGGCACGTCTTGCTTGGGCCCCTCTCCTGGAGGCGCTCAGTCAGACCGAGTAGTGACATGTGGCAAGACGCTCCTCGGGGCGCGTCTTGCTGGGGCTTCTCTCATGGAGGCACTCAGTCAGACCCAGTGTTGACATGTGGCAAGACGCTCCTCGGGGCGCGTCTTGATTGGGCCTCTCTCCTGGAGGCGCTCAGTCAGAACCAGAGGTGACATGTGGCAAGACGCTCCTCGGGGCGCGTCTTGCTTGGGCCTCTTTTCTGGAGGCCCTCTGTCAGACCCAGTGTTGACATGTGGCAAGACGCTCCTCGGGGCGCGTCTTGATTGGGCTTCTCTCCTGGAGGCGCTCAGTCAGACCCAGTGTTGACTTGTGGAAAAACGCTCCTCGGGGCCCGTCTTGCTTGGGCCTCTCTCCTGGAGGCGCTCAGTCAGAACCAGAGGTGACACGTGGCAAGACGCTCCTCGGGGCGCGCCTTTCTTGGGCCTCTTTCCTGGAGGCGCTCAGTCAGACCGAGTGCTGACATGTGGCAAGAAGCTCCTCGGGGCGCGTCTTGCCTGGGCTTCTCTCCTGGAGGCCCTCAGTAAGACCCATTGTTGACATGTGGCAATATGCTCCTCGGGGCGCGTCTTGCTTGGGCTTCTCTCCTGGAGGCCCTCAGTCAGACCCATTGTTGACATGTGGCAAGACGCTCCTCGGGGCACGTCTTGCTTGGGCATCTCTCCAGAAGGCCCTCAATCAGACCCAGTGTTGACATGTGGCAAGACGTTCCTCGGGGCGCGTCTTGCTTGGGCCTCTCTCCTGGAGGCGCTCAGTCAGACTGAGTAGTGACATGTGGCCTGACGCTCCTCGGGGCGCGTCTTGCTTGGGCCTCTCTCCTGGAGGCCCTCTGTCAGACCCAGTGTTGACATGTGTCAAGACGCTCCTCGGGGCGCGTCTTGCTTGGGCTTCTCTCCTGGAGGCCCTCAGTCAGACCCATTGTTGACATGTGGCAAGACGCTCCTTGGGGCGCGTCTTGCTTGGGCTTCTCTCATGGAGGCCCTCAGTCAGACCCAGTGTTGACATGTGTCAAGACGCTCCTCGGGGCGTGTCTTTCTTGGGCCTCTCTCCTGGAGGCGCTCAGTCAGACCCAGTGTTGACATGTGGCAAGACGCTCCTCGGGGCGCGTCTTGCTTGGGCTTCTCTCCTGGAGGCCCTCAGTCAGACCCATTGTTGACATGTGGCAAGACGCTCCTCGGGGCACGTCTTGCTTGGGCCCCTCTCCTGGAGGCGCTCAGTCAGACCGAGTAGTGACATGTGGCAAGACGCTCCTCGGGGCGCGTCTTGCTGGGGCTTCTCTCATGGAGGCACTCAGTCAGACCCAGTGTTGACATGTGGCAAGACGCTCCTCGGGGCGCGTCTTGATTGGGCCTCTCTCCTGGAGGCGCTCAGTCAGAACCAGAGGTGACATGTGGCAAGACGCTCCTCGGGGCGCGTCTTGCTTGGGCCTCTTTTCTGGAGGCCCTCTGTCAGACCCAGTGTTGACATGTGGCAAGACGCTCCTCGGGGCGCGTCTTGATTGGGCTTCTCTCCTGGAGGCGCTCAGTCAGACCCAGTGTTGACTTGTGGAAAAACGCTCCTCGGGGCGCGTCTTGCTTGGGCCTCTCTCCTGGAGGCGCTCAGTCAGAACCAGAGGTGACACGTGGCAAGACGCTCCTCGGGGCGCGCCTTTCTTGGGCCTCTTTCCTGGAGGCGCTCAGTCAGACCGAGTGCTGACATGTGGCAAGAAGCTCCTCGGGGCGCGTCTTGCCTGGGCTTCTCTCCTGGAGGCCCTCAGTAAGACCCATTGTTGACATGTGGCAATATGCTCCTCGGGGCGCGTCTTGCTTGGGCTTCTCTCCTGGAGGCCCTCAGTCAGACCCATTGTTGACATGTGGCAAGACGCTCCTCGGGGCACGTCTTGCTTGGGCATCTCTCCAGAAGGCCCTCAATCAGACCCAGTGTTGACATGTGGCAAGACGTTCCTCGGGGCGCGTCTTGCTTGGGCCTCTCTCCTGGAGGCGCTCAGTCAGACTGAGTAGTGACATGTGGCCTGACGCTCCTCGGGGCGCGTCTTGCTTGGGCCTCTCTCCTGGAGGCCCTCTGTCAGACCCAGTGTTGACATGTGTCAAGACGCTCCTCGGGGCGCGTCTTGCTTGGGCTTCTCTCCTGGAGGCCCTCAGTCAGACCCATTGTTGACATGTGGCAAGACGCTCCTTGGGGCGCGTCTTGCTTGGGCCTCTCTCCTGGAGGCGCTCAGTCAGAACCTGAGGTGACATGTGGCAAGACGCTCCTCGGGGCGCGTCTTGCTTGGGCCTCTCTCCTGAAGGCGCTCAGTCAGACCGAGTGCTGACATGTGGCAAGATGCACCTCGGGTTGCGTCTTGCTTGGGCCTCTCTCCTGGAGGCGGTCAGTCAGACCCAGTGTATATATGTGGCAAGACGCTCCTCGGGGTGCGTCTTGCTTGGGCTTCTCTCCTGGAGGCCCTCAGTCAGACCCATTGTTGACATGTAGCAAGACGCTCCTCGGGGCGCATCTTGCTTGGGCCTCTCTCCAGAAGGCCCTCAATCAGACCCAGTGTTGACACGTGGCAAGACGTATCTCGGGGCTCGTCTTGCTTGGGCCTCTCTCCTGGAGGCGCTCAGTCAGACTGAGTAGTGACATGTGGCCTTACGCTCCTCGGGGCGCGTCTTGCTTGGGCCTCTCTCCTGGAGGCGCTCAGTCAGACCCAGTGGTGACATGTGGCAAGACACTCCTCGGGGCGCGTCTTGCTTGGGCCTCTCTCCTGGAGGCCCTCTGTCAGACCCAGTGTTGACATGTGTCAAGACTCTCCTCGGGGCGCGTCTTGCTTGGGCTTCTCTCCTGGAGGCCCTCAGTCAGACCCATTGTTGACATGTGGCAAGACGCTCCTCGGGGCGCGTCTTGCTTGGGCTTCTCTCCTGGAGGCGCTCAGACAGACCCAGTGTTGACATGTGACAAGACGCTCCTCGGGGCACGTCTTGCTTGGGCCTCTCTCCTGGAGGCGCTCAGTCAGACCGAGTGCTGACATAAGGCAAGACGCTCCTCGGGGCGCGTCTTGCTGGGTCCTCTCTCCTGGAGGCGCTCAGTCAGACCCAGTGTTGACATGTGGCAAGACGCTCCTCGGGGCGCGTCTTGCTTGGGCCTCTCTCCTGGAGGCGCTCAGTCAGACCCAGTGTTGACAGGTGGCAAAACGCTCCTCGGGGCACGTCTTGCTTGGGCCTCTCTCCTGGAGGCGCTCAGTCAGACCGAGTGCTGACATAAGGCAAGACGCTCCTCAGGGCGCATCTTGCTGGGCACTCTCTCCTGGAGGCCCTCTGTCAGACCCAGTGTTGACATGTGTCAAGACGCTCCTCGGGGCGCGTCTTGCTTGGGCTTCCCTCCTGGAGGCCCTCAGTCAGACCCATTGTTGACATGTGGCAAGACGCTCCTCGGGGCGCGTCTTGCTTGGGCTTCTCTACTGGAGGCGCTCAGACAGACCCAGTGTTGACATGTGACAAGACGCTCCTCGGGGCACGTCTTGCTTGGGCCTCTCTCCTGGAGGCGCTCAGTCAGACCGAGTGCTGACATAAGGCAAGACGCTCCTCGGGGCACGTCTTGCTGGGGACTCTCTCCTGGAGGCGGTCAGTCAGACCCAGTTCTGACATGTGGCAAGACGCTCCTCGGGGCGCGTCTTGCTTGGGCCTCTCTCCTGGAGGCGCTCAGTCAGACCCAGTGTTGACATGTGGCAAGACGCTCCTCGGGGCGCGTCTTGCTTGGGCCTCTCGCCTGGAGGCGCTCAGTCAGACCCAGTGTTGACATGTGGCAAGACGCTGCTCGGGGCGCGTCTTGCTTGGGCCTCTCTCCTGGAGGCGCTCAGTCAGACCCAGTGGTGACATGTGGCAAGACACTCCTCGGGGCGCGTCTTGCTTGGACCTCTCTCCTGGAGGCCCTCTGTCAGACCCAGTGTTGACATGTGTCAAGACGCTCCTCGGGGCGCGTCTTGCTTGGGCTTCTCTCCTGGAGGCCCTCAGTCAGACCCATTGTTTACATGTGGCAAGACGCTCCTCGGGGCGCGTCTTGCTTGGGCTTCTCTCCTGGAGGCGCTCAGACAGACCCAGTGTTGACATGTGACAAGACGCTCCTCGGGGCACGTCTTGCTTGGGCCTCTCTCCTGGAGGCGCTCAGTCAGAGCCAGAGGTGACATGTGGCAAGACGCTCCTCGGGGCGCGTCTTGCTTGTGCCTCTCTCCTGGAGGCCCTCTGTCAGACCCAGTGTTAACATGTGGCAAGACGCTCCTCCGAGCGCATCTTGCTTTGGCCTCTCTCCTGGAGGCGCTCAGTCAGACCGAGTGCTGACATGTGGCAAGAAGCTCCTCGGGGCGTGTCTTGCTTGGGCTTCTCTCCTGGAGGCCCTCAGTCAGACCCATTGTTGACATGTGGCAAGACGCTCCTCGGGGCGCGTCTTGCTTGGGCCTCTCTCCAGAAGGCCCTCAATCAGACCCAGTGTTGACACGTGGCAAGACGCTCCTCGGGGCACGTCTTGCTTGGGCCTCTCTCCTGGAGGCGCTCAGTCAGACCCAGTGGTGACATGTGGCAAGACACTCCTCGGGGCGCGTCTTGCTTGGGCCTCTCTCCTCGAGGCCCTCTGTCAGACCCAGTGTTGACATGTGTCAAGACGCTCCTCGGGGCGCTTCTTGCTTGGGCTTCTCTCCTGGAGATGCTCAGACAGACCCAGTGTTGACATGTGACAACACGCTCCTCGTGGCGCTTCTTGCTTTGGCCTCTCTCCTGGAGGCGCTCAGTCAGAACCAGAGGTAACATGTGGCAAGACGCTCCTCGGGGCGCGTCTTGCTTGGGCCTCTCTCCTGGAGGCCCTCTGTCAGACCCAGTGTTGACATGTGGCAAGATGCTCCTTCGAGCGCATCTTGCTTGGGACTCTCTCCTGGAGGCCCTCAGTCAGACCCATTGTTGACATGTGGCAAGACGCTCCTCGGGGCGCGTCTTGCTTGGGCCTCTCTCCTGGAGGCGCTCAGTCAGACCCAGTGTTGACATGTGGCAAGACGCTCCTCGGGGCGCGTCTTGCTTGGGCCTCTCTCCTGGAGAAGCGCAGTCAGACCCAGTGGTGACACGTGGCAAGACGCTCCTCGGGGCGTGTCTTGCTTGGGCCTCTCTCATGGAGGCGCTCAGTCAGACCCAGTGTTGGCATGTGGCAAGACGCTCCTCAGGGCGCGTCTTGGTTGGGCCTCTCTCCTGGAGGCGCTCAGTCAGACCCAGTGGTGACATGTGGCAAGACGCTCCTCGGGGCGTGTATTGCTTGGGCCTCTCTCCTGGATGCCCTCTGTCAGACCGAGTGTTGACATGTGGCAAGACTCTCCTCGGGGCGCGTCTTGCTTGGGCTTCTCTCATGGACGCCCTCAGTCAGACCCAGTGTTGACGTGTGTCAAGACGCTCCTCGGGGCGTGTCTTTCTTGGGCCTCTCTCCTGGAGGCGCTCAGTCAGACCCAGTGTTGACATGTGGCAAGACGCTCCTCGTGGCGCGTCTTGCTTGGGCTTCTCTCCTGGAGGCCCTCAGTCAGACCCATTGTTGACATGTGGCAAGACGCTCCTCGGGGCACGTCTTGCTTGGGCCTCTCTCCTGGAGGCGCTCAGTCAGACCGAGTAGTGACATGTGGCAAGACGCTCCTCGGGGCGCGTCTTGCTTGGGCCTCTCTCCTGGAGGCGCTCAGTCAGACCCAGTGTTGGCATGTGGCAAGACGCTCCTCAGGGCGCTTCTTGGTTGGGCCTCTCTCCTGGAGGCGCTTAGTCAGACCCAGTGGTGACATGTGGCAAGACGCTCCTCGGGGCGCGTATTGCTTGGGCCTCTCTCCTGGATGCCCTCTGTCAGACCGAGTGTTGACATGTGGCAAGACTCTCCTCGGGGCGCGTCTTGCTTGGGCTTCTCTCATGGAGGCCCTCAGTCAGACCCAGTGTTGACATGTTTCAAGACGCTCCTCGGGGCGTGTCTTTCTTGGGCCTCTCTCCTGGAGGCGCTCAGTCAGACCCAGTGTTGACATGTGGCAAGACGCTCCTCGGGGCGCGTCTTGCTTGGGCTTCTCTCCTGGAGGCCCTCAGTCAGACCCATTGTTGACATGTGGCAAGACGCTCCTCGGGGCACGTCTTGCTTGGGCCCCTCTCCTGGAGGCGCTCAGTCAGACCGAGTAGTGACATGTGGCAAGACGCTCCTCGGGGCGCGTCTTGCTTGGGCTTCTCTCCTGGAGGCGCTCAGACAGGCCCAGTGTTGACATGTGACAAGACGCTCCTTTGGGCACGTCTTGCTTGGGCCTCTTATCTGGAGGCGCTCAGTCAGACCGAGTGCTGACATAAGGCAAGACGCTCCTCGGGGCGCGTCTTGCTGGGGACTCTCTCCTGGAGGCGCTCAGTCAGACCCAGTTCTGACATGTGGCAAGACGCTCCTCGGGGCGCGTCTTGCTTGGGCCTCTCTCCTGGAGGCGCTCAGTCAGACCCAGTGTTGACATGTGGCAAGACGCTCCTCGGGGCGCGTCTTGCTTGGGCCTCTCGCCTGGAGGCGCTCAGTCAGACCCAGTGTTGACATGTGGCAAGACGCTCCTCGGGGCGCGTCTTGCTTGGGCCTCTCTCCTGGAGGCCCTCAGTAAGACCCATTGTTGACATGTGGCAAGACGCTCCTCGGGGCGCGTCTTGCTTGGGCCTCTCTCCTGGAGGCGCTCAGTCAGACCCAGTGTTGACATGTGGCAAGACGCTCCTCGGGGCGCGTCTTGCTTGGGCCTCTCTCCTGGAGAAGCTCAGTCAGACCCAGTGGTGACATGTGGCAAGACGCTCCTCGGGGCGTGTCTTGCTTGGGCCTCTCTCCTGGAGGCGCTCAGTCAGACCCAGTGTTGGCATGTGGCAAGACGCTCCTCGGGGCGCGTCTTGATTGGGCCTCTCTCCTGGAGGCGCTCAGTCAGAACCAGAGGTGACATGTGGCAAGACGCTCCTCGGGGCGCGTCTTGCTTGGGCCTCTTTTCTGGAGGCCCTCTGTCAGACCCAGTGTTGACATGTGGCAAGACGCTCCTCGGGGCGCGTCTTGATTGGGCTTCTCTCCTGGAGGCGCTCAGTCAGACCCAGTGTTGACTTGTGGAAAAACGCTCCTCGGGGCGCGTCTTGCTTGGGCCTCTCTCCTGGAGGCGCTCAGTCAGAACCAGAGGTGACACGTGGCAAGACGCTCCTCGGGGCGCGCCTTTCTTGGGCCTCTTTCCTGGAGGCGCTCAGTCAGACCGAGTGCTGACATGTGGCAAGAAGCTCCTCGGGGCGCGTCTTGCCTGGGCTTCTCTCCTGGAGGCCCTCAGTAAGACCCATTGTTGACATGTGGCAATATGCTCCTCGGGGCGCGTCTTGCTTGGGCTTCTCTCCTGGAGGCCCTCAGTCAGACCCATTGTTGACATGTGGCAAGACGCTCCTCGGGGCACGTCTTGCTTGGGCATCTCTCCAGAAGGCCCTCAATCAGACCCAGTGTTGACATGTGGCAAGACGCTCCTCGGGGCGCGTCTTGCCTGGGCCTCTCTCCTGGAGGCGCTCAGTCAGACTGAGTAGTGACATGTGGCCTGACGCTCCTCGGGGCGCGTCTTGCTTGGGCCTCTCTCCTGGAGGCGCTCAGTCAGACCCAGTGGTGACATGTGGCAAGACACTCCTCGGGGCGCGTCTTGCTTGGGCCTCTCTCCTGGAGGCCCTCTGTCAGACCCAGTGTTGACATGTGTCAAGACGCTCCTCGGGGCGCGTCTTGCTTGGGCTTCTCTCCTGGAGGCCCTCAGTCAGACCCATTGTTGACATGTGGCAAGACGCTCCTCGGGGCGCGTCTTGCTTGGGCTTCTCTCCTGGAGGCGCTCAGACAGACCCAGTGTTGACATGTGACAAGACGCTCCTCGGGGCACGTCTTGCTTGGGCCTCTCTCCTGGAGGCGCTCAGTCAGACCGAGTGCTGACATAAGGCAAGACGCTCCTCGGGGCGCGTCTTGCTGGGTCCTCTCTCCTGGAGGCGCTCAGTCAGACCCAGTGTTGACATGTGGCAAGACGCTCCTCGGGGCGCGTCTTGCTTGGGCCTCTCTCCTGGAGGCGCTCAGTCAGACCCAGTGTTGACAGGTGGCAAGACACTCCTCGGGGCACGTCTTGCTTGGGCCTCTCTCCTGGAGGCGCTCAGTCAGACCGAGTGCTGACATAAGGCAAGACGCTCCTCAGGGCGCATCTTGCTGGGCACTCTCTCCTGGAGGCCCTCTGTCAGACCCAGTGTTGACATGTGTCAAGACGCTCCTCGGGGCGCATGTTGCTTGGGCTTCTCTCCTGGAGGCCCTCAGTCAGACCCATTGTTGACATGTGGCAAGACGCTCCTCGGGGCGCGTCTTGCTTGGGCTTCTCTACTGGAGGCGCTCAGACAGACCCAGTGTTGACATGTGACAAGACGCTCCTCGGGGCACGTCTTGCTTGGGCCTCTCTCCTGGAGGCGCTCAGTCAGACCGAGTGCTGACATAAGGCAAGACGCTCCTCGGGGCACGTCTTGCTGGGGACTCTCTCCTGGAGGCGGTCAGTCAGACCCAGTTCTGACATGTGGCAAGACGCTCCTCGGGGCGCGTCTTGCTTGGGCCTCTCTCCTGGAGGCGCTCAGTCAGACCCAGTGTTGACATGTGGCAAGACGCTCCTCGGGGCGCGTCTTGCTTGGGCCTCTCGCCTGGAGGCGCTCAGTCAGACCCAGTGTTGACATGTGGCAAGACGCTCCTCGGGGCGCGTCTTGCTTGGGCCTCTCTCCTGGAGGCGCTCAGTCAGACCCAGTGGTGACATGTGGCAAGACACTCCTCGGGGCGCGTCTTGCTTGGACCTCTCTCCTGGAGGCCCTCTGTCAGACCCAGTGTTGACATGTGTCAAGACGCTCCTCGGGGCGCGTCTTGCTTGGGCTTCTCTCCTGGAGGCCCTCAGTCAGACCCATTGTTTACATGTGGCAAGACGCTCCTCGGGGCGCGTCTTGCTTGGGCTTCTCTCCTGGAGGCGCTCAGACAGACCCAGTGTTGACATGTGACAAGACGCTCCTCGGGGCACGTCTTGCTTGGGCCTCTCTCCTGGAGGCGCTCAGTCAGAGCCAGAGGTGACATGTGGCAAGACGCTCCTCGGGGCGCGTCTTGCTTGTGCCTCTCTCCTGGAGGCCCTCTGTCAGACCCAGTGTTAACATGTGGCAAGACGCTCCTCCGAGCGCATCTTGCTTTGGCCTCTCTCCTGGAGGCGCTCAGTCAGACCGAGTGCTGACATGTGGCAAGAAGCTCCTCGGGGCGTGTCTTGCTTGGGCTTCTCTCCTGGAGGCCCTCAGTCAGGCCCATTGTTGACATGTGGCAAGACGCTCCTCGGGGCGCGTCTTGCTTGGGCCTCTCTCCTGGAGGCGCTCAGTCAGACCCAGTGGTGACATGTGGCAAGACACTCCTCGGGGCGCGTCTTGCTTGGGCCTCTCTCCTCGAGGCCCTCTGTCAGACCCAGTGTTGACATGTGTCAAGACGCTCCTCGGGGCGCTTCTTGCTTGGGCTTCTCTCCTGGAGACGCTCAGACAGACCCAGTGTTGACATGTGACAACACGCTCCTCGTGGCGCTTCTTGCTTTTGCCTCTCTCCTGGAGGCGCTCAGTCAGAACCAGAGGTAACATGTGGCAAGACGCTCCTCGGGGCGCGTCTTGCTTGGGCCTCTCTCCTGGAGGCCCTCTGTCAGACCCAGTGTTGACATGTGGCAAGACGCTCCTTCGAGCGCATCTTGGTTGGGACTCTCTCCTGGAGGCGCTCAGTCAGACCCAGTGGTGACATGTGGCAAGACGCTCCTCGGGGCGTGTATTGCTTGGGCCTCTCTCCTGGATGCCCTCTGTCAGACCGAGTGTTGACATGTGGCAAGACTCTCCTCGGGGCGCGTCTTGCTTGGGCTTCTCTCATGGACGCCCTCAGTCAGACCCAGTGTTGACATGTGGCAAGACGCTCCTCGTGGCGCGTCTTGCTTGGGCTTCTCTCCTGGAGGCCCTCAGTCAGACCCATTGTTGACATGTGGCAAGACGCTCCTCGGGGCACGTCTTGCTTGGGCCTCTCTCCTGGAGGCGCTCAGTCAGACCGAGTAGTGACATGTGGCAAGACGCTCCTCGGGGCGCGTCTTGCTTGGGCCTCTCTCCTGGAGGCGCTCAGTCAGACCCAGTGTTGACATGTGGTAAGACGCTCCTCGGGGCGCGTCATGCTTGGGCCTCTCTCATTGAGGCGCTGAGTAAGACCCATTGTTGACACGTGGCAAGACGCTCCTTGGGGCGCGTCTTGCTTGGGCCTCTCTCCTGGAGGCGCTCAGTCAGACCCAGTGTTGGCATGTGGCAAGACGCTCCTCAGGGCGCTTCTTGGTTGGGCCTCTCTCCTGGAGGCGCTTAGTCAGACCCAGTGGTGACATGTGGCAAGACGCTCCTCGGGGCGCGTATTGCTTGGGCCTCTCTCCTTGATGCCCTCTGTCAGACCGAGTGTTGACATGTGGCAAGACTCTCCTCGGGGCGCGTCTTGCTTGGGCTTCTCTCATGGAGGCCCTCAGTCAGACCCAGTGTTGACATGTGTCAAGACGCTCCTCGGGGCGTGTCTTTCTTGGGCCTCTCTCCTGGAGGCGCTCAGTCAGACCCAGTGTTGACATGTGGCAAGACGCTCCTCGGGGCGCGTCTTGCTTGGGCTTCTCTCCTGGAGGCCCTCAGTCAGACCCATTGTTGACATGTGGCAAGACGCTCCTCGGGGCACGTCTTGCTTGGGCCCCTCTCCTGGAGGCGCTCAGTCAGACCGAGTAGTGACATGTGGCAAGACGCTCCTCGGGGCGCGTCTTGCTGGGGCTTCTCTCATGGAGGCACTCAGTCAGACCCAGTGTTGACATGTGGCAAGACGCTCCTCGGGGCGCGTCTTGCTTGGACCTCTCTCCCTGAGGCGCTCAGTCAGACCGAGTAGTGACATGTGGCAAGACGCTCCTCGGGGCGCGTCTTGCTTGGACCTCTCTCCTGGAGGCGCTTAGTTAGACCGACTAGTGAAATGTGGCAAGACGCTCCTCGGGAAGCGTTTTGCTTTGGCCTCTCTCCTGGAGGCGCTCAGTCAGACCGAGTGCTGACATAAGGCAAGACGCTCCTCGGGGCACGTCTTGCTGGGGCCTCTTTCCTGGAGGCGCTCAATCAGACCCAGTGGTGACACGTGGCAAGACGCTCCTCGGGGCGCGTCTTGATTGGGCCTCTCTCCTGGAGGCGCTCAGTCAGACCCAGTGGTGACACGTGGCAAGACGCTCCTCGGGGCGCATCTTGCTTGGGCCTCTCTCCTGTAGTCGCTCAGCCAGACCCAGTGTTGACACGTGGCAAGACGCTCCTCGGGGCGCGTCTTGCTTGGGCCTCTCTCCTGGAGGCGCTCAGTCAGACTGAGTAGTGACATGTGGCCTGACGCTCCTCGGGGCGCGTCTTGCTTGGGCCTCTCTCCTGGAGGCGCTCAGTCAGACCCAGTGGTGACATGTGGCAAGACACTCATCGGGGCGCGTCTTGATTGGGCCTCTCTCCTGGAGGCCCTCTGTCAGACCCAGTGTTGACATGTGTCAAGACGCTCCTCGGGGCGCGTCTTGCTTGGGCTTCTCTCCTGGAGGCCCTCAGTCAGACCCATTGTTGACATGTGGCAAGACGCTCCTCGGGGCGCGTCTTGCTTGGGCTTCTCTACTGGAGGCGCTCAGACAGACCCAGTGTTGACATGTGACAAGACGCTCCTCGGGGCACGTCTTGCTTGGGCCTCTCTCCTGGAGGCGCTCAGTCAGACCGAGTGCTGACATAAGGCAAGACGCTCCTCGGGGCACGTCTTGCTGGGGACTCTCTCCTGGAGGCGGTCAGTCAGACCCAGTTCTGACATGTGGCAAGACGCTCCTCGGGGCGCGTCTTGCTTGGGCCTCTCTCCTGGAGGCGCTCAGTCAGACCCAGTGTTGACATGTGGCAAGACGCTCCTCGGGGCGCGTCTTGCTTGGGCCTCTCGCCTGGAGGCGCTCAGTCAGACCCAGTGTTGACATGTGACAAGACGCACCTCGGGGCGCGTCTTGCTTGGGCCTCTCTCCTGGAGGCGCTCAGTCAGACCCAGTGGTGACATGTGGCAAGACACTCCTCGGGGCGCGTCTTGCTTGGACCTCTCTCCTGGAGGCCCTCTGTCAGACCCAGTGTTGACATGTGTCAAGACGCTCCTCGGGGCGCGTCTTGCTTGGGCTTCTCTCCTGGAGGCCCTCAGTCAGACCCATTGTTTACATGTGGCAAGACGCTCCTCGGGGCGCGTCTTGCTTGGGCTTCTCTCCTGGAGGCGCTCAGACAGACCCAGTGTTGACATGTGACAAGACGCTCCTCGGGGCACGTCTTGCTTGGGCCTCTCTCCTGGAGGTGCTCAGTCAGAGCCAGAGGTGACATGTGGCAAGACGCTCCTCGGGGCGCGTCTTGCTTGTGCCTCTCTCCTGGAGGCCCTCTGTCAGACCCAGTGTTAACATGTGGCAAGACGCTCCTCCGAGCGCATCTTGCTTTGGCCTCTCTCCTGGAGGCGCTCAGTCAGACCGAGTGCTGTCATGTGGCAAGAAGCTTCTCGGGGTGCGTCTTGCTTGGGCTTCTCTCCTGGAGGCCCTCAGTCAGACCCATTGTTGACATGTGGCAAGACGCTCCTCGGGGCGCGTCTTGCTTGGGCCTCTCTCCAGAAGGCCCTCAATCAGACCGAGTGTTGACATGTGGCAAGACTCTCCTCGGGGCGCGTCTTGCTTGGGCTTCTCTCATGGAGGCCCTCAGTCAGACCCAGTGTTGACATGTGTCAAGACGCTCCTCGGGGCGTGTCTTTCTTGGGCCTCTCTCCTGGAGGCGCTCAGTCAGACCCAGTGTTGACATGTGGCAAGACGCTCCTCGGGGCGCGTCTTGCTTGGGCTTCTCTCCTGGAGGCCCTCAGTCAGACCCATTGTTTACATGTGGCAAGACGCTCCTCGGGGCGCGTCTTGCTTGGGCTTCTCTCCTGGAGGCGCTCAGACAGACCCAGTGTTGACATGTGACAAGACGCTCCTCGGGGCACGTCTTGCTTGGGCCTCTCTCCTGGAGGTGCTCAGTCAGAGCCAGAGGTGACATGTGGCAAGACGCTCCTCCGAGCGCATCTTGCTTTGGCCTCTCTCCTGGAGGCGCTCAGTCAGACCGAGTGCTGTCATGTGGCAAGAAGCTTCTCGGGGTGCGTCTTGCTTGGGCTTCTCTCCTGGAGGCCCTCAGTCAGACCCATTGTTGACATGTGGCAAGACGCTCCTCGGGGCGCGTCTTGCTTGGGCCTCTCTCCAGAAGGCCCTCAATCAGACCGAGTGTTGACATGTGGCAAGACTCTCCTCGGGGCGCGTCTTGCTTGGGCTTCTCTCATGGAGGCCCTCAGTCAGACCCAGTGTTGACATGTGTCAAGACGCTCCTCGGGGCGTGTCTTTCTTGGGCCTCTCTCCTGGAGGCGCTCAGTCAGACCCAGTGTTGACATGTGGCAAGACGCTCCTCGGGGCGCGTCTTGCTTGGGCTTCTCTCCTGGAGGCCCTCAGTCAGACCCATTGTTGACATGTGGCAAGACGCTCCTCGGGGCACGTCTTGCTTGGGCCCCTCTCCTGGAGGCGCTCAGTCAGACCGAGTAGTGACATGTGGCAAGACGCTCCTCGGGGCGCGTCTTGCTGGGGCTTCTCTCATGGAGGCACTCAGTCAGACCCAGTGTTGACATGTGGCAAGACGCTCCTCGGGGCGCGTCTTGCTTGGACCTCTCTCCTGGAGGCGCTCAGTTAGACCTACTAGTGAAATGTGGCAAGACGCTCCTCGGGAAGCGTTTTGCTTTGGCCTCTCTCCTGGAGGCGCTCAGTCAGACCGAGTGTTGACATAAGGCAAGACGCTCCTCGGGGCACGTCTTGCTGGGGCCTCTCTCCTGGAGGCGCTCAATCAGACCCAGTGGTGACACGTGGCAAGACGCTCCTCGGGGCGCGTCTTGATTGGGCCTCTCTCCTGGAGGCGCTCAGTCAGACTTAGTGGTGACACGTGGCAAGACGCTCCTCGGGGCGCATCTTGCTTGGGCCTCTCTCCTGGAGGCGCTCAGTCACACCCAGTGGTGACATGTGGCAAGACACTCCTCGGGGCGCGTCTTGCTTGGGCCTCTCTCCTGGAGGCCCTCTGTCAGACCCAGTGGTGACACGTGGCAAGACGCTCCTCGGGGCGTGTCTTGCTTGGGCCTCTCTCATGGAGGCGCTCAGTCAGACCCAGTGTTGGCATGTGGCAAGACGCTCCTCAGGGCGCGTCTTGGTTGGGCCTCTCTCCTGGAGGCGCTCAGTCAGACCCAGTGGTGACATGTGGCAAGACGCTCCTCGGGGCGTGTATTGCTTGGGCCTCTCTCCTGGATGCCCTCTGTCAGACCGAGTGTTGACATGTGGCAAGACTCTCCTCGGGGCGCGTCTTGCTTGGGCTTCTCTCATGGAGGCCCTCAGTCAGACCCAGTGTTGACGTGTGTAAAGACGCTCCTCGGGGCGTGTCTTTCTTGGGCCTCTCTCCTGGAGGCGCTCAGTCAGACCCAGTGTTGACATGTGGCAAGACGCTCCTCGTGGCGCGTCTTGCTTGGGCTTCTCTCCTGGAGGCCCTCAGTCAGACCCATTGTTGACATGTGGCAAGACGCTCCTCGGTGCACGTCTTGCTTGGGCCTCTCTCCTGGAGGCGCTCAGTCAGACCCAGTGTTGACATGTGGTAAGACGCTCCTCGGGGCGCGTCATGCTTGGGCCTCTCTCCTGGAGGCGCTGAGTAAGACCCATTGTTGACACGTGGCAAGACGCTCCTTGGGGCGCGTCTTGCTTGGGCCTCTCTCCTGGAGGCGCTCAGTCAGACCCAGTGTTGGCATGTGGCAAGACGCTCCTCAGGGCGCTTCTTGGTTGGGCCTCTCTCCTGGAGGCGCTTAGTCAGACCCAGTGGTGACATGTGGCAAGACGCTCCTCGGGGCGCGTATTGCTTGGGCCTCTCTCCTGGATGCCCTCTGTCAGACCGAGTGTTGACATGTGGCAAGACTCTCCTCGGGGCGCGTCTTGCTTGGGCTTCTCTCATGGAGGCCCTCAGTCAGACCCAGTGTTGACATGGGTCAAGACGCTCCTCGGGGCGTGTCTTTCTTGGGCCTCTCTCCTGGAGGCGCTCAGTCAGACCCAGTGTTGACATGTGGCAAGACGCTCCTCGGGGCGCGTCTTGCTTGGGCTTCTCTCCTGGAGGCCCTCAGTCAGACCCATTGTTGACATGTGGCAAGACGCTCCTCGGGGCACGTCTTGCTTGGGCCCCTCTCCTGGAGGCGCTCAGTCAGACCGAGTAGTGACATGTGGCAAGACGCTCCTCGGGGCGCGTCTTGCTGGGGCTTCTCTCATGGAGGCACTCAGTCAGACCCAGTGTTGACATGTGGCAAGACGCTCCTCGGGGAGCGTCTTGCTTGGACCTCTCTCCCTGAGGCGCTCAGTCAGACCGAGTAGTGACATGTGGCAAGACGCTCCTCGGGGCGCGTCTTGCTTGGACCTCTCTCCTGGAGGCGCTCAGTTAGACCGACTAGTGAAATGTGGCAAGACGCTCCTCGGGAAGCGTTTTGCTTTGGCCTCTCTCCTGGAGGCGCTCAGTCAGACCGAGTGCTGACATCAGGCAAGACGCTCCTCGGGGCACGTCTTGCTGGGGCCTCTCTCCTGGAGGCGCTCAATCAGACCCAGTGGTGACACTTGGCAAGACGCTCCTCGGGGCGCGTCTTGATTGGGCCTCTCTCCTGGAGGCGCTCAGTCAGACCCAGTGGTGACACGTGGCAAGACGCTCCTCGGGGCGCTTCTTGCTTGGGCCTCTCTCCTGGAGTCGCTCAGTCAGACCCAGTGTTGACACGTGGCAAGACGCTCCTCGGGGCGCGTCTTGCTTGGGCCTCTCTCCTGGAGGCGCTCAGTCAGACTGAGTAGTGACATGTGGCCTGACGCTCCTCAGGGCGCGTCTTGCTTGGGCCTCTCTCCTGGAGGCGCTCAGTCAGACCCAGTGGTGACATGTGGCAAGACACTCCTCGGGGCGCGTCTTGCTTGGGCCTCTCTCCTGGAGGCCCTCTGTCAGACCCAGTGTTGACATGTGTCAAGACGCTCCTCGGGGCACGTCTTGCTTGGGCTTCTCTCCTGGAGGCCCTCAGTCAGACCCTTTTTTGACATGTGGCAAGACGCTCCTTGGGGCGCGTCTTGCTTGGGCCTCTCTCCTGGAGGCGCTCAGTCAGAACCTGAGGTGACATGTGGCAAGACGCTCCTCGGGGCGCGTCTTGCTTGGGCCTCTCTCCTGGAGGCGCTCAGTCAGACCGAGTGCTGACATGTGGCAAGATGCTCCTCGGGTTGCGTCTTTCTTGGGCCTCTCTCCTGGAGGCGCTCAGTCATACCCAGTGTATACATGTGGCAAGACGCTCCTCGGGGTGCGTCTTGCTTGGGCTTCTCTCCTGGAGGCCCTCAGTCAGACCCATTGTTGACATGTAGCAAGACGCTCCTCGGGGCGCATCTTGCTTGGGCCTCTCTCCAGAAGGCCCTCAATCAGACCCAGTGTTGACACGTGGCAAGACGTACCTCGGGGCTCGTCTTGCTTGAGCCTCTCTCCTGGAGGCGCTCAGTCAGACTGAGTAGTGACATGTGGCCTTACGCTCCTCGGGGCGCGTCTTGCTTGGGCCTCTCTCCTGGAGGCGCTCAGTCAGACCCAGTGGTGACATGTGGCAAGACACTCCTCGGGGCGCGTCTTGCTTGGGCCTCTCTCCTGGAGGCCCTCTGTCAGACCCAGTGTTGACATGTGTCAAGACGCTCCTCGGGGCGCGTCTTGCTTGGGCGTCTCTCCTGGAGGCCCTCAGTCAGACCCATTGTTGACATGTGGCAAGACGCTCCTCGGGGCGCGTCTTGCTTGGGCTTCTCTCCTGGAGGCGCTCAGACAGACCCAGTGTTGACATGTGACAAGACGCTCCTCGGGGCACGTCTTGCTTGGGCCTCTCTCCTGGAGGCGCTCAGTCAGACCGAGTGCTGACATAAGGCAAGACGCTCCTCGGGGCGCGTCTTGCTGGTGCCTCTCTCCTGGAGGCGCTCAGTCAGACCCAGTGTTGACATGTGGCAAGACGCTCCTCGGGGCGCGTCTTGCTTGGGCCTCTCTCCTGGAGGCGCTCAGTCAGACCCAGTGTTGACAGGTGGCAAGACGCTCCTCGGGGCAGGTCTTGCTTGGGCCTCTCTCCTGGAGGCGCTCAGTCAGACCGAGTGCTGACATAAGGCAAGACGCTCCTCAGGGCGCATCTTGCTGGGCACTCTCTCCTGGAGGCCCTCTGTCAGACTCAGTGTTGACATGTGTCAAGACGCTCCTCGGGGCGCGTCTTGCTTGGGCTTCTCTCCTGGAGGCCCTCAGTCAGACCCATTGTTGACATGTGGCAAGACGCTCCTCGGGGCGCGTCTTGCTTGGGCTTCTCTACTGGAGGCGCTCAGACAGACCCAGTGTTGACATGTGACAAGACGCTCCTCGGGGTGCGTCTTGCTTGGACCTCTCTCCTGGAGGCGCTCAGTTAGACCTACTAGTGAAATGTGGCAAGACGCTCCTCGGGAAGCGTTTTGCTTTGGCCTCTCTCCTGGAGGCGCTCAGTCAGACCGAGTGCTGACATAAGGCAAGACGCTCCTCGGGGCACGTCTTGCTGGGGCCTCTCTCCTGGAGGCGCTCAATCAGACCCAGTGGTGACACGTGGCAAGACGCTCCTCGGGGCGCGTCTTGATTGGGCCTCTCTCCTGGAGGCGCTCAGTCAGACCCAGTGGTGACACGTGGCAAGACGCTCCTCGGGGCGCGTCTTGCTTGGGCCTCTCTCCTGGAGGCGCTCAGTCAGACTGAGTAGTGACATGTGGCCTGACGCTCCTCGGGGCGCGTCTTGCTTGGGCCTCTCTCCTGGAGGCACTCAGTCAGACCCAGTGGTGACATGTGGCAAGACACTCCTCGGGGCGCGTCTTGCTTGGGCCTCTCTCCTGGAGGCCCTCTGTCAGACCCAGTGTTGACATGTGTCAAGACGCTCCTCGGGGCGCGTCTTGCTTGGGCTTCTCTCCTGGAGGCCCTCAGTCATACCCATTGTTGACATGTGGCAAGACGCTCCTTGGGGCGCGTCTTGCTTGGGCCTCTCTCCTGGAGGCGCTCAGTCAGAACCTGAGGTGACATGTGGCAAGACGCTCCTCGGGGCGCGTCTTGCTTGGGCCTCTCTCCTGGAGGCGCTCAGTCAGACCGAGTGCTGACATGTGGCAAGATGCTCCTCGGGTTGCGTCTTGCTTGGGCCTCTCTCCTGGAGGCGCTCAGTCAGACCCAGTGTATACATGTGGCAAGACGCTCCTCGGGGCGCGTCTTGCTTGGGCTTCTCTCCTGGAGGACCTCAGTCAGACCCATTGTTGACATGTAGCAAGACGCTCCTCGGGGCGCATCTTGCTTGGGCCTCTCTCCAGAAGGCCCTCAATCAGACCCAGTGTTGACACGTGGCAAGACGTACCTCGGGGCTCGTCTTGCTTGAGCCTCTCTCCTGGAGGCGCTCAGTCAGACTGAGTAGTGACATGTGGCCTTACGCTCCTCGGGGCGCGTCTTGCTTGGGCCTCTCTCCTGGAGGCGCTCAGTCAGACCCAGTGGTGACATGTGGCAAGACACTCCTCGGGGCGCGTCTTGCTTGGGCCTCTCTCCTGGAGGCCCTCTGTCAGACCCAGTGTTGACATGTGTCAAGACGCTCCTCGGGGCGCGTCTTGCTTGGGCTTCTCTCCTGGAGGCGCTCAGTCAGACTGAGTAGTGACATGTGGCCTGACGCTCCTCGGGGCGCGTCTTGCTTGGGCCTCTCTCCTGGAGGCGCTCAGTCAGACCCAGTGGTGACATGTGGCAAGACACTCCTCGGGGCGCGTCTTGCTTGGGCCTCTCTCCTGGAGGCGCTCAGTCAGAACCTGAGGTGACATGTGGCAAGACGCTCCTCGGGGCGCGTCTTGCTTGGGCCTCTCTCCTGGAGGCGCTCAGTCAGACCGAGTGCTGACATGTGGCAAGATGCTCCTCGGGTTGCGTCTTGCTTGGGCCTCTCTCCTGGAGGCGCTCAGTCAGACCCAGTGTATACATGTGGCAAGACGCTCCTCGGGGCGCGTCTTGCTTGGGCTTCTCTCCTGGAGGACCTCAGTCAGACCCATTGTTGTCATGTAGCAAGACGCTCCTCGGGGCGCATCTTGCTTGGGCCTCTCTCCAGAAGGCCCTCAATCAGACCCAGTGTTGTCACGTGGCTAGACGTACCTCGGGGCTCGTCTTGCTTGAGCCTCTCTCCTGGAGGCGCTCAGTCAGACTGAGTAGTGACATGTGGCCTTACGCTCCTCGGGGCGCGTCTTGCTTGGGCCTCTCTCCTTGAGGCGCTCAGTCAGACCCAGTGGTGACATGTGGCAAGACACTCCTCGGGGCGCGTCTTGCTTGGGCATCTCTCCTGGAGGCCCTCTGTCAGACCCAGTGTTGACATGTGTCAAGACGCTCCTCGGGGCGCGTCTTGCTTGGGCTTCTCTCCTGGAGGCCCTCAGTCAGACCCATTGTTGACATGTGGCAAGACGCTCCTCGGGGCGCGTCTTGCTTGGGCTTCTCTCCTGGAGGCGCTCAGACAGACCCAGTGTTGACATGTGACAAGACGCTCCTCGGGGCACGTCTTGCTTGGGCCTCTCTCCTGGAGGTGCTCAGTCAGACCGAGTGCTGACATAAGGCAAGACGCTCCTCGGGGCGCGTCTTGCTGGGGCCTCTCTCCTGGAGGCGCTCAGTCAGACCCAGTGTTGACATGTGGCAAGACGCTCCTCGGGGCGCGTCTTGCTTGGGCCTCTCTCCTGGAGGCGCTCAGTCAGACCCAGTGTTGACAGGTGGCAAGACGCTCCTCGGGGCACGTCTTGCTTGGGCCTCTCTCCTGGAGGCGCTCAGTCAGACCGAGTGCTGACATAAGGCAAGACGCTCCTCAGGGCGCATCTTGCTGGGCACTCTCTCCTGGAGGCCCTCTGTCAGACCCAGTGTTGACATGTGTCAAGACGCTCCTCGGGGCGCGTCTTGCTTGGGCTTCTTTCCTGGAGGCCCTCAGTCAGACCCATTGTTGACATGTGGCAAGACGCTCCTCGGGGCGCGTCTTGCTTGGGCTTCTCTACTGGAGGCGCTCAGACAGACCCAGTGTTGACATGTGACAAGACGCTCCTCGGGGCACGTCTTGCTTGGGCCTCTCTCCTGGAGGCGCTCAGTCAGACCGAGTGCTGACATAAGGCAAGACGCTCCTCGGGGCACGTCTTGCTGGGGACTCTCTCCTGGAGGCGGTCAGTCAGACCCAGTTCTGACATGTGGCAAGACGCTCCTCGGGGCGCGTCTTGCTTGGGCCTCTCTCCTGGAGGCGCTCAGTCAGACCCAGTGTTGACATGTGGCAAGACGCTCCTCGGGGCGCGTCTTGCTTGGGCCTCTCTCCTGGAGGCGCTCAGTCAGACCCAGTGGTGACATGTGGCAAGACACTCCTCGGGGCGCGTCTTGCTTGGACCTCTCTCCTGGAGGCCCTCTGTCAGACCCAGTGTTGACATGTGTCAAGACGCTCCTCGGGGCGCGTCTTGCTTGGGCTTCTCTCCTGGAGGCCCTCAGTCAGACCCATTGTTTACATGTGGCAAGACGCTCCTCGGGGCGCGTCTTGCTTGGGCTTCTCTCCTGGAGGCGCTCAGACAGACCCAGTGTTGACATGTGACAAGACGCTCCTCGGGGCACGTCTTGCTTGGGCCTCTCTCCTGGAGGCGCTCAGTCAGAGCCAGAGGTGACATGTGGCAAGACGCTCCTCGGGGCGCGTCTTGCTTGTGCCTCTCTCCTGGAGGCGCTCTGTCAGACCCAGTGTTAACATGTGGCAAGACGCTCCTCCGAGCGCATCTTGCTTTGGCATCTCTCCTGGAGGCGCTCAGTCAGACCGAGTGCTGACATGTGGCAAGAAGCTCCTTGGGGCGCGTCTTGCTTGGGCTTCTCTCCTGGAGGCCCTCAGTCAGACCCATTGTTGAAATGTGGCAAGACGCTCCTCGGGGCGCGTCTTGCTTGGGCCTCTCTCCAGAAGGCCCTCAATCAGACCCAGTGTTGACACGTGGCAAGACGCTCCTCGGGGCGCGTCTTGCTTGGGCCTCTCTCCTGGAGGCGCTCAGTCAGACCCAGTGGTGACATGTGGCAAGACACTCCTCGGGGCGCGTCTTGCTTGGGCCTCTCTCCTCGAGGCCCTCTGTCAGACCCAGTGTTGACATGTGTCAAGACGCTCCTCGGGGCGCTTCTTGCTTGGGCTTCTCTCCTGGAGACGCTCAGACAGACCCAGTGTTGACATGTGACAACACGCTCCTCGGGGCGCGTCTTGCTTTGGCCTCTCTCCTGGAGGCGCTCAGTCAGAACCAGAGGTAACATGTGGCAAGACGCTCCTCGGGGCGCGTCTTGCTTGGGCCTCTCTCCTGGAGGCCCTCTGTCAGACCCAGTGTTGACATGTGGCAAGACGCTCCTCCGAGCGCATCTTGCTTGGGACTCTCTCCTGGAGGCCCTCAGTCAGACCCATTGTTGACATGTGGCAAGACGCTCCTCGGGGCGCGTCTTGCTTGGGCCTCTCTCCTGGAGAAGCTCAGTCAGACCCAGTGGTGACACGTGGCAAGACGCTCCTCGGGGCGTGTCTTGCTTGGGCCTCTCTCCTGGAGGCGCTCAGTCAGACCCAGTGTTGGCATGTGGCAAGACGCTCCTCAGGGCACGTCTTGGTTGGGCCTCTCTCCTGGAGGCGCTCAGTCAGACCCAGTGGTGACATGTGGCAAGACGCTCCTCGGGGCGTGTATTGCTAGGGCGTCTCTCCTGGATGCCCTCTTTCAGACAGAGTGTTGACATGTGGCAAGACTCTCCTCGGGGCGCGTCTTGCTTGGGCTTCTCTCCTGGAGGCGCTCAGTCAGACCCAGTGTTGACATGTGGCAAGACGCTCCTCGTGGCGCGTCTTGCTTGGGCTTCTCTCCTGGAGGCCCTCAGTCAGACCCATTGTTGACATGTGGCAAGACGCTCCTCGGGGCACGTCTTGCTTGGGCCTCTCTCCTGGAGGCGCTCAGTCAGACCGAGTAGTGACATGTGGCAAGACGCTCCTCGGGGCGCGTCTTGCTTGGGCCTCTCTCCTGGAGGCGCTCAGTCAGACCCAGTGTTGACATGTGGTAAGACGCTCCTCGGGGCGCGTCATGCTTGGGCCTCTCTCCTGGAGGCGCTCAGTCAGACCCAGTGGTGACATGTGTCAAGACACTCCTCGGGGCGCGTCTTGCTTGGACCTCTCTCCTGGAGGCCCTCTGTCAGACCCAGTGTTGACATGTGTCAAGACGCTCCTCGGGGCGCGTCTTGCTTGGGCTTCTCTCCTGGAGGCCCTCAGTCAGACCCATTGTTTACATGTGGCAAGACGCTCCTCGGGGCGCGTCTTGCTTGGGCTTCTCTCCTGGAGGCGCTCAGACAGACCCAGTGTTGACATGTGACAAGACGCTCCTCGGGGCACGTCTTGCTTGGGCCTCTCTCCTGGAGGCGCTCAGTCAGAGCCAGAGGTGACATGTGGCAAGACGCTCCTCGGGGCGCGTCTTGCTTGTGCCTCTCTCCTGGAGGCCCTCTGTCAGACCCAGTGTTAACATGTGGCAAGACGCTCCTCCGAGCGCATCTTGCTTTGGCCTCTCTCCTGGAGGCGCTCAGTCAGACCGAGTGCTGACATGTGGCAAGAAGCTTCTCGGGGCGCGTCTTACTTGGGCTTCTCTCCTGGAGGCCCTCAGTCAGACCCATTGTTGACATGTGGCAAGACGCTCCTCGGGGCGCATCTTGCTTGGGCCTCTCTCCAGAAGGCCCTCAATCAGACCCAGTGTTGACACGTGGCAAGACGCTCCTCGGGGCACGTCTTGCTTGGGCCTCTCTCCTGGAGGCGCTCAGTCAGACCCAGTGGTGACATGTGGCAAGACACTCCTCGGGGCGCGTCTTGCTTGGGCCTCTCTCCTCGAGGCCCTCTGTCAGACCCAGTGTTGACATGTGTCAAGACGCTCCTCAGGGCGCTTCTTGCTTGGGCTTCTCTCCTGGAGACGCTCAGACAGACCCAGTGTTGACATGTGACAACACGCTCCTCGGGGCGCGTCTTGCTTTGGCCTCTCTCCTGGAGGCGCTCAGTCAGAACCAGAGGTAACATGTGGCAAGACGCTCCTCGGGGCGCGTCTTGCTTGGGCCTCTCTCCTGGAGGCCCTCTGTCAGACCCAGTGTTGACATGTGGCAAGACGCTCCTCCGAGCGCATCTTGCTTGGGACTCTCTCCTGGAGGCCCTCAGTCAGACCCATTGTTGACATGTGGCAAGACGCTCCTCGGGGCGCGTCTTGCTTGGGCCTCTCTCCTGGAGAAGCTCAGTCAGACCCAGTGGTGACACGTGGCAAGACGCTCCTCGGGGCATGTCTTGCTTGGGCCTCTCTCCTGGAGGCGCTCAGTCAGACCCAGTGTTGGCATGTGGCAAGACGCTCCTCAGGGCGCGTCTTGGTTGGGCCTCTCTCCTGGAGGCGCTCAGTCAGACCCAGTGGTGACATGTGGCAAGACGCTCCTCGGGGCGTGTATTGCTTGGGCCTCTCTCCTGGATGCCATCTGTCAGACCGAGTGTTGACATGTGGCAAGACTCTCCTCGGGGCGCGTCTTGCTTGGGCTTCTCTCATGGAGGCCCTCAGTCAGACCCAGTGTTGACGTGTGTCAAGACGCTCCTCGGGGCGTGTCTTTCTTGGGCCTCTCTCCTGGAGGCGCTCAGTCAGACCCAGTGTTGACATGTGGCAAGACGCTCCTCGTGGCGCGTCTTGCTTGGGCTTCTCTCCTGGAGGCCCTCAGTCAGACCCATTGTTGACATGTGGCAAGACGCTCCTCGGGGCACGTCTTGCTTGGGCCTCTCTCCTGGAGGCGCTCAGTCAGACCGAGTAGTGACATGTGGCAAGACGCTCCTCGGGGCGCGTCTTGCTTGGGCCTCTCTCCTGGAGGCGCTCAGTCAGACCCAGTGTTGACATGTGGTAAGACGCTCCTCGGGGCGCGTCATGCTTGGGCCTCTCTCCTGGAGGCGCTGAGTAAGACCCATTGTTGCCACGTGGCAAGATGCTCCTTGGGGCGCGTCTTGCTTGGGCCTCTCTCCTGGAGGCGCTCAGTCAGACCCAGTGTTGGCATGTGGCAAGACGCTCCTCAGGGCGCTTCTTGGTTGGGCCTCTCTCCTGGAGGCGCTCAGTCAGACCCAGTGGTGACATGTGGCAAGACGCTCCTCGGGGCGCGTATTGCTTGGGCCTTTCTCATGGAGGCCCTCAGTCAGACCCAGTGTTGACATGTGTCAATACGCTCCTCTGGGCGTGTCTTTCTTGGGCCTCTCTCCTGGAGGCGCTCAGTCAGACCCAGTGTTGACATGTGGCAAGACGCTCCTCGGGGCGCGTCTTGCTTGGGCTTCTCTCCTGGAGGCCCTCAGTCAGACCCATTGTTGACATGTGGCAAGACGCTCCTCGGGGCACGTCTTGCTTGGGCCCCTCTCCTGGAGGCGCTCAGTCAGACCGAGTAGTGACATGTGGCAAGACGCTCCTCGGGGCGCGTCTTGCTGGGGCTTCTCTCATGGAGGCACTCAGTCAGACCCAGTGTTGACATGTGGCAAGACGCTCCTCGGGGCGCGTCTTGCTTGGACCTCTCTCCCTGAGGCGCTCAGTCAGACCGAGTAGTGACATGTGGCAAGACGCTCCTCGGGGCGCGTCTTGCTTGGACCTCTCTCCTGGAGGCGCTCAGTTAGACCGACTAGTGAAATGTGGCAAGACGCTCCTCGGGAAGCGTTTTGCTTTGGCCTCTCTCCTGGAGGCGCTCAGTCAGACCGAGTGCTGACATAAGGCAAGACGCTCCTCGGGGCACGTCTTGCTGGGGCCTCTCTCCTGGAGGCGCTCAATCAGACCCAGTGGTGACACGTGGCAAGACGCTCCTCGGGGCGCGTCTTGATTGGGCCTCTCTCCTGGAGGCGCTCAGTCAGACCCAGTGGTGACACGTGGCAAGACGCTCCTCGGGGCGCATCTTGCTTGGGCCTCTCTCCTGGAGTCGCTCAGTCAGACCCAGTGTTGACACGTGGCAAGACGCTCCTCGGGGCGCGTCTTGCTTGGGCCTCTCTCCTGGAGGCGCTCAGTCAGACTCAGTGTTGACATGTGGCAAGACACTCCTCGGGGCGCGTCTTGCTTGGGCCTCACTCATGGAGGCCCTCTGTCAGACCCAGTGTTGGCATGTGTCAAGAAGCTCCTTGGGGCGCGTCTTGCTTGGGCTTCTCTCCTGGAGGCCCTCAGTAAGACCCATTGTTGACATGTGGCAAGACGCTCCTCGGGGTGCGTCTTGCTTGGGCTTCTCTCCTGGAGGCGCTCAGTCAGACCGAGTGCTGACATGTGGCAAGACACTCCTCGGGGCGCGTCTTGCTTGGGCCTCTCTCATGGAGGCCCTCTGTCAGACCCAGTGTTGGCATGTGTCAAGAAGCTCCTTGGGGCGCGTCTTGCTTGGGCTTCTCTCCTGGAGGCCCTCAGTAAGACCCATTGTTGACATGTGGCAAGACGCTCCTCGGGGTGCGTCTTGCTTGGGCCTCTCTCCTGGAGGCGCTCAGTCAGACCGAGTGCTGACATGTTGCAAGACGCTCCTCGGGGCGCGTCTTGCTTGGGCTTCTCTCCTGGAGGCGCTCAGAAAGACCCAGTGTTGACATGTGACAAGACGCTCCTCGGGGCGCGTCTTGCTTGGGCCTCTCTCCTGGAGGCATTCAGTCAGACCCAGTGGTGACATGTGGCAAGACACTCCTCGGGGCGCGTCCGGTTTGGGCCTCTCTCCTGGAGGCCCTCTGTCAGACCCAGTGTTGGCATGTGGCAAGACGCTCCTCAGGGCGCGTCTTGGTTGGGCCTCTCTCCTGGAGGCGCTCAGTCAGACCCAGTGGTGACATTTGGCAAGACGCTCCTCGGGGCGCGTATTGCTTGGGCCTCTCTCCTGGATGCCCTCTGTCAGACCGAGTGTTGACATGTGGCAAGACTCTCCTCGGGGCGCGTCTTGCTTGGGCTTCTCTCATGGAGGCCCTCAGTCAGACCCAGTGTTGACATGTGTCAAGACGCTCTTCGGGGCGTGTCTTGCTTGGGCCTCTCTCCTGGAGGCGCTCAGTCAGACCCAGTGTTGACATGTGGCAAGACGGTCCTCGGGGCGCGTCTTGCTTGGGCTTCTCTCCTGGAGGCCCTCAGTCAGACCAAATAGTGACATGTGGCAAGACGCTCCTCGGGGCGCGTCTTGCTTGGGCCTCTCTCCTGGAGGCGCTCAGTCAGACCCAGTGTTGACATGTGGCAAGACACTCCTCGGGGCGCGTCTTGCTTGGGCCTCTCTCATGGAGGCCCTCTGTCAGACCCAGTGTTGACATGTGTCAAGACGCTCCTCGGGGCGCGTCTTGCTTTGGCCTCTCTCCTGGAGGCTCTCAGTCAGAACGAGTGCTGACATGTGGCAAGAAGCTCCTCGGGGCGCATCTTGCTTGGGCTTCTCTCCTGGAGGCCCTCAGTAAGACCCATTGTTGACATGTGGCAAGACGCTCCTCGGGGCGCGTCTTGCTTGGGCCTCTCTCCAGAAGGCCCTCAATCAGACCCAGTGTTGACACGTGGCAAGACGCTCCTCGGGGCGCGTCTTGCTTGGGCCTCTCTCCTGGAGGAGCTCAGTCAGACTGAGTAGTGACATGTGGCCTGACGCTCCTCGGGGCGCGTGTTACTGGGGCCTCTCTCCTGGAGGCGCTCAATAAGACCCAGTGGTGACAAGTGGCAAGACGCTGCTCGGGGCGCGTCTTGCTTGGGCCTCTCTCCTGGAGGTGCTCAGTCAGACCCAGTGTTGACATGTGGCAAGACACTCCTCGGGGCGTGTCTTGCTTGGGCCTCTCTCATGGAGGCCCTCTGTCAGACCCAGTGTTGACATGTGTCAAGAGGCTCCTCGGGGCGCGTCTTGCTTTGGCCTCTCTCCTGGAGGCTCTCAGTCAGAACGAGTGCTGACATGTGGCAAGAAGCTCCTCGGGGTGCGTCTTGCTTGGGCTTCTCTCCTGGAGGCCCTCAGTTAGACCCATTGTTGACATGTGGAAAGACGCTCCTCGGGGCGCGTCTTGCTTGGGCCTCTCTCCTGGAGGCGCTCAGTCAGACCAAGTGGTGACATGTGGCAAGACACTCCTCGGGGCGCGTCTTGCTTGGGCCTCTCTCTTGGAGGCCCTCTGTCAGACCCAGTGTTGACATGTGGCAAGACGCTCCTCGGGGCGCGTCTTGCTTGGGCCTCTCTCATGGAGGCCCTCTGTCAGACCCAGTGTTGACATGTGTCAAGACGCTCCTCGGGGCGCGTCTTGCTTGGGCTTCTCTCCTGGAGGCCCTCAGTAAGACCCATTGTTGACATGTGGCAATATGCTCCTCGGGGCACGTCTTGCTTGGGCCTCTCTCCAGAAGGCCCTCAATAAGATCCAGTGTTGACACGTGGCAAGATGCTCCTCGGGGCGCGTCTTGCTTGGGCCTCTCTCCTGGAGGCGCTCAGTCAGACTGAGTAGTGACATGTGGCCTGACGCTCCTCGGGGCGCGTGTTGCTTGGGCCTCTCTCCTGGAGGCGCTCAGTCAGACCAAGTGGTGACATGTGGCAAGACACTCCTCGGGGCGCGTCTTGCTTGGGCCTCTCTCCTGGAGGCCCTCTGTCAGACCCAGTGTTGACATGTGTCAAGACGCTCCTCGGGGCGCGTCTTGCTTGGGCTTCTCTCCTGGAGGCCCTCAGTCAGACCCATTGTTGACATGTGGCACGACGCTCCTCGGGGCGTGTCTTGCTTGGGCCTCTCTCCTGGAGGCGCTCTGTCAGACCCAGTGTTAACATGTGGCAAGACGCTCCTCCGAGCGCATCTTGCTTTGGCATCTCTCCTGGAGGCGCTCAGTCAGACCGAGTGCTGACATGTGGCAAGAAGCTCCTCGGGGCGCGTCTTGCTTGGGCTTCTCTCCTGGAGGCCCTCAGTCAGACCCATTGTTGACATGTGGCAAGACGCTCCTCGGGGCGCGTCTTGCTTGGGCCTCTCTCCAGAAGGCCCTCAATCAGACCCAGTGTTGACACGTGGCAAGACGCTCCTCGGGGCGCGTCTTGCTTGGGCCTCTCTCCTGGAGGCGCTCAGTCAGACCCAGTGGTGACATGTGGCAAGACACTCCTCGGGGCGCGTCTTGCTTGGGCCTCTCTCCTCGAGGCCCTCTGTCAGACCCAGTGTTGACATGTGTCAAGACGCTCCTCGGGGCGCTTCTTGCTTGGGCTTCTCTCCTGGAGACGCTCAGACAGACCCAGTGTTGACATGTGACAACACGCTCCTCGGGGCGCGTCTTGCTTTGGACTCTCTCCTTGAGGCGCTCAGTCAGAACCAGAGGTAACATGTGGCAAGACACTCCTCGGGGCGCGTCTTGCTTGGGCCTCTCTCCTGGAGGCCCTCTGTCAGACCCAGTGTTGACATGTGGCAAGACGCTCCTCCGAGCGCATCTTGCTTGGGACTCTCTACTGGAGGCCCTCAGTCAGACCCATTGTTGACATGTGGCAAGACGCTCCTCGGGGCGCGTCTTGCTTGGGCCTCTCTCCTGGAGAAGCTCAGTCAGACCCAGTGGTGACACGTGGCAAGACGCTCCTCGGGGCGTGTCTTGCTTGGGCCTCTCTCCTGGAGGCGCTCAGTCAGACCCAGTGTTGGCATGTGGCAAGACGCTCCTCAGGGCGCGTCTTGGTTGGGCCTCTCTCCTGGAGGCGCTCAGTCAGACCCAGTGGTGACATGTGGCAAGACGCTCCTCGGGGCGTGTATTGCTTGGGCCTCTCTCCTGGATGCCCTCTGTCAGACAGAGTGTTGACATGTGGCAAGACTCTCCTCGGGGCGCGTCTTGCTTGGGCTTCTCTCATGGAGGCCCTCAGTCAGACCCAGTGTTGACGTGTGTCAAGACGCTCCTCGGGGCGTGTCTTTCTTGGGCCTCTCTCCTGGAGGCGCTCAGTCAGACCCAGTGGTGACATGTGGCAAGACACTCCTCGGGGCGCGTCTTGCTTGGGCCTCTCTCCTCGAGGCCCTCTGTCAGACCCAGTGTTGACATGTGTCAAGACACTCCTCGGGGCGCTTCTTGCTTGGGCTTCTCTCCTGGAGACGCTCAGACAGACCCAGTGTTGACATGTGACAACACGCTCCTCGGGGCGCGTCTTGCTTTGGCCTCTCTCCTTGAGGCGCTCAGTCAGAACCAGAGGTAACATGTGGCAAGACACTCCTCGGGGCGCGTCTTGCTTGGGCCTCTCTCCTGGAGGCCCTCTGTCAGACCCAGTGTTGACATGTGGCAAGACGCTCCTCCGAGCGCATCTTGCTTGGGACTCTCTACTGGAGGCCCTCAGTCAGACCCATTGTTGACATGTGGCAAGACGCTCCTCGGGGCGCGTCTTGCTTGGGCCTCTCTCCTGGAGAAGCTCAGTCAGACCCAGTGGTGACACGTGGCAAGACGCTCCTCGGGGCGTGTCTTGCTTGGGCCTCTCTCCTGGAGGCGCTCAGTCAGACCCAGTGTTGGCATGTGGCAAGACGCTCCTCAGGGCGCGTCTTGGTTGGGCCTCTCTCCTGGAGGCGCTCAGTCAGACCCAGTGGTGACATGTGGCAAGACGCTCCTCGGGGCGTGTATTGCTTGGGCCTCTCTCCTGGATGCCCTCTGTCAGACAGAGTGTTGACATGTGGCAAGACTCTCCTGAGGGCGCGTCTTGCTTGGGCTTCTCTCATGGAGGCCCTCAGTCAGACCCAGTGTTGACGTGTGTCAAGACGCTCCTCGGGGCGTGTCTTTCTTGGGCCTCTCTCCTGGAGGCGCTCAGTCAGACCCAGTGTTGACATGTGGCAAGACGCTCCTCGTGGCGCGTCTTGCTTGGGCTTCTCTCCTGGAGACCCTCAGTCAGACCCATTGTTGACATGTGGCAAGACGCTCCTCGGGGCACGTCTTGCTTGGGCCTCTCTCCTGGAGGCGCTCAGTCAGACCGAGTAGTGACATGTGGCAAGACGCTCCTCGGGGCGCGTCTTGCTTGGGCCTCTCTCCTCGAGGCCCTCTGTCAGACCCAGTGTTGACATGTGGTAAGACGCTCCTCGGGGCGCGTCATGCTTGGGCCTCTCTCCTGGAGGCGCTCAGTCAGACCCAGTGGTGACATGTGGCAAGACACTCCTCGGGGCGCGTCTTGCTTGGACCTCTCTCCTGGAGGCCCTCTTTCAGACCCAGTGTTGACATGTGTCAAGACGCTCCTCGGGGCGCGTCTTGCTTGGGCTTCTCTCCTGGAGGCCCTCAGTCAGACCCATTGTTTACATGTGGCAAGACGCTCCTCGGGGCGCGTCTTGCTTGGGCTTCTCTCCTGAAGGCGCTCAGACAGACCCAGTGTTGACATGTGGCAAGACGCTCCTCGTGGCGCGTCTTGCTTGGGCTTCTCTCCTGGAGGCCCTCAGTCAGACACATTGTTGACATGTGGCAAGACGCTCCTCGGGGCACGTCTTGCTTGGGCCTCTCTCCTGGAGGCGCTCAGTCAGACCGAGTAGTGACATGTGGCAAGACGCTCCTCGGGGCGCGTCTTGCTTGGGCCTCTCTCCTGGAGGCGCTCAGTCAGACCCAGTGTTGACATGTGGTAAGACGCTCCTCGGGGCGCGTCATGCTTGGGCCTCTCTCCTGGAGGCGCTGAGTAAGACCCATTGTTGACACGTGGCAAGACGCTCCTTGGGGCGCGTCTTGCTTGGGCCTCTCTCCTGGAGGCGCTCAGTCAGACCCAGTGTTGGCATGTGGCAAGACGCTCCTCAGGGCGCTTCTTGGTTGGGCCTCTCTCCTGGAGGCGCTCAGTCAGACCCAGTGGTGACATGTGGCAAGACGCTCCTCGGGGCGCGTATTGCTTGGGCCTCTCTCATGGAGGCCCTCAGTCAGACCCAGTGTTGACATGTGTCAAGACGCTCCTCTGGGCGTGTCTTTCTTGGGCCTCTCTCCTGGGGGCGCTCAGTCAGACCCAGTGTTGACATGTGGCAAGACGCTCCTCGGGGCGCGTCTTGCTTGGGCTTTTCTCCTGGAGGCCCTCAGTCAGACCCATTGTTGACATGTGGCAAGACGCTCCTCGGGGCACGTCTTGCTTGGGCCCCTCTCCTGGAGGCGCTCAGTCAGACCGAGTAGTGACATGTGGCAAGACACTCCTCGGGGCGCGTCTTGCTGGGGCTTCTCTCATGGAGGCACTCAGTCAGAACCAGTGTTGACATGTGGCAAGACGCTCCTCGGGGCGCGTCTTGCTTGGACCTCTCTCCCTGAGGCGCTCAGTCAGACCGAGTAGTGACATGTGGCAAGACGCTCCTCGGGGCGCGTCTTGCTTGGACCTCTCTCCTGGAGGCGCTCAGTTAGACCGACTAGTGAAATGTGGCAAGACGCTCCTCGGGAAGCATTTTGCTTTGGCCTCTCTCCTGGAGGCGCTCAGTCAGACCGAGTGCTGACATAAGGCAAGACGCTCCTCGGGGCACGTCTTGCTGGGGCCTCTCTCCTGGAGGCGCTCAATCAGACCCAGTGGTGACACGTGGCAAGACGCTCCTCGGGGCGCGTCTTGATTGGGCCTCTCTCCTGGAGGCGCTCAGACAGACCCAGTGTTGACATGTGACAAGACGCTCCTCGGGGCACGTCTTCCTTGGGCCTCTCTCCTGGAGGCGCTCAGTCAGACCCAGTGTTGACATGTGGCAAGACACTCCTCGGGGCGCGTCTTGCTTGGGCCTCTCTCATGGAGGCCCTCTGTCAGACCCAGTGTTGACATGTGGCAAGACACTCCTCGGGGCGCGTCTTGCTTGGGCCTCTCTCATGGAGGCCCTCTGTCAGACCCAGTGTTGGCATGTGTCAAGAAGCTCCTCAGGGCGCGTCTTGGTTGGGCCTCTCTCCTGGAGGCGCTCAGTCAGACCCAGTGGTGACATGTGGCAAGACGCTCCTCGGGGCGTGTATTGCTTGGGCCTCTGTCCTGGATGCCCTCTGTCAGACCGAGTGTTGACATGTGGCAAGACTCTCCTCGGGGCGCGTCTTGCTTGGGCTTCTCTCATGGAGGCCCTCAGTCAGACCCAGTGTTGACGTGTGTCAAGACGCTCCTCGGGGCGTGTCTTTCTTGGGCCTCTCTCCTTGAGGCGCTCAGTCAGACCCAGTGTTGACATGTGGCAAGACGCTCCTCGGGGCGCGTCTTGCTTGGACCTCTCTCCCTGAGGCGCTCAGTCAGACCGAGTAGTGACATGTGGCAAGACGCTCCTCGGGGCGCGTCTTGCTTGGACCTCTCTCCTGGAGGCGCTCAGTTAGACCGACTAGTGAAATGTGGCAAGACGCTCCTCGGGAAGCATTTTGCTTTGGCCTCTCTCCTGGAGGCGCTCAGTCAGACCGAGTGCTGACATAAGGCAAGACGCTCCTCGGGGCACGTCTTGCTGGGGCCTCTCTCCTGGAGGCGCTCAATCAGACCCAGTGGTGACACGTGGCAAGACGCTCCTCGGGGCGCGTCTTGATTGGGCCTCTCTCCTGGAGGCGCTCAGACAGACCCAGTGTTGACATGTGACAAGACGCTCCTCGGGGCACGTCTTCCTTGGGCCTCTCTCCTGGAGGCGCTCAGTCAGACCCAGTGTTGACATGTGGCAAGACACTCCTCGGGGCGCGTCTTGCTTGGGCCTCTCTCATGGAGGCCCTCTGTCAGACCCAGTGTTGACATGTGGCAAGACACTCCTCGGGGCGCGTCTTGCTTGGGCCTCTCTCATGGAGGCCCTCTGTCAGACCCAGTGTTGGCATGTGTCAAGAAGCTCCTCAGGGCGCGTCTTGGTTGGGCCTCTCTCCTG
This sequence comes from Nothobranchius furzeri, assembly GCF_043380555.1. Taxonomy (NCBI): domain Eukaryota; kingdom Metazoa; phylum Chordata; class Actinopteri; order Cyprinodontiformes; family Nothobranchiidae; genus Nothobranchius; species Nothobranchius furzeri. The sequence continues at coordinate 14,893,191 of NC_091743.1, forward strand.
GAGGCGCTCAGTCAGACCCAGTGGTGACATGTGGCAAGACGCTCCTCGGGGCGTGTATTGCTTGGGCCTCTGTCCTGGATGCCCTCTGTCAGACCGAGTGTTGACATGTGGCAAGACTCTCCTCGGGGCGCGTCTTGCTTGGGCTTCTCTCATGGAGGCCCTCAGTCAGACCCAGTGTTGACGTGTGTCAAGACGCTCCTCGGGGCGTGTCTTTCTTGGGCCTCTCTCCTTGAGGCGCTCAGTCAGACCCAGTGTTGACATGTGGCAAGACGCTCCTCGTGGCGCGTCTTGCTTGGGCTTCTCTCCTGGAGGCCCTCAGTCAGACCCATTGTTGACATGTGGCAAGACGCTCCTCGGGGCACGTCTTGCTTGGGCCTCTCTCCTGGAGGCGCTCAGTCAGACCGAGTAGTGACATGTGGCAAGACGCTCCTCGGGGCGCGTCTTGCTTGGGCCTCTCTCCTGGAGGCGCTCAGTCAGACCCAGTGTTGACATGTGGTAAGACGCTCCTCGGGGCGCGTCATGCTTGGGCCTCTCTCCTGGAGGCGCTGAGTAAGACCCATTGTTGACACGTGGCAAGACGCTCCTTGGGGCGCGTCTTGCTTGGGCCTCTCTCCTGGAGGCGCTCAGTGTGACCCAGTGTTGGCATGTGGCAAGACGCTCCTCAGGGCGCTTCTTGGTTGGGCCTCTCTCCTGGAGGCGCTCAGTCAGACCCAGTGGTGACATGTGGCAAGACGCTCCTCGGGGCGCGTATTGCTTGGGCCTCTCTCATGGAGGCCCTCAGTCAGACCCAGTGTTGACATGTGTCAAGACGCTCCTCTGGGCGTGTCTTTCTTGGGCCTCTCTCCTGGGGGCGCTCAGTCAGACCCAGTGTTGACATGTGGCAAGACGCTCCTCGGGGCGCGTCTTGCTTGGGCTTTTCTCCTGGAGGCCCTCAGTCAGACCCATTGTTGACATGTGGCAAGACGCTCCTCGGGGCACGTCTTGCTTGGGCCCCTCTCCTGGAGGCGCTCAGTCAGACCGAGTAGTGACATGTGGCAAGACGCTCCTCGGGGCGCGTCTTGCTGGGGCTTCTCTCATGGAGGCACTCAGTCAGAACCAGTGTTGACATGTGGCAAGACGCTCCTCGGGGCGCGTCTTGCTTGGACCTCTCTCCCTGAGGCGCTCAGTCAGACCGAGTAGTGACATGTGGCAAGACGCTCCTCGGGGCGCGTCTTGCTTGGACCTCTCTCCTGGAGGCGCTCAGTTAGACCGACTAGTGAAATGTGGCAAGACGCTCCTCGGGAAGCGTTTTGCTTTGGCCTCTCTCCTGGAGGCGCTCAGTCAGACCGAGTGCTGACATAAGGCAAGACGCTCCTCGGGGCACGTCTTGCTGGGGCCTCTCTCCTGGAGGCGCTCAATCAGACCCAGTGGTGACACGTGGCAAGACGCTCCTCGGGGCGCGTCTTGATTGGGCCTCTCTCCTGGAGGCGCTCAGTCAGACCCAGTGGTGACACGTGGCAAGACGCTCCTCGGGGCGCATCTTGCTTGGGCCTCTCTCCTGGAGTCGCTCAGTCAGACCCAGTGTTGACACGTGGCAAGACGCTCCTCGGGGCGCGTCTTGCTTGGGCCTCTCTCCTGGAGGCGCTCAGTCAGACCCAGTGTTGACATGTGGCAAGACACTCCTCGGGGCGCGTCTTGCTTGGGCCTCTCTCATGGAGGCCCTCTGTCAGACCCAGTGTTGACATGTGGCAAGACACTCCTCGGGGCGCGTCTTGCTTGGGCCTCTCTCATGGAGGCCCTCTGTCAGACCCAGTGTTGGCATGTGTCAAGAAGCTCCTTGGGGCGCGTCTTGCTTGGGCTTCTCTCCTGGAGGCCCTCAGTAAGACCCATTGTTGACATGTGGCAAGACGCTCCTCGGGGTGCGTCTTGCTTGGGCCTCTCTCCTGGAGGCGCTCAGTCAGACCGAGTGCTGACATGTGGCAAGACACTCCTCGGGGCGCGTCTTGCTTGGGCCTCTCTCATGGAGGCCCTCTGTCAGACCCAGTGTTGGCATGTGTCAAGAAGCTCCTTGGGGCGCGTCTTGCTTGGGCTTCTCTCCTGGAGGCCCTCAGTAAGACCCATTGTTGACATGTGGCAAGACGCTCCTCGGGGTGCGTCTTGCTTGGGCCTCTCTCCTGGAGGCGCTCAGTCAGACCGAGTCCTGACATGTTGCAAGACGCTCCTCGGGGCGCGTCTTGCTTGGGCTTCTCTCCTGGAGGCGCTCAGAAAGACCCAGTGTTGACATGTGACAAGACGCTCCATGGGGCGAGTCATGATTGGGCCTCTCTCCTGGAGGCATTCAGTCAGAACCAGTGGTGACATGTGGCAAGACACTCCTCGGGGCGCGTCCGGTTTGGGCCTCTCTCCTGGAGGCCCTCTGTCAGACCCAGTGTTGGCATGTGGCAAGACGCTCCTCAGGGCGCGTCTTGGTTGGGCCTCTCTCCTGGAGGCGCTCAGTCAGACCCAGTGGTGACATTTGGCAAGACGCTCCTCGGGGCGCGTATTGCTTGGGCCTCTCTCCTGGATGCCCTCTGTCAGACCGAGTGTTGACATGTGGCAAGACTCTCCTCGGGGCGCGTCTTGCTTGGGCTTCTCTCATGGAGGCCCTCACTCAGACCCAGTGTTGACATGTGTCAAGACGCTCTTCGGGGCGTGTCTTGCTTGGGCCTCTCTCCTGGAGGCGCTCAGTCAGACCCAGTGTTGACATGTGGCAAGACGGTCCTCGGGGCGCGTCTTGCTTGGGCTTTTCTCCTGGAGGCCCTCAGTCAGACCAAATAGTGACATGTGAAAAAGACGCTCCTTTGGGCGCATCTTGCTTGGACCTTTCTCCTGGAGGCGCTCAGTTAGACCGAGTAGTGACATGTGGCAAGACGCTCCTCTGGGCGCGTCTTGCTTGGGCCTCTCTCCTGGAGGCGCTCAGTCAGACCGAGTGCTGACATAAGGCAAGACGCTCCTCGGGGCGCGTCTTGCTGGGGCCTCTCTCCTGGAGGCGCTCAATCAGACCCAATGGTGACAAGTGGCAAGACGCTCCTCGGGGCGCGTCTTGCTTGGGCCTCTCTCCTGGAGGCGCTCAGTCAGACCCAGTGTTGACATGTGGCAAGACACTCCTCGGGGCGCGTCTTGCTTGGGCCTCTCTCATGGAGGCCCTCTGTCAGACCCAGTGTTGACATGTGTCAAGACGCTCCTCGGGGCGCGTCTTGCTTTGGCCTCTCTCCTGGAGGCTCTCAGTCAGAACGAGTGCTGACATGTGGCAAGAAGCTCCTCGGGGCGCGTCTTGCTTGGGCTTCTCTCCTGGAGGCCCTCAGTAAGACCCATTGTTGACATGTGGCAAGACGCTCCTCGGGGCGCGTCTTGCTTGGGCCTCTCTCCAGAAGGCCCTCAATCAGACCCAGTGTTGACACGTGGCAAGACGCTCCTCGGGGCGCGTCTTGCTTGGGCCTCTCTCCTGGAGGCGCTCAGTCAGACTGAGTAGTGACATGTGGCCTGACGCTCCTCGGGGCGCGTGTTACTGGGGCCTCTCTCCTGGAGGCGCTCAATAAGACCCAGTGGTGACAAGTGGCAAGACGCTGCTCGGGGTGCGTCTTGCTTGGGCCTCTCTCCTGGAGGTGCTCAGTCAGACCCAGTGTTGACATGTGGCAAGACACTCCTCGGGGTGTGTCTTGCTTGGGCCTCTCTCATGGAGGCCCTCTGTCAGACCCAGTGTTGACATGTGTCAAGAGGCTCCTCGGGGCACGTCTTGCTTTGGCCTCTCTCCTGGAGGCTCTCAGTCAGAACGAGTGCTGACATGTGGCAAGAAGCTCCTCGGGGTGCGTCTTGCTTGGGCTTCTCTCCTGGAGGCCCTCAGTTAGACCCATTGTTGAGATGTGGAAAGACGCTCCTCGGGGCGCGTCTTGCTTGGGCCTCTCTCCAGAAGGCCCTCAATCAGACCCAGTGTTGACACGTGGCAAGACGCTCCTCGGGGCGCTTCTTGCTTGGGCCTCTCTCCTGGAGGCGCTCAGTCAGACCAAGTGGTGACATGTGGCAAGACACTCCTCGGGGCGCGTCTTGCTTGGGCCTCTCTCTTGGAGGCCCTCTGTCAGACCCAGTGTTGACATGTGGCAAGACGCTCCTCGGGGCGCGTCTTGCTTGGGCCTCTCTCATGGAGGCCCTCTGTCAGACCCAGTGTTGACATGTGTCAAGACGCTCCTCGGGGCGCGTCTTGCTTTGGCCGCTCTCCTGGAGGCGCTCAGTCAGACCGAGTGCTGACATGTGGCAAGAAGCTCCTCGGGGCGCGTCTTGCTTGGGCTTCTCTCCTGGAGGCCCTCAGTAAGACCCATTGTTGACATGTGGCAATATGCTCCTCGGGGCACGTCTTGCTTGGGCCTCTCTCCAGAAGGCCCTCAATAAGATCCAGTGTTGACACGTGGCAAGATGCTCCTCGGGGCGCGTCTTGCTTGGGCCTCTCTCCTGGAGGCGCTCAGTCAGACTGAGTAGTGACATGTGGCCTGACGCTCCTCGGGGCGCGTGTTGCTTGGGCCTCTCTCCTGGAGACGCTCAGTCAGACCAAGTGGTGACATGTGGCAAGACACTCCTCGGGGCGCGTCTTGCTTGGGCCTCTCTCCTGGAGGCCCTCTGTCAGACCCAGTGTTGACACGTGGCAAGATGCTCCTCGGGGCGCGTCTTGCTTGGGCCTCTCTCCTGGAGGCGCTCAGTCAGACTGAGTAGTGACATGTGGCCTGACGCTCCTCGGGGCGCGTGTTGCTTGGGCCTCTCTCCTGGAGGCGCTCAGTCAGACCAAGTGTTGACATGTGGCAAGACACTCCTCGGGGCGCGTCTTGATTGGGCCTCTCTCATGGAGGCCCCTCTGTCAGACCCAGTGTTGACATGTGGCAAGACACTCCTCGGGGCGCGTCTTGCTTGGGCCTCTCTCATGGAGGCCCTCTGTCAGACCCAGTGTTGGCATGTGTCAAGAAGCTCCTTGGGGCGCGTCTTACTTGGGCTTCTCTCCTGGAGGCCCTCAGTAAGACCCATTGTTGACATGTGGCAAGACGCTCCTCGGGGTGCGTCTTGCTTGGGCCTCTCTCCTGGAGGCGCTCAGTCAGACCGAGTGCTGACATGTGGCAAGACACTCCTCGGGGCGTGTCTTGCTTGGGCCTCTCTCATGGAGGCCCTCTGTCAGACCCAGTGTTGGCATGTGTCAAGAAGCTCCTTGGGGCGCGTCTTGCTTGGGCTTCTCTCCTGGAGGCCCTCAGTAAGACCCATTGTTGACATGTGGCAAGACGCTCCTCGGGGTGCGTCTTGCTTGGGCCTCTCTCCTCGAGGCGCTCAGTCAGACCGAGTGCTGACATGTTGCAAGACGCTCCTCGGGGCGCGTCTTGCTTGGGCTTCTCTCCTGGAGGCGCTCAGAAAGACCCAGTGTTGACATGTGACAAGACGCTCCTCGGGGCGCGTCTTGCTTGGGCCTCTCTCCTGGAGGCATTCAGTCAGACCCAGTGGTGACATGTGGCAAGACACTCCTCGGGGCGCGTCCGGTTTGGGCCTCTCTCCTGGAGGCCCTCTGTCAGACCCAGTGTTGGCATGTGGCAAGACGCTCCTCAGGGCGCGTCTTGGTTGGGCCTCTCTCCTGGAGGCGCTCAGTCAGACCCAGTGGTGACATTTGGCAAGACGCTCCTCGGGGCGCGTATTGCTTGGGCCTCTCTCCTGGATGCCCTCTGTCAGACCGAGTGTTGACATGTGGCAAGACTCTCCTCGGGGCGCGTCTTGCTTGGGCTTCTCTCATGGAGGCCCTCAGTCAGACCCAGTGTTGACATGTGTCAAGACGCTCTTCGGGGCGTGTCTTGCTTGGGCCTCTCTCCTGGAGGCGCTCAGTCAGACCCAGTGTTGACATGTGGCAAGACGGTCCTCGGGGCGCGTCTTGCTTGGGCTTCTCTCCTGGAGGCCCTCAGTCAGACCAAATAGTGACATGTGGCAAGACGCTCCTTTGGGTGCATCTTGCTTGGACCTTTCTCCTGGAGGCGCTCAGTTAGACCGAGTAGTGACATGTGGCAAGACGCTCCTCTGGGCGCGTCTTGCTTGGGCCTCTCTCCTGGAGGCGCTCAATCAGACCCAATGGTGACAAGTGGCAAGACGCTCCTCGGGGCGCGTCTTGCTTGGGCCTCTCTCATGGAGGCCCTCTGTCAGACCCAGTGTTGACATGTGTCAAGACGCTCCTCGGGGCGCGTCTTGCTTTGGCCTCTCTCCTGGAGGCTCTCAGTCAGAACGAGTGCTGACATGTGGCAAGACGCTCCTCGGGGCGCGTCTTGCTTGGGCCTCTCTCCTGGAGGCTCTCAGTCAGAACGAGTGCTGACATGTGGCAAGAAGCTCCTCGGGGCGCGTCTTGCTTGGGCTTCTCTCCTGGAGGCCCTCAGTAAGACCCATTGTTGACATGTGGCAAGACGCTCCTCGGGGCGCGTCTTGCTTGGGCCTCTCTCCAGAAGGCCCTCAATCAGACCCAGTGTTGACACGTGGCAAGACGCTCCTCGGGGCGCGTCTTGCTTGGGCCTCTCTCCTGGAGGCGCTCAGTCAGACTGAGTAGTGACATGTGGCCTGACGCTCCTCGGGGCGCGTGTTACTGGGGCCTCTCTCCTGGAGGCGCTCAATAAGACCCAGTGGTGACAAGTGGCAAGACGCTGCTCGGGGTGCGTCTTGCTTGGGCCTCTCTCCTGGAGGTGCTCAGTCAGACCCAGTGTTGACATGTGGCAAGACACTCCTCGGGGTGTGTCTTGCTTGGGCCTCTCTCATGGAGGCCCTCTGTCAGACCCAGTGTTGACATGTGTCAAGAGGCTCCTCGGGGCGCGTCTTGCTTTGGCCTCTCTCCTGGAGGCTCTCAGTCAGAACGAGTGCTGACATGTGGCAAGAAGCTCCTCGGGGTGCGTCTTGCTTGGGCTTCTCTCCTGGAGGCCCTCAGTTAGACCCATTGTTGAGATGTGGAAAGACGCTCCTCGGGGCGCGTCTTGCTTGGGCCTCTCTCCAGAAGGCCCTCAATCAGACCCAGTGTTGACACGTGGCAAGACGCTCCTCGGGGCGCTTCTTGCTTGGGCCTCTCTCCTGGAGGCGCTCAGTCAGACCAAGTGGTGACATGTGGCAAGACACTCCTCGGGGCGCGTCTTGCTTGGGCCTCTCTCTTGGAGGCCCTCTGTCAGACCCAGTGTTGACATGTGGCAAGACGCTCCTCGGGGCGCGTCTTGCTTGGGCCTCTCTCATGGAGGCCCTCTGTCAGACCCAGTGTTGACATGTGTCAAGACGCTCCTCGGGGCGCGTCTTGCTTTGGCCGCTCTCCTGGAGGCGCTCAGTCAGACCGAGTGCTGACATGTGGCAAGAAGCTCCTCGGGGCGCGTCTTGCTTGGGCTTCTCTCCTGGAGGCCCTCAGTAAGACCCATTGTTGACATGTGGCAATATGCTCCTCGGGGCACGTCTTGCTTGGGCCTCTCTCCAGAAGGCCCTCAATAAGATCCAGTGTTGACACGTGGCAAGATGCTCCTCGGGGCGCGTCTTGCTTGGGCCTCTCTCCTGGAGGCGCTCAGTCAGACTGAGTAGTGACATGTGGCCTGACGCTCCTCGGGGCGCGTGTTGCTTGGGCCTCTCTCCTGGAGACGCTCAGTCAGACCAAGTGGTGACATGTGGCAAGACACTCCTCGGGGCGCGTCTTGCTTGGGCCTCTCTCCTGGAGGCCCTCTGTCAGACCCAGTGTTGACACGTGGCAAGATGCTCCTCGGGGCGCGTCTTGCTTGGGCCTCTCTCCTGGAGGCGCTCAGTCAGACTGAGTAGTGACATGTGGCCTGACGCTCCTCGGGGCGCGTGTTGCTTGGGCCTCTCTCCTGGAGGCGCTCAGTCAGACCAAGTGTTGACATGTGGCAAGACACTCCTCGGGGCGCGTCTTGATTGGGCCTCTCTCATGGAGGCCCCTCTGTCAGACCCAGTGTTGACATGTGGCAAGACACTCCTCGGGGCGCGTCTTGCTTGGGCCTCTCTCATGGAGGCCCTCTGTCAGACCCAGTGTTGGCATGTGTCAAGAAGCTCCTTGGGGCGCGTCTTACTTGGGCTTCTCTCCTGGAGGCCCTCAGTAAGACCCATTGTTGACATGTGGCAAGACGCTCCTCGGGGTGCGTCTTGCTTGGGCCTCTCTCCTGGAGGCGCTCAGTCAGACCGAGTGCTGACATGTGGCAAGACACTCCTCGGGGCGCGTCTTGCTTGGGCCTCTCTCATGGAGGCCCTCTGTCAGACCCAGTGTTGGCATGTGTCAAGAAGCTCCTTGGGGCGCGTCTTGCTTGGGCTTCTCTCCTGGAGGCCCTCAGTAAGACCCATTGTTGACATGTGGCAAGACGCTCCTCGGGGTGCGTCTTGCTTGGGCCTCTCTCCTCGAGGCGCTCAGTCAGACCGAGTGCTGACATGTTGCAAGACGCTCCTCGGGGCGCGTCTTGCTTGGGCTTCTCTCCTGGAGGCGCTCAGAAAGACCCAGTGTTGACATGTGACAAGACGCTCCTCGGGGCGCGTCTTGCTTGGGCCTCTCTCCTGGAGGCATTCAGTCAGACCCAGTGGTGACATGTGGCAAGACACTCCTCGGGGCGCGTCCGGTTTGGGCCTCTCTCCTGGAGGCCCTCTGTCAGACCCAGTGTTGGCATGTGGCAAGACGCTCCTCAGGGCGCGTCTTGGTTGGGCCTCTCTCCTGGAGGCGCTCAGTCAGACCCAGTGGTGACATTTGGCAAGACGCTCCTCGGGGCGCGTATTGCTTGGGCCTCTCTCCTGGATGCCCTCTGTCAGACCGAGTGTTGACATGTGGCAAGACTCTCCTCGGGGCGCGTCTTGCTTGGGCTTCTCTCATGGAGGCCCTCAGTCAGACCCAGTGTTGACATGTGTCAAGACGCTCTTCGGGGCGTGTCTTGCTTGGGCCTCTCTCCTGGAGGCGCTCAGTCAGACCCAGTGTTGACATGTGGCAAGACGGTCCTCGGGGCGCGTCTTGCTTGGGCTTCTCTCCTGGAGGCCCTCAGTCAGACCAAATAGTGACATGTGGCAAGACGCTCCTTTGGGTGCATCTTGCTTGGACCTTTCTCCTGGAGGCGCTCAGTTAGACCGAGTAGTGACATGTGGCAAGACGCTCCTCTGGGCGCGTCTTGCTTGGGCCTCTCTCCTGGAGGCGCTCAATCAGACCCAATGGTGACAAGTGGCAAGACGCTCCTCGGGGCGCGTCTTGCTTGGGCCTCTCTCATGGAGGCCCTCTGTCAGACCCAGTGTTGACATGTGTCAAGACGCTCCTCGGGGCGCGTCTTGCTTTGGCCTCTCTCCTGGAGGCTCTCAGTCAGAACGAGTGCTGACATGTGGCAAGACGCTCCTCGGGGCGCGTCTTGCTTGGGCCTCTCTCCAGAAGGCCCTCAATCAGACCCAGTGTTGACACGTGGCAAGACGCTCCTCGGGGCGCGTCTTGCTTGGGCCTCTCTCCTGGAGGCGCTCAGTCAGACTGAGTAGTGACATGTGGCCTGACGCTCCTCGGGGCGCGTGTTACTGGGGCCTCTCTCCTGGAGGCGCTCAATAAGACCCAGTGGTGACAAGTGGCAAGACACTGCTCGGGGCGCGTCTTGCTTGGGCCTCTCTCCTGGAGGTGCTCAGTCAGACCCAGTGTTGACATGTGGCAAGACACTCCCCGGGGCGTGTCTTGCTTGGGCCTCTCTCATGGAGGCCCTCTGTCAGACCCAGTGTTGACATGTGTCAAGAGGCTCCTCGGGGCGCGTCTTGCTTTGGCCTCTCTCCTGGAGGCTCTCAGTCAGAACGAGTGCTGACATGTGGCAAGAAGCTCCTCGGGGTGCGTCTTGCTTGGGCTTCTCTCCTGGAGGCCCTCAGTTAGACCCATTGTTGACATGTGGAAAGACGCTCCTCGGGGCGCGTCTTGCTTGGGCCTCTCTCCAGAAGGCCCTCAATCAGACCCAGTGTTGACACGTGGCAAGACGCTCCTCGGGGCGCGTCTTGCTTGGGCCTCTCTCCTGGAGGCGCTCAGTCAGACCAAGTGGTGACATGTGGCAAGACACTCCTCGGGGCGCGTCTTGCTTGGGCCTCTCTCTTGGAGGCCCTCTGTCAGACCCAGTGTTGACATGTGGCAAGACGCTCCTCGGGGCGCGTCTTGCTTGGGCCTCTCTCATGGAGGCCCTCTGTCAGACCCAGTGTTGACATGTGTCAAGACGCTCCTCGGGGCGCGTCTTGCTTTGGCCGCTCTCCTGGAGGCGCTCAGTCAGACCGAGTGCTGACATGTGGCAAGAAGCTCCTCGGGGCGCGTCTTGCTTGGGCTTCTCTCCTGGAGGCCCTCAGTAAGACCCATTGTTGACATGTGGCAATATGCTCCTCGGGGCACGTCTTGCTTGGGCCTCTCTCCAGAAGGCCCTCAATAAGATCCAGTGTTGACACGTGGCAAGATGCTCCTCGGGGCGCGTCTTGCTTGGGCCTCTCTCCTGGAGGCGCTCAGTCAGACTGAGTAGTGACATGTGGCCTGACGCTCCTCGGGGCGCGTGTTGCTTGGGCCTCTCTCCTGGAGGCGCTCAGTCAGACCAAGTGGTGACATGTGGCAAGACACTCCTCGGGGCGCGTCTTGCTTGGGCCTCTCTCCTGGAGGCCCTCTGTCAGACCCAGTGTTGACATGTGTCAAGACGCTCCTCGGGGCGCGTCTTGCTTGGGCTTCTCTCCTGGAGGCCCTCAGTCAGACCCATTGTTGACATGTGGCACGACGCTCCTCGGGGCGTGTCTTGCTTGGGCCTCTCTCCTGGAGGCGCTCAGTCAGACCGAGTGCTGACATGTGGCAAGACGCTCCTCGGGCCACGTGTTGCTTTGGCATCTCTCCTGGAGGCCCTCAGTCAGACCCATTGTTGACAAGTGGCAAGATGCTCCTCAGGGCGAGTCTTGCTTGGGCCTCTCTCCTGGAAGCGCCCAGTCAGACCGAGTGCAGACTTGTGGCAAGACGCTTCTCGGGGCGCGTCTTGCTTGGGCTTCTCTCCTGGAGGCGCTCAGTCAGACCCAGTGTTGACATGTGGCAAGACGCTCCTCGGGGCGCGTCTTACTTGGGCCTCTCTCCTGGAGGCGCTCAGTCAGACCCAGTGTTGACATGTGGCAAGACGCTCCTCGGGGCGCGTCTTGCTTGGGCCTCTCTCCTGGAGGCTCTCAGTCAGACCCAGTGGTGACATGTGGCAAGAGGCTCCTCGGGGCGCATCTTGCTTGGGCCTCTCTCCTGGAGGCGCTCAGTCAGACCTAGTGTTGACATGTGGCAAGACGCTCCTCGGGGCGCGTCTTGCTTGGGCCTCTCTCCTGGAGGCGCTCAGTCAGACCCAGTGATGACATGTGGCAAGACACTCTTCGGGGCGCGTCTTGCTTGGGCCTCTCTCCTGGAGGCTCTCAGTCAGACCCAGTGGTGACATGTGGCAAGACGCTCCTCGGGGCGCGTCTTGCTTGGGCCTCTCTCCTGGAGGCGCTCAGTCAGACCGAGTGCTGACATGTGGCAAGACACTCCTCGGGGCGCGTCTTGCTTGGGCCTCTCTCCTGGAGGCGCTCAGTCAGACCCAGTGGTGACATATGGCAAGATGCTCCTCGGGGTGCATGTTGCTTGGGCCTCTCTCCTGGAGGCCCTCTGTCAGACCCAGTGTTGACATGTGGCAAGACGCTCCTCGGGGAGTGTCTTGCTTGGGCCTCTCTCCTGGAGGCGCTCAGTCAGACCGAGTGCTGACATGTGGCAAGACACTCCTCGGGGCACGTCTTGCTTGGGCCTCTCTCCTGGAGGCGCTCAGTCAGACCCAGTGGTGACATATGGCAAGACGCTCCTCGGGGCGCATGTTGCTTGGGCCTCTCTCCTGGAGGCCCTCTGTCAGACACAGTGTTGACATGTGGCAATACACTCCTCGGGGCGCGTCTTGCTTGGGCCTCTCTCCTGGAGGCGCTCAGTCAGACCCAGTGTTGACATGTGGCAAGACGCTCCTAGGGGCGCGTCTTGCTTGGGCCTCTCTCCTGGAGGCGCTCAGTCAGACCGAGTGCTGACATGTGGCAAGACGCTCCTCGGGGCGCGTCTTGCTTGGGCCTCTCTCCTGGAGGCGCTCAGTCAGACCCAGTGGTGACATATGGCAAGACGCTCCTCGGGGCGCGTCCTGCTTGGGCTTCTCTCCTGGAGGCCCTCAGTCAGACCCATTGTTGACATGTGGCAAGACGCTCCTCGGGGCGCTTCTTGCTTGGGCCTCTCTCCTGGAGGCGCTCAGTCAGACCCAGTGTTGACATGTGGCAAGACGCTCCTCGGGGCACGTCTTGCTTGGGCCTCTCTCCTGGAGGTGCTCAGTCAGAACCAGTGTTGACATGTGGCAAGACGCTCCTCGGGGCGCGTCTTGCTTGGGCCTCTCTCCTGGAGGACCTCAGTCAGACCCAGTGTTGACATGTGGCAAGACGCTCCTCGTGGCGCATCTTACTTGGGCCTCTCTCCTGGAGGCGCTCAGTCAGACCCAGTGTTGACATGTGGCAAGACGCTCCTTGGGGCGCCTCTTGCTTGGGCCTCTCTCCTGGAGGCGCTCAGTCAGACCCAGTGGTGACATGTGGCAAGACACTCCTCGGGGCGCGTCTTGCTTGGGCCTCTCTCCTGGAGGCCCGCAGTCAGACCGAGTGCTGACATGTGGCAAGATGCTCCTCGGGGCGTGTCTTGCTTGGGCCTCTCTCCTGGAGGCGCTCAGTCAGACCCAGTGGTGACATATGGCAAGACGCTCCTCGGGGCGCGTCTTGCTTGGGCCTCTCTCCTGGAGGCGCTCAGTCAGACCCAGTGGTGACATATGGCAAGACGCTCATCGGGGAACGTATTGCTTGGGCCTCTCTCCTGGAGGCGCTCAGTCAGACCGAGTGCTGACATGTGGCAAGACGCTCCTCGGGGCGCGTCTTGCTTGGGCCTCTCTCCTGGAGGCGCTCAGTCAGACCCAGTGGTGACATATGGCAAGACGCTCCTCGGGGCGCGTCTTTCTTGGGCCTCTCTCCTGGAGGCTCTCAGTCAGACCCAGTGGTGACATGTGGCAAGACGCTCCTCGGGGCGCGTCTTGCTTGGTTCTCTCTCCTGGAGGCCCTCTGTCAGACAGAGTGCTGACATGTGGCAAGACGCTCCTCGGGGCGCGTCTTTCTTGGGCTTCTCTCATGGAGGCCCTCAGTCAGACCCAGTGGTGACATGTGGCAAGACGCTCCTCGGGGCGCGTCTTGCTTGGGCCTCTCTCCTGGAGGCGCTCAGTAAGACCCATTGTTGACATGTGGCAAGACGCTCCTCGGGGCGCGTCTTGCTTGGGGTTCTCTCCTGGAGGCCCTCAGTTAGACCCATTGTTGACATGTGGCAAGACGCTCCTCGGGGCGCTTCTTGCTTGGGCCTCTCTCCTGGAGGCGCTCAGTCAGACCCAGTGTTGACATGTGGCAAGACGCTCCTCGGGGCGCGTCTTGCTTGGGCCTCTCTCCTGGAGGCGCTCAGTCAGACCCATTGTTGACATGTGGCAAGACGCTCCTCGGGGCGCGTCTTGCTTGGGCTTCTCTCCTGGAGGCCCTCAGCCAGACCCATTGTTGACATGTGGCAAGACGCTCCTCGGGGCGCTTCTTGCTTGGGCCTCTCTCCTGGAGGCGCTCAGTCAGACCCAGTGTTGACATGTGGCAAGACGCTCCTCGGGGCGCGTCTTGCTTGGGCCTCTCTCCTGGAGAAGCTCAGTCAGACCCAGTGGTGACACGTGGCAAGACGCTCCTCGGGGCTTGTCTTGCTTGGGCCTCTCTCCTGGAGGCGCTCAGTCAGACCCAGTGTTGGCATGTGGCAAGACGCTCCTCAGGGCGCGTCTTGGTTGGGCTTCTCTCCTGGAGGCGCTCAGTCAGACCCAGTGGTGACATGTGGCAAGACGCTCCTCGGGGCGTGTATTGCTTGGGCCTCTCTCCTGGATGCCCTCTGTCAGACCGAGTGTTGACAAGTGGCAAGACTCTCCTCGGGGCGCGTCTTGCTTGGGCTTCTCTCATGGAGGCCCTCAGTCAGACCCAGTGTTGACGTGTGTCAAGACGCTCCTCGGGGCGTGTCTTTCTTGGGCCTCTCTCCTGGAGGCGCTCAGTCAGACCCAGTGTTGACATGTGGCAAGACGCTCCTCGTGGCGCGTCTTGCTTGGGCTTCTCTCCTGGAGGCCCTCAGTCAGACCCATTGTTGACATGTGGCAAGACACTCCTCGGGGCACGTCTTGCTTGGGCCTCTCTCCTGGAGGCGCTCAGTCAGACCGAGTAGTGACATGTGGCAAGACGCTCCTAGGGGCGCGTCTTGCTTGGGCCTCTCTCCTGGAGGCGCTCAGTCAGACCCAGTGTTGACATGTGGTAAGACGCTCCTCGGGGCGCGTCATGCTTGGGCCTCTCTCCTGGAGGCGCTGAGTAAGACCCATTGTTGACACGTGGCAAGACGCTCCTTGGGGCGCGTCTTGCTTGGGCCTCTCTCCTGGAGGCGCTCAGTCAGACCCAGTGTTGACATGTGGCAAGACTCTCCTCGGGGCGCGTCTTGCTTGGGCTTCTCTCATGGAGGCCCTCAGTCAGACCCAGTGTTGACGTGTGTCAAGACGCTCCTCGGGGCGCGTCTTGCTTTGGCCTCTCTCCTGGAGGCGCTCAGTCAGAACCAGAGGTAACATGTGGCAAGACGCTCCTCGGGGCGCATCTTGCTTGGGCCTCTCTCCTGGAGGCCCTCTGTCAGACCCAGTGTTGACATGTGGCAAGACGCTCCTCCGAGCGCATCTTGCTTGGGACTCTCTCCTGGAGGCCCTCAGTCAGACCCATTGTTGACATGTGGCAAGACGCTCCTCGGGGCGCGTCTTGCTTGGGCCTCTCTCCTGGAGAAGCTCAGTCAGACCCAGTGGTGACACGTGGCAAGACGCTCCTCGGGGCGTGTCTTGCTTGGGCCTCTCTCCTGGAGGCGCTCAGTCAGACCCAGTGTTGGCATGTGGCAAGACGCTCCTCAGGGCGCGTCTTGGTTGGGCCTCTCTCCTGGAGGCGCTCAGTCAGACCCAGTGGTGACATGTGGCAAGACGCTCCTCGGGGCGTGTATTGCTTGGGCCTCTCTCCTGGATGCCCTCTGTCAGACCGAGTGTTGACATGTGGCAAGACTCTCCTCGGGGCGCGTCTTGCTTGGGCTTCTCTCATGGAGGCCCTCAGTCAGACCCAGTGTTGACGTGTGTCAAGACGCTCCTCGGGGCGTGTCTTTCTTGGGCCTCTCTCCTGGAGGCGCTCAGTCAGACCCAGTGTTGACACGTGGCAAGACGCTCCTCGGGGCGCGTCTTGCTTGGGCCTCTCTCCTGGAGGCGCTCAGTCAGACCCAGTGTTGACATGTGGTAAGACGCTCCTCGGGGCGCGTCATGCTTGGGCCTCTCTCCTGGAGGCGCTGAGTAAGACCCATTGTTGACACGTGGCAAGACGCTCCTTTGGGCGCGTCTTGCTTGGGCCTCTCTCCTGGAGCGCTCAGTCAGACCCAGTGTTGGCATGTGGCAAGACGCTCCTCAGGGCGCTTCTTGGTTGGGCCTCTCTCCTGGAGGCGCTCAGTCAGACCCAGTGGTGACATGTGGCAAGACGCTCCTCGGGGCCCGTATTGCTTGGGCCTCTCTCATGGAGGCCCTCAGTCAGACCCAGTGTTGACATGTGTCAAGACGCTCCTCTGGGCGTGTCTTTCTTGGGCCTCTCTCCTGGAGGCGCTCAGTCAGACCCAGTGTTGACATGTGGCAAGACGCTCCTCGGGGCGCGTCTTGCTTGGGCTTCTCTCCTGGAGGCCCTCAGTCAGACCCATTGTTGACATGTGGCAAGACGCTCCTCGGGGCACGTCTTGCTTGGGCCCCTCTCCTGGAGGCGCTCAGTCAGACCGAGTAGTGACATGTGGCAAGACGCTCCTCGGGGCGCGTCTTGCTGGGGCTTCTCTCATGGAGGCACTCAGTCAGACCCAGTGTTGACATGTGGCAAGACGCTCCTCGGGGCGCGTCTTGCTTGGACCTCTCTCCCTGAGGCGCTCAGTCAGACCGAGTAGTGACATGTGGCAAGACGCTCCTCGGGGCGCGTCTTGCTTGGACCTCTCTCCTGGAGGCGCTCAGTTAGACCGACTAGTGAAATGTGGCAAGACGCTCCTCGGGAAGCGTTTTGCTTTGGCCTCTCTCCTGGAGGCGCTCAGTCAGACCGAGTGCTGACATAAGGCAAGACGCTCCTCGGGGCACGTCTTGCTGGGGCCTCTCTCCTGGAGGCGCTCAATCAGACCCAGTGGTGACACGTGGCAAGACGCTCCTCGGGGCGCGTCTTGATTGGGCCTCTCTCCTGGAGGCGCTCAGTCAGACCCAGTGGTGACACGTGGCAAGACGCTCCTCGGGGCGCATCTTGCTTGGGCCTCTCTCCTGGAGTCGCTCAGTCAGACCCAGTGTTGACACGTGGCAAGACGCTCCTCGGGGCGCGTCTTGCTTGGGCCTCTCTCCTGGAGGCGCTCAGTCAGACCCAGTGTTGACATGTGGCAAGACACTCCTCGGGGCGCGTCTTGCTTGGGCCTCTCTCATGGAGGCCCTCTGTCAGACCCAGTGTTGACATGTGGCAAGACACTCCTCGGGGCGCGTCTTGCTTGGGCCTCTCTCCTGGAGGCGCTCAGTCAGACCGAGTGCTGACATGTGGCAAGACACTCCTCGGGGCGCGTCTTGCTTGGGCCTCTCTCATGGAGGCCCTCTGTCAGACCCAGTGTTGGCATGTGTCAAGAAGCTCCTTGGGGCGCGTCTTGCTTGGGCTTCTCTCCTGGAGGCCCTCAGTAAGACCCATTGTTGACATGTGGCAAGACGCTCCTCGGGGTGCGTCTTGCTTGGGCCTCTCTCCTGGAGGCGCTCAGTCAGACCGAGTGCTGACATGTTGCAAGACGCTCCTCGGGGCGCGTCTTGCTTGGGCTTCTCTCCTGGAGGCGCTCAGAAAGACCCAGTGTTGACATGTGACAAGACGCTCCTCGGGGCGTGTCTTGCTTGGGCCTCTCTCCTGGAGGCATTCAGTCAGACCCAGTGGTGACATGTGGCAAGACACTCCTCGGGGCGCGTCCGGTTTGGGCCTCTCTCCTGGAGGCCCTCTGTCAGACCCAGTGTTGGCATGTGGCAAGACGCTCCTCAGGGCGCGTCTTGGTTGGGCCTCTCTCCTGGAGGCGCTCAGTCAGACCCAGTGGTGACATTTGGCAAGACGCTCCTCGGGGCGCGTATTGCTTGGGCCTCTCTCCTGGATGCCCTCTGTCAGACCGAGTGTTGACATGTGGCAAGACTCTCCTCGGGGCGCGTCTTGCTTGGGCTTCTCTCATGGAGGCCCTCAGTCAGACCCAGTGTTGACATGTGTCAAGACGCTCTTCGGGGCGTGTCTTGCTTGGGCCTCTCTCCTGGAGGCGCTCAGTCAGACCCAGTGTTGACATGTGGCAAGACGGTCCTCGGGGCGCGTCTTGCTTGGGCTTCTCTCCTGGAGGCCCTCAGTCAGACCAAATAGTGACATGTGGCAAGACGCTCCTTTGGGCGCATCTTGCTTGGACCTTTCTCCTGGAGGCGCTCAGTTAGACCGAGTAGTGACATGTGGCAAGACGCTCCTCTGGGCGCGTCTTGCTTGGGCCTCTCTCCTGGAGGCGCTCAGTCAGACCGAGTGCTGACATAAGGCAAGACGCTCCTCGGGGCGCGTCTTGCTGGGGCCTCTCTCCTGGAGGCGCTCAATCAGACCCAATGGTGACAAGTGGCAAGACTCTCCTCGGGGCGCGTCTTGCTTGGGCCTCTCTCCTGGAGGCGCTCAGTCAGACCCAGTGTTGACATGTGGCAAGACACTCCTCGGGGCGCGTCTTGCTTGGGCCTCTCTCATGGAGGCCCTCTGTCAGACCCAGTGTTGACATGTGTCAAGACGCTCCTCGGGGCGCCTCTTGCTTTGGCCTCTCTCCTGGAGGCTCTCAGTCAGAACGAGTGCTGACATGTGGCAAGAAGCTCCTCGGGGCGCGTCTTGCTTGGGCTTCTCTCCTGGAGGCCCTCAGTAAGACCCATTGTTGACATGTGGAAAGATGCTCCTCGGGGCGCGTCTTGCTTGGGCCTCTCTCCAGAAGGCCCTCAATCAGACCCAGTGTTGACACGTGGCAAGATGCTCCTCGGGGCGCGTCTTGCTTGGGCCTCTCTCCTGGAGGCGCTCAGTCAGACTGAGTAGTGACATGTGGCCTGACGCTCCTCGGGGCGCGTGTTACTGGGGCCTCTCTCCTGGAGGCGCTCAATAAGACCCAGTGGTGACAAGTGGCAAGACGCTGCTCGGGGCGCGTCTTGCTTGGGCCTCTCTCCTGGAGGTGCTCAGTCAGACCCAGTGTTGACATGTGGCAAGACACTCCTCGGGGCGCGTCTTGCTTGGGCCTCTCTCATGGAGGCCCTCTGTCAGACCCAGTGTTGACATGTGTCAAGAGGCTCCTCGGGGCGCTTCTTGCTTTGGCCTCTCTCCTGGAGGCTCTCAGTCAGAACGAGTGCTGACATGTGGCAAGAAGCTCCTCGGGGTGCGTCTTGCTTGGGCTTCTCTCCTGGAGGCCCTCAGTTAGACCCATTGTTGACATGTGGAAAGACGCTCCTCGGGGCGCGTCTTGCTTGGGCCTCTCTCCAGAAGGCCCTCAATCAGACCCAGTGTTGACACGTGGCAAGACGCTCCTCGGGGCGTGTCTTGCTTGGGCCTCTCTCCTGGAGGCGCTCAGTCAGAGCAAGTGGTGACATGTGGCAAGACACTCCTCGGGGCGCGTCTTGCTTGGGCCTCTCTCTTGGAGGCCCTCTGTCAGACCCAGTGTTGACATGTGGCAAGACGCTCCTCGGGGCGCGTCTTGCTTGGGCCTCTCTCAAGGAGGCCCTCTGTCAGACCCAGTGTTGACATGTGTCAAGACGCTCCTCGGGGCGCGTCTTGCTTTGGCCGCTCTCCTGGAGGCGCTCAGTCAGACCGAGTGCTGACATGTGGCAAGAAGCTCCTCGGGGCGCGTCTTGCTTGGGCTTCTCTCCTGGAGGCCCTCAGTAAGACCCATTGTTGACATGTGGCAATATGCTCCTCGGGGCACGTCTTGCTTGGGCCTCTCTCCAGAAGGCCCTCAATAAGATCCAGTGTTGACACGTGGCAAGATGCTCCTCGGGGCGCGTCTTGCTTGGGCCTCTCTCCTGGAGGCGCTCAGTCAGACTGAGTAGTGACATGTGGCCTGACGCTCCTCGGGGCGCGTGTTGCTTGGGCCTCTCTCCTGGAGGCGCTCAGTCAGACCAAGTGGTGACATGTGGCAAGACACTCCTCGGGGCGCGTCTTGCTTGGGCCTCTCTCCTGGAGGCCCTCTGTCAGACCCAGTGTTGACATGTGTCAAGACGCTCCTCAGGGCGCGTCTTGCTTGGGCTTCTCTCCTGGAGGCCCTCAGTCAGACCCATTGTTGACATGTGGCACGACGCTCCTCGGGGAGTGTCTTGCTTGGGCCTCTCTCCTGGAGGCGCTCAGTCAGACCGAGTGCTGACATGTGGCAAGACGCTCCTCGGGCCACGTGTTGCTTTGGCATCTCTCCTGGAGGCCCTCAGTCAGACCCATTGTTGACAAGTGGCAAGATGCTCCTCGGGGCGAGTCTTGCTTGGGCCTCTCTCCTGGAGGCGCCCAGTCAGACCGAGTGCAGACTTGTGGCAAGACGCTTCTCGGGGCGCGTCTTTCTTGGGCTTCTCTCCTGGAGGCGCTCAGTCAGACCCATTGTTGACATGTGGCAAGACGCTCCTCGGGGCGCGTCTTACTTGGGCCTCTCTCCTGGAGGCGCTCAGTCAGACCCAGTGTTGACATGTGGCAAGACGCTCCTCGGGGCGCGTCTTGCTTGGGCCTCTCTCCTGGAGGCTCTCAGTCAGACCCAGTGGTGACATGTGGCAAGAGGCTCCTCGGGGCGCATCTTGCTTGGGGCTCTCTCCTGGAGGCGCTCAGTCAGACCTAGTGTTGACATGTGGCAAGACGCTCCTCGGGGCGCGTCTTGCTTGGGCCTCTCTCCTGGAGGCGCTCAGTCAGACCCAGTGGTGACATGTGGCAAGACGCTCCTCGGGGCGCGTCTTGCTTGGGCCTCTCTCCTGGAGGCGCTCAGTAAGACCCATTGTTGACATGTGGCAAGACGCTCCTCGGGGCGCTTCTTGCTTGGGCCTCTCTCCTGGAGGCGCTCAGTCAGACCCAGTGTTGACATGTGGCAAGACGCTCCTCGGGGCACGTCTTGCTTGGGCCTCTCTCCTGGAGGCACTCAGTCAGAACCAGAGGTGACATGTGGCAAGACGCTCCTCGGGGCGCGTCTTGCTTGGGTCTCTCTCCCGGAGGCGCTCAGTCAGACCCAGTGTTGACCTGTGGCAAGACGCTCCTCGGGGCGCGTCTTGCTTGGGCCTCTCTCCTGGAGGCGCTCAGTCAGACCCAGTGTTTACATGTGGCAAGACGCTCCTCGGGGCGCGTCTTGCTTGGGCCTCTCTCCTGGAGGCGCTCAGTCAGACCCAGTGTTGACATGTGGCAAGACGCTCCTCGGGGCGCGTCTTGCTTGGGCCTCTCTCCTGGAGGCTCTCAGTCAGACCCAGTGGTGACATGTGTCAAGACGCTCCTCGGGGCGCATCTTGCTTGGGCCTCTCTCCTGGAGGCGCTCAGTCAGACCCATTGTTGACATGTGGCAAGACGCTCCTCGGGGCGCGTCTTGCTTGGGCTTCTCTCCTGGAGGCCCTCAGTCAGACCCATTGTTGACATGTGGCAAGACGCTCCTCGGGGCGCTTCTTGCTTGGGCCTCTCTCCTGGAGGCGCTCAGTCAGACCCAGTGTTGACATGTGGCAAGACACTCCTCGGGGCACGTCTTGCTTGGGCCTCTCTCCTGGAGGCGCTCAGTCAGACCCATTGTTGACATGTGGCAAGACGCTCCTCGGGGCGCGTCTTGCTTGGGCCTCTCTCCTGGAGGCGCTCAGTCAGACCCATTGTTGACATGTGGCAAGATGCTCCTCGGGGCGCGTCTTGCTTGGGCTTCTCTCCTGGAGGCACTCAGTCAGACCCATTGTTGACATGTGGCAAGACGCTCCTCGGGGCGCATCTTGCTTGGGCCTCTCTCCTGGAGGCGCTCAGTCAGACCCAGTGTTGACATGTGGCAAGACGCTCCTCGGGGCGCGTCTTACTTGGGCCTCTCTCCTGGAGGCGCTCAGTCAGACCCAGTGTTGACATGTGGCAAGACGGTCCTCGGGGCGCGTCTTGCTTGGGCCTCTCTCCTGGAGGCTCTCAGTCAGACCCAGTGGTGACATGTGGCAAGACGCTCCTCGGGGCGCGTCTTGCTTGGGCCTCTCTCCTGGAGGCGCTCAGTCAGACCGAGTGCTGACATGTGGCAAGACACTCCTCGGGGCGCGTCTTGCTTGGGCCTCTCTCCTGGAGGCGCTCAGTCAGACCCAGTGGTGACATATGGCAAGACGCTCCTCGGGGCGCATGTTGCTTGGGCCTCTCTCCTGGAGGCCCTCTGTCAGACCCAGTGTTGACATGTGGCAAGAGGCTCCTCGGGGCGCGTCTTGCTTGGGCCTCTCTCCTGGAGGCGCTCAGTCAGACCCAGTGTTGACATGTGGCAAGACGCTCCTCGGGGCGCGTCTTACTTGGGCCTCTCTCCTGGAGGCGCTCAGTCAGACCCAGTGTTGACATGTGGCAAGACGCTCCTCGGGGCGCGTCTTGCTTGGGCCTCTCTCCTGGAGGCTCTCAGTCAGACCCAGTGGTGACATGTGGCAAGACGCTCCTCGGGGCGCGTCTTGCTTGGGCCTCTCTCCTGGAGGCGCTCAGTCAGACCGAGTGCTGACATGTGGCAAGACACTCCTCGGGGCGCGTCTTGCTTGGGCCTCTCTCCTGGAGGCGCTCAGTCAGACCCAGTGGTGAAATATGGCAAGACGCTCCTCGGGGCGCATGTTGCTTGGGCCTCTCTCCTGGAGGCCCTCTGTCAGACCCAGTGTTGACATGTGGCAAGACGCTCCTCGGGGTGCGTCTTGCATGGGCCTCTCTCCTGGAGGCTCTCAGTCAGACCCAGTGGTGACATGTGGCAAGACGCTCCTCGGGGCGCTTCTTGCTTGGGCCTCTCTCCTGGAGGCGCTCAGTCAGACCGAGTGCTGACATGTGGCAAGACACTCCTTGGGGCACGTCTTGCTTGGGCCTCTCTCCTGGAGGCGCTCAGTCAGACCCAGTGGTGACATATGGCAAGACACTCCTCGGGGCGCGTCTTGCTTGGGCCTCTCTCCTGGAGGCGCCAGTCAGACCCAGTGTTGACATGTGGCAAGACGCTCCTAGGGGCGCGTCTTGCTTGGGCCTCTCTCCTGGAGGCGCTCAGTCAGACCGAGTGCTGACATTGGGCAAGACGCTCCACGGGGCGCGTCTTGCTTGGGCCTCTCTCCTGGAGGCGCTCAGTCAGACCCAGTGGTGACATATGGCTAGACGCTCCTCGGGGCGCGTCCTGCTTGGGCTTCTCTCCTGGAGGCCCTCAGTCAGACCCATTGTTGACATGTGGCAAGACGCTCCTCGGGGCGCTTCTTGCTTGGGCCTCTCTCCTGGAGGCGCTCAGTCAGACCCAGTGTTGACATGTGGCAAGACGCTCCTCGGGGCACGTCTTGCTTGGGCCTCTCTCCTGGAGGTGCTCAGTCAGAACCAGTGTTGACATGTGGCAAGACGCTCCTCGGGGCGCGTCTTGCTTGGGCCTCTCTCCTGGAGGACCTCAGTCAGACCCAGTGTTGACATGTGGCAAGACGCTCCTCGTGTCCAGTCTTACTTGGGCCTCTCTCCTGGAGGCGCTCAGTCAGACCCAGTGGTGACATGTGGCAAGAGGCTCCTCGGGGCGCAACTTGCTTTGGCCTCTCTCCTGGAGGCTCTCAGTCAGACCCAGTGGTGACATGTGGCAAGACGCTCCTCGGGGCATGTCTTGCTTGGGCCTCTCTCCTGGAGGCGCTCAGTCAGACCGAGTGCTGACATGTGGCTAGACGCTCCTCGGGGCACGTATTGCTTGGGCCTCTCTCGTGGAGGCGCTCAGTCAGACCCAGTGTTGACATGTGGCAAGACGCTCCTCGGGGCACGTCTTGCTTGGTTCTCTCTCCTGGAGGCGCTCAGTCAGACCCAGTGTTGACATGTGGCAAGACGCTCCTCGGGGCGTGTCTTGCTTGGGCCTCTCTCCTGGAGGCGCTCAGTCAGACCCAGTGGTGACATGTGGCTAGACGCTCCTCGGGGCACGTATTGCTTGGGCCTCTCTCCTGGAGGCGCTCAGTCAGACCGAGTGCTGACATGTGGCAAAACGCTCCTCGGGGCGTGTCTACCTTGGGCCTCTCTCCTGGAGGCGCTCAGTCAGACCCAGTGGTGACATATGGCAAGACGCTCCTCGGGGCGCGTGTTGCTTGGGCCTCTCTCCTGGAGGCCCTCTGTCAGACACAGTGTTGACATGTGGCAAGACGCTCCTCGGGGCGCTTCTTGCTTGGGCCTCTCTCCTGGAGGCGCTCAGTCAGACCCAGTGTTGACATGTGGCAAGACGCTCTTCGGGGCACGTCTTGCTTGGTTCTCTCTCCTGGAGGCGCTCAGTCAAACCCAGTGTTGACATGTGGCAAGACGCTCCTCGGGGCGCGTCTTGCTTGGGCCTCTCTCCTGGAGGCGCTCAGTCAGACCGAGTGCTGACATGTGGCAAGACGCTCCTCGGGGCGCGTCTTGCTTGGGCCTCTCTCCTGGAGGCGCTCAGTCAGACCCAGTGGTGACATGTGGCTAGACGCTCCTCGGGGCACGTATTGCTTGGGCCTCTCTCCTGGAGGCGCTCAGTCAGACCGAGTGCTGACATGTGGCAAGACGCTCCTCGGGGCGTGTCTTGCTTGGGCCTCTCTCCTGGAGGCGCTCAGTCAGACCCACTGGTGACATATGGCAAGACGCTCCTCGGGGCGCGTGTTGCTTGGGCTTCTCTCCTGCAGGCCCTCTGTCAGACACAGTGTTGACATGTGGCAAGGTACTCCTCGGGGCGCGTCTTGCTTGGGTCTCTCTCCTGGAGGCGGTCAGTCAGACCCAGTGTTGACATGTGGCAAGACGCTCCTCGGGGCGCGTCTTGCTTGGGCCTCTCTCCTGGAGGCGCTCAGTCAGACCGAGTGCTGACATGTGGCAAGACGCTCCTCGGGGTGCGTCTTGCTTGGGCCTCTCTCCTGGAGGCGCTCAGTCAGACCCAGTGGTGACATATGGCAAGACGCTCCTCGGGGCGCGTATTGCTTGGGCCTCTCTCCTGGAGGCGCTCAGTCAGACCGAGTGCTGACATGTGGCAAGACGCTCCTAGGGGCGCGTGTTGCTTGGGCCTCTCTCCTGGAGGCCCTCTGTCAGACACAGTGTTGACATGTGGCAAGACACTCCTCGGGGCGCGTCTTGCTTGGGCCTCTCTCCTGGAGGCGCTCAGTCAGACCCAGTGGTGACATATGGCAAGACGCTCCTCGGGGCGCATGTTGCTTGGGCCTCTCTCCTGGAGGCCCTCTGACAGACACAGTGTTGACATGTGGCAAGACACTCCTCGGGGCGCGTCTTGCTTGGGCCTCTCTCCTGGAGGCGCTCAGTCAGACCCTGTGTTGACATGTGGCAAGACGCTCCTCGGGGCGCGTCTTACTTGGGCCTCTCTCCTGGAGGCGCTCAGTCAGACCCAGTGTTGACATGTGGCTTGACGGTCCTCGGGGCGCGTCTTGCTTGGGCCTCTCTCCTGGAGGCTCTCAGTCAGACCCAGTGGTGACATGTGGCAAGACGCTCCTCGGGGCGCATCTTGCTTGGGCCTCTCTCCTGGAGGCGCTCAGTCAGACCGAGTGCTGACATGTGGCAAGACACTCCTCGGGGCGCGTCTTGCTTGGGCCTCTCTCCTGGAGGCGCTCAGTCAGACCCAGTGGTGACATATGGCAAGACGCTCCTCGGGGCGCATGTTGCTTGGGCCTCTCTCCTGGAGGCCCTCTGTCAGACCCAGTGTTGACATGTGGCAAGAGGCTCCTCGGGGCGCGTCTTGCTTGGGCCTCTCTCCTGGAGGCGCTCAGTCAGACCCAGTGTTGACATGTGGCAAGACGCTCCTCGGGGCGCGTCTTACTTGGGCCTCTCTCCTGGAGGCGCTCAGTCAGACCCAGTGTTGACATGTGGCAAGACGCTCCTCGGGGCGCGTCTTGCTTGGGCCTCTCTCCTGGAGGCTCTCAGTCAGACCCAGTGGTGACATGTGGCAAGACGCTCCTCGGGGCGCGTCTTGCTTGGGCCTCTCTCCTGGAGGCGCTCAGTCAGACCGAGTGCTGACATGTGGCAAGACACTCCTCGGGGCGCGTCTTGCTTGGGCCTCTCTCCTGGAGGCGCTCAGTCAGACCCAGTGGTGACATATGGCAAGACGCTCCTCGGGGCGCATGTTGCTTGGGCCTCTCTCCTGGAGGCCCTCTGTCAGACCCAGTGTTGACATGTGGCAAGACGCTCCTCGGGGTGCGTCTTGCTTGGGCCTCTCTCCTGGAGGCTCTCAGTCAGACCCAGTGGTGACATGTGGCAAGACGCTCCTCGGGGCGCTTCTTGCTTGGGCCTCTCTCCTGGAGGCGCTCAGTCAGACCGAGTGCTGACATGTGGCAAGACACTCCTTGGGGCACGTCTTGCTTGGGCCTCTCTCCTGGAGGCGCTCAGTCAGACCCAGTGGTGACATATGGCAAGACACTCCTCGGGGCGCGTCTTGCTTGGGCCTCTCTCCTGGAGGCGCCAGTCAGACCCAGTGTTGACATGTGGCAAGACGCTCCTAGGGGCGCGTCTTGCTTGGGCCTCTCTCCTGGAGGCGCTCAGTCAGACCGAGTGCTGACATGTGGCAAGACGCTCCACGGGGCGCGTCTTGCTTGGGCCTCTCTCTTGGAGGCGCTCAGTCAGACCCAGTGGTGACATATGGCTAGACGCTCCTCGGGGCGCGTCCTGCTTGGGCTTCTCTCCTGGAGGCCCTCAGTCAGACCCATTGTTGACATGTGGCAAGACGCTCCTCGGGGCGCTTCTTGCTTGGGCCTCTCTCCTGGAGGCGCTCAGTCAGACCCAGTGTTGACATGTGGCAAGACGCTCCTCGGGGCACGTCTTGCTTGGGCCTCTCTCCTGGAGGTGCTCAGTCAGAACCAGTGTTGACATGTGGCAAGACGCTCCTCGGGGCGCGTCTTGCTTGGGCCTCTCTCCTGGAGGACCTCAGTCAGACCCAGTGTTGACATGTGGCAAGACGCTCCTCGTGTCGCGTCTTACTTGGGCCTCTCTCCTGGAGGCGCTCAGTCAGACCCAGTGGTGACATGTGGCAAGACGCTCCTCGGGGCGCAACTTGCTTTGGCCTCTCTCCTGCAGGCTCTCAGTCAGACCCAGTGGTGACATGTGGCAAGACGCTCCTCGGGGCATGTCTTGCTTGGGCCTCTCTCCTGGAGGCGCTCAGTCAGACCGAGTGCTGACATGTGGCTAGACGCTCCTCGGGGCACGTATTGCTTGGGCCTCTCTCCTGGAGGCCCTCTGTCAGACCCAGTGTTGACTAGTGGCAAGACGCTCCTCGGGGCGCGTCTTGCTTGGGCCTCTCTCCTGGAGGCCCTCAGTCAGACCCATTGTTGACATGTGGCAAGACGCTCCTCGGGGCCCTTCTTGCTTGGCCCTCTCTCTCGTGGAGGCGCTCAGTCAGACCCAGTGTTGACATGTGGCAAGACGCTCCTCGGGGCACGTCTTGCTTGGTTCTCTCTCCTGGAGGCGCTCAGTCAGACCCAGTGTTGACATGTGGCAAGACGCTCCTCGGGGCGTGTCTTGCTTGGGCCTCTCTCCTGGAGGCGCTCAGTCAGACCCAGTGGTGACATGTGGCTAGACGCTCCTCGGGGCACGTATTGCTTGGGCCTCTCTCCTGGAGGCGCTCAGTCAGACCGAGTGCTGACATGTGGCAAAACGCTCCTCGGGGCGTGTCTACCTTGGGCCTCTCTCCTGGAGGCGCTCAGTCAGACCCAGTGGTGACATATGGCAAGACGCTCCTCGGGGCACGTGTTGCTTGGGCCTCTCTCCTGGAGGCCCTCTGTCAGACACAGTGTTGACATGTGGCAAGACGCTCCTCGGGGCGCTTCTTGCTTGGGCCTCTCTCCTGGAGGCGCTCAGTCAGACCCAGTGTTGACATGTGGCAAGACGCTCCTCGGGGCACGTCTTGCTTGGTTCTCTCTCCTGGAGGCGCTCAGTCAAACCCAGTGTTGACATGTGGCAAGACGCTCCTCGGGGCGCGTCTTGCTTGGGCCTCTCTCCTGGAGGCGCTCAGTCAGACCGAGTGCTGACATGTGGCAAGACGCTCCTCGGGGCGCGTCTTGCTTGGGCCTCTCTCCTGGAGGCGCTCAGTCAGACCCAGTGGTGACATGTGGCTAGACGCTCCTCGGGGCACGTATTGCTTGGGCCTCTCTCCTGGAGGCGCTCAGTCAGACCGAGTGCTGACATGTGGCAAGACGCTCCTCGGGGCGTGTCTTGCTTGGGCCTCTCTCCTGGAGGCGCTCAGTCAGACCCAGTGGTGACATATGGCAAGACGCTCCTCGGGGCGCGTGTTGCTTGGGCTTCTCTCCTGCAGGCCCTCTGTCAGACACAGTGTTGACATGTGGCAAGGTACTCCTCGGGGCGCGTCTTGCTTGGGTCTCTCTCCTGGAGGCGCTCAGTCAGACCCAGTGTTGACATGTGGCAAGACGCTCCTCGGGGCGCGTCTTGCTTGGGCCTCTCTCCTGGAGGCGCTCAGTCAGACCGAGTGCTGACATGTGGCAAGACGCTCCTCGGGGCGCGTCTTGCTTGGGCCTCTCTCCTGGAGGCGCTCAGTCAGACCCAGTGGTGACATATGGCAAGACGCTCCTCGGGGCGCGTATTGCTTGGGCCTCTCTCCTGGAGGCGCTCAGTCAGACCGAGTGCTGACATGTGGCAAGACGCTCCTAGGGGCGCGTGTTGCTTGGGCCTCTCTCCTGGAGGCCCTCTGTCAGACACAGTGTTGACATGTGGCAAGACACTCCTCGGGGCGCGTCTTGCTTGGGCCTCTCTCCTGGAGGCGCTCAGTCAGACCCAGTGGTGACATATGGCAAGACGCTCCTCGGGGCGCATGTTGCTTGGGCCTCTCTCCTGGAGGCCCTCTGACAGACACAGTGTTGACATGTGGCAAGACACTCCTCGGGGCGCGTCTTGCTTGGGCCTCTCTCCTGGAGGCGCTCAGTCAGACCGAGTGCTGACATGTGGCAAGACGCTCCTCGGGGCGCGTCTTGCTTGGGCCTCTCTCCTGGAGGCGCTCAGTCAGACCCAGTGGTGACATATGGCAAGACGCTCCTCGGGGCGCGTATTGCTTGGGCCTCTCTCCTGGAGGCGCTGAGTCAGACCGAGTGCAGACATGTGACAAGACGCTCCTCGGGGCGCGTCTTGCTTCGGCTTCTCTCCTGGAGGCCCTCAGTCAGACCCTTTGTTGACATGTGGCAAGACGCTCCTCGGGGCGCTTCTTGCTTGGGCCTCTCTCCTGGAGGCGCTCAGTCAGACCCAGTGTTGACATGTGGCAAAACGCTCCTCGGGGCGTGTCTACCTTGGGCCTCTCTCCTGGAGGCGCTCAGTCAGACCCAGTGGTGACATATGGCAAGACGCTCCTCGGGGCGCGTGTTGCTTGGGCCTCTCTCCTGGAGGCCCTCTGTCAGACACAGTGTTGACATGTGGCAAGACGCTCCTCGGGGCGCTTCTTGCTTGGGCCTCTCTCCTGGAGGCCCTCTGTCAGACACAGTGTTGACATGTGGCAAGACGCTCCTCGGGGCGCTTCTTGCTTGGGCCTCTCTCCTGGAGGCGCTCAGTCAGACCCAGTGTTGACATGTGGCAAGACGCTCCTCGGGGCACGTCTTGCTTGGTTCTCTCTCCTGGAGGCGCTCAGTCAAACCCAGTGTTGACATGTGGCAAGACGCTCCTCGGGGCGCGTCTTGCTTGGGCTTCTCTCCTGCAGGCCCTCTGTCAGACACAGTGTTGACATGTGGCAAGGTACTCCTCGGGGCGCGTCTTGCTTGGGTCTCTCTCCTGGTGGCGCTCAGTCAGACCCAGTGTTGACATGTGGCAAGACGCTCCTCGGGGCGCGTCTTGCTTGGGCCTCTCTCCTGGAGGCGCTCAGTCAGACCGAGTGCTGACATGTGGCAAGACGCTCCTCGGGGCGCGTCTTGCTTGGGCCTCTCTCCTGGAGGCGCTCAGTCAGACCCAGTGGTGACATATGGCAAGACGCTCCTCGGGGCGCGTATTGCTTGGGCCTCTCTCCTGGAGGCGCTCAGTCAGACCGAGTGCTGACATGTGGCAAGACGCTCCTAGGGGCGCGTGTTGCTTGGGCCTCTCTCCTGGAGGCCCTCTGTCAGACACAGTGTTGACATGTGGCAAGACACTCCTCGGGGCGCGTCTTGCTTGGGCCTCTCTCCTGGAGGCGCTCAGTCAGACCCAGTGGTGACATATGGCAAGACGCTCCTCGGGGCGCATGTTGCTTGGGCCTCTCTCCTGGAGGCCCTCTGACAGACACAGTGTTGACATGTGGCAAGACACTCCTCGGGGCGCGTCTTGCTTGGGCCTCTCTCCTGGAGGCGCTCAGTCAGACCGAGTGCTGACATGTGGCAAGACGCTCCTCGGGGCGCGTCTTGCTTGGGCCTCTCTCCTGGAGGCGCTCAGTCAGACCCAGTGGTGACATATGGCAAGACGCTCCTCGGGGCGCGTATTGCTTGGGCCTCTCTCCTGGAGGCGCTGAGTCAGACCGAGTGCAGACATGTGACAAGACGCTCCTCGGGGCGCGTCTTGCTTCGGCTTCTCTCCTGGAGGCCCTCAGTCAGACCCTTTGTTGACATGTGGCAAGACGCTCCTCGGGGCGCTTCTTGCTTGGGCCTCTCTCCTGGAGGCGCTCAGTCAGACCCAGTGTTGACATGTGGCAAGACGCTCCTCGGGGCACGTCTTGCTTGGGCACTCTCCTGGAGGCGCTCAGTCAGACCCAGTGTTGACATGTGGCAAGACGCTCCTCGGGGCGCTTCTTGCTTGGGCCTCTCTCCTGGAGGACCTCAGTCAGACCCAGTGTTGACATGTGGCAAGATTCTCCTCGTGGCGCGTCTTACTTGGGCCTCTCTCCTGGAGGCGCTCAGTCAGACCCAGTGGTGACATGTGGCAAGACGCTCCTCGGGGTGCGTCTTGCTTGGGCCTCTCTCCTGGAGGCTCTCTGTCAGACCCAGTGGTGACATGTGGCAAGACGCTCCTCAGGGCGCGTCTTGCTTGGGCCTCTCTCCTGGAGGCGCTCAGTCAGACCGAATGCTGACATGTGGCAAGACGCTCCTCGGGGCGCGTCTTGCTTGGGCCTCTCTCCTGGAGGCGCTCAGCCAGACCCAGTGGTGACATGTGGCTAGACGCTCCTCGGGGCACGTATTGCTTGGGCCTCTCTCCTGGAGGCCCTCTGTCAGACCCAGTGTTGACTAGTGGCAAGACGCTCCTCGGGGCGCGTCTTGCTTGGGCCTCTCTCCTGGAGGCCCTCAATCAGACCCAGTGTTGACACGTGGCAAGACGCTCCTTGGGGCGCGTCTTGCTTGGGCCTCTCTCCTGGAGGCGTTCAGTCAGACCGAGTAGTGACATCTGGCATGACGCTCCTCGGGGCGCGTCTTGCTTGGGCCTCTCTCCTGGAGGCGCTCAGTCAGACCCAGTGGTGACATGTGGCAAGACACTCCTCGGGGCGCGTCTTGCTTGGGCCTCTCTCCTGGAGGCCCGCAGTCAGACCGAGTGCTGACATGTGGCAAGACGCTCCTCGGGGCGTGTCTTGCTTGGGCCTCTCTCCTGGAGGCGCTCAGTCAGACCCAGTGGTGACAGATGGCAAGACGCTCCTCGGGGCGCGTCTTGCTTGGGCCTCTCTCCTGGAGGCGCTCAGTCAGACCCAGTGGTGACATATGGCAAGACGCTCCTCGGGGCGCGTCTTGCTTGGGCCTCTCTCCTGGAGGCGCTCAGTCAGACCCATTGTTGACATGTGGCAAGATGCTCCTCGGGGCGCGTCTTGCTTGGGCTTCTCTCCTGGAGGCCCTCAGTCAGACCCATTGTTGACATGTGGCAAGACGCTCCTCAGGGCGCGTATTGCTTGGGCCTGTCTCCTGGAGGCGCTCAGTCAGACCGAGTGCTGACATGTGGCAAGACGCTCCTCGGGGCGCGTCTTGCTTGGGCCTCTCTCCTGGAGGCGCTCAGTCAGACCCAGTGGTGACATATGGCAAGACGCTCCTCGGGGCGCGTCTTACTTGGGCCTCTCTCCTGGAGGCTCTCAGTCAGACCCAGTGGTGACATGTGGCAAGACGCTCCTCGGGGCGCGTCTTGCTTGGTTCTCTCTCCTGGAGGCGCTCAGTCAGACAGAGTGCTGACATGTGGCAAGACGCTCCTCGGGGCGCGTCTTGCTTGGGCTTCTCTCATGGAGGCCCTCAGTCAGACCCAGTGGTGAGATGTGGCAAGACGCTCCTCGGGGCGCGTCTTGCTTGGGCCTCTCTCCTGGAGGCATTCAGTAAGACCCATTGTTGACATGTGGCAAGACGCTCCTTGGGGCGCGTCTTGCTTGGGGTTATCTCCTGGAGGCCCTCAGTTAGACCCATTGTTGACATGTGGCAAGACGCTCCTCGGGGCGCTTCTTGCTTGGGCCTCTCTCCTGGAGGCGCTCAGTCAGAACCAGTGTTGACATGTGGCAAGACGCTCCTCGGGGCAAGTCTTGCTTGGGCCTCTCTCCTGGAGGCGCTCAGTCAGACCCAGTGTTGACATGTGGCAAGACGCTCCTCGGGGCGCATCTTGCTTGCTCCTCTCTCCTGGAGGCCCTCTGTCAGACCCAGTGTTGACATGTGGCAAGACGCTCCTCGGGGCGCGTCTTGCTTGGGCCTCTCTCCTGGAGGCCCTCAATCAGACCCAGTGTTGACATGTGGCAAGACGCTCCTCGGGGCGCGTCTTGCTTGGGTCTCTCTCCCGGAGGCGCTCAGTCAGACCCAGTGTTGACCTGTGGCAAGACGCTCCTCGGGGCGCGTCTTGCTTGGGCCTCTCTCCCGGAGGCACTCAGTCAGACCCAGTGTTTACATGTGGCAAGACGCTCCTCGGGGCGCGTCTTGCTTGGGCCTCTCTCCTGGAGGCGCTCAGTCAGACCCAGTGGTGACATATGGCAAGACGCTCCTCGGGGCGCGTCTTGCTTGGGCCTCTCTCCTGGAGGCGCTCAGTCAGACCCAGTGGTGACATATGGCAAGACGCTCCTCGGGGCGCGTCTTGCTTGGGCCTCTCTCCTGGAGGCGCTCAGTCAGACCCATTGTTGACATGTGGCAAGATGCTCCTCGGGGCGCGTCTTGCTTGGGCTTCTCTCCTGGAGGCCCTCAGTCAGACCCATTGTTGACATGTGGCAAGATGCTCCTCAGGGCGCGTATTGCTTGGGCCTGTCTCCTGGAGGCGCTCAGTCAGACCGAGTGCTGACATGTGGCAAGACGCTCCTCGGGGCGCGTCTTGCTTGGGCCTCTCTCCTGGAGGCGCTCAGTCAGACCCAGTGGTGACATATGGCAAGACGCTCCTCGGGGCGCGTCTTGCTTGGGCCTCTCTCCTGGAGGCTCTCAGTCAGACCCAGTGGTGACATGTGGCAAGACGCTCCTCGGGGCGCGTCTTGCTTGGTTCTCTCTCCTGGAGGCGCTCAGTCAGACAGAGTGCTGACATGTGGCAAGACGCTCCTCGGGGCGCGTCTTGCTTGGGCTTCTCTCATGGAGGCCCTCAGTCAGACCCAGTGGTGACATGTGGCAAGACGCTCCTCGGGGCGCGTCTTGCTTGGGCCTCTCTCCTGGAGGCATTCAGTAAGACCCATTGTTGACATGTGGCAAGACGCTCCTTGGGGCGCGTCTTGCTTGGGGTTATCTCCTGGAGGCCCTCAGTTAGACCCATTGTTGACATGTGGCAAGACGCTCCTCGGGGCGCTTCTTGCTTGGGCCTCTCTCCTGGAGGCGCTCAGTCAGAACCAGTGTTGACATGTGGCAAGACGCTCCTCGGGGCACGTCTTGCTTGGGCCTCTCTCCTGGAGGCGCTCAGTCAGACCCAGTGTTGACATGTGGCAAGACGCTCCTCGGGGCACGTCTTGCTTGCTCCTCTCTCCTGGAGGCCCTCTGTCAGACCCAGTGTTGACATGTGGCAAGACGCTCCTCGGGGCGCGTCTTGCTTGGGCCTCTCTCCTGGAGGCCCTCAATCAGACCCAGTGTTGACATGTGGCAAGACGCTCCTCGGGGCGCGTCTTGCTTGGGTCTCGCTCCCGGAGGCGCTCAGTCAGACCCAGTGTTGACCTGTGGCAAGACGCTCCTCGGGGCGCGTCTTGCTTGGGCCTCTCTCCTGGAGGCTCTCAGTCAGACCCAGTGTTGACATGTGTCAAGACGCTCCTCGGGGCGCGTCTTGCTTGGGCCTCTCTCCTGGAGGCGCTCAGTCAGACCCATTGTTGACATGTGGCAAGACGCTCCTCGGGGCGCGTCTTGCTTGGGCTTCTCTCCTGGAGGCCCTCAGTCAGACCCATTGTTGACATGTGGCAAGACGCTCCTCGGGGCGCTTCTTGCTTGGGCCTCTCTCCTGGAGGCGCTCAGTCAGACCCATTGTTGACATGTGGCAAGACGCTCCTCGGGGCACGTCTTGCTTGGGCCTCTCTCCTGGAGGCCCTCAGTCAGACCCATTGTTGACATGTGGCAAGACGCTCCTCGGGGCGCGTCTTGCTTGGGCTTCTCTCCTGGAGGCCCTCAGTCAGACCCATTGTTGACATGTGGCAAGACGCTCCTCGGGGCGCTTCTTGCTTGGGCCTCTCTCCTGGAGGCGCTCAGTCAGACCCAGTGTTGACATGTGGCAAGAGGCTCCTCGGGGTGCGTCTTGCTTGGGCCTCTCTCCTGGAGGCGCTCAGTCAGACCCAGTGTTGACATGTGGCAAGACGCTCCTCGGGGCACGTCTTGCTTGGGCCTCTCTCCTGGAGGCGCTCAGTCAGACCCAGTGTTGACATGTGGCAAGACGCTCCTCGGGGCGCGTCTTGCTTGGGCCTCTCTCCTGGAGGCCCTCAGTTAGACCCATTGTTGACATGTGGCAAGACGCTCCTCGGGGCGCTTCTTGCTTGGGCCTCTCTCCTGGAGGCGCTCAGTCAGAACCAGTGTTGACATGTGGCAAGACGCTCCTCGGGGCACGTCTTGCTTGGGCCTCTCTCCTGGAGGCGCTCAGTCAGACCCAGTGTTGACATGTGGCAAGACGCTCCTCGGGGCGCATCTTGCTTGGGCCTCTCTCCTGGAGGCCCTCTGTCAGACCCAGTGTTGACATGTGGCAAGACGCTCCTCGGGGCGCGTCTTGCTTGGGCCTCTCTCCTGGAGGCCCTCAATCAGACCCAGTGTTGACATGTGGCAAGACGCTCCTCGGGGCGCGTCTTGCTTGGGTCTCTCTCCCGGAGGCGCTCAGTCAGACCCAGTGTTGACCTGTGGCAAGACGCTCCTAGGGGCGCGTCTTGCTTGGGCCTCTCTCCCGGAGGCACTCAGTCAGACCCAGTGTTTACATGTGGCAAGACGCTCCTCGGGGCGCGTCTTGCTTGGGCCTCTCTCCTGGAGGCGCTCAGTCAGACCCAGTGTTGACATGTGGCAAGACGCTCCTCGGGGCGCGTCTTGCTTGGGCCTCTCTCCTGGAGGCTCTCAGTCAGACCCAGTGTTGACAAGTGTCAAGACGCTCCTCGGGGCGCATCTTGCTTGGGCCTCTCTCCTGGAGGCGCTCAGTCAGACCCATTGTTGACATGTGGCAAGACGCTCCTCGGGGCGCGTCTTGCTTGGGCTTCTCTCCTGGAGGCCCTCAGTCAGACCCATTGTTGACATGTGGCAAGACGCTCCTCGGGGCGCTTCTTGCTTGGGCCTCTCTCCTGGAGGCGCTCAGTCAGACCCATTGTTGACATGTGGCAAGACGCTCCTCGGGGCGCTTCTTGCTTGGGCCTCTCTCCTGGAGGCGCTCAGTCAGACCCAGTGTTGACATGTGGCAAGAGGCTCCTCGGGGCGCGTCTTGCTTGGGCCTCTCTCCTGGAGGCGCTCAGTCAGACCCAGTGTTGACATGTGGCAAGACGCTCCTCGGGGCACATCGTACTTGGGCCTCTCTCCTGGAGGCGCTCAGTCAGACCCAGTGTTGACATGTGGCAAGACGCTCCTCGGGGCGCGTCTTGCTTGGGCCTCTCTCCTGGAGGCCCTCTGTAAGACCCAGTGTTGACATGTGGCAAGACGCTCCTCGGGGCGCGTATTGCTTGGGCCTCTCTCCTGGAGGCGCTCAGTCAGACCGAGTGCTGACATGTGGCAAGACGCTCCTCGGGGCGCGTCTTGCTTGGGCCTCTCTCCTGGAGGCGCTCAGTCAGACCGAGTGCTGACATGTGGCAAGACGCTCCTCGGGGCGCGTCTTGCTTGGGCCTCTCTCCTGGAGGTGCTCAGTCAGACAGAGTGCTGACATGTGGCAAGACGCTCCTCGGGGCGCGTCTTGCTTGGGCTTCTCTCATGGAGGCCCTCAGTCAGACCCAGTGGTGACATGTGGCAAGACGCTCCTCGGGGCGCGTCTTGCTTGTGCCTCTCTCCTGGAGGCGCTCAGTAAGACCCATTGTTGACATGTGGCAAGACGCTCCTCGGGGCGCGTCTTGCTTGGGCTTCTCTCCTGGAGGCCCTCAGTTAGACCCATTGTTGACATGTGGCAAGACGCTCCTCGGGGCACTTCTTGCTTGGGCCTCTCTCCTGGAGGCGCTCAGTCAGACCCAGTGTTGACATGTGGCAAGACGCTCCTCGGGGCACGTCTTGCTTGGGCCTCTCTCCTGGAGGCGCTCAGTCAGACCCAGTGTTGACATGTGGCAAGACGCTCCTCGGGGCGCGTCTTGCTTGGGCCTCTCTCCTGGAGGCACTCAGTCAGAACCAGAGGTGACATGTGGCAAGACGCTCCTCGGGGCGCGTCTTGCTTGGGCCTCTCTCCTGGAGGCCCTCTGTCAGACCCAGTGTTGACATGTGGCAAGACGCTCCTCGGGGCGCGTCTTGCTTGGGCCTCTCTCCTGGAGGCACTCAATCAGACCCAGTGTTGACATGTGGCAAGACGCTCCTCGGGGCGCGTCTTGCTTGGGTCTCTCTCCCGGAGGCGCTCAGTCAGACCCAGTGTTGACCTGTGGCAAGACGCTCCTCGGGGCGCGTCTTGCTTGGGCCTCTCTCCTGGAGGCGCTCAGTCAGACCCAGTGTTTACATGTGGCAAGACGCTCCTCGGGGCGCGTCTTGCTTGGGCCTCTCTCCTGGAGGCGCTCAGTCAGACCCAGTGTTGACATGTGGCAAGACGCTCCTCGGGGCGCGTCTTGCTTGGGCCTCTCTCCTGGAGGCTCTCAGTCAGACCCAGTGGTGACATGTGTCAAGACGCTCCTCGGGGCGCATCTTGCTTGGGCCTCTCTCCTGGAGGCGCTCAGTCAGACCCATTGTTGACATGTGGCAAGACGCTCCTCGGGGCGCGTCTTGCTTGGGCTTCTCTCCTGGAGGCCCTCAGTCAGACCCATTGTTGACATGTGGCAAGACGCTCCTCGGGGCGCTTCTTGCTTGGGCCTCTCTCCTGGAGGCGCTCAGTCAGACCCAGTGTTGACATGTGGCAAGACACTCCTCGGGGCACGTCTTGCTTGGGCCTCTCTCCTGGAGGCGCTCAGTCAGACCCATTGTTGACATGTGGCAAGACGCTCCTCGGGGCGCGTCTTGCTTGGGCCTCTCTCCTGGAGGCGCTCAGTCAGACCCATTGTTGACATGTGGCAAGACGCTCCTCGGGGCGCGTCTTGCTTGGGCTTCTCTCCTGGAGGCCCTCAGTCAGACCCATTGTTGACATGTGGCAGGACGCTCCTCGGGGTGCTTCTTGCTTGGGCCTCTCTCCTGGAGGCGCTCAGTCAGACCCAGTGTTGACATGTGGCAAGGGGCTCCTCGGGGCGCGTCTTGCTTGGGCCTCTCTCCTGGAGGCGCTCAGTCAGACCCAGTGTTGACATGTGGCAAGACGCTCCTCGGGGCGCGTCTTACTTGGGCCTCTCTCCTGGAGGCGCTCAGTCAGACCCAGTGTTGACATGTGGCAAGACGCTCCTCGGGGCGCGTCTTGCTTGGGCCTCTCTCCTGGAGGCTCTCAGTCTGACCCAGTGGTGACATGTGGCAAGACGCTCCTCGGGGCGCGTCTTGCTTGGGCCTCTCTCCTGGAGGCGCTCAGTCAGACCGAGTGCTGACATGTGGCAAGACACTCCTCGGGGCGCGTCTTGCTTGGGCCTCTCTCCTGGAGGCGCTCAGTCAGACCCAGTGGTGACATATGGCAAGACGCTCCTCGTGGCGCATGTTGCTTGGGCCTCTCTCCTGGAGGCCCTCAGTCAGACCCAGTGTTGACATGTGGCAAGACGCTCCTAGGGGCGCGTCTTGCTTGGGCCTCTCTCCTGGAGGGGCTCAGTCAGACCGAGTGCTGACATGTGGCAAGACGCTCCTCGGGGCGTGTCTTGCTTGGGACTCTCTCCTGGAGGCGCTCAGTCAGACCCAGTGGTGACATATGGCAAGACGCTCCTCGGGGCGCGTGTTGCTTGGGCCTCTCTCCTGGAGGCCCTCTGTCAGACCCAGTGTTGACATGTGGCAAGACGCTCCTCGGGGCGCGTCTTGCTTGGGCTTCTCTCCTGGAGGCTCTCAGTCAGACCCAGTGGTGACATGTCGCAAGACGCTCCTCGGGGCGCGTCTTGCTTGGGCTTCTCTCCTGGAGGCTCTCAGTCAGACCCAGTGGTGACATGTCGCAAGACGCTCCTCGGGGCGCGTCTTGCTTGGGCCTCTCTCCTGGAGGCGCTCAGTCAGACCGAGTGCTGACATGTGGCAAGACTCTCCTCGGGGCACGTCTTGCTTGGGCTTCTCTCATGGAGGCCCTCAGTCAGACCCAGTGGTGACATGTGGCAAGACGCTCCTAGGGGCGCGTCTTGCTTGGCTCTCTTTCCTGGAGGCGCTCAGTCAGACCGAGTGCTGACATGTGGCAAGACGCTCCTCGGGGCGCGTCTTGCTTGGGCCTCTCTCCTGGAGGCGCTCAGTCAGACCCAGTGGTGACATATGGCAAGACTCTCCTCGGGGCGCGTATTGCTTGGGCCTCTCTCCTGGAGGCCCTCTGTCAGACCCAGTGTTGACATGTGGCAAGACACTCCTCGGGGCGCGTCTTGCTTGGGCTTCTCTCATGGAGGCCCTCAGTCAGACCCAGTGTTGACAAGTGTCAAGACACTCCTCGGGGCGCGTCTTGCTTGGGCCTCTCTCCTGGAGGCGCTCAGTCAGACCCATTGTTGACATGTGGCAAGACGCTCCTCGGGGCGCGTCTTGCTTGGGCTTCTCTCCTGGAGGCCCTCAGTCAGACCCATTGTTGACATATGGCAAGATTCTCCTCGGGGCGCTTCTTGCTTGGGCCTCTCTCCTGGAGGCGCTCAGTCAGACCCAGTGTTGACATGTGGCAAGACGCTCCTCGGGGCGCGTCTTGCTTGGGCCTCTCTCCTGGAGGCGCTCAGTCAGACCCAGTGTTGACATGTGGCAAGACGCTCCTTGGGGCGCATCTTACTTGGGCCTCTCTCCTGGAGGCGCTCAGTCAGACCCAGTGGTGACATATGGCAAGACGCTCCTCGGGGCGCGTGTTGCTATGGGCCTCTCTCCTGGAGGCGCTCAGTCAGACCGAGTGCTGACATGTGGCAAGACGCTCCTCGGGGCGCGTCTTGCTTGGGCCTCTCTCCTGGAGGCGCTCAGTCAGACCCAGTGGTGACATGTGGCAAGACGCTACTCGGGGCGCGTCTTGCTTGGGCCTCTCTCCTGGAGGCTCTCAGTCAAACCCAGTGGTGACATGTGGCAAGACGCTCCTGGGGGCGCGTCTTGCTTGGGCCTCTCTCCTGGAGGCGCTCAGTCAGACCGAGTGCTGACATGTGGCAAGACGCTCCTCGGGGCGCGTCTTGCTTGGGCCTCTCTCCTGGAGGCGCTCAGCCAGACCCAGTGGTGACATGTGGCTAGATGCTCCTCGGGGCACGTATTGCTTGGGCCTCTCTCCTGGAGGCCCTCTGTCAGACCCAGTGTTGACATGTGGCAAGACGCTCCTCGGGGCGCATCTTGCTTGGGCCTCTCTCCTGGAGGCCCTCAATCAGACCCAGTGTTGACATGTGGCACGATACTCCTCGGGGCGCGTCTTGCTTGGGCCTCTCTCCTGGAGGCGCTCAGTCAGACCGAGTAGTGACATCTGGCATGACGCTCCTCGGGGCGCGTCTTGCTTGGGCCTCTCTCCTGGAGGCACTCAGTCAGACCCAGTGGTGACATGTGGCAAGACACTCCACGGGGCGCGTCTTGCTTGGGCCTCTCTCCTGGAGGCCCGCAGTCAGACCGAGTGCTGACATGTGGCAAGACGCTCCTCGGGGCGCGTATTGCTTGGGCCTCTCTCCTGGAGGCGCTCAGTCAGACCGAGTTCTGACATGTGGCAAGACGCTCCTCGGGGCGCGTCTTGCTTGGGCCTCTCTCCTGGAGGCGCTCAGTCAGACCCATTGGTGACATGTGGCAAGACGCTCCTCGGGGAACGTCTTGCTTGGGCCTCTCTCCTGGAGGGCCTCAGTCAGACCCATTGTTGACATGTGGCAAGACGCTCCTCGGGGCGCTTCTTGCTTGGGCCTCTCTCCTGGAGGCGCTCAGTCAGACCCAGTGTTGACATGTGGCAAGACGCTCCTCGGGGCACGTCTTGCTTGGGCCTCTCTCCTGGAGGCACTCAGTCAGACCCAGTGTTGATATGTGGCAAGACGCTCCTCGGGGCGCGTCTTGCTTGGGCCTCTCTCCTGGAGGCGCTCAGTCAGACCCAGTGTTGACATGTGGCAAGACGCTCCTCGGGGCGCGTCTTACTTGGGCCTCTCTCCTGGAGGCGCTCAGTCAGACCCAGTGGTGACATGTGGCAAGACGCTCCTCGGGGCACGTATTGCTTGGGCCTCTCTCCTGGAGGCCCTCTGTCAGACCCAGTGTTTACATGTGGCAAGACGCTCCTCGGGGCGCGTCTTGCTTGAGCTTCTCTCATTGAGGCCCTCAGTCAGACCCAGTGTTGACATGTGTCAAGACGCTCCTCGGGGCGCGTCTTGCTTGGGCCTCTCTCCTGGAGGCGCTCAGTCAGACCCAGTGTTGACATGTGGCAAGACACTCCTCGGGGCGCGTCTTGCTTGGGCCTCTCTCCTGGAGGCCCTCTGTCAGACCCAGTGTTGACATGTGGCAAGACGCTCCTAGGGGCGCGTCTTGCTTGGGCCTCTCTCCTGGAGGCGCTCAGTCAGACCCAGTGGTGACATATGGCAAGACGCTCCTCGGGGCGCGTGTTGCTTGGGCCTCTCTCCTGGAGGCGCTCAGTCAGACCCATTGTTGACATGTGGCAAGACGCTCCTCGGGGCGCGTCTTGCTTGATCATCTCTCCTGGAGGCCCTCAGTCAGACCCATTGTTGACATGTGGCAAGACGCTCCTCTGGGCGCTTCTTGCTTGGGCCTCTCTCCTGGAGGCGCTCAGTCAGACCCAGTGTTGACATGTGGCAAGACGCTCCTCGGGGCACGCCTTGCTTGCGCCTCTCTCCTGGAGGCGCTCAGTCAGACCCAGTGTTGTCATGTGGCAAGACGCTCCTCGTGGCACGTCTTGCTTGGGCCTCTCTCCTGGAGGCGCTCAGTCAGACCCAGTGTTGACATGTGGCAAGATGCTCCTCGAGGCGCGTCTTACTTGGGCCTCTCTCCTGGAGGTGCTCAGTCAGACCCAGTGGTGACATGTTCCAAGACGCTCCTCGGGGCACGTATTGCTTGGGCCTCTCTCCTGGAGCACCTCTGTCAGACCCAGTGTTGACATGTTGCAAGACGCTCCTCGGGGCGCGTCTTGCTTGGGCTTCTCTCATTGAGGCCCTCAGTCAGACCCAGTGTTGACATATGGCAAGACGCTCCTCGGGGCGCGTATTGCTTGGGCCTCTCTCCTGGAGGCGCTCAGTCAGACCGAGTGCTGACATGTGGCAAGACGCTCCTCGGGGCGCGTCTTGCTTGGGCCTCTCTCCTGGAGGCGCTCAGTCAGACCCATTGTTGACATGTGGCAAGACGCTCCTCGGGGCGCGTCTTGCTTGGGCCTCTCTCCTGGAGCCTCTCAGTCAGACCCAGTGGTGACATGTGGCAAGACGCTCCTCGGGGCGCGTCTTGCTTGGGCCTCTCTCCTGGAGGCGCTCAGTCAGACCCATTGGTGACATGTGGCAAGACGCTCCTCGGGGAACGTCTTGCTTGGGCCTCTCTCCTGGAGGGCCTCAGTCAGACCCATTGTTGACATGTGGCAAGACGCTCCTCGGGGCGCTTCTTGCTTGGGCCTCTCTCCTGGAGGCGCTCAGTCAGACCCAGTGTTGACATGTGGCAAGACGCTCCTCGGGGCACGTCTTGCTTGGGCCTCTCTCCTGGAGGCACTCAGTCAGACCCAGTGTTGATATGTGGCAAGACGCTCCTCGGGGCGCGTCTTGCTTGGGCCTCTCTCCTGGAGGCGCTCAGTCAGACCCAGTGTTGACATGTGGCAAGACGCTCCTCGGGGCGCGTCTTACTTGGGCCTCTCTCCTGGAGGCGCTCAGTCAGACCCAGTGGTGACATGTGGCAAGACGCTCCTCGGGGCACGTATTGCTTGGGCCTCTCTCCTGGAGGCCCTCTGTCAGACCCAGTGTTTACATGTGGCAAGACGCTCCTCGGGGCGCGTCTTGCTTGAGCTTCTCTCATTGAGGCCCTCAGTCAGACCCAGTGTTGACATGTGTCAAGACGCTCCTCGGGGCGCGTCTTGCTTGGGCCTCTCTCCTGGAGGCGCTCAGTCAGACCCAGTGTTGACATGTGGCAAGACACTCCTCGGGGCGCGTCTTGCTTGGGCCTCTCTCCTGGAGGCCCTCTGTCAGACCCAGTGTTGACATGTGGCAAGACGCTCCTAGGGGCGCGTCTTGCTTGGGCCTCTCTCCTGGAGGCGCTCAGTCAGACCCAGTGGTGACATATGGCAAGACGCTCCTCGGGGCGCGTGTTGCTTGGGCCTCTCTCCTGGAGGCGCTCAGTCAGACCCATTGTTGACATGTGGCAAGACGCTCCTCGGGGCGCGTCTTGCTTGATCATCTCTCCTGGAGGCCCTCAGTCAGACCCATTGTTGACATGTGGCAAGACGCTCCTCTGGGCGCTTCTTGCTTGGGCCTCTCTCCTGGAGGCGCTCAGTCAGACCCAGTGTTGACATGTGGCAAGACGCTCCTCGGGGCACGCCTTGCTTGCGCCTCTCTCCTGGAGGCGCTCAGTCAGACCCAGTGTTGTCATGTGGCAAGACGCTCCTCGTGGCACGTCTTGCTTGGGCCTCTCTCCTGGAGGCGCTCAGTCAGACCCAGTGTTGACATGTGGCAAGATGCTCCTCGAGGCGCGTCTTACTTGGGCCTCTCTCCTGGAGGTGCTCAGTCAGACCCAGTGGTGACATGTTCCAAGACGCTCCTCGGGGCACGTATTGCTTGGGCCTCTCTCCTGGAGCACCTCTGTCAGACCCAGTGTTGACATGTTGCAAGACGCTCCTCGGGGCGCGTCTTGCTTGGGCTTCTCTCATTGAGGCCCTCAGTCAGACCCAGTGTTGACATATGGCAAGACGCTCCTCGGGGCGCGTATTGCTTGGGCCTCTCTCCTGGAGGCGCTCAGTCAGACCGAGTGCTGACATGTGGCAAGACGCTCCTCGGGGCGCGTCTTGCTTGGGCCTCTCTCCTGGAGGCCCGCTGTCAGACCCAGTGTTGACTTGTGGCAAGACGCTCCTAGGGGCGCTTCTTGCTTGGGCCTCTCTCCTGGAGGCGCTCAGTCAGACCGAGTGCTGACATGTGGCAAGACGCTCCTCGGGGCATGTCTTGCTTGGGACTCTCTCCTGGAGGCGCTCAGTCAGACCCAGTGGTGACATATGGCAAGACGCTCCTCGGGGCGCGTGTTGCTTGGGCCTCTCTCCTGGAGGCCCTCTGTCAGACCCAGTGTTGACATGTGGCAAGACGCTCCTCGGGGCGCGTCTTGCTTGGGCTTCTCTCCTGGAGGCTCTCAGTCAGACCCAGTGGTGATATGTCGCAAGACGCTCCTCGGGGCGCGTCTTGCTTGGGCTTCTCTCCTGGAGGCTCTCAGTCAGACCCAGTGGTGACATGTCGCAAGACGCTCCTCGGGGCGCGTCTTGCTTGGGCCTCTCTCCTTGAGGCGCTCAGTCAGACCGAGTGCTGACATGTGGCAAGACTCTCCTCGGGGCACGTCTTGCTTGGGCTTCTCTCATGGAGGCCCTCAGTCAGACCCAGTGGTGACATGTGGCAAGACGCTCCTAGGGGCGCGTCTTGCTTGGGCCTCTCTCCTGGAGGCGCTCAGTCAGACCGAGTGCTGACATGTGGCAAGACTCTCCTCGGGGCGCGTATTGCTTGGGCCTCTCTCCTGGAGGCCCTCTGTCAGACCGAGTGCTGACATGTGGCAAGACGCTCCTCGGGGCGCGTCTTGCTTGGGCCTCTCTCCTGGAGGCGCTCAGTCAGACCCAGTGGTGACATATGGCAAGACTCTCCTCGGGGCGCGTATTGCTTGGGCCTCTCTCCTGGAGGCCCTCTGTCAGACCCAGTGTTGACATGTGGCAAGACACTCCTCGGGGCGCGTCTTGCTTGGGCTTCTCTCATGGAGGCCCTTAGTAAGACCCAGTGTTGACAAGTGTCAAGACACTCCTCGGGGCACGTCTTGCTTGGGCCTCTCTCCTGGAGGCGCTCAGTCAGACCCATTGTTGACATGTGGCAAGACGCTCCTCGGGGCGCGTCTTGCTTGGGCTTCTCTCCTGGAGGCCCTCAGTCAGACCCATTGTTGACATGTGGCAAGATTCTCCTCGGGGCGCTTCTTGCTTGGGCCTCTCTCCTGGAGGCGCTCAGTCAGACCCAGTGTTGACATGTGGCAAGACGCGCCTCGGGGCGCGTCTTGCTTGGGCCTCTCTCCTGGAGGCGCTCAGTCAGACCCAGTGTTGACATGTGGCAAGACGCTCCTTGGGGCGCATCTTACTTGGGCCTCTCTCCTGGAGGCACTCAGTCAGACCCAGTGGTGACATATGGCAAGACGCTCCTCGGGGCGCGTGTTGCTATGGGCCTCTCTCCTGGAGGCGCTCAGTCAGACCGAGTGCTGACATGTGGAAAGACGCTCCTCGGGGCGCGTCTTGCTTGGGCCTCTCTCCTGGAGGCGCTCAGTCAGACCCAGTGGTGACATGTGGCAAGACGCTCCTCGGGGCGCGTCTTGCTTGGGCCTCTCTCCTGGAGGCTCTCAGTCAAACCCAGTGGTGACATGTGGCAAGACGCTCCTGGGGGCGCGTCTTGCTTGGGCCTCTCTCCTGGAGGCGCTCAGTCAGACCGAGTGCTGACATGTGGCAAGACGCTCCTCGGGGCGCGTCTTGCTTGGGCCTCTCTCCTGGAGGCGCTCAGCCAGACCCAGTGGTGACATGTGGCTAGACGCTCCTCGGGGCACGTATTGCTTGGGCCTCTCTCCTGGAGGCCCTCTGTCAGACCCAGTGTTGACATGTGGCAAGACGCTCCTCGGGGCGCATCTTGCTTGGGCCTCTCTCCTGGAG
Source organism: Nothobranchius furzeri (assembly GCF_043380555.1). NCBI lineage: Eukaryota > Metazoa > Chordata > Actinopteri > Cyprinodontiformes > Nothobranchiidae > Nothobranchius > Nothobranchius furzeri. The sequence continues at coordinate 14,937,780 of NC_091743.1, forward strand.
GCCCTCAATCAGACCCAGTGTTGACATGTGGCACGATGCTCCTCGGGGCGCGTCTTGCTTGGGCCTCTCTCCTGGAGGCGCTCAGTCAGACCGAGTAGTGACATCTGGCATGACGCTCCTCGGGGCGCGTCTTGCTTGGGCCTCTCTCCTGGAGGCACTCAGTCAGACCCAGTGGTGACATGTGGCAAGACACTCCTCGGGGCGCGTCTTGCTTGGGCCTCTCTCCTGGAGGCGCTCAGTCAGACCGAGTTCTGACATGTGGCAAGACGCTCCTCGGGGCGCGTCTTGCTTGGGCCTCTCTCCTGGAGGCGCTCAGTCAGACCCATTGGTGACATGTGGCAAGACGCTCCTCGGGGCACGTCTTGCTTGGGCCTCTCTCCTGGAGGGCCTCAGTCAGACCCATTGTTGACATGTGGCAAGACGCTCCTCGGGGCGCTTCTTGCTTGGGCCTCTCTCCTGGAGGCGCTCAGTCAGACCCAGTGTTGACATGTGGCAAGACGCTCCTCGGGGCACGTCTTGCTTGGGCCTCTCTCCTGGAGGCGCTCAGTCAGACCCAGTGTTGATATGTGGCAAGACGCTCCTCGGGGCGCGTCTTGCTTGGGCCTCTCTCCTGGAGGCGCTCAGTCAGACCCAGTGTTGACATGTGGCAAGACGCTCCTCGGGGCGCGTCTTACTTGGGCCTCTCTCCTGGAGGCGCTCAGTCAGACCCAGTGGTGACATGTGGCAAGACGCTCCTCGGGGCACGTATTGCTTGGGCCTCTCTCCTGGAGGCCCTCAGTCAGACCCAGTGTTTACATGTGGCAAGACGCTCCTCGGGGCGCGTCTTGCTTGAGCTTCTCTCATTGAGGCCCTCAGTCAGACCCAGTGTTGACATGTGTCAAGACGCTCCTCGGGGCGCGTCTTGCTTGGGCCTCTCTCCTGGAGGCGCTCAGTCAGACCCAGTGTTGACAGTTGGCAAGACACTCCTCGGGGCGCGTCTTGCTTGGGCCTCTCTCCTGGAGGCCCTCTGTCAGACCCAGTGTTGACATGTGGCAAGACGCTCCTAGGGGCGCGTCTTGCTTGGGCCTCTCTCCTGGAGGCGCTCAGTCAGACCCAGTGGTGACATATGGCAAGACGCTCCTCGGGGCGCATGTTGCTTGGGCCTCTCTCCTGGAGGCGCTCAGTCAGACCCATTGTTGACATGTGGCAAGACGCTCCTCGGGGCGCGTCTTGCTTGATCATCTCTCCTGGAAGCCCTCAGTCAGACCCATTGTTGACATGTTCCAAGACGCTCCTCGGGGCACGTATTGCTTGGGCCTCTCTCCTGGAGCACCTCTGTCAGACCCAGTGTTGACATGTGGCAAGACGCTCCTCGGGGCGCGTCTTGCTTGGGCTTCTCTCATTGAGGCCCTCAGTCAGACCCAGTGTTGACATGTGTCAAGACGCTCCTCGGGGCGCGTCTTGCTTGGGCCTCTCTCCTGGAGGCGCTCAGTCAGACCCAGTGTTGACATGTGGCAAGACGTTCCTCGGGGCGCGTCTTGCTTGGGCCTCTCTCCTGGAGGCCCTCTGTCAGACCGAGTGCTGACATGTGGCAAGACGCTCCTCGGGGCGCGTCTTGCTTGGGCCTCTCTCCTGGAGGCGCTCAGTCAGACCCAGTGGTGACATATGGCAAGACGCTCCTCGGGGCGCGTATTGCTTGGGCCTCTCTCCTGGAGGCCCTCTGTCAGACACAGTGTTGACATGTGGCAAGACACTCCTCGGGGCGCGTCTTGCTTGGGCTTCTCTCATGGAGGCCCTCAGTCAGACCCAGTGTTGACAAGTGTCAAGACACTCCTCGGGGCGCGTCTTGCTTGGGCCTCTCTCCTGGAGGCGCTCAGTCAGACCCATTGTTGACATGTGGCAAGACGCTCCTCGGGGGGCGTCTTGCTTGGGCCTCTCTCCTGGAGGCGCTCAGTCAGACCCAGTGTTGACATGTGGAAAGACGCTCCTCGGGGAACGTCTTGCTTGGGCCTCTCTCCTGGAGGCACTCAGTCAGACCCAGTGTTGACATGTGGCAAGACGCTCCTCGGGGCGCGTCTTGCTTGGGCCTCTCTCCTGGAGGCGCTCAGTCAGACCCAGTGTTGACATGTGGCAAGACGCTCCTCGGGGCGCGTCTTACTTGGGCCTCTCTCCTGGAGGCGCTCAGTCAGACCCAGTGGTGACATGTGGCAAGACGCTCCTCGGGGCACGTATTGCTTGGGCCTCTCTCCTGGAGGCCCTCTGTCAGACCCAGTGTTGACATGTGGCAAGACGCTCCTCGGGGCGCGTCTTACTTGGGCCTCTCTCCTGGAGGCGCTCAGTCAGACCGAGTGCTGACATGTGGCAAGACGCTCCTCGGGGCGCGTCTTGCTTGGGCCTCTCTCCTGGAGGCCCGCTGTCAGACCCAGTGTTGACTTGTGGCAAGACGCTCCTAGGGGCGCTTCTTGCTTGGGCCTCTCTCCTGGAGGCGCTCAGTCAGACCGAGTGTTGACATGTGGCAAGACGCTCCTCGGGGCGTGTCTTGCTTGGGACTCTCTCCTGGAGGCGCTCAGTCAGACCCAGTGGTGACATATGGCAAGACGCTCCTCGGGGCGCGTGTTGCTTGGGCCTCTCTCCTGGAGGCCCTCTGTCAGACCCAGTGTTGACATGTGGCAAGACGCTCCTCGGGGCGCGTCTTGCTTGGGCTTCTCTCCTGGAGGCTCTCAGTCAGACCCAGTGGTGACATGTCGCAAGACGCTCCTCGGCGCGCGTCTTGCTTGGGCTTCTCTCCTGGAGGCTCTCAGTCAGACCCAGTGGTGACATGTCGCAAGACGCTCCTCGGGGCGCGTCTTGCTTGGGCCTCTCTCCTGGAGGCGCTCAGTCAGACCGAGTGCTGACATGTGGCAAGACTCTCCTCGGGGCACGTCTTGCTTGGGCTTCTCTCATGGAGGCCCTCAGTCAGACCCAGTGGTGACATGTGGCAAGACGCTCCTAGGGGCGCGTCTTGCTTGGCTCTCTTTCCGGGAGGCGCTCAGTCAGACCGAGTGCTGACATGTGGCAAGACGCTCCTCGGGGCGCGTCTTGCTTGGGCCTCTCTCCTGGAGGCGCTCAGTCAGACCCAGTGGTGACATATGGCAAGACTCTCCTCGGGGCGCGTATTGCTTGGGCCTCTCTCCTGGAGGCCCTCTGTCAGACCCAGTGTTGACATGTGGCAAGACACTCCTCGGGGCGCGTCTTGCTTGGGCTTCTCTCATGGAGGCCCTCAGTAAGACCCAGTGTTGACAAGTGTCAAGACACTCCTCGGGGCACGTCTTGCTTGGGCCTCTCTCCTGGAGGCGCTCAGTCAGACCCATTGTTGACATGTGGCAAGACGCTCCTCGGGGCGCGTATTGCTTGGGCTTCTCTCCTGGAGGCCCTCAGTCAGACCCATTGTTGACATGTGGCAAGATTCTCCTCGGGGCGCTTCTTGCTTGGGCCTCTCTCCTGGAGGCGCTCAGTCAGACCCAGTGTTGACATGTGGCAAGACGCTCCTCGGGGCGCGTCTTACTTGGGCCTCTCTCCTGGAGGCGCTCAGTCAGACCCAGTGGTGACATATGGCAAGATGCTCCTCGGGGTGCGTGTTGCTATGGGCCTCTCTCCTGGAGGCGCTCAGTCAGACCGAGTGCTGACATGTGGCAAGACGCTCCTCGGGGCGCGTCTTTCTTGGGCCTCTCTCCTGGAGGCGCTCAGTCAGACCCAGTGGTGACATGTGGCAAGACGCTCCTCGGGGCGCGTCTTGCTTGGGCCTCTCTCCTGGAGGCTCTCAGTCAAACCCAGTGGTGACATGTGGCAAGACGCTCCTGGGGGCGCGTCTTGCTTGGGCCTCTCTCCTGGAGGCGCTCAGTCAGACCGAGTGCTGACATGTGGCAAGACGCTCCTCGGGGCGCGTCTTGCTTGGGCCTCTCTCCTGGAGGCGCTCAGCCAGACCCAGTGGTGACATGTGGCTAGACGCTCCTCGGGGCACGTATTGCTTGGGCCTCTCTCCTGGAGGCCCTCTGTCAGACCCAGTGTTGACATGTGGCAAGACGCTCCTCGGGGCGCATCTTGCTTGGGCCTCTCTCCTGGAGGCCCTCAATCAGACCCAGTGTTGACATGTGGCACGATGCTCCTCGGGGCGCGTCTTGCTTGGGCCTCTCTCCTGGAGGCGCTCAGTCAGACCGAGTAGTGACATCTGGCATGACGCTCCTCGGGGCGCATCTTGCTTGGGCCTCTCTCCTGGAGGCACTCAGTCAGACCCAGTGGTGACATGTGGCAAGACACTCCTCGGGGCGCGTCTTGCTTGGGCCTCTCTCCTGGAGGCCCGCAGTCAGACCGAGTGCTGACATGTGCCAAGACGCTCCTCGGGGCGCGTATTGCTTGGGCCTCTCTCCTGGAGGCGCTCAGTCAGACCGAGTTCTGACATGTGGCAAGACGCTCCTCGGGGCGCGTCTTGCTTGGGCCTCTCTCCTGGAGGCGCTCAGTCAGACCCATTGGTGACATGTGGCAAGACGCTCCTCGGGGCACGTCTTGCTTGGGCCTCTCTCCTGGAGGGCCTCAGTCAGACCCATTGTTGACATGTGGCAAGACGCTCCTCGGGGCGCTTCTTGCTTGGGCCTCTCTCCTGGAGGCGCTCAGTCAGACCCAGTGTTGACATGTGGCAAGACGCTCCTCGGGGCACGTCTTGCTTGGGCCTCTCTCCTGGAGGCGCTCAGTCAGACCCAGTGTTGATATGTGGCAAGACGCTCCTCGGGGCGCGTCTTGCTTGGGCCTCTTTCCTGGAGGCGCTCAGTCAGACCCAGTGTTGACATGTGGCAAGACGCTCCTCGGGGCGCGTCTTACTTGGGCCTCTCTCCTGGAGGTGCTCAGTCAGACCCAGTGGTGACATGTGGCAAGACGCTCCTCGGGGCACGTATTGCTTGGGCCTCTCTCTTGGAGGCCCTCAGTCAGACCCAGTGTTTACATGTGGCAAGACGCTCTTCGGGGCGCGTCTTGCTTGAGCTTCTCTCATTGAGGCCCTCAGTCAGACCCAGTGTTGACATGTGTCAAGACGCTCCTCGGGGCGCGTCTTGCTTGGGCCTCTCTCCTGGAGGCGCTCAGTCAGAACCAGTGTTGACATGTGGCAAGACACTCCTCGGGGCGCGTCTTGCTTGGGCCTCTCTCCTGGAGGCCCTCTGTCAGACCCAGTGTTGACATGTGGCAAGACGCTCCTAGGGGCGCGTCTTGCTTGGGCCTCTCTCCTGGAGGCGCTCAGTCAGACCCAGTGGTGACATATGGCAAGATGCTCCTCGGGGCGCATGTTTCTTGGGCTTCTCTCCTGGAGGCGCTCAGTCAGACCCATTGTTGACATGTGGCAAGACGCTCCTCGGGGCGCGTCTTGCTTGATCATCTCTCCTGGAGGCCCTCAGTCAGACCCATTGTTGACATGTGGCAAGACGCTCCTCTGGGCGCTTCTTGCTTGGGCCTCTCTCCTGGAGGCGCTCAGTCAGACCCAGTGTTGACATGTGGCAAGACGCTCCTCGGGGCACGCCTTGCTTGCGCCTCTCTCCTGGAGGCGCTCAGTCAGACCCAGTGTTGTCATGTGGCAAGACGCTCCTCGTGGCACGTCTTGCTTGGGCCTCTCTCCTGGAGGCGCTCAGTCAGACCCAGTGTTGACATGTGGCAAGATGCTCCTCGAGGCGTGTCTTACTTGGGCCTCTCTCCTGGAGGTGCTCAGTCAGACCCAGTGGTGACATGTTCCAAGACGCTCCTCGGGGCACGTATTGCTTGGGCCTCTCTCTTGGAGCACCTCTGTCAGACCCAGTGTTGACATGTGGCAAGACGCTCCTCGGGGCGCGTCTTGCTTGGGCTTCTCTCATTGAGGCCCTCAGTCAGACCCAGTGTTGACATGTGTCAAGACGCTCCTCGGGGCGCGTCTTGCTTGGGCCTCTCTCCTGGAGGCGCTCAGTCAGACCCAGTGTTGACATGTGGCAAGACGTTCCTCGGGGCGCGTCTTGCTTGGGCCTCTCTCCTGGAGGCCCTCTGTCAGACCGAGTGCTGACATGTGGCAAGACGCTCCTCGGGGCTTGTCTTGCTTGGGCCTCTCTCCTGGAGGCGCTCAGTCAGACCCAGTGGTGACATATGGCAAGACGCTCCTCGGGGCGTGTATTGCTTGGGCCTCTCTCCTGGAGGCCCTCTGTCAGACACAGTGTTGACATGTGGCAAGACACTCCTCGGGGCGCGTCTTGCTTGGGCTTCTCTCATGGAGGCCCTCAGTCAGACCCAGTGTTGACAAGTGTCAAGACACTCCTCGGGGCGCATCTTGCTTGGGCCTCTCTCCTGGAGGCGCTCAGTCAGACCCATTGTTGACAGGTGGCAAGACGCTCCTCGGGGGGCGTCTTGCTTGGGCCTCTCTCCTGGAGGCGCTCAGTCAGACCCATTGTTGACAGGTGGCAAGACGCTCCTCGGGGGGCGTCTTGCTTGGGCCTCTCTCCTGGAGGCGCTCAGTCAGACCCAGTGTTGACATGTGGAAAGACGCTCCTCGGGGAACGTCTTGCTTGGGCCTCTCTCCTGGAGGCGCTCAGTCAGACCCAGTGTTGACATGTGGCAAGACGCTCCTCGGGGCGCGTCTTGCTTGGGCCTCTCTCCTGGAGGCGCTCAGTCAGACCCAGTGTTGACATGTGGCAAGACGCTCCTCGGGGCGCGTCTTACTTGGGCCTCTCTCCTGGAGGCGCTCAGTCAGACCCAGTGGTGACATGTGGCAAGACGCTCCTCGGGGCACGTATTGCTTGGGCCTCTCTCCTGGAGGCCCTCTGTCAGACCCAGTGTTGACATGTGGCAAGACGCTCCTCGGGGAGCGTCTTGCTTGGGCTTCTCTCATTGAGGCCCTCAGTCAGACCCAGTGTTGACAATTGTCAAGACGCTCATCGGGGCGCGTCTTGCTTGGGCCTCTTTCCTGGAGGCGCTCAGTCAGACCCAGTGTTGACATGTGGCAAGACGCTCCTCGGGGCGCGTCTTACTTGGGCCTCTCTCCTGGAGGCGCTCAGTCAGACCCAGTGGTGACATGTGGCAAGACGCTCCTCGGGGCACGTATTGCTTGGGCCTCTCTCCTGGAGGCCCTCAGTCAGACCCAGTGTTTACATGTGGCAAGACGCTCCTCGGGGCGCGTCTTGCTTGAGCTTCTCTCATTGAGGCCCTCAGTCAGACCCAGTGTTGACATGTGTCAAGACGCTCCTCGGGGCGCGTCTTGCTTGGGCCTCTCTCCTGGAGGCGCTCAGTCAGACCCAGTGTTGACATGTGGCAAGACACTCCTCGGGGCGCGTCTTGCTTGGGCCTCTCTCCTGGAGGCCCTCTGTCAGACCCAGTGTTGACATGTGGCAAGACGCTCCTAGGGGCGCGTCTTGCTTGGGCCTCTCTCCTGGAGGCGCTCAGTCAGACCCAGTGGTGACATATGGCAAGACGCTCCTCGGGGCGCATGTTGCTTGGGCCTCTCTCCTGGAGGCGCTCAGTCAGACCCATTGTTGACATGTGGCAAGACGCTCCTCGGGGCGCGTCTTGCTTGATCATCTCTCCTGGAGGCCCTCAGTCAGACCCATTGTTGACATGTGGCAAGACGCTCCTCTGGGCGCTTCTTGCTTGGGCCTCTCTCCTGGAGGCGCTCAGTCAGACCCAGTGTTGACATGTGGCAAGACGCTCCTCGGGGCACGCCTTGCTTGCGCCTCTCTCCTGGAGGCGCTCAGTCAGACCCAGTGTTGTCATGTGGCAAGACGCTCCTCGTGGCACGTCTTGCTTGGGCCTCTCTCCTGGAGGCGCTCAGTCAGACCCAGTGTTGACATGTGGCAAGATGCTCCTCGAGGCGCGTCTTACTTGGGCCTCTCTCCTGGAGGTGCTCAGTCAGACCCAGTGGTGACATGTTCCAAGACGCTCCTCGGGGCACGTATTGCTTGGGCCTCTCTCCTGGAGCACCTCTGTCAGACCCAGTGTTGACATGTGGCAAGACGCTCCTCGGGGCGCGTCTTGCTTGGGCTTCTCTCATTGAGGCCCTCAGTCAGACCCAGTGTTGACATGTGTCAAGACGCTCCTCGGGGCGCGTCTTGCTTGGGCCTCTCTCCTGGAGGCGCTCAGTCAGACCCAGTGTTGACATGTGGCAAGACGTTCCTCGGGGCGCGTCTTGCTTGGGCCTCTCTCCTGGAGGCCCTCTGTCAGACCGAGTGCTGACATGTGGCAAGACGCTCCTCGGGGCGCGTCTTGCTTGGGCCTCTCTCCTGGAGGCGCTCAGTCAGACCCAGTGGTGACATATGGCAAGACGCTCCTCGGGGCGTGTATTGCTTGGGCCTCTCTCCTGGAGGCCCTCTGTCAGACACAGTGTTGACATGTGGCAAGACACTCCTCGGGGCGCGTCTTGCTTGGGCTTCTCTCATGGAGGCCCTCAGTCAGACCCAGTGTTGACAAGTGTCAAGACACTCCTCGGGGCGCATCTTGCTTGGGCCTCTCTCCTGGAGGCGCTCAGTCAGACCCATTGTTGACAGGTGGCAAGACGCTCCTCGGGGGGCGTCTTGCTTGGGCCTCTCTCCTGGAGGCGCTCAGTCAGACCCAGTGTTGACATGTGGAAAGACGCTCCTCGGGGAACGTCTTGCTTGGGCCTCTCTCCTGGAGGCGCTCAGTCAGACCCAGTGTTGACATGTGGCAAGACGCTCCTCGGGGCGCGTCTTGCTTGGGCCTCTCTCCTGGAGGCGCTCAGTCAGACCCAGTGTTGACATGTGGCAAGACGCTCCTCGGGGCGCGTCTTACTTGGGCCTCTCTCCTGGAGGCGCTCAGTCAGACCCAGTGGTGACATGTGGCAAGACGCTCCTCGGGGCACGTATTGCTTGGGCCTCTCACCTGGAGGCCCTCTGTCAGACCCAGTGTTGACATGTGGCAAGACGCTCCTCGGGGAGCGTCTTGCTTGGGCTTCTCTCATTGAGGCCCTCAGTCAGACCCAGTGTTGACAATTGTCAAGACGCTCATCGGGGCGCGTCTTGCTTGGGCCTCTCTCCTGGAGGCGCTCAGTCAGACCCATTGTTGACATATGGCAAGACGCTCCTCGGGGGGCGTCTTGCTTGGGCTTCGCTCCTGGAGTCCCTCAGTCAGACCCATTGTTGACATGTGGCAATACGCTCCTCGGGGCGCTTCTTGCTTGGGCCTCTCTCCTGGAGGCGCTCAGTCAGACCCAGTGTTGACATGTGGCAAGACGCTCCTCGGGGCACGTCTTGCTTGGGCCTCTCTCCTGGAGGCGCTCAGTCAGACCCAGTGTTGACATGTGGCAAGACGCTCCTCGGGGCGCGTCTTGCTTGGGCCTCTCTCCTGGAGGCGCTCAGTCAGACCCAGTGTTGAAATGTGGCAAGACGCTCCTCGGGGCGCGTCTTGCTTGGGCCTCTCTCCTGGAGGCTCTCAGTCAGACCCAGTGGTGACATGTGGCAAGACGCTCCTCGGGGCGCGTCTTGCTTGGGCCTCTCTCCTGGAGGCGCTCAGTCGGACCGAGTGCTGTCATGGGGCAAGGCGCTCCTCGGGGCACGTATTGCTTGGGCCTCTCTCCTGGAGGCGCTCAGTCAGACCCAGTGTTGACATGTGGCAAGACGCTCCTCGGGGCACGTCTTGCTTGGGCCTCTCTCCTGGAGGCGCTCAGTCAGACCGAGTGCTGACATGTGGCAAGACGCTCCTCGGGGCGCGTCATGCTTGGGCCTCTCTCCTGGCGGCGCTCAGTCAGACCCAGTGGTGACATGTGGCTAGACGCTCCTCGGGGCACGTATTGCTTGGGCCTCTCTCCTGGAGGCGCTCAGTCAGACCCAGTGTTGACATGTGGCAAGACGCTCCTCGGGGCGCGTCTTACTTGGGCCTCTCTCCTGGAGGCGCTCAGTCAGACCCAGTGGTGACATGTGGCAAGACGCTCCTCTGGGCACGTATTGCTTGGGCCTCTCTCCTGGAGGCCCTCTGTCAGACCCAGTGTTGACATGTGGCAAGACGCTTCTCGGGGAGCGTCTTGCTTGGGCTTCTCTCATTGAGGCCCTCAGTCAGACCCAGTTTTGACATGTGTCAAGACGCTCCTCGGGGCGCGTCTTGCTTGGGCCTCTCTCCTGGAGGCGCTCAGTCAGACCCAGTGTTGACATGTGGCAAGACACTCCTCGGGGCGCGTCTTGCTTGGGCCTCTCTCCTGGAGGCCCTCTGTCAGACCCAGTGTTGACATTTGGCAAGAAGCTCCTAGGGGCGCGTCTTGCTTGGCTCTCTCTCCTGGAGGCGCTCAGTCAGACCGAGTGCTGACATGTGGCAAGACGCTCCTCGGGGCGCGTCTTGCTTGGGCCTCTCTCCTGGAGGCGCTCAGTCAGACCCAGTGGTGACATATGGCAAGACGCTCCTCGGGGCGCGTATTGCTTGGGCCTCTCTCCTGGAGGCCCTCTGTCAGACCCAGTGTTGACATGTGGCAAGACACTCCTCCGGGCGCGTCTTGCTTGGGCTTCTCTCATGGAGGCCCTCAGTCAGACCCAGTGATGACAAGTGTCAAGACACTCCTCGGGGCGCGTCTTGCTTGGGCCTCTCTCCTGGAGGCGCTCAGTCAGACCCATTGTTGACATGTGGCAAGACGTTCCTCGGGGCGCTTCTTGATTGGGACTCTCTCCTGGAGGCGCTCAGTCAGACCCAGTGTTGACATGTGGCAAGACGCTCCTCGGGGCACGTCTTGCTTGGGTCTCTCTCCTGGAGGCGCTCAGTCAGACCCAGTGGTGACATGTGGCAAGACACTCCTCGGGGCGCGTCTTGCTTGGGCCTCTCTCCTGGAGGCCCTCTGTCAGACCCAGTGTTGACATGTGGCAAGACGCTCCTAGGGGCGCGTCTTGCTTGGGCCTCTCTCCTGGAGGCGCTCAGTCAGACCGAGTGCTGACATGTGGCAAGACGCTCCTCGGGGCACGTTTCTCTTGGGCCTCTCTCCTGGAGGCGCTCAGCCAGACCCAGTGGTGACATGTGGCTAGACGCTCCTCGGGGCACGTATTGCTTGGGCCTCTCTCCTGGAGGCCCTCTGTCAGACCCAGTGTTGACATGTGGCAAGACGCTCCTCGGGGCGCGTCTTGCTTGGGCCTCTCTCCTGGAGGCCCTCAATCAGACCCAGTGTTGACACGTGGCAAGACGCTCCTCGGGGCGCGTCTTGCTTGGGCCTCTCTCCTGGAGGCGCTCAGTCAGACCGAGTAGTGACATGTGGCATGACGCTCCTCGGGGCGCGTCTTGCTTGGGCCTCTCTCCTGGAGGCGCTCAGTCAGACCCATTGGTGACATGTGGCAAGACACTCCTCGGGGCGCGTATTGCTTGGGCCTCTCTCCTGGAGGCCCTCTGTCAGACACAGTGTTGACATGGGGCAAGACACTCCTCGGGGCGCGTCTTGCTTGGGCTTCTCTCATGGAGGCCCTCAGTCAGACCCAGTGTTGACAAGTGTCAAGACACTCCTCGGGGCGCGTCTTGCTTGGGCCTCTCTCCTGGAGGCGCTCAGTCAGACCCATTGTTGACATGTGGCAAGACGCTCCTCGGGGGGCGTCTTGCTTGGGCCTCTCTCCTGGAGTCGCTCAGTCAGACCCAGTGTTGACATGTGGCAAGACGCTCCTCGGGGCGCGTCTTGCTTGGGCCTCTCTCCAGGAGGCGCTCAGTCAGACCCAGTGTTGACATGTGGAAAGACGCTCCTCGGGGAACGTCTTGCTTGGGCCTCTCTCCTGGAGGCGCTCAGTCAGACCCAGTGTTGACATGTGGCAAGACGCTCCTCGGGGCGCGTCTTGCTTGGGCCTCTCTCCTGGAGGAGCTCAGTCAGACCCAGTGTTGACATGTGGCAAGACGCTCCTCGGGCAGCGTCTTACTTGGGCCTCTCTCCTGGAGGCGCTCAGTCAGACCCAGTGGTGACATGTGGCAAGACGCTCCTCGGGGCACGTATTGCTTGGGCCTCTCTCCTAGAGGCCCTCTGTCAGACCCAGTGTTGACATGTGGCAAGACGCTCCTCGGGGCGCGTCTTGCTTGGGCTTCTCTCATTGAGGCCCTCAGTCAGACCCAGTGTTGACAATTGTCAAGACGCTCATCGGGGCGCGTCTTGCTTGGGCCTCTCTCCTGGAGGCGCTCAGTCAGACCCATTGTTGACATGTGGCAAGACGCTCCTCGGGGGGCGTCTTACTTGGGCTTCGCTCCTGGAGGCCCTCAGTCAGACCCATTGTTGACATGTGGCAAGACGCTCCTCGGGGCGCTTCTTGCTTGGGCCTCTCTCCTGGAGGCGCTCAGTCAGACCCAGTGTTGACATGTGGCAAGACGCTCCTCGGGGCACGTCTTGCTTGGGCCTCTCACCTGGAGGCGCTCAGTCAGACCCAGTGTTGACATGTGGCAAGACGCTCCTCGGGGCGCGTCTTGCTTGGGCCTCTCTCCTGGAGGCGCTCAGTCAGACCCAGTGTTGACATGTGGCAAGACGCTCCTCGGGGCGCGTCTTGCTTGGGCCTCTCTCCTGGAGGCTCTCAGTCAGACCCAGTGGTGACATGTGGCAAGACGCTCCTCGGGGCACGTCTTGCTTGGGCCTCTCTCCTGGAGGCGCTCAGTCAGACCGAGTGCTGACATGTGGCAAGACGCACCTCGGGAAGCGTCATGCTTGGGCCTCTCTCCTGGAGGCGCAAAGTCAGACCCAGTGGTGACATGTGGCTAGACGCTCCTCGGGGCACGTATTGCTTGGGCCTCTCTCCTGGAGGCGCTCAGTCAGACCCAGTGTTGACATGTGGCAAGACGCTCCTCGGGGCGCGTCTTACTTGGGCCTCTCTCCTGGAGGCGCTCAGTCAGACCCAGTGTTGACATGTGGCAAGACACTCCTCCGGCCGCGTCTTGCTTGGGCCTCTCTCCTGTAGGCCCTCTGTCAGACCCAGTGTTGACATGTGGCAAGAAGCTCCTAGGGGCGCGTCTTGCTTGGCTCTCTCTCCTGGAGGCGCTCAGTCAGACCGAGTGCTGACATGTGGCAAGACGCTCCTCGGGGCGCGTCTTGCTTGGGCCTCTCTCCTGGAGGCCCTCAATCAGACCCAGTGTTGACATGTGGCACGATGCTCCTCGGGGCGCGTCTTGCTTGGGCCTCTCTCCTGGAGGCGCTCAGTCAGACCGAGTAGTGACATCTGGCATGACGCTCCTCGGGGCGCGTCTTGCTTGGGCCTCTCTCCTGGAGGCACTCAGTTAGACCCAGTGGTGACATGTGGCAAGACACTCGTCGGGGCGCGTCTTGCTTGGGCCTCTCTCCTGGAGGCCCGCAGTCAGACCGAGTGCTGACATGTGGCAAGACGCTCCTCGGGGCGCGTATTGCTTGGGCCTCTCTCCTGGAGGCGCTCAGTCAGACCGAGTTCTGACATGTGGCAAGACGCTCCTCGGGGCGTGTCTTTCTTGGGCCTCTCTCCTGGAGGCGCTCAGTCAGACCCATTGTTGACATGTGGCAAGACGCTCCTCGGGGCACGTCTTGCTTGGGCCTCTCTCCTGGAGGGCCTCAGTCAGACCCATTGTTGATATGTGGCAAGACGCTCCTCGGGGCGCTTCTTGCTTGGGCCTCTCTCCTGGAGGCGCTCAGTCAGACCCAGTGTTGACATGTGGCAAGACGCTCCTCGGGGCACGTCTTGCTTGGGCCTCTCTCCTGGAGGCGCTCAGTCAGACCCAGTGTTGATATGTGGCAAGACGCTCCTCGGAGCGCGTCTTGCTTGGGCCTCTCTCCTGGATGCGCTCAGTCAGACCCAGTGTTGACATGTGGCAAGATGCTCCTCGGGGCGCGTCTTACTTGGGCCTCTCTCCTGGAGGCGCTCAGTCAGACCCAGTGGTGACATGTGGCAAGACGCTCCTCGGGGCACGTATTGCTTGGGCCTCTCTCCTGGAGGCCCTCTGTCAGACCCAGTGTTTACATGTGGCAAGACGCTCCTCGGGGCGCGTCTTTTTTGAGCTTCTCTCATTGAGGCCCTCAGTCAGACCCAGTGTTGACATGTGTCAAGACGCTCCTCGGGGCGCGTCTTGCTTGGGCCTCTCTCCTGGAGGCGCTCAGTCAGACCCAGTGTTGACATGTGGCAAGACGCTCCTCGGGGCGCGTCTTGCTTGGGCCTCTCTCCTGGAGGCGCTCAGTCAGACCCAGTGTTGACATGTGGCAAGACACTCCTCGGGGCGCGTCTTGCTTGGGCCTCTCTCCTGGAGGCCCTCTGTCAGACCCAGTGTTGACATGTGGCAAGACGCTCCTAGGGGCGCGTCTTGCTTGGGCCTCTCTCCTGGAGGCGCTCAGTCAGACCCAGTGGTGACATATGGCAAGACGCTCCTCGGGGCGCATGTTGCTTGGGCCTCTCTCCTGGAGGCGCTCAGTCAGACCCATTGTTGACATGTGGCAAGACGCTCCTCGGGGCGCGTCTTGCTTGATCATCTCTCCTGGAGGCCCTCAGTCAGACCCATTGTTGACATGTGGCAAGACGCTCCTCTGGGCGCTTCTTGCTTGGGCCTCTCTCCTGGAGGCGCTCAGTCAGACCCAGTGTTGACATGTGGCAAGACGCTCCTCGGGGCACGCCTTGCTTGCGCCTCTCTCCTGGAGGCGCTCAGTCAGACCCAGTGTTGTCATGTGGCAAGACGCTCCTCGTGGCACGTCTTGCTTGGGCCTCTCTCCTGGAGGCGCTCAGTCAGACCCAGTGTTGACATGTGGCAAGATGCTCCTCGAGGCGCGTCTTACTTGGGCCTCTCTCCTGGAGGTGCTCAGTCAGACCCAGTGGTGACATGTTCCAAGACGCTCCTCGGGGCACGTATTGCTTGGGCCTCTCTCCTGGAGCACCTCTGTCAGACCCAGTGTTGACATGTGGCAAGACGCTCCTCGGGGCGCGTCTTGCTTGGGCTTCTCTCATTGAGGCCCTCAGTCAGACCCAGTGTTGACATGTGTCAAGACGCTCCTCGGGGCGCGTCTTGCTTGGGCCTCTCTCCTGGAGGCGCTCAGTCAGACCCAGTGTTGACATGTGGCAAGACGTTCCTCGGGGCGCGTCTTGCTTGGGCCTCTCTCCTGGAGGCCCTCTGTCAGACCGAGTGCTGACATGTGGCAAGACGCTCCTCGGGGCGCGTCTTGCTTGGGCCTCTCTCCTGGAGGCGCTCAGTCAGACCCAGTGGTGACATATGGCAAGACGCTCCTCGGGGCGTGTATTGCTTGGGCCTCTCTCCTGGAGGCCCTCTGTCAGACACAGTGTTGACATGTGGCAAGACACTCCTCGGGGCGCGTCTTGCTTGGGCTTCTCTCATGGAGGCCCTCAGTCAGACCCAGTGTTGACAAGTGTCAAGACACTCCTCGGGGCGCATCTTGCTTGGGCCTCTCTCCTGGAGGCGCTCAGTCAGACCCATTGTTGACAGGTGGCAAGACGCTCCTCGGGGGGCGTCTTGCTTGGGCCTCTCTCCTGGAGGCGCTCAGTCAGACCCAGTGTTGACATGTGGAAAGACGCTCCTCGGGGAACGTCTTGCTTGGGCCTCTCTCCTGGAGGCGCTCAGTCAGACCCAGTGTTGACATGTGGCAAGACGCTCCTCGGGGCGCGTCTTGCTTGGGCCTCTCTCCTGGAGGCGCTCAGTCAGACCCAGTGTTGACATGTGGCAAGACGCTCCTCGGGGCGCGTCTTACTTGGGCCTCTCTCCTGGAGGCGCTCAGTCAGACCCAGTGGTGACATGTGGCAAGACGCTCCTCGGGGCACGTATTGCTTGGGCCTCTCACCTGGAGGCCCTCTGTCAGACCCAGTGTTGACATGTGGCAAGACGCTCCTCGGGGAGCGTCTTGCTTGGGCTTCTCTCATTGAGGCCCTCAGTCAGACCCAGTGTTGACAATTGTCAAGACGCTCATCGGGGCGCGTCTTGCTTGGGCCTCTCTCCTGGAGGCGCTCAGTCAGACCCATTGTTGACATATGGCAAGACGCTCCTCGGGGGGCGTCTTGCTTGGGCTTCGCTCCTGGAGTCCCTCAGTCAGACCCATTGTTGACATGTGGCAATACGCTCCTCGGGGCGCTTCTTGCTTGGGCCTCTCTCCTGGAGGCGCTCAGTCAGACCCAGTGTTGACATGTGGCAAGACGCTCCTCGGGGCACGTCTTGCTTGGGCCTCTCTCCTGGAGGCGCTCAGTCAGACCCAGTGTTGACATGTGGCAAGACGCTCCTCGGGGCGCGTCTTGCTTGGGCCTCTCTCCTGGAGGCGCTCAGTCAGACCCAGTGTTGACATGTGGCAAGACGCTCCTCGGGGCGCGTCTTGCTTGGGCCTCTCTCCTGGAGGCTCTCAGTCAGACCCAGTGGTGACATGTGGCAAGACGCTCCTCGGGGCGCGTCTTGCTTGGGCCTCTCTCCTGGAGGCGCTCAGTCAGACCGAGTGCTGTCATGGGGCAAGGCGCTCCTCGGGGCACGTATTGCTTTGGCCTCTCTCCTGGAAGTGCTCAGTCAGACCCAGTGTTGACATGTCGCAAGACGCTCCTCGGGGCACGTCTTGCTTGGGCCTCTCTCCTGGAGGCGCTCAGTCAGACCGAGTGCTGACATGTGGCAAGACGCTCCTCGGGGCGCGTCATGCTTGGGCCTCTCTCCTGGCGGCGCTCAGTCAGACCCAGTGGTGACATGTGGCTAGACGCTCCTCGGGGCACGTATTGCTTGGGCCTCTCTCCTGGAGGCGCTCAGTCAGACCCAGTGTTGACATGTGGCAAGACGCTCCTCGGGGCGCGTCTTACTTGGGCCTCTCTCCTGGAGGCGCTCAGTCAGACCCAGTGGTGACATGTGGCAAGACGCTCCTCGGGGCACGTATTGCTTGGGCCTCTCTCCTGGAGGCCCTCTGTCAGACCCAGTGTTGACATGTGGCAAGACGCTTCTCGGGGCGCGTCTTGCTTGGGCTTCTCTCATTGAGGCCCTCAGTCAGACCCAGTTTTGACATGTGTCAAGACGCTCCTCGGGGCGCGTCTTGCTTGGGCCTCTCTCCTGGAGGCGCTCAGTCAGACCCAGTGTTGACATGTGGCAAGACACTCCTCGGGGCGCGTCTTGCTTGGGCCTCTCTCCTGGAGGCCCTCTGTCAGACCCAGTGTTGACATTTGGCAAGAAGCTCCTAGGGGCGCGTCTTGCTTGGCTCTCTCTCCTGGAGGCGCTCAGTCAGACCGAGTGCTGACATGTGGCAAGACGCTCCTCGGGGCGCGTCTTGCTTGGGCCTCTCTCCTGGAGGCGCTCAGTCAGACCCAGTGGTGACATATGGCAAGACGCTCCTCGGGGCGCGTATTGCTTGGGCCTCTCTCCTGGAGGCCCTCTGTCAGACCCAGTGTTGACATGTGGCAAGACACTCCTCGGGGCGCGTCTTGCTTGGGCTTCTCTCATGGAGGCCCTCAGTCAGACCCATTGTTGACATGTGGCAAGACGTTCCTCGGGGCGCTTCTTGATTGGGACTCTCTCCTGGAGGCGCTCAGTCAGACCCAGTGTTGACATGTGGCAAGACGCTCCTCGGGGCACGTCTTGCTTGGGTCTCTCTCCTGGAGGCGCTCAGTCAGACCCAGTGGTGACATGTGGCAAGACACTCCTCGGGGCGCGTCTTGCTTGGGCCTCTCTCCTGGAGGCCCTCTGTCAGACCCAGTGTTGACATGTGGCAAGACGCTCCTAGGGGCGCGTCTTGCTTGGGCCTCTCTCCTGGAGGCGCTCAGTCAGACCGAGTGCTGACATGTGGCAAGACGCTCCTCGGGGCACGTTTCTCTTGGGCCTCTCTCCTGGAGGCGCTCAGCCAGACCCAGTGGTGACATGTGGCTAGACGCTCCTCGGGGCACGTATTGCTTGGGCCTCTCTCCTGGAGGCCCTCTGTCAGACCCAGTGTTGACATGTGGCAAGACGCTCCTCGGGGCGCGTCTTGCTTGGGCCTCTCTCCTGGAGGCCCTCAATCAGACCCAGTGTTGACACGTGGCAAGACGCTCCTCGGGGCGCGTCTTGCTTGGGCCTCTCTCCTGGAGGCGCTCAGTCAGACCGAGTAGTGACATGTGGCATGACGCTCCTCGGGGCGCGTCTTGCTTGGGCCTCTCTCCTGGAGGCGCTCAGTCAGACCCATTGGTGACATGTGGCAAGACACTCCTCGGGGCGCGTATTGCTTGGGCCTCTCTCCTGGAGGCCCTCTGTCAGACACAGTGTTGACATGTGGCAAGACACTCCTCGGGGCGCGTCTTGCTTGGGCTTCTCTCATGGAGGCCCTCAGTCAGACCCAGTGTTGACAAGTGTCAAGACACTCCTCGGGGCGCGTCTTGCTTGGGCCTCTCTCCTGGAGGCGCTCAGTCAGACCCATTGTTGACATGTGGCAAGACGCTCCTCGGGGGGCGTCTTGCTTGGGCCTCTCTCCTGGAGGCGCTCAGTCAGACCCAGTGTTGACATGTGGCAAGACGCTCCTCGGGGCGCGTCTTGCTTGGGCCTCTCTCCAGGAGGCGCTCAGTCAGACCCAGTGTTGACATGTGGAAAGACGCTCCTCGGGGAACGTCTTGCTTGGGCCTCTCTCCTGGAGGCGCTCAGTCAGACCCAGTGTTGACATGTGGCAAGACGCTCCTCGGGGCGCGTCTTGCTTGGGCCTCTCTCCTGGAGGAGCTCAGTCAGACCCAGTGTTGACATGTGGCAAGACGCTCCTCGGGCAGCGTCTTACTTGGGCCTCTCTCCTGGAGGCGCTCAGTCAGACCCAGTGGTGACATGTGGCAAGACGCTCCTCGGGGCACGTATTGCTTGGGCCTCTCTCCTAGAGGCCCTCTGTCAGACCCAGTGTTGACATGTGGCAAGACGCTCCTCGGGGCGCGTCTTGCTTGGGCTTCTCTCATTGAGGCCCTCAGTCAGACCCAGTGTTGACAATTGTCAAGACGCTCATCGGGGCGCGTCTTGCTTGGGCCTCTCTCCTGGAGGCGCTCAGTCAGACCCATTGTTGACATGTGGCAAGACGCTCCTCGGGGGGCGTCTTACTTGGGCTTCGCTCCTGGAGGCCCTCAGTCAGACCCATTGTTGACATGTGGCAAGACGCTCCTCGGGGCGCTTCTTGCTTGGGCCTCTCTCCTGGAGGCGCTCAGTCAGACCCAGTGTTGACATGTGGCAAGACGCTCCTCGGGGCACGTCTTGCTTGGGCCTCTCACCTGGAGGCGCTCAGTCAGACCCAGTGTTGACATGTGGCAAGACGCTCCTCGGGGCGCGTCTTGCTTGGGCCTCTCTCCTGGAGGCGCTCAGTCAGACCCAGTGTTGACATGTGGCAAGACGCTCCTCGGGGCGCGTCTTGCTTGGGCCTCTCTCCTGGAGGCTCTCAGTCAGACCCAGTGGTGACATGTGGCAAGACGCTCCTCGGGGCGCGTCTTGCTTGGGCCTCTCTCCTGGAGGCGCTCAGTCAGACCGAGTGCTGACATGTGGCAAGGCGCTCCTCGGGGCACGTATTGCTTGGGCCTCTCTCCTGGAGGCGCTCAGTCAGACCCAGTGTTGACATGTGGCAAGACGCTCCTCGGGGCACGTCTTGCTGGGCCTCTCTCCTGGAGGCGCTCAGTCAGACCGAGTGCTGACATGTGGCAAGACGCACCTCGGGAAGCGTCATGCTTGGGCCTCTCTCCTGGAGGCGCAAAGTCAGACCCAGTGGTGACATGTGGCTAGACGCTCCTCGGGGCACGTATTGCTTGGGCCTCTCTCCTGGAGGCGCTCAGTCAGACCCAGTGTTGACATGTGGCAAGACGCTCCTCGGGGCGCGTCTTACTTGGGCCTCTCTCCTGGAGGCGCTCAGTCAGACCCAGTGTTGACATGTGGCAAGACACTCCTCCGGCCGCGTCTTGCTTGGGCCTCTCTCCTGTAGGCCCTCTGTCAGACCCAGTGTTGACATGTGGCAAGAAGCTCCTAGGGGCGCGTCTTGCTTGGCTCTCTCTCCTGGAGGCGCTCAGTCAGACCGAGTGCTGACATGTGGCAAGACGCTCCTCGGGGCGCGTCTTGCTTGGGCCTCTCTCCTGGAGGCCCTCAATCAGACCCAGTGTTGACATGTGGCACGATGCTCCTCGGGGCGCGTCTTGCTTGGGCCTCTCTCCTGGAGGCGCTCAGTCAGACCGAGTAGTGACATCTGGCATGACGCTCCTCGGGGCGCGTCTTGCTTGGGCCTCTCTCCTGGAGGCACTCAGTCAGACCCAGTGGTGACATGTGGCAAGACACTCGTCGGGGCGCGTCTTGCTTGGGCCTCTCTCCTGGAGGCCCGCAGTCAGACCGAGTGCTGACATGTGGCAAGACGCTCCTCGGGGCGCGTATTGCTTGGGCCTCTCTCCTGGAGGCGCTCAGTCAGACCGAGTTCTGACATGTGGCAAGACGCTCCTCGGGGCGTGTCTTGCTTGGGCCTCTCTCCTGGAGGCGCTCAGTCAGACCCATTGTTGACATGTGGCAAGACGCTCCTCGGGGCACGTCTTGCTTGGGCCTCTCTCCTGGAGGGGCTCAGTCAGACCCATTGTTGATATGTGGCAAGACGCTCCTCGGGGCGCTTCTTGCTTGGGCCTCTCTCCTGGAGGCGCTCAGTCAGACCCAGTGTTGACATGTGGCAAGACGCTCCTCGGAGCGCGTCTTGCTTGGGCCTCTCTCCTGGATGCGCTCAGTCAGACCCAGTGTTGACATGTGGCAAGATGCTCCTCGGGGCGCGTCTTACTTGGGCCTCTCTCCTGGAGGCGCTCAGTCAGACCCAGTGGTGACATGTGGCAAGACGCTCCTCGGGGCACGTATTGCTTGGGCCTCTCTCCTGGAGGCCCTCTGTCAGACCCAGTGTTTACATGTGGCAAGACGCTCCTCGGGGCGCGTCTTTTTTGAGCTTCTCTCATTGAGGCCCTCAGTCAGACCCAGTGTTGACATGTGTCAAGACGCTCCTCGGGGCGCGTCTTGCTTGGGCCTCTCTCCTGGAGGCGCTCAGTCAGACCCAGTGTTGACATGTGGCAAGACACTCCTCGGGGCGCGTCTTGCTTGGGCCTCTCTCCTGGAGGCCCTCTGTCAGACCCAGTGTACATGTGGCAAGACGCTCCTAGGGGCGCGTCTTGCTTGGGCCTCTCTCCTGGAGGCGCTCAGTCAGACCCAGTGGTGACATATGGCAAGACGCTCCTCGGGGCGCGTCTTGCTTGGGCCTCTCTCCTGGAGGCGCTCAGTCAGACCCATTGTTGACATGTGGCAAGACGCTCCTCGGGGCGCGTCTTGCTTGGGCTTCTCTCCTGGAGGCCCTCAGTCAGACCCATTGTTGACATGTGGCAAGACGCTCCTCTGGGCGCTTCTTGCTTGGGCCTCTCTCCTGGAGGCGCTCAGTCAGACCCAGTGTTGAAATGTGGCAAGACGCTCCTCGGGGCACGCCTTGCTTGCGCCTCTCTCCTGGAGGCGCTCAGTCAGACCCAGTGTTGTCATGTGGCAAGACGTTCGTCGTGGCACGTCTTGCTTGGGCCTCTCTCCTGGAGGCGCTCAGTCAGACCCAGTGTTGACATGTGGCAAGATGCTCCTCGAGGCGCGTCTTACTTGGGCCTCTCTCCTGGAGGTGCTCAGTCAGACCCAGTGGTGACATGTTCCAAGACGCTCCTCGGGGCAAGTATTGCTTGGGCCTCTCTCCTGGAGAACCTCTGTCAGACCCAGTGTTGACATGTGGCAAGACGCTCCTCGGGGCGCGTCTTGCTTGGGCTTCTCTCATTGAGGCCCTCAGTCAGACCCAGTGTTGACATGTGTCAAGACGCTCCTCGGGGCGCGTCTTGCTTGGGCCTCTCTCCTGGAGGCGCTCAGTCAGACCCAGTGTTGACATGTGGCAAGACGTTCCTCGGGGCGCGTCTTGCTTGGGCCCCTCTCCTGGAGGCCCTCTGTCAGACCGAGTGCTGATATGTGGCAAGACGCTCCTCGGGGCGCGTCTTGCTTGGGCCTCTCTCCTGGAGGCGCTCAGTCAGACCCAGTGGTGACATATGGCAAGACGCTCCTTGGGGCGCGTATTGCTTGGGCCTCTCTCCTGGAGGCCCTCTGTCAGACACAATGTTGACATGTGGCAAGACACTCCTCGGGGCGCGTCTTGCTTGGGCTTCTCTCATGGAGGCCCTCAGTCAGACCCAGTGTTGACAAGTGTCAAGACACTCCTCGGGGCGCGTCTTGCTTGGGCCTCTCTCCTGGAGGCGCTCAGTCAGACCCAGTGTTGACATGTGGCAAGACGCTCCTCGGGGCGCGTCTTGCTTGGGCCTCTCTCCTGGAGGCGCTCAGTCAGACCCAGTGTTGACATGTGGAAAGACGCTCCTCGGGGGGCGTCTTGCTTGGGCCTCTCTCCTGGAGGCGCTCAGTCAGACCCAGTGTTGACATGTGGCAAGACGCTCCTCGGGGCGCGTCTTGCTTGGGCCTCTCTCCTGGAGGCGCTCAGTCAGACCCAGTGTTGACATGTGGAAAGACGCTCCTCGGGGAACGTCTTGCTTGGGCCTCTCTCCTGGAGGCGCTCAGTCAGACCCAGTGTTGACATTTGGCAAGACGCTCCTCGGGGCGCGTCTTGCTTGGGCCTCTCTCCTGGAGGCGCTCATTCAGACCCAGTGTTGACATGTTGCAAGACGCTCCTCGGGGCGCGTCTTACTTGGGCCTCTCTCCTGGAGGCTCTCAGTCAGACCCAGTGGTGACATGTGGCAAGACGCTCCTCGGGGCGCGTCTTGCTTGGGCCTCTCTCCTGGAGGCGCTCAGTCAGACCGAGTGCTGACATGTGGCAAGGCGCTCCTCGGGGCACGTATTGCTTGGGCCTCTCTCCTGGAGGCGCTCAGTCAGACCCAGTGTTGACATGTGGCAAGACGCTCCTCGGGGCACGTCTTGCTTGGGCCTCTCTCCTGGAGGCGCTCAGTCAGACCGAGTGCTGACATGTGGCAAGACGCTCCTCGGGGCGCGTCATGCTTGGGCCTCTCTCCTGGAGGCGCTCAGTCAGACCCAGTGGTGACATGTGGCTAGACGCTCCTCGGGGCACGTATTGCTTGGGCCTCTCTCCTGGAGGCGCTCAGTCAGACCCAGTGTTGACATGTGGAAAGACGCTCCTCGGGGCGCGTCTTACTTGGGCCTCTCTCCTGGAGGCGCTCAGTCAGACCCAGTGGTGACATGTGGCAAGACGCTCCTCGGGGCACGTATTGCTTGGGCCTCTCTCCTGGAGGCCCTCTGTCAGACCCAGTGTTGACATGTGGCAAGACGCTCCTCGGTGCGCGTCTTGCTTGGGCCTCTCTCCTGGAGGCGCTCAGTCAGACCCAGTGTTGACATGTGGCAAGACGCTCCTCGGGGCGCGTCTTACTTGGGCCTCTCTCCTGGAGGCGCTCAGTCAGACCCAGTGTTGACATGTGGCAAGACGCTCCTCGGGGCACGTCTTGCTTGGGCCTCTCTCCTGGAGGCGCTCAGTCAGACCCAGTGTTGACATGTGGCAAGACGCTCCTCGGGGCGCGTCTTGCTTGGGCCTCTCTCCTGGAGGCGCTCAGTCAGACCCAGTGTTGACATGTGGCAAGACGCTCCTCGGGGCGCGTATTGCTTGGGCCTCTCTCCTGGAGGCTCTCAGTCAGACCCAGTGGTGACATGTGGCAAGACGCTCCTCGGGGCGCGTCTTGCTTGGGCCTCTCTCCTGGAGGCGCTCAGTCAGACCGAGTGCTGACATGTGGCAAGGCGCTCCTCGGGGCACGTATTGCTTGGGCCTCTCTCCTGGAGGCGCTCAGTCAGACCCAGTGTTGACATGTGGCAAGACGCTCCTCGGGGCACGTCTTGCATGGGCCTCTCTCCTGGAGGCGCTCAGTCAGACCGAGTGCTGACATGTGGAAAGACGCACCTCGGGGCGCGTCTTGCTTGGGCTTCTCTCATTGAGGCCCTCAGTCAGACCCAGTGTTGACATGTGTCAAGACGCTCCTCGGGGCGCGTCCTGCTTGGGCCTCTCTCCTGGAGGCGCTCAGTCAGACCCAGTGTTGACATGTGGCAAGACACTCCTCGAGCGCGTCTTGCTTGGGCCTCTCTCCTGGAGGCCCTCTGTCAGACCCAGTGTTGACATGTGGAAAGAAGCTCCTAGGGGCGCGTCTTGCTTGGCTCTCTCTCCTGGAGGCGCTCAGTCAGACCGAGTGCTGACATGTGGCAAGACGCTCCTCGGGGCGCGTCTTGCTTGGGCCTCTCTCCTGGAGGCGCTCAGTCAGACCCAGTGGTGACATATGGCAAGACGCTCCTCGGGGCGTGTATTGCTTGGGCCTCTCTCCTGGAGGCCCTCTGTCAGACCCAGTGTTGACATGTGGCAAGACACTCCTCGGGGCGCGTCTTGCTTGGGCTTCTCTCATGGAGGCCCTCAGTCAGACCAAGTGTTGACAAGTGTCAAGACACTCCTCGGGGCGCGTCTTGCTTGGGCCTCTCTCCTGGAGGCGCTCAGTCAGACCCATTGTTGACATGTGGCAAGATGCTCCTCGGGGCGCTTCTTGCTTGGGCCTCTCTCCTGGAGGCGCTCAGTCAGACCCAGTGTTACATGTGGCAAGACGCTCCTCGGGGCACGTCTTGCTTGGGCCTCTCTCCTGGAGGCGCTCAGTCAGACCCAGTGGTGACATGTGGCAAGACACTCCTCGGGGCGCGTCTTGCTTGGGCCTCTCTCCTGGAGGCGCTCAGTCAGACCGAGTGCTGACATGTTGCAAGACGCTCCTCGGGGCACGTATTGCTTGGGCCTCTCTCCTGGAGGCCCTCTGTCAGACCCAGTGTTGACATGTGGCAAGACGCTTCTCGGGGCGCGTCTTGCTTGGGCTTCTCTCATTGAGGCCCTCATTCAGACCCAGTGTTGACATGTGTCAAGACGCTCCTCGGGGTGCGTCTTGCTTGGGCCTCTCTCCTGGAGGCGCTCAGTCAGACCCAGTGTTGACATGTGGCAAGACACTCCTCGGGGCGCGTCTTGCTTGGGCCTCTCTCCTGGAGGCCCTCTGTCAGACCCAGTGTTGACATTTGGCAAGAAGCTCCTAGGGGCGCGTCTTGCTTGGCTCTCTCTCCTGGAGGCGCTCAGTCAGACCGAGTGCTGACATGTGGCAAGACGCTCCTCGGGGTGCGTCTTGCTTGGGCCTCTCTCCTGGAGGCGCTCAGTCAGACCCAGTGGTGACATATGGCAAGACGCTCCTCCGGGCGCGTATTGCTTGGGCCTCTCTCCTGGAGGCCCTCTGTCAGACCCAGTGTTGACATGTGGCAAGACACTCCTCGGGGCGCGTCTTGCTTGGGCTTCTCTCATGTAGGCCCTCAGTCAGACCCAGTGTTGACAATTGTCAAGACACTCTTCGGGGCACGTCTTGCTTGGGCCTCTCTCCTGGAGGCTCTCTGTCAGACCCAGTGGTGACATGTGGCAAGACGCTCCTCGGGGCGCATCTTGCTTGGGCCTCTCTCCTGGAGGCGCTCAGTCAGACCGAGTGCTGACATGTGGCAAGACGCTCCTCGGGGCACGTCTTGCTTGGGCATCTCTCCTGGAGGCGCTCAGCCAGACCCAGTGGTGACATGTGGCTAGACGGTCCTCGGGGCACGTATTGCTTGGGCCTCTCTCCTGGAGGCCCTCTGTCAGACCCAGTGTTGACATGTGGCAAGACGCTCCTCGGGGCGCGTCTTGCTTGGGCCTCTCTCCTGGAGGCCCTCAATCAGACCCAGTGTTGACACGTGGACAGACACTCCTCGGGGCGCGTATTGCTTGGGCCTCTCTCCTGGAGGCCCTCTGCCAGACACAGTGTTGACATGTGGCAAGACACTCCTCGGGGCGCATCTTGCTTGGGCTTCTCTCATGGAGGCCCTCAGTCAGACCCAGTGTTGACAAGTGTCAAGACACTCCTCGGGGCGCGTCTTGCTTGGGCCTCTCTCCTGGAGGCGCTCAGTCAGACCCATTGTTGACATGTGGCAAGACGCTCCTCGGGGGGCGTCTTGCTTGGGCCTCTCTCCTGGAGGCGCTCAGTCAGACCCAGTGTTGACATGTGGCAAGACGCTCGTCGGGGCGCGTCTTGCTTGGGCCTCTCTCCTGGAGGCGCTCAGTCAGACCCAGTGTTGACATGTGGAAAGACGCTCCTCGGGGAACGTCTTGCTTGGGCCTCTTTCCTGGAGGCGCTCAGTCAGACCCAGTGTTGACATGTGGCAAGACGCTCCTCGGGGCGCGTCTTGCTTGGGCCTCTCTCCTGGAGGCGCTCAGTAAGACCCAGTGTTGACATGTGGCAAGTCGCTCCTCGGGGCGCGTCTTACTTGGGCCTCTCTCCTGGAGGCGCTCAGTCAGACCCAGTGGTGACATGTGGCAAGACGCTCCTCGGGGCACGTATTGCTTGGGCCTCTCTCCTGGAGGCCCTCTGTCAGACCCAATGTTGACATGTGGCAAGACGCTCCTCGGGGCGCGTCTTGCTTGGGCTTCTCTCATTGAGGCCCTCAGTCAGACCCAGTGTTGACAATTGTCAAGACGCTCATCGGGGCGCGTCTTGCTTGGGCCTCTCTCCTGGAGGCGCTCAGTCAGACCCATTGTTGACATGTGGCAAGACGCTCCTCGGGGGGCGTCTTACTTGGGCTTCGCTCCTGGAGGCCCTCAGTCAGACCCATTGTTAACATGTGGCAAGACGCTCCTCGGGGCGCTTCTTGCTTGGGCCTCTCTCCTGGAGGCGCTCAGTCAGACCCAGTGTTGACATGTGGCAAGACGCTCCTCGGGGCACGTCTTGCTTGGGCCTCTCTCCTGGAGGCGCTCAGTCAGACCCAGTGTTGACATGTGGCAAGACGCTCCTCGGGGCGCGTCTTGCTTGGGCCTCTCTCCTGGAGGCGCTCAGTCAGACCCAGTGTTGACATGTGGCAAGACGCTCCTCGGGGCGCGTCTTGCTTGGGCCTCTCTCCTGGAGGCTCTCAGTCAGACCCAGTGGTGACATGTGGCAAGACGCTCCTCGGGGCGCGTCTTGCTTGGGCCTCTCTCCTGGAGGCGCTCAGTCAGACCAAGTGCTGACATGTGGCAAGGCGCTCCTCGGGGCACGTATTGCTTGGGCCTCTCTCCTTGAGGCGCTCAGTCAGACCCAGTGTTGACATGTGGCAAGACGCTCCTCGGGGCACGTCTTGCATGGGCCTCTCTCCTGGAGGCGCTCAGTCAGACCGAGTGCTGACATATGGAAAGACGCACCTCGGGGCGCGTCTTGCTTGGGCTTCTCTCATTGAGGCCCTCAGTCAGACCCAGTGTTGACATGTGTCAAGACGCTCCTCGGGGCGCGTCTTGCTTGGGCCTCTCTCCTGGAGGCGCTCAGTCAGACCCAGTGTTGACATGTGGCAAGACACTCCTCGGGGCGCGTCTTGCTTGGGCCTCTCTCCTGGAGGCCCTCTGTCAGACCCAGTGTTGACATGTGGCAAGACACTCCTCGGGGCGCGTCTTGCTTGGGCTTCTCTCATGGAGGCCCTCAGTCAGACAGTGTGTTGACAAGTGTCAAGACACTCCTCGGGGCGCGTCTTGCTTGGGCCTCTCTCCTGGAGGCGCTCAGTCAGACCCATTGTTGACATGTGGCAAGACGCTCCTCGGGGCGCTTCTTGCTTGGGCCTCTCTCCTGGAGGCGCTCAGTCAGACCCAGTGTTACATGTGGCAAGACGCTCCTCGGGGCACGTCTTGCTTGGGCCTCTCTCCTGGAGGCGCTCAGTCAGACCCAGTGGTGACATGTGGCAAGACACTCCTCGGGGCGCGTCTTGCTTGGGCCTCTCTTCTGGAGGCCCTCTGTCAGACCCAGTGTTGACATGTGGCAAGACGCTCCTAGGGGCGCGTCTTGCTTGGGCCTCTCTCCTGGAGGCGCTCAGTCAGACCGAGTGCTGACATGTGGCAAGACGCTCCTCGGTGCGCGTCTTGCTAGGGCCTCTCTCCTGGAGGCGCTCAGTCAGACCCAGTGTTGACATGTGGCAAGACGCTCCTCGGTGCGCGTCTTGCTTGGGCCTCTCTCCTGGAGGCGCTCAGTCAGACCCAGTGTTGACATGTGGCAAGACGCTCCTCGGGGCGCGTCTTACTTGGGCCTCTCTCCTGGAGGCTCTCAGTCAGACCCAGTGGTGACATGTGGCAAGACGCTCCTCGGGGCGCGTCTTGCTTGGGCCTCTCTCCTGGAGGCGCTCAGTCAGACCGAGTGCTGACATGTGGCAAGACGCTCCTCGGGGCACGTCTTGCTTGGGCCTCTCTCCTGGAGGCGCTCAGCCAGACCCAGTGGTGACATGTGGCTAGACGCTCCTCGGGGCACGTATTGCTTGGGCCTCTCTCCTGGAGGCCCCCTGTCAGACCCAGTGTTGACATGTGGCAAGACGCTCCTCGGGCCGCGTCTTGCTTGGGCCTCTCTCCTGGAGGCCCTCAATCAGACCCAGTGTTGACACGTGGCAAGACGCTCCTCGGGGCGCGTCTTGCTTGGGCCTCTCTCCTGGAGGCGCTCAGTCAGACCGAGTAGTGACATGTGGCATGACGCTCCTCGGGGCGCGTCTTGCTTTGGCCTCTCTCCTGGAGGCGCTCAGTCAGACCCAGTGTTAACATGTGGCAAGACACTCCTCGGGGCGCGTCTTGCTTGGGCCTCTCTCCTGGAGGCCCGCTGTCAGACCCAGTGTTGACATGTGGCAAGACGCTCCTAGGGGCGCGTCTTGCTTGGGCCTCTCTCCTGGAGGCGCTCAGTCAGACCCAGTGGTGACATATGGCAAGACGCTCCTCGGGGCGCGTGTTGCTTGGGCCTCTCTCCTGGAGGCGCTCAGTCAGACCCAGTGTTGACATGTGGCAAGATGCTCCTCGGGGAACGTCTTGCTTGGGCCTCTCTCCTGGAGGAGCTCAGTCAGACCGAGTGCTGACATGTGGCAAGACGCTCCTCGGGGCGCGTCTTGCTTGGGCCTCTCTCCTGGAGGCGCTCAGTCAGACCCAGTGGTGACATATGGCAAGACGCTCCTCGGGGCGCTTCTTGCTTGGGCCTCTCTTCTGGAGGCGCTCAGTCAGACCCAGTGTTGACCTGTGGCAAGACGCTCCTCGGGGCACGTCTTGCTTGGGCCTCTCTCCTGGAGGCGCTCAGTAAGACCCAGTGTTGACATGTGGCAAGACGCTCCTCGGGGCGCGTCTTACTTGGGCCTCTCTCCTGGAGGCCCTCTGTCAGACCCAGTGTTGACATGTGGCAAGACGCTCCTCGTGGCGCGTCTTGCTTGGGCTTCTCTCATTCAGGCCCTCAGTCAGACCCAGTGTTGACATGTGTCAAGACGCTCCTCGGGGCGCGTCTTGCTTGGGCCTCTCTCCTGGAGGCGCTCAGTCAGACCCAGTGTTGACATGTGGCAAGACGCTCCTAGGGCCGCGTCTTGCTTGGCTCTCTCTCCTGGAGGTGCTCAGTCAGACCGAGTTCTGACATGTGGCACGACGCTCCTCGGGGCGCGTCTTGCTTGGGCCTCTCTCCTGGAGGCGCTCTGTCAGACACAGTGTTGACATGTGGCAAGACACTCCTCGGGGCGCGTCTTGCTTGGGCTTCTCTCCTGGAAGCCCTCAGTCAGACCCAGTGTTGACAAGTGTCAAGACACTCCTCGGGGCGCGTCCTGCTTGGGCCTCTCTCCTGGAGGTGCTCAGTCAGACCCATTGTTGACATGTGGCAAGACGCTCCTCGGGGGGCGTCTTGCTTGGGCCTCTCTCCTGGAGGCGCTCAGTCAGACCCAGTGTTGACATGTGGCAAGACGCTTCTCGGGCCGCGTCTTGCTTGGGCTTCTCTCATTGAGGCCCTCAGTCAGACCCAGTGTTGACATGTGTCAAGACGCTCCTCGGGGCGCGTCTTGCTTGGGCCTCTCTCCTGCAGGCGCTCAGTCAGACCCAGTGTTGACATGTGGCAAGACGCTCCTCGGGGGGCGTCTTACTTGGGCTTCGCTCCTGGAGGCCCTCAGTCAGACCCATTGTTAACATGTGGCAAGACGCTCCTCGGGGCGCTTCTTGCTTGGGCCTCTCTCCTGGAGGCGCTCAGTCAGACCCAGTGTTGACATGTGGCAAGACGCTCCTCGGGGCACGTCTTGCTTGGGCCTCTCTCCTGGAGGCGCTCAGTCAGACCCAGTGTTGACATGTGGCAAGACGCTCCTCGGGGCGCGTCTTGCTTGGGCCTCTCTCCTGGAGGCGCTCAGTCAGACCCAGTGTTGACATGTGGCAAGACGCTCCTCGGGGCGCGTCTTGCTTGGGCCTCTCTCCTGGAGGCTCTCAGTCAGACCCAGTGGTGACATGTGGCAAGACGCTCCTCGGGGCGCGTCTTGCTTGGGCCTCTCTCCTGGAGGCGCTCAGTCAGACCGAGTGCTGACATGTGGCAAGGCGCTCCTCGGGGCACGTATTGCTTGGGCCTCTCTCCTTGAGGCGCTCAGTCAGACCCAGTGTTGACATGTGGCAAGACGCTCCTCGGGGCACGTCTTGCATGGGCCTCTCTCCTGGAGGCGCTCAGTCAGACCGAGTGCTGACATATGGAAAGACGCACCTCGGGGCGCGTCTTGCTTGGGCTTCTCTCATTGAGGCCCTCAGTCAGACCCAGTGTTGACATGTGTCAAGACGCTCCTCGGGGCGCGTCTTGCTTGGGCCTCTCTCCTGGAGGCGCTCAGTCAGACCCAGTGTTGACATGTGGCAAGACACTCCTCGGGGCGCGTCTTGCTTGGGCCTCTCTCCTGGAGGCCCTCTGTCAGACCCAGTGTTGACATTTGGCAAGAAGCTCCTAGGGGCGCGTCTTGCTTGGCTCTCTCTCCTGGAGGCGCTCAGTCAGACCGAGTGCTGACATGTGGCAAGACGCTCCTCGGGGCGCGTCTTGCTTGGGCCTCTCTCCTGGAGGCGCTCAGTCAGACCCAGTGGTGACATATGGCAAGACGCTCCTCGGGGCGCGTATTGCTTGGGCCTCTCTCCTGGAGGCCCTCTGTCAGACCCAGTGTTGACATGTGGCAAGACACTCCTCGGGGCGCGTCTTGCTTGGGCTTCTCTCATGGAGGCCCTCAGTCAGACAGTGTGTTGACAAGTGTCAAGACACTCCTCGGGGCGCGTCTTGCTTGGGCCTCTCTCCTGGAGGCGCTCAGTCAGACCCATTGTTGACATGTGGCAAGACGCTCCTCGGGGCGCTTCTTGCTTGGGCCTCTCTCCTGGAGGCGCTCAGTCAGACCCAGTGTTACATGTGGCAAGACGCTCCTCGGGGCACGTCTTGCTTGGGCCTCTCTCCTGGAGGCGCTCAGTCAGACCCAGTGGTGACATGTGGCAAGACACTCCTCGGGGCGCGTCTTGCTTGGGCCTCTCTCCTGGAGGCCCTCTGTCAGACCCAGTGTTGACATGTGGCAAGACGCTCCTAGGGGCGCGTCTTGCTTGGGCCTCTCTCCTGGAGGCGCTCAGTCAGACCGAGTGCTGACATGTGGCAAGACGCTCCTCGGTGCGCGTCTTGCTAGGGCCTCTCTCCTGGAGGCGCTCAGTCAGACCCAGTGTTGACATGTGGCAAGACGCTCCTCGGTGCGCGTCTTGCTTGGGCCTCTCTCCTGGAGGCGCTCAGTCAGACCCAGTGTTGACATGTGGCAAGACGCTCCTCGGGGCGCGTCTTACTTGGGCCTCTCTCCTGGAGGCGCTCAGTCAGACCCAGTGTTGACATGTGGCAAGACGCTCCTCGGGGCGCGTCTTGCTTGGGCCTCTCTCCTGGAGGCTCTCAGTCAGACCCAGTGGTGACATGTGGACAGACACTCCTCGGGGCGCGTATTGCTTGGGCCTCTCTCCTGGAGGCCCTCTGCCAGACACAGTGTTGACATGTGGCAAGACACTCCTCGGGGCGCATCTTGCTTGGGCTTCTCTCATGGAGGCCCTCAGTCAGACCCAGTGTTGACAAGTGTCAAGACACTCCTCGGGGCGCGTCTTGCTTGGGCCTCTCTCCTGGAGGCGCTCAGTCAGACCCATTGTTGACATGTGGCAAGACGCTCCTCGGGGGGCGTCTTGCTTGGGCCTCTCTCCTGGAGGCGCTCAGTCAGACCCAGTGTTGACATGTGGCAAGACGCTCCTCGGGGCACGTCTTGCATGGGCCTCTCTCCTGGAGGCGCTCAGTCAGACCGAGTGCTGACATGTGGAAAGACGCACCTCGGGGCGCGTCTTGCTTGGGCTTCTCTCATTGAGGCCCTCAGTCAGACCCAGTGTTGACATGTGTCAAGACGCTCCTCGGGGCGCGTCCTGCTTGGGCCTCTCTCCTGGAGGCGCTCAGTCAGACCCAGTGTTGACATGTGGCAAGACACTCCTCGGGCGCGTCTTGCTTGGGCCTCTCTCCTGGAGGCCCTCTGTAAGACCCAGTGTTGACATGTGGAAAGAAGCTCCTAGGGGCGCGTCTTGCTTGGCTCTCTCTCCTGGAGGCGCTCAGTCAGACCGAGTGCTGACATGTGGCAAGACGCTCCTCGGGGCGCGTCTTGCTTGGGCCTCTCTCCTGGAGGCACTCAGTCAGACCCAGTGGTGACATATGGCAAGACGCTCCTCGGGGCGTGTATTGCTTGGGCCTCTCTCCTGGAGGACCTCTGTCAGACCCAGTGTTGACATGTGTCAAGACACTCCTCGGGGCGCGTCTTGCTTGGGCTTCTCTCATGGAGGCCCTCAGTCAGACCAAGTGTTGACAAGTGTCAAGACACTCCTCGGGGCGCGTCTTGCTTGGGCCTCTCTCCTGGAGGCGCTCAGTCAGACCCATTGTTGACATGTGGCAAGATGCTCCTCGGGGCGCTTCTTGCTTGGGCCTCTCTCCTGGAGGCGCTCAGTCAGACCCAGTGTTACATGTGGCAAGACGCTCCTCGGGGCACGTCTTGCTTGGGCCTCTCTCCTGGAGGCGCTCAGTCAGACCCAGTGGTGACATGTGGCAAGACACTCCTCGGGGCGCGTCTTGCTTGGGCCTCTCTCCTGGAGGCGCTCAGTCAGACCGAGTGCTGACATGTTGCAAGACGCTCCTCGGGGCACGTATTGCTTGGGCCTCTCTCCTGGAGGCCCTCTGTCAGACCCAGTGTTGACATGTGGCAAGACGCTTCTCGGGGCGCGTCTTGCTTGGGCTTCTCTCATTGAGGCCCTCATTCAGACCCAGTGTTGACATGTGTCAAGACGCTCCTCGGGGTGCGTCTTGCTTGGGCCTCTCTCCTGGAGGCGCTCAGTCAGACCCAGTGTTGACATGTGGCAAGACACTCCTCGGGGCGCGTCTTGCTTGGGCCTCTCTCCTGGAGGCCCTCTGTCAGACCCAGTGTTGACATTTGGCAAGAAGCTCCTAGGGGCGCGTCTTGCTTGGCTCTCTCTCCTGGAGGCGCTCAGTCAGACCGAGTGCTGACATGTGGCAAGACGCTCCTCGGGGCGCGTCTTGCTTGGGCCTCTCTCCTGGAGGCGCTCAGTCAGACCCAGTGGTGACATATGGCAAGACGCTCCTCGGGGCGCGTATTGCTTGGGCCTCTCTCCTGGAGGCCCTCTGTCAGACCCAGTGTTGACATGTGGCAATACACTCCTCGGGGCGCGTCTTGCTTGGGCTTCTCTCATGTAGGCCCTCAGTCAGACCCAGTGTTGACAATTGTCAAGACACTCTTCGGGGCACGTCTTGCTTGGGCCTCTCTCCTGGAGGCTCTCTGTCAGACCCAGTGGTGACATGTGGCAAGACGCTCCTCGGGGCGCATCTTGCTTGGGCCTCTCTCCTGGAGGCGCTCAGTCAGACCGAGTGCTGACATGTGGCAAGACGCTCCTCGGGGCACGTCTTGCTTGGGCATCTCTCCTGGAGGCGCTCAGCCAGACCCAGTGGTGACATGTGGCTAGACGGTCCTCGGGGCACGTATTGCTTGGGCCTCTCTCCTGGAGGCCCTCTGTCAGACCCAGTGTTGACATGTGGCAAGACGCTCGTCGGGGCGCGTCTTGCTTGGGCCTCTCTCCTGGAGGCGCTCAGTCAGACCCAGTGGTGACATATGGCAAGACGCTCCTCGGGGCGCGTATTGCTTGGGCCTCTCTCCTGGAGGCCCTCTGTCAGACCCAGTGTTGACATGTGGCAAGACACTCCTCGGGGCGCGTCTTGCTTGGGCTTCTCTCATGGAGGCCCTCAGTCAGACAGTGTGTTGACAAGTGTCAAGACACTCCTCGGGGCGCGTCTTGCTTGGGCCTCTCTCCTGGAGGCGCTCAGTCAGACCCATTGTTGACATGTGGCAAGACGCTCCTCGGGGCGCTTCTTGCTTGGGCCTCTCTCCTGGAGGCGCTCAGTCAGACCCAGTGTTACATGTGGCAAGACGCTCCTCGGGGCACGTCTTGCTTGGGCCTCTCTCCTGGAGGCGCTCAGTCAGACCCAGTGGTGACATGTGGCAAGACACTCCTCGGGGCGCGTCTTGCTTTGGCCTCTCTCCTGGAGGCCCTCTGTCAGACCCAGTGTTGACATGTGGCAAGACGCTCCTAGGGGCGCGTCTTGCTTGGGCCTCTCTCCTGGAGGCGCTCAGTCAGACCGAGTGCTGACATGTGGCAAGACGCTCCTCGGTGCGCGTCTTGCTAGGGCCTCTCTCCTGGAGGCGCTCAGTCAGACCCAGTGTTGACATGTGGCAAGACGCTCCTCGGTGCGCGTCTTGCTTGGGCCTCTCTCCTGGAGGCGCTCAGTCAGACCCAGTGTTGACATGTGGCAAGACGCTCCTCGGGGCGCGTCTTACTTGGGCCTCTCTCCTGGAGGCGCTCAGTCAGACCCAGTGTTGACATGTGGCAAGACGCTCCTCGGGGCGCGTCTTGCTTGGGCCTCTCTCCTGGAGGCTCTCAGTCAGACCCAGTGGTGACATGTGGCAAGACGCTCCTCGGGGCGCGTCTTGCTTGGGCCTCTCTCCTGGAGGCGCTCAGTCAGACCGAGTGCTGACATGTGGCAAGACGCTCCTCGGGGCACGTCTTGCTTGGGCCTCTCTCCTGGAGGCGCTCAGCCAGACCCAGTGGTGACATGTGGCTAGACGCTCCTCGGGGCACGTATTGCTTGGGCCTCTCTCCTGGAGGCCCCCTGTCAGACCCAGTGTTGACATGTGGCAAGACGCTCCTCGGGCCGCGTCTTGCTTGGGCCTCTCTCCTGGAGGCCCTCAATCAGACCCAGTGTTGACACGTGGCAAGACGCTCCTCGGGGCGCGTCTTGCTGGGGCTTCTCTCATGGAGGCACTCAGTCAGACCCAGTGGTGAAACGTGGCAAGACGCTCCTCGGGGCGCGTCTTGCTTGGGCTTCTCTCCTGGAGGCGCTCAGACAGACCCAGTGTTGACATGTGACAAGACGCTCCTCGGGGCACGTCTTGCTTGGGCCTCTCTCCTGGAGGCGCTCAGTCAGACCGAGTGCTGACATAAGGCAAGACGCTCCTCGGGGCGCGTCTTGCTGGGGACTCTCTCCTGGAGGCGCTCAGTCAGACCCAGTTCTGACATGTGGCAAGACACTCCTCGGGGCGCGTCTTGCTTGGGCCTCTCTCCTGGAGGCGCTCAGTCAGACCCAGTGTTGACATGTGGCAAGACGCTCCTCGGGGCGCGTCTTGCTTGGGCCTCTCGCCTGGAGGCGCTCAGTCAGAACCAGTGTTGACATGTGGCAAGAAGCTCCTCGGGGCGCGTCTTGCCTGGGCCTCTCTCCTGGAGGCCCTCAGTCAGACCCATTGTTGACATGTGGCAAGACGCTCCTCGGGGTGCGTCTTGCTTGGGCCTCTCTCCTGGAGGCGCTCAGTCAGTCCGAGTAGTGACATGTGGCAAGATGCTCCTCGGGGCGCGTCTTAATTGGGCTTCTCTCCTGGAGGCCCTCAGTCTGACCCATTGTTGACATGTGGCAAGACGCTCCTCGGGGCGCGTCTTGAATGGGCCTCTCTCCTGGAGGCCCTCTGTCAGACCCAGTGTTGACATGTGTCAAGACGCTCCTCGGGGCCCGTCTTGCTTGGGCTTCTCTCCTGGAGGCCCTCAGTCAGACCCATTGTTGACATGTGGCAAGACGCTCCTCGGGGCGCGTCTTGCTTGGGCCTCTCTCCTGGAGGCGCTCAGTCAGACCCAGTGTTGACATGTGGCAAGACGCTCCTCGGGGCGCTTCTTGCTTGGGCCTCTCTCCTGAAGAAGCTCAGTCAGACCCAGTGGTGACACGTGGCAAGACGCTCCTCGGGGCGTGTCTTGCTTGGGCCTCTCTCCTGGAGGCGCTCAGTCAGACCCAGTATTGGCACGTGGCAAGACGCTCCTCGGGGCGCGTCTTGCTTGGGCCTCTCTCCTGGAGGCGCTCAGTCAGAACCAGAGGTGACATGTGGCAAGACGCTCCTCGGGGCGCGTCTTGCTTGGGCCTCTTTCCTGGAGGCCCTCTATCAGACCCAGTGTTGACATGTGGCAAGACGCTCCTCCGGGCGCGTCTTGCTTGGGCCTCTCTCCTGGAGGCACTCAGTCAGACCCAGTGTTGACATGTGGCAAGACGCTCCTCAGGGCGCGTCTTGCTTGGGCTTCTCTCCTGGAGGCCCTCAGTCGGACCCATTGTTGACATGTGGCAAGACGCTCCTCGGGGCGCGTCTTGCTTGGGCCTGTCTCCTGGAGGCGCTCAGTCAGACCCAGTGTTGACATGTGGCAAAACGCTCCTCGGGGCGCGTCTTGATTGGGCTTCTCTCCTGGAGGCCCTCAGTCAGACCCATTGTTGACATGTGGCAAGACGCTCCTCGGGGTGCGTCTTGCTTGGGCCTCTCTCCTGGAGGCGCTCAGTCAGTCCGAGTAGTGACATGTGGCAAGGTGCTCCTCGGGGTGCGTCTTGCTTGGGCCTCTCTCCTGGAGGCGCTCAGTCAGACCGAGTGCTGACATGTGGCAAGACGCTCCTCGGGGCGCGTCTTGCTGGGGCTTCACTCATGGAGGCACTCAGTCAGACCCAGTGGTGAAACGTGGCAAGACGCTCTTCGGGGCGCGTCTTGCTTGGGCTTCTCTCTTGGAGGCGCTCAGTCAGACCCAGTGTTGACATGTGGCAAAACGCTCCTCGGGGCGCGTCTTGATTGGGCTTCTCTCCTGGAGGCCCTCAGTCAGACCCATTGTTGACATGTGGCAAGACGCTCCTCGGGGTGCGTCTTGCTTGGGCCTCTCTCCTGGAGGCGCTCAGTCAGTCCGAGTAGTGACATGTGGCAAGATGCTCCTCGGGGCGCGTCTTGCTTGGGCCTCTCTCCTGGAGGCGCTCAGTCAGACCGAGTGCTGACATGTGGCAAGACGCTCCTCGGGGCGCGTCTTGCTGGGGCTTCTCTCATGGAGGCACTCAGTCAGACTGAGTAGTGACATGTGGCCTGACGCTCCTCGGGGCGCGTCTTGCTTCGGCCTCTCTCCTGGAGGCGCTCAGTCAGACCCAGTGGTGACATGTGGCAAGACACTCCTCGGGGCGCGTCTTGCATGGGCCTCTCTCCTGGAGGCCCTCTGTCAGACCCAGTGTTGACATGTGTCAAGACGCTCCTCGGGGCGCGTCTTGCTTGGGCTTCTCTCCTGGAGGCCCTCAGTCAGACCCATTGTTGACATGTGGCAAGACGCTCCTCGGGGCGCGTCTTGCTTGGGCCTCTCTCCTGGAGGCGCTCAGTCAGACCCAGTGTTGACATGTGGCAAGATGCTCCTCGGGGCGCGTCTTGCATGGGCCTCTCTCCTGGAGGCCCTCTGTCAGACCCAGTGTTGACATGTGTCAAGACGCTCCTCGGGGCGCGTCTTGCTTGGGCTTCTCTCCTGGAGGCCCTCAGTCAGACCCATTGTTGACATGTGGCAAGACGCTCCTCGGGGCGCGTCTTGCTTGGGCCTCTCTCCTGGAGGCGCTCAGTCAGACCCAGTGTTGACATGTGGCAAGATGCTCCTCGGGGCGCGTCTTGATTGGGCCTCTCGCCTGGAGGCGCTCAGTCAGAACCAGTGATGACATGTGGCAAGAAGCTCCTCGGGGCGCGTCTTGCTTGGGCCTCTCTCCTGGAGGCGCTCAGTCAGACCCAGTGTTGACATGTGGCAAGACGCTCCTCGGGGCGCGTCTTGCTTGGGCTTCTCTCCTGGAGGCCCTCAGTCAGACCCATTGTTGACATGTAGCAAGACGCTCCTCGGGGTGCGTCTTGCTTGGGCCTCTCTCCTGGAGGCGCTCAGTCAGTCCGAGTAGTGACATGTGGCAAGATGCTCCTCGGGGCACGTCTTCCTTGGGCCTCTCTCCTGGAGGCGCTCAGTCAGACCGAGTGCTGACATGTGGCAAGACGCTCCTCGGGGCGCGTCTTGCTGGGGCTTTTCTCCTGGAGGCACTCAGTCAGACCCAGTGTTGACATGTGGCAAGACTCTCCTCGGGGATGGTCTTGCTTGGGCCTCTCTTCTGGAGGCGCTCAGTCAGACCCAGTGGTGAAATGTGGCAAGACGCTCCTCGGGGCGCGTCTTGCTTGGGCCTCTCTCCTGGAGCTCTCAGTAAGACTGAGTAGTGACATGTGGCCTGACGCTCCTCGGGGCGCGTCTTGCTTCGGCCTCTCTCCTGGAGGCGCTCAGTCAGACCCAGTGGTGACATGTGGCAAGACACTCCTCGGGGCGCGTCTTGATTGGGCTTCTCTCCTGGAGGCCCTCAGTCAGACCCATTGTTGACATGTGGCAAGACGCTCCTCGGGGCGCGTCTTGCTTGGGCTTCTCTCCTGGAGGCCCTCAGTCAGACCCATTGTTGACATGTGGCAAGACGCTCCTCGGGGTGCGTCTTGCTTGGTCCTCTCTCCTGGAGGTGCTCAGTCAGTCCGAGTAGTGACATGTGGCAAGATGCTCCTCGGGGCGCGTCTTGCTTGGGCCTCTCTCCTGGAGGCGCTCAGTCAGACCCAGTGGTGACATGTGGCAAGACGCTCCTCGGGGCGCGTCTTGATTGGGCTTCTCTCCTGGAGGCCCTCAGTCAGACCCATTGTTGACATGTGGCAAGACGCTCCTCGGGGCGCGTCTTGCTTGGGCTTCTCTCCTGGAGGCCCTCAGTCAGACCCATTGTTGACATGTGGCAAGACGCTCCTCGGGGTGCGTCTTGCTTGGGCCTCTCTCCTGGAGGTGCTCAGTCAGTCCGAGTAGTGACATGTGGCAAGATGCTCCTCGGGGCGCGTCTTGCTTGGGCCTCTCTCCTGGAGGCGCTCAGTCAGACCCAGTGTTGACATGTGGCAAGACGCTCCTCGGGGCGCGTCTTGATTGGGCTTCTCTCCTGGAGGCCCTCAGTCAGACCCATTGTTGACATGTGGCAAGACGCTCCTCGGGGCGCGTCTTGCTTGGGCTTCTCTCCTGGAGGCCCTCAGTCAGACCCATTGTTGACATGTGGCAAGACGCTCCTCGGGGTGCGTCTTGCTTGGGTCTCTCTCCTGGAGGCGCTCAGTCAGTCCGAGTAGTGACATGTGGCAAGATGCTCCTCGGGGCGCGTCTTGCTTGGGCCTCTCTCCTGGAGGCGCTCAGTCAGACCGAGTGCTGACATGTGGCAAGACGCTCCTCGGGGCGCGTCTTGCTGGGGCTTCTCTCCTGGAGGCCCTCAGTCAGACCCAGTGTTGACATGTGGCAAGACGCTCCTCGGGGCTCGTCTTGCTTCGGCCTCTCTCCTGGAGGCGCTCAGTCAGACCCAGTGGTGACATGTGGCAAGACACTCCTCGGGGCGCGTCTTGCATGGGCCTCTCTCCTGGAGGCCCTCTGACAGACCCAGTGTTGACATGTGTCAAGACGCTCCTCGGGGCGCGTCTTGCTTGGGCCTCTCTCCTGGAGAAGCTCAGTCAGACCCAGTGGTGACACGTGGCAAGACGCTCCTCGGGGCGTGTCTTGCTTGGGCCTCTCTCCTGGAGGCGCTCAGTCAGACCCAGTGTTGGCATGTGGCAAGACGCTCCTCGGGGCGCGTCTTGCTTGGGCCTCTCTCCTGGAGGCGCTCAGTCAGAACCAGAGGTGACATGTGGCAAGACGCTCCTCGGGGCGCGTCTTGCTTGGGCCTCTTTCCTGGAGGCCCTCTGTCAGACCCAGTGTTGACCCTTGGCAAGACGCTCCTCCGGGCGCGTCTTGCTTGGGCCTCTCTCCTGGAGGCGCTCAGTCAGACCCAGTGTTGACATGTGGCAAGACGCTCCTCAGGGCGCATCTTGATTGGGCTTCTCTCCTGGAGGCCCTCAGTCGGACCCATTGTTGACATGTGGCAAGACGCTCCTCGGGGCGCGTCTTGCTTGGGCCTGTCTCCTGGAGGCGCTCAGTCAGACCCAGTGTTGACATGTGGCAAAACGCTCCTCGGGGCGCGTCTTGATTGGGCTTCTCTCCTGGAGGCCCTCAGTCAGACCCATTGTTGACATGTGGCAAGACGCTCCTCGGGGCGCGTCTTGCTTGGGCTTCTCTCCTGGAGGCCCTCAGTCAGACCGAGTGCTGACAAATGGCAAGACGCTCCTCGGGGCGCGTCTTGCTGGGGCTTCTCTCATGGAGGCACTCAGTCAGACCCAGTGTTGACATGTGGCAAGACGCTCCTCGGGGCTCGTCTTGCTTGGGCCTCTCTCCTGGAGGCGCTCAGTCAGACCCAGTGGTGAAACGTGGCAAGACGCCCCTCGGGGCGCGTCTTGCTTGGGCTTCTCTCTTGGAGGCGCTCAGTCAGACTGAGTAGTGACATGTGGCCTGACGCTCCTCGGGGCGCGTCTTGCTTCGGCCTCTCTCCTGGAGGCGCTCAGTCAGACCCAGTGGTGACATGTGGCAAGACACTCCTCGGGGCGCGTCTTGCATGGGCCTCTCTCCTGGAGGCCCTCTGTCAGACCCAGTGTTGACATGTGTCAAGACGCTCCTCGGGGCGCGTCTTGCTTGGGCTTCTCTCCTGGAGGCCCTCAGTCAGACCCATTGTTGACATGTGGCAAGACGCTCCTCGGGGCGCGTCTTGCTTGGGCTTCTCTCCTGGAGGCGCTCAGACAGACCCAGTGTTGACATGTGACAAGACGCTCCTCGGGGCACGTCTTGCTTGGGCCTCTCTCCTGGAGGCGCTCAGTCAGACCGAGTGCTGACATAAGGCAAGACGCTCCTCGGGGCGCGTCTTGCTGGGGACTCTCTCCTGGAGGCGCTCAGTCAGACCCAGTTCTGACATGTGGCAAGACACTCCTCGGGGCGCGTCTTGCTTGGGCCCCTCTCCTGGAGGCGCTCAGTCAGACCCAGTGTTGACATGTGGCAAGACGCTCCTCGGGGCGCGTCTTGCTTGGGCCTCTCGCCTGGAGGCGCTCAGTCAGAACCAGTGTTGACATGTGGCAAGAAGCTCCTCGGGGCGCGTCTTGCTTGGGCCTCTCTCCTGGAGGCCCTCAGTCAGACCCATTGTTGACATGTGGCAAGACGCTCCTCGGAGTGCGTCTTGCTTGGGCCTCTCTCCTGGAGGCGCTCAGTCAGTCCGAGTAGTGACATGTGGCAAGATGCTCCTCGGGGCGCGTCTTAATTGGGCTTCTCTCCTGGAGGCCCTCAGTCTGACCCATTGTTGACATGTGGCAAGACGCTCCTCGGGGCGCGTCTTGAATGGGCCTCTCTCCTGGAGGCCCTCTGTCAGACCCAGTGTTGACATGTGTCAAGACGCTCCTCGGGGCCCGTCTTGCTTGGGCTTCTCTCCTGGAGGCCCTCAGTCAGACCCATTGTTGACATGTGGCAAGACGCTCCTCGGGGCGCGTCTTGCTTGGGCCTCTCTCCTGGAGGCGCTCAGTCAGACCCAGTGTTGACATGTGGCAAGACGCTCCTCGGGGCGCTTCTTGCTTGGGCCTCTCTCCTGAAGAAGCTCAGTCAGACCCAGTGGTGACACGTGGCAAGACGCTCCTCGGGGCGTGTCTTGCTTGGGCCTCTCTCCTGGAGGCGCTCAGTCAGACCCAGTATTGGCACGTGGCAAGACGCTCCTCGGGGCGCGTCTTGCTTGGGCCTCTCTCCTGGAGGCGCTCAGTCAGAACCAGAGGTGACATGTGGCAAGACGCTCCTCGGGGCGCGTCTTGCTTGGGCCTCTTTCCTGGAGGCCCTCTATCAGACCCAGTGTTGACATGTGGCAAGACGCTCCTCCGGGCGCGTCTTGCTTGGGCCTCTCTCCTGGAGGCGCTCAGTCAGACCCAGTGTTGACATGTGGCAAGACGCTCCTCAGGGCGCGTCTTGCTTGGGCTTCTCTCCTGGAGGCCCTCAGTCGGAC
Source organism: Nothobranchius furzeri (assembly GCF_043380555.1). Lineage (NCBI taxonomy): Eukaryota > Metazoa > Chordata > Actinopteri > Cyprinodontiformes > Nothobranchiidae > Nothobranchius > Nothobranchius furzeri. The sequence continues at coordinate 14,979,749 of NC_091743.1, forward strand.
CCATTGTTGACATGTGGCAAGACGCTCCTCGGGGCGCGTCTTGCTTGGGCCTGTCTCCTGGAGGCGCTCAGTCAGACCCAGTGTTGACATGTGGCAAAACGCTCCTCGGGGCGCGTCTTGATTGGGCTTCTCTCCTGGAGGCCCTCAGTCAGACCCATTGTTGACATGTGGCAAGACGCTCCTCGGGGTGCGTCTTGCTTGGGCCTCTCTCCTGGAGGCGCTCAGTCAGTCCGAGTAGTGACATGTGGCAAGGTGCTCCTCGGGGCGCGTCTTGCTTGGGCCTCTCTCCTGGAGGCGCTCAGTCAGACCGAGTGCTGACATGTGGCAAGACGCTCCTCGGGGCGCGTCTTGCTGGGGCTTCACTCATGGAGGCACTCAGTCAGACCCAGTGGTGAAACGTGGCAAGACGCTCTTCGGGGCGCGTCTTGCTTGGGCTTCTCTCTTGGAGGCGCTCAGTCAGACCCAGTGTTGACATGTGGCAAAACGCTCCTCGGGGCGCGTCTTGATTGGGCTTCTCTCCTGGAGGCCCTCAGTCAGACCCATTGTTGACATGTGGCAAGACGCTCCTCGGGGTGCGTCTTGCTTGGGCCTCTCTCCTGGAGGCGCTCAGTCAGTCCGAGTAGTGACATGTGGCAAGATGCTCCTCGGGGCGCGTCTTGCTTGGGCCTCTCTCCTGGAGGCGCTCAGTCAGACCGAGTGCTGACATGTGGCAAGACGCTCCTCGGGGCGCGTCTTGCTGGGGCTTCTCTCATGGAGGCACTCAGTCAGACCCAGTGGTGAAACGTGGCAAGACGCTCTTCGGGGCGCGTCTTGCTTGGGCTTCTCTCTTGGAGGCGCTCAGTCAGACTGAGTAGTGACATGTGGCCTGACGCTCCTCGGGGCGCGTCTTGCTTCGGCCTCTCTCCTGGAGGCGCTCAGTCAGACCCAGTGGTGACATGTGGCAAGACACTCCTCGGGGCGCGTCTTGCATGGGCCTCTCTCCTGGAGGCCCTCTGTCAGACCCAGTGTTGACATGTGTCAAGACGCTCCTCGGGGCGCGTCTTGCTTGGGCTTCTCTCCTGGAGGCCCTCAGTCAGACCCATTGTTGACATGTGGCAAGACGCTCCTCGGGGCGCGTCTTGCTTGGGCTTCTCTCCTGGAGGCGCTCAGACAGACCCAGTGTTGACATGTGGCAAGACGCTCCTCGGGGCGCGTCTTGCTTGGGCCTCTCTCCTGGAGGCGCTCAGTCAGACCCAGTGTTGACATGTGGCAAGATGCTCCTCGGGGCGCGTCTTGATTGGGCCTCTCGCCTGGAGGCGCTCAGTCAGAACCAGTGATGACATGTGGCAAGAAGCTCCTCGGGGCGCGTCTTGCTTGGGCCTCTCTCCTGGAGGCGCTCAGTCAGACCCAGTGTTGACATGTGGCAAGACGCTCCTCGGGGCACGTCTTGCTTGGGCTTCTCTCCTGGAGGCCCTCAGTCAGACCCATTGTTGACATGTGGCAAGACGCTCCTCGGGGTGCGTCTTGCTTGGGCCTCTCCCCTGGAGGCGCTCAGTCAGTCCGAGTAGTGACATGTGGCAAGATGCTCCTCGGGGCACGTCTTCCTTGGGCCTCTCTCCTGGAGGCGCTCAGTCAGACCGAGTGCTGACATGTGGCAAGACGCTCCTCGGGGCGCGTCTTGCTAGGGCTTTTCTCCTGGATGCACTCAGTCAGACCCAGTGTTGACATGTGGCAAGACGCTCCTCGGGGATGGTCTTGCTTGGGCCTCTCTCCTGGAGGCGCTCAGTCAGACCCAGTGGTGAAACGTGGCAAGACGCTCCTCGGGGCGCGTCTTGCTTGGGCCTCTCTCCTGGAGCTCTCAGTAAGACTGAGTAGTGACATGTGGCCTGACGCTCCTCGGGGCGCGTCTTGCTTCGGCCTCTCTCCTGGAGGCGCTCAGTCAGACCCAGTGGTGACATGTGGCAAGACACTCCTCGGGGCGCGTCTTGATTGGGCTTCTCTCCTGGACGCCCTCAGTCAGACCCATTGTTGACATGTGGCAAGACGCTCCTCGGGGCGCGTCTTGCTTGGGCTTCTCTCCTGGAGGCCCTCAGTCAGACCCATTGTTGACATGTGGCAAGACGCTCCTCGGGGTGCGTCTTGCTTGGGCCTCTCTCCTGGAGGTGCTCAGTCAGTCCGAGTAGTGACATGTGGCAAGATGCTCCTCGGGGCGCGTCTTGCTTGGGCCTCTCTCCTGGAGGCGCTCAGTCAGACCCAGTGGTGACATGTGGCAAGACGCTCCTCGGGGCGCGTCTTGATTGGGCTTCTCTCCTGGAGGCCCTCAGTCAGACCCATTGTTGACATGTGGCAAGACGCTCCTCGGGGCGCGTCTTGCTTGGGCTTCTCTCCTGGAGGCCCTCAGTCAGACCCATTGTTGACATGTGGCAAGACGCTCCTCGGGGTGCGTCTTGCTTGGGCCTCTCTCCTGGAGGTGCTCAGTCAGTCCGAGTAGTGACATGTGGCAAGATGCTCCTCGGGGCGCGTCTTGCTTGGGCCTCTCTCCTGGAGGCGCTCAGTCAGACCCAGTGTTGACATGTGGCAAGACGCTCCTCGGGGCGCGTCTTGATTGGGCTTCTCTCCTGGAGGCCCTCAGTCAGAACCATTGTTGACATGTGGCAAGACGCTCCTCGGGGCGCGTCTTGCTTGGGCTTCTCTCCTGGAGGCCCTCAGTCAGACCCATTGTTGACATGTGGTAAGACGCTCCTCGGGGTGCGTCTTGCTTGGGTCTCTCTCCTGGAGGCGCTCAGTCAGTCCGAGTAGTGACATGTGGCAAGATGCTCCTCGGGGCGCGTCTTGCTTGGGCCTCTCTCCTGGAGGCGCTCAGTCAGACCGAGTGCTGACATGTGGCAAGACGCTCCTCGGGGCGCGTCTTGCTGGGGCTTCTCTCATGGAGGCACTCAGTCAGACCCAGTGTTGACATGTGGCAAGACGCTCCTCGGGGCTCGTCTTGCTTCGGCCTCTCTCCTGGAGGTGCTCAGTCAGACCCAGTGGTGACATGTGGCAAGACACTCCTCGGGGCGCGTCTTGCATGGGCCTCTCTCCTGGAGGCCCTCTGACAGACCCAGTGTTGACATGTGTCAAGACTCTCCTCGGGGCGCGTCTTGCTTGGGCCTCTTTCCTGGAGGCGCTCAGTCAGACCCATTGGTGACACGTGGCAAGACGCTCCTCGGGGCGTGTCTTGCTTGGGCCTCTCTCCTGGAGGCGCTCAGTCAGACCCAGTGTTGGCATGTGGCAAGACGCTCCTCGGGGCGCGTCTTGCTTGGGCCTCTTTCCTGGAGGCCCTCTGTCAGACCCAGTGTTGACATGTGGCAAGACGCTCCTCCGGGCGCGTCGTGCTTTGGCCTTTCTCCTGGAGGCGCTCAGTCAGACCCAGTGTTGACATGTGGCAAGACGCTCCTCGGGGCGCGTCTTGATTGGGCTTCTCTCCTGGAGGCCCTCAGTCAGACCCATTGTTGACATGTGGCAAGACGCTCCTCGGGGCGCGTCTTGCTTGGGCCTCTCTCCTGGAGGCGCTCAGTCAGACCCAGTGTTGACATGTGACAAGACGCTCCTCGGGGCGCGTCTTGATTGGGCTTCTCTCCTGGAGGCCCTCAGTCAGACCCATTGTTGACATGTGGCAAGACGCTCCTCGGGGCGCGTCTTGCTTGGGCCTCTCTCCTGGAGGCGCTCATTCAGTCCGAGTAGTGACATGTGGCAAGATGCTCCTCGGGGCGCGTCTTGCTTGGGCCTCTCTCCTGGAGGCGCTCAGTCAGACCCAGTGTTGACATGTGGCAAGACGCTCCTCGGGGCGCGTCTTGCTTGGGCTTCTCTCCTGGAGGCCCTCAGTCAGACCCATTGTTGACATGTGGCAAGACGCTCCTCGGGGTGCGTCTTGCTTGGGCCTCTCTCCTGGAGGCGCTCAGTCAGTGCGAGTAGTCAAATGTGGCAAGATGCTCCTCGGGGCGCGTCTTGCTTGGGCCTCTCTCCTGGAGGCGCTCAGTCAGACCGAGTGCTGACATGTGGCAAGACGCTCCTCAGGGCGCGTCTTGCTGGGGCTTCTCTCATGGAGGCACTCAGTCAGACCCAGTGTTGACATGTGGCAAGACGCTCCTCGGGGCTCGTCTTGCTTGGTCCTCTCTCCTGGAGGCGCTCAGTCAGACCCAGGGGTGAAACGTGGCAAGACGCTCCTCGGGGCGCGTCTTGCTTGGGCCTCTCTCCTGGAGGCGCTCAGTCAGACCCAGTGTTGACACGTGGCAAGACGCTCCTCGGGGCGCGTCTTGCTTGGGCCTCTCTCCTGGAGGCTCTCAGTCAGACCCAGTTGTGACATGTGGCAAGACGCTCCTCGGGGCGCGTCTTGTTTGGGCCTCTCTCCTGGAGGCGCTCAGTCAGACCGAGTGTTGACATGAGGCAAGACGCTCCTCGGGGCGCGTATTGCTTGGGCCTCTCTCCTGCAGGCGCTCAGTCAGACCCAGTGTTGACATGTGGCAAGACGCTCCTCGGGGCGCGTCTTACTTGGGCCTCTCTCCTGGAGGCGCTCAGTCAGACCCAGTGTTGACGTGGCAAGACACTCCTCGGGGCGCGTCTTGCTTGGGCCTCTCTCTTGGAGGCGCTCAGTCAGACCCAGTGGTGAAATGTGGCTAGACGCTCCTCGGGGCGCGTCTTACTTGGGCCTCTCTCCTGGAGGCGCTCAGTCAGACCCAGGGGTGACATGTGGCAAGACGCTCCTCGGGGCACGTATTGCTTGGGCCTCTCTCCTGGAGGCGCTCAGTCAGACCCAGTGTTGACATGTGGCAAGACGCTCCTCGGGGCGCGTCTTGCTTGGGCCTCTCTCCTGGAGCCTCTCAGTCAGACCCAGTGGTGACATGTGGCAAGACGCTCCTCGGGGCGCGTCTTGCTTGGGCCTCTCTCCTGGAGGCGCTCAGTCAGATCGAGTGCTGACATGTGGCAAGACGCTCCTCGGGGCGCGTCTTGCTTGGGCCTCTCTCCTGGAGCCTCTCAGTCAGACCCAGTGGTGACATGTGGCAAGACGCTCCTCGGGGCACATATTGCTTGGGCCTCTCTCCTGGAGGCCCTCTGTCAGACCCAGTGTTGACATGTGGCAAGACGCTCCTCGGGGCGCGTCTTTCTTGGGCCTCTCTCCTGGAGGCCCTCAATAAGACCCAGTGTTGACACGTGGCAAGACGCTCCTCGGGGCGCATCTTGCTTGGGCCTCTCTCCTGGAGGCGCTCAGTAAGACCGAGTAGTGACATGTGGCATGACGCTCCTCGGGGCGCGTCTTGCTTGGGCCTCTCTCATGGAGGCGCTCAGTCAAACCCAGTGGTGACATGTGGCAAGACACTCCTCGGGGAGCGTCTTGCTTGGGCCTCTCTCCTGGAGGCCCTCTGTCAGACCCAGTGTTGACATGTGGCAAGACGCTCCTCGGTGCGCGTCTTGCTTGGGCCTCTCTCCTGGAGGCGCTCAGTCAGACCCAGTGGTGACATATGGCAAGACGCTCCTCGGGGCGCGTGTTGCTTGGGCCTCTCTCCTGGAGGCCCTCTGTCAGACCCAGTGTTGACACGTGGCAAGACGCTCCTCGGGGCGCGTCTTGCTTGGGCCTCTCTCCTGGAGGCGCTCAGTCAGACCGAGTAGTGACATAAGCCATGACGCTCCTCGGGGCGCGTCTTGCTTGGGCCTCTCTCCTGGAGGCGCTCAGTCAGACCCAGTGGTGACATGTGGCAAGACACTCCTCGGGGCGTGTCTTACTTGGGCCTCTCTCCTGGAGGCGCTCAGTCAGACCCAGTGTTGACATGTGGCAAGACGCTCCTCTGGGCGCTTCTTGCTTGGGCCTCTCTCCTGGAGGCGCTCAGTCAGACCCAGTGTTGACATGTGGCAAGACGCTCCTCGGGGCACGTCTTGCTTGGGCCTCTCTCCTGGAGGCGCTCAGTCAGACCCAGTGTTGACATGTGGCAAGACGCTCCTCGGGGCGCGTCTTGCTTGGGCCTCTCTCCTGGAGGCGCTCAGTCAAACCCAGTGTTGACATGTGGCAAGACGCTCCTCGGGGCGCGTCTTACTTGGGCCTCTCTCCTGGAGGCGCTCAGTCAGACCCAGTGTTGACATGTGGCAAGACGCTCTTCGGGGCGCGTCTTGCCTGGGCGCGTCTTGCCTGGGCCTCTCTCCTGGAGGCGCTCAGTCAGACCGAGTGCTGACATGTGGCAAGACGCTCCTCGGGGCGCGTCTTGCTTGGGCCTCTCTCCTGGAGGCGCTCAGTCAGACCCAGTGGTGACATGTGGCTAGACGCTCCTCGGGGCACGTATTGCTTGGGCCTCTCTCCTGGAGGCCCTCTGTCAGACCCAGTGTTGACATATGGCAAGACGCTCCTCGGGGCGCGTCTTGCTTGGGCCTCTCTCCTGGAGGCCCTCAATCAGACCCAGTGTTGACACGTGGCAAGACGCTCCTCGGGGCGCGTCTTGCTTGGGCTTCTCTCCTGGAGGCCCTCAGTCAGACCCAATGTTGACACGTGGCAAGACGCTCCTCGGGGCGCGTCTTGCTTGTGCCTCTCTCCTGGAGGCGCTCAGTCAGACCCAGTGTTGACATGTGGCAAGACGCTCCTCGGGGCGCGTCTTGATTGGGCTTCTTTCCTGGAGGCCCTCAGTCAGACCCATTGTTGACATGTGGCAAGACGCTCCTCTGGGCGCGTCTTGCTTGGGCTTCTCTCCTGGAGGCCCTCAGTCAGACCCATTGTTGACATGTGGCAAGACGCTCCTCGGGGTGCGTCTTGCTTGGGCCTCTCTCCTGGAGGCGCTCAGTCAGTCCGAGTAGTGACATGTGGCAAGATGCTCCTCGGTGCGCGTCTTGCTTGGGCCTCTCTCCTGGAGGCGCTCAGTCAGACCCATTGTTGACATGTGGCAAGACGCTCCTCGGGGTGCGTCTTGCTTGGGCCTCTCTCCTGGAGGCTCTCATTCAGACCCAGTTGTGACATGTGGCAAGACGCTCCTCGGGGCGCGTCTTGTTTGGGCCTCTCTCCTGGAGGCGCTCAGTCAGACCGAGTGCTGACATGTGGCAAGACGCTCCTGGGGGCGCGTATTGCTTGGGCCTCTCTCCTGGAGGCGCTCAGTCAGACCCAGTGTTGACATGTGGCAAGACGCTCCTCGGGGCGCGTCTTACTTGTGCCTCTCTCCTGGAGGCGCTCAGTCAGACCCAGTGTTGACGTGGCAAGACGCTCCTCGGGGCGCGTCTTGCTTGGGCCTCTCTCCTGGAGGCGCTCAGTCAGACCCAGTGGTGACATGTGGCTAGACGCTCCTCGGGGCGCGTCTTACTTGGGCCTCTCTCCTGGAGGCGGTCAGTCAGACCCAGGGGTGACATGTGGCAAGACGCTCCTCGGGGCACGTATTGCTTGGGCCTCTCTCCTGGAGGCGCTCAGTCAGACCCATTGTTGACATGTGGCAAGACGCTCCTCGGGGCGCGTCTTGCTTGGGCCTCTCTCCTGGAGCCTCTCAGTCAGACCCAGTGGTGACATGTGGCAAGACGCTCCTCGGGGCGCGTCTTGCTTGGGCCTCTCTCCTAGAGGCGCTCAGTCAGATCGAGTGCTGACATGTGGCAAGACGCTCCTCGGGGCGCGTCTTGCTTGGGCCTCTCTCCTGGAGCCTCTCAGTCAGACCCAGTGGTGACATGTGGCAAGACGCTCCTCGGGACACGTATTGCTTGGGCCTCTCTCCTGGAGGCCCTCTGTCAGACCCAGTGTTGACATGTGGCAAGACGCTCCTCGGGGCGCGTCTTTCTTGGGCCTCTCTCCTGGAGGCCCTCAATAAGACCCAGTGTTGACACGTGGCAAGACGCTCCTCGGGGCGCATCTTGCTTGGGCCTCTCTCCTGGAGGCGCTCAGTAAGACCGAGTAGTGACATGTGGCATGACGCTCCTCGGGGCGCGTCTTGCTTGGGCCTCTCTCATGGAGGCGCTCAGTCAAACCCAGTGGTGACATGTGGCAAGACACTCCTCGGGGAGCGTCTTGCTTGGGCCTCTCTCCTGGAGGCCCTCTGTCAGACCCAGTGTTGACATGTGGCAAGACGCTCCTCGGTGCGCGTCTTGCTTGGGCCTCTCTCCTGGAGGCGCTCAGTCAGACCCAGTGGTGACATATGGCAAGACGCTCCTCGGGGCGCGTGTTGCTTGGGCCTCTCTCCTGGAGGCCCTCTGTCAGACCCAGTGTTGACACGTGGCAAGACGCTCCTCGGGGCGCGTCTTGCTTGGGCCTCTCTCCTGGAGGCGCTCAGTCAGACCGAGTAGTGACATAAGCCATGACGCTCCTCGGGGCGCGTCTTGCTTGGGCCTCTCTCCTGGAGGCGCTCAGTCAGACCCAGTGGTGACATGTGGCAAGACACTCCTCGGGGCGTGTCTTGCTTGGGCCTCTCTCCTGGAGGCGCTCAGTCAGACCCAGTGTTGACATGTGGCAAGACGCTCCTCTGGGCGCTTCTTGCTTGGGCCTCTCTCCTGGAGGCGCTCAGTAGGACCCAGTGTTGACATGTGGCAAGACGCTCCTCGGGGCACGTCTTGCTTGGGCCTCTCTCCTGGAGGCGCTCAGTCAGACCCAGTGTTGACATGTGGCAAGACGCTCCTCGGGGCGCGTCTTGCTTGGGCCTCTCTCCTGGAGGCGCTCAGTCAAACCCAGTGTTGACATGTGGCAAGACGCTCCTCGGGGCGCGTCTTACTTGGGCCTCTCTCCTGGAGGCGCTCAGTCAGACCCAGTGTTGACATGTGGCAAGACGCTCTTCGGGGCGCGTCTTGCCTGGGCGCGTTTTGCCTGGGCCTCTCTCCTGGAGGCGCTCAGTCAGACCGAGTGCTGACATGTGGCAAGACGCTCCTCGGGGCGCGTCTTGCTTGGGCCTCTCTCCTGGAGGTGCTCAGTCATACCCAGTGGTGACATGTGGCTAGACGCTCCTCGGGGCACGTATTGCTTGGGCCTCTCTCCTGGAGGCCCTCTGTCAGACCCAGTGTTGACATATGGCAAGACGCTCCTCGGGGCGCGTCTTGCTTGGGCCTCTCTCCTGGAGGCCCTCAATCAGACCCAGTGTTGACACGTGGCAAGACGCTCCTCGGGGCGCGTCTTGCTTGGGCCTCTCTCCTGGAGGCGCTCAGTCAGACCGAGTAGTGACATGTGGCATGACGCTCCTCGGGGCGCGTCTTGCTTGGGCCTCTCTCCTGGAGGCGCTCAGTCAGACCCAGCGGTGACATGTGGCAAGACACTCCTCGGGGCGCGTCTTGCTTGGGCCTCTCTCCTGGAGGCGCTCAGTCAGACCCAGTGTTGACATGTGGCAAGACGCTCCTAGGGGCGCGTCTTGCTTGGGCCTCTCTCCTGGAGGCGCTCAGTCAGACCCAGTGTTGACATGTGGCAAGACGCTCCTCGGGGCGCGTCTTGCTTGGGCCTCTCTCCTGGAGGCGCTCAGTCAGACCCAGTGGTGACATATGGCAAGACGCTCCTCGGGGCGCGTATTGCTTGGGCCTCTCTCCTGGAGGCCCTCTGTCAGACCCAGTGTTGACATGTGGCAAGACACTCCTCGGGGCGCGTCTTGCTTGGGCCTCTCTCCTGGAGGCGCTCAGTCAGACCCAGTGTTGACACGTGGCAAGACGCTCCTCGGGGCGCGTCTTGCTTGGGCCTCTCTCCTGGAGGCGCTCAGGCAGACCGAGTAGTGACATAAGCCATGACGCTCCTCGGAGCGCGTCTTGCTTGGGCCTCTCTCCTGGAGGCGCTCGGTCAGACCCAGTGTTGACATGTGGCAAGACACTCCTCGGGGCGTGTCTTGCTTGGGCCTCTCTCCTGGAGGCGCTCAGTCAGACCCAGTGTTGACATGTGGCAAGACGCTTCTCTGGGCGCTTCTTGCTTGGGCCTCTCTCCTGGAGGCGCTCAGTCAGACCCAGTGTTGACATGTGGCAAGACGCTCCTCGGGGCACGTCTTGCTTGGGCCTCTCTCCTTGAGGCGCTCAGTCAGACCCAGTGTTGACATATGGCAAGACGCTCCTCGGGGCGCGTCTTGCTCTGGCCTCTCTCCTGGAGGCGCTCAGTCAGACCCAGTGCTGACATGTGGCAAGACGCTCCTCGGGGCGCGTCTTGCTTGGGCCTCTCTCCTGGAGGCGCTCAGTCAGACCCAGTGGTTACATGTGGCTAGACGCTCCTCGGGGCACGTATTGCTTGGGCCTCTCTCCTGGAGGCCCTTTGTCAGACCCAGTGTTGACATATGGCAAGACGCTCCTTGTGGCGCGTCTTGCTTGGGCCTCTCTCCTGGAGGCCCTCAATCAGACCCAGTGTTGACACGTGGCAAGACACTCCTCGGGGCGCGTCTTGCTTGGGCCTCTCTCCTGGAGGCGCTCAGTCAGACCCAGTGTTGACAAGTGGCAAGACGCTCCTCGGGGCGCGTCTTGCTTGGGACTCTCTCCTGGAGGCGCTCAGTCAGACCCAGTGGTGACATGCGGCAAGACACTCCTCGGGGCGCGTCTTGCTTGGGCCTCTCTCCTGGAGGCCCGCTGTCAGACCCAGTGTTGACATGTGGCAAGACACTCCTAGGGGCGCGTCTTGCTTGGGCCTCTCTCCTGGAGGCGCTCAGTCAGACCGAGTGCTGACATGTGGCAAGACGCTCCTCGGGGCGCGTCTTGCTTGGGCCTCTCTCCTGGAGGCGCTCAGTCAGACCCAGTGGTGACATATGGCAAGACGCTCCTCGGGGCGCGTGTTGCTTGGGCCTCTCTCCTGGAGGCCCTCTGTCAGACCCAGTGTTGACATGTGGCAAGACACTCCTCGGGGCGCGTCTTGCTTGGGCCTCTCTCCTGGAGGCACTCAGTCAGACCCAGTGTTGACATGTGGCAAGACGCTCCTAGGGGCGCGTCTTGCTTGGGCCTCTCTCCTGGAGGCGCTCAGTCAGACCCAGTGTTGACATGTGGCAAGACGCTCCTCGGGGCGCATCTTGCTTGGGCTTCTCTCCTGGAGGCCCTCAGTCAGACCCATTGTTGACATGTGGCAAGACGCTCCTCGGGGCGCTTCTTGCTTGGGCCTCTCTCCTGGAGGCGCTCAGTCAGACCCAGTGTTGACATGTGGCAAGACGCTCCTCAGGGCACGTCTTGCTTGGGTCTCTCTACTGGAGGCGCTCAGTCAGACCCAGTGTTGACATGTGGCAAGACGCTCCTCGGGGCGCGTCTTGCTAGGGCCTCTCTCCTGGAGGCGCTCAGTCAGACCCAGTGTTGACATGTGGCAAGACGCTCCTCGGGGCGCGTCATGCTTGGGCCTCTCTCCTGGAGGCTCTCAGTCAGACCCAGTGGTGACATGTGGCAAGACGCTCCTCGGGGCGCGTCTTGCTTGGGCCTCTCTCCTGGAGGTGCTCAGTCAGACCCAGTGGTGACATGTGGCTAGACGCTCCTCGGGGCACTTACTGCTTGGGCCTCTCTCCGGTAGGCCCTCTGTCAGACCCAGTGTTGACATGTGGCAAGAAGCTCCTCGGGGCGCGTCTTGCTTGGGCCTCTCTCCTGGAGGCCCTCAATCAGACCCAATGTTGACACGTGGCAAGACGCTCCTCGGGGCGCGTCTTGCTTGGGCCTCTCTCCTGGAGGCGCTCAGTCAGACCGAGTAGTGACAGGTGGCATGACACTCCTTGGGGGGCGTCTTGCTTGGGCCTCTCTCCTGGAGGCGCTCAGTCAGACCCAGTGGTGACATGTGGCAAGACACTCCTCGGGGCGCGTCCTGCTTGGGCCTCTCTCCTGGAGGCCCGCTGTCAGACCCAGTGTTGACATGTGGCAAGACGCTTCTAGGGGCGCGTCTTGCTTGGGCCTCTCTCCTGGAGGCGCTCAGTCAGACCGAGTGCTGACATGTGGCAAGACGCTCCTTGGGGCGCGTCTTGCTTGGGCCTCTCTCCTGGAGGCGCTCAGTCAGACCCAGTGGTGACATATGGCAAGACGCTCCTCGGGGCGCGTGTTGCTTGGGCCTCTCTCCTGGAGGCGCTCAGTCAGAACCAGTGTTGACATCTGGCAAGACGCTCCTAGGGGCGCGTCTTGCTTGGGCCTCTCTCATGGAGGCCCTCAGTCAGACCCAGTGGTGACAAGTGTCAAGACGCTCCTCGGGGAGCGTCTTGCTTGGGCCTCTCTCCTGGAGGCGCTCAGTCAGACCCAGTGGTGACATGTGGCTAGACGCTCCTCGGGGCACTTACTGCTTGGGCCTCTCTCCTGGAGGCCCTCTGTTAGACCCAGTGTTGACATTTGGCAAGACGCTCCTCGGGGCGCGTCTTGCTTGGGCCTCTCTCCTGGAGGCCCTCAATCAGACCCAATGTTGACACGTGGCAAGACGCTCCTCGGGGCGCGTCTTGCTTGGGCCTCTCTCCTGGAGGCGCTCAGTCAGACCCAGTGGTGTCATGTGGCAAGACACTCCTCGGGGCGCGTCTTGCTTGGGCCTCTCTCCTGGAGGCCCGCTGTCAGACCCAGTGTTGACATGTGGCAAGACGCTCCTAGGGGCGCGTCTTGCTTGGGCCTCTCTCCTGGAGGCGCTCAGTCAGACCGAGTGCCGACATGTGGCAAGACGCTCCTCGGGGCGCCTCTTGCTTGGGCCTCTCTCCTGGAGGCGCTCAGTCAGACCCAGTGGTGACATATGGCAAGACGCTCCTCGGGGCGCGTGTTGCTTGGGCCTCTCTCCTGGAGGTGCTCAGTCAGAACCAGTGTTGACATGTGGCAAGACGCTCCTCGGGGCGCGTGTTGCTTGGGCCTCTCTCCTGGAGGTGCTCAGTCAGAACCAGTGTTGACATGTGGCAAGACGCTCCTCGGGGCGCGTCTTGCTTGGGCTTCTCTCATGGAGGCCCTCAGTCAGACCCAGTGGTGACAAGTGTCAAGACGCTCCTCGGGGAGCGTCTTGCTTGGGCTTCTCTCCTGGAGGCCCTCAGTCAGACCCAATGTTGACATGTGGCAAGACGCTCCTCGGGGCGCGTCTTGCTTGTGCCTCTCTCCTGGAGGCGCTCAGTCAGACCCATTGTTGACATGTGGCAAGACGCTCCTCGGGGCGCGTCTTGATTGGGCTTCTTTCCTGGAGGCCCTCAGTCAGACCCATTGTTGACATGTGGCAAGACGCTCCTCTGGGCGCGTCTTGCTTGGGCTTCTCTCCTGGAGGCCCTCAGTCAGACCCATTGTTGACATGTGGCAAGACGCTCCTCGGGGTGCGTCTTGCTTGGGCCTCTCTCCTGGAGGCGCTCAGTCAGTCCGAGTAGTGACATGTGGCAAGATGCTCCTCGGTGCGCGTCTTGCTTGGGCCTCTCTCCTGGAGGCGCTCAGTCAGACCCATTGTTGACATGTGGCAAGACGCTCCTCGGGGTGCGTCTTGCTTGGGCCTCTCTCCTGGAGGCTCTCAGTCAGACCCAGTTGTGACATGTGGCAAGACGCTCCTCGGGGCGCGTCTTGTTTGGGCCTCTCTCCTTGAGGCGCTCAGTCAGACCGAGTGTTGACATGTGGCAAGACGCTCCTCGGGCGCGTATTGCTTGGGCCTCTCTCCTGGAGGCGCTCAGTCAGACCCAGTGTTGACATGTGGCAAGACGCTCCTCGGGGCGCGTCTTACTTGTGCCTCTCTCCTGGAGGCACTCAGTCAGACCCAGTGTTGACGTGGCAAGACGCTCCTCGGGGCGCGTCTTGCTTGGGCCTCTCTCCTGGAGGCGCTCAGTCAGACCCAGTGGTGACATGTGGCTAGACGCTCCTCGGGGCGCGTCTTACTTGGGCCTCTCTCCTGGAGGCGCTCAGTCAGACCCAGGGGTGACATGTGGCAAGACGCTCCTCGGGGCACGTATTGCTTGGGCCTCTCTCCTGGAGGCGCTCAGTCAGACCCATTGTTGACATGTGGCAAGACGCTCCTCGGGGCGCGTCTTGCTTGGGCCTCTCTCCTGGAGCCTCTCAGTCAAACCCAGTGGTGACATGTGGCAAGACGCTCCTCGGGGCGCGTCTTGCTTGGGCCTCTCTCCTGGAGGCGCTCAGTCAGATCGAGTGCTGACATGTGGCAAGACGCTCCTCGGGGCGCGTCTTGCTTGGGCCTCTCTCCTGGAGCCTCTCAGTCAGACCCAGTGTTGACATGTGGCAAGACGCTCCTCGGGGCGCGTCTTTCTTGGGCCTCTCTCCTGGAGGCCCTCAATAAGACCCAGTGTTGACACGTGGCAAGACGCTCCTCGGGGCGCATCTTGCTTGGGCCTCTCTCCTGGAGGCGCTCAGTAAGACCCAGTGTTGACACGTGGCAAGACGCTCCTCGGGGCGCGTCTTGCTTGGGCCTCTCTCCTGGAGGCGCTCAGTCAGACCGAGTAGTGACATAAGCCATGACGCTCCTCGGGGCGCGTCTTGCTTGGGCCTCTCTCCTGGAGGCGCTCAGTCAGACCCAGTGGTGACATGTGGCAAGACACTCCTCGGGGCGTGTCTTGCTTGGGCCTCTCTCCTGGAGGCGCTCAGTCAGACCCAGTGTTGACATGTGGCAAGACGCTCCTCTGGGCGCTTCTTGCTTGGGCCTCTCTCCTGGAGGCGCTCAGTCAGACCCAGTGTTGACATGTGGCAAGACGCTCCTCGGGGCACGTCTTGCTTGGGCCTCTCTCCTGGAGGCGCTCAGTCAGACCCAGTGTTGACATGTGGCAAGACGCTCCTCGGGGCGCGTCTTGCTTGGGCCTCTCTCCTGGAGGCGCTCAGTCAAACCCAGTGTTGACATGTGGCAAGACGCTCCTCGGGGCGCGTCTTACTTGGGCCTCTCTCCTGGAGGCGCTCAGTCAGACCCAGTGTTGACATGTGGCAAGACGCTCTTCGGGGCGCGTCTTGCCTGGGCGCGTTTTGCCTGGGCCTCTCTCCTGGAGGCGCTCAGTCAGACCGAGTGCTGACATGTGGCAAGACGCTCCTCGGGGCGCGTCTTGCTTGGGCCTCTCTCCTGGAGGCGCTCAGTCAGACCCAGTGGTGACATGTGGCTAGACGCTCCTCGGGGCACGTATTGCTTGGGCCTCTCTCCTGGAGGCCCTCTGTCAGACCCAGTGTTGACATATGGCAAGACGCTCCTCGGGGCGCGTCTTGCTTGGGCCTCTCTCCTGGAGGCCCTCAATCAGACCCAGTGTTGACACGTGGCAAGACGCTCCTCGGGGCGCGTCTTGCTTGGGCCTCTCTCCTGGAGGCGCTCAGTCAGACCGAGTAGTGACATGTGGCATGACGCTCCTCGGGGCGCGTCTTGCTTGGGCCTCTCTCCTGGAGGCGCTCAGTCAGACCCAGCGGTGACATGTGGCAAGACACTCCTCGGGGCGCGTCTTGCTTGGGCCTCTCTCCTGGAGGCGCTCAGTCAGACCCAGTGTTGACATGTGGCAAGACGCTCCTAGGGGCGCGTCTTGCTTGGGCCTCTCTCCTGGAGGCGCTCAGTCAGACCCAGTGTTGACATGTGGCAAGACGCTCCTCGGGGCGCGTCTTTCTTGGGCCTCTCTCCTGGAGGCGCTCAGTCAGACCCAGTGGTGACATATGGCAAGACGCTCCTCGGGGCGCGTATTGCTTGGGCCTCTCTCCTGGAGGCCCTCTGTCAGACCCAGTGTTGACATGTGGCAAGACACTCCTCGGGGCGCGTCTTGCTTGGGCCTCTCTCCTGGAGGCGCTCAGTCAGACCCAGTGTTGACACGTGGCAAGACGCTCCTCGGGGCGCGTCTTGCTTGGGCCTCTCTCCTGGAGGCGCTCAGGCAGACCGAGTAGTGACATAAGCCATGACGCTCCTCGGGGCGCGTCTTGCTTGGGCCTCTCTCCTGGAGGCGCTCGGTCAGACCCAGTGTTGACATGTGGCAAGACACTCCTCGGGGCGTGTCTTGCTTGGGCCTCTCTCCTGGAGGCGCTCAGTCAGACCCAGTGTTGACATGTGGCAAGACGCTTCTCTGGGCGCTTCTTGCTTGGGCCTCTCTCCTGGAGGCGCTCAGTCAGACCCAGTGTTGACATGTGGCAAGACGCTCCTCGGGGCACGTCTTGCTTGGGCCTCTCTCCTGGAGGCGCTCAGTCAGACCCAGTGTTGACATATGGCAAGACGCTCCTCGGGGCGCGTCTTGCTCTGGCCTCTCTCCTGGAGGCGCTCAGTCAGACCCAGTGCTGACATGTGGCAAGACGCTCCTCGGGGCGCGTCTTGCTTGGGCCTCTCTCCTGGAGGCGCTCAGTCAGACCCAGTGGTTACATGTGGCTAGACGCTCCTCGGGGCACGTATTGCTTGGGCCTCTCTCCTGGAGGCCCTTTGTCAGACCCAGTGTTGACATATGGCAAGACGCTCCTTGTGGCGCGTCTTGCTTGGGCCTCTCTCCTGGAGGCCCTCAATCAGACCCAGTGTTGACACGTGGCAAGACACTCCTCGGGGCGCGTCTTGCTTGGGCCTCTCTCCTGGAGGCGCTCAGTCAGACCCAGTGTTGACATGTGGCAAGACGCTCCTCGGGGCGCGTCTTGCTTGGGCCTCTCTCCTGGAGGCGCTCAGTCAGACCCAGTGGTGACATGTGGCAAGACACTCCTCGGGGCGCGTCTTGCTTGGGCCTCTCTCCTGGAGGCCCGCTGTCAGACCCAGTGTTGACATGTGGCAAGACACTCCTAGGGGCGCGTCTTGCTTGGGCCTCTCTCCTGGAGGCGCTCAGTCAGACCGAGTGCTGACATGTGGCAAGACGCTCCTCGGGGCGCGTCTTGCTTGGGCCTCTCTCCTGGAGGCGCTCAGTCAGACCCAGTGGTGACATATGGCAAGACGCTCCTCGGGGCGCGTGTTGCTTGGGCCTCTCTCCTGGAGGCCCTCTGTCAGACCCAGTGTTGACATGTGGCAAGACACTCCTCGGGGCGCGTCTTGCTTGGGCCTCTCTCCTGGAGGCACTCAGTCAGACCCAGTGTTGACATGTGGCAAGACGCTCCTAGGGGCGCGTCTTGCTTGGGCCTCTCTCCTGGAGGCGCTCAGTCAGACCCAGTGTTGACATGTGGCAAGACGCTCCTCGGGGCGCATCTTGCTTGGGCTTCTCTCCTGGAGGCCCTCAGTCAGACCCATTGTTGACATGTGGCAAGACGCTCCTCGGGGCGCTTCTTGCTTGGGCCTCTCTCCTGGAGGCGCTCAGTCAGACCCAGTGTTGACATGTGGCAAGACGCTCCTCAGGGCACGTCTTGCTTGGGTCTCTCTACTGGAGGCGCTCAGTCAGACCCAGTGTTGACATGTGGCAAGACGCTCCTCGGGGCGCGTGTTGCTAGGGCCTCTCTCCTGGAGGCGCTCAGTCAGACCCAGTGTTGACATGTGGCAAGACGCTCCTCGGGGCGCGTCATGCTTGGGCCTCTCTCCTGGAGGCTCTCAGTCAGACCCAGTGGTGACATGTGGCAAGACGCTCCTCGGGGCGCGTCTTGCTTGGGCCTCTCTCCTGGAGGTGCTCAGTCAGACCCAGTGGTGACATGTGGCTAGACGCTCCTCGGGGCACTTACTGCTTGGGCCTCTCTCCGGTAGGCCCTCTGTCAGACCCAGTGTTGACATGTGGCAAGAAGCTCCTCGGGGCGCGTCTTGCTTGGGCCTCTCTCCTGGAGGCCCTCAATCAGACCCAATGTTGACACGTGGCAAGACGCTCCTCGGGGCGCGTCTTGCTTGGGCCTCTCTCCTGGAGGCGCTCAGTCAGACCGAGTAGTGACAGGTGGCATGACACTCCTTGGGGGGCGTCTTGCTTGGGCCTCTCTCCTGGAGGCGCTCAGTCAGACCCAGTGGTGACATGTGGCAAGACACTCCTCGGGGCGCGTCCTGCTTGGGCCTCTCTCCTGGAGGCCCGCTGTCAGACCCAGTGTTGACATGTGGCAAGACGCTTCTAGGGGCGCGTCTTGCTTGGGCCTCTCTCCTGGAGGCGCTCAGTCAGACCGAGTGCTGACATGTGGCAAGACGCTCCTTGGGGCGCGTCTTGCTTGGGCCTCTCTCCTGGAGGCGCTCAGTCAGACCCAGTGGTGACATATGGCAAGACGCTCATCGGGGCGCGTGTTGCTTGGGCCTTTCTCCTGGAGGCGCTCAGTCAGAACCAGTGTTGACATGTGGCAAGACGCTCCTAGGGGCGCGTCTTGCTTGGGCCTCTCTCATGGAGGCCCTCAGTCAGACCCAGTGGTGACAAGTGTCAAGACGCTCCTCGGGGAGCGTCTTGCTTGGATCTCTCTCCTGGAGGCGCTCAGTCAGACCCAGTGGTGACATGTGGCTAGACGCTCCTCGGGGCACTTACTGCTTGGGCCTCTCTCCTGGAGGCCCTCTGTTAGACCCAGTGTTGACATTTGGCAAGACGCTCCTCGGGGCACGTCTTGCTTGGGCCTCTCTCCTGGAGGCCCTCAATCAGACCCAGTGTTGACATATGGCAAGACGCTCCTCGGGGCGCGTCTTGCTCTGGCCTCTCTCCTGGAGGCGCTCAGTCAGACCCAGTGCTGACATGTGGCAAGACGCTCCTCGGGGCGCGTCTTGCTTGGGCCTCTCTCCTGGAGGCGCTCAGTCAGACCCAGTGGTTACATGTGGCTAGACGCTCCTCGGGGCACGTATTGCTTGGGCCTCTCTCCTGGAGGCCCTTTGTCAGACCCAGTGTTGACATATGGCAAGACGCTCCTTGTGGCGCGTCTTGCTTGGGCCTCTCTCCTGGAGGCCCTCAATCAGACCCAGTGTTGACACGTGGCAAGACACTCCTCGGGGCGCGTCTTGCTTGGGCCTCTCTCCTGGAGGCGCTCAGTCAGACCCAGTGTTGACATGTGGCAAGACGCTCCTCGGGGCGCGTCTTGCTTGGGCCTCTCTCCTGGAGGCGCTCAGTCAGACCCAGTGGTGACATGTGGCAAGACACTCCTCGGGGCGCGTCTTGCTTGGGCCTCTCTCCTGGAGGCCCGCTGTCAGACCCAGTGTTGACATGTGGCAAGACACTCCTAGGGGCGCGTCTTGCTTGGGCCTCTCTCCTGGAGGCGCTCAGTCAGACCGAGTGCTGACATGTGGCAAGACGCTCCTCGGGGCGCGTCTTGCTTGGGCCTCTCTCCTGGAGGCGCTCAGTCAGACCCAGTGGTGACATATGGCAAGACGCTCCTCGGGGCGCGTGTTGCTTGGGCCTCTCTCCTGGAGGCCCTCTGTCAGACCCAGTGTTGACATGTGGCAAGACACTCCTCGGGGCGCGTCTTGCTTGGGCCTCTCTCCTGGAGGCACTCAGTCAGACCCAGTGTTGACATGTGGCAAGACGCTCCTAGGGGCGCGTCTTGCTTGGGCCTCTCTCCTGGAGGCGCTCAGTCAGACCCAGTGTTGACATGTGGCAAGACGCTCCTCGGGGCGCATCTTGCTTGGGCTTCTCTCCTGGAGGCCCTCAGTCAGACCCATTGTTGACATGTGGCAAGACGCTCCTCGGGGCGCTTCTTGCTTGGGCCTCTCTCCTGGAGGCGCTCAGTCAGACCCAGTGTTGACATGTGGCAAGACGCTCCTCAGGGCACGTCTTGCTTGGGTCTCTCTACTGGAGGCGCTCAGTCAGACCCAGTGTTGACATGTGGCAAGACGCTCCTCGGGGCGCGTGTTGCTAGGGCCTCTCTCCTGGAGGCGCTCAGTCAGACCCAGTGTTGACATGTGGCAAGACGCTCCTCGGGGCGCGTCATGCTTGGGCCTCTCTCCTGGAGGCTCTCAGTCAGACCCAGTGGTGACATGTGGCAAGACGCTCCTCGGGGCGCGTCTTGCTTGGGCCTCTCTCCTGGAGGTGCTCAGTCAGACCCAGTGGTGACATGTGGCTAGACGCTCCTCGGGGCACTTACTGCTTGGGCCTCTCTCCGGTAGGCCCTCTGTCAGACCCAGTGTTGACATGTGGCAAGAAGCTCCTCGGGGCGCGTCTTGCTTGGGCCTCTCTCCTGGAGGCCCTCAATCAGACCCAATGTTGACACGTGGCAAGACGCTCCTCGGGGCGCGTCTTGCTTGGGCCTCTCTCCTGGAGGCGCTCAGTCAGACCGAGTAGTGACAGGTGGCATGACACTCCTTGGGGGGCGTCTTGCTTGGGCCTCTCTCCTGGAGGCGCTCAGTCAGACCCAGTGGTGACATGTGGCAAGACACTCCTCGGGGCGCGTCCTGCTTGGGCCTCTCTCCTGGAGGCCCGCTGTCAGACCCAGTGTTGACATGTGGCAAGACGCTTCTAGGGGCGCGTCTTGCTTGGGCCTCTCTCCTGGAGGCGCTCAGTCAGACCGAGTGCTGACATGTGGCAAGACGCTCCTTGGGGCGCGTCTTGCTTGGGCCTCTCTCCTGGAGGCGCTCAGTCAGACCCAGTGGTGACATATGGCAAGACGCTCATCGGGGCGCGTGTTGCTTGGGCCTTTCTCCTGGAGGCGCTCAGTCAGAACCAGTGTTGACATGTGGCAAGACGCTCCTAGGGGCGCGTCTTGCTTGGGCCTCTCTCATGGAGGCCCTCAGTCAGACCCAGTGGTGACAAGTGTCAAGACGCTCCTCGGGGAGCGTCTTGCTTGGATCTCTCTCCTGGAGGCGCTCAGTCAGACCCAGTGGTGACATGTGGCTAGACGCTCCTCGGGGCACTTACTGCTTGGGCCTCTCTCCTGGAGGCCCTCTGTTAGACCCAGTGTTGACATTTGGCAAGACGCTCCTCGGGGCGCGTCTTGCTTGGGCCTCTCTCCTGGAGGCCCTCAATCAGACCCAATGTTGACACGTGGCAAGACGCTCCTCGGGGCGCGTCTTGCTTGGGCCTCTCTCCTGGAGGCGCTCAGTCAGACCCAGTGGTGTCATGTGGCAAGACACTCCTCGGGGCGCGTCTTGCTTGGGCCTCTCTCCTGGAGGCCCGCTGTCAGACCCAGTGTTGACATGTGGCAAGACGCTCCTAGGGGCGCGTCTTGCTTGGGCCTCTCTCCTGGAGGCGCTCAGTCAGACCGAGTGCCGACATGTGGCAAGACGCTCCTCGGGGCGCCTCTTGCTTGGGCCTCTCTCCTGGAGGCGCTCAGTCAGACCCAGTGGTGACATATGGCAAGACGCTCCTCGGGGCGCGTGTTGCTTGGGCCTCTCTCCTGGAGGTGCTCAGTCAGAACCAGTGTTGACATGTGGCAAGACGCTCCTCGGGGCGCGTGTTGCTTGGGCCTCTCTCCTGGAGGTGCTCAGTCAGAACCAGTGTTGACATGTGGCAAGACGCTCCTCGGGGAGCGTCTTGCTTGGGCCTCTCTCCTGGAGGCCCTCAATAAGACCCAGTGTTGACACGTGGCAAGACGCTCCTCGGGGCGCATCTTGCTTGGGCCTCTCTCCTGGAGGCGCTCAGTAAGACCGAGTAGTGACATGTGGCATGACGCTCTTCGGGGGGCGTCTTGCTTGGGCCTCTCTCCTGGAGGCGCTCAGTCAAACCCAGTAGTGACATGTGGCAAGACACTCCTCGGGGCGCGTCTTGCTTGGGCCTCTCTCCTGGAGGCCCTCTGTCAGACCCAGTGTTGACATGTGGCAAGACGCTCCTCGGTGCGCGTCTTGCTTGGGCCTCTCTCCTGGAGGCGCTCAGTCAGACCCAGTGGTGACATATGGCAAGACGCTCCTCGGGGCGCGTGTTGCTTGGGCCTCTCTCCTGGAGGCCCTCTGTCAGACCCAGTGGTGACAAGTGACAAGACGCTCCTCGGGGAGCGTCTTGCTTGGGCCTCTCTCCTGGAGGCGCTCAGTCAGACCCAGTGGTGACATGTGGCTAGACGCTCCTCGGGGCACTTACTGCTTGGGCCTCTCTCCTGGAGGCCCTCTGTCAGACCCAGTGTTGACATTTGGCAAGACGCTCCTCGGGGCGCGTCTTGCTTGGGCCTCTCTCCTGGAGGCCCTCAATCAGACCCAATGTTGACACGTGGCAAGACGCTCCTCGGGGCGCGTCTTGCTTGGGCCTCTCTCCTGGAGGCGCTCAGTCAGACCGAGTAGTGACAGGTGGCATGACACTCCTCGGGGCGCGTCTTGCTTGGGCCTCTCTCCTGGAGGCGCTCAGTCAGACCCAGTGGTGACATGTGGCAAGACACTCCTCGGGGCGCGTCTTGCTTGGGCCTCTCTCCTGGAGGCCCGCTGTCAGACCCAGTGTTGACATGTGGCAAGACGCTCCTAGGGGCGCGTCTTGCTTGGGCCTCTCTCCTGGAGGCGCTCAGTCAGACCGAGTGCTGACATGTGGCAAGACGCTCCTCGGGGCGCCTCTTGCTTGGGCCTCTCTCCTGGAGGCGCTCAGTCAGACCCAGTGGTGACATATGGCAAGACGCTCCTCGGGGCGCGTGTTGCTTGGGCCTCTCTCCTGGAGGTGCTCAGTCAGAACCAGTGTTGACATGTGGCAAGACGCTCCTAGGGGCGCGTCTTGCTTGGGCCTCTCTCCTGGAGGCGCTCAGTCAGACCCAGTGGTGACATATGGCAAGACGCTCCTCGGGGCGCGTCTTGCTTGGGCTTCTCTCATGGAGGCCCTCAGTCAGACCCAGTGGTGACAAGTGTCAAGACGCTCCTCGGGGAGCGTCTTGCTTGGGCCTCTCTCCTG
This sequence comes from Nothobranchius furzeri, assembly GCF_043380555.1. Taxonomy (NCBI): domain Eukaryota; kingdom Metazoa; phylum Chordata; class Actinopteri; order Cyprinodontiformes; family Nothobranchiidae; genus Nothobranchius; species Nothobranchius furzeri. The sequence goes on from NC_091743.1 coordinate 15,002,176, forward strand.
GAGGCCCTCAATAAGACCCAGTGTTGACACGTGGCAAGACGCTCCTCGGGGCGCATCTTGCTTGGGCCTCTCTCCTGGAGGCGCTCAGTAAGACCGAGTAGTGACATGTGGCATGACGCTCCTCGGGGCGCGTCTTGCTTGGGCCTCTCTCCTGGAGGCGCTCAGTCAAACCCAGTGGTGACATGTGGCAAGACACTCCTCGGGGCGCGTCTTGCTTCGGCCTCTCTCCTGGAGGCCCTCTGTCAGACCCAGTGGTGACATGTGGCAAGACACTCCTCGGGGCGTGTCTTGCTTGGGCCTCTCTCCTGGAGGCGCTCAGTCAGACCCAGTGTTGACATGTGGCAAGACGCTCCTCTGGGCGCTTCTTGCTTGGGCCTCTCTCCTGGAGGCGCTCAGTCAGACCCAGTGTTGACATGTGGCAAGACGCTCCTCGGGGCACGTCTTGCTTGGGCCTCTCTCCTGGAGGCGCTCAGTCAGACCCAGTGTTGACATGTGGCAAGACGCTCCTCGGGGCACGTCTTGCTTGGGCCTCTCTCCTGGAGGCGCTCAGTCAGACCCAGTGTTGACATGTGGCAAGACGCTCCTCGGGGCACGTATTGCTTGGGCCTCTCTCCTGGAGGCCCGCTGTCAGACCCAGTGTTGACATGTGGCAAGACGCTCCTAGGGGCGCGTCTTGCTTGGGCCTCTCTCCTGGAGGCGCTCAGTCAGACCGAGTGCTGACATGTGGCAAGACGCTCCTCGGGGCGCGTCTTGCTTGGGCCTCTCTCCTGGAGGCGCTCAGTCAGACCCAGTGGTGACATATGGCAAGACGCTCCTCGGGGCGCGTGTTGCTTGGGCCTCTCTCCTGGAGGCCCTCTGTCAGACCCAGTGTTGACATGTGGCAAGACACTCCTCGGGGCGCGTCTTGCTTGGGCCTCTCTCCTGGAGGCGCTCAGTCAGAACCAGTGTTGACACGTGGCAAGACGCTCCTCGGGGCGCGTCTTGCTTGGGCCTCTCTCCTGGAGGCGCTCAGTCAGACCGAGTAGTGACATAAGACATGACGCTCCTCGGGGCGCGTCTTGCTTGGGCCTCTCTCCTGGAGGCGCTCAGTCAGACCCAGTGGTGACATGTGGCAAGACACTCCTCGGGGCGTGTCTTGCTTGGGCCTCTCTCCTGGAGGCGCTCAGTCAGACCCAGTGTTGACATGTGGCAAGACGCTCCTCTGGGCGCTTCTTGCTTGGGCCTCTCTCCTGGAGGCGCTCAGTCAGACCCAGTGTTGACATGTGGCAAGACGCTCCTCGGGGCGTGTCTTGCTTGGGCCTCTCTCCTGGAGGCGCTCAGTCAAACCCAGTGTTGGCATGTGGCAAAACGCTCCTCGGGGCGCGTCTTGCTTGGGCCTCTCTCCTGGAGGCGCTCAGTCAGAACCAGAGGTGACATGTGGCAAGACGCTCCTCGGGGCGCGTCTTGCTTGGGCCTCTTTCCTGGAGGCCCTCTGTCAGACCCAGTGTTGACATGTGGCAAGACGCTCCTCCGGGCGCGTCTTGCTTGGGCCTCTCTCCTGGAGGCGCTCAGTCAGACCCAGTGTTGACATGTGGCAAGACGCTCCTCGGGGCGCGTCTTGATTGGGCTTCTCTCCTGGAGGCCCTCAGTCGGACCCATTGTTGACATGTGGCAAGACACTCCTCGGGGCACGTCTTGCTTGGGCCTGTCTCCTGGAGGCGCTCAGTCAGACCCAGTGTTGACATGTGGCAAGACGCTCCTCGGGGCGCGTCTTGATTGGGCTTCTCTCCTGGAGGCCCTCAGTCAGACCCATTGTTGACATGTGGCAAGACGCTCCTCGGGGCGCGTCTTGCTTGGGCTTTTCTCCTGGAGGCCCTCAGTCAGACCCATTGTTGACATGTGGCAAGACGCTCCTCGGGGTGCGTCTTGCTTGGGCCTCTCTCCTGGAGGCGCTCAGTCAGTCCGAGTAGTGACATGTGGCAAGATGCTCCTCGGGGCGCTTCTTGATTGGGCTTCTCTCCTGGAGGCCCTCAGTCAGACCCATTGTTGACATGTGGCAAGACGCTACTCGGGGCGCGTCTTGCTTGGGCTTCTCTCCTGGAGGCCTTCAGTCAGACCCATTGTTGACATGTGTCAAGACGCTGCTCGGGGCGCGTCTTGCATGGGCCTCTCTCCTGGAGGCGCTCAGTCAGACCCAGTGTTGACATGTGGCAAGATGCTCCTCTGGGCGCGTCTTGCTTGGGCCTCTCTCCTGGAGAAGCTCAGTCAGACCCAGTGGTGACACGTGGCAAGACGCTCCTCGGGGCGTGTCTTGCTTGGGCCTCTCTCCTGGAGGCGCTCAGTCAGACCCATTGTTGACATGTGGCAAGACGCTCCTCGGGGCGCGTCTTGCTTGGGCTTCTCTCCTGGAGGCCCTCAGTCAGACCCATTGTTGACATGTGGCAAGACGCTCCTCGGTGCGCGTCTTGCTTGGGCATCTCTCCAGAAGGCCCTCAATCAGACCCAGTGTTGACATGTGGCAAGACTCTCCTCGGGGCGCGTCTTGCTTGGGCCTCTCTCCTGGAGGCGCTCAGTCAGACTGAGTAGTGACATGTGGCCTGACGCTCCTTGGGGCGCGTCTTGCTTGGGCCTCTCTCCTGGAGGCGCTCAGTCAGACCCAGTGGTGACATGTGGCAAGACACTCCTCGGGGCGCGTCTTGCTTGGGCCTCTCTCCTGGAGGCCCTCTGTCAGACCCAGTGTTGACACGTGGCAAGACGCTCCTTGGGGCGCTTCTTGCTTGGGCCTCTCTACTGGAGGCGCTCAGTCAGACTCAGTGTTGACATGTGGTAAGACGCTCCTCGGGGCGCGTCTTGCTTGGGCCTCTCTCCTGGAGGCCCTCAGTCAGACCCATTGTTGACATGTGGCAAGACGCTCCTCGGGGCGCGTCTTGCTTGGGCTTCTCTCCTGGAGGCCCTCAGTCAGACCCATTGTTGACATGTGGCAAGACGCTCCTCGGGGCGCATCTTGCTTGGGCCTCTCTCCAGAAGGCCCTCAATCAGACCCAGTGTTGACACGTGGCAAGACGTTCCTCGGGGCGCGTCTTGCTTGGGCCTCTCTCCTGGAGGCGCTCAGTCAGAATGAGTAGTGACATGTGGCCTTACGCTCCTCGGGGCGCGTCTTGCTTGGGCCTCTCTCCTGGAGGCGCTCAGTCAGACCCAGTGGTGACATGTGGCAAGACACTCCTCGGGGCGCGTCTTGCTTGGGCCTCACTCCTGGAGGCCTTCTGTCAGACCCAGTGTTGACATGTGTCAAGACGCTCCTCGGGGCGTGTCTTGCTGGGGACTCTCTCCTGGAGGCGCTCAGTCAGACCCAGTTCTGACAGGTGGCAAGACGCTCCTCGGGGCACGTCTTGCTGTGGACTCTCTCCTGGAGGTCCTCTGTCAGACCCATTGTTGACATGTGTCAAGACGCTCCTCGGGGCGCGTCTTGCTTGGGCTTCTCTCCTGGAGGCCCTCAGTCAGACCCATTGTTGACATGTGGCAAGACGCTCCTCGGGGCGCGTCTTGCTTGGGCTTCTCTCCTGGAGGCGCTCAGACAGACCCAGTGTTGACATGTGACAAGACGCTCCTCGGGGCACGTCTTGCTTGGGCCTCTCTCCTGGAGGCGCTCAGTCAGACCGAGTGCTGACATAATGCAAGACGCTCCTCGGGGCGCGTCTTGCTGGGGACTCTCTCCTGGAGGCGCTCAGTCAGACCCAGTGGTGACACGTGGCAAGACGCTCCTCGGGGCGCGTCTTGCTTGGGCCTCTCTCCTGGAGGCGCTCAGTCAGACCGAGTGCTGACACGTGTCAAGAAGCTCCTCGGGGCGCGTCTTGCTTGAGCTTCTCTCCTGGAGGCCCTCAGTAAGACCCATTGTTGACATGTGGCAAGACGCTCCTCGGGGCGCGTCTTGCTTGGGCTTCTCTCCTGGAGGCCCTTAGTCAGACCCATTGTTGACATGTGGCAAGACGCTCCTCGGGGCGCGTCTTGCTTGGGCATCTCTCCAGAAGGCCCTCAATCAGACCCAGTGTTGACATGTGGCAAGACGCTCCTCGGGGCGCGTCTTGCTTGGGCCTCTCTCCTGGAGGCGCTCAGTCAGACTTAGTAGTGACATGTGGCCTGACGCTCCTTGGGGCGCGTCTTGCTTGGGCCTCTCTCCTGGAGGCGCTCAGTCAGACCCAGTGGTGACTTGTGGCAAGACACTCCTCGGGGCGCGTCTTGCTTGGGCCTCTCTCCTGGAGGCCCTCTGTCAGACCCATTGTTGACATGTGGCAAGACGCTCCTCGGGGCGCGTCTTGCTTGGGCTTCTCTCCTGGAGGCGCTCAGACAGACCCAGTGTTGATATGTGACAAGACGCTCCTCGGGGCACGTCTTGCTTGGGCCTCTCTCCTGGAGGCGCTCAGTCAGACCGAGTGCTGACATAAGGCAATACGCTCCTCGGGGCGCGTCTTGCTGGGGACTCTCTCCTGGAGGCGCTCAGTCAGACCCAGTGGTGACATGTGGCAAGACGCTCCTCGGGGCGCGTCTTGCTTGGGCCTCTCTCCTGGAGGCGCTCAGTCAGACCGAGTGCTGACACGTGTCAAGAAGCTCCTCGGGGCGCGTCTTGCTTGGGCTTCTCTCCTGGAGGCCCTCAGTAAGACCCATTGTTGACATGTGGCAAGACGCTCCTCGGGGCGCGTCTTGCTTGGGCTTCTCTCCTGGAGGCCCTCAGTCAGACCCATTGTTGACATGTGGCAAGACGCTCCTCGGTGCGCGTCTTGCTTGGGCATCTCTCCAGAAGGCCCTCAATCAGACCCAGTGTTGACATGTGGCAAGACTCTCCTCGGGGCGCGTCTTGCTTGGGCCTCTCTCCTGGAGGCGCTCAGTCAGACTGAGTAGTGACATGTGGCCTGACGCTCCTTGGGGCGCGTCTTGCTTGGGCCTCTCTCCTGGAGGCGCTCAGTCAGACCCAGTGGTGACATGTGGCAAGACACTCCTCGGGGCGCGTCTTGCTTGGGCCTCTCTCCTGGAGGCCCTCTGTCAGACCCAGTGTTGACACGTGGCAAGACGCTCCTTGGGGCGCTTCTTGCTTTGGCCTCTCTACTGGAGGCGCTCAGTCAGACTCAGTGTTGACATGTGGTAAGACGCTCCTCGGGGCGCGTCTTGCTTGGGCCTCTCTCCTGGAGGCCCTCAGTCAGACCCATTGTTGACATGTGGCAAGACGCTCCTCGGGGCGCGTCTTGCTTGGGCTTCTCTCCTGGAGGCCCTCAGTCAGACCCATTGTTGACATGTGGCAAGACGCTCCTCGGGGCGCATCTTGCTTGGGCCTCTCTCCAGAAGGCCCTCAATCAGACCCAGTGTTGACACGTGGCAAGACGTTCCTCGGGGCGCGTCTTGCTTGGGCCTCTCTCCTGGAGGCGCTCAGTCAGAATGAGTAGTGACATGTGGCCTTACGCTCCTCGGGGCGCGTCTTGCTTGGGCCTCTCTCCTGGAGGCGCTCAGTCAGACCCAGTGGTGACATGTGGCAAGACACTCCTCGGGGCGCGTCTTGCTTGGGCCTCTCTCCTGGAGGCCTTCTGTCAGACCCAGTGTTGACATGTGTCAAGACGCTCCTCGGGGCGTGTCTTGCTGGGGACTCTCTCCTGGAGGCGCTCAGTCAGACCCAGTTCTGACAGGTGGCAAGACGCTCCTCGGGGCGCGTCTTGCTGTGGACTCTCTCCTGGAGGTCCTCTGTCAGACCCATTGTTGACATGTGTCAAGACGCTCCTCGGGGCGCGTCTTGCTTGGGCTTCTCTCCTGGAGGCCCTCAGTCAGACCCATTGTTGACATGTGGCAAGACGCTCCTCGGGGCGCGTCTTGCTTGGGCCTCTCTCCTGGAGGCGCTCAGTCAGACCGAGTGCTGACATAAGGCAAGACGCTCCTCGGGGCGCGTCTTGCTGGGGACTCTCTCCTGGAGGCGCTCAGTCAGACCCAGTGGTGACACGTGGCAAGACGCTCCTCGGGGCGCGTCTTGCTTGGGCCTCTCTCCTGGAGGCGCTCAGTCAGACCGAGTGCTGACATAAGGCAAGACGCTCCTCGGGGCGCGTCTTGCTGGGGACTCTCTCCTGGAGGCGCTCAGTCAGACCCAGTGGTGACACGTGGCAAGACGCTCCTCGGGGCGCGTCTTGCTTGGGCCTCTCTCCTGGAGGCGCTCAGTCAGACCGAGTGCTGACACGTGTCAAGAAGCTCCTCGGGGCGCGTCTTGCTTGGGCTTCTCTCCTGGAGGCCCTCAGTAAGACCCATTGTTGACATGTGGCAAGACGCTCCTCGGGGCGCGTCTTGCTTGGGCTTCTCTCCTGGAGGCCCTTAGTCAGACCCATTGTTGACATGTGGCAAGACGCTCCTCGGGGCGCGTCTTGCTTGGGCATCTCTCCAGAAGGCCCTCAATCAGACCCAGTGTTGACATGTGGCAAGACGCTCCTCGGGGCGCGTCTTGCTTGGGCCTCTCTCCTGGAGGCGCTCAGTCAGACTTAGTAGTGACATGTGGCCTGACGCTCCTTGGGGCGCGTCTTGCTTGGGCCTCTCTCCTGGAGGTGCTCAGTCAGACCCAGTGGTGACTTGTGGCAAGACACTCCTCGGGGCGCGTCTTGCTTGGGCCTCTCTCCTGGAGGCCCTCTGTCAGACCCAGTGTTGACATGTGTCAAGACGCTCCTCGGGGCGCGTCTTGCTTGGGCTTCTCTCCTGGAGGCCCTCAGTCAGACCCATTGTTGACATGTGGCAAGACGCTCCTTGGGGCGCTTCTTGCTTGGGCCTCTCTACTGGAGGCGCTCAGTCAGACCGAGTGCTGACATAAGGCAAGACGCTCCTCGGGGTGCGTCTTGCTGGGGACTCTCTCCTGGAGGCGCTCAGTCAGACCCAGTGCTGACATGTGGCAAGATGCTCCTCGGGTTGCGTCTTGCTTGGGCCTCTCTCCTGGAGGCGCTCAGTCAGACCCAGTGTATACATGTGGCAAGACGCTCCACGGGGCGCGTCTTGCTTGGGCTTCTCTCCTGGAGGCCCTCAGTCAGACCCATTGTTGACATGTGGCAAGACGCTCCTCGGGGCGCATCTTGCTTGGGCCTCTCTCCAGAAGGCCCTCAATCAGACCCAGTGTTGACACGTGGCAAGACGTTCCTCGGGGCACGTCTTGCTTGGGCCTCTCTCCTGGAGGCGCTCAGTCAGAATGAGTAGTGACATGTGGCCTTACGCTCCTCGGGGCGCGTCTTGCTTGGGCCTCTCTCCTGGAGGCGCTCAGTCAGACCCACTGGTGACATGTGGCAAGACGCTCCTCGGGGCGCGTCTTGCTTGGGCCTCTCTCCTGGAGGCCCTCTGTCAGACCCAGTGTTGACATGTGTCAAGACGCTCCTCGGGGCGCGTCTTGCTGGGCACTCTCTCCTGGAGGCGCTCAGTCAGTCCCAGTTCTGACATGTGGCAAGACACTCCTCGGGGCGCGTCTTGCTGGGGACTCTCTCATGGAGGTCCTCTGTCAGACCCAGTGTTGACATGGGTCAAGACGCTCCTCGGGGCGCGTCTTGCTTGGGCTTCTCTCCTGGAGGCCCTCAGTCAGACCCATTGTTGACATGTGGCAAGACGCTCCTCGGGGCGCGTCTTGCTTGGGCTTCTCTCCTGGAGGCGCTCAGACAGACCCAGTGTTGACATGTGACAAGACGCTCCTCGGGGCACGTCTTGCTTGGGCCTCTCTCCTGGAGGCGCTCAGTCAGACCGAGTGCTGACATAAGGCAAGACGCTCCTCAGGGCGCGTCTTGCTTGGGCCTCTCTCCTGGAGGCGCTCAGTCAGACCGAGTGCTGACACGTGTCAAGAAGCTCCTCGGGGCGCGTCTTGCTTGGGCTTCTCTCCTGGAGGCCCTCAGTAAGACCCATTGTTGACATGTGGCAAGACGCTCCTCGGGGCGCGTCTTGCTTGGGCTTCTCTCCTGGAGGCCCTCAGTCAGACCCATTGTTGACATGTGGCAAGACGCTCCTCGGGGCGCGTCTTGCTTGGGCATCTCTCCAGAAGGCCCTCAATCAGACCCAGTGTTGACATGTGGCAAGACTCTCCTCGGGGCGCGTCTTGCTTGGGCCTCTCTCCTGGAGGCGCTCAGTCAGACTGAGTAGTGACATGTGGCCTGACGCTCCTTGGGGCGCGTCTTGCTTGGGCCTCTCTCCTGGAGGCGCTCAGTCAGACCCAGTGGTGACATGTGGCAAGACACTCCTCGGGGCGCGTCTTGCTTGGGCCTCTCTCCTGGAGGCCCTCTGTCAGACCCAGTGTTGACACGTGGCAAGACGTTCCTTGGGGCGCTTCTTGCTTGGGCCTCTCTACTGGAGGCGCTCAGTCAGACTCAGTGTTGACATGTGGCAAGACGCTCCTCGGGGCGCGTCTTGCTTGGGCCTCTCTCCTGGAGGCGCTCAGTCAGACCGAGTGCTGACATAAGGCAAGACGCTCCTCAGGGCGCGTCTTGCTGGGGACTCTCTCCTGGAGGCGCTCAGTCAGACCCAGTGGTGACATGTGGCAAGACGCTCCTCGGGGCGCGTCTTGCTTGGGCCTCTCTCCTGGAGGCGCTCAGTCAGACCGAGTGCTGACACGTGTCAAGAAGCTCCTCGGGGCGCGTCTTGCTTGGGCTTCTCTCCTGGAGGCCCTCAGTAAGACCCATTGTTGACATGTGGCAAGACGCTCCTCGGGGCGCGTCTTGCTTGGGCTTCTCTCCTGGAGGCCCTCAGTCAGACCCATTGTTGACATGTGGCAAGACGCTCCTCGGGGCGCATCTTGCTTGGGCATCTCTCCAGAAGGCCCTCAATCAGACCCAGTGTTGACATGTGGCAAGACGCTCCTCGGGGCGCGTCTTGCTTGGGCCTCTTTCCTGGAGGCCCTCTGTCAGACCCAGTGTTGACATGTGTCAAGACGCTCCTCGGGGCGCGTCTTGCTTGGGCTTCTCTCCTGGAGGCCCTCAGTCAGACCCATTGTTGACATGTGTCAAGACGCTCCTTGGGGCGCTTCTTGCTTGGGCCTCTCTCCTGGAGGCGCTCAGTCAGAACCTGAGGTGACATGTGGCAAGACGCTCCTCGGGGCGCGTCTTGCTTGGGCCTCTCTCCTGGAGGCGCTCAGTCAGACCCAGTGTTGACATGTGGCAAGACGCTCCTCGGGGCGCGTATTGCTTGGGCCTCTCTCCTGGAGGCGCTCAGTCAGAACCAGAGGTGACATGTGGCAAGACGCTCCTCGGGGCGCGTCTTGCTTGGGCCTCTTTCCTGGAGGCCCTCTGTCAGACCCAGTGTTGACATGTGGCAAGACGCTCCTCCGGGCGCGTCTTGCTTGGGCCTCTCCCCTGGAGGCGCTCAGTCAGACCCAGTGTTGACATGTGGCAAGACGCTCCTCGGGGCGCGTCTTGATTGGGCTTCTCTCCTGGAGGCCCTCAGTCAGACCCATTGTTGACATGTGGCAAGACGCTCCTCGGGGCGCGTCTTGCTTGGGCCTCTCTCCTGGAGGCGCTCAGTCAGACCCAGTGTTGACATGTGGCAAGAAGCTCCTCGGGGCGTGTCTTGATTGGGCTTCTCTCCTGGAGGCCCTCAGTCAGACCCATTGTTGACATGTGGCAAGACGCTCCTCGGGGCGCGTCTTGCTTGGGCCTCTCTCCTGGAGGCGCTCAGTCAGACCCAGTGTTGACATGTGGCAAGACGCTCCTCGGGGCGCGTCTTGATTTGGCTTCTCTCCTGGAGGTGCTCAGTCAGACCCAGTGTTGACATGTGGCAAAACGCTCCTCGGGGCGCGTCTTGCTTGGGCCTCTCTCCTGGAGGCGCTCAGTCAGAACCAGAGGTGACATGTGGCAAGACGCTCCTCGGGGCGCGTCTTGCTTGGGCCTATTTCCTAGAGGCCCTCTGTCAGACCCAGTGTTGACATGTGGCAAGACGCTCCTCGGGGCGCGTCTTGCTTGGGCCTCTTTCCTGGAGGCGCTCAGTCAGACCCAGTGTTGACATGTGGCAAGACGTTCCTCGGGGCGCATCTTGATTGGGCTTCTCTCCTGGAGGCCCTCAGTCAGACCCATTGTTGACATGTGGCAAGACGCTCCTCGGGGCGCGTCTTGCTTGGGCCACTCTCCTGGAGGCGCTCAGTCAGACCGAGTGCTGACATGTGGCAAGACGCTCCTCGGGGCGCGTCTTGCTTGGGCCTCTCTCCTGGAGGCGCTCAGTCAGACTGAGTAGTGACATGTGGCCTGACGCTCCTCGGGGCGCGTCTTGCTTGGGCCTCTCTCCTGGAGGCGCTCAGTCAGACACAGTGGTGACATGTGGCAAAACACTCCTCGGGACGCGTCTTGCTTGGGCGTCTCTCCTGGAGGCCCTCTGTCAGACCCAGTGTTGACATGTGTCAAGACGCTCCTCGGGGCGCGTCTTGCTTGGGCTTCTCTCCTGGAGGCCCTCAGTCAGACCCATTGTTGACATGTGGCAAGACGCTCCTTGGGGCGCATCTTGCTTGGGCCTCTCTTCTGGAGGCGCTCAGTCAGAACCTGAGGTGACATGTGTCAAGACGCTCCTCGGGGCGCGTCTTGCTTGGGCCTCTCTCCTGGAGGCGCTCAGTCAGACCCAGTGTTGACATGTGGCAAGACGCTCCTCGGGGCGCGTCTTGATTGGGCTTCTCACCTGGAGGCCCTCAGTCAGATCCATTGTTGACATGTGGCAAGACGCTCCTCGGGGCGCGTCTTGCTTGGGCCTCTCTCCTGGAGGCGCACAGTCAGACCCAGTGTTGACATGTGGCAAGACGCTCCTCGGGGCGCTTCTTGATTGGGCTTTTCTCCTGCAGGGGCTAAGTCAGACCCAGTGTTGACATGTGGCAAAACGCTCCTCGGGGCGCGTCTTGCTTGGGCCTCTCTCCTGGAGGCGCTCAGTCAGAACCAGAGGTGACATGTGGCAAGACGCTCCTCGGGGCGCGTCCTGCTTGGGCCTCTTTCCTGGAGGCCCTCTGTCAGACCCAGTGTTGACATGTGGCAAGACGCTCCTCCGGGCGCATCTTGCTTGGGCCTCTCTCCTGGAGGCGCTCAGTCAGACCCAGTGTTGACATGTGGCAAGACGCTCCTCGGGGCGCGTCTTGATTGGGCTTCTCTCCTGGAGGCCCTCTGTCAGACCCATTGTTGACATGTGGCAAGACGCTCCTCGGGGCGCGTCTTGCTTGGGCCTCTCTCCTGGAGGCGCTCAGTCAGACCCAGTGTTGACATGTGGCAAGACGCTCCTCCGGGCGCGTCTTGCTTGGGCCTCTCTCCTGGAGGCGCTCAGTCAGACCCAGTGTTGACATATGGCAAGACGCTCCTCGGGGCGCATCTTGATTGGGCTTCTCTCCTGGAGGCCCTCGGTCAGACCCATTGTTGACATGTGGCAAGACGCTCCTCGGCGCGCGTCTTGCTTGGGCCACTCTCCTGGAGGCGCTCAGTCAGACCGAGTGCTGACATGTGGCAAGACGCTCCTCGGGGCGCGTCTTGCTTGGGCCTCTCTCCTGGAGGCGCTCAGTCAGACCGAGTAGTGACATGTGGCAAGATGCTCCTCGGGGCGCTTCTTGCTTGGGCTTCTCTCATGGAGGCACTCAGTCAGACCCAGTGTTGACATGTGGCAAGACGCTCCTCGGGGCGCTTCTTGCTTGGGATTCTCTCATGGAGGCACTCAGTCAGACCCAGTGTTGACATGTGGCAAGACGCTCCTCGGGGCTCGTCTTGCTTGGGCCTCTCTCCTGGAGGCGCTCAGTCAGACCGAGTGCTGACACGTGTCAAGAAGCTCCTCGGGGCGCGTCTTGCTTGGGCTTCTCTCCTGGAGGCCCTCAGTAAGACCCATTGTTTACATGTGGCAAGACGCTCCTCGGGGCGCGTCTTGCTTGGGCTTCTCTCCTGGAGGCCCTCAGTTAGACCCATTGTTGACATTTGGCAAGACGCTCCTCGGGGCGCGTCTTGCTTTGGCATCTCTCCGGAAGGCCCTCAATCAGACCCAGTGTTGACATGTGGCAAGACGCTCCTCGGGGCGCGTCTTGCTTGGGCCTCTCTCCTGGAGGCGCTCAGTCAGACTGAGTAGTGACATGTGGCCTGACGCTCCTTGGGGCGCGTCTTGCTTGGGCCTCTCTCCTGGAGGCGCTCAGTCAGACCCAGTGGTGACATGTGGCAAGACACTCCTCGGGGCGCGTCTTGCTTGGGCCTCTCTCCTGGAGGCCCTCTGTCAGACCCAGTGTTGACATGTGTCAAGACGCTCCTCGGGGCGCGTCTTGCTTGGGCTTCTCTCCTGGAGGCCCTCAGTCAGACCCATTGTTGACATGTGGCAAGACGCTCCTTGGGGCGCTTCTTGCTTGGGCCTCTCTACTGGAGGCGCTCAGTCAGACCGAGTGCTGACATAAGGCAAGACGCTCCTCGGGGTGCGTCTTGCTGGGGACTCTCTCCTGGAGGCGCTCAGTCAGACCCAGTGCTGACATGTGGCAAGATGCTCCTCGGGTTGCGTCTTGCTTGGGCCTCTCTCCTGGAGGCGCTCAGTCAGACCCAGTGTATACATGTGGCAAGACGCTCCTCGGGGCGCGTCTTGCTTGGGCTTCTCTCCTGGAGGCCCTCAGTCAGACCCATTGTTGACATGTGGCAAGACGCTCCTCGGGGCGCATCTTGCTTGGGCCTCTCTCCAGAAGGCCCTCAATCAGACCCAGTGTTGACACGTGGCAAGACGTTCCTCGGGGCGCGTCTTGCTTGGGCCTCTCTCCTGGAGGCGCTCAGTCAGAATGAGTAGTGACATGTGGCCTTACGCTCCTCGGGGCGCGTCTTGCTTCGGCCTCTCTCCTGGAGGCGCTCAGTCAGACCCAGTGGTGACATGTGGCAAGACACTCCTCGGGGCGCGTCTTGCTTGGGCCTCTCTCCTGGAGGCCTTCTGTCAGACCCAGTGTTGACATGTGTCAAGACGCTCCTCGGGGCGTGTCTTGCTGGGGACTCTCTCCTGGAGGCGCTCAGTCAGACCCAGTTCTGACATGTGGCAAGACGCTCCTCGGGGCGCGTCTTGCTGGGGACTCTCTCCTGGAGGTCCTCTGTCAGACCCATTGTTGACATGTGTCAAGACGCTCCTCGGGGCGCGTCTTGCTTGGGCTTCTCTCCTGGAGGCCCTCAGTCAGACCCATTGTTGACATGTGGCAAGACGCTCCTCGGGGCGCGTCTTGCTTGGGCTTCTCTCCTGGAGGCGCTCAGACAGACCCAGTGTTGACATGTGACAAGACGCTCCTCGGGGCACGTCTTGCTTGGGCCTCTCTCCTGGAGGCGCTCAGTCAGACCGAGTGCTGACATAAGGCAAGACGCTCCTCGGGGCGCGTCTTGCTGGGGACTCTCTCCTGGAGGCGCTCAGTCAGACCCAGTGGTGACACGTGGCAAGACGCTCCTCGGGGCGCGTCTTGCTTGGGCCTCTCTCCTGGAGGCGCTCAGTCAGACCGAGTGCTGACACGTGTCAAGAAGCTCCTCGGGGCGCGTCTTGCTTGGGCTTCTCTCCTGGAGGTCCTCTGTCAGACCCAGTGTTGACATGTGTCAAGACGCTCCTCGGGGCGCGTCTTGCTTGGGCTTCTCTCCTGGAGGCCCTCAGTCAGACCCATTGTTGACATGTGGCAAGACGCTTCTTGGGGCGCTTCTTGCTTGGGCCTCTCTACTGGAGGCGCTCAGTCAGACCGAGTGCTGACATAAGGCAAGACGCTCCTCGGGGTGCGTCTTGCTGGGGACTCTCTCCTGGAGGCGCTCAGTCAGACCCAGTGCTGACATGTGGCAAGATGCTCCTCGGGTTGCGTCTTGCTTGGGCCTCTCTCCTGGAGGCGCTCAGTCAGACCCAGTGTATACATGTGGCAAGACGCTCCTCGGGGCGCGTCTTGCTTGGGCTTCTCTCCTGGAGGCCCTCAGTCAGACCCATTGTTGACATGTGGCAAGACGCTCCTCGGGGCGCATCTTGCTTGGGCCTCTCTCCAGAAGGCCCTCAATCAGACCCAGTGTTGACACGTGGCAAGACGTTCCTCGGGGCGCGTCTTGCTTGGGCCTCTCTCCTGGAGGCGCTCAGTCAGAATGAGTAGTGACATGTGGCCTTACGCTCCTCGGGGCGCGTCTTGCTTCGGCCTCTCTCCTGGAGGCGCTCAGTCAGACCCAGTGGTGACATGTGGCAAGACACTCCTCGGGGCGCGTCTTGCTTGGGCCTCTCTCCTGGAGGCCTTCTGTCAGACCCAGTGTTGACATGTGTCAAGACGCTCCTCGGGGCGTGTCTTGCTGGGGACTCTCTCCTGGAGGCGCTCATTCAGACCCAGTTCTGACATGTGGCAAGACGCTCCTCGGGGCGCGTCTTGCTGGGGACTCTCTCCTGGAGGTCCTCTGTCAGACCCATTGTTGACATGTGTCAAGACGCTCCTCGGGGCGCGTCTTGCTTGGGCTTCTCTCCTGGAGGCCCTCAGTCAGACCCATTGTTGACATGTGGCAAGACGCTCCTCGGGGCGCGTCTTGCTTGGGCTTCTCTCCTGGAGGCGCTCAGACAGACCCAGTGTTGACATGTGACAAGACGCTCCTCGGGGCACGTCTTGCTTGGGCCTCTCTCCTGGAGGCGCTCAGTCAGACCGAGTGCTGACATAAGGCAAGACGCTCCTCGGGGCGCGTCTTGCTGGGGACTCTCTCCTGGAGGCGCTCAGTCAGACCCAGTGGTGACACGTGGCAAGACGCTCCTCGGGGCGCGTCTTGCTTGGGCCTCTCTCCTGGAGGCGCTCAGTCAGACCGAGTGCTGACACGTGTCAAGAAGCTCCTCGGGGCGCGTCTTGCTTGGGCTTCTCTCATGGAGGTCCTCTGTCAGACCCAGTGTTGACATGTGTCAAGACGCTCCTCGGGGCGCGTCTTGCTTGGGCTTCTCTCCTGGAGGCCCTCAGTCAGACCCATTGTTCACATGTGGCAAGACGCTCCTCGGGGCGCGTCTTGCTTGGGCTTCTCTCCTGGAGGCGCTCAGACAGACCCAGTGTTGACATGTGACAAGACGCTCCTCGGGGCACGTCTTGCTTGGGCCTCTCTCCTGGAGGCGCTCAGTCAGACCGAGTGCTGACATAAGGCAAGACGCTCCTCGGGGCGCGTCTTGCTGGGGACTCTCTCCTGGAGGCGCTCAGTCAGACCCAGTGGTGACATGTGGCAAGACGCTCCTCGGGGCGCGTCTTGCTTGGGCCTCTCTCCTGGAGGCGCTCAGTCAGACCGAGTGCTGACACGTGTCAAGAAGCTCCTCGGGGCGCGTCTTGCTTGGGCTTCTCTCCTGGAGGCCCTCAGTAAGACCCATTGTTGACATGTGGCAAGACGCTCCTCGGGGCGCGTCTTGCTTGGGCTTCTCTCCTGGAGGCCCTCAGTCAGACCCATTGTTGACATGTGGCAAGACGCTCCTCGGGGCGCGTCTTGCTTGGGCATCTATCCAGAAGGCCCTCAATCAGACCCAGTGTTGACATGTGGCAAGACGCTCCTCGGGGCGCGTCTTGCTTGGGCCTCTCTCCTGGAGGCGCTCAGTCAGACTGAGTAGTGACATGTGGCCTGACGCTCCTTGGGGCGCGTCTTGCTTGGGCCTCTCTCCTGGAGGCGCTCAGTCAGACCCAGTGGTGACATGTGGCAAGACACTCCTCGGGGCGCGTCTTGCTTGGGCCTCTCTCCTGGAGGCCCTCTGTCAGACCCAGTGTTGACACGTGGCAAGACGCTCCTTGGGGCGCTTCTTGCTTGGGCCTCTCTACTGGAGGCGCTCAGTCAGACCGAGTGCTGACATAAGGCAAGACGCTCCTCCGGGTGCGTCTTGCTGGGGACTCTCTCCTGGAGGCGCTCAGTCAGACCCAGTGCTGACATGTGGCAAGATGCTCCTCGGGTTGCGTCTTGCTTGGGCCTCTCGCCTGGAGGCGCTCAGTCAGACCCAGTGTATACATGTGGCAAGACGCTCCTCGGGGCGCGTCTTGCTTGGGCTTCTCTCCTGGAGGCCCTCAGTCAGACCCATTGTTGACATGTGGCAAGACGCTCCTCGGGGCGCATCTTGCTTGGGCCTCTCTCCAGAAGGCCCTCAATCAGACCCAGTGATGACACGTGGCAAGACGTTCCTCGGGGCGCGTCTTGCTTGGGCCTCTCTCCTGGAGGCGCTCAGTCAGAATGAGTAGTGACATGTGGCCTTACGCTCCTCGGGGCGCGTCTTGCTTGGGCCTCTCTCCTGGAGGCGCTCAGTCAGACCCAGTGGTGACATGTGGCAAGACACTCCTCGGGGCGCGTCTTGCTTGGGCCTCTCTCCTGGAGGCCCTCTGTCAGACCCAGTGTTGACATGTGTCAAGACGCTCCTCGGGGCGCGTCTTGCTTGGGCTTCTCTCCTGGAGGCCCTCAGTCAGACCCAGTGTTGACATGTTACAAGACGCTCCTCGGGGCACGTCTTGCTTGGGCCTCTCTCCTGGAGGCGCTCAGTCAGACCGAGTGCTGACATAAGGCAAGACGCTCCTCGGGGCGCGTCTTTCTGGGGACTCTCTCCTGGAGGCGCTCAGTCAGACCCAGTTCTGACATGTGGCAAGACGCTCCTCGGGGCGCGTCTTGCTTGGGCCTCTCTCCTGGAGGTGCTCAGTCAGACCCAGTGTTGACATGTGGCAAGACGCTCCTCGGGGCGCGTCTTGCTTGGGCCTCTCGCCTGGAGGCGCTCAGTCAGACCCAGTGTTGACATGTGGCAAGATGCTCCTCGGGGCGCGTCTTGCTTGGGCTTCTCTCCTGGAGGCCCTCGGTCAGACCCATTGTTGACATGTGGCAAGACGCTCCTCGGGGTGCGTCTTGCTTGGGCCTCTCTCCTGGAGGCGCTCAGTCATTCCGAGTAGTAACATGTGGCAAGATGCTCCTCGGGGCGCGTCTTGCTTGGGCCTCTCTCCTGGAGGCGCTCAGTCAGACCGAGTGCTGACACGTGTCAAGAAGCTCCTCGGGGCGCGTCTTGCTTGGCCTTCTCTCCTGGAGGCCCTCAGTAAGACCCATTGTTGACATGTGGCAAGACGCTCCTCGGGGCGCGTCTTGCTTGGGCTTCTCTCCTGGAGGCCCTCAGTCAGACCCATTGCTGACATGTGGCAAGACGCTCCTCAGGGCGCGTCTTGCTTGGGCATCTCTCCAGAAGGCCCTCAATCAGACCCAGTGTTGACATGTGGCAAGAAGCTCCTCGGGGCGCGTCTTGCTTGGGCCTCTCTCCTGGAGGCGCTCAGTCAGACTGAGTAGTGACATGTGGCCTGACGCTCCTTGGGGCGCGTCTTGCTTGGGCCTCTCTCCTGGAGGCGCTCAGTCAGACCCAGTGGTGACATGTGGCAAGACACTCCTCGGGGCGCGTCTTGCTTGGGCCTCTCTCCTGGAGGCCCTCTGTCAGACCCAGTGTTGACATGTGTCAAGACGCTCCTCGGGGCGCGTCTTTCTTGGGCTTCTCTCCTGGAGGCCCTCAGTCAGACCCATTGTTGACATGTGGCAAGACGCTCCTTGGGGCGCTTCTTGCTTGGGCCTCTCTACTGGAGGCGCTTAGTCAGACCGAGTGCTGACATAAGGCAAGACGCTCCTCGGGGTGCGTCTTGCTGGGGACTCTCTCCTGGAGGCGCTCAGTCAGACCCAGTGCTGACATGTGGCAAGATGCTCCTCGGGTTGCGTCTTGCTTGGGCCTCTCTCCTGGAGGCGCTCAGTCAGACCCAGTGTATACATGTGGCAAGACGCTCCTCGGGGCGCGTTTTGCTTGGGCTTCTCTCCTGGAGGCCCTCAGTCAGACCCATTGTTGACATGTGGCAAGACGCTCCTCGGGGCGCATCTTGCTTGGGCTTCTCTCCAGAAGGCCCTCAACCAGACCCAGTGTTGACACGTGGCAAGACGTTCCTCGGGGCGCGTCTTGCTTGGGCCTCTCTCCTGGAGGCGCTCAGTCAGACTGAGTAGTGACATGTGGCCTGACGCTCCTTGGGGCGCGTCTTGCTTGGGCCTCTCTCCTGGAGGCGCTCAGTCAGACCCAGTGGTGACATGTGGCAAGACACTCCTCGGGGCGCGTCTTGCTTGGGCCTCTCTCCTGGAGGCCCTCTGTCAGACCCAGTGTTGACATGTGTCAAGACGCTCCTCGGGGCGCGTCTTGCTTGGGCTTCTCTCCTGGAGGCCCTCAGTCAGACCCATTGTTGACATGTGGCAAGACGCTCCTTGGGGCGCTTCTTGCTTGGGCCTCTCTACTGGAGGCGCTTAGTCAGACCGAGTGCTGACATAAGGCAAGACGCTCCTCGGGGTGCGTCTTGCTGGGGACTCTCTCCTGGAGGCGCTCAGTCAGACCCAGTGCTGACATGTGGCAAGATGCTCCTCGGGTTGCGTCTTGCTTGGGCCTCTCTCCTGGAGGCGCTCAGTCAGACCCAGTGTATACATGTGGCAAGACGCTCCTCGGGGCGCGTTTTGCTTGGGCTTCTCTCCTGGAGGCCCTCAGTCAGACCCATTGTTGACATGTGGCAAGACGCTCCTCGGGGCGCATCTTGCTTGGGCTTCTCTCCAGAAGGCCCTCAACCAGACCCAGTGTTGACACGTGGCAAGACGTTCCTCGGGGCGCGTCTTGCTTGGGCCTCTCTCCTGGAGGCGCTCAGTCAGACTGAGTAGTGACATGTGGCCTTACGCTCCTCGGGGCGCGTCTTGCTTGGGCTTCTCTCCTGGAGGCGCTCAGACAGACCCAGTGTTGACATGTGACAAGACGCTGCTCGGGGCACGTCTTGCTTGGGCCTCTCTCCTGGAGGCGCTCAGTCAGAACGAGTGCTGACATAAGGCAAGACGCTCCTCGGGGCGCGTCTTGCTGGGGACTCTCTCCTGGAGGCGCTCAGTCAGACCGAGTGCTGACATGTGGCAAGACGCTCCTCGGGGCGCGTCTTGCTGGGGCTTCTCTCATGGAGGCACTCAGTCAGACCCAGTGTTGACATGTGGCAAGACGCTCCTCGGGGCTCGTCTTGCTTGGGCCTCTCTCCTGGAGGCGCTCAGTCAGACCCAGTGGTGAAACGTGGCAAGACGCTCCTCGGGGCGCGTCTTGCTTGGGCCTCTCTCCTGGAGGCGCTCAGTCAGACTGAGTAGTGACATGTGGCCTGACGCTCCTCGGGGCACGTCTTGCTTCGGCCTCTCTCCTGGAGGCGCTCAGTCAGACCCAGTGGTGACATGTGGCAAGAAACTCCTCGGGGCGCGTCTTGCATGGGCCTCTCTCCTGGAGGCCCTCTGTCAGACCCAGTGTTGACATGTGTCAAGACGCTCCTCGGGGCGCGTCTTGCTTGGGCTTCTCTCCTGGAGGCCCTCAGTCAGACCCATTGTTGACATGTGGCAAGACGCTCCTCGGGGCGCGTCTTGCTTGGGCCTCTCTCCTGGAGGCGCTCAGTCAGACCCAGTGTTGACATGTGGCAAGATGCTGCTCGGGGCGCGTCTTGCTTGGGCTTCTCTCCTGGAGGCCCTCAGTCAGACCCATTGTTGACATGTGGCAAGACGCTCCTCGGGGTGCGTCTTGCTTGGGCCTCTCTCCTGGAGGCGCTCAGTCAGAACCAGAGGTGACATGTGGCAAGACGCTCCTCGGGGCGCGTCTTGCTTGGGCCTCTCTCCTGGAGGCCCTCTGTCAGACCCAGTGTTAACATGTGGCAAGACGCTCCTCCGAGCGTATCTTGCTTGGGCCTCTCTCCTGGAGGCGCTCAGTCAGACCCAGTGTTGACATGTGGCAAGATGCTGCTCGGGGCGCGTCTTGCTTGGGCTTCTCTCCTGGAGGCCCTCAGTCAGACCCATTGTTGACATGTGGCAAGACGCTCCTCGGGGTGCGTCTTGCTTGGGCCTCTCTCCTGGAGGCGCTCAGTCAGTCCGAGTAGTGACATGTGACAAGATGCTCCTCGGGGCGCGTCTTGCTTGGGCCTCTCTCCTGGAGGCGCTCAGTCAGACCGAGTGCTGACATGTGGCAAGACGCTCCTCGGGGCGCGTCTTGCTGGGGCTTCTCTCATGGAGGCACTCAGTCAGACCCAGTGTTGACATGTGGCAAGACGCTCCTCGGGGCTCGTCTTGCTTGGGCCTCTCTCCTGGAGGCGCTCAGTCAGACCCAGTGGTGAAACGTGGCAAGACGCTCCTCGGGGCGCGTCTTGCTTGGGCCTCTATCCTGGAGGCGCTCAGTCTGACTGAGTAGTGACATGTGGCCTGACGCTCCTCGGGGCGCGTCTTGCTTTGGCCTCTCTCCTGGAGGCGCTCAGTCAGACCCAGTGGTGACATGTGGCAAGACACTCCTCGGGGCGCGTCTTGCATGGGCCTCTCTCCTGGAGGCCCTCTGTCAGACCCAGTGTTGACATGTGTCAAGACGCTCCTCGGGGCGCGTTTTGCTTGGGCTTCTCTCCTGGAGGCGCTCAGACAGACCCAGTGTTGACATGTGACAAGACGCTCCTCGGGGCACGTCTTGCTTGGGCCTCTCTCCTGGAGGCCCTCTGTCAGACCCAGTGTTAACATGTTGCAAGACGCTCCTCCGAGCGCATCTTGCTTTGGCCTCTCTCCTGGAGGCGCTCAGTCAGACCGAGTGCTGACATGTGGCAAGAAGCTCCTCGGGGCGCGTCTTGCTTGGGCTTTTCTCCTGGAGGCCCTCAGAAAGACCCATTGTTGACATGTGGCAAGACGCTCCTTGGGGCGCGTCTTGCTTGGGCTTCTCTCCTGGAGGCCCTCAGTCAGACCCATTGTTGACATGTGGCAAGACGCTCCTCGGGGCGCGTCTTGCTTGGGCCTCTCTCCAGAAGGCCCTCAATCAGACCCAGTGTTGACACGTGGCAAGACGCTCCTCGGGGCGCGTCTTGCTTGGGCCTCTCTCCTGGAGGCGCTCAGTCAGACTAAGTAGTGACATGTGGCCTGACGCTCCTCGGGGCGCGTCTTGCTTGGGCCTCTCTCCTGGAGGCGCTCAGTCAGACTGAGTAGTGACATGTGGCCTGACGCTCCTCGGGGCACGTCTTGCTTCGGCCTCTCTCCTGGAGGCGCTCAGTCAGACCCAGTGGTGACATGTGGCAAGACACTCCTCGGGGCGCGTCTTGCATGGGCCTCTCTCCTGGAGGCCCTCTGTCAGACCCAGTGTTGACATGTGTCAAGATGCTCCTCGTGGCGCGTCTTGCTTGGGCTTCTCTCCTGGAGGCCCTCAGTCAGACCCATTGTTGACATGTGGCAAGACGCTCCCCGGGGCGCGTCTTGCTTGGGCCTCTCTCCTGGAGGCGCTCAGTCAGAACCAGAGGTGACATGTGGCAAGACGCTCCTCGGGGCGCGTCTTGCTTGGGCCTCTCTCCTGGAGGCCCTGTGTCAGACCCAGTGTTAACATGTGGCAAGACGCTCCTCCGAGCGTATCTTGCTTGGGCCTCTCTCCTGGAGGCGCTCAGTCAGACCCAGTGTTGACATGTGGCAAGATGCTGCTCGGGGCGCGTCTTGCTTGGGCTTCTCTCCTGGAGGCCCTCAGTCAGACCCATTGTTGACATGTGGCAAGACGCTCCTCGGGGTGCGTCTTGCTTGGGCCTCTCTCCTGGAGGCGCTCAGTCAGTCCGAGTAGTGACATGTGGCAAGATGCTCCTCGGGGCGCGTCTTGCTTGGGCCTCTCTCCTGGAGGCGCTCAGTCAGACCGAGTGCTGACATGTGGCAAGACGCTCCTCGGGGCGCGTCTTGCTGGGGCTTCTCTCATGGAGGCACTCAGTCAGACCCAGTGTTGACATGTGGCAAGACGCTCCTCGGGGCTCGTCTTGCTTGGGCCTCTCTCCTGGAGGCGCTCAGTCAGACCCAGTGGTGAAATGTGGCAAGACGCTCCTCGGGGCACGTCTTGCTTGGGCCTCTCTCCTGGAGGCCCTCTGTCAGACCCAGTGTTAACATGTGGCAAGACGCTCCTCCGAGCGCATCTTGCTTTGGCCTCTCTCCTGGAGGCGCTCAGTCAGACCGAGTGCTGACATGTGGCAAGAAGCTCCTCGGGGCGCGTCTTGCTTGGGCTTCTCTCCTGGAGGCCCTCAGTAAGACCCATTGTTGACATGTGGCAAGACGCTCCTTGGGGCGCGTCTTGCTTGGGCTTCTCTCCTGGAGGCCCTCAGTCAGACCCATTGTTGACATGTGGCAAGACGCTCCTCGGGGCGCGTCTTGCTTGGGCCTCTCTCCAGAAGGCCCTCAATCAGACCCAGTGTTGACACGTGGCAAGACGCTCCTCGGGGCGCGTCTTGCTTGGGCCTCTCTCCTGGAGGCGCTCAGTCAGACTAAGTAGTGACATGTGGCCTGATGCTCCTCGGGGCGCGTCTTGCTTGGGCCTCTCTCCTGGAGGCGCTCAGTCAGACCCAGTGGTGACATGTGGCAAGACACTCCTCGGGGCGTGTCTTGCTTGGGCCTCTCTCCTGGAGGCCCTCTGTCAGACCCAGTGTTGACATGTGTCAAGACGCTCCTCGGGGCGCGTCTTGCTTGGGCTTCTCTCCTGGAGGCCCTCAGTCAGACCCATTGTTGACATGTGGCAAGACACGCCTCGGGGCGCGTCTTGCTTGGGCCTCTCTCCTGGAGGCGCTCAGTCAGAACCAGAGGTAACGTGGCAAGACGCTCCTCGGGGCGCGTCTTGCTTGGGCCTCTCTCCTGGAGGCCCTCTGTCAGACCCAGTGTTGACATGTGGCAAGACGCTCCTCCGAGCGCATCTTGCTTGGGACTCTCTCCTGGAGGCCCTCAGTCAGACCCATTGTTGACATGTGGCAAGACGCTCCTCGGGGCGCGTCTTGCTTGGGCCTCTCTCCTGGAGGCGCTCAGTCAGACCCAGTGTTGACATGTGGCAAGACGCTCCTCGGAGCGCGTCTTGCTTGGGCCTCTCTCCTGGAGGCCCTCAGTCAGACCCATTGTTGACATGTGGCAAGACGCTCCTCGGGGCGCGTCTTGCTTGGGCCTCTCTCCTGGAGGTGCTCAGTCAGAACCAGAGGTGACATGTGGCAAGACGCTCCTCGGGGCGCGTCTTGCTTGGGCCTCTCTCCTGGAGGCCCTCTGTCAGACCCAGTGTTAACATGTGGCAAGACGCTCCTCCGAGCGTATCTTGCTTGGGCCTCTCTCCTGGAGGCGCTCAGTCAGACCCAGTGTTGACATGTGGCAAGACGCTCCTCGGGGCGCGTCTTGCTGGGACTTCTCTCATGGAGGCACTCAGTCAGACCCAGTGTTGACATGTGGCAAGACGCTCCTCGGGGCTCGTCTTGCTTGGGCCTCTCTCCTGGAGGCGCTCAGTCAGACCCAGTGGTGAAACGTGGCAAGACGCTCCTCGGGGCGCGTCTTGCTTGGGCCTCTCTCCTGGAGGCGCTCAGTCAGACTGAGTAGTGAGATGTGGCCTGACGCTCCTCGAGGCGCGTCTTGCTTCGGCCTCTCTCCTGGAGGCGCTCAGTCAGACCCAGTGGTGACATGTGGCAAGACACTCCTCGGGGCGCGTCTTGCATGGGCCTCTCTCCTGGAGGCCCTCTGTCAGACCCAGTGTTGACATGTGGCAAGACGCTCCTCCGAGCGTATCTTGCTTTGGCCTCTCTCCTGGAGGAGCTCAGTCAGACCGAGTGCTGACATGTGGCAAGAAGCTCCTCGGGGTGCGTCTTGCTTGGGCTTCTCTCCTGGAGGCCCTCAGTAAGACCCATTGTTGACATGTGGCAAGACGCTCCTCGGGGCGCATCTTGCTTGGGCTTCTCTCCTGGAGGGCCTCAGTCAGACACATTGTTGACATGTGGCAAGACGCTCCTCGGGGCGCATCTTGCTTTGGCCTCTCTCCTGGAGGCGCTCAGTCAGACCGAGTGCTGACATGTGGCAAGAAGCTCCTCGGGGTGCGTCTTGCTTGGGCCTCTCTCCAGAAGGCCCTCAATCAGACCCAGTGTTGACACGTGGCAAGACGCTCCTCGGGGCGCGTCTTGCTTGGGTCTCTCTCCTGGAGGCGCTCAGTCAGACTGAGTAGTGACATGTGGCCTGACGCTCCTCGGGGCGCGTCTTGCTTGGGCCTCTCTCCTGGAGGCGCTCAGTCAGACCCAGTAGTGACATGTGGCACGACGCTCCTCGGGGCGCGTCTTGCTTGGGCTTCTCTCCTGGAGGCGCTCAGACAGACCCAGTGTTGACATGTGACAAGACGCTCCTCGGGGCACGTCTTGCTTGGGCCTCTCTCCTGGAGGCCCTCTGTCAGACCCAGTGTTAACATGTGGCAAGACGCTCCTCCGAGCGCATCTTGCTTTGGCCTCTCTCCTGGAGGCGCTCAGTCAGACCGAGTGCTGACATGTGGCAAGAAGCTCCTCGGGGCGCGTCTTGCTTGGGCTTCTCTCCTGGAGGCCCTCAGTCAGACCCATTGTTGACATGTGGCAAGACGCTCCTTGGGGCGCTTCTTGCTTGGGCCTCTCTACTGGAGGCGCTCAGTCAGACCGAGTGCTGACATAAGGCAAGACGCTCCTCGGGGTGCGTCTTGCTGGGGACTCTCTCCTGGAGGCGCTCAGTCAGACCCAGTGCTGACATGTGGCAAGATGCTCCTCGGGTTGCGTCTTGCTTGGGCCTCTCTCCTGGAGGCGCTCAGTCAGACCCAGTGTATACATGTGGCAAGACGCTCCTCGGGGCGCGTCTTGCTTGGGCTTCTCTCCTGGAGGCCCTC
This sequence comes from Nothobranchius furzeri, assembly GCF_043380555.1. Classification (NCBI taxonomy): domain Eukaryota; kingdom Metazoa; phylum Chordata; class Actinopteri; order Cyprinodontiformes; family Nothobranchiidae; genus Nothobranchius; species Nothobranchius furzeri. The sequence goes on from NC_091743.1 coordinate 15,026,746, forward strand.
AGTCAGACCCATTGTTGACGTGTGGCAAGACGCTCCTCGGGGCGCATCTTGCTTGGGCCTCTCTCCAGAAGGCCCTCAATCAGACCCAGTGTTGACACGTGGCAAGACGTTCCTCGGGGCGCGTCTTGCTTGGGCCTCTCTCCTGGAGGCGCTCAGTCAGAATGAGTAGTGACATGTGGCCTTACGCTCCTCGGGGCGCGTCTTGCTTGGGCCTCTCTCCTGGAGGCGCTCAGTCAGACCCAGCGGTGACATGTGGCAAGACACTCCTCGGGGCGCGTATTGCTTGGGCCTCTCTCCTGGAGGCCTTCTCTCAGACCCAGTGTTGACATGTGTCAAGACGCTCCTCGGGGCGTGTCTTGCTGGGGACTCTCTCCTGGAGACGCTCAGTCAGACCCAGTTCTGACATGTGGCAAGACGCTCCTCGGGGCGCGTCTTGCTGGGGACTCTCTCCTGGAGGTCCTCTGTCAGACCCATTGTTGACATGTGTCAAGACGCTCCTCGGGGCGCGTCTTGCTTGGGCTTCTCTCCTGGAGGCCCTCAGTCAGACCCATTGTTGACATGTGGCAAGACGCTCCTCGGGGCGCGTCTTGCTTGGGCTTCTCTCCTGGAGGCGCTCAGACAGACCCAGTGTTGACATGTGACAAGACGCTCCTCGGGGCACGTCTTGCTTGGGCCTCTCTCCTGGAGGCGCTCAGTCAGACCGAGTGCTGACATAAGGCAAGACGCTCCTCGGGGCGCGTCTTGCTGGGGACTCTCTCCTGGAGGCGCTCAGTCAGACCCAGTGGTGACACGTGGCAAGACGCTCCTCTGGGCGCGTCTTATTTGGGCCTCTCTCCTGGAGGCGCTCAGTCAGACCGAGTGCTGACACGTGTCAAGAAGCTCCTCGGGGCGCGTCTTGCTTGGGCTTCTCTCCTGGAGGCCCTCAGTAAGACCCATTGTTGACATGTGGCAAGACGCTCCTCGGGGCGCGTCTTGCTGGGGACTCTCTCATGGAGGTCCTCTGTCAGACCCAGTGTTGACATGTGTCAAGACGCTCCTCGGGGCGCGTCTTGCTTGGGCTTCTCTCCTGGAGGCCCTCAGTCAGACCCATTGTTGACATGTGGCAAGACGCTCCTCGGGGCGCGTCTTGCTTGGGCTTCTCTCCTGGAGGCGCTCAGACAGACCCAGTGTTGACATGTGACAAGACGCTCCTCGGGGCACGTCTTGCTTGGGCCTCTCTCCTGGAGGCACTCAGTCAGACCGAGTGCTGACATAAGGCAAGACGCTCCTCGGGGCGCGTCTTGCTGGGGACTCTCTCCTGGAGGCGCTCAGTCAGACCCAGTGGTGACATGTGGCAAGACGCTCCTCGGGGGGCGTCTTGCTTGGGCCTCTCTCCTGGAGGCGCTCAGTCAGACCGAGTGCTGACACGTGTCAAGAAGCTCCTCGGGGCGCGTCTTGCTTGGGCTTCTCTCCTGGAGGCCCTCAGTAAGACCCATTGTTGACATGTGGCAAGACGCTCCTCGGGGCGCGTCTTGCTTGGGCTTCTCTCCTGGAGGCCCTCAGTCAGACCCATTGTTGACATGTGGCAAGACGCTCCTCGGGGCGCGTCTTGCTTGGGCATCTCTCCAGAAGGCCCTCAATCAGACCCAGTGTTGACATGTGGCAAGACGCTCCTCGGGGCGCGTCTTGCTTGGGCCTCTCTCCTGGAGGCGCTCAGTCAGACTGAATAGTGACATGTGGCCTGACGCTCCTTGGGGCGCGTCTTGCTTGGGCCTCTCTCCTGGAGGCGCTCAGTCAGACCCAGTGGTGACATGTGGCAAGACACTCCTCGGGGCGCGTCTTGCTTGGGCCTCTCTCCTGGAGGCCCTCTGTCAGACCCAGTGTTGACACATGGCAAGACGCTCCTTGGGGCGCTTCTTGCTTGGGCCTCTCTACTGGAGGCGCTCAGTCAGACCGAGTGCTGACATAAGGCAAGACGCTCCTCCGGGTGCGTCTTGCTGGGGACTCTCTCCTGGAGGCGCTCAGTCAGACCCAGTGCTGACATGTGGCAAGATGCTCCTCGGGTTGCGTCTTGCTTGGGCCTCTCGCCTGGAGGCGCTCAGTCAGACCCAGTGTATACATGTGGCAAGACTCTCCTTGGGGCGCGTCTTGCTTGGGCTTCTCTCCTGGAGGCCCTCAGTCAGACCCATTGTTGACATGTGGCAAGACGCTCCTCGGGGCGCATCTTGCTTGGGCCTCTCTCCAGAAGGCCCTCAATCAGACCCAGTGATGACACGTGGCAAGACGTTCCTCGGGGCGCGTCTTGCTTGGGCCTCTCTCCTGGAGGCGCTCAGTCAGAATGAGTAGTGACATGTGGCCTTACGCTCCTCGGGGCACGTCTTGCTTGGGCCTCTCTCCTGGAGGCGCTCAGTCAGACCCAGTGGTGACATGTGGCAAGACACTCCTCGGGGCGCGTCTTGCTTGGGCCTCTCTCCTGGAGGCCCTCTGTCAGACCCAGTGTTGACATGTGTCAAGACGCTCCTCGGGGCGCGTCTTGCTGGGGACTCTCTCCTGGAGGCGCTCAGTCAGACCCAGTTCTGACATGTGGCAAGACGCTCCTTGGGGTGCGTCTTGCTGGGGACTCTCTCCTGGAGGTCCTCTGTCAGACCCAGTGTTGACATGTGTCAAGACGCTCCTCGGGGCGCGTCTTGGTTGGGCTTCTCTCCTGGAGGCCCTCAGTCAGACCCATTGTTGACATGTGGCAAGACGCTCCTCGGGGCGCGTCTTGCTTGGGCTTCTCTCCTGGAGGCACTCAGACAGACCCAGTGTTGACATGTTACAAGACGCTCCTCGGGGCACGTCTTGCTTGGGCCTCTCTCCTGGAGGCGCTCAGTCAGACCGAGTGCTGACATAAGGCAAGACGCTCCTCGGGGCGCGTTTTTCTGGGGACTCTCTCCTGGAGGCGCTCAGTCAGACCCAGTTCTGACATGTGGCAAGACGCTCCTCGGGGCGCGTCTTGCTTGGGCCTCTCTCCTGGAGGTGCTCAGTCAGACCCAGTGTTGACATGTGGCAAGACGCTCCTCGGGGCGCGTCTTGCTTGGGCCTCTCGCCTGGAGGCGCTCAGTCAGATCCAGTGTTGACATGTGGCAAGACGCTCCTCGGGGCGCGTCTTGCTTGGGCCTCTCTCCTGGAGGCGCTCAGTCAGACCCAGTGTTGACATGTAGCAAGATGCTCCTCGGGGCGCGTCTTGCTTGGGCTTCTCTCCTGGAGGCCCTCAGTCAGACCCATTGTTGACATGTGGCAAGACGCTCCTCGGGGTGCGTCTTGCTTGGGCCTCTCTCCTGGAGGCGCTCAGTCATTCCGAGTAGTAACATGTGGCAAGATGCTCCTCGGGGCGCGTCTTGCTTGGGCCTCTCTCCTGGAGGCGCTCAGTCAGACCGAGTGCTGACACGTGTCAAGAAGCTCCTCGGGGCGCGTCTTGCTTGGCCTTCTCTCCTGGAGGCCCTCAGTAAGACCCATTGTTGACATGTGGCAAGACGCTCCTCGGGGCGCGTCTTGCTTGGGCTTCTCTCCTGGAGGCCCTCAGTCAGACCCATTGCTGACATGTGGCAAGACTCTCCTCGGGGCGCGTCTTGCTTGGGCATCTCTCCAGAAGGCCCTCAATCAGACCCAGTGTTGACATGTGGCAAGAAGCTCCTCGGGGCGCGTCTTGCTTGGGCCTCTCTCCTGGAGGCGCTCAGTCAGACTGAGTAGTGACATGTGGCCTGACGCTCCTTGGGGCGCGTCTTGCTTGGGCCTCTCTCCTGGAGGCGCTCAGTCAGACCCAGTGGTGACATGTGGCAAGACACTCCTCGGGGCGCGTCTTGCTTGGGCCTCTCTCCTGGAGGCCCTCTGTCAGACCCAGTGTTGACATGTGTCAAGACGCTCCTCGGGGCGCGTCTTGCTTGGGCTTCTCTCCTGGAGGCCCTCAGTCAGACCCATTGTTGACATGTGGCAAGACGCTCCTTGGGGCGCTTCTTGCTTGGGCCTCTCTTCTGGAGGCGCTTAGTCAGACCGAGTGCTGACATAAGGCAAGACGCTCCTCGGGGTGCGTCTTGCTGGGGACTCTCTCCTGGAGGCGCTCAGTCAGACCCAGTGCTGACATGTGGCAAGATGCTCCTCGGGTTGCGTCTTGCTTGGGCCTCTCTCCTGGAGGCGCTCAGTCAGACCCAGTGTATACATGTGGCAAGACGCTCCTCGGGGCGCGTTTTGCTTGGGCTTCTCTCCTGGAGGCCCTCAGTCAGACCCATTGTTGACATGTGGCAAGACGCTCCTCGGGGCGCATCTTGCTTGGGCTTCTCTCCAGAAGGCCCTCAACCAGACCCAGTGTTGACACGTGGCAAGACGTTCCTCGGGGCGCGTCTTGCTTGGGCCTCTCTCCTGGAGGCGCTCAGTCAGACTGAGTAGTGACATGTGGCCTTACGCTCCTCGGGGCGCGTCTTGCTTGGGCCTCTCTCCTGGAGGCGCTCAGTCAGACCCAGTGGTGACATGTGGCAAGACGCTCCTCGGGGCGCGTCTTGCTTGGGCTTCTCTCCTGGAGGCGCTCAGACAGACCCAGTGTTGACATGTGACAAGACGCTCCTCGGGGCACGTCTTGCTTGGGCCTCTCTCCTGGAGGCGCTCAGTCAGACCGAGTGCTGACATAAGGCAAGACGCTCCTTGGGGCGCGTCTTGCTGGGGACTCTCTCCTGGAGGCGCTCAGTCAGACCCAGTTCGGACATGTGGCAAGACGCTCCCCGGGGCGCGTCTTGCTTGGGCCTCTCTCCTGGAGGCGCTCAGTCAGACCCAGTGTTGACATGTGGCAAGACGCTCCTCGGGGCGCGTCTTGCTTGGGCCTCTCGCCTGGAGGCGCTCAGTCAGACCCAGTGTTGACATGTGGCAAGACGCTCCTCGGGGCGCGTCTTGCTTGGGCCTCTCTCCTGGAGGCGCTCAGTCAGACCCAGTGTTGACATGTGGCAAGATGCTCCTCGGGGCGCGTCTTGCTTGGGCTTCTCTCCTGGAGGCCCTCAGTCAGACCCATTGTTGACATGTGGCAAGACGCTCCTCGGGGTGCGTCTTGCTTGGGCCTCTCTCCTGGAGGCGCTCAGTCATTCCGAGTAGTGACATGTGGCAAGATGCTCCTCGGGGCGCATCTTGCTTGGGCCTCTCTCCTGGAGGCGCTCAGTCAGACCGAGTGCTGACATGTGGCAAGACGCTCCTCGGGGCGCGTCTTGCTGGGGCTTCTCTCATATAGGCACTCAGTCAGACCCAGTGTTGACATGTGGCAAGACGCTCCTCGGGGCTCGTCTTGCTTGGGCCTCTCTCCTGGAGGCGCTCAGTCAGACCCAGTGGTGAAACGTGGCAAGACGCTCCTCGGGGCGCGTCTTGCTTGGGCCTCTCTCCTGGAGGCGCTCAGTAAGACTGAGTAGTGACATGTGGCCTGACGCTCCTCGGGGCACGTCTTGCTTCGGCCTCTCTCCTGGAGGCGCTCAGTCAGACCCAGTGGTGACATGTGGCAAGAAACTCCTCGGGGCGCGTCTTGCATGGGCCTCTCTCCTGGAGGCCCTCTGTCAGACCCAGTGTTGACATGTGTCAAGACGCTCCTCGGGGCGCGTCTTGCTTGGGCTTCTCTCCTGGAGGCCCTCAGTCAGACCCATTGTTGACATGTGGCAAGACGCTCCTCGGGGCGCGTCTTGCTTGGGGCTCTCTCCTGGAGGCGCTCAGTCAGAACCAGAGGTGACATGTGGCAAGACGCTCCTCGGGGCGCGTCTTGCTTGGGCCTCTCTCCTGGAGGCGCTCAGTCAGACCCAGTGTTGACATGTGGCAAGATGCTGCTCGGGGCGCGTCTTGCTTGGGCTTCTCTCCTGGAGGCCCTCAGTCAGACCCATTGTTGACATGTGGCAAGACGCTCCTCGGGGTGCGTCTTGCTTGGGCCTCTCTCCTGGAGGCGCTCAGTCAGAACCAGAGGTGACATGTGGCAAGACGCTCCTCGGGGCGCGTCTTGCTTGGGCCTCTCTCCTGGAGGCCCTCTGTCAGACCCAGTGTTAACATGTGGCAAGACGCTCCTCCGAGCGTATCTTGCTTGGGCCTCTCTCCTGGAGGCGCTCAGTCAGACCCAGTGTTGACATGTGGCAAGATGCTGCTCGGGGCGCGTCTTGCTTGGGCTTCTCTCCTGGAGGCCCTCAGTCAGACCCATTGTTGACATGTGGCAAGACGCTCCTCGGGGTGCGTCTTGCTTGGGCCTCTCTCCTGGAGGCGCTCAGTCAGTCCGAGTAGTGACATGTGACAAGATGCTCCTCGGGGCGCGTCTTGCTTGGGCCTCTCTCCTGGAGGCGCTCAGTCAGACCGAGTGCTGACATGTGGCAAGACGCTCCTCGGGGTGCGTCTTGCTTGGGCCTCTCTCCTGGAGGCGCTCAGTCATTCCGAGTAGTGACATGTGGCAAGATGCTCCTCGGGGCGCATCTTGCTTGGGCCTCTCTCCTGGAGGCGCTCAGTCAGACCGAGTGCTGACATGTGGCAAGACGCTCCTCGGGGCGCGTCTTGCTGGGGCTTCTCTCATATAGGCACTCAGTCAGACCCAGTGTTGACATGTGGCAAGACGCTCCTCGGGGCTCGTCTTGCTTGGGCCTCTCTCCTGGAGGCGCTCAGTCAGACCCAGTGGTGAAACGTGGCAAGACGCTCCTCGGGGCGCGTCTTGCTTGGGCCTCTCTCCTGGAGGCGCTCAGTAAGACTGAGTAGTGACATGTGGCCTGACGCTCCTCGGGGCACGTCTTGCTTCGGCCTCTCTCCTGGAGGCGCTCAGTCAGACCCAGTGGTGACATGTGGCAAGAAACTCCTCGGGGCGCGTCTTGCATGGGCCTCTCTCCTGGAGGCCCTCTGTCAGACCCAGTGTTGACATGTGTCAAGACGCTCCTCGGGGCGCGTCTTGCTTGGGCTTCTCTCCTGGAGGCCCTCAGTCAGACCCATTGTTGACATGTGGCAAGACGCTCCTCGGGGCGCGTCTTGCTTGGGGCTCTCTCCTGGAGGCGCTCAGTCAGAACCAGAGGTGACATGTGGCAAGACGCTCCTCGGGGCGCGTCTTGCTTGGGCCTCTCTCCTGGAGGCGCTCAGTCAGACCCAGTGTTGACATGTGGCAAGATGCTGCTCGGGGCGCGTCTTGCTTGGGCTTCTCTCCTGGAGGCCCTCAGTCAGACCCATTGTTGACATGTGGCAAGACGCTCCTCGGGGTGCGTCTTGCTTGGGCCTCTCTCCTGGAGGCGCTCAGTCAGAACCAGAGGTGACATGTGGCAAGACGCTCCTCGGGGCGCGTCTTGCTTGGGCCTCTCTCCTGGAGGCCCTCTGTCAGACCCAGTGTTAACATGTGGCAAGACGCTCCTCCGAGCGTATCTTGCTTGGGCCTCTCTCCTGGAGGCGCTCAGTCAGACCCAGTGTTGACATGTGGCAAGATGCTGCTCGGGGCGCGTCTTGCTTGGGCTTCTCTCCTGGAGGCCCTCAGTCAGACCCATTGTTGACATGTGGCAAGACGCTCCTCGGGGTGCGTCTTGCTTGGGCCTCTCTCCTGGAGGCGCTCAGTCAGTCCGAGTAGTGACATGTGACAAGATGCTCCTCGGGGCGCGTCTTGCTTGGGCCTCTCTCCTGGAGGCGCTCAGTCAGACCGAGTGCTGACATGTGGCAAGACGCTCCTCGGGGTGCGTCTTGCTTGGGCCTCTCTCCTGGAGGCGCTCAGTCATTCCGAGTAGTGACATGTGGCAAGATGCTCCTCGGGGCGCATCTTGCTTGGGCCTCTCTCCTGGAGGCGCTCAGTCAGACCGAGTGCTGACATGTGGCAAGACGCTCCTCGGGGCGCGTCTTGCTGGGGCTTCTCTCATATAGGCACTCAGTCAGACCCAGTGTTGACATGTGGCAAGACGCTCCTCGGGGCTCGTCTTGCTTGGGCCTCTCTCCTGGAGGCGCTCAGTCAGACCCAGTGGTGAAACGTGGCAAGACGCTCCTCGGGGCGCGTCTTGCTTGGGCCTCTCTCCTGGAGGCGCTCAGTAAGACTGAGTAGTGACATGTGGCCTGACGCTCCTCGGGGCACGTCTTGCTTCGGCCTCTCTCCTGGAGGCGCTCAGTCAGACCCAGTGGTGACATGTGGCAAGAAACTCCTCGGGGCGCGTCTTGCATGGGCCTCTCTCCTGGAGGCCCTCTGTCAGACCCAGTGTTGACATGTGTCAAGACGCTCCTCGGGGCGCGTCTTGCTTGGGCTTCTCTCCTGGAGGCCCTCAGTCAGACCCATTGTTGACATGTGGCAAGACGCTCCTCGGGGCGCGTCTTGCTTGGGGCTCTCTCCTGGAGGCGCTCAGTCAGAACCAGAGGTGACATGTGGCAAGACGCTCCTCGGGGCGCGTCTTGCTTGGGCCTCTCTCCTGGAGGCGCTCAGTCAGACCCAGTGTTGACATGTGGCAAGATGCTGCTCGGGGCGCGTCTTGCTTGGGCTTCTCTCCTGGAGGCCCTCAGTCAGACCCATTGTTGACATGTGGCAAGACGCTCCTCGGGGTGCGTCTTGCTTGGGCCTCTCTCCTGGAGGCGCTCAGTCAGAACCAGAGGTGACATGTGGCAAGACGCTCCTCGGGGCGCGTCTTGCTTGGGCCTCTCTCCTGGAGGCCCTCTGTCAGACCCAGTGTTAACATGTGGCAAGACGCTCCTCCGAGCGTATCTTGCTTGGGCCTCTCTCCTGGAGGCGCTCAGTCAGACCCAGTGTTGACATGTGGCAAGATGCTGCTCGGGGCGCGTCTTGCTTGGGCTTCTCTCCTGGAGGCCCTCAGTCAGACCCATTGTTGACATGTGGCAAGACGCTCCTCGGGGTGCGTCTTGCTTGGGCCTCTCTCCTGGAGGCGCTCAGTCAGTCCGAGTAGTGACATGTGACAAGATGCTCCTCGGGGCGCGTCTTGCTTGGGCCTCTCTCCTGGAGGCGCTCAGTCAGACCGAGTGCTGACATGTGGCAAGACGCTCCTCGGGGCGCGTCTTGCTGGGGCTTCTCTCATGGAGGCACTCAGTCAGACCCAGTGTTGACATGTGGCAAGACGCTCCTCGGGGCTCGTCTTGCTTGGGCCTCTCTCCTGGAGGCCCTCTGTCAGACCCAGTGTTGACATGTGTCAAGACGCTCCTCGGGGCGCGTCTTGCTTGGGCTTCTCTCCTGGAGGCGCTCAGACAGACCCAGTGTTGACATGTGACAAGACGCTCCTCGGGGCACGTCTTGCTTGGGCCTCTCTCCTGGAGGCCCTCTGTCAGACCCAGTGTTAACATGTGGCAAGACGCTCCTCCGAGCGCATCTTGCTTTGGCCTCTCTCCTGGAGGCGCTCAGTCAGACCGAGTGCTGACATGTGGCAAGAAGCTCCTCGGGGCGCGTCTTGCTTGGGCTTCTCTCCTGGAGGCCCTCAGAAAGACCCATTGTTGACATGTGGCAAGACGCTCCTTGGGGCGCGTCTTGCTTGGGCTTCTCTCCTGGAGGCCCTCAGTCAGACCCATTGTTGACATGTGGCAAGACACTCCCCGGGGCGCGTCTTGCTTGGGCCTCTCTCCTGGAGGCGCTCAGTCAGAACCAGAGGTGACATGTGGCAAGACGCTCCTCGGGGCGCGTCTTGCTTGGGCATCTCTCCAGAAGGCCCTCAATCAGACCCAGTGTTGACATGTGGCAAGAAGCTCCTCGGGGCGCGTCTTGCTTGGGCCTCTCTCCTGGAGGCGCTCAGTCAGACTGAGTAGTGACATGTGGCCTGACGCTCCTTGGGGCGCGTCTTGCTTGGGCCTCTCTCCTGGAGGCGCTCAGTCAGACCCAGTGGTGACATGTGGCAAGACACTCCTCGGGGCGCGTCTTGCTTGGGCCTCTCTCCTGGAGGCCCTCTGTCAGACCCAGTGTTGACATGTGTCAAGACGCTCCTCGGGGCGCGTCTTGCTTGGGCTTCTCTCCTGGAGGCCCTCAGTCAGACCCATTGTTGACATGTGGCAAGACGCTCCTTGGGGCGCTTCTTGCTTGGGCCTCTCTACTGGAGGCGCTTAGTCAGACCGAGTGCTGACATAAGGCAAGACGCTCCTCGGGGTGCGTCTTGCTGGGGACTCTCTCCTGGAGGCGCTCAGTCAGACCCAGTGCTGACATGTGGCAAGATGCTTCTCGGGTTGCGTCTTGCTTGGGCCTCTCTCCTGGAGGCGCTCAGTCAGACCCAGTGTATACATGTGGCAAGACGCTCCTCGGGGCGCGTTTTGCTTGGGCTTCTCTCCTGGAGGCCCTCAGTCAGACCCATTGTTGACATGTGGCAAGACGCTCCTCGGGGCGCATCTTGCTTGGGCTTCTCTCCAGAAGGCCCTCAACCAGACCCAGTGTTGACACGTGGCAAGACGTTCCTCGGGGCGCGTCTTGCTTGGGCCTCTCTCCTGGAGGCGCTCAGTCAGACCCATTGTTGACATGTGGCAAGACGCTCCTTGGGGCGCTTCTTGCTTGGGCCTCTCTACTGGAGGCGCTCAGTCAGACCGAGTGCTGACATAAGGCAAGACGCTCCTCGGGGTGCGTCTTGCTGGGGACTCTCTCCTGGAGGCGCTCAGTCAGACCCAGTGCTGACATGTGGCAAGATGCTCCTCGGGTTGCGTCTTGCTTGGGCCTCTCTCCTGGAGGCGCTCAGTCAGACCCAGTGTATACATGTGGCAAGACGCTCCTCGGGGCGCGTCTTGCTTGGGCTTCTCTCCTGGAGGCCCTAAGTCAGACCCATTGTTGACATGTGGCAAGACGCTCCTCGGGGCGCATCTTGCTTGGGCCTCTCTCCAGAAGGCCCTCAATCAGACCCAGTGTTGACACGTGGCAAGACGTTCCTCGGGGCGCGTCTTGCTTGGGCCTCTCTCCTGGAGGCGTTCAGTCAGAATGAGTAGTGACATGTGGCCTTACGCTCCTCGGGGCGCGTCTTGCTTGGGCCTCTCTCCTGGAGGCGCTCAGTCAGACCCAGTGGTGACATGTGGCAAGACACTCCTCGGGGCGCGTATTGCTTGGGCCTCTCTCCTGGAGGCCTTCTGTCAGACCCAGTGTTGACATGTGTCAAGACGCTCCTCGGGGCGTGTCTTGCTGGGGACTCTCTCCTGGAGGCGCTCAGTCAGACCCAGTTCTGACATGTGGCAAGACGCTCCTCGGGGCGCGTCTTGCTGGGGACTCTCTCCTGGAGGTCCTCTGTCAGACCCATTGTTGACATGTGTCAAGACGCTCCTCGGGGCGCGTCTTGCTTGGGCTTCTCTCCTGGAGGCCCTCAGTCAGACCCATTGTTGACATGTGGCAAGACGCTCCTCGGGGCGCGTCTTGCTTGGGCTTCTCTCCTGGAGGCGCTCAGACAGACCCAGTGTTGACATGTGACAAGACGCTCCTCGGGGCACGTCTTGCTTGGGCCTCTCTCCTGGAGGCGCTCAGTCAGACCGAGTGCTGACATAAGGCAAGACGCTCCTCGGGGCGCGTCTTGCTGGGGACTCTCTCCTGGAGGCGCTCAGTCAGACCCAGTGGTGACACGTGGCAAGACGCTCCTCGGGGCGCGTCTTGCTTGGGCCTCTCTCCTGGAGGCGCTCAGTCAGACCGAGTGCTGACACGTGTCAAGAAGCTCCTCGGGGCGCGTCTTGCTTGGGCTTCTCTCCTGGAGGCCCTCAGTAAGACCCATTGTTGACATGTGGCAAGACGCTCCTCGGGGCGCGTCTTGCTTGGGCTTCTCTCCTGGAGGCCCTCAGTCAGACCCATTGTTGACATGTGGCAAGACGCTCCTCGGGGCGCGTCTTGCTTGGGCATCTCTCCAGAAGGCCCTCAATCAGACCCAGTGTTGACATGTGGCAAGACGCTCCTCGGGGCGCGTCTTGCTTGGGCCTCTCTCCTGGAGGCGCTCAGTCAGACTTAGTAGTGACATGTGGCCTGACGCTCCTTGGGGCGCGTCTTGCTTGGGCCTCTCTCCTGGAGGCGCTCAGTCAGACCCAGTGGTGACTTGTGGCAAGACACTCCTCGGGGCGCGTCTTGCTTGGGCCTCTCTCCTGGAGGCCCTCTGTCAGACCCAGTGTTGACATGTGTCAAGACGCTCCTCGGGGCGCGTCTTGCTTGGGCTTCTCTCCTGGAGGTGCTCAGTCAGACCCAGTGTTGACATGTGGCAAGATGCTGCTCGGGGCGCGTCTTGCTTGGGCTTCTCTCCTGGAGGCCCTCAGTCAGACCCATTGTTGACATGTGGCAAGACGCTCCTCGGGGTGCGTCTTGCTTGGGCCTCTCTCCTGGAGGCGCTCAGTCAGTCCGAGTAGTGACATGTGACAAGATGCTCCTCGGGGCGCGTCTTGCTTGGGCCTCTCTCCTGGAGGCGCTCAGTCAGACCGAGTGCTGACATGTGGCAAGACGCTCCTCGGGGCGCGTCTTGCTGGGGCTTCTCTCATGGAGGCACTCAGTCAGACCCAGTGTTGACATGTGGCAAGACGCTCCTCGGGGCTCGTCTTGCTTGGGCCTCTCTCCTGGAGGCCCTCTGTCAGACCCAGTGTTGACATGTGTCAAGACGCTCCTCGGGGCGCGTCTTGCTTGGGCTTCTCTCCTGGATGCGCTCAGACAGACCCAGTGTTGACATGTGACAAGACGCTCCTCGGGGCACGTCTTGCTTGGGCCTCTCTCCTGGAGGCCCTCTGTCAGACCCAGTGTTAACATGTGGCAAGACGCTCCTCCGAGCGCATCTTGCTTTGGCCTCTCTCCTGGAGGCGCTCAGTCAGACCGAGTGCTGACATGTGGCAAGAAGCTCCTCGGGGCGCGTCTTGCTTGGGCTTCTCTCCTGGAGGCCCTCAGAAAGACCCATTGTTGACATGTGGCAAGACGCTCCTTGGGGCGCGTCTTGCTTGGGCTTCTCTCCTGGAGGCCCTCAGTCAGACCCATTGTTGACATGTGGCAAGACACTCCCCGGGGCGCGTCTTGCTTGGGCCTCTCTCCTGGAGGCGCTCAGTCAGAACCAGAGGTGACATGTGGCAAGACGCTCCTCGGGGCGCGTCTTGCTTGGGCATCTCTCCAGAAGGCCCTCAATCAGACCCAGTGTTGACATGTGGCAAGAAGCTCCTCGGGGCGCGTCTTGCTTGGGCCTCTCTCCTGGAGGCGCTCAGTCAGACTGAGTAAAGACATGTGGCCTGACGCTCCTTGGGGCGCGTCTTGCTTGGGCCTCTCTCCTGGAGGCGCTCAGTCAGACCCAGTGGTGACATGTGGCAAGACACTCCTCGGGGCGCGTCTTGCTTGGGCCTCTCTCCTGGAGGCCCTCTGTCAGACCCAGTGTTGACATGTGTCAAGACGCTCCTCGGGGCGCGTCTTGCTTGGGCTTCTCTCCTGGAGGCCCTCAGTCAGACCCATTGTTGACATGTGGCAAGACGCTCCTTGGGGCGCTTCTTGCTTGGGCCTCTCTACTGGAGGCGCTTAGTCAGACCGAGTGCTGACATAAGGCAAGACGCTCCTCGGGGTGCGTCTTGCTGGGGACTCTCTCCTGGAGGCGCTCAGTCAGACCCAGTGCTGACATGTGGCAAGATGCTCCTCGGGTTGCGTCTTGCTTGGGCCTCTCTCCTGGAGGCGCTCAGTCAGACCCAGTGTATACATGTGGCAAGACGCTCCTCGGGGCGCGTTTTGCTTGGGCTTCTCTCCTGGAGGCCCTCAGTCAGACCCATTGTTGACATGTGGCAAGACGCTCCTCGGGGCGCATCTTGCTTGGGCTTCTCTCCAGAAGGCCCTCAACCAGACCCAGTGTTGACACGTGGCAAGACGTTCCTCGGGGCGCGTCTTGCTTGGGCCTCTCTCCTGGAGGCGCTCAGTCAGACCCATTGTTGACATGTGGCAAGACGCTCCTTGGGGCGCTTCTTGCTTGGGCCTCTCTACTGGAGGCGCTCAGTCAGACCGAGTGCTGACATAAGGCAAGACGCTCCTCGGGGTGCGTCTTGCTGGGGACTCTCTCCTGGAGGCGCTCAGTCAGACCCAGTGCTGACATGTGGCAAGATGCTCCTCGGGTTGCGTCTTGCTTGGGCCTCTCTCCTGGAGGCGCTCAGTCAGACCCAGTGTATACATGTGGCAAGACGCTCCTCGGGGCGCGTCTTGCTTGGGCTTCTCTCCTGGAGGCCCTCAGTCAGACCCATTGTTGACATGTGGCAAGACGCTCCTCGGGGCGCATCTTGCTTGGGCCTCTCTCCAGAAGGCCCTCAATCAGACCCAGTGTTGACACGTGGCAAGACGTTCCTCGGGGCGCGTCTTGCTTGGGCCTCTCTCCTGGAGGCGCTCAGTCAGAATGAGTAGTGACATGTGGCCTTACGCTCCTCGGGGCGCGTCTTGCTTGGGCCTCTCTCCTGGAGGCGCTCAGTCAGACCCAGTGGTGACATGTGGCAAGACACTCCTCGGGGCGCGTATTGCTTGGGCCTCTCTCCTGGAGGCCTTCTGTCAGACTCAGTGTTGACATGTGTCAAGACGCTCCTCGGGGCGTGTCTTGCTGGGGACTCTCTCCTGGAGGCGCTCAGTCAGACCCAGTTCTGACATGTGGCAAGACGCTCCTCGGGGCGCGTCTTGCTGGGGACTCTCTCCTGGAGGTCCTCTGTCAGACCCATTGTTGACATGTGTCAAGACGCTCCTCGGGGCGCGTCTTGCTTGGGCTTCTCTCCTGGAGGCCCTCAGTCAGACCCATTGTTGACATGTGGCAAGACGCTCCTCGGGGCGCGTCTTGCTTGGGCTTCTCTCCTGGAGGCGCTCAGACAGACCCAGTGTTGACATGTGACAAGACGCTCCTCGGGGCACGTCTTGCTTGGGCCTCTCTCCTGGAGGCGCTCAGTCAGACCGATTGCTGACATAAGGCAAGACGCTCCTCGGGGCGCGTCTTGCTGGGGACTCTCTCCTGGAGGCGCTCAGTCAGACCCAGTGGTGACACGTGGCAAGACGCTCCTCGGGGCGCGTCTTGCTTGGGCCTCTCTCCTGGAGGCGCTCAGTCAGACCGAGTGCTGACACGTGTCAAGAAGCTCCTCGGGGCGCGTCTTGCTTGGGCTTCTCTCCTGGAGGCCCTCAGTAAGACCCATTGTTGACATGTGGCAAGACGCTCCTCGGGGCGCGTCTTGCTTGGGCTTCTCTCCTGGAGGCCCTCAGTCAGACCCATTGTTGACATGTGGCAAGACGCTCCTCGGGGCGCGTCTTGCTTGGGCATCTCTCCAGAAGGCCCTCAATAAGACCCAGTGTTGACATGTGGCAAGACGCTCCTCGGGGCGCGTCTTGCTTGGGCCTCTCTCCTGGAGGCGCTCAGTCAGACTTAGTAGTGACATGTGGCCTGACGCTCCTTGGGGCGCGTCTTGCTTGGGCCTCTCTCCTGGAGGCGCTCAGTCAGACCCAGTGGTGACTTGTGGCAAGACACTCCTCGGGGCGCGTCTTGCTTGGGCCTCTCTCCTGGAGGCCCTCTGTCAGACCCAGTGTTGACATGTGTCAAGACGCTCCTCGGGGCGCGTCTTTCTTGGGCTTCTCTCCTGGAGGCCCTCAGTCAGACCCATTGTTGACATGTGGCAAGACGCTCCTTGGGGCGCTTCTTGCTTGGGCCTCTCTACTGGAGGCGCTCAGTCAGACCGAGTGCTGACATAAGGCAAGACGCTCCTCGGGGTGCGTCTTGCTGGGGACTCTCTCCTGGAGGCGCTCAGTCAGACCCAGTGCTGACATGTGGCAAGATGCTCCTCGGGTTGCGTCGTGCTTGGGCCTCTCTCCTGGAGGCGCTCAGTCAGACCCAGTGTATACATGTGGCAAGACGCTCCTCGGGGCGCGTCTTGCTTGGGCTTCTCTCCTGGAGGCCCTCAGTCAGACCCATTGTTGACATGTGGCAAGACGCTCCTCGGGGCGCATCTTGCTTGGGCCTCTCTCCAGAAGGCCCTCAATCAGACCCAGTGTTGACACGTGGCAAGACGTTCCTCGGGGCACGTCTTGCTTGGGCCTCTCTCCTGGAGGCGCTCAGTCAGAATGAGTAGTGACATGTGGCCTTACGCTCCTTGGGGCGCGTCTTGCTTGGGCCTCTCTCCTTGAGGCGCTCAGTCAGACCCACTGGTGACATGTGGCAAGACACTCCTCGGGGCGCGTCTTGCTTGGGCCTCTCTCCTGGAGGCCCTCTGTCAGACCCAGTGTTGACATGTGTCAAGACGCTCCTCGGGGCGCGTCTTGCTGGGGACTCTCTCCTGGAGGCGCTCAGTCAGTCCCAGTTCTGACATGTGGCAAGACACTCCTCGGGGCGCGTCTTGCTGGGGACTCTCTCATGGAGGTCCTCTGTCAGACCCAGTGTTGACATGTGTCAAGACGCTCCTCGGGGCGCGTCTTGCTTGGGCTTCTCTCCTGGAGGCGCTCAGACAGACCCAGTGTTGACATGTGACAAGACGCTCCTCGGGGCACGTCTTGCTTGGGCCTCTCTCCTGGAGGCGCTCAGTCAGACCGAGTGCTGACATAAGGCAAGACGCTCCTCGGGGCGCGTCTTGCTGGGGACTCTCTCCTGGAGGCGCTCAGTCAGACCCAGTGGTGACACGTGGCAAGACGCTCCTCGGGGCGCGTCTTGCTTGGGCCTCTCTCCTGGAGGCGCTCAGTCAGACCGAGTGCTGACACGTGTCAAGAAGCTCCTCGGGGCGCGTCTTGCTTGGGCTTCTCTCCTGGAGGCCCTCAGTAAGACCCATTGTTGACATGTGGCAAGACGCTCCTCGGGGCGCGTCTTGCTTGGGCTTCTCTCCTGGAGGCCCTCAGTCAGACCCATTGTTGACATGTGGCAAGACGCTCCTCGGGGCGCGTCTTGCTTGGGCCTCTCTCCTGGAGGCGCTCAGTCAGACTTAGTAGTGACATGTGGCCTGACGCTCCTTGGGGCGCGTCTTGCTTGGGCCTCTCTCCTGGAGGCGCTCAGTCAGACCCAGTGGTGACTTGTGGCAAGACACTCCTCGGGGCGCGTCTTGCTTGGGCCTCTCTCCTGGAGGCCCTCTGTCAGACCCAGTGTTGACATGTGTCAAGACGCTCCTCGGGGCGCGTCTTGCTTGGGCTTCTCTCCTGGAGGCCCTCAGTCAGACCCATTGTTGACATGTGGCAAGACGCTCCTTGGGGCGCTTCTTGCTTGGGCCTCTCTACTGGAGGCGCTCAGTCAGACCGAGTGCTGACATAAGGCAAGACGCTCCTCGGGGTGCGTCTTGCTGGGGACTCTCTCCTGGAGGCGCTCAGTCAGACCCAGTGCTGACATGTGGCAAGATGCTCCTCGGGTTGCGTCTTGCTGGGGACTCTCTCCTGGAGGCGCTCAGTCAGACCCAGTGCTGACATGTGGCAAGATGCTCCTCGGGTTGCGTCTTGCTTGGGCCTCTCTCCTGGAGGCGCTCAGTCAGACCCAGTGTATACATGTGGCAAGACGCTCCTCGGGGCGCGTCTTGCTTGGGCTTCTCTCCTGGAGGCCCTCAGTCAGACCCATTGTTAACATGTGGCAAGACGTTCCTCGGGGCACGTCTTGCTTGGGCCTCTCTCCTGGAGGCGCTCAGTCAGAATGAGTAGTGACATGTGGCCTTACGCTCCTTGGGGCGCGTCTTGCTTGGGCCTCTCTCCTTGAGGCGCTCAGTCAGACCCACTGGTGACATGTGGCAAGACACTCCTCGGGGCGCGTCTTGCTTGGGCCTCTCTCCTGGAGGCCCTCTGTCAGACCCAGTGTTGACATGTGTCAAGACGCTCCTCGGGGCGCGTCTTTCTGGGGACTCTCTCCTGGAGGCGCTCAGTCAATCCCAGTTCTCACATGTGGCAAGACACTCCTCGGGGCGCGTCTTGCTGGGGACTCTCTCATGGAGGTCCTCTGTCAGACCCAGTGTTGACATGTGTCAAGACGCTCCTCGGGGCGCGTCTTGCTTGGGCTTCTCTCCTGGAGGCCCTCAGTCAGACCCATTGTTGACATGTGGCAAGACGCTCCTCGGGGCGCGTCTTGCTTGGGCTTCTCTCCTGGAGGCGCTCAGACAGACCCAGTGTTGACATGTGACAAGACGCTCCTCGGGGCACGTCTTGCTTGGGCCTCTCTCCTGGAGGCGCTCAGTCAGACCGCGTGCTGACATAAGGCAAGACGCTCCTCGGGGCGCGTCTTGCTGGGGACTCTCTCCTGGAGGCGCTCAGTCAGACCGAGTGTTGACATGTGGCAAGACGCTCCTCGGGGCGCATCTTGCTTGGGCCTCTCTCCTGGAGGCGCTCAGTCAGACCGAGTGCTGACACGTGTCAAGAAGCTCCTCGGGGCGCGTCTTGCTTGGGCTTCTCTCCTGGAGGCCCTCAGTAAGACCCATTGTTGACATGTGGCAAGACGCTCCTCGGGGCGCGTCTTGCTTAGGCTTCTCTCCTGGAGGCCCTCAGTCAGACCCATTGTTGACATGTGGCAAGACGCTCCTCGGGGCGCGTCTTGCTTGGGCATCTCTCCAGAAGGCCCTCAATCAGACCCAGTGTTGACATGTGGCAAGACGCTCCTCGGGGCGCGTCTTGCTTGGGCCTCTCTCCTGGAGGCGCTCAGTCAGACTGAATAGTGACATGTGGCCTGACGCTCCTTGGGGCGCGTCTTGCTTGGGCCTCTCTCCTGGAGGCGCTCAGTCAGACCCAGTGGTGACATGTGGCAAGACACTCCTCGGGGCGCGTCTTGCTTGGGCCTCTCTCCTGGAGGCCCTCTGTCAGACCCAGTGTTGACACATGGCAAGACGCTCCTTGGGGCGCTTCTTGCTTGGGCCTCTCTACTGGAGGCGCTCAGTCAGACCGAGTGCTGACATAAGGCAAGACGCTCCTCCGGGTGCGTCTTGCTGGGGACTCTCTCCTGGAGGCGCTCAGTCAGACCCAGTGCTGACATGTGGCAAGATGCTCCTCGGGTTGCGTCTTGCTTGGGCCTCTCGCCTGGAGGCGCTCAGTCAGACCCAGTGTATACATGTGGCAAGACGCTCCTCGGGGCGCGTCTTGCTTGGGCTTCTCTCCTGGAGGCCCTCAGTCAGACCCATTGTTGACATGTGGCAAGACGCTCCTCGGGGCGCATCTTGCTTGGGCCTCTCTCCAGAAGGCCCTCAATCAGACCCAGTGATGACACGTGGCAAGACGTTCCTCGGGGCGCGTCTTGCTTGGGCCTCTCTCCTGGAGGCGCTCAGTCAGAATGAGTAGTGACATGTGGCCTTACGCTCCTCGGGGCGCGTCTTGCTTGGGCCTCTCTCCTGGAGGCGCTCAGTCAGACCCAGTGGCGACATGTGGCAAGACACTCCTCGGGGCGCGTCTTGCTTGGGCCTCTCTCCTGGAGGCCCTCTGTCAGACCCAGTGTTGACATGTGTCAAGACGCTCCTCGGGGCGCGTCTTGCTGGGGACTCTCTCCTGGAGGCGCTCAGTCAGACCCAGTTCTGACATGTGGCAAGACGCTCCTTGGGGTGCGTCTTGCTGGGGACTCTCTCCTGGAGGTCCTCTGTCAGACCCAGTGTTGACATGTGTCAAGACGCTCCTCGGGGCGCGTCTTGGTTGGGCTTCTCTCCTGGAGGCCCTCAGTCAGACCCATTGTTGACATGTGGCAAGACGCTCCTCGGGGCGCGTCTTGCTTGGGCTTCTCTCCTGGAGGCACTCAGACAGACCCAGTGTTGACATGTTACAAGACGCTCCTCGGGGCACGTCTTGCTTGGGCCTCTCTCCTGGAGGCGCTCAGTCAGACCGAGTGCTGACATAAGGCAAGACGCTCCTCGGGGCGCGTTTTTCTGGGGACTCTCTCCTGGAGGCGCTCAGTCAGACCCAGTTCTGACATGTGGCAAGACGCTCCTCGGGGCGCGTCTTGCTTGGGCCTCTCTCCTGGAGGTGCTCAGTCAGACCCAGTGTTGACATGTGGCAAGACGCTCCTCGGGGCGCGTCTTGCTTGGGCCTCTCGCCTGGAGGCGCTCAGTCATATCCAGTGTTGACATGTGGCAAGACGCTCCTCGGGGCGCGTCTTGCTTGGGCCTCTCTCCTGGAGGCGCTCAGTCAGACCCAGTGTTGACATGTGGCAAGATGCTCCTCGGGGCGCGTCTTGCTTGGGCTTCTCTCCTGGAGGCCCTCAGTCAGACCCATTGTTGACATGTGGCAAGACGCTCCTCGGGGTGCGTCTTGCTTGGGCCTCTCTCCTGGAGGCGCTCAGTCATTCCGAGTAGTAACATGTGGCAAGATGCTCCTCGGGGCGCGTCTTGCTTGGGCCTCTCTCCTGGAGGCGCTCAGTCAGACCGAGTGCTGACACGTGTCAAGAAGCTCCTCGGGGCGCGTCTTGCTTGGCCTTCTCTCCTGGAGGCCCTCAGTAAGACCCATTGTTGACATGTGGCAAGACGCTCCTCGGGGCGCGTCTTGCTTGGGCTTCTCTCCTGGAGGCCCTCAGTCAGACCCATTGCTGACATGTGGCAAGACGCTCCTCGGGGCGCGTCTTGCTTGGGCATCTCTCCTGGAGGCGCTCAGTCAGACCCAGTGGTGAAACGTGGCAAGAAGCTCCTCGGGGCGCGTCTTGCTTGGGCCTCTCTCCTGGAGGCGCTCAGTAAGACTGAGTAGTGACATGTGGCCTGACGCTCCTCGGGGCACGTCTTGCTTCGGCCTCTCTCCTGGAGGCGCTCAGTCAGACCCAGTGGTGACATGTGGCAAGAAACTCCTCGGGGCGCGTCTTGCATGGGCCTCTCTCCTGGAGGCCCTCTGTCAGACCCAGTGTTGACATGTGTCAAGACGCTCCTCGGGGCGCGTCTTGCTTGGGCTTCTCTCCTGGAGGCCCTCAGTCAGACCCATTGTTGACATGTGGCAAGACGCTCCTCGGGGCGCGTCTTGCTTGGGGCTCTCTCCTGGAGGCGCTCAGTCAGAACCAGAGGTGACATGTGGCAAGACGCTCCTCGGGGCGCGTCTTGCTTGGGCCTCTCTCCTGGAGGCGCTCAGTCAGACCCAGTGTTGACATGTGGCAAGATGCTGCTCGGGGCGCGTCTTGCTTGGGCTTCTCTCCTGGAGGCCCTCAGTCAGACCCATTGTTGACATGTGGCAAGACGCTCCTCGGGGTGCGTCTTGCTTGGGCCTCTCTCCTGGAGGCGCTCAGTCAGAACCAGAGGTGACATGTGGCAAGACGCTCCTCGGGGCGCGTCTTGCTTGGGCCTCTCTCCTGGAGGCCCTCTGTCAGACCCAGTGTTAACATGTGGCAAGACGCTCCTCCGAGCGTATCTTGCTTGGGCCTCTCTCCTGGAGGCGCTCAGTCAGACCCAGTGTTGACATGTGGCAAGATGCTGCTCGGGGCGCGTCTTGCTTGGGCTTCTCTCCTGGAGGCCCTCAGTCAGACCCATTGTTGACATGTGAGAAGACGCTCCACGGGGTGCGTCTTGCTTGGGCCTCTCTCCTGGAGGCGCTCAGTCAGTCCGAGTAGTGACATGTGACAAGATGCTCCTCGGGGCGCGTCTTGCTTGGGCCTCTCTCCTGGAGGCGCTCAGTCAGACCGAGTGCTGACATGTGGCAAGACGCTCCTCGGGGCGCGTCTTGCTGGGGCTTCTCTCATGGAGGCACTCAGTCAGACCCAGTGTTGACATGTGGCAAGACGCTCCTCGGGGCTCGTCTTGCTTGGGCCTCTCTCCTGGAGGCCCTCTGTCAGACCCAGTGTTGACATGTGTCAAGACGCTCCTCGGGGCGCGTCTTGCTTGGGCTTCTCTCCTGGAGGCGCTCAGACAGACCCAGTGTTGACATGTGACAAGACGCTCCTCGGGGCACGTCTTGCTTGGGCCTCTCTCCTGGAGGCCCTCTGTCAGACCCATTGTTGACATGTGGCAAGACGCTCCTCGGGGCGCGTCTTGCTTGGGCTTCTCTCCTGGAGGCCCTCAGTCAGACCCATTGCTGACATGTGGCAAGACGCTCCTCGGGGCGCGTCTTGCTTGGGCATCTCTCCTGGAGGCGCTCAGTCAGACCCAGTGGTGAAACGTGGCAAGAAGCTCCTCGGGGCGCGTCTTGCTTGGGCCTCTCTCCTGGAGGCGCTCAGTAAGACTGAGTAGTGACATGTGGCCTGACGCTCCTCGGGGCACGTCTTGCTTCGGCCTCTCTCCTGGAGGCGCTCAGTCAGACCCAGTGGTGACATGTGGCAAGAAACTCCTCGGGGCGCGTCTTGCATGGGCCTCTCTCCTGGAGGCCCTCTGTCAGACCCAGTGTTGACATGTGTCAAGACGCTCCTCGGGGCGCGTCTTGCTTGGTTTTCTCTCCTGGAGGCCCTCAGTCAGACCCATTGTTGACATGTGGCAAGACGCTCCTCGGGGCGCGTCTTGCTTGGGGCTCTCTCCTGGAGGCGCTCAGTCAGAACCAGAGGTGACATGTGGCAAGACGCTCCTCGGGGCGCGTCTTGCTTGGGCCTCTCTCCTGGAGGCGCTCAGTCAGACCCAGTGTTGACATGTGGCAAGATGCTGCTCGGGGCGCGTCTTGCTTGGGCTTCTCTCCTGGAGGCCCTCAGTCAGACCAATTGTTGACATGTGGCAAGACGCTCCTCGGGGTGCGTCTTGCTTGGGCCTCTCTCCTGGAGGCGCTCAGTCAGAACCAGAGGTGACATGTGGCAAGACGCTCCTCGGGGCGCGTCTTGCTTGGGCCTCTCTCCTGGAGGCCCTCTGTCAGACCCAGTGTTAACATGTGGCAAGACGCTCCTCCGAGCGTATCTTGCTTGGGCCTCTCTCCTGGAGGCGCTCAGTCAGACCCAGTGTTGACATGTGGCAAGATGCTGCTCGGGGCGCGTCTTGCTTGGGCTTCTCTCCTGGAGGCCCTCAGTCAGACCCATTGTTGACATGTGAGAAGACGCTCCTCGGGGTGCGTCTTGCTTGGGCCTCTCTCCTGGAGGCGCTCAGTCAGTCCGAGTAGTGACATGTGACAAGATGCTCCTCGGGGCGCGTCTTGCTTGGGCCTCTCTCCTGGAGGCGCTCAGTCAGACCGAGTGCTGACATGTGGCAAGACGCTCCTCGGGGCGCGTCTTGCTGGGGCTTCTCTCATGGAGGCACTCAGTCAGACCCAGTGTTGACATGTGGCAAGACGCTCCTCGGGGCTCGTCTTGCTTGGGCCTCTCTCCTGGAGGCCCTCTGTCAGACCCAGTGTTGACATGTGTCAAGACGCTCCTCGGGGCGCGTCTTGCTTGGGCTTCTCTCCTGGAGGCGCTCAGACAGACCCAGTGTTGACATGTGACAAGACGCTCCTCGGGGCACGTCTTGCTTGGGCCTCTCTCCTGGAGGCCCTCTGTCAGACCCAGTGTTAACATGTGGCAAGACGCTCCTCCGAGCGCATCTTGCTTTGGCCTCTCTCCTGGAGGCGCTCAGTCAGACCGAGTGCTGACATGTGGCAAGAAGCTCCTCGGGGCGCGTCTTGCTTGGGCTTCTCTCCTGGAGGCCCTCAGAAAGACCCATTGTTGACATGTGGCAAGACGCTCCTTGGGGCGCGTCTTGCTTGGGCTTCTCTCCTGGAGGCCCTCAGTCAGACCCATTGTTGACATGTGGCAAGACACTCCCCGGGGCGCGTCTTGCTTGGGCCTCTCTCCTGGAGGCGCTCAGTCAGAACCAGAGGTGACATGTGGCAAGACGCTCCTCGGGGCGCGTCTTGCTTGGGCATCTCTCCAGAAGGCCCTCAATCAGACCCAGTGTTGACATGTGGCAAGAAGCTCCTCGGGGCGCGTCTTGCTTGGGCCTCTCTCCTGGAGGCGCTCAGTCAGACTGAGTAGTGACATGTGGCCTGACGCTCCTTGGGGCGCGTCTTGCTTGGGCCTCTCTCCTGGAGGCGCTCAGTCAGACCCAGTGGTGACATGTGGCAAGACACTCCTCGGGGCGCGTCTTGCTTGGGCCTCTCTCCTGGAGGCCCTCTGTCAGACCCAGTGTTGACATGTGTCAAGACGCTCCTCGGGGCGCGTCTTGCTTGGAATTCTCTCCTGGAGGCCCTCAGTCAGACCCATTGTTGACATGTGGCAAGACGCTCCTTGGGGCGCTTCTTGCTTGGGCCTCTCTACTGGAGGCGCTTAGTCAGACCGAGTGCTGACATAAGGCAAGACGCTCCTCGGGATGCGTCTTGCTGGGGACTCTCTCCTGGAGGCGCTCAGTCAGACCCAGTGCTGACATGTGGCAAGATGCTCCTCGGGTTGCGTCTTGCTTGGGCCTCTCTCCTGGAGGCGCTCAGTCAGACCCAGTGTATACATGTGGCAAGACGCTCCTCGGGGCGCGTTTTGCTTGGGCTTCTCTCCTGGAGGCCCTCAGTCAGACCCATTGTTGACATGTGGCAAGACGCTCCTCGGGGCGCATCTTGCTTGGGCTTCTCTCCAGAAGGCCCTCAACCAGACCCAGTGTTGACACGTGGCAAGACGTTCCTCGGGGCGCGTCTTGCTTGGGCCTCTCTCCTGGAGGCGCTCAGTCAGACTGAGTAGTGACATGTGGCCTTACGCTCCTCGGGGCGCGTCTTGCTTGGGCCTCTCTCCTGGAGGCGCTCAGTCAGACCCAGTGGTGACATGTGGCAAGACGCTCCTCGGGGCGCGTCTTGCTTGGGCTTCTCTCCTGGAGGCGCTCAGACAGACCCAGTGTTGACATGTGACAAGACGCTCCACGGGGCACGTCTTGCTTGGGCCTCTCTCCTGGAGGCGCTCAGTCAGACCGAGTGCTGACATAAGGCAAGACGCTCCTCGGGGCGCGTCTTGCTGGGGACTCTCTCCTGGAGGCGCTCAGTCAGACCCAGTTCGGACATGTGGCAAGACGCTCCCCGGGGCGCGTCTTGCTTGGGCCTCTCTCCTGGAGGCGCTCAGTCAGACCCAGTGTTGACATGTGGCAAGACGCTCCTCGGGGCGCGTCTTGCTTGGGCCTCTCGCCTGGAGGCGCTCAGTCAGACCCAGTGTTGACATGTGGCAAGACGCTCCTCGGGGCGCGTCTTGCTTGGGCCTCTCTCCTGGAGGCGCTCAGTCAGACCCAGTGTTGACATGTGGCAAGATGCTCCTCGGGGCGCGTCTTGCTTGGGCTTCTCTCCTGGAGGCCCTCAGTCAGACCCATTGTTGACATGTGGCAAGACGCTCCTCGGGGTGCGTCTTGCTTGGGCCTCTCTCCTGGAGGCGCTCAGTCATTCCGAGTAGTGACATGTGGCAAGATGCTCCTCGGGGCGCATCTTGCTTGGGCCTCTCTCCTGGAGGCGCTCAGTCAGACCGAGTGCTGACATGTGGCAAGACGCTCCTCGGGGCGCGTCTTGCTGGGGCTTCTCTCATGGAGGCACTCAGTCAGACCCAGTGTTGACATGTGGCAAGACGCTCCTCGGGGCTCGTCTTGCTTGGGCCTCTCTCCTGGAGGCGCTCAGTCAGACCCAGTGGTGAAACGTGGCAAGACGCTCCTAGGGGCGCGTCTTGCTTGGGCCTCTCTCCTGGAGGCGCTCAGTCAGACTGAGTAGTGACATGTGGCCTGACGCTCCTCGGGGCACGTCTTGCTTCGGCCTCTCTCCTGGAGGCGCTCAGTCAGACCCAGTGGTGACATGTGGCAAGAAACTCCTCGGGGCGCGTCTTGCATGGGCCTCTCTCCTGGAGGCCCTCTGTCAGACCCAGTGTTGACATGTGTCAAGACGCTCCTCGGGGCGCGTCTTGCTTGGGCTTCTCTCCTGGAGGCCCTCAGTCAGACCCATTGTTGACATGTGGCAAGACGCTCCTCGGGGCGCGTCTTGCTTGGGGCTCTCTCCTGGAGGCGCTCAGTCAGAACCAGAGGTGACATGTGGCAAGACGCTCCTCGGGGCGCGTCTTGCTTGGGCCTCTCTCCTGGAAGCGCTCAGTCAGACCCAGTGTTGACATGTGGCAAGATGCTGCTCGGGGCGCGTCTTGCTTGGGCTTCTCTCCTGGAGGCCCTCAGTCAGACCCATTGTTGACATGTGGCAAGACGCTCCTCGGGGTGCGTCTTGCTTGGGCCTTTCTCCTGGAGGCGCTCAGTCAGAACCAGAGGTGACATGTGGCAAGACGCTCCTCGGGGCGCGTCTTGCTTGGGCCTCTCTCCTGGAGGCCCTCTGTCAGACCCAGTGTTAACATGTGGCAAGACGCTCCTCCGAGCGTATCTTGCTTGGGCCTCTCTCCTGGAGGCGCTCAGTCAGACCCAGTGTTGACATGTGGAAAGATGCTGCTCGGGGCGCGTCTTGCTTGGGCTTCTCTCCTGGAGGCCCTCAGTCAGACCCATTGTTGACATGTGGCAAGACGCTCCTCGGGGTGCGTCTTGCTTGGGCCTCTCTCCTGGAGGCGCTCAGTCAGTCCGAGTAGTGACATGTGACAAGATGCTCCTCGGGGCGCGTCTTGCTTGGGCCTCTCTCCTGGAGGCGCTCAGTCAGACCGAGTGCTGACATGTGGCAAGACGCTCCTCGGGGCGCGTCTTGCTGGGGCTTCTCTCATGGAGGCACTCAGTCAGACCCAGTGTTGATATGTGGCAAGACGCTCCTCGGGGCTCGTCTTGCTTGGGCCTCTCTCCTGGAGGCGCTCAGTCAGACCCAGTGGTGAAACGTGGCAAGACGCTCCTCGGGGCGCGTCTTGCTTGGGCCTCTCTCCTGGAGGCGCTCAGTCTGACTGAGTAGTGACATGTGGCCTGACGCTCCTCGGGGCGCGTCTTGCTTTGGCCTCTCTCCTGGAGGCGCTCAGTCAGACCCAGTGGTGACATGTGGCAAGACACTCCTCGGGGCGCGTCTTGCTTGGGCCTCTCTCCTGGAGGCCCTCTGTCAGACCCAGTGTTAACATGTGGCAAGACGCTCCTCCGAGCGTATCTTGCTTGGGCCTCTCTCCTGGAGGCGCTCAGTCAGACCCAGTGTTGACATGTGGCAAGATGCTGCTCGGGGCGCGTCTTGCTTGGGCTTCTCTCCTGGAGGCCCTCAGTCAGACCCATTGTTGACATGTGGGAAGACGCTCCTCGGGGTGCGTCTTGCTTGGGCCTCTCTCCTGGAGGCGCTCAGTCAGTCCGAGTAGTGACATGTGACAAGATGCTCCTCGGGGCGCGTCTTGCTTGGGCCTCTCTCCTGGAGGCGCTCAGTCAGACCGAGTGCTGACATGTGGCAAGACGCTCCTCGGGGCGCGTCTTGCTGGGGCTTCTCTCATGGAGGCACTCAGTCAGACCCAGTGTTGACATGTGGCAAGACGCTCCTCGGGGCTCGTCTTGCTTGGGCCTCTCTCCTGGAGGCCCTCTGTCAGACCCAGTGTTGACATGTGTCAAGACGCTCCTCGGGGCGCGTCTTGCTTGGGCTTCTCTCCTGGAGGCGCTCAGACAGACCCAGTGTTGACATGTGACAAGACGCTCCTCGGGGCACGTCTTGCTTGGGCCTCTCTCCTGGAGGCCCTCTGTCAGACCCAGTGTTAACATGTGGCAAGACGCTCCTCCGAGCGCATCTTGCTTTGGCCTCTCTCCTGGAGGCGCTCAGTCAGACCGAGTGCTGACATGTGGCAAGAAGCTCCTCGGGGCGCGTCTTGCTTGGGTTTCTCTCCTGGAGGCCCTCAGAAAGACCCATTGTTGACATGTGGCAAGACGCTCCTTGGGGCGCGTCTTGCTTGGGCTTCTCTCCTGGAGGCCCTCAGTCAGACCCATTGTTGACATGTGGCAAGACACTCCCCGGGGCGCGTCTTGCTTGGGCCTCTCTCCTGGAGGCGCTCAGTCAGAACCAGAGGTGACATGTGGCAAGACGCTCCTCGGGGCGCGTCTTGCTTGGGCATCTCTCCAGAAGGCCCTCAATCAGACCCAGTGTTGACATGTGGCAAGAAGCTCCTCGGGGCGCGTCTTGCTTGGGCCTCTCTCCTGGAGGCGCTCAGTCAGACTGAGTAGTGACATGTGGCCTGACGCTCCTTGGGGCGCGTCTTGCTTGGGCCTCTCTCCTGGAGGCGCTCAGTCAGACCCAGTGGTGACATGTGGCAAGACACTCCTCGGGGCGCGTCTTGCTTGGGCCTCTCTCCTGGAGGCCCTCTGTCAGACCCAGTGTTGACATGTGTCAAGACGCTCCTCGGGGCGCGTCTTGCTTGGAATTCTCTCCTGGAGGCCCTCAGTCAGACCCAGTGCTGACATGTGGCAAGATGCTCCTCGGGTTGCGTCTTGCTTGGGCCTCTCTCCTGGAGGCGCTCAGTCAGACACAGTGTATACATGTGGCAAGACGCTCCTCGGGGCGCGTTTTGCTTGGGCTTCTCTCCTGGAGGCCCTCAGTCAGACCCATTGTTGACATGTGGCAAGACACTCCTCGGGGCGCATCTTGCTTGGGCTTCTCTCCAGAAGGCCCTCAACCAGACCCAGTGTTGACACGTGGCAAGACGTTCCTCGGGGCGCGTCTTGCTTGGGCCTCTCTCCTGGAGGCGCTCAGTCAGACTGAGTAGTGACATGTGGCCTTACGCTCCTCGGGGCGCGTCTTGCTTGGGCCTCTCTCCTGGAGGCGCTCAGTCAGACCCAGTGGTGACATGTGGCAAGACGCTCCTCGGGGCGCGTCTTGCTTGGGCTTCTCTCCTGGAGGCGCTCAGACAGACCCAGTGTTGACATGTGACAAGATGCTCCTCGGGGCACGTCTTGCTTGGGCCTCTCTCCTGGAGGCGCTCAGTCAGACCGAGTGCTGACATAAGGCAAGACGCTCCTCGGGGCGCGTCTTGCTGGGGACTCTCTCCTGGAGGCGCTCAGTCAGACCCAGTTCGGACATGTGGCAAGACGCTCCCCGGGGCGCGTCTTGCTTGGGCCTCTCTCCTGGAGGCGCTCAGTCAGACCCAGTGTTGACATGTGGCAAGACGCTCCTCGGGGCGCGTCTTGCTTGGGCCTCTCGCCTGGAGGCGCTCAGTCAGACCCAGTGTTGACATGTGGCAAGACGCTCCTCGGGGCGCGTCATGCTTGGGCCTCTCTCCTGGAGGCGCTCAGTCAGACCCAGTGTTGACATGTGGCAAGATGCTCCTCGGGGCGCGTCTTGCTTGGGCTTCTCTCCTGGAGGCCCTCAGTCAGACCCATTGTTGACATGTGGCAAGACGCTCCTCGGGGTGCGTCTTGCTTGGGCCTCTCTCCTGGAGGCGCTCAGTCATTCCGAGTAGTGACATGTGGCAAGATGCTCCTCGGGGCGCATCTTGCTTGGGCCTCTCTCCTGGAGGCGCTCAGTCAGACCGAGTGCTGACATGTGGCAAGATGCTCCTCGGGGCGCGTCTTGCTGGGGCTTCTCTCATGGAGGCACTCAGTCAGACCCAGTGTTGACATGTGGCAAGACGCTCCTCGGGGCTCGTCTTGCTTGGGCCTCTCTCCTGGAGGCGCTCAGTCAGACCCAGTGGTGAAACGTGGCAAGACGCTCCTCGGGGCGCGTCTTGCTTGGGCCTCTCTCCTGGAGGCGCTCAGTCAAACTGAGTAGTGACATGTGGCCTGACGCTCCTCGGGGCACGTCTTGCTTCGGCCTCTCTCCTGGAGGCGCTCAGTCAGACCCAGTGGTGACATGTGGCAAGAAACTCCTCGGGGCGCGTCTTGCATGGGCCTCTCTCCTGGAGGCCCTCTGTCAGACCCAGTGTTGACATGTGTCAAGACGCTCCTTGGGGCGCGTCTTGCTTGGGCTTCTCTCCTGGAGGCCCTCAGTCAGACCCATTGTTGACATGTGGCAAGACGCTCCTCGGGGCGCGTCTTGCTTGGGGCTCTCTCCTGGAGGCGCTCAGTCAGAACCAGAGGTGACATGTGGCAAGACGCTCCTCGGGGCGCGTCTTGCTTGGGCCTCTCTCCTGGAAGCGCTCAGTCAGACCCAGTGTTGACATGTGGCAAGGTGCTGCTCGGGGCGCGTCTTGCTTGGGCTTCTCTCCTGGAGGCCCTCAGTCAGACCCATTGTTGACATGTGGCAAGACGCTCCTCGGGGTGCGTCTTGCTTGGGCCTCTCTCCTGGAGGCGCTCAGTCAGTCCGAGTAGTGACATGTGACAAGATGCTCCTCGGGGCGCGTCTTGCTTGGGCCTCTCTCCTGGAGGCGCTCAGTCAGACCGAGTGCTGACATGTGGCAAGACGCTCCTCGGGGCGCGTCTTGCTGGGGCTTCTCTCATGGAGGCACTCAGTCAGACCCAGTGTTGATATGTGGCAAGACGCTCCTCGGGGCTCGTCTTGCTTGGGCCTCTCTCCTGGAGGTGCTCAGTCAGACCCAGTGGTGAAACGTGGCAAAACGCTCCTCGGGGCGCGTCTTGCTTGGGCCTCTCTCCTGGAGGCGCTCAGTCTGACTGAGTAGTGACATGTGGCCTGACGCTCCTCGGGGCGCGTCTTGCTTTGGCCTCTCTCCTGGAGGCGCTCAGTCAGACCCAGTGGTGACATGTGGCAAGACACTCCTCGGGGCGCGTCTTGCATGGGCCTCTCTCCTGGAGGCCCTCTGTCAGACCCAGTGTTGACATGTGTCAAGACGCTCCTCGGGGCGCGTCTTGCTTGGGCTTCTCTCCTGGAGGCGCTCAGACAGACCCAGTGTTGACATGTGACAAGACGCTCCTCGGGGCACGTCTTGCTTGGGCCTCTCTCCTGGAGGCCCTCTGTCAGACCCAGTGTTAACATGTGGCAAGACGCTCCTCCGAGCGCATCTTGCTTTGGCCTCTCTCCTGGAGGCGCTCAGTCAGACCGTGTGCTGACATGTGGCAAGAAGCTCCTCGGGGCGCGTCTTGCTTGGGCTTCTCTCCTGGAGGCCCTCAGAAAGACCCATTGTTGACATGTGGCAAGACGCTCCTTGGGGCGCGTCTTGCTTGGGCTTCTCTCCTGGAGGCCCTCAGTCAGACCCATTGTTGACATGTGGCAAGACGCTCCTCGGGGCGCGTCTTGCTTGGGCCTCTCTCCAGAAGGCCCTCAATCAGACCCAGTGTTGACACGTGGCAAGACGCTCCTCGGGGCGCGTCTTGCTTGGGCCTCTCTCCTGGAGGCGCTCAGTCAGACTAAGTAGTGACATGTGGCCTGACGCTCCTCGGGGCGCGTCTTGCTTGGGCCTCTCTCCTGGAGGTGCTCAGTCAGACTGAGTAGTGACATGTGGCCTGACGCTCCTCGGGGCACGTCTTGCTTCGGCCTCTCTCCTGGTGGCGCTCAGTCAGACCCAGTGGTGACATGTGGCAAGACACTCCTCGGGGCGCGTCTTGCATGGGCCTCTCTCCTGGAGGCCCTCTGTCAGACCCAGTGTTGACATGTGTCAAGACGCTCCTCGTGGCGCGTCTTGCTTGGGCTTCTCTCCTGGAGGCCCTCAGTCAGACCCATTGTTGACATGTGGCAAGACACTCCCCGGGGCGCGTCTTGCTTGGGCCTCTCTCCTGGAGGCGCTCAGTCAGAACCAGAGGTGACATGTGGCAAGACGCTCCTCGGGGCGCGTCTTGCTTGGGCCTCTCTCCTGGAGGCCCTGTGTCAGACCCAGTGTTAACATGTGGCAAGACGCTCCTCCGAGCGTATCTTGCTTGGGCCTCTCTCCTGGAGGCGCTCAGTCAGACCCAGTGTTGACATGTGGCAAGATGCTGCTCGGGGCGCGTCTTGCTTGGGCTTCTCTCCTGGAGGCCCTCAGTCAGACCCATTGTTGACATGTGGCAAGACGCTCCTCGGGGTGCGTCTTGCTTGGGCCTCTCTCCTGGAGGCGCTCAGTCAGTCCGAGTAGTGACATGTGGCAAGATGCTCCTCGGGGCGCGTCTTGCTTGGGCCTCTCTCCTGGAGGCGCTCAGTCAGACCGAGTGCTGACATGTGGCAAGACGCTCCTCGGGGCGCGTCTTGCTGGGGCTTCTCTCATGGAGGCACTCAGTCAGACCCAGTGTTGACATGTGGCAAGACGCTCCTCGGGGCTCGTCTTGCTTGGGCCTCTCTCCTGGAGGCG
Organism: Nothobranchius furzeri; assembly: GCF_043380555.1. Classification (NCBI taxonomy): domain Eukaryota; kingdom Metazoa; phylum Chordata; class Actinopteri; order Cyprinodontiformes; family Nothobranchiidae; genus Nothobranchius; species Nothobranchius furzeri. Next base: position 15,058,467 of record NC_091743.1, read on the forward strand.
CTCAGTCAGACCCAGTGGTGAAATGTGGCAAGACGCTCCTCGGGGCGCGTCTTGCTTGGGCCTCTCTCCTGGAGGCGCTCAGTCAGACTGAGTAGTGACATGTGGCCTGACGCTCCTCGGGGCGCGTCTTGCTTTGGCCTCTCTCCTGGAGGCGCTCAGTCAGACCCAGTGGTGACATGTGGCAAGACACTCCTCGGGGCGCGTCTTGCATGGGCCTCTCTCCTGGAGGCCCTCTGTCAGACCCAGTGTTGACATGTGTCAAGACGCTCTTCGGGGCGCGTCTTGCTTGGGCTTCTCTCCTGGAGGCGCTCAGACAGACCCAGTGTTGACATGTGACAGGACGCTCCTCGGGGCACGTCTTGCTTGGGCCTCTCTCCTGGAGGCCCTCTGTCAGACCCAGTGTTAACATGTGGCAAGACGCTCCTCCGAGCGCATCTTTCTTTGGCCTCTCTCCTGGAGGAGCTCAGTCAGACCGAGTGCTGACATGTGGCAAGAAGCTCCTCGGGGCGCGTCTTGCTTGGGCTTCTCTCCTGGAGGCCCTCAGTAAGACCCATTGTTGACATGTGGCAAGACGCTCCTTGGGGCGCGTCTTGCTTGGGCTTCTCTCCTGGAGGCCCTCAGTCAGACCCATTGTTGACATGTGGCAAGACGCTCCTCGGGGCGCGTCTTGCTTGGGCCTCTCTCCAGAAGGCCCTCAATCAGACCCAGTGTTGACACGTGGCAAGACGCTCCTCGGGGCGCGTCTTGCTTGGGCCTCTCTCCTGGAGGCGCTCAGTCAGACTAAGTAGTGACATGTGGCCTGACGCTCCTCGGGGCGCGTCTTGCTTGGGCCTCTCTCCTGGAGGCGCTCAGTCAGACCCAGTGGTGACATTTGGCAAGACACTCCTCGGGGCGTGTCTTGCTTGGGCCTCTCTCCTGGAGGCCCTCTGTCAGACCCAGTGTTGACATGTGTCAAGACGCTCCTCGGGGCGCGTCTTGCTTGGGCTTCTCTCCTGGAGGCCCTCAGTCAGACCCATTGTTGACATGTGGCAAGACGCTCCTCGGGGCGGGTCTTACTTGGGCCTCTCCCCTGGAGGCGCTCAGTCAGAACCAGAGGTAACGTGGCAAGACGCTCCTCGGGGCGCGTCTTGCTTGGGCCTCTCTCCTGGAGGCCCTCTGTCAGACCCAGTTTTGACATGTGGCAAGACGCTCCTCCGAGCGCATCTTGCTTGGGACTCTCTCCTGGAGGCCCTCAGTCAGACCCATTGTTGACATGTGGCAAGACGCTCCTCGGGGCACGTCTTGCTTGGTTCTCTCTCCTGGAGGCGCTCAGTCAGACCCAGTGTTGACATGTGGCAAGACGCTCCTCGGGGCGCGTCTTGCTTGGGCCTCTCTCCTGGAGAAGCTCAGTCAGACACAGTGGTGACACGTGGCAAGACGCTCCTCGGTGCATGTCTTGCTTGGGCCTCTCTCCTGGAGGCGCTCAGTAAGATCCAGTGTTGGCATGTGTCAAGACGCTCCTCGGGGCGCGTCTTGCTTGGGCTTCTCTCCTGGAGGCCCTCAGTCAGACCCATTGTTTACATGTGGCAAGACGCTCCTCGGGGCGCGTCTTGCTTGGGCCTCTCTCCTGGAGGTGCTCAGTCAGAACCAGAGGTGACATGTGGCAAGACGCTCCTCGGGGCGCGTCTTGCTTGGGCCTCTCTCCTGGAGGCCCTCTGTCAGACCCAGTGTTAACATGTGGCAAGACGCTCCTCCGAGCGTATCTTGCTTGGGCCTCTCTCCTGGAGGCGCTCAGTCAGACCCAGTGTTGACATGTGGCAAGATGCTTCTCGGGGCGCGTCTTGCTTGGGCTTCTCTCCTGGAGGCCCTCAGTCAGACCCATTGTTGACATGTGGCAAGACGCTCCTCGGGGTGCGTCTTGCTTGGGCCTCTCTCCTGGAGGCGCTCAGTCAGTCCGAGTAGTGACATGTGGCAAGATGCTCCTCGGGGCGCGTCTTGCTTGGGCCTCTCTCCTGGAGGCGCTCAGTCAGACCGAGTGCTGACATGTGGCAAGACGCTCCTCGGGTCGCGTCTTGCTGGGACTTCTCTCATGGAGGCACTCAGTCAGACCCAGTGTTGACATGTGGCAAGACGCTCCTCGGGGCTCGTCTTGCTTGGGCCTCTCTCCTGGAGGCGCTCAGTCAGACCCAGTGGTGAAACGTGGCAAGACGCTCCTCGGGGCGCGTCTTGCTTGGGCCTCTCTCCTGGAGGCGCTCAGTCAGACTGAGTAGTGAGATGTGGCCTGACGCTCCTCGAGGCGCGTCTTGCTTCGGCCTCTCTCCTGGAGGCGCTCAGTCAGACCCAGTGGTGACATGTGGCAAGACACTCCTCGGGGCGCGTCTTGCATGGGCCTCTCTCCTGGAGGCCCTCTGTCAGACCCAGTGTTGACATGTGGCAAGACGCTCCTCCGAGCGTATCTTGCTTTGGCCTCTCTCCTGGAGGCGCTCAGTCAGACCGAGTGCTGACATGTGGCAAGAAGCTCCTCGGGGTGCGTCTTGCTTGGGCTTCTCTCCTGGAGGCCCTCAGTAAGACCCATTGTTGACATGTGGCAAGACGCTCCTCGGGGCGCATCTTGCTTGGGCTTCTCTCCTGGAGGGCCTCAGTCAGACACATTGTTGACATGTGGCAAGACGCACCTTGCGGCGCGTCTTGCTTGGGCCTCTCTCCAGAAGGCCCTCAATCAGACCCAATGTTGACACGTGGCAAGACGCTCCTCGGGGCGCGTCTTGCTTGGGTCTCTCTCCTGGAGGCGCTCAGTCAGACTGAGTAGTGACATGTGGCCTGACGCTCCTCGGGGCGCGTCTTGCTTGGGCCTCTCTCCTGGAGGCGCTCAGTCAGACCCAGTGGTGACATGTGGCAAGACGCTCCTCGGGGCGCGTCTTGCTTGTGCTTCTCTCCTGGAGGCGCTCAGACAGACCCAGTGTTGACATGTGACAAGACGCTCCTCGGGGCACGTCTTGCTTGGGCCTCTCTCCTGGAGGCCCTCTGTCAGACCCAGTGTTAACATGTGGCAAGACGCTCCTCCGAGCGCATCTTGCTTTGGCCTCTCTCCTGGAGGCGCTCAGTCAGACCGAGTGCTGACATGTGGCAAGAAGCTCCTCGGGGCGCGTCTTGCTTGGGCTTCTCTCCTGGAGGCCCTCAGTAAGACCCATTGTTGACATGTGGCAAGACGCTCCTCGGGGCGCGTCTTGCTTGGGCTTCTCTCCTGGAGGCCCTCAGTCAGACCCATTGTTGACATGTGGCAAGACGCTCCTCGGGGCGCGTCTTGCTTGGGCCTCTCTCCAGAAGGCCCTCAATCAGACCCAGTGTTGACACGTGGCAAGACGCTCCTCGGGGCGCGTCTTGCTTGGGCCTCTCTCCTGGAGGCGCTCAGTCAGACTAAGTAGTGACATGTGGCCTGACGCTCCTCGGGGCGCGTCTTGCTTGGGCCTCTCTCCTGGAGGCGCTCAGTCAGACCCAGTGGTGACATGTGGCAAGACACTCCTCGGGGCGTGTCTTGCTTGGGCCTCTCTCCTGGAGGCCCTCTGTCAGACCCAGTGTTGACATGTGTCAAGACGCTCCTCGGGGCGCGTCTTGCTTGGGCTTCTCTCCTGGAGAGCCTCAGTCAGACCCATTGTTGACATGTGGCAAGACGCTCCTCGGGGCGCGTCTTGCTTGTGCCTCTCTCCTGGAGGCGCTCAGTCAGAACCAGAGGTAACATGGCAAGACGCTCCTCGGGGCGCGTCTTGCTTGGGCCTCTCTCCTGGAGGCCCTCTGTCAGACCCAGTGTTGACATGTGGCAAGACGCTCCTCCGAGCGCATCTTGCTTGGGACTCTCTCCTGGAGGCCCTCAGTCAGACCCATTGTTGACATGTGGCAAGACGCTCCTCGGGGCGCGTCTTGCTTGGGCCTCTCTCCTGGAGGCGCTCAGTCAGACCCAGTGTTGACATGTGGCAAGACGCTCCTCGGGGCGCGTCTTGCTTGGGCCTCTCTCCTGGAGGCCCTCTGTCAGACCCAGTGTTGACATGTGGCAAGACGCTCCTCCGAGCGCATCTTGCTTGGGACTCTCTCCTGGAGGCCCTCAGTCAGACCCATTGTTGACATGTGGCAAGACGCTCCTCGGGGCGCGTCTTGCTTGGGCCTCTCTCCTGGAGGCGCTCAGTCAGACCCAGTGTTGACATGTGGCAAGACGCTCCTCGGGGCGCGTCTTGCTTGGGCCTCTTTCCTGGAGGCCCTCTGTCAGACCCAGTGTTGACATGTGGCAAGACGCTCCTCCGGGCGCATCTTGCTTGGGCTTCTCTCCTGGAGGCCCTCAGTCAGACCCATTGTTGACATGTGGCAAGACGCTCCTCCGGGCGCATCTTGCTTGGGCTTCTCTCCTGGAGGCCCTCAGTCAGACCCATTGTTGACATGTGGCAAGACGCTCCTCGGGGCGCGTCTTGCTTGGGCCTCTCTCCTGGAGGCGCTCAGTCAGACCCAGTGTTGACATGTGGCAAGAAGCTCCTCGGGGCGCATCTTGATTGGGCTTCTCTCCTGGAGGCCCTCAGTCAGACCCATTGTTGACTTGTGGCAAGACGCTCCTCGGGGCGCGTCTTGCTTGGGCCTCTCTCCTGGAGGCGCTCAGTCAGACCCAGTGTTTACATGTGGCAAGACGCTCCTCGGGGCGCGTCTTGATTGGGTTTCTCTCCTGGAGGCCCTCAGTCAGACCCATTGTTGACATGTGGCAAGACGCTCCTCGGGGCGCGTCTTGCTTGGGCCTCTCTCCTGGAGGCGCTCAGTCAGACCCAGTGTTGACATGTGGCAAGACGCTCCTCGGGGCGCTTCTTGATTGGGCTTCTCTCCTATAGGCGCTCAGTCAGACCCAGTGTTGACATGTGGCAAAACACTCCTCGGGGCGCGTCTTGCTTGGGCCTCTCTCCTGGAGGCGCTCAGTCAGAACCAGAGGTGACATGTGGCAAGACGCTCCTCGGGGCGCGTCTTGCTTTGGCCTCTTTCCTGGAGGCCCTCTGTCAGACCCAGTGTTGACATGTGGCAAGATGCTCCTCGGGGCGCGTCTTGATTGGGCTTCTCTCCTGGAGGCCCTAAGTCAGACCCATTGTTGAGATGTGGCAAGACGCTCCTCGGGGCGCGTCTTGCTTGGGCCACTCTCCTGGAGGCACTCAGTCAGACCGAGTGCTGACATGTGGCAAGACACTCCTCGGGGCGCGTCTTGCTTTGGCCTCTCTCCTGGAGGCGCTCAGTCAGACCGAGTAGTGACATGTGGCAAGATGCTCCTCGGGGCGCTTCTTGCTTGGGCTTCTCTCATGGAGGCACTCAGTCAGACCCAGTGTTGACATGTGGCAAGACGCTCCTCGGGGCTCGTCTTGCTTGGGCCTCTCTCCTGGAGGCGCTCAGTCAGACCCAGTGGGGACACGTGGCAAGACGCTCCTCGGGGCGCGTCTTGCTTGGGCCTCTCTCCTGGAGGCGCTCAGTCAGACCGAGTACTGACATGTGGCAAGACGCTCCTCGGGGCGCGTCTTGCTTGGGCATCTCTCCTGAAGGCCCTCAATCAGACCCAGTGTTGACATGTGGCAAGACGCTCCTCGGGGCGCGTCTTGCTTGGGCCACTCTCCTGGAGGCACTCAGTCAGACCGAGTGCTGACATGTGGCAAGACACTCCTCGGGGCGCGTCTTGCTTGGGCCTCTCTCCTGGAGGCGCTCAGTCAGACTGAGTAGTGACATGTGGCCTGACACTCCTCGGGGCGCGTCTTGCTTGGGCCTCTCTCCTGGAGGCCCTCAGTCAGACCCATTGTTGACATGTGGCAAGACGCTCCTTGGGGCGCGTCTTGCTTGGGCCTCTCTCCTGGAGGCGCTCAGTCAGAACCTGAGGTGACATGTGGCAAGACGCTCCTCGGGGCGCGTCTTGCTTGGGCCTCTCTCCTGGAGGCGCTCAGTCACACCGAGTGCTGACATAAGGCAAGACTCTCCTTGGGGCGCGTCTTGCTGGGGACTCTCTCCTGGAGGCGCTCAGTCAGACCCAGTGCTGACATGTGGCAAGATGCTCCACGGGTTGCGTCTTGCTTGGGCCTCTCTCCTGGAGGCCCTCAATCAGACCCAGTGTTGACACGTGGCAGGACGTTCCTCGGGGCGCGTCTTGCTTGGGCCTCTCTCCTGGAGGCGCTCAGTCAGACTGAGTAGTGACATGTGGCCTTACGCTCTTCGGGGCACGTCTTGCTTGGGCCTCTCTCCTGGAGGCGCTCAGTCAGACCCAGTGGTGACATGTGGCAAGACACTCCTCGGGGCGCGTCTTGCTTGGGCCTCTCTCTTGGAGGCCCTCTGTTAGACCCAGTGTTGACATGTGTCAAGACTCTCCTCGGGGCGCGTCTTGCTTGGGCTTCTTTCCTGGAGTCCCTCAGTCAGACCCATTGTTGACATGTGGCAAGACGCTCCTCGGGGCGCGTCTTGCTTGGGCTTCTCTCCTGGAGGCGCTCAGACAGACCCAGTGTTGACATGTGACAAGACGCTCCTCGGGGCACGTCTTGCTTGGGCCTCTCTCCTGGAGGCGCTCAGTCAGACCGAGTGCTGACATAAGGCAAGACGCTCCTCGGGGCGCGTCTTGCTGGGCACTCTTTCCTGGAGAACCTCTGTCAGACCCAGTGTTGACATGTGTCAAGACGCTCCTCGGGGCGCGTCTTGCTTGGGCTTCTCTCCTGGAGGCCCTCAGTCAGACCCATTGTTGACATGTGGCAAGACGCTCCTCGGGGCGTGTCTTGCTTGGGCTTCTCTCCTGGAGGCGCTCAGACAGACCCAGTGTTGACATGTGACAAGACGCTCCTCGGGGCACGTCTTCCTTGGGCCTCTCTCCTGGAGGCGCTCAGTCAGACCGAGTGCTGACATAAGGCAAGACGCTCCTCGGGGCGCGTCTTGCTGGGGCTTCTCTCCTGGAGGCGCTCAGTCAGACCCAGTGTTGACATGTGGCAAGACGCTCCTCGGGGCGCGTCTTGCTTGGGCTTCTCTCCTGGAGGCCCTCAGTCAGACCCATTGTTGACATGTGGCAAGACGCTCCTCGGGGTGCGTCTTGCTTGGGCCTCTCTCCTGGGGGCGCTCAGTCAGTCCGAGTAGTGACATGTGGCAAGATGCTCCTCGGGGAGCGTCTTCCTTGGGCCTCTCTCCTGGAGGCGCTCAGTCAGACCGAGTGCTGACATGTGGCAAGACACTCCTCGGGGCGCGTCTTGCTGGGGCTTCTCTCATGGAGGCAATCAGTCAGACCGAGTGTTGACATGTGGCAAGATGCTCCTCGGGGCTCGTCTTGCTTGGGCCTCTCTCCTAGAGGCGCTCAGTCAGACTGAGTAGTGACATGTGGCCTGACGCTCCTCGGGGCGCGTCTTGCTTGGGCCTCTCTCCTGGAGGCGCTCAGTCAGACCCAGTGTTGACATGTGGCAAGACGCTCCTCGGGGCGCGTCTTGCTTGGGCCTCTCGCCTGGAGGCGCTCAGTCAGACCCAGTGTTGACATGTGGCAAGAAGCTCCTCGGGGCGCGTCTTGCTTGGGCCTCTCTCCTGGAGGCGCTCAGTCAGACCCAGTGTTGACATGTGGCAAGACGCTCCTTGGGGCGCGTCTTGCTGGGGCTTCTCTCATGGAGGCACTCAGTCAGACCGAGTGTTGACATGTGGCAAGATGCTCCTCGGGGCTCGTCTTGCTGGGGCTTCTCTCATGGAGGCACTCAGTCAGACCGAGTGTTGACATGTGGCAAGATGCTCCTCGGGGCTCGTCTTGCTTGGGCCTCTCTCCTGGAGGCGCTCAGTCAGACCCAGTGGTGAAACGTGGCAAGACGCTCCTCGGGGCGCGTCTTGCTTGGGCCTCTCTCCTGGAGGCGCTCAGTCAGACTGAGTAGTGACATGTGGCCTGACGCTCCTCGGGGCGCGTCTTGCTTCGGCCTCTCTCCTGGAGGCGCTCAGTCAGACCCAGTGGTGACATGTGGCAAGACACTCCTCGGGGCGCGTCTTGCATGGGCCTCTCTCCTGGAGGCCCTCTGTCAGACCCAGTGTTGACATGTGTCAAGACGCTCCTCGGGGCGCGTCTTGCTTGGGCTTCTCTCCTGGTGGCCCTCAGTCAGACCCATTGTTGACATGTGGCAAGACGCTCCTCGGGGCGCGTCTTGCTTGGGCCTCTCTCCTGGAGGCGCTCAGTCAGACCCAGTGTTGACATGTGGCAAGACGCTCCTCGGGGCGCGTCTTGCTTGGGCTTCTCTCCTGGAGGCCCTCAGTCAGACCCATTGTTGACATGTGGCAAGACGCTCCTCGGGTTGCGTCTTGCTTGGGCCTCTCTCCTGGAGGCGCTCAGTCAGACCCAGTGGTGACACGTGGCAAGACGCTCCTCGGGGCGTGTCTTGCTTGGCTCTCTCTCCTGGAGGCGCTCAGTCAGACCCAGTGTTGGCATGTGGCAAGAAGCTCCTCCGGGCGCGTCTTGCTTGGGCCTCTCTCCTGGAGGCGCTCAGTCAGACCCAGTTTTGACATGTGGCAAGACGCTCCTCGGGGCACCTCTTGATTGGGCTTCTCTCCTGGAGGCCCTCAGTCAGACCCATTGTTGACATGTGGCAAGACGCTCCTCGGGGCGCGTCTTGATTGGGCTTCTCTCCTGGAGGCCCTCAGTCAGACCCATTGTTGACATGTGGCAAGACGCTCCTCGGGGCGCGTCTTGCTTGGGCTTCTCTCCTGGAGGCCCTCAGTCAGACCCATTGTTGACATGTGGCAAGAAGCTCCTCGGGGTGCGTCTTGCTTGGGCCTCTCTCCTGGAGGCGCTCAGTCAGTCCGAGTAGTGACATGTGGCAAGATGCTCCTCGGGGCGCGTCTTGCTTGGGCCTCTCTCCTGGAGGCGCTCAGTCAGACCCAGTGTTGACATGTGGCAAGACGCTCCTCGGGGCGCGTCTTGCTTGGGCTTCTCTCCTGGAGGCCCTCAGTCAGACCCATTGTTGACATGTGGCAAGACGCTCCTCGGGGTGCGTCTTGCATGGGCCTCTCTCCTGGAGGCGCTCAGTCAGTCCGAGTAGTGACATGTGGCAAGATGCTCCTCGGGGCGCGTCTTGCTTGGGCCTCTCTCCTGGAGGCGCTCAGTCAGACCGAGTGCTGACATGTGGCAAGACGCTCCTCCGGGCGCGTCTTGCTGGGGCTTCTCTCATGGAGGCACTCAGTCAGACCCAGTGTTGACATGTGGCAAGACGCTCCTCGGGGCTCGTATTGCTTGGGCCTCTCTCCTGGAGGCGCTCAGTCAGACCCAGTGGTGAAACGTGGCAAGACGCTCCTCGGGGCGCGTCTTGCTTAGGCCTCTCTCCTGGAGGCGCTCAGTCAGACTGAGTAGTGACATGTGGCCTGACGCTCCTCGGGGCACGTCTTGCTTCGGCCTCTCTCCTGGAGGCGCTCAGTCAGACCCAGTGGTGACATGTGGCAAGACACTCCTCGGGGCACGTCTTGCATGGGCCTCTCTCCTGGAGGCCCTCTGTCAGACCCAGTGTTGACATGTGTCAAGACGCTCCTCGGGGCGCGTCTTGCTTGGGCTTCTCTCCTGGAGGCCCTCAGTCAGACCCATTGTTGACATGTGGCAAGACGCTCCTCGGGGTGCGTCTTGCTTGGGCCTCTCTCCTGGAGGCGCTCAGTCAGACCCAGTGTTGACATGTGGCAAGACGCTCCTCGGGGCGCGTCTTGCTTGGGCTTCTCTCCTGGAGGCCCTCAGTCAGACCCATTGTTGACATGTGGCAAGACGCTCCTCGGGGTGCGTCTTGCTTGGGCCTCTCTCCTGGAGGCGCTCAGTCAGACCCAGTGGTGACACGTGGCAAGACGCTCCTCGGGGCGCGTCTTGCTTGGGCCTCTCTCCTGGAGGCGCTCAGTCAGACCCAGTGTTGGCATGTGGCAAGACGCTCCTCAGGGCGCGTCTTGCTTGGGCCTCTCTCCTGGAGGCGCTCAGTCAGAACCAGAGGTGACATGTGGCAAGACGCTCCTCGGGGCGCGTCTTGCTTGGGCCTCTTTCCTGGAGGCCCTCTGTCAGACCCAGTGTTGACATGTGGCAAGACGCTCCTCCGGGCGCGTCTTGCTTGGGCCTCTCTCCTGGAGGCGCTCATTCAGTCCGAGTAGTGACATGTGGCAAGATGCTCCTCGGGGCGCGTCTTGCTTGGGCCTCTCTCCTGGAGGCCCTCAGTCAGACCCAGTGTTGACATGTGGCAAGACGCTCCTCGGGGCGCGTCTTGCTTGGGCTTCTCTCCTGGAGGCCCTCAGTCAGACCCGTTGTTGACATGTGGCAAGACGCTCCTCGGGGCGCGTCTTGCTTGGGCCTCTCTCCTGGAGGCTCTCAGTCAGACCCAGTGTTGACATGTGGCAAGACGCTCCTCGGGGCTCGTCTTGCTTGGGCCTCTCTCCTGGAGGCGCTCAGTCAGACCCAGTGGTGAAACGTGGCAAGACGCTCCTCGGGACGCGTCTTGCTTGGGCCTCTCTCCTGGAAGCGCTCAGTCAGACTGAGTAGTGACATGTGGCCTGACGCTCCTCGGGGCGCGTCTTGCTTCGGCCTCTCTCCTGGAGGCGCTCAGTCAGACCCAGTGGTGACATGTGGCAAGACACTCCTCGGGGCGCGTCTTGCATGGGCCTCTCTCCTGGAGGCCCTCTGTCAGACCCAGTGTTGACATGTGTCAAGACGCTCCTCGGGGCGCGTCTTGCTTGGGCTTCTCTCCTGGTGGCCCTCAGTCAGACCCATTGTTGACATGTGGCAAGACGCTCCTCGGGGCGCGTCTTGCTTGGGCCTCTCTCCTGGAGGCGCTCAGTCAGACCCAGTGTTGACATGTGGCAAGACGCTCCTCGGGGCGCGTCTTGCTTGGGCCTCTCTCCTGGAGGCGCTCAGTCAGACCCAGTGTTGACATGTGGCAAGACGCTCCTTGGGGCGCGTCTTGATTGGGCTTCTCTCCTGGAGGCCCTCAGTCAGACCCATTGTTGACATGTGGCAAGACGCTCCTCGGGGCGCGTCTTGCTTGGGCTTCTCTCCTGGAGGCCCTCAGTCAGACCCATTGTTGACATGTGGCAAGAAGCTCCTCGGGGTGCGTCTTGCTTGGGCCTCTCTCCTGGAGGCGCTCAGTCAGTCCGAGTAGTGACATGTGGCAAGATAATCCTCGGGGCGCGTCTTGCTTGGGCCTCTCTCCTGGAGGCGCTCAGTCAGACCCAGTGTTGACATGTGGCAAGACGCTCCTCGGGGCGCGTCTTGCTTGGGCTTCTCTCCTGGAGGCCCTCAGTCAGACCCATTGTTGACATGTGGCAAGACGCTCCTCGGGGTGCGTCTTGCATGGGCCTCTCTCCTGGAGGCGCTCAGTCAGTCCGAGTAGTGACATGTGGCAAGATGCTCCTCGGGGCGCGTCTTGCTTGGGCCTCTCTCCTGGAGGCGCTCAGTCAGACCGAGTGCTGACATGTGGCAAGACGCTCCTCGGGGCTCGTATTGCTTGGGCCTCTCTCCTGGAGGCGCTCAGTCAGACCCAGTGGTGAAACGTGGCAAGACGCTCCTCGGGGCACGTCTTGCTTAGGCCTCTCTCCTGGAGGCGCTCAGTCAGACTGAGTAGTGACATGTGGCCTGACGCTCCTCGGGGCACGTCTTGCTTCGGCCTCTCTCCTGGAGGTGCTCAGTCAGACCCAGTGGTGACATGTGGCAAGACACTCCTCGGGGCGCGTCTTGCATGGGCCTCTCTCCTGGAGGCCCTCTGTCAGACCCAGTGTTGACATGTGTCAAGACGCTCCTCGGGGCGCGTCTTGCTTGGGCTTCTCTCCTGGTGGCCCTCAGTCAGACCCATTGTTGACATGTGGCAAGACGCTCCTCGGGGCGCGTCTTGCTTGGGCCTCTCTCCTGGAGGCGCTCAGTCAGACCCAGTGGTGACACGTGGCAAGACGCTCCTCGGGGCGTGTCTTGCTTGGCTCTCTCTCCTGGAGGCGCTCAGTCAGACCCAGTGTTGGCATGTGGCAAGACGCTCCTCGGGGCGCGTCTTGCTTGGGCCTCTCTCCTGGAGGCGCTCAGTCAGAACCAGTGTTGACATTTGGCAAGAAACTCCTCCGGGCGCGTCTTGCTTGGGCCTCTCTCCTGGAGGCGCTCAGTCAGACCCAGTTTTGACATGTGGCAAGACGCTCCTCGGGGCACCTCTTGATTGGGCTTCTCTCCTGGAGGCCCTCAGTCAGACCCATTGTTGACATGTGGCAAGACGCTCCTCGGGGCGCGTCTTGCTTGGGCCTCTCTCCTGGAGGCGCTCAGTCAGACCCAGTGTTGACATGTGGCAAGACGCTCCTTGGGGCGCGTCTTGATTGGGCTTCTCTCCTGGAGGCCCTCAGTCAGACCCATTGTTGACATGTGGCAAGACGCTCCTCGGGGCGCGTCTTGCTTGGGCTTCTCTCCTGGAGGCCCTCAGTCAGACCCATTGTTGACATGTGGCAAGAAGCTCCTCGGGGTGCGTCTTGCTTGGGCCTCTCTCCTGGAGGCGCTCAGTCAGTCCGAGTAGTGACATGTGGCAAGATGCTCCTCGGGGCGCGTCTTGCTTGGGCCTCTCTCCTGGAGGCGCTCAGTCAGACCCAGTGTTGACATGTGGCAAGACGCTCCTCGGGGCGCGTCTTGCTTGGGCTTCTCTCCTGGAGGCCCTCAGTCAGACCCATTGTTGACATGTGGCAAGACGCTCCTCGGGGTGCGTCTTGCATGGGCCTCTCTCCTGGAGGCGCTCAGTCAGTCCGAGTAGTGACATGTGGCAAGATGCTCCTCGGGGCGCGTCTTGCTTGGGCCTCTCTCCTGGAGGCGCTCAGTCAGACCGAGTGCTGACATGTGGCAAGACGCTCCTCCGGGCGCGTCTTGCTGGGGCTTCTCTCATGGAGGCGCTCAGTCAGACCCAGTGTTGACATGTGGCAAGACGCTCCTCGGGGCGCGTCTTGCTTGGGCCTCTCTCCTGGAGGCCTTCTGTCAGACCCAGTGTTGACATGTGTCAAGACGCTCCTCGGGGTGCGTCTTGCTTGGGCCTCTCTCCTGGAGGCGCTCAGTCAGACCCAGTGGTGACACGTGGCAAGACGCTCCTCGGGGCGCGTCTTGCTTGGGCCTCTCTCCTGGAGGCGCTCAGTCAGACCCAGTGTTGGCATGTGGCAAGACGCTCCTCAGGGCGCGTCTTGCTTGGGCCTCTCTCCTGGAGGCGCTCAGTCAGAACCAGAGGTGACATGTGGCAAGACGCTCCTCGGGGCGCGTCTTGCTTGGGCCTCTTTCCTGGAGGCCCTCTGTCAGACCCAGTGTTGACATGTGGCAAGACGCTCCTCCGGGCGCGTCTTGCTTGGGCCTCTCTCCTGGAGGCGCTCATTCAGTCCGAGTAGTGACATGTGGCAAGATGCTCCTCGGGGCGCGTCTTGCTTGGGCCTCTCTCCTGGAGGCCCTCAGTCAGACCCAGTGTTGACATGTGGCAAGACGCTCCTCGGGGCGCGTCTTGCTTGGGCTTCTCTCCTGGAGGCCCTCAGTCAGACCCGTTGTTGACATGTGGCAAGACGCTCCTCGGGGCGCGTCTTGCTTGGGCCTCTCTCCTGGAGGCTCTCAGTCAGACCCAGTGTTGACATGTGGCAAGACGCTCCTCGGGGCTCGTCTTGCTTGGGCCTCTCTCCTGGAGGCGCTCAGTCAGACCCAGTGGTGAAACGTGGCAAGACGCTCCTCGGGGCGCGTCTTGCTTGGGCCTCTCTCCTGGAAGCACTCAGTCAGACTGAGTAGTGACATGTGGCCTGACGCTCCTCGGGGCGCGTCTTGCTTGGCCCTCTCTCCTGGAGGCGCTCAGTCAGACCCAGTGGTGACATGTGGCAAGACACTCCTCGGGGCGCGTCTTGCATGGGCCTCTCTCCTGGAGGCCCTCTGTCAGACCCAGTGTTGACATGTGTCAAGACGCTCCTCGGGGCGCGTCTTGCTTGGGCTTCTCTCCTGGTGGCCCTCAGTCAGACCCATTGTTGACATGTGGCAAGATGCTCCTCGGGGCGCGTCTTGCTTGGGCCTCTCTCCTGGAGGCGCTCAGTCAGACCCAGTGTTGACATGTGGCAAGACGCTCCTCGGGGCGCGTCTTGCTTGGGCTTCTCTCCTGGAGGCCCTCAGTCAGACCCATTGTTGACATGTGGCAAGACGCTCCTCGGGTTGCGTCTTGCTTGGGCCTCTCTCCTGGAGGCGCTCAGTCAGACCCAGTGGTGACACGTGGCAAGACGCTCCTCGGGGCGTGTCTTGCTTGGCTCTCTCTCCTGGAGGCGCTCAGTCAGACCCAGTGTTGGCATGTGGCAAGACGCTGCTCGGGGCGCGTCTTGCTTGGGCCTCTCTCCTGGAGGCGCTCAGTCAGAACCAGTGTTGACATTTGGCAAGAAACTCCTCTGGGCGCGTCTTGCTTGGGCCTCTCTCCTGGAGGCGCTCAGTCAGACCCAGTTTTGACATGTGGCAAGACGCTCCTCGGGGCGCCTCTTGATTGGGCTTCTCTCCTGGAGGCCCTCAGTCAGACCCATTGTTGACATGTGGCAAGATGCTCCTCGGGGCGCGTCTTGCTTGGGCCTCTCTCCTGGAGGCGCTCAGTCAGACCCAGTGTTGACATGTGGCAAGACGCTCCTTGGGGCGCGTCTTGATTGGGCTTCTCTCCTGGAGGCCCTCAGTCAGACCCATTGTTGACATGTGGCAAGACGCTCCTCGGGGCGCGTCTTGCTTGGGCTTCTCTCCTGGAGGCCCTCAGTCAGACCCATTGTTGACATGTGGCAAGAAGCTCCTCGGGGTGCGTCTTGCTTGGGCCTCTCTCCTGGAGGCGCTCAGTCAGTCCGAGTAGTGACATGTGGCAAGATAATCCTCGGGGCGCGTCTTGCTTGGGCCTCTCTCCTGGAGGCGCTCAGTCAGACCCAGTGTTGACATGTGGCAAGACGCTCCTCGGGGCGCGTCTTGCTTGGGCTTCTCTCCTGGAGGCCCTCAGTCAGACCCATTGTTGACATGTGGCAAGACGCTCCTCGGGGTGCGTCTTGCATGGGCCTCTCTCCTGGAGGCGCTCAGTCAGTCCGAGTAGTGACATGTGGCAAGATGCTCCTCGGGGCGCGTCTTGCTTGGGCCTCTCTCCTGGAGGCGCTCAGTCAGACCGAGTGCTGACATGTGGCAAGACGCTCCTCCGGGCGCGTCTTGCTGGGGCTTCTCTCATGGAGGCACTCAGTCAGACCCAGTGTTGACATGTGGCAAGACGCTCCTCGGGGCTCGTATTGCTTGGGCCTCTCTCCTGGAGGCGCTCAGTCAGACCCAGTGGTGAAACGTGGCAAGACGCTCCTCGGGGCACGTCTTGCTTAGGCCTCTCTCCTGGAGGCGCTCAGTCAGACTGAGTAGTGACATGTGGCCTGACGCTCCTCGGGGCACGTCTTGCTTCGGCCTCTCTCCTGGAGGTGCTCAGTCAGACCCAGTGGTGACATGTGGCAAGACACTCCTCGGGGCACGTCTTGCATGGGCCTCTCTCCTGGAGGCCCTCTGTCAGACCCAGTGTTGACATGTGTCAAGACGCTCCTCGGGGCGCGTCTTGCTTGGGCTTCTCCTGGAGGCCCTCAGTCAGACCCATTGTTGACATGTGGCAAGACGCTCCTCGGGGTGCGTCTAGCTTGGGCCTCTCTCCTGGAGGCGCTCAGTCAGACCCAGTGGTGAAACGTGGCAAGACGCTCCTCCGGGCGCGTCTTGCTTTGGCCTCTCTCCTGGAGGCGCTCAGTCAGACCCAGTGTTGGCATGTGGCAAGACGCTCCTCAGGGCGCGTCTTGCTTGGGCCTCTCTCCTGGAGGCGCTCAGTCAGAACCAGAGGTGACATGTGGCAAGACGCTCCTCGGGGCGCGTCTTCCTTGGGCCTCTTTCCTGGAGGCCCTCTGTCAGACCCAGTGTTGACATGTGGCAAGACGCTCCTCCGGGCGCGTCTTGATTGGGCTTCTCTCCTGGAGGCGCTCAGTCAGACCCAGTGTTGACATGTGGCAAGACGCTCCTCGGGGCGCGTCTTGATTGGGCTTCTCTCCTGGAGGCCCTCAGTCAGACCCATTGTTGACATGTGGCAAGACGCTCCTCGGGGCGCGTCTTGCTTGGGCCTCTCTCCTGGAGGCGCTCAGTCAGACCCAGTGTTGACATGTGGCAAGACGCTCCTCGGGGCGCGTCTTGATTGGGCTTCTCTCCTGGAGGCCCTCAGTCAGACCCATTGTTGACATGTGGCAAGACGCTCCTCGGGGCGCGTCTTGCTTGGGCCTCTCTCCTGGAGGCGCTCATTCAGTCCGAGTAGTGACATGTGGCAAGATGCTCCTCGGGGCGCGTCTTGCTTGGGCCTCTCTCCTGGAGGCCCTCAGTCAGACCCAGTGTTGACATGTGGCAAGACGCTCCTCGGGGCGCGTCTTGCTTGGGCTTCTCTCCTGGAGGCCCTCAGTCAGACCCATTGTTGACATGTGGCAAGACGCTCCTCGGGGCGCGTCTTGCTTGGGCCTCTCTCCTGGAGGCTCTCAGTCAGACCCAGTGTTGACATGTGGCAAGACGCTCCTCGGGGCTCGTCTTGCTTGGGCCTCTCTCCTGGAGGCGCTCAGTCAGACCCAGTGGTGAAACGTGGCAAGACGCTCCTCGGGGCGCGTCTTGCTTGGGCCTCTCTCCTGGAGGCGCTGAGTCAGACTGAGTAGTGACATGTGGCCTGACGCTCCTCGGGGCGGGTCTTGCTTCGGCCTCTCTCCTGGAGGCGCTCAGTCAGACCCAGTGGTGACATGTGGCAGGACACTCCTCGGGGCGCGTCTTGCATGGGCCTCTCTCCTGGAGGCCCTCTGTCAGACCCAGTGTTGACAAGTGTCAAGACGCTCCTCGGGGCGTGTCTTCCTTGTGCTTCTCTCCTGGAGGCCCTCAGTCAGACCCATTGATGACATGTGGCAAGACGCTCCTCGGGGCGCGTCTTGCTTGGGCCTCTCTCCTGGAGGCCCTCAGTAAGACCCATTGTTGACATGTGGCAAGACGCTCCTCGGGGCGCGTCTTTCTTGGGCCTCTCTCCTGGAGGCGCTCAGTCAGACCCATTGTTGACATGTGGCAAGACGCTCCTCGGGGCGCGTCTTGCTTGGGCCTCTCTCCTGGAGAAGCTCAGTCAGACCCAGTGGTGACACGTGGCAAGACGCTCCTCGGGGCGTGTCTTGCTTGGGCCTCTCTCCTGGAGGCGCTCAGTCAGACCCAGTGTTGGCATGTGGCAAGACGCTCCTCGGGGCGCCTCTTGATTGGGCTTCTCTCCTGGAGGCCCTCAGTCAGACCCATTGTTGACATGTGGCAAGACGCTCCTCGGGGCGCGTCTTGCTTGGGCTTCTCTCCTGGAGGCCCTCAGTCAGACCCATTGTTGACATGTGGCAAGAAGCTCCTCGGGGTGCGTCTTGCTTGGGCCTCTCTCCTGGAGGCGCTCAGTCAGTCCGAGTAGTGACATGTGGCAAGATGCTCCTCGGGGCGCGTCTTGCTTGGGCCTCTCTCCTGGAGGCGCTCAGTCAGACCCAGTGTTGACATGTGGCAAGACGCTCCTCGGGGCGCGTCTTGCTTGGGCTTCTCTCCTGGAGGCCCTCAGTCAGACCCATTGTTGACATGTGGCAAGACGCTCCTCGGGGTGCGTCTTGCATGGGCCTCTCTCCTGGAGGCGCTCAGTCAGTCCGAGTAGTGACATGTGGCAAGATGCTCCTCGGGGCGCGTCTTGCTTGGGCCTCTCTCCTGGAGGCGCTCAGTCAGACCGAGTGCTGACATGTGGCAAGACGCTCCTCCGGGCGCGTCTTGCTGGGGCTTCTCTCATGGAGGCACTCAGTCAGACCCAGTGTTGACATGTGGCAAGACGCTCCTCGGGGCTCGTATTGCTTGGGCCTCTCTCCTGGAGGCGCTCAGTCAGACCCAGTGGTGAAACGTGGCAAGACGCTCCTCGGGGCGCGTCTTGCTTAGGCCTCTCTCCTGGAGGCGCTCAGTCAGACTGAGTAGTGACATGTGGCCTGACGCTCCTCGGGGCACGTCTTGCTTCGGCCTCTCTCCTGGAGGCGCTCAGTCAGACCCAGTGGTGACATGTGGCAAGACACTCCTCGGGGCACGTCTTGCATGGGCCTCTCTCCTGGAGGCCCTCTGTCAGACCCAGTGTTGACATGTGTCAAGACGCTCCTCGGGGCGCGTCTTGCTTGGGCCTCTCTCCTGGAGGCGCTCATTCAGACCCAGTGTTGACATGTGGCAAGACGCTCCTCGGGGCGCTTCTTGATTGGGCTTCTCTCCTGGAGGCGCTCAGTCAGACCCAGTGTTGACATGTGGCAAAACGGTCCTCGGGGCGCGTCTTGCTTGGGCCTCTCTCCTGGAGGCGCTCAGTCAGAACCAGAGGTGACATGTGGCAAGACGCTCCTCGGGGCGCGTCTTGCTTTGGCCTCTTTGCTGGAGGCCCTCTGTCAGACCCAGTGTTGACATGTGGCAAGATGCTCCTCGGGGCGCGTCTTGATTGGGCTTCTCTCCTGGAGGCGCTCAGTCAGAACCTGAGGTGACATGTGGCAAGACGCTCCTCGGGGCTCGTCTTGCTTGGGCCTCTCTCCTGGAGGCGCTCAGTCAGACCCAGTGGTGAAACGTGGCAAGACGCTCCTCGGGGCGCGTCTTGCTTGGGCCTCTCTCCTAGAGGCGCTCAGTCAGACTGAGTAGTGACATGTGGCCTGACGCTCCTCGGGGCGCGTCTTGCTTGGGCCTCTCTCCTGGAGGCGCTCAGTCAGACCCAGTGTTGACATGTGGCAAGACGCTCCTCGGGGCGCGTCTTGCTTGGGCCTCTCGCCTGGAGGCGCTCAGTCAGACCCATTGTTGACATGTGGCAAGACGCTCCTCGGGGTGCGTCTTGCTGGGGCTTCTCTCATGGAGGCACTCAGTCAGACCCAGTGTTGACATGTGGCAAGACGCTCCTCGGGGCTCGTATTGCTTGGGCCTCTCTCCTGGAGGCGCTCAGTCAGACCCAGTGGTGAAACGTGGCAAGACGCTCCTCGGGGCGCGTCTTGCTTAGGCCTCTCTCCTGGAGGCGCTCAGTCAGACTGAGTAGTGACATGTGGCCTGACGCTCCTCGGGGCACGTCTTGCTTCGGCCTCTCTCCTGGAGGCGCTCAGTCAGACCCAGTGGTGACATGTGGCAAGACACTCCTCGGGGCACGTCTTGCATGGGCCTCTCTCCTGGAGGCCCTCTGTCAGACCCAGTGTTGACATGTGTCAAGACGCTCCTCGGGGCGCGTCTTGCTTGGGCCTCTCTCCTGGAGGCGCTCAGTCAGACCCAGTGTTGACATGTGGCAAAACGGTCCTCGGGGCGCGTCTTGCTTGGGCCTCTCTCCTGGAGGCGCTCAGTCAGAACCAGAGGTGACATGTGGCAAGACGCTCCTCGGGGCGCGTCTTGCTTTGGCCTCTTTGCTGGAGGCCCTCTGTCAGACCCAGTGTTGACATGTGGCAAGATGCTCCTCGGGGCGCGTCTTGATTGGGCTTCTCTCCTGGAGGCCCTAAGTCAGACCCATTGTTGAGATGTGGCAAGACGCTCCTCGGGGCGCGTCTTGCTTGGGCCACTCTCCTGGAGGCACTCAGTCAGACCGAGTGCTGACATGTGGCAAGACACTCCTCGGGGCGCGTCTTGCTTGGGCCTCTCTCCTGGAGGCGCTCAGTCAGACCGAGTAGTGACATGTGGCAAGATGCTCCTCGGGGCGCTTCTTGCTTGGGCTTCTCTCATGGAGGCACTCAGTCAGACCCAGTGTTGACATGTGGCAAGACGCTCCTCGGGGCTCGTCTTGCTTGGGCCTCTCTCCTGGAGGCGCTCAGTCAGACCCAGTGGGGACACGTGGCAAGACGCTCCTCGGGGCGCGTCTTGCTTGGGCATCTCTCCTGAAGGCCCTCAATCAGACCCAGTGTTGACATGTGGCAAGACGCTCCTCGGGGCGCGTCTTGCTTGGGCCACTCTCCTGGAGGCACTCAGTCAGACCGAGTGCTGACATGTGGCAAGACACTCCTCGGGGCGCGTCTTGCTTGGGCCTCTCTCCTGGAGGCGCTCAGTCAGTTTGAGTAGTGACATGTGGCCTGACACTCCTCGGGGCGCGTCTTGCTTGGGCCTCTCTCCTGGAGGCCCTCAGTCAGACCCATTGTTGACATGTGGCAAGACGCTCCTTGGGGCGCGTCTTGCTTGGGCCTCTCTCCTGGAGGCGCTCAGTCAAAACCTGAGGTGACATGTGGCAAGACGCTCCTCGGGGCTCGTCTTGCTTGGGCCTCTCTCCTGGAGGCGCTCAGTCAGACCCAGTGGTGAAACGTGGCAAGACGCTCCTCGGGGCGCGTCTTGCTTGGGCCTCTCTCCTAGAGGCGCTCAGTCAGACTGAGTAGTGACATGTGGCCTGACGCTCCTCGGGGCGCGTCTTGCTTGGGCCTCTCTCCTGGAGGCGCTCAGTCAGACCCAGTGTTGACATGTGGCAAGACGCTCCTCGGGGCGCGTCTTGCTTGGGCCTCTCGCCTGGAGGCGCTCAGTCAGACCCAGTGTTGACATGTGGCAAGAAGCTCCTCGGGGCGCGTCTTGCTTGGGCCTCTCTCCTGGAGGCGCTCAGTCAGACCCAGTGTTGACATGTGGCAAGACGCTCCTCGGGGCGCGTCTTGCTGGGGCTTCTCTCATGGAGGCACTCAGTCAGACCGAGTGTTGACATGTGGCAAGATGCTCCTCGGGGCTCGTCTTGCTTGGGCCTCTCTCCTGGAGGCGCTCAGTCAGACCGAGTGCTGACATGTGGCAAGACGCTCCTCGGGGCGCGTCTTGCTGGGGCTTCTCTCATGGAGGCACTCAGTCAGACCGAGTGTTGACATGTGGCAAGATGCTCCTCGGGGCTCGTCTTGCTTGGGCCTCTCTCCTGGAGGCGCTCAGTCAGACCCAGTGTTGACATGTGGCAAGACGCTCCTCGGGGCGCGTCTTGCTTGGGCTTCTCTCCTGGAGGCCCTCAGTCAGACCCATTGTTGACATGTGGCAAGACGCTCCTCGGGGTGCGTCTTGCATGGGCCTCTCTCCTGGAGGCGCTCAGTCAGTCCGAGTAGTGACATGTGGCAAGATGCTCCTCGGGGCGCGTCTTGCTTGGGCCTCTCTCCTGGAGGCGCTCAGTCAGACCGAGTGCTGACATGTGGCAAGACGCTCCTCCGGGCGCGTCTTGCTGGGGCTTCTCTCATGGAGGCACTCAGTCAGACACAGTGTTGACATGTGGCAAGACGCTCCTCGGGGCTCGTATTGCTTGGGCCTCTCTCCTGGAGGCGCTCAGTCAGACCCAGTGGTGAAACGTGGCAAGACGCTCCTCGGGGCGCGTCTTGCTTAGGCCTCTCTCCTGGAGGCGCTCAGTCAGACTGAGTAGTGACATGTGGCCTGACGCTCCTCGGGGCACGTCTTGCATGGGCCTCTCTCCTGGAGGCCCTCTGTCAGACCCAGTGTTGACATGTGTCAAGACGCTCCTCGGGGCGCGTCTTGCTTGGGCCTCTCTCCTGGAGGCGCTCATTCAGACCCAGTGTTGACATGTGGCAAGACGCTCCTCGGGGCGCTTCTTGATTGGGCTTCTCTCCTGGAGGCGCTCAGTCAGACCCAGTGTTGACATGTGGCAAAACGGTCCTCGGGGCGCGTCTTGCTTGGGCCTCTCTCCTGGAGGCGCTCAGTCAGAACCAGAGGTGACATGTGGCAAGACTCTCCTCGGGGCGCGTCTTGCTTTGGCCTCTTTGCTGGAGGCCCTCTGTCAGACCCAGTGTTGACATGTGGCAAGATGCTCCTCGGGGCGCGTCTTGATTGGGCTTCTCTCCTGGAGGCCCTAAGTCAGACCCATTGTTGAGATGTGGCAAGACGCTCCTCGGGGCGCGTCTTTCTTGGGCCACTCTCCTGGAGGCACTCAGTCAGACCGAGTGCTGACATGTGGCAAGACACTCCTCGGGGCGCGTCTTGCTTGGGCCTCTCTCCTGGAGGCGCTCAGTCAGACCGAGTAGTGACATGTGGCAAGATGCTCCTCGGGGCGCTTCTTGCTTGGGCTTCTCTCATGGAGGCACTCAGTCAGACCCAGTGTTGACATGTGGCAAGACGCTCCTCGGGGCTCGTCTTGCTTGGGCCTCTCTCCTGGAGGCGCTCAGTCAGACCCAGTGGGGACACGTGGCAAGACGCTCCTCGGGGCGCGTCTTGCTTGGGCATCTCTCCTGAAGGCCCTCAATCAGACCCAGTGTTGACATGTGGCAAGACGCTCCTCGGGGCGCGTCTTGCTTGGGCCACTCTCCTGGAGGCACTCAGTCAGACCGAGTGCTGACATGTGGCAAGACACTCCTCGGGGCGCGTCTTGCTTGGGCCTCTCTCCTGGAGGCGCTCAGTCAGTTTGAGTCGTGACATGTGGCCTGACACTCCTCGGGGCGCGTCTTGATTGGGCTTCTCTCCTGGAGGCCCTAAGTCAGACCCATTGTTGAGATGTGGCAAGACGCTCCTCGGGGCGCGTCTTGCTTGGGCCACTCTCCTGGAGGCACTCAGTCAGACCGAGTGCTGACATGTGGCAAGACACTCCTCGGGGCGCGTCTTGCTTGGGCCTCTCTCCTGGAGGCGCTCAGTCAGACCGAGTAGTGACATGTGGCAAGATGCTCCTCGGGGCGCTTCTTGCTTGGGCTTCTCTCATGGAGGCACTCAGTCAGACCCAGTGTTGACATGTGGCAAGACGCTCCTCGGGGCTCGTCTTGCTTGGGCCTCTCTCCTGGAGGCGCTCAGTCAGACCCAGTGGGGACACGTGGCAAGACGCTCCTCGGGGCGCGTCTTGCTTGGGCATCTCTCCTGAAGGCCCTCAATCAGACCCAGTGTTGACATGTGGCAAGACGCTCCTCGGGGCGCGTCTTGCTTGGGCCACTCTCCTGGAGGCACTCAGTCAGACCGAGTGCTGACATGTGGCAAGACACTCCTCGGGGCGCGTCTTGCTTGGGCCTCTCTCCTGGAGGCGCTCAGTCAGTTTGAGTAGTGACATGTGGCCTGACACTCCTCGGGGCGCGTCTTGCTTGGGCCTCTCTCCTGGAGGCCCTCAGTCAGACCCATTGTTGACATGTGGCAAGACGCTCCTTGGGGCGCGTCTTGCTTGGGCCTCTCTCCTGGAGGCGCTCAGTCAGAACCTGAGGTGACATGTGGCAAGACGCTCCTCGGGGCTCGTCTTGCTTGGGCCTCTCTCCTGGAGGCGCTCAGTCAGACCCAGTGGTGAAACGTGGCAAGACGCTCCTCGGGGCGCGTCTTGCTTGGGCCTCTCTCCTAGAGGCGCTCAGTCAGACTGAGTAGTGACATGTGGCCTGACGCTCCTCGGGGCGCGTCTTGCTTGGGCCTCTCTCCTGGAGGCGCTCAGTCAGACCCAGTGTTGACATGTGGCAAGACGCTCCTCGGGGCGCGTCTTGCTTGGGCCTCTCGCCTGGAGGCGCTCAGTCAGACCCAGTGTTGACATGTGGCAAGAAGCTCCTCGGGGCGCGTCTTGCTTGGGCCTCTCTCCTGGAGGCGCTCAGTCAGACCCAGTGTTGACATGTGGCAAGACGCTCCTCGGGGCGCGTCTTGCTGGGGCTTCTCTCATGGAGGCACTCAGTCAGACCGAGTGTTGACATGTGGCAAGATGCTCCTCGGGGCTCGTCTTGCTTGGGCCTCTCTCCTGGAGGCGCTCAGTCAGACCGAGTGCTGACATGTGGCAAGACGCTCCTCGGGGCGCGTCTTGCTGGGGCTTCTCTCATGGAGGCACTCAGTCAGACCGAGTGTTGACATGTGGCAAGATGCTCCTCGGGGCTCGTCTTGCTTGGGCCTCTCTCCTGGAGGCGCTCAGTCAGACCCAGTGGTGAAACGTGGCAAGACGCTCCTCGGGGCGCGTCTTGCTTGGGCCTCTCTCCTGGAGGCGCTCAGTCAGACTGAGTAGTGACATGTGGCCTGACGCTCCTCGGGGCGCGTCTTGCTTCGGCCTCTCTCCTGGAGGCGCTCAGTCAGACCCAGTGGTGACATGTGGCAAGACACTCCTCGGGGCGCGTCTTGCATGGGCCTCTCTCCTGGAGGCCCTCTGTCAGACCCAGTGTTGACATGTGGCAAGATGCTCCTCGGGGCTCGTCTTGCTTGGGCCTCTCTCCTGGAGGCGCTCAGTCAGACCGAGTGCTGACATGTGGCAAGACGCTCCTCGGGGCGCGTCTTGCTGGGGCTTCTCTCATGGAGGCACTCAGTCAGACCGAGTGTTGACATGTGGCAAGATGCTCCTCGGGGCTCGTCTTGCTTGGGCCTCTCTCCTGGAGGCGCTCAGTCAGACCCAGTGTTGACATGTGGCAAGACGCTCCTCGGGGCGCGTCTTGCTTGGGCTTCTCTCCTGGAGGCCCTCAGTCAGACCCATTGTTGACATGTGGCAAGACGCTCCTCGGGGTGCGTCTTGCATGGGCCTCTCTCCTGGAGGCGCTCAGTCAGTCCGAGTAGTGACATGTGGCAAGATGCTCCTCGGGGCGCGTCTTGCTTGGGCCTCTCTCCTTGAGGCGCTCAGTCAGACCGAGTGCTGACATGTGGCAAGACGCTCCTCCGGGCGCGTCTTGCTGGGGCTTCTCTCATGGAGGCACTCAGTCAGACCCAGTGTTGACATGTGGCAAGACGCTCCTCGGGGCTCGTATTGCTTGGGCCTCTCTCCTGGAGGCGCTCAGTCAGACCCAGTGGTGAAACGTGGCAAGACGCTCCTCGGGGCGCGTCTTGCTTAGGCCTCTCTCCTGGAGGCGCTCAGTCAGACTGAGTAGTGACATGTGGCCTGACGCTCCTCGGGGCACGTCTTGCATGGGCCTCTCTCCTGGAGGCCCTCTGTCAGACCCAGTGTTGACATGTGTCAAGACGCTCCTCGGGGCGCGTCTTGCTTGGGCCTCTCTCCTGGAGGCGCTCATTCAGACCCAGTGTTGACATGTGGCAAGACGCTCCTCGGGGCGCTTCTTGATTGGGCTTCTCTCCTGGAGGCGCTCAGTCAGACCCAGTGTTGACATGTGGCAAAACGGTCCTCGGGGCGCGTCTTGCTTGGGCCTCTCTCCTGGAGGCGCTCAGTCAGAACCAGAGGTGACATGTGGCAAGACTCTCCTCGGGGCGCGTCTTGCTTTGGCCTCTTTGCTGGAGGCCCTCTGTCAGACCCAGTGTTGACATGTGGCAAGATGCTCCTCGGGGCGCGTCTTGATTGGGCTTCTCTCCTGGAGGCCCTAAGTCAGACCCATTGTTGAGATGTGGCAAGACGCTCCTCGGGGCGCGTCTTGCTTGGGCCACTCTCCTGGAGGCACTCAGTCAGACCGAGTGCTGACATGTGGCAAGACACTCCCCGGGGCGCGTCTTGCTTGGGCCTCTCTCCTGGAGGCGCTCAGTCAGACCGAGTAGTGACATGTGGCAAGATGCTCCTCGGGGCGCTTCTTGCTTGGGCTTCTCTCATGGAGGCACTCAGTCAGACCCAGTGTTGACATGTGGCAAGACGCTCCTCGGGGCTCGTCTTGCTTGGGCCTCTCTCCTGGAGGCGCTCAGTCAGACCCAGTGGGGACACGTGGCAAGACGCTCCTCGGGGCGCGTCTTGCTTGGGCATCTCTCCTGAAGGCCCTCAATCAGACCCAGTGTTGACATGTGGCAAGACGCTCCTCGGGGCGCGTCTTGCTTGGGCCACTCTCCTGGAGGCACTCAGTCAGACCGAGTGCTGACATGTGGCAAGACACTCCTCGGGGCGCGTCTTGCTTGGGCCTCTCTCCTGGAGGCGCTCAGTCAGTTTGAGTCGTGACATGTGGCCTGACACTCCTCGGGGCGCGTCTTGATTGGGCTTCTCTCCTGGAGGCCCTAAGTCAGACCCATTGTTGAGATGTGGCAAGACGCTCCTCGGGGCGCGTCTTGCTTGGGCCACTCTCCTGGAGGCACTCAGTCAGACCGAGTGCTGACATGTGGCAAGACACTCCTCGGGGCGCGTCTTGCTTGGGCCTCTCTCCTGGAGGCGCTCAGTCAGACCGAGTAGTGACATGTGGCAAGATGCTCCTCGGGGCGCTTCTTGCTTGGGCTTCTCTCATGGAGGCACTCAGTCAGACCCAGTGTTGACATGTGGCAAGACGCTCCTCGGGGCTCGTCTTGCTTGGGCCTCTCTCCTGGAGGCGCTCAGTCAGACCCAGTGGGGACACGTGGCAAGACGCTCCTCGGGGCGCGTCTTGCTTGGGCATCTCTCCTGAAGGCCCTCAATCAGACCCAGTGTTGACATGTGGCAAGACGCTCCTCGGGGCGCGTCTTGCTTGGGCCACTCTCCTGGAGGCACTCAGTCAGACCGAGTGCTGACATGTGGCAAGACACTCCTCGGGGCGCGTCTTGCTTGGGCCTCTCTCCTGGAGGCGCTCAGTCAGTTTGAGTAGTGACATGTGGCCTGACACTCCTCGGGGCGCGTCTTGCTTGGGCCTCTCTCCTGGAGGCCCTCAGTCAGACCCATTGTTGACATGTGGCAAGACGCTCCTTGGGGCGCGTCTTGCTTGGGCCTCTCTCCTGGAGGCGCTCAGTCAGAACCTGAGGTGACATGTGGCAAGACGCTCCTCGGGGCTCGTCTTGCTTGGGCCTCTCTCCTGGAGGCGCTCAGTCAGACCCAGTGGTGAAACGTGGCAAGACGCTCCTCGGGGCGCGTCTTGCTTGGGCCTCTCTCCTAGAGGCGCTCAGTCAGACTGAGTAGTGACATGTGGCCTGACGCTCCTCGGGGCGCGTCTTGCTTGGGCCTCTCTCCTGGAGGCGCTCAGTCAGACCCAGTGTTGACATGTGGCAAGACGCTCCTCGGGGCGCGTCTTGCTTGGGCCTCTCGCCTGGAGGCGCTCAGTCAGACCCAGTGTTGACATGTGGCAAGAAGCTCCTCGGGGCGCGTCTTGCTTGGGCCTCTCTCCTGGAGGCGCTCAGTCAGACCCAGTGTTGACATGTGGCAAGACGCTCCTCGGGGCGCGTCTTGCTGGGGCTTCTCTCATGGAGGCACTCAGTCAGACCGAGTGTTGACATGTGGCAAGATGCTCCTCGGGGCTCGTCTTGCTTGGGCCTCTCTCCTGGAGGCGCTCAGTCAGACCGAGTGCTGACATGTGGCAAGACGCTCCTCGGGGCGCGTCTTGCTGGGGCTTCTCTCATGGAGGCACTCAGTCAGACCGAGTGTTGACATGTGGCAAGATGCTCCTCGGGGCTCGTCTTGCTTGGGCCTCTCTCCTGGAGGCGCTCAGTCAGACCCAGTGGTGAAACGTGGCAAGACGCTCCTCGGGGCGCGTCTTGCTTGGGCCTCTCTCCTGGAGGCGCTCAGTCAGACTGAGTAGTGACATGTGGCCTGACGCTCCTCGGGGCGCGTCTTGCTTCGGCCTCTCTCCTGGAGGCGCTCAGTCAGACCCAGTGGTGACATGTGGCAAGACACTCCTCGGGGCGCGTCTTGCATGGGCCTCTCTCCTGGAGGCCCTCTGTCAGACCCAGTGTTGACATGTGTCAAGACGCTCCTCGGGGCGCGTCTTGCTTGGGCTTCTCTCCTGGAGGCCCTCAGTCAGACCCATTGTTGACATGTGGCAAGACGCTCCTCGGGTTGCGTCTTGCTTGGGCCTCTCTCCTGGAGGCGCTCAGTCAGACCCAGTGGTGACACGTGGCAAGACGCTCCTCGGGGCGTGTCTTGCTTGGCTCTCTCTCCTGGAGGCCCTCAGTCAGACCCATTGTTGACATGTGGCAAGACGCTCCTCGGGGCGCGTCTTGCTTGGGCTTCTCTCCTGGAGGCCCTCAGTCAGACCCATTGTTGACATGTGGCAAGAAGCTCCTCGGGGTGCGTCTTGCTTGGGCCTCTCTCCTGGAGGCGCTCAGTCAGTCCGAGTAGTGACATGTGGCAAGATGCTCCTCGGGGCGCGTCTTGCTTGGGCCTCTCTCCTGGAGGCGCTCAGTCAGACCCAGTGTTGACATGTGGCAAGACGCTCCTCGGGGCGCGTCTTGCTTGGGCTTCTCTCCTGGAGGCCCTCAGTCAGACCCATTGTTGACATGTGGCAAGACGCTCCTCGGGGTGCGTCTTACATGGGCCTCTCTCCTGGAGGCGCTCAGTCAGTCCGAGTAGTGACATGTGGCAAGATGCTCCTCGGGGCGCGTCTTGCTTGGGCCTCTCTCCTGGAG
Source organism: Nothobranchius furzeri (assembly GCF_043380555.1). Lineage (NCBI taxonomy): Eukaryota > Metazoa > Chordata > Actinopteri > Cyprinodontiformes > Nothobranchiidae > Nothobranchius > Nothobranchius furzeri. The sequence continues at coordinate 15,086,563 of NC_091743.1, forward strand.
GCGCTCAGTCAGACCGAGTGCTGACATGTGGCAAGACGCTCCTCCGGGCGCGTCTTGCTGGGGCTTCTCTCATGGAGGCACTCAGTCAGACCCAGTGTTGACATGTGGCAAGACGCTCCTCGGGGCTCGTATTGCTTGGGCCTCTCTCCTGGAGGCGCTCAGTCAGACCCAGTGGTGAAACGTGGCAAGACGCTCCTCGGGGCGCGTCTTGCTTAGGCCTCTCTCCTGGAGGCGCTCAGTCAGACTGAGTAGTGACATGTGGCCTGACGCTCCTCGGGGCACGTCTTGCTTCGGCCTCTCTCCTGGAGGCGCTCAGTCAGACCAAGTGGTGACATGTGGCAAGACACTCCTCGGGGCACGTCTTGCATGGGCCTCTCTCCTGGAGGCCCTCTGTCAGACCCAGTGTTGACATGTGTCAAGATGCTCCTCGGGGCGCGTCTTGCTTGGGCTTCTCTCCTGGAGGCCCTCAGTCAGACCCATTGTTGACATGTGGCAAGACGCTCCTCGGGGTGCGTCTTGCTTGGGCCTCTCTCCTGGAGGCGCTCAGTCAGACCCAGTGCTGACATGTGGCAAGATGCTCCTCGGGGCGCGTCTTGCTTGGGCTTCTCTCCTGGAGGCCCTCAGTCAGACCCATTGTTGACATGTGGCAAGACGCTCCTCGGGGTGCGTCTTGCTTGGGCCTCTCTCCTGGAGGCGCTCAGTCAGACCCAGTGTTGGCATGTGGCAAGACGCTCCTCAGGGCGCGTCTTGCTTGGGCCTCTCTCCTGGAGGCGCTCAGTCAGAACCAGAGGTGACATGTGGCAAGACGCTCCTCGGGGCGCGTCTTGCTTGGGCCTCTTTCCTGGAGGCCCTCTGTCAGACCCAGTGTTGACATGTGGCAAGACGCTCCTCCGGGCGCGTCTTGCTTGGGCCTCTCTCCTGGAGGCGCTCAGTCAGACCCAGTGTTGACATGTGGCAAGACGCTCCTCGGGGCGCGTGTTGATTGGGCTTCTCTCCTGGAGGCCCTCAGTCAGACCCATTGTTGACATGTGGCAAGACGCTCCTCGGGGCGCGTCTTGCTTGGGCCTCTCTCCTGGAGGCGCTCAGTCAGACCCAGTGTTGACATGTGGCAAGACGCTCCTCGGGGCGCGTCTTGATTGGGCTTCTCTCCTGGAGGCCCTCAGTCAGACCCATTGTTGACATGTGGCAAGACGCTCCTCGGGGCGCGTCTTGCTTGGGCCTCTCTCCTGGAGGCGCTCATTCAGTCCGAGTAGTGACATGTGGCAAGATGCTCCTCGGGGCGCGTCTTGCTTGGGCCTCTCTCCTGGAGGCCCTCAGTCAGACCCAGTGTTGACATGTGGCAAGACGCTCCTCGGGGCGCGTCTTGCTTGGGCTTCTCTCCTGGAGGCCCTCAGTCAGACCCATTGTTGACATGTGGCAAGACGCTCCTCGGGGCGCGTCTTGCTTGGGCCTCTCTCCTGGAGGCACTCAGTCAGACCCAGTGTTGACATGTGGCAAGACGCTCCTCGGGGCTCGTCTTGCTTGGGCCTCTCTCCTGGAGGCGCTCAGTCAGACCCAGTGGTGAAACGTGGCAAGACGCTCCTCGGGGCGCGTCTTGCTTGGGCCTCTCTCCTGGAGGCGCTGAGTCAGACTGAGTAGTGACATGTGGCCTGACGCTCCTCGGGGCGGGTCTTGCTTCGGCCTCTCTCCTGGAGGCGCTCAGTCAGACCCAGTGGTGACATGTGGCAAGACACTCCTCGGGGCGCGTCTTGCATGGGCCTCTCTCCTGGAGGCCCTCTGTCAGACCCAGTGTTGACAAGTGTCAAGACGATCCTCGGGGCGTGTCTTGCTTGTGCTTCTCTCCTGGAGGCCCTCAGTCAGACCCATTGTTGACATGTGGCAAGACGCTCCTCGGGGCGCGTCTTGCTTGGGCCTCTCTCCTGGAGGCCCTCAGTAAGACCCATTGTTGACATGTGGCAAGATGCTCCTCGGGGCGCGTCTTTCTTGGGCCTCTCTCCTGGAGGCGCTCAGTCAGACCCATTGTTGACATGTTGCAAGACGCTCCTCGGGGCGCGTCTTGCTTGGGCCTCTCTCCTGGAGGCGCTCAATCAGAACCAGAGGTGACATGTGGCAAGACGCTCCTCGGGGCGCGTCTGGCTTGGGCCTCTTTCCTGGAGGCCCTCTGTCAGACCTAGTGTTGACATGTGGCAAGACGCTCCTCCGGGTGCTTCTTGCTTGGGCCTCTCTCCTGGAGGCGCTCAGTCAGTCCGAGTAGTGACATGTGGCAAGATGCTCCTCGGGGCGCGTCTTGATTGGGCTTCTCTCCTGGAGGCCCTCAGTCGGACCCATTGTTGACATGTGGCAAGACTCTCCTCGGGGCGCGTCTTGATTGGGCTTCTCTCCTGGAGGCCCTCAGTCAGACCCATTGTTGACATGTGGCAAGACGCTCCTCGGGGCGCGTCTTGCATGGGCCTCTCTCCTGGAGGCCCTCTGTCAGACCCAGTGTTGACGTGTGTCAAGACGCTCCTCGGGGCGCGTCTTGCTTGGGCTTCTCTCCTGGAGGCCCTCAGTCAGACCCATTGTTGACATGTGGCAAGACGCTCCTCGGGGCGCGTCTTGCTTGGGCCTCTCTCCTGGAGGCCCTCAGTAAGACCCATTGTTGACACGTGGCAAGACGCTCCTCGGGGCGTGTCTTGCTTGGGCCTCTCTCCTGGAGGCGCTCAGTCAGACCCAGTGTTGGCATGTGGCAAGACGCTCCTCGGGGCGCGTCTTGCTTGGGCCTCTCTCCTGGAGGCGCTCAGTTAGAACCAGAGGTGACATGTGGCAAGACGCTCCTCGGGGCGCGTCTTTCTTGGGCCTCTTTCCTGGAGGCCCGCTGTCAGACCCAGTGGTGAAACGTGGCAAGACGCTCCTTGGGGCGCATCTTGCTTGGGCCTCTCTCCTGGAGGCGCTCAGTCAGACTGAGTAGTGACATGTGGCCTGACGCTCCTCGGGGCGCGTCTTGCTTCGGCCTCTCTCCTGGAGGCGCTCAGTCAGACCCAGTGGTGACATGTGGCAAGACACTCCTCGGGGCGCGTCTTGCTTGGGCCTCTTTCCTGGAGGCCCTCTGTCAGACCCAGTGTTGACATGTGGCAAGACGCTCCTCCGGGCGCGTCTTGCTTGGGCCTCTCTCCTGGAGGCGCTCAGTCAGACCCAGTGTTGACATGTGTCAAGAAGCTCCTCGGGGCGCATCTTGATTGGGCTTCTCTCCTGGAGGCCTTCAGTCAGACCCATTGTTGACATGTGGCAAGACGCTCCTCGGGGCGCGTCTTGCTTGGGCCTCTCTCCTGGAGGCGCTCAGTCAGACCCAGTGTTGACATGTGGCAAGACGCTCCTCGGGGCGCGTCTTGAGTGGGTTTCTCTCCTGGAGGCCCTCAGTCAGACCCATTGTTGACATGTGGCAAGACGCTCCTCGGGGCGCGTCTTGCTTGGGCCTCTCTCCTGGAGGCGCTCAGTCAGACCCAGTGTTGACATGTGGCAAGACGCTCCTCGGGGCGCGTCTTGCTTGGGCCTCTCTCCTGGAGGCGCTCAGTCAGAACCAGAGGTGACATGTGGCAAGACGCTCCTCGGGGCGCGTCTTGCTTGGGCCTCTTTCCTGGAGGCCCTCTGTCAGACCCAGTGTTGACATTTGGCCAGATGCTCCTCGGGGCGCGTCTTGATTGGGCTTCTCTCCTGGAGGCCCTAAGTCAGACCCATTGTTGACATGTGGCAAGACGCTCCTCGGGGCGCGTCTTGCTTGGGCCACTCTCCTGGAGGCGCTCAGTCAGACCGAGTGCTGACATGTGGCAAGACACTCCTCGGGGCGCGTCTTGCTTGGGCCTCTCTCCTGGAGGCGCTCAGTCAGACCGAGTAGTGACATGTGGCAAGATGCTCCTCGGGGCGCTTCTTGCTTGGGCTTCTCTCATGGAGGCACTCAGTCAGACCCAGTGTTGACATGTGGCAAGACGCTCCTCGGGGCTCGTCTTGCTTGGGCCTCTCTCCTGGAGGCGCTCAGTCAGACCCAGTGGGGACACGTGGCAAGACGCTCCTCGGGGCGCGTCTTGCTTGGGCCTCTCTCCTGGAGGCGCTCAGTCAGACCGAGTACTGACATGTGGCAAGAAGCTCCTCGGGGCGCGTCTTGCTTGGGCTTCTCTCCTGGAGGCCCTCAGTAAGACCCATTGTTGACATGTGGCAAGACGCTCCTCGGGGCGCGTCTTGCTTGGGCATCTCTCCAGAAGGCCCTCAATCAGACCCAGTGTTGACATGTGGCAAGACGCTCCTCGGGGCGCGTCTTGCTTGGGCCTCTCTCCTGGAGGCGCTCAGTCAGACTGAGTAGTGACATGTGGCCTCACGCTCCTCGGGGCGCGTCTTGCTTGGGCCTCTCTCCTGGAGGCCCTCAGTCAGACCCATTGTTGACATGTGGCAAGACGCTCCTTGGGGCGCGTCTTGCTTGGGCCTCTCTCCTGGAGGCGCTCAGTCAGAACCTGAGGTGACATGTGGCAAGACGCTCCTCGGGGCGCGTCTTGCTGGGGACTCTCTCCTGGAGGCGCTCAGTCAGACCCATTGTTGACATGTTGCAAGACGCTCCTCGGGGCGCGTCTTGCTTGGGCCTCTCTCCTGGAGGCGCTCAATTAGAACCAGAGGTGACATGTGGCAAGACGCTCCTCGGGGCGCGTCTGGCTTGGGCCTCTTTCCTGGAGGCCCTCTGTCAGACCTAGTGTTGACATGTGGCAAGACGCTCCTCCGGGTGCTTCTTGCTTGGGCCTCTCTCCTGGAGGCGCTCAGTCAGTCCGAGTAGTGACATGTGGCAAGATGCTCCTCGGGGCGCGTCTTGATTGGGCTTCTCTCCTGGAGGCCCTCAGTCGGACCCATTGTTGACATGTGGCAAGACTCTCCTCGGGGCGCGTCTTGATTGGGCTTCTCTCCTGGAGGCCCTCAGTCAGACCCATTGTTGACATGTGGCAAGACGCTCCTCGGGGCGCGTCTTGCATGGGCCTCTCTCCTGGAGGCCCTCTGTCAGACCCAGTGTTGACGTGTGTCAAGACGCTCCTCGGGGCGCGTCTTGCTTGGGCTTCTCTCCTGGAGGCCCTCAGTCAGACCCATTGTTGACATGTGGCAAGACGCTCCTCGGGGCGCGTCTTGCTTGGGCCTCTCTCCTGGAGGCCCTCAGTAAGACCCATTGTTGACACGTGGCAAGACGCTCCTCGGGGCGTGTCTTGCTTGGGCCTCTCTCCTGGAGGCGCTCAGTCAGACCCAGTGTTGGCATGTGGCAAGACGCTCCTCGGGGCGCGTCTTGCTTGGGCCTCTCTCCTGGAGGCGCTCAGTTAGAACCAGAGGTGACATGTGGCAAGACGCTCCTCGGGGCGCGTCTTTCTTGGGCCTCTTTCCTGGAGGCCCGCTGTCAGACCCAGTGGTGAAACGTGGCAAGACGCTCCTTGGGGCGCATCTTGCTTGGGCCTCTCTCCTGGAGGCGCTCAGTCAGACTGAGTAGTGACATGTGGCCTGACGCTCCTCGGGGCGCGTCTTGCTTCGGCCTCTCTCCTGGAGGCGCTCAGTCAGACCCAGTGGTGACATGTGGCAAGACACTCCTCGGGGCGCGTCTTGCTTGGGCCTCTTTCCTGGAGGCCCTCTGTCAGACCCAGTGTTGACATGTGGCAAGACGCTCCTCCGGGCGCGTCTTGCTTGGGCCTCTCTCCTGGAGGCGCTCAGTCAGACCCAGTGTTGACATGTGTCAAGAAGCTCCTCGGGGCGCATCTTGATTGGGCTTCTCTCCTGGAGGCCTTCAGTCAGACCCATTGTTGACATGTGGCAAGACGCTCCTCGGGGCGCGTCTTGCTTGGGCCTCTCTCCTGGAGGCGCTCAGTCAGACCCAGTGTTGACATGTGGCAAGACGCTCCTCGGGGCGCGTCTTGAGTGGGTTTCTCTCCTGGAGGCCCTCAGTCAGACCCATTGTTGACATGTGGCAAGACGCTCCTCGGGGCGCGTCTTGCTTGGGCCTCTCTCCTGGAGGCGCTCAGTCAGACCCAGTGTTGACATGTGGCAAGACGCTCCTCGGGGCGCGTCTTGCTTGGGCCTCTCTCCTGGAGGCGCTCAGTCAGAACCAGAGGTGACATGTGGCAAGACGCTCCTCGGGGCGCGTCTTGCTTGGGCCTCTTTCCTGGAGGCCCTCTGTCAGACCCAGTGTTGACATTTGGCCAGATGCTCCTCGGGGCGCGTCTTGATTGGGCTTCTCTCCTGGAGGCCCTAAGTCAGACCCATTGTTGACATGTGGCAAGACGCTCCTCGGGGCGCGTCTTGCTTGGGCCACTCTCCTGGAGGCGCTCAGTCAGACCGAGTGCTGACATGTGGCAAGACACTCCTCGGGGCGCGTCTTGCTTGGGCCTCTCTCCTGGAGGCGCTCAGTCAGACCGAGTAGTGACATGTGGCAAGATGCTCCTCGGGGCGCTTCTTGCTTGGGCTTCTCTCATGGAGGCACTCAGTCAGACCCAGTGTTGACATGTGGCAAGACGCTCCTCGGGGCTCGTCTTGCTTGGGCCTCTCTCCTGGAGGCGCTCAGTCAGACCCAGTGGGGACACGTGGCAAGACGCTCCTCGGGGCGCGTCTTGCTTGGGCCTCTCTCCTGGAGGCGCTCAGTCAGACCGAGTACTGACATGTGGCAAGAAGCTCCTCGGGGCGCGTCTTGCTTGGGCTTCTCTCCTGGAGGCCCTCAGTAAGACCCATTGTTGACATGTGGCAAGACGCTCCTCGGGGCGCGTCTTGCTTGGGCATCTCTCCAGAAGGCCCTCAATCAGACCCAGTGTTGACATGTGGCAAGACGCTCCTCGGGGCGCGTCTTGCTTGGGCCTCTCTCCTGGAGGCGCTCAGTCAGACTGAGTAGTGACATGTGGCCTCACGCTCCTCGGGGCGCGTCTTGCTTGGGCCTCTCTCCTGGAGGCCCTCAGTCAGACCCATTGTTGACATGTGGCAAGACGCTCCTTGGGGCGCGTCTTGCTTGGGCCTCTCTCCTGGAGGCGCTCAGTCAGAACCTGAGGTGACATGTGGCAAGACGCTCCTCGGGGCGCGTCTTGCTGGGGACTCTCTCCTGGAGGCGCTCAGTCAGACCCAGTGCTGACATGTGGCAAGATGCTCCACGGGTTGCGTCTTGCTTGGACCTCTCTCCTGGAGGCCCTCAATCAGACCCAGTAATGACACGTGGCAAGACGTTCCTCGGGGCGCGTCTTGCTTGGGCCTCTCTCCTGGAGGCGCTCAGTCAGACTGAGTAGTGACATGTGGCCTTACGCTCCTCGGGGCGCGTCTTGCTTGTGCCTCTCTCCTGGAGGCGCTCAGTCAGACCCAGTGGTGACATGTGGCAACACACTCCTCGGGGCGCGTCTTGCTTGGGCCTCTCTCTTGGAGGCCCTCTGTTAGACCCAGTGTTGACATGTGTCAAGACGCTCCTCGGGGCGCGTCTTGCTTGGGCTTCTTTCCTGGAGTCCCTCAGTCAGACCCATTGTTGACATGTGGCAAGACGCTCCTCGGGGCGCGTCTTGCTTGGGCTTCTCTCCTGGAGGCGCTCAGACAGACCCAGTGTTGACATGTGACAAGACGCTCCTCGGGGCACGTCTTGCTTGGGCCTCTCTCCTGGAGGCGCTCAGTCAGACCGAGTGCTGACATAAGGCAAGACGCTCCTCGGGGCGCGTCTTGCTGGGCACTCTCTCCTGGAGGCCCTCTGTCAGACCCAGTGTTGACATGTGTCAAGACGCTCCTCGGGGCGCGTCTTGCTTGGGCTTCTCTCCTGGAGGCCCTCAGTCAGACCCATTGTTGTCATGTGGCAAGACGCTCCTCGGGGCGTGTCTTGCTTGGGCCTCTCTCCTGGAGGCGCTCAGTCAGACCCAGTGTTGACATGTGGCAAGACGCTCCTCGGGGCGCGTCTTGCTTGGGCCTCTCTCCTGGAGGCGCTCAGACAGACCCAGTGTTGACATGTGACAAGACGCTCCTCGGGGCACGTCTTCCTTGGGCCTCTCTCCTGGAGGCGCTCAGTCAGACCGAGTGCTGACATAAGGCAAGACGCTCCTCGGGGCGCGTCTTGCTGGGGACTCTCTCCTGGAGGCGCTCAGTCAGACCCAGTTCTGACATGTGGCAAGACGCTCCTCGGGGCGCGTCTTGCTTGGGCCTCTCTCCTGGAGGCGCTCAGTCAGACCCAGTGTTGACATGTGGCAAGACGCTCCTCGGGGCGCGTCTTGCTTGGGCCTCTCGCCTGGAGGCGCTCAGTCAGACCCAGTGTTGACATGTGGCAAGAAGCTCCTCGGGGCGCGTCTTGCTTGGGCCTCTCTCCTGGAGGCGCTCAGTCAGACCCAGTGTTGACATGTGGCAAGACGCTCCTCGGGGCGCGTCTTGCTTGGGCTTCTCTCCTGGAGGCCCTCAGTCAGACCCATTGTTGACATGTGGCAAGACGCTCCTCGGGGTGCGTCTTGCTTGGGCCTCTCTCCTGGAGGCGCTCAGTCAGTCCGAGTAGTGACATGTGGCAAGATGCTCCTCGGGGCGCATCTTCATTGGGCCTCTCTCCTGGAGGCGCTCAGTCAGACCGAGTGCTGACATGTGGCAAGACGCTCCTCGGGGCGCGTCTTGCTGGGGCTTCTCTCCTGGAGGCGCTCAGTCAGACCCAGTTCTGACATGTGGCAAGACGCTCCTCGGGGCGCGTCTTGCTTGGGCCTCTCTCCTGGAGGCGCTCAGTCAGACCCAGTGTTGACATGTGGCAAGACGCTCCTCGGGGCGTGTCTTGCTTGGGCCTCTCGCCTGGAGGCGCTCAGTCAGACCCAGTGTTGACATGTGGCAAGAAGCTCCTCGGGGCGCGTCTTGCTTGGGCCTCTCTCCTGGAGGCGCTCAGTCAGACCCAGTGTTGACATGTGGCAAGACGCTCCTCGGGGCGCGTCTTGCTGGGGCTTCTCTCATGGAGGCACTCAGTCAGACCGAGTGTTGACATGTGGCAAGACGCACCTCGGGGCGCGTCTTGCTTGGGCCTCTCTCCTGGAGGCCCTCAGTCAGACCCAGTGTTGACATGTGGCAAGACGCTCCTCGGGGCGCGTCTTGCTTGGGCTTCTCTCCTGGAGGCCCTCAGTCAGACCCATTGTTGGCATGTGGCAAGACGCTCCTCGGGGCGCGTCTTGCTTGGGCCTCTCTCCTGGAGGCACTCAGTCAGACCCAGTGTTGACATGTGGCAAGACGCTCCTCGGGGCTCGTCTTGCTTGGGCCTCTCTCCTGGAGGCGCTCAGTCAGACCCAGTGGTGAAACGTGGCAAGACGCTCCTCGGGGCGCGTCTTGCTTGGGCCTCTCTCCTGGAGGCGCTGAGTCAGACTGAGTAGTGACATGTGGCCTGACGCTCCTCGGGGCGGGTCTTGCTTCGGCCTCTCTCCTGGAGGCGCTCAGTCAGACCCAGTGGTGACATGTGGCAAGACACTCCTCGGGGCGCGTCTTGCATGGGCCTCTCTCCTGGAGGCCCTCTGTCAGATCCAGTGTTGACAAGTGTCAAGACGCTCCTCGGGGCGTGTCTTGCTTGTGCTTCTCTCCTGGAGGCCCTCAGTCAGACCCATTGTTGACATGTGGCAAGACGCTCCTCGGGGCGCGTCTTGCTTGGGCCTCTCTCCTGGAGGCCCTCAGTAAGACCCATTGTTGACATGTGGCAAGATGCTCCTCGGGGCGCGTCTTTCTTGGGCCTCTCTCCTGGAGGCGCTCAGTCAGACCCATTGTTGACATGTTGCAAGACGCTCCTCGGGGCGCGTCTTGCTTGGGCCTCTCTCCTGGAGAAGCTCAGTCAGACCCAGTGGTGACACGTGGCAAGACGCTCCTCGGGGCGTGTCTTGCTTGGGCCTCTCTCCTGGAGGCGCTCAGTCAGACCCAGTGTTTGCATGTGGCAAGACGCTCCTCGGGGCGCGTCTTGCTTGGGCCTCTCTCCTGGAGGCGCTCAATCAGAACCAGAGGTGACATGTGGCAAGACGCTCCTCGGGGCGCGTCTGGCTTGGGCCTCTTTCCTGGAGGCCCTCTGTCAGACCTAGTGTTGACATGTGGCAAGACGCTCCTCCGGGCGCGTCTTGCTTGGGCCTCTCTCCTGGAGGCGCTCAGTCAGACCCAGTGTTGACATGTGGCAAGACGCTCCTCGGGGCACGTCTTGATTGGGCTTCTCTCCTGGAGGCCCTCAGTCGGACCCATTGTTGACATGTGGCAAGACGCTCCTCGGGGCGCGTCTTGCTTGGGCCTGTCTCCTGGAGGCGCTCAGTCAGACCCAGTGTTGACATGTGGCAAGACGCTCCTCGGGGCGCGTCTTGATTGGGCTTCTCTCCTGGAGGCCCTCAGTCAGACCCATTGTTGACATGTGGCAAGACGCTCCTCGGGGTGCTTCTTGCTTGGGCCTCTCTCCTGGAGGCGCTCAGTCAGTCCGAGTAGTGACATGTGGCAAGATGCTCCTCGGGGCGCGTCTTGATTGGGCTTCTCTCCTGGAGGCCCTCAGTCGGACCCATTGTTGACATGTGGCAAGACTCTCCTCGGGGCGCGTCTTGATTGGGCTTCTCTCCTGGAGGCCCTCAGTCAGACCCATTGTTGACATGTGGCAAGACGCTCCTCGGGGCGCGTCTTGCATGGGCCTCTCTCCTGGAGGCCCTCTGTCAGACCCAGTGTTGACGTGTGTCAAGACGCTCCTCGGGGCGCGTCTTGCTTGGGCTTCTCTCCTGGAGGCCCTCAGTCAGACCCATTGTTGACATGTGGCAAGACGCTCCTCGGGGCGCGTCTTGCTTGGGCCTCTCTCCTGGAGGCCCTCAGTAAGACCCATTGTTGACACGTGGCAAGACGCTCCTCGGGGCGTGTCTTGCTTGGGCCTCTCTCCTGGAGGCGCTCAGTCAGACCCAGTGTTGGCATGTGGCAAGACGCTCCTCGGGGCGCGTCTTGCTTGGGCCTCTCTCCTGGAGGCGCTCAGTTAGAACCAGAAGTGACATGTGGCAAGACGCTCCTCGGGGCGCGTCTTTCTTGGGCCTCTTTCCTGGAGGCCCGCTGTCAGACCCAGTGGTGAAACGTGGCAAGACGCTCCTTGGGGCGCATCTTGCTTGGGCCTCTCTCCTGGAGGCGCTCAGTCAGACTGAGTAGTGACATGTGGCCTGACGCTCCTCGGGGCGCGTCTTGCTTCGGCCTCTCTCCTGGAGGCGCTCAGTCAGACCCAGTGGTGACATGTGGCAAGACACTCCTCGGGGCGCGTCTTGCTTGGGCCTCTTTCCTGGAGGCCCTCTGTCAGACCCAGTGTTGACATGTGGCAAGACGCTCCTCCGGGCGCGTCTTGCTTGGGCCTCTCTCCTGGAGGCGCTCAGTCAGACCCAGTGTTGACATGTGTTAAGAAGCTCCTCGGGGCGCATCTTGATTGGGCTTCTCTCCTGGAGGCCTTCAGTCAGACCCATTGTTGACATGTGGCAAGACGCTCCTCGGGGCGCGTCTTGCTTGGGCCTCTCTCCTGGAGGCGCTCAGTCAGACCCAGTGTTGACATGTGGCAAGACGCTCCTCGGGGCGCGTCTTGAGTGGGTTTCTCTCCTGGAGGCCCTCAGTCAGACCCATTGTTGACATGTGGCAAGACGCTCCTCGGGGCGCGTCTTGCTTGGGCCTCTCTCCTGGAGGCGCTCAGTCAGACCCAGTGTTGACATGTGGCAAGACGCTCCTCGGGGCGCGTCTTGCTTGGGCCTCTCTCCTGGAGGCGCTCAGTCAGAACCAGAGGTGACATGTGGCAAGACGCTCCTCGGGGCGCGTCTTGCTTGGGCCTCTTTCCTGGAGGCCCTCTGTCAGACCCAGTGTTGACATGTGGCCAGATGCTCCTCGGGGCGCGTCTTGATTGGGCTTCTCTCCTGGAGGCCCTAAGTCAGACCCATTGTTGACATGTGGCAAGACGCTCCTCGGGGCGCGTCTTGCTTGGGCCACTCTCCTGGAGGCGCTCAGTCAGACCGAGTGCTGACATGTGGCAAGACACTCCTCGGGGCGCGTCTTGCTTGGGCCTCTCTCCTGGAGGCGCTCAGTCAGACCGAGTAGTGACATGTGGCAAGATGCTCCTCGGGGCGCTTCTTGCTTGGGCTTCTCTCATCGAGGCACTCAGTCAGACCCAGTGTTGACATGTGGCAAGACGCTCCTCGGGGCTCGTCTTGCTTGGGCCTCTCTCCTGGAGGCGCTCAGTCAGACCGAGTACTGACATGTGGCAAGAAGCTCCTCGGGGCGCGTCTTGCTTTGGCTTCTCTCCTGGAGGCCCTCAGTAAGACCCATTGTTGACATGTGGCAAGACGCTCCTCGGGGCGCGTCTTGCTTGGGCATCTCTCCAGAAGGCCCTCAATCAGACCCAGTGTTGACATGTGGCAAGACGCTCCTCGGGGCGCGTCTTGCTTGGGCCTCTCTCCTGGAGGCGCTCAGTCAGACTGAGTAGTGACATGTGGCCTCACGCTCCTCGGGGCGCGTCTTGCTTGGGCCTTTCTCCTGGAGGCCCTCAGTCAGACCCATTGTTGACATGTGGCAAGACGCTCCTTGGGGCGCGTCTTGCTTGGGCCTCTCTCCTGGAGGCGCTCAGTCAGAACCTGAGGTGACATGTGGCAAGACGCTCCTCGGGGCGCGTCTTGCTTGGGCCTCTCTCCTGGAGGCGCTCAGTCAGACCGAGTGCTGACATAAGGCAAGACGCTCCTCGGGGCGCGTCTTGCTGGGGACTCTCTCCTGGAGGCGCTCAGTCAGACCCAGTGCTGACATGTGGCAAGATGCTCCACGGGTTGCGTCTTGCTTGGACCTCTCTCCTGGAGGCCCTCAATCAGACCCAGTAATGACACGTGGCAAGACGTTCCTCGGGGCGCGTCTTGCTTGGGCCTCTCTCCTGGAGGCGCTCAGTCAGACTGAGTAGTGACATGTGGCCTTACGCTCCTCGGGGCGCGTCTTGTCTGTGCCTCTCTCCTGGAGGCGCTCAGTCAGACCCAGTGGTGACATGTGGCAACACACTCCTCGGGGCGCGTCTTGATTGGGCTTCTCTCCTGGAGGCCCTCAGTCAGACCCATTGTTGACATGTGGCAAGACGCTCCTCGGGGTGCTTCTTGCTTGGGCCTCTCTCCTGGAGGCGCTCAGTCAGTCCGAGTAGTGACATGTGGCAAGATGCTCCTCGGGGCGCGTCTTGATTGGGCTTCTCTCCTGGAGGCCCTCAGTCGGACCCATTGTTGACATGTGGCAAGACTCTCCTCGGGGCGCGTCTTGATTGGGCTTCTCTCCTGGAGGCCCTCAGTCAGACCCATTGTTGACATGTGGCAAGACGCTCCTCGGGGCGCGTCTTGCATGGGCCTCTCTCCTGGAGGCCCTCTGTCAGACCCAGTGTTGACGTGTGTCAAGACGCTCCTCGGGGCGCGTCTTGCTTGGGCTTCTCTCCTGGAGGCCCTCAGTCAGACCCATTGTTGACATGTGGCAAGACGCTCCTCGGGGCGCGTCTTGCTTGGGCCTCTCTCCTGGAGGCCCTCAGTAAGACCCATTGTTGACACGTGGCAAGACGCTCCTCGGGGCGTGTCTTGCTTGGGCCTCTCTCCTGGAGGCGCTCAGTCAGACCCAGTGTTGGCATGTGGCAAGACGCTCCTCGGGGCGCGTCTTGCTTGGGCCTCTCTCCTGGAGGCGCTCAGTTAGAACCAGAAGTGACATGTGGCAAGACGCTCCTCGGGGCGCGTCTTTCTTTGGCCTCTTTCCTGGAGGCCCGCTGTCAGACCCAGTGGTGAAACGTGGCAAGACGCTCCTTGGGGCGCATCTTGCTTGGGCCTCTCTCCTGGAGGCGCTCAGTCAGACTGAGTAGTGACATGTGGCCTGACGCTCCTCGGGGCGCGTCTTGCTTCGGCCTCTCTCCTGGAGGCGCTCAGTCAGACCCAGTGGTGACATGTGGCAAGACACTCCTCGGGGCGCGTCTTGCTTGGGCCTCTTTCCTGGAGGCCCTCTGTCAGACCCAGTGTTGACATGTGGCAAGACGCTCCTCCGGGCGCGTCTTGCTTGGGCCTCTCTCCTGGAGGCGCTCAGTCAGACCCAGTGTTGACATGTGTCAAGAAGCTCCTCGGGGCGCATCTTGATTGGGCTTCTCTCCTGGAGGCCTTCAGTCAGACCCATTGTTGACATGTGGCAAGACGCTCCTCGGGGCGCGTCTTGCTTGGGCCTCTCTCCTGGAGGCGCTCAGTCAGACCCAGTGTTGACATGTGGCAAGACGCTCCTCGGGGCGCGTCTTGAGTGGGTTTCTCTCCTGGAGGCCCTCAGTCAGACCCATTGTTGACATGTGGCAAGACGCTCCTCGGGGCGCGTCTTGCTTGGGCCTCTCTCCTGGAGGCGCTCAGTCAGACCCAGTGTTGACATGTGGCAAGACGCTCCTCGGGGCGCGTCTTGCTTGGGCCTCTCTCCTGGAGGCGCTCAGTCAGAACCAGAGGTGACATGTGGCAAGACGCTCCTCGGGGCGCGTCTTGCTTGGGCCTCTTTCCTGGAGGCCCTCTGTCAGACCCAGTGTTGACATGTGGCCAGATGCTCCTCGGGGCGCGTCTTGATTGGGCTTCTCTCCTGGAGGCCCTAAGTCAGACCCATTGTTGACATGTGGCAAGACGCTCCTCGGGGCGCGTCTTGCTTGGGCCACTCTCCTGGAGGCGCTCAGTCAGACCGAGTGCTGACATGTGGCAAGACACTCCTCGGGGCGCGTCTTGCTTGGGCCTCTCTCCTGGAGGCGCTCAGTCAGACCGAGTAGTGACATGTGGCAAGATGCTCCTCGGGGCGCTTCTTGCTTGGGCTTCTCTCATCGAGGCACTCAGTCAGACCCAGTGTTGACATGTGGCAAGACGCTCCTCGGGGCTCGTCTTGCTTGGGCCTCTCTCCTGGAGGCGCTCAGTCAGACCCAGTTTGGACACGTGGCAAGACGCTCCTCGGGGCGCGTCTTGCTTGGGCCTCTCTCCTGGAGGCGCTCAGTCAGACCGAGTACTGACATGTGGCAAGAAGCTCCTCGGGGCGCGTCTTGCTTTGGCTTCTCTCCTGGAGGCCCTCAGTAAGACCCATTGTTGACATGTGGCAAGACGCTCCTCGGGGCGCGTCTTGCTTGGGCCTCTCTCCTGGAGGCGCTCAGTCAGACTGAGTAGTGACATGTGGCCTCACGCTCCTCGGGGCGCGTCTTGCTTGGGCCTTTCTCCTGGAGGCCCTCAGTCAGACCCATTGTTGACATGTGGCAAGACGCTCCTTGGGGCGCGTCTTGCTTGGGCCTCTCTCCTGGAGGCGCTCAGTCAGAACCTGAGGTGACATGTGGCAAGACGCTCCTCGGGGCGCGTCTTGCTTGGGCCTCTCTCCTGGAGGCGCTCAGTCAGACCGAGTGCTGACATAAGGCAAGACGCTCCTCGGGGCGCGTCTTGCTGGGGACTCTCTCCTGGAGGCGCTCAGTCAGACCCAGTGCTGACATGTGGCAAGATGCTCCACGGGTTGCGTCTTGCTTGGACCTCTCTCCTGGAGGCCCTCAATCAGACCCAGTAATGACACGTGGCAAGACGTTCCTCGGGGCGCGTCTTGCTTGGGCCTCTCTCCTGGAGGCGCTCAGTCAGACTGAGTAGTGACATGTGGCCTTACGCTCCTCGGGGCGCGTCTTGTCTGTGCCTCTCTCCTGGAGGCGCTCAGTCAGACCCAGTGGTGACATGTGGCAACACACTCCTCGGGGCGCGTCTTGCTTGGGCCTCTCTCTTGGAGGCCCTCTGTTAGACCCAGTGTTGACATGTGTCAAGACGCTCCTCGGGGCGCGTCTTGCTTGGGCTTCTTTCCTGGAGTCCCTCAGTCAGACCCATTGTTGACATGTGGCAAGACACTCCTCGGGGCGCGTCTTGCTTGGGCTTCTCTCCTGGAGGCGCTCAGACAGACCCAGTGTTGACATGTGACAAGACGCTCCTCGGGGCACGTCTTGCTTGGGCCTCTCTCCTGGAGGCGCACAGTCAGACCGAGTGCTGACATAAGGCAAGACGCTCCTCGGGGCGCGTCTTGCTGGGCACTCTCTCCTGGAGGCCCTCTGTCAGACCCAGTGTTGACATGTGTCAAGACGCTCCTCGGGGCGCGTCTTGCTTGGGCTTCTCTCCTGGAGGCCCTCAGTCAGACCCATTGTTGACATGTGGCAAGACGCTCCTTGGGGCGTGTCTTGCTTGGGCTTCTCTCCTGGAGGCGCTCAGACAGACCCAGTGTTGACATGTGACAAGACGCTCCTCGGGGCACGTCTTCCTTGGGCCTCTCTCCTGGAGGCGCTCAGTCAGACCGAGTGCTGACATAAGGCAAGACGCTCCTCGGGGCGCGTCTTGCTGGGGACTCTCTCCTGGAGGCGCTCAGTCAGACCCAGTTCTGACATGTGGCAAGACGCTCCTCGGGGCGCGTCTTGCTTGGGCCTCTCTCCTGGAGGCGCTCAGTCAGACCCAGTGTTGACATGTGGCAAGATGCTCCTCGGGGCGCGTCTTGCTTGGGCCTCTCGCCTGGAGGCGCTCAGTCAGACCCAGTGTTGACATGTGGCAAGAAGCTCCTCGGGCCGCGTCTTGCTTGGGCCTCTCTCCTGGAGGCGCTCAGTCAGACCCAGTGTTGACATGTGGCAAGACGCTCCTCGGGGCGCGTCTTGCTTGGGCTTCTCTCCTGGAGGCCCTCAGTCAGACCCATTGTTGACATGTGGCAAGACGCTCCTCGGGGTGGGTCTTGCTTGGGCCTCTCTCCTGGAGGCGCTCAGTCAGTCCGAGTAGTGACATGTGGCAAGATGCTCCTCGGGGCGCATCTTCATTGGGCCTCTCTCCTGGAGGCGCTCAGTCAGACCGAGTGCTGACATGTGGCAAGACGCTCCTCGGGGCGCGTCTTGCTGGGGCTTCTCTCCTGGAGGCGCTCAGTCAGACCCAGTTCTGA
The DNA here is from genome assembly GCF_043380555.1 of Nothobranchius furzeri. Taxonomy (NCBI): domain Eukaryota; kingdom Metazoa; phylum Chordata; class Actinopteri; order Cyprinodontiformes; family Nothobranchiidae; genus Nothobranchius; species Nothobranchius furzeri. The sequence goes on from NC_091743.1 coordinate 15,103,450, forward strand.
CATGTGGCAAGACGCTCCTCGGGGCGCGTCTTTCTTGGGCCTCTCTCCTGGAGGCGCTCAGTTAGACCCAGTGTTGACATGTGGCAAGACGCTCCTCGGGGCGCGTCTTGCTTGGGCCTCTCGCCTGGAGGCGCTCAGTCAGACCCAGTGTTGACATGTGGCAAGAAGCTCCTCGGGGCGCGTCTTGCTTGGGCCTCTCTCCTGGAGGCGCTCAGTCAGACCCAGTGTTGACATGTGGCAAGACGCTCCTCGGGGCGCGTCTTGCTGGGGCTTCTCTCATGGAGGCACTCAGTCAGACCGAGTGTTGACATGTGGCAAGATGCTCCTCGGGGCTCGTCTTGCTTGGGCCTCTCTCCTGGAGGCGCTCAGTCAGACCGAGTGCTGACATGTGGCAAGACGCTCCTCGGGGCGCGTCTTGCTGGGGCTTCTCTCACGGAGGCACTCAGTCAGACCGAGTGTTGACATGTGGCAAGATGCTCCTCGGGGCTCGTCTTGCTTGGGCCTCTCTCCTGGAGGCGCTCAGTCAGACCCAGTGGTGAAACGTGGCAAGACGCTCCTCGGAGCGCGTCTTGCTTGGGCCTCTCTCCTGGAGGCGCTCAGTCAGACTGAGTAGTGACATGTGGCCTGACGCTCCTCGGGGCGCGTCTTGCTTCGGCCTCTCTCCTGGAGGCGCTCAGTCGGACCCAGTGTTGACATGTGGCAAGACGCTCCTTGGGGCGCGTCTTGATTGGGCTTCTCTCCTGGAGGCCCTCAGTCAGACCCATTGTTGACATGTGGCAAGACGCTCCTCGGGGCGCGTCTTGCTTGGGCTTCTCTCCTGGAGGCCCTCAGTCAGACCCATTGTTGACATGTGGCAAGAAGCTCCTCGGGGTGCGTCTTGCTTGGGCCTCTCTCCTGGAGGCGCTCAGTCAGTCCGAGTAGTGACATGTGGCAAGATGCTCCTCGGAGCGCGTCTGGCTTGGGCCTCTCTCCTGGAGGCGCTCAGTCAGACCCAGTGTTGACATGTGGCAAGACGCTCCTCGGGGCGCGTCTTGCTTGGGCTTCTCTCCTGGAGGCCCTCAGTCAGACCCATTGTTGACATGTGGCAAGACGCTCCTCGGGGTGCGTCTTGCATGGGCCTCTCTCCTGGAGGCGCTCAGTCAGTCCGAGTAGTGACATGTGGCAAGATGCTCCTCGGGGCGCGTCTTGCTTGGGCCTCTCTCCTGGAGGCGCTCAGTCAGTCCGAGTGCTGACATGTGGCAAGACGCTCCTCGGGGCTCGTATTGCTTGGGCCTCTCTCCTGGAGGCGCTCAGTCAGACCCAGTGGTGAAACGTGGCAAGACGCTCCTCGGGGCGCGTCTTGCTTAGGCCTCTCTCCTGGAGGCGCTCAGTCAGACTGAGTAGTGACATGTGGCCTGACGCTCCTCGGGGCACGTCTTGCTTCGGCCTCTCTCCTGGAGGCGCTCAGTCAGACCCAGTGGTGACATGTGGCAAGACACTCCTCGGGGCACGTCTTGCATGGGCCTCTCTCCTGGAGGCCCTCTGTCAGACCCATTGTTGACATGTGGCAAGACGCTCCTCGGGGCGCGTCTTGCTTGGGCTTCTCTCCTGGAGGCCCTCAGTCAGACCCATTGTTGACATGTGGCAAGACGCTCCTCGGGGTGCGTCTTGCTTGGGCCTCTCTCCTGGAGGCGCTCAGTCAGACCCAGTGTTGACATGTGGCAAGACGCTCCTCGGGGCGCGTCTTGCTTGGGCTTCTCTCCTGGAGGCCCTCAGTCAGACCCATTGTTGACATGTGGCAAGACGCTCCTCGGGGTGCGTCTTGCTTGGGCCTCTCTCCTGGAGGCGCTCAGTCAGACCCAGTGGTGACACGTGGCAAGACGCTCCTTGGGGCGCGTCTTGCTTGGGCCTCTCTCCTGGAGGCGCTCAGTCAGACCCAGTGTTAGCATGTGGCAAGACGCTCCTCGGGGCGCGTCTTGTTTGGGCCTCTCTCCTGGAGGCGCTCAGTCAAACCAGAGGTGACATGTGGCAAGACGCTCCTCGGGGCGCGTCTTGCTTGGGCCTCTTTCCTGGAGGCCCTCTGTCAGACCCAGTGTTGACATGTGGCAAGACGCTCCTCCGGGCGCGTCTTGCTTGGGCCTCTCTCCTGGAGGCGCTCAGTCAGACCCAGTGTTGACATGTGGCAAGACGCTCCTCGGGGCGCGTCTTGATTGGGCTTCTCTCCTGGAGGCCCTCAGTCAGACCCATTGTTGACATGTGGCAAGACGCTCCTCGGGGCGCGTCTTGCTTGGGCCTCTCTCCTGGAGGCGCTCAGTCAGACCCAGTGTTGACATGTGGCAAGACGCTCCTCGGGGCGCGTCTTGATTGGGCTTCTCTCCTGGAGGCCCTCAGTCAGACCCATTGTTGACATGTGGCAAGACGCTCCTCGGGGCGCCTCTTGCTTGGGCCTCTCTCCTGGAGGCGCTCATTCAGTCCGAGTAGTGACATGTGGCAAGATGCTCCTCGGGGCGCGTCTTGCTTGGGCCTCTCTCCTGGAGGCGCTCAGTCAGACCCAGTGTTGACATGTTGCAAGTCGCTCCTCGGGGCGCGTCTTGCTTGGGCTTCTCTCCTGGAGGCCCTCAGTCAGACCCATTGTTGACATGTGGCAAGACGCTCCTCGGGGTGCGTCTTGCTTGGGCCTGTCTCCTGGAGGCGCTTAGTCAGTCCGAGTAGTGACATGTGGCCTCACGCTCCTCGGGGCGCGTCTTGCTTGGGCCTCTCTCCTGGAGGCCCTCAGTCAGACCCATTGTTGACATGTGGCAAGACGCTCCTTGGGGCGCGTCTTGCTTGGGCCTCTCTCCTGGAGGCGCTCAGTCAGAACCTGAGGTGACATGTGGCAAGACGCTCCTCGGGGCGCGTCTTGCTTGGGCCTCTCTCCTGGAGGCGCTCAGTCAGACCGAGTGCTGACATAAGGCAAGACGCTCCTCGGGGCGCGTCTTGCTGGGGACTCTCTCCTGGAGGCGCTCAGTCAGACCCAGTGCTGACATGTGGCAAGATGCTCCACGGGTTGCGTCTTGCTTGGACCTCTCTCCTGGAGGCCCTCAATCAGACCCAGTAATGACACGTGGCAAGACGTTCCTCGGGGCGCGTCTTGCTTGGGCCTCTCTCCTGGAGGCGCTCAGTCATACTGAGTAGTGACATGTGGCCTTACGCTCCTCGGGGCGCGTCTTGCTTGTGCCTCTCTCCTGGAGGCGCTCAGTCAGACCCAGTGGTGACATGTGGCAACACACTCCTCGGGGCGCGTCTTGCTTAGGCCTCTCTCTTGGAGGCCCTCTGTTAGACCCAGTGTTGACATGTGTCAAGACGCTCCTCGGGGAGCGTCTTGCTTGGGCTTCTTTCCTGGAGTCCCTCAGTCAGACCCATTGTTGACATGTGGCAAGACGCTCCTCGGGGCGCGTCTTGCTTGGGCTTCTCTCCTGGAGGCGCTCAGACAGACCCAGTGTTGACATGTGACAAGACGCTCCTCGGGGCACGTCTTGCTTGGGCCTCTCTCCTGGAGGCGCTCAGTCAGACCGAGTGCTGACATAAGGCAAGACGCTCCTCGGGGCGCGTCTTGCTGGGCACTCTCTCCTGGAGGCCCTCTGTCAGACCCAGTGTTGACATGTGTCAAGACGCTCCTCGGGGCGCGTCTTGCTTGGGCCTCTCTCCTGGAGGCGCTCAGTCAGACCCAGTGGTGAAACGTGGCAAGACGCTCCTCGGGGCGCGTCTTGCTTGGGCCTCTCTCCTGGAGGCGTTCAGTCAGACTGAGTAGTGACATGTGGCCTGACGCTCCTCGGGGCGCGTCTTGCTTCGGCCTCTCTCCTGGAGGCGCTCAGTCAGACCCAGTTCTGACATGTGGCAAGACGCTCCTCGGGGCGCGTCTTGCTTGGGCCTCTCTCCTGGAGGCGCTCAGTCAGACCCAGTGTTGACATGTGGCAAGACGCTCCTCGGGGCGCGTCTTGCTTGGGCCTCTCGCCTGGAGGCGCTCAGTCAGACCCAGTGTTGACATGTGGCAAGAAGCTCCTCGGGGCGCGTCTTGCTTGGGCCTCTCTCCTGGAGGCGCTCAGTCAGACCCAGTGTTGACATGTGGCAAGACGCTCCTCGGGGCGCGTCTTGCTTGGGCCTCTCTCCTGGAGAAGCTCAGTCAGACCCAGTGGTGACACATGGCAAGACGCTCCTCGGGGCGTGTCTTGCTTGGGCCTCTCTCCTGGAGGCGCTCAGTCAGACCCAGTGTTGGCATGTGGCAAGACGCTCCTCGGGGCGCGTCTTGCTTGGGCCTCTCTCCTGGAGGCGCTCAGTTAGAACCAGAGGTGACATGTGGCAAGACGCTCCTCGGGGCGCGTCTTTCTCGGGCCTCTTTCCTGGAGGCCCTCTTGCAGACCCAGTGTTGACATGTGGCAAGATGCTCCTCCGGGCGCGTCTTGCTTGGGCCTCTCTCCTTGAGGCGCTCAGTCAGACCCAGTGTTGACAAGTGGCAAGACGCTCCTCGGGGCGCGTCTTGATTGGGCTTCTCTCCTGGAGGCCCTCAGTCGGACCCAGTGTTGACATGTGGCAAGTAGCTCCTCGGGGCGCGTCTTGATTGGGCCTGTCTCCTGGAGGCGCTCAGTCAGACCCAGTGTTGACATGTGGCAAGACGCTCCTCGGGGCGCGTCTTGATTCGGCTTCTCTTCTGGAGGCCCTCAGTCAGACCCATTGTTGACATGTGGCAAGACGCTCCTCGGGGCGCGTCTTGCTTGGGCTTCTCTCCTGGAGGCCCTCAGTCAGACCCATTGTTGACATGTGGCAAGACGATCCTCAGGGTGCGTCTTGCTTGGGCCTCTCTCCTGGAGGCGCTCAGTCAGTCCGAGTAGTGACATGTGGCAAGATGCTCCTTGGGGCGCGTCTTGCTTGGGCCTCTCTCCTGGAGGCGCTCAGTCAGAACGAGTGCTGACATGTGGCAAGACGCTCCTCGGGGCGCGTCTTGCTTGGGCCTCTCTCCTGGAGAAGCTCAGTCAGACCCAGTGGTGACACATGGCAAGACGCTCCTCGGGGCGTGTCTTGCTTGGGCCTCTCTCCTGGAGGCGCTCAGTCAGACCCAGTGTTGGCATGTGGCAAGACGCTCCTCGGGGCGCGTCTTTCTCGGGCCTCTTTCCTGGAGGCCCTCTGTCAGACCCAGTGTTGACATGTGTCAAGACGCTCCTCGGGGCGCGTTTTGCTAGGGCTTCTCTCCTGGAGGCCCTCAGTCAGACCCATTGTTGACATGTGGCAAGACGCTCCTTGGGGCGCGTCTTGCTTGGGCCTCTCTCCTGGAGGCGCTCAGTCAGAACCAGAGGTGACATGTGGCAAGACGCTCCTCGGGGCGCGTCTTGCCTGGGCCTCTTTCCTGGAGGCCCTCTGTCAGACCCAGTGTTGACATGTGGCAAGACGCTCCTCCGGGCGCGTCTTGCTTGGGCCTCTCTCCTGGAGGCGCTCAGTCAGACCCAGTGTTGACATGTGGCAAGAAGCTCCTCGGGGCGCGTCTTGATTGGGCTTCTCTCCTGGAGGCCCTCAGTCAGACCCATTGTTGACATGTGGCAAGACGCTCCTCGGGGCGCGTCTTGCTTGGGCCTCTCTCCTGGAGGCGTTCAGTCAGACCCAGTGTTGACACGTGGCAAGACGCTCCTCGGGGCGCGTCTTGAGTGGGTTTCTCTCCTGGAGGCCCTCAGTCAGACCCATTGTTGACATGTGGCAAGACGCTCCTCGGGGCGCGTCTTGCTTGGGCCTCTCTCCTGGAGGCGCTCAGTCAGACCCAGTGTTGACATGTGATAAGACGCTCCTCGGGGCGCGTCTTGATTGGGCTTCTCTCCTGGAGGCGCTCAGTCAGACCCAGTGTTGACATGTGGCAAAACGCTCCTCGGGGCGCGTCTTGCTTGGGCCTCTCTCCTGGAGGCGCTCAGTCAGAACCAGAGGTGACATGTGGCAAGACGCTCCTCGGGGCGCGTCTTGCTTGGGCCTCTTTCCTGGAGGCCCTCTGTCAGACCCAGTGTTGACATGTGGCAAGATGCTCCTCGGGGCGCGTCTTGATTGGGCTTCTCTCCTGGAGGCCCTAAGTCAGACCCATTGTTGACATGTGGCAAGACGCTCCTCGGGGCGCGTCTTGCTTGGGCCACTCTCCTGGAGGCGCTCAGTCAGACCGAGTGCTGACATGTGGCAAGACACTCCTCGGGGCGCGTCTTGCTTGGGCCTCTCTCCTGGAGGCGCTCAGTCAGACCGAGTAGTGACATGTGGCAAGACGCTCCTCGGGGAGCTTCTTGCTTGGGCTTCTCTCATGGAGGCACTCAGTCAGACCCAGTGTTGACATGTGGCAAGACGCTCCTCGGGGCTCGTCTTGCTTGGGCCTCTCTCCTGGAGGCGCTCAGTCAGACCGGGTGGGGACACGTGGCAAGACGCTCCTCGGGGCGCGTCTTGCTTGGGCCTCTCTCCTGGAGGCGCTCAGTCAGACCGAGTACTGACATGTGGCAAGAAGCTCCTCGGGGCGCGTCTTGCTTGGGCTTCTCTCCTGGAGGCCCTCAGTAAGACCCATTGTTGACATGTGGCAAGACGCTCCTCGGGGCGCGTCTTGCTTGGGCATCTCTCCAGAAGGCCCTCAATCAGACCCAGTGTTGACATGTGGCAAGACGCTCCTCGGGGCGCGTCTTGCTTGGGCCTCTCTCCTGGAGGCGCTCAGTCAGACTGAGTAGTGACATGTGGCCTGACGCTCCTCGGGGCGCGTCTTGCTTGGGCCTCTCTCCTGGAGGCCCTCAGTCAGACCCATTGTTGACATGTGGCAAGACGCTCCTTGGGGCGCGTCTTGCTTGGGCCTCTCTCCTGGAGGCGCTCAGTCAGAACCTGAGGTGACATGTGGTTAGACGCTCCTCGGGGCGCGTCTTGCTTGGGCCTCTCTCCTGGAGGCGCTCAGTCAGACCGAGTGCTGACATAAGGCAAGACGCTCCTCGGGGCGCGTCTTGCTGGGGACTCTCTCCTGGAGGCGCTCAGTCAGACCCAGTGCTGACATGTGGCAAGATGCTCCACGGGTTGCGTCTTGCTTGGGCCTCTCTCCTGGAGGCCCTCAATCAGACCCAGTAATGACACGTGGCAAGACGTTCCTCGGGGCGCGTCTTGCTTGGGCCTCTCTCCTGGAGGCGCTCAGTCAGACTGAGTAGTGACATGTGGCCTTACGCTCCTCGGGGCGCGTCTTGCTTGGGCCTCTCTCCTGGAGGCGCTCAGTCAGACCCAGTGGTGACATGTGGCAACACACTCCTCGGGGCGCGTCTTGCTTGGGTCTCTCTCTTGGAGGCCCTCTGTTAGACCCAGTGTTGACATGTGTCAAGATGCTCCTCGGGGCGCGTCTTGCTTGGGCTTCTTTCCTGGAGTCCCTCAGTCAGACCCATTGTTGACATGTGGCAAGACGCTCCTCGGGGCGCGTCTTGCTTGGGCTTCTCTCCTGGAGGCGCTCAGACAGACCCAGTGTTGACATGTGACAAGACGCTCCTCGGGGCACGTCTTGCTTGGGCCTCTCTCCTGGAGGCCCTCTGTCAGACCCAGTGTTGACATGTGTCAAGACGCTCCTCGGGGCGCGTCTTGCTTGGGCTTCTCTCCTGGAGGCCCTCAGTCAGACCCATTGTTGACATGTGGCAAGACGCTCCTCGGGGCGTGTCTTGCTTGGGCTTCTCTCCTGGAGGTGCTCAGACAGACCCAGTGTTGACACGTGACAAGACGCTCCTCGGGGCACGTCTTCCTTGGGCCTCTCTCCTGGAGGCGCTCAGTCAGACCGAGTGCTGACATAAGGCAAGACGCTCCTCGGGGCGCGTCTTGCTGGGGACTCTCTCCTGGAGGCGCTCAGTCAGACCCAGTTCTGACATGTGGCAAGACGCTCCTCGGGGCGCGTCTTGCTTGGGCCTCTCTCCTGGAGGCGCTCAGTCAGACCCAGTGTTGACATGTGGCAAGACGCTCCTCGGGGCGCGTCTTGCTTGGGCCTCTCGCCTGGAGGCGCTCAGTCAGACCCTGTGTTGACATGTGGCAAGAAGCTCCTCGGGGCGCGTCTTGCTTGGGCCTCTCTCCTGGAGGCGCTCAGTCAGACCCAGTGTTGACATGTGGCAAGACGCTCCTCGGGGCGCGTCTTGCTTGGGCTTCTCTCCTGGAGGCCCTCAGTCAGACCCATTGTTGACATGTGGCAAGACGCTCCTCGGGGTGCGTCTTGCTTGGGCCTCTCTCCTGGAGGCGCTCAGTCAGTCCGAGTAGTGACATGTGGCAAGATGCTCCTCGGGGCGCGTCTTCCTTGGGTCTCTCTCCTGGAGGCGCTCAGTCAGACCGAGTGCTGACATATGGCAAGACGCTCCTCGGGGCGCGTCTTGCTTGGGCCTCTCTCCTGGAGGCGCTCAGTCAGACTGAGTAGTGACATGTGGCCTGACGCTCCTCGGGGCGCATCTTGCTTCGGCCTCTCTCCTGGAGGCGCTCAGTCAGATCCAGTTCTGACATGTGGCAAGACGCTCCCCGGGGCGCGTCCTGCTTGGTCCTCTCTCCTGGAGGCGCTCAGTCAGACCCAGTGTTGACATGTGGCAAGACGCTCCTCGGGGCGCGTCTTGCTTGGGCCTCTCGCCTGGAGGCGCTCAGTCAGACCCAGTGTTGACATGTGGCAAGAAGCTCCTCGGGGCGCGTCTTGCTTGGGCCTCTCTCCTGGAGGCGCTCAGTCAGACCCAGTGTTGACATGTGGCAAGACGCTCCTCGGGGCTCGTCTTGCTTGGGCCTCTCTCCTGGAGGCGCTCAGTCAGACCGAGTGCTGACATGTGGCAAGACGCTCCTCGGGGCGCGTCTTGCTGGGGCTTCTCTCATGGAGGCACTCAGTCAGACCGAGTGTTGACATGTGGCAAGATGCTCCTCGGGGCTCGTCTTGCTTGGGCCTCTCTCCTGGAGGCGCTCAGTCAGACCCAGTGGTGAAACGTGGCAAGACGCTCCTCGGGGCGCGTCTTGCTTGGGCCTCTCTCCTGGAGGCGCTCAGTCAGACTGAGTAGTGACATGTGGCCTGACGCTCCTCGGGGCGCGTCTTGCTTCGGCCTCTCTCCTGGAGGCGCTCAGTCAGACCCAGTGGTGACATGTGGCAAGACACTCCTCGGGGCGCGTCTTGCATGGGCCTCTCTCCTGGAGGCCCTCTGTCAGACCCAGTGTTGACATGTGTCAAGACGCTCCTCGGGGCGCGTCTTGCTTGGGCTTCTCTCCTGGAGGCCCTCAGTCAGACCCATTGTTGACATGTGGCAAGACGCTCCTCGGGGCGCGTCTTGCTTGGGCCTCTCTCCTGGAGGCGCTCAGTCAGACCCAGTGTTGACATGTGGCAAGACGCTCCTCGGGGCGCGTCTTGCTTGGGCTTCTCTCCTGGAGGCCCTCAGTCAGACCCATTGTTGACATGTGGCAAGACGCTCCTCGGGGTGCGTCTTGCTTGGGCCTCTCTCCTGGAGGCGCTCAGTCAGACCCAGTGGTGACACGTGGCAAGACTCTCCTCGGGGCGTGTCTTGCTTGGCTCTCTCTCCTGGAGGCGCTCAGTCAGACCCAGTGTTGGCATGTGGCAAGACGCTCCTCGGGGCGCGTCTTGCTTGGGCCTCTCTCCTGGAGTCGCTCAGTCAGAACCAGTGTTGACATTTGGCAAGAAACTCCTCCGGGCGCGTCTTGCTTGGGCCTCTCTCCTGGAGGCGCTCAGTCAGACCCATTGTTGACATGTGGCAAGACGCTCCTCGGGGCGCCTCTTGATTGGGCTTCTCTCCTGGAGGCCCTCAGTCAGACCCATTGTTGACATGTGGCAAGACGCTCCTCGGGGCGCGTCTTGCTTGGGCCTCTCTCCTGGAGGCGCTCAGTCAGACCCAGTGTTGACATGTGGCAAGACGCTCCTCGGGGCGCGTCTTGCTTGGGCTTCTCTCCTGGAGCCCCTCAGTCAGACCCATTGTTGACATGTGGCAAGAAGCTCCTCGGGGTGCGTCTTGCTTGGGCCTCTCTCCTGGAGGCGCTCAGTCAGTCCGAGTAGTGACATGTGGCAAGACGCTCCTCCGGGCGCGTCTTGCTGGGGCTTCTCTCATGGAGGCACTCAGTCAGACCCAGTGTTGACATGTGGCAAGACGCTCCTCGGGGCTCGTATTGCTTGGGCCTCTCTCCTGGAGGCGCTCAGTCAGACCCAGTGGTGAAACGTGGCAAGACGCTCCTCGGGGCGCGTCTTGCTTGGGCCTCTCTCCTGGAGGCGCTCAGTCAGACCCAGTGTTGACATGTGATAAGACGCTCCTCGGGGCGCGTCTTGATTGGGCTTCTCTCCTGGAGGCGCTCAGTCAGACCCAGTGTTGACATGTGGCAAAACGCTCCTCGGGGCGCGTCTTGCTTGGGCCTCTCTCCTGGAGGCGCTCAGTCAGACCCAGTGTTGACATGTGATAAGACGCTCCTCGGGGCGCGTCTTGATTGGGCTTCTCTCCTGGAGGCGCTCAGTCAGACCCAGTGTTGACATGTGGCAAGACGCTCCTCGGGGCGCGTCTTGCTTGGGCCTCTCTCCTGGAGAAGCTCAGTCAGACCCAGTGGTGACACATGGCAAGACGCTCCTCGGGGCGTGTCTTGCTTGGGCCTCTCTCCTGGAGGCGCTCAGTCAGACCCAGTGTTGGCATGTGGCAAGACGCTCCTCGGGGCGCGTCTTGCTTGGGCCTCTCTCCTGGAGGCGCTCAGTTAGAACCAGAGGTGACATGTGGCAAGACGCTCCTCGGGGCGCGTCTTGCTTGGGCCTCTCGCCTGGAGGTGCTCAGTCAGACCCTGTGTTGACATGTGGCAAGAAGCTCCTCGGGGCGCGTCTTGCTTGGGCCTCTCTCCTGGAGGCGCTCAGTCAGACCCAGTGTTGACATGTGGCAAGACGCTCCTCGGGGCGCGTCTTGCTTGGGCTTCTCTCCTGGAGGCCCTCAGTCAGACCCATTGTTGACATGTGGCAAGACGCTCCTCGGGGTGCGTCTTGCTTGGGCCTCTCTCCTGGAGGCGCTCAGTCAGTCCGAGTAGTGACATGTGGCAAGATGCTCCTCGGGGCGCGTCTTCCTTGGGCCTCTCTCCTGGAGGCGCTCAGTCAGACCGAGTGCTGACATGTGGCAAGACGCTCCTCGGGGCGCGTCTTGCTGGGGCTTCTCTCATCGAGGCACTCAGCCAGACCGAGTGTTGACATGTGGCAAGATGCTCCTCGGGGCTCGTCTTGCTTGGGCCTCTCTCCTGGAGGCGCTCAGTCAGACCCAGTGGTGAAACGTGGCAAGACGCTCCTCGGGGCGCGTCTTGCTTGGGCCTCTCTCCTGGAGGCGCTCAGTCAGACTGAGTAGTGACATGTGGCCTGACGCTCCTCGGGGCGCGTCTTGCTTCGGCCTCTCTCCTGGAGGCGCTCAGTCAGACCCAGTTCTGACATGTGGCAAGACGCTCCTCGGGGCGCGTCTTGCTTGGGCCTCTCTCCTGGAGGCGCTCAGTCAGACCCAGTGTTGACATGTGGCAAGACGCTCCTCGGGGCGCGTCTTGCTTGGGCCTCTCGCCTGGAGGCGCTCAGTCAGACCCAGTGTTGACATGTGGCAAGAAGCTCCTCGGGGCGCGTCTTGCTTGGGCCTCTCTCCTGGAGAAGCTCAGTCAGACCCAGTGGTGACACATGGCAAGACGCTCCTCGGGGCGTGTCTTGCTTGGGCCTCTCTCCTGGAGGCGCTCAGTCAGACCCAGTGTTGGCATGTGGCAAGACGCTCCTCGGGGCGCGTCTTGCTTGGGCCTCTCTCCTGGAGGCGCTCAGTTAGAACCAGAGGTGACATGTGGCAAGACGCTCCTCGGGGCGCGTCTTTCTCGGGCCTCTTTCCTGGAGGCCCTCTTGCAGACCCAGTGTTGACATGTGGCAAGATGCTCCTCCGGGCGCGTCTTGCTTGGGCCTCTCTCCTTGAGGCGCTCAGTCAGACCCAGTGTTGACATGTGGCAAGACGCTCCTCGGGGCGCGTCTTGATTGGGCTTCTCTCCTGGAGGCCCTCAGTCGGACCCAGTGTTGACATGTGGCAAGTAGCTCCTCGGGGCGCGTCTTGATTGGGCCTGTCTCCTGGAGGCGCTCAGTCAGACCCAGTGTTGACATGTGGCAAGACGCTCCTCGGGGCGCGTCTTGATTCGGCTTCTCTTCTGGAGGCCCTCAGTCAGACCCATTGTTGACATGTGGCAAGACGCTCCTCGGGGCGCGTCTTGCTTGGGCTTCTCTCCTGGAGGCCCTCAGTCAGACCCATTGTTGACATGTGGCAAGACGATCCTCAGGGTGCGTCTTGCTTGGGCCTCTCTCCTGGAGGCGCTCAGTCAGTCCGAGTAGTGACATGTGGCAAGATGCTCCTTGGGGCGCGTCTTGCTTGGGCCTCTCTCCTGGAGGCGCTCAGTCAGAACGAGTGCTGACATGTGGCAAGACGCTCCTCGGGGCGCGTCTTGCTTGGGCCTCTCTCCTGGAGAAGCTCAGTCAGACCCAGTGGTGACACATGGCAAGACGCTCCTCGGGGCGTGTCTTGCTTGGGCCTCTCTCCTGGAGGCGCTCAGTCAGACCCAGTGTTGGCATGTGGCAAGACGCTCCTCGGGGCGCGTCTTGCTTGGGCCTCTCTCCTGGAGGCGCTCAGTTAGAACCAGAGGTGACATGTGGCAAGACGCTCCTCGGGGCGCGTCTTTCTCGGGCCTCTTTCCTGGAGGCCCTCTTGCAGACCCAGTGTTGACATGTGGCAAGATGCTCCTCCGGGCGCGTCTTGCTTGGGCCTCTCTCCTGGAGGCGCTCAGTCAGACCCAGTGTTGACATGTGGCAAGACGCTCCTCGGGGCGCGTCTTGATTGGGCTTCTCTCCTGGAGGCCCTCAGTCGGACCCAGTGTTGACATGTGGCAAGTAGCTCCTCGGGGCGCGTCTTGATTGGGCCTGTCTCCTGGAGGCGTTCAGTCAGACCCAGTGTTGACATGTGGCAAGACGCTCCTCGGGGCGCGTCTTGATTCGGCTTCTCTCCTGGAGGCCCTCAGTCAGACCCATTGTTGACATGTGGCAAGACGCTCCTCGGGGCGCGTCTTGCTTGGGCTTCTCTCCTGGAGGCCCTCAGTCAGACCCATTGTTGACATGTGGCAAGACGATCCTCGGGGTGCGTCTTGCTTGGGCCTCTCTCCTGGAGGCGCTCAGTCAGTCCGAGTAGTGACATGTGGCAAGATGCTCCTCGGGGCGCGTTTTGCTTGGGCCTCTCTCCTGGAGGCGCTCAGTCAGAACGAGTGCTGACATGTGGCAAGACGCTCCTCGGGGCGCGTCTTGCTGGGGCTTCTCTCATGGAGGCACTCAGTCAGACCCAGTGTTGAAACGTGGCAAGACGCTCCTTGGGGCGCGTCTTGCTTGGGCCTCTCTCCTGGAGGCGCTCAGTCAGACTGAGTAGTGACATGTGGCCTGACGCTCCTCGGGGCGCGTCTTGCTTCGGCCTCTCTCCTGGAGGCGCTCAGTCAGACCCAGTGGTGACATGTGGCAAGACACTCCTCGGGGCGCGTCTTGCATGGGCCTCTCTCCTGGAGGCCCTCTGTCAGACCCAGTGTTGACATGTGTCAAGACGCTCCTCGGGGCGCGTTTTGCTAGGGCTTCTCTCCTGGAGGCCCTCAGTCAGACCAATTGTTGACATGTGGCAAGACGCTCCTTGGGGCGCGTCTTGCTTGGGCCTCTCTCCTGGAGGCGCTCAGTCAGAACCAGAGGTGACATGTGGCAAGACGCTCCTCGGGGCGCGTTTTGCCTGGGCCTCTTTCCTGGAGGCCCTCTGTCAGACCCAGTGTTGACATGTGGCAAGACGCTCCTCCGGGCGCGTCTTGCTTGGGCCTCTCTCCTGGAGGCGCTCAGTCAGACCCAGTGTTGACATACGGCAAGAAGCTCCTCGGGGCGCGTCTTGATTGGGCTTCTCTCCTGGAGGCCCTCAGTCAGACCCATTGTTGACATGTGGCAAGACGCTCCTCGGGGCGCGTCTTGCTTGGGCCTCTCTCCTGGAGGCGCTCAGTCAGACCCAGTGTTGACACGTGGCAAGACGCTCCTCGGGGCGCGTCTTGAGTGCGTTTCTCTCCTGGAGGCCCTCAGTCAGACCCATTGTTGACATGTGGCAAGACGCTCCTCGGGGCGCGTCTTGCTTGGGCCTCTCTCCTGGAGGCGCTCAGTCAGACCCAGTGTTGACATGTGATAAGACGCTCCTCGGGGCGCGTCTTGATTGGGCTTCTCTCCTGGAGGCGCTCAGTCAGACCCAGTGTTGACATGTGGCAAAACGCTCCTCGGGGCGCGTCTTGCTTGGGCCTCTCTCCTGGAGGCGCTCAGTCAGAACCAGAGGTGACATGTGGCAAGACGCTCCTCGGGGCGCGTCTTGCTTGGGCCTCTTTCCTGGAGGCCCTCTGTCAGACCCAGTGTTGACATGTGGCAAGATGCTCCTCGGGGCGCGTCTTGATTGGGCTTCTCTCCTGGAGGCCCTAAGTCAGACCCATTGTTGACATGTGGCAAGACGCTCCTCGGGGCGCGTCTTGCTTGGGCCACTCTCCTGGAGGCGCTCAGTCAGACCGAGTGCTGACATGTGGCAAGACACTCCTCGGGGCGCGTCTTGCTTGGGCCTCTCTCCTGGAGGCGCTCAGTCAGACCGAGTAGTGACATGTGGCAAGACGCTCCTCGGGGCGCTTCTTGCTTGGGCTTCTCTCATGGAGGCACTCAGTCAGACCCAGTGTTGACATGTGGCAAGACGCTCCTCGGGGCTCGTCTTGCTTGGGCCTCTCTCCTGGAGGCGCTCAGTCAGACCCAGTGGGGACACGTGGCAAGACGCTCCTCGGGGCGCGTCTTGCTTGGGCCTCTCTCCTGGAGGCGCTCAGTCAGACCGAGTACTGACATGTGGCAAGAAGCTCCTCGGGGCGCGTCTTGCTTGGGCTTCTCTCCTGGAGGGCCTCAGTAAGACCCATTGTTGACATGTGGCAAGACGCTCCTCGGGGCGCGTCTTGCTTGGGCATCTCTCCAGAAGGCCCTCAATCAGACCCAGTGTTGACATGTGGCAAGACGCTCCTCGGGGCAAGTCTTGCTTGGGCCTCTCTCCTGGAGGCGCTCAGTCAGACTGAGTAGTGACATGTGGCCTGACGCTCCTCGGGGCGCGTCTTGCTTGGGCCTCTCTCCTGGAGGCCCTCAGTCAGACCCATTGTTGACATGTGGCAAGACGCTCCTTGGGGCGCGTCTTGCTTGGGCCTCTCTCCTGGAGGCGCTCAGTCAGAACCTGAGGTGACATGTGGTTAGACGCTCCTCGGGGCGCGTCTTGCTTGGGCCTCTCTCCTGGAGGCGCTCAGTCAGACCGAGTGCTGACATAAGGCAAGACGCTCCTCGGGGCGCGTCTTGCTGGGGACTATCTCCTGGAGGCGCTCAGTCAGACCCAGTGCTGACATGTGGCAAGATGCTCCACGGGTTGCGTCTTGCTTGGGCCTCTCTCCTGGAGGCCCTCAATCAGACCCAGTAATGACACGTGGCAAGACGTTCCTCGGGGCGCGTCTTGCTTGGGCCTCTCTCCTGGAGGCGCTCAGTCAGACTGAGTAGTGACATGTGGCCTTACGCTCCTCGGGGCGCGTCTTGCTTGGGCCTCTCTCCTGGAGGCGCTCAGTCAGACCCAGTGGTGACATGTGGCAACACACTCCTCGGGGCGCGTCTTGCTTGGGTCTCTCTCTTGGAGGCCCTCTGTTAGACCCAGTGTTGACATGTGTCAAGACGCTCCTCGGGGCGCGTCTTGCTTGGACTTCTTTCCTGGAGTCCCTCAGTCAGACCCATTGTTGACATGTGGCAAGACGCTCCTCGGGGCGCGTCTTGCTTGGGCTTCTCTCCTGGAGGCGCTCAGACAGACCCAGTGTTGACATGTGACAAGACGCTCCTCGGGGCACGTCTTGCTTGGGCCTCTCTCCTGGAGGCCCTCTGTCAGACCCAGTGTTGACATGTGTCAAGACGCTCCTCGGGGCGCGTCTTGCTTGGGCTTCTCTCCTGGAGGCCCTCAGTCAGACCCATTGTTGACATGTGGCAAGACGCTCCTCGGGGCGTGTCTTGCTTGGGCTTCTCTCCTGGAGGCGCTCAGACAGACCCAGTGTTGACATGTGACAAGACGCTCCTCGGGGCACGTCTTCCTTGGGCCTCTCTCCTGGAGGCGCTCAGTCAGACCGAGTGCTGACATAAGGCAAGATGCTCCTCGGGGCGCGTCTTGCTGAGGACTCTCTCCTGGAGGCGCTCAGTCAGACCCAGTTCTGACATGTGGCAAGACGCTCCTCGGGGCGCGTCTTGCTTGGGCCTCTCTCCTGGAGGCGCTCAGTCAGACCCAGTGTTGACATGTGGCAAGACGCTCCTCGGGGCGCGTCTTGCTTGGTCCTCTCGCCTGGAGGCGCTCAGTCAGACCCTGTGTTGACATGTGGCAAGAAGCTCCTCGGGGCGCGTCTTGCTTGGGCCTCTCTCCTGGAGGCGCTCAGTCAGACCCAGTGTTGACATGTGGCAAGACGCTCCTCGGGGCGCGTCTTGCTTGGGCCTCTCTCCTGGAGGCGCTCAGTCAGTCCGAGTAGTGACATGTGGCAAGATGCTCCTCGGGGCGCGTCTTCCTTGGGCCTCTCTCCTGGAGGCGCTCAGTCAGACCGAGTGCTGACATATGGCAAGACGCTCCTCGGGGCGCGTCTTGCTTGGGCCTCTCTCCTGGAGGCGCTCAGTCAGACTGAGTAGTGACATGTGGCCTGACGCTCCTCGGGGCGCATCTTGCTTCGGCCTCTCTCCTGGAGGCGCTCAGTCAGATCCAGTTCTGACATGTGGCAAGACGCTCCCCGGGGCGCGTCCTGCTTGGTCCTCTCTCCTGGAGGCGCTCAGTCAGACCCAGTGTTGACATGTGGCAAGACGCTCCTCGGGGCGCGTCTTGCTTGGGCCTCTCGCCTGGAGGCGCTCAGTCAGACCCAGTGTTGACATGTGGCAAGAAGCTCCTCGGGGCGCGTCTTGCTTGGGCCTCTCTCCTGGAGGCGCTCAGTCAGACCCAGTGTTGACATGTGGCAAGACGCTCCTCGGGGCGCGTCTTGCTGGGGCTTCTCTCATGGAGGCACTCAGTCAGACCGAGTGTTGACATGTGGCAAGATGCTCCTCGGGGCTCGTCTTGCTTGGGCCTCTCTCCTGGAGGCGCTCAGTCAGACCGAGTGCTGACATGTGGCAAGACGCTCCTCGGGGCGCGTCTTGCTGGGGCTTCTCTCATGGAGGCACTCAGTCAGACCGAGTGTTGACATGTGGCAAGATGCTCCTCGGGGCTCGTCTTGCTTGGGCCTCTCTCCTGGAGGCGCTCAGTCAGACCCAGTGGTGAAACGTGGCAAGACGCTCCTCGGGGCGCGTCTTGCTTGGGCCTCTCTCCTGGAGGCGCTCAGTCAGACTGAGTAGTGACATGTGGCCTGACGCTCCTCGGGGCGCGTCTTGCTTCGGCCTCTCTCCTGGAGGCGCTCAGTCAGACCCAGTGGTGACATGTGGCAAGACACTCCTCGGGGCGCGTCTTGCATGGGCCTCTCTCCTGGAGGCCCTCTGTCAGACCCAGTGTTGACATGTGTCAAGACGCTCCTCGGGGCGCGTCTTGCTTGGGCTTCTCTCCTGGAGGCCCTCAGTCAGACCCATTGTTGACATGTGGCAAGACGCTCCTCGGGGCGCGTCTTGCTTGGGCCTCTCTCCTGGAGGCGCTCAGTCAGACCCAGTGTTGACATGTGGCAAGACGCTCCTCGGGGCGCGTCTTGCTTGGGCTTCTCTCCTGGAGGCCCTCAGTCAGACCCATTGTTGACATGTGGCAAGACGCTCCTCGGGGTGCGTCTTGCTTGGGCCTCTCTCCTGGAGGCGCTCAGTCAGACCCAGTGGTGACACGTGGCAAGACTCTCCTCGGGGCGTGTCTTGCTTGGCTCTCTCTCCTGGAGGCGCTCAGTCAGACCCAGTGTTGGCATGTGGCAAGACGCTCCTCGGGGCGCGTCTTGCTTGGGCCTCTCTCCTGGAGTCGCTCAGTCAGAAACAGTGTTGACATTTGGCAAGAAACTCCTCCGGGCGCGTCTTGCTTGGGCCTCTCTCCTGGAGGCGCTCAGTCAGACCCATTGTTGACATGTGGCAAGACGCTCCTCGGGGCGCCTCTTGATTGGGCTTCTCTCCTGGAGGCCCTCAGTCAGACCCATTGTTGACATGTGGCAAGACGCTCCTCGGGGCGCGTCTTGCTTGGGCCTCTCTCCTGGAGGCGCTCAGTCAGACCCAGTGTTGACATGTGGCAAGACGCTCCTTGGGGCGCGTCTTGATTGGGCTTCTCTCCTGGAGGCCCTCAGTCAGACCCATTGTTGACATGTGGCAAGACGCTCCTCGGGGCGCGTCTTGCTTGGGCTTCTCTCCTGGAGGCCCTCAGTCAGACCCATTGTTGACATGTGGCAAGAAGCTCCTCGGGGTGCGTCTTGCTTGGGCCTCTCTCCTGGAGGCGCTCAGTCAGTCCGAGTAGTGACATGTGGCAAGATGCTCCTCGGGGCGCGTCTTGCTTGGGTCTCTCTCCTGGAGGCGCTCAGTCAGACCCAGTGTTGACATGTGGCAAGACGCTCCTCGGGGCGCGTCTTGCTTGGGCTTCTCTCCTGGAGGCCCTCAGTAAGACCCATTGTTGACATGTGGCAAGACGCTCCTCGGGGTGCGTCTTGCATGGGCCTCTCTCCTGGAGGCGCTCAGTCAGTCCGAGTAGTGACATGTGGCAAGATGCTCCTCGGGGCGCGTCTTCCTTGGGCCTCTCTCCGGGAGGCGCTCAGTCAGACCGAGTGCTGACATGTGGCAAGACGCTCCTCCGGGCGCGTCTTGCTGGGGCTTCTCTCATGGAGGCACTCAGTCAGACCCAGTGTTGACATGTGGCAAGACGCTCCTCGGGGCTCGTATTGCTTGGGCCTCTCTCCTGGAGGCGCTCAGTCAGACCCTGTGGTGAAACGTGTCAAGACGCTCCTCGGGGCGCGTCTTGCTTGGGCCTCTCTCCTGGAGGCGCTCAGTCAGACCCAGTGTTGACATGTGATAAGACGCTCCTCGGGGCGCGTCTTGATTGGGCTTCTCTCCTGGAGGCGCTCAGTCAGACCCAGTGTTGACATGTGGCAAAACGCTCCTCGGGGCGCGTCTTGCTTGGGCCTCTCTCCTGGAGGCGCTCAGTCAGAACCAGAGGTGACATGTGGCAAGACGCTCCTCGGGGCGCGTCTTGCTTGGGCCTCTTTCCTGGAGGCCCTCTGTCAGGCCCAGTGTTGACATGTGGCAAGATGCTCCTCGGGGCGCGTCTTGATTGGGCTTCTCTCCTGGAGGCCCTAAGTCAGACCCATTGTTGACATGTGGCAAGACGCTCCTCGGGGCGCGTCTTGCTTGGGCCACTCTCCTGGAGGCGCTCAGTCAGACCGAGTGCTGACATGTGGCAAGACACTCCTCGGGGCGCGTCTTGCTTGGGCCTCTCTCCTGGAGGCGCTCAGTCAGACCGAGTAGTGACATGTGGCAAGACGCTCCTCGGGGCGCTTCTTGCTTGGGCTTCTCTCATGGAGGCACTCAGTCAGACCCAGTGTTGACATGTTGCAAGACGCTCCTCGGGGCTCGTCTTGCTTGGGCCTCTCTCCTGGAGGCGCTCAGTCAGACCCAGTGGGGACACGTGGCAAGACGCTCCTCGGGGCGCGTCTTGCTTGGGCCTCTCTCCTGGAGGCGCTCAGTCAGACCGAGTACTGACATGTGGCAAGAAGCTCCTCGGGGCGCGTCTTGCTTGGGCTTCTCTCCTGGAGGCCCTCAGTAAGACCCATTGTTGACATGTGGCAAGACGCTCCTCGGGGCGCGTCTTGCTTGGGCATCTCTCCAGAAGGCCCTCAATCAGACCCAGTGTTGACATGTGGCAAGACGCTCCTCGGGGCGCGTCTTGCTTGGGCTTCTCTCCTGGAGGCGCTCAGACAGACCCAGTGTTGACATGTGACAAGACGCTCCTCGGGGCACGTCTTGCTTGGGCCTCTCTCCTGGAGGCCCTCTGTCAGACCCAGTGTTGACATGTGTCAAGACGCTCCTCGGGGCGCGTCTTGCTTGGGCTTCTCTCCTGGAGGCCCTCAGTCAGACCCATTGTTGACATGTGGCAAGACGCTCCTCGGGGCGTGTCTTGCTTGGGCTTCTCTCCTGGAGGCGCTCAGACAGACCCAGTGTTGACATGTGACAAGACGCTCCTCGGGGCACGTCTTCCTTGGGCCTCTCTCCTGGAGGCGCTCAGTCAGACCGAGTGCTGACATAAGGCAAGACGCTCCTCGGGGCGCGTCTTGCTGGGGACTCTCTCCTGGAGGCGCTCAGTCAGACCCAGTTCTGACATGTGGCAAGACGCTCCTCGGGGCGCGTCTTGCTTGGGCCTCTCTCCTGGAGGCGCTCAGTCAGACCCAGTGTTGACATGTGGCAAGACGCTCCTCGGGGCGCGTCTTGCTTGGTCCTCTCGCCTGGAGGCGCTCAGTCAGACCCTGTGTTGACATGTGGCAAGAAGCTCCTCGGGGCGCGTCTTGCTTGGGCCTCTCTCCTGGAGGCGCTCAGTCAGACCCAGTGTTGACATGTGGCAAGACGCTCCTCGGGGCGCGTCTTGCTTGGGCTTCTCTCCTGGAGGCCCTCAGTCAGACCCATTGTTGACATGTGGCAAGACGCTCCTCGGGGTGCGTCTTGCTTGGGCCTCTCTCCTGGAGGCGCTCAGTCAGTCCGAGTAGTGACATGTGGCAAGATGCTCCTCGGGGCGCGTCTTCCTTGGGCCTCTCTCCTGGAGGCGCTCAGTCAGACCGAGTGCTGACATATGGCAAGACGCTCCTCGGGGCGCGTCTTGCTTGGGCCTCTCTCCTGGAGGCGCTCAGTCAGACTGAGTAGTGACATGTGGCCTGACGCTCCTCGGGGCGCATCTTGCTTCGGCCTCTCTCCTGGAGGCGCTCAGTCAGATCCAGTTCTGACATGTGGCAAGACGCTCCCCGGGGCGCGTCCTGCTTGGTCCTCTCTCCTGGAGGCGCTCAGTCAGACCCAGTGTTGACATGTGGCAAGACGCTCCTCGGGGTGCGTCTTGCTTGGGCCTCTCTCCTGGAGGCGCTCAGTCAGACCCAGTGCTGACATGTGGCAAGATGCTCCACGGGTTGCGTCTTGCTTGGGCCTCTCTCCTGGAGGCCCTCAATCAGACCCAGTAATGACACGTGGCAAGACGTTCCTCGGGGCGCGTCTTGCTTGGGCCTCTCTCCTGGAGGCGCTCAGTCAGACTGAGTAGTGACATGTGGCCTTACGCTCCTCGGGGCGCGTCTTGCTTGGGCCTCTCTCCTGGAGGCGCTCAGTCAGACCCAGTGGTGACATGTGGCAACACACTCCTCGGGGCGCGTCTTGCTTGGGTCTCTCTCTTGGAGGCCCTCTGTTAGACCCAGTGTTGACATGTGTCAAGACGCTCCTCGGGGCGCGTCTTGCTTGGGCTTCTTTCCTGGAGTCCCTCAGTCAGACCCATTGTTGACATGTGGCAAGACGCTCCTCGGGGCGCGTCTTGCTTGGGCTTCTCTCCTGGAGGCGCTCAGACAGACCCAGTGTTGACATGTGACAAGACGCTCCTCGGGGCACGTCTTGCTTGGGCCTCTCTCCTGGAGGCCCTCTGTCAGACCCAGTGTTGACATGTGTCAAGACGCTCCTCGGGGCGCGTCTTGCTTGGGCTTCTCTCCTGGAGGCCCTCAGTCAGACCCATTGTTGACATGTGGCAAGACGCTCCTCGGGGCGTGTCTTGCTTGGGCTTCTCTCCTGGAGGCGCTCAGACAGACCCAGTGTTGACATGTGACAAGACGCTCCTCGGGGCACGTCTTCCTTGGGCCTCTCTCCTGGAGGCGCTCAGTCAGACCGAGTGCTGACATAAGGCAAGACGCTCCTCGGGGCGCGTCTTGCTGAGGACTCTCTCCTGGAGGCGCTCAGTCAGACCCAGTTCTGACATGTGGCAAGACGCTCCTCGGGGCGCGTCTTGCTTGGGCCTCTCTCCTGGAGGCGCTCAGTCAGACCCAGTGTTGACATGTGGCAAGACGCTCCTCGGGGCGCGTCTTGCTTGGTCCTCTCGCCTGGAGGCGCTCAGTCAGACCCTGTGTTGACATGTGGCAAGAAGCTCCTCGGGGCGCGTCTTGCTTGGGCCTCTCTCCTGGAGGCGCTCAGTCAGACCCAGTGTTGACATGTGGCAAGACGCTCCTCGGGGCGCGTCTTGCTTGGGCCTCTCTCCTGGAGGCGCTCAGTCAGTCCGAGTAGTGACATGTGGCAAGATGCTCCTCGGGGCGCGTCTTCCTTGGGCCTCTCTCCTGGAGGCGCTCAGTCAGACCGAGTGCTGACATATGGCAAGACGCTCCTCGGGGCGCGTCTTGCTTGGGCCTCTCTCCTGGAGGCGCTCAGTCAGACTGAGTAGTGACATGTGGCCTGACGCTCCTCGGGGCGCATCTTGCTTCGGCCTCTCTCCTGGAGGCGCTCAGTCAGATCCAGTTCTGACATGTGGCAAGACGCTCCCCGGGGCGCGTCCTGCTTGGTCCTCTCTCCTGGAGGCGCTCAGTCAGACCCAGTGTTGACATGTGGCAAGACGCTCCTCGGGGCGCGTCTTGCTTGGGCCTCTCGCCTGGAGGCGCTCAGTCAGACCCAGTGTTGACATGTGGCAAGAAGCTCCTCGGGGCGCGTCTTGCTTGGGCCTCTCTCCTGGAGGCGCTCAGTCAGACCCAGTGTTGACATGTGGCAAGACGCTCCTCGGGGCGCGTCTTGCTGGGGCTTCTCTCATGGAGGCACTCAGTCAGACCGAGTGTTGACATGTGGCAAGATGCTCCTCGGGGCTCGTCTTGCTTGGGCCTCTCTCCTGGAGGCGCTCAGTCAGACCGAGTGCTGACATGTGGCAAGACGCTCCTCGGGGCGCGTCTTGCTGGGGCTTCTCTCATGGAGGCACTCAGTCAGACCGAGTGTTGACATGTGGCAAGATGCTCCTCGGGGCTCGTCTTGCTTGGGCCTCTCTCCTGGAGGCGCTCAGTCAGACCCAGTGGTGAAACGTGGCAAGACGCTCCTCGGGGCGCGTCTTGCTTGGGCCTCTCTCCTGGAGGCGCTCAGTCAGACTGAGTAGTGACATGTGGCCTGACGCTCCTCGGGGCGCGTCTTGCTTCGGCCTCTCTCCTGGAGGCGCTCAGTCAGACCCAGTGGTGACATGTGGCAAGACACTCCTCGGGGCGCGTCTTGCATGGGCCTCTCTCCTGGAGGCCCTCTGTCAGACCCAGTGTTGACATGTGTCAAGACGCTCCTCGGGGCGCGTCTTGCTTGGGCTTCTCTCCTGGAGGCCCTCAGTCAGACCCATTGTTG
Organism: Nothobranchius furzeri; assembly: GCF_043380555.1. NCBI lineage: Eukaryota > Metazoa > Chordata > Actinopteri > Cyprinodontiformes > Nothobranchiidae > Nothobranchius > Nothobranchius furzeri. Next base: position 15,126,779 of record NC_091743.1, read on the forward strand.
ACATGTGGCAAGACGCTCCTCGGGGCGCGTCTTGCTTGGGCCTCTCTCCTGGAGGCGCTCAGTCAGACCCAGTGTTGACATGTGGCAAGACGCTCCTCGGGGCGCGTCTTGCTTGGGCTTCTCTCCTGGAGGCCCTCAGTCAGACCCATTGTTGACATGTGGCAAGACGCTCCTCGGGGTGCGTCTTGCTTGGGCCTCTCTCCTGGAGGCGCTCAGTCAGACCCAGTGGTGACACGTGGCAAGACTCTCCTCGGGGCGTGTCTTGCTTGGCTCTCTCTCCTGGAGGCGCTCAGTCAGACCCAGTGTTGGCATGTGGCAAGACGCTCCTCGGGGCGCGTCTTGCTTGGGCCTCTCTCCTGGAGTCGCTCAGTCAGAACCAGTGTTGACATTTGGCAAGAAACTCCTCCGGGCGCGTCTTGCTTGGGCCTCTCTCCTGGAGGCGCTCAGTCAGACCCATTGTTGACATGTGGCAAGACGCTCCTCGGGGCGCCTCTTGATTGGGCTTCTCTCCTGGAGGCCCTCAGTCAGACCCATTGTTGACATGTGGCAAGACGCTCCTCGGGGCGCGTCTTGCTTGGGCCTCTCTCCTGGAGGCGCTCAGTCAGACCCAGTGTTGACATGTGGCAAGACGCTCCTTGGGGCGCGTCTTGATTGGGCTTCTCTCCTGGAGGCCCTCAGTCAGACCCATTGTTGACATGTGGCAAGACGCTCCTCGGGGCGCGTCTTGCTTGGGCTTCTCTCCTGGAGGCCCTCAGTCAGACCCATTGTTGACATGTGGCAAGAAGCTCCTCGGGGTGCGTCTTGCTTGGGCCTCTCTCCTGGAGGCGCTCAGTCAGTCCGAGTAGTGACATGTGGCAAGATGCTCCTCGGGGCGCGTCTTGCTTGGGTCTCTCTCCTGGAGGCGCTCAGTCAGACCCAGTGTTGACATGTGGCAAGACGCTCCTCGGGGCGCGTCTTGCTTGGGCTTCTCTCCTGGAGGCCCTCAGTAAGACCCATTGTTGACATGTGGCAAGACGCTCCTCGGGGTGCGTCTTGCATGGGCCTCTCTCCTGGAGGCGCTCAGTCAGTCCGAGTAGTGACATGTGGCAAGATGCTCCTCGGGGCGCGTCTTGCTTGGGCCTCTCTCCGGGAGGCGCTCAGTCAGACCGAGTGCTGACATGTGGCAAGACGCTCCTCCGGGCGCGTCTTGCTGGGGCTTCTCTCATGGAGGCACTCAGTCAGACCCAGTGTTGACATGTGGCAAGACGCTCCTCGGGGCTCGTATTGCTTGGGCCTCTCTCCTGGAGGCGCTCAGTCAGACCCAGTGGTGAAACGTGGCAAGACGCTCCTCGGGGCGCGTCTTGCTTGGGCCTCTCTCCTGGAGGCGCTCAGTCAGACCCAGTGTTGACATGTGATAAGACGCTCCTCGGGGCGCGTCTTGATTGGGCTTCTCTCCTGGAGGCGCTCAGTCAGACCCAGTGTTGACATGTGGCAAAACGCTCCTCGGGGCGCGTCTTGCTGGGGCCTCTCTCCTGGAGGCGCTCAGTCAGAACCAGAGGTGACATGTGGCAAGACGCTCCTCGGGGCGCGTCTTGCTTGGGCCTCTTTCCTGGAGGCCCTCTGTCAGACCCATTGTTGACATGTGGCAAGACGCTCCTCGGGGCGCGTCTTGCTTGGGCCACTCTCCTGGAGGCGCTCAGTCAGACCGAGTGCTGACATGTGGCAAGACACTCCTCGGGGCGCGTCTTGCTTGGGCCTCTCTCCTGGAGGCGCTCAGTCAGACCGAGTAGTGACATGTGGCAAGACGCTCCTCGGGGCGCTTCTTGCTTGGGCTTCTCTCATGGAGGCACTCAGTCAGACCCAGTGTTGACATGTGGCAAGACGCTCCTCGGGGCTCGTCTTGCTTGGGCCTCTCTCCTGGAGGCGCTCAGTCAGACCCAGTGGGGACACGTGGCAAGACGCTCCTCGGGGCGCGTCTTGCTTGGGCCTCTCTCCTGGAGGCGCTCAGTCAGACCGAGTACTGACATGTGGCAAGAAGCTCCTCGGGGCGCGTCTTGCTTGGGCTTCTCTCCTGGAGGCCCTCAGTAAGACCCATTGTTGACATGTGGCAAGACGCTCCTCGGGGCGCGTCTTGCTTGGGCATCTCTCCAGAAGGCCCTCAATCAGACCCAGTGTTGACATGTGGCAAGACGCTCCTCGGGGCGCGTCTTGCTTGGGCTTCTCTCCTGGAGGCGCTCAGACAGACCCAGTGTTGACATGTGACAAGACGCTCCTCGGGGCACGTCTTGCTTGGGCCTCTCTCCTGGAGGCCCTCTGTCAGACCCAGTGTTGACATGTGTCAAGACGCTCCTCGGGGCGCGTCTTGCTTGGGCTTCTCTCCTGGAGGCCCTCAGTCAGACCCATTGTTGACATGTGGCAAGACGCTCCTCGGGGCGTGTCTTGCTTGGGCTTCTCTCCTGGAGGCGCTCAGACAGACCCAGTGTTGACATGTGACAAGACGCTCCTCGGGGCACGTCTTCCTTGGGCCTCTCTCCTGGAGGCGCTCAGTCAGACCGAGTGCTGACATAAGGCAAGACGCTCCTCGGGGCGCGTCTTGCTGGGGACTCTCTCCTGGAGAAGCTCAGTCAGACCCAGTTCTGACATGTGGCAAGACGCTCCTCGGGGCGCGTCTTGCTTGGGCCTCTCTCCTGGAGGCGCTCAGTCAGACCCAGTGTTGACATGTGGCAAGACGCTCCTCGGGGCGCGTCTTGCTTGGTCCTCTCGCCTGGAGGCGCTCAGTCAGACCCTGTGTTGACATGTGGCAAGAAGCTCCTCGGGGCGCGTCTTGCTTGGGCCTCTCTCCTGGAGGCGCTCAGTCAGACCCAGTGTTGATATGTGGCAAGACGCTCCTCGGGGCGCTTCTTGCTTGGGCTTCTCTCCTGGAGGCCCTCAGTCAGACCCATTGTTGACATGTGGCAAGACGCTCCTCGGGGTGCGTCTTGCTTGGGCCTCTCTCCTGGAGGCGCTCAGTCAGTCCGAGTAGTGACATGTGGCAAGATGCTCCTCGGGGCGCGTCTTCCTTGGGCCTCTCTCCTGGAGGCGCTCAGTCAGACCGAGTGCTGACATATGGCAAGACGCTCCTCGGGGCGCGTCTTGCTTGGGCCTCTCTCCTGGAGGCGCTCAGTCAGACTGAGTAGTGACATGTGGCCTGACGCTCCTCGGGGCGCATCTTGCTTCGGCCTCTCTCCTGGAGGCGCTCAGTCAGATCCAGTTCTGACATGTGGCAAGACGCTCCCCGGGGCGCGTCCTGCTTGGTCCTCTCTCCTGGAGGCGCTCAGTCAGACCCAGTGTTGACATGTGGCAAGACGCTCCTCGGGGTGCGTCTTGCTTGGGCCTCTCGCCTGGAGGCGCTCAGTCAGACCCAGTGTTGACATGTGGCAAGAAGCTCCTCGGGGCGCGTCTTGCTTGGGCCTCTCTCCTGGAGGCGCTCAGTCAGACCCAGTGTTGACATGTGGCAAGACGCTCCTCGGGGCGCGTCTTGCTGGGGCTTCTCTCATGGAGGCACTCAGTCAGACCGAGTGTTGACATGTGGCAAGATGCTCCTCGGGGCTCGTCTTGCTTGGGCCTCTCTCCTGGAGGCGCTCAGTCAGACCGAGTGCTGACATGTGGCAAGACGCTCCTCGGGGCGCGTCTTGCTGGGGCTTCTCTCATGGAGGCACTCAGTCAGACCGAGTGTTGACATGTGGCAAGATGCTCCTCGGGGCTCGTCTTGCTTGGGCCTCTCTCCTGGAGGCGCTCAGTCAGACCCAGTGGTGAAACGTGGCAAGACGCTCCTCGGGGCGCGTCTTGCTTGGGCCTCTCTCCTGGAGGCGCTCAGTCAGACTGAGTAGTGACATGTGGCCTGACGCTCCTCGGGGCGCGTCTTGCTTCGGCCTCTCTCCTGGAGGCGCTCAGTCAGACCCAGTGGTGACATGTGGCAAGACACTCCTCGGGGCGCGTCTTGCATGGGCCTCTCTCCTGGAGGCCCTCTGTCAGACCCAGTGTTGACATGTGTCAAGACGCTCCTCGGGGCGCGTCTTGCTTGGGCTTCTCTCCTGGAGGCCCTCAGTCAGACCCATTGTTGACATGTGGCAAGACGCTCCTCGGGGCGCGTCTTGCTTGGGCCTCTCTCCTGGAGGCGCTCAGTCAGACCCAGTGTTGACATGTGGCAAGACGCTCCTCGGGGCGCGTCTTGCTTGGGCTTCTCTCCTGGAGGCCCTCAGTCAGACCCATTGTTGACATGTGGCAAGACGCTCCTCGGGGTGCGTCTTGCTTGGGCCTCTCTCCTGGAGGCGCTCAGTCAGACCCAGTGGTGACACGTGGCAAGACTCTCCTCGGGGCGTGTCTTGCTTGGCTCTCTCTCCTGGAGGCGCTCAGTCAGACCCAGTGTTGGCATGTGGCAAGACGCTCCTCGGGGCGCGTCTTGCTTGGGCCTCTCTCCTGGAGTCGCTCAGTCAGAACCAGTGTTGACATTTGGCAAGAAACTCCTCCGGGCGCGTCTTGCTTGGGCCTCTCTCCTGGAGGCGCTCAGTCAGACCCATTGTTGACATGTGGCAAGACGCTCCTCGGGGCGCCTCTTGATTGGGCTTCTCTCCTGGAGGCCCTCAGTCAGACCCATTGTTGACATGTGGCAAGACGCTCCTCGGGGCGCGTCTTGCTTGGGCCTCTCTCCTGGAGGCGCTCAGTCAGACCCAGTGTTGACATGTGGCAAGACGCTCCTTGGGGCGCGTCTTGATTGGGCTTCTCTCCTGGAGGCCCTCAGTCAGACCCATTGTTGACATGTGGCAAGACGCTCCTCGGGGCGCGTCTTGCTTGGGCTTCTCTCCTGGAGGCCCTCAGTCAGACCCATTGTTGACATGTGGCAAGAAGCTCCTCGGGGTGCGTCTTGCTTGGGCCTCTCTCCTGGAGGCGCTCAGTCAGTCCGAGTAGTGACATGTGGCAAGATGCTCCTCGGGGCGCGTCTTGCTTGGGCCTCTCTCCTGGAGGCGCTCAGTCAGACCCAGTGTTGACATGTGGCAAGACGCTCCTCGGGGCGCGTCTTGCTTGGGCTTCTCTCCTGGAGGCCCTCAGTAAGACCCATTGTTGACATGTGGCAAGACGCTCCTCGGGGTGTGTCTTGCATGGGCCTCTCTCCTGGAAGCGCTCAGTCAGTCCGAGTAGTGACATGTGGCAAGATGCTCCTCGGGGCGCGTCTTGCTTGGGCCTCTCTCCTGGAGGCGCTCAGTCAGACCGAGTGCTGACATGTGGCAAGACGCTCCTCCGGGCGCGTCTTGCTGGGGCTTCTCTCATGGAGGCACTCAGTCAGACCCAGTGTTGACATGTGGCAAGACGCTCCTCGGGGCTCGTATTGCTTGGGCCTCTCTCCTGGAGGCGCTCAGTCAGACCCAGTGGTGAAACGTGGCAAGACGCTCCTCGGGGCGCGTCTTGCTTGGGCCTCTCTCCTGGAGGCGCTCAGTCAGACCCAGTGTTGACATGTGATAAGACGCTCCTCGGGGCGCGTCTTGATTGGGCTTCTCTCCTGGAGGCGCTCAGTCAGACCCAGTGTTGACATGTGGCAAAACGCTCCTCGGGGCGCGTCTTGCTTGGGCCTCTCTCCTGGAGGCGCTCAGTCAGAACCAGAGGTGACATGTGGCAAGACGCTCCTCGGGGCGCGTCTTGCTTGGGCCTCTTTCCTGGAGGCCCTCTGTCAGACCCAGTGTTGACATGTGGCAAGATGCTCCTCGGGGCGCGTCTTGATTGGGCTTCTCTCCTGGAGGCCCTAAGTCAGACCCATTGTTGACATGTGGCAAGACGCTCCTCGGGGCGCGTCTTGCTTGGGCCACTCTCCTGGAGGCGCTCAGTCAGACCGAGTGCTGACATGTGGCAAGACACTCCTCGGGGCGCGTCTTGCTTGGGCCTCTCTCCTGGAGGCGCTCAGTCAGACCGAGTAGTGACATGTGGCAAGACGCTCCTCGGGGCGCTTCTTGCTTGGGCTTCTCTCATGGAGGCACTCAGTCAGACCCAGTGTTGACATGTGGCAAGACGCTCCTCGGGGCTCGTCTTGCTTGGGCCTCTCTCCTGGAGGCGCTCAGTCAGACCCAGTGGGGACACGTGGCAAGACGCTCCTCGGGGCGCGTCTTGCTTGGGCCTCTCTCCTGGAGGCGCTCAGTCAGACCGAGTACTGACATGTGGCAAGAAGCTTCTCGGGGCGCGTCTTGCTTGGGCTTCTCTCCTGGAGGCCCTCAGTAAGACCCATTGTTGACATGTGGCAAGACGCTCCTCGGGGCGCGTCTTGCTTGGGCCTCTCTCCTGGAGGCGCTCAGTCAGACTGAGTAGTGACATGTGGCCTGACGCTCCTCGGGGCGCGTCTTGCTTGGGCCTCTCTCCTGGAGGCCCTCAGTCAGACCCATTGTTGACATGTGGCAAGACGCTCCTTGGGGCGCGTCTTGCTTGGGCCTCTCTCCTGGAGGCGCTCAGTCAGAACCTGAGGTGACATGTGGTTAGACGCTCCTCGGGGCTCGTCTTGCTTGGGCCTCTCTCCTGGAGGCGCTCAGTCAGACCCAGTGGGGACACGTGGCAAGACGCTCCTCGGGGCGCGTCTTGCTTGGGCCTCTCTCCTGGAGGCGCTCAGTCAGACCGAGTACTGACATGTGGCAAGAAGCTCCTCGGGGCGCGTCTTGCTTGGGCTTCTCTCCTGGAGGCCCTCAGTAAGACCCATTGTTGACATGTGGCAAGACGCTCCTCGGGGCGCGTCTTGCTTGGGCCTCTCTCCTGGAGGCGCTCAGTCAGACTGAGTAGTGACATGTGGCCTGACGCTCCTCGGGGCGCGTCTTGCTTGGGCCTCTCTCCTGGAGGCCCTCAGTCAGACCCATTGTTGACATGTGGCAAGACGCTCCTTGGGGCGCGTCTTGCTTGGGCCTCTCTCCTGGAGGCGCTCAGTCAGAACCTGAGGTGACATGTGGTTAGACGCTCCTCGGGGCGCGTCTTGCTTGGGCCTCTCTCCTGGAGGCGCTCAGTCAGACCGAGTGCTGACATAAGGCAAGACGCTCCTCGGGGCGCGTCTTGCTGGGGACTCTCTCCTGGAGGCGCTCAGTCAGACCCAGTGCTGACATGTGGCAAGATGCTCCACGGGTTGCGTCTTGCTTGGGCCTCTCTCCTGGAGGCCCTCAATCAGACCCAGTAATGACACGTGGCAAGACGTTCCTCGGGGCGCGTCTTGCTTGGGCCTCTCTCCTGGAGGCGCTCAGTCAGACTGAGTAGTGACATGTGGCCTTACGCTCCTCGGGGCGCGTCTTGCTTGGGCCTCTCTCCTGGAGGCGCTCAGTCAGACCCAGTGGTGACATGTGGCAACACACTCCTCGGGGCGCGTCTTGCTTGGGTCTCTCTCTTGGAGGCCCTCTGTTAGACCCAGTGTTGACATGTGTCAAGACGCTCCTCGGGGCGCGTCTTGCTTGGGCTTCTTTCCTGGAGTCCCTCAGTCAGACCCATTGTTGACATGTGGCAAGACGCTCCTCGGGGCGCGTCTTGCTTGGGCTTCTCTCCTGGAGGCGCTCAGACAGACCCAGTGTTGACATGTGACAAGACGCTCCTCGGGGCACGTCTTGCTTGGGCCTCTCTCCTGGAGGCCCTCTGTCAGACCCAGTGTTGACATGTGTCAAGACGCTCCTCGGGGCGCGTCTTGCTTGGGCTTCTCTCCTGGAGGCCCTCAGTCAGACCCATTGTTGACATGTGGCAAGATGCTCCACGGGTTGCGTCTTGCTTGGGCCTCTCTCCTGGAGGCCCTCAATCAGACCCAGTAATGACACGTGGCAAGACGTTCCTCGGGGCGCGTCTTGCTTGGGCCTCTCTCCTGGAGGCGCTCAGTCAGACTGAGTAGTGACATGTGGCCTTACGCTCCTCGGGGCGCGTCTTGCTTGGGCCTCTCTCCTGGAGGCGCTCAGTCAGACCCAGTGGTGACATGTGGCAACACACTCCTCGGGGCGCGTCTTGCTTGGGTCTCTCTCTTGGAGGCCCTCTGTTAGACCCAGTGTTGACATGTGTCAAGACGCTCCTCGGGGCGCGTCTTGCTTGGGCTTCTTTCCTGGAGTCCCTCAGTCAGACCCATTGTTGACATGTGGCAAGACGCTCCTCGGGGCGCGTCTTGCTTGGGCTTCTCTCCTGGAGGCGCTCAGACAGACCCAGTGTTGACATGTGACAAGACGCTCCTCGGGGCACGTCTTGCTTGGGCCTCTCTCCTGGAGGCCCTCTGTCAGACCCAGTGTTGACATGTGTCAAGACGCTCCTCGGGGCGCGTCTTGCTTGGGCTTCTCTCCTGGAGGCCCTCAGTCAGACCCATTGTTGACATGTGGCAAGATGCTCCACGGGTTGCGTCTTGCTTGGGCCTCTCTCCTGGAGGCCCTCAATCAGACCCAGTAATGACACGTGGCAAGACGTTCCTCGGGGCGCGTCTTGCTTGGGCCTCTCTCCTGGAGGCGCTCAGTCAGACTGAGTAGTGACATGTGGCCTTACGCTCCTCGGGGCGCGTCTTGCTTGGGCCTCTCTCCTGGAGGCGCTCAGTCAGACCCAGTGGTGACATGTGGCAACACACTCCTCGGGGCGCGTCTTGCTTGGGTCTCTCTCTTGGAGGCCCTCTGTTAGACCCAGTGTTGACATGTGTCAAGACGCTCCTCGGGGCGCGTCTTGCTTGGGCTTCTTTCCTGGAGTCCCTCAGTCAGACCCATTGTTGACATGTGGCAAGACGCTCCTCGGGGCGCGTCTTGCTTGGGCTTCTCTCCTGGAGGCGCTCAGACAGACCCAGTGTTGACATGTGACAAGACGCTCCTCGGGGCACGTCTTGCTTGGGCCTCTCTCCTGGAGGCCCTCTGTCAGACCCAGTGTTGACATGTGTCAAGACGCTCCTCGGGGCGCGTCTTGCTTGGGCTTCTCTCCTGGAGGCGCTCAGTCAGACCGAGTGCTGACATAAGGCAAGACGCTCCTCGGGGCGCGTCTTGCTGGGGACTCTCTCCTGGAGGCGCTCAGTCAGACCCAGTTCTGACATGTGGCAAGACGCTCCTCGGGGCGCGTCTTGCTTGGGCTTCTCTCCTGGAGGCCCTCAGTCAGACCCATTGTTGACATGTGGCAAGACGCTCCTCGGGGCGTGTCTTGCTTGGGCTTCTCTCCTGGAGGCGCTCAGACAGACCCAGTGTTGACATGTGACAAGACGCTCCTCGGGGCACGTCTTCCTTGGGCCTCTCTCCTGGAGGCGCTCAGTCAGACCGAGTGCTGACATAAGGCAAGACGCTCCTCGGGGCGCGTCTTGCTGGGGACTCTCTCCTGGAGGCGCTCAGTCAGACCCAGTTCTGACATGTGGCAAGACGCTCCTCGGGGCGCGTCTTGCTTGGGCCTCTCTCCTGGAGGCGCTCAGTCAGACCCAGTGTTGACATGTGGCAAGACGCTCCTCGGGGCGCGTCTTGCTTGGGCCTCTCGCCTGGAGGCGCTCAGTCAGACCCTGTGTTGACATGTGGCAAGAAGCTCCTCGGGGCGCGTCTTGCTTGGGCCTCTCTCCTGGAGGCGCTCAGTCAGACCCAGTGTTGACATGTGGCAAGACGCTCCTCGGGGCGCGTCTTGCTTGGGCTTCTCTCCTGGAGGCCCTCAGTCAGACCCATTGTTGACATGTGGCAAGACGCTCCTCGGGGTGCGTCTTGCTTGGGCCTCTCTCCTGGAGGCGCTCAGTCAGTCCGAGTAGTGACATGTGGCAAGATGCTCCTCGGGGCGCGTCTTCCTTGGGCCTCTCTCCTGGAGGCGCTCAGTCAGACCGAGTGCTGACATATGGCAAGACGCTCCTCGGGGCGCGTCTTGCTTGGGCCTCTCTCCTGGAGGCGCTCAGTCAGACTGAGTAGTGACATGTGGCCTGACGCTCCTCGGGGCGCATCTTGCTTCGGCCTCTCTCCTGGAGGCGCTCAGTCAGATCCAGTTCTGACATGTGGCAAGACGCTCCCCGGGGCGCGTCCTGCTTGGTCCTCTCTCCTGGAGGCGCTGAGTCAGACCCAGTGTTGACATGTGGCAAGACGCTCCTCGGGGCGCGTCTTGCTTGGGCCTCTCGCCTGGAGGCGCTCAGTCAGACCCAGTGTTGACATGTGGCAAGAAGCTCCTCGGGGCGCGTCTTGCTTGGGCCTCTCTCCTGGAGGCGCTCAGTCAGACCCAGTGTTGACATGTGGCAAGACGCTCCTCGGGGCGCGTCTTGCTGGGGCTTCTCTCATGGAGGCACTCAGTCAGACCGAGTGTTGACATGTGGCAAGATGCTCCTCGGGGCTCGTCTTGCTTGGGCCTCTCTCCTGGAGGCGCTCAGTCAGACCGAGTGCTGACATGTGGCAAGACGCTCCTCGGGGCGCGTCTTGCTGGGGCTTCTCTCATGGAGGCACTCAGTCAGACCGAGTGTTGACATGTGGCGAGATGCTCCTCGGGGCTCGTCTTGCTTGGGCCTCTCTCCTGGAGGCGCTCAGTCAGACCCAGTGGTGAAACGTGGCAAGACGCTCCTCGGGGCGCGTCTTGCTTGGGCCTCTCTCCTGGAGGCGCTCAGTCAGACTGAGTAGTGACATGTGGCCTGACGCTCCTCGGGGCGCGTCTTGCTTCGGCCTCTCTCCTGGAGGCGCTCAGTCAGACCCAGTGGTGACATGTGGCAAGACACTCCTCGGGGCGCGTCTTGCATGGGCCTCTCTCCTGGAGGCCCTCTGTCAGACCCAGTGTTGACATGTGTCAAGACGCTCCTCGGGGCGCGTCTTGCTTGGGCTTCTCTCCTGGAGGCCCTCAGTCAGACCCATTGTTGACATGTGGCAAGACGCTCCTCGGGGCGCGTCTTGCTTGGGCCTCTCTCCTGGAGGCGCTTTGTCAGACCCAGTGTTGACATGTGGCAAGACGCTCCTCGGGGCGCGTCTTGCTTGGGCTTCTCTCCTGGAGGCCCTCAGTCAGACCCATTGTTGACATGTGGCAAGACGCTCCTCGGGGTGCGTCTTGCTTGGGCCTCTCTCCTGGAGGCGCTCAGTCAGACCCAGTGGTGACACGTGGCAAGACTCTCCTCGGGGCGTGTCTTGCTTGGCTCTCTCTCCTGGAGGCGCTCAGTCAGACCCAGTGTTGGCATGTGGCAAGACGCTCCTCGGGGCGCGTCTTGCTTGGGCCTCTCTCCTGGAGTCGCTCAGTCAGAACCAGTGTTGACATTTGGCAAGAAACTCCTCCGGGCGCGTCTTGCTTGGGCCTCTCTCCTGGAGGCGCTCAGTCAGACCCATTGTTGACATGTGGCAAGACGCTCCTCGGGGCGCCTCTTGATTGGGCTTCTCTCCTGGAGGCCCTCAGTCAGACCCATTGTTGACATGTGGCAAGACGCTCCTCGGGGCGCGTCTTGCTTGGGCCTCTCTCCTGGAGGCGCTCAGTCAGACCCAGTGTTGACATGTGGCAAGACGCTCCTTGGGGCGCGTCTTGATTGGGCTTCTCTCCTGGAGGCCCTCAGTCAGACCCATTGTTGACATGTGGCAAGACGCTCCTCGGGGCGCGTCTTGCTTGGGCTTCTCTCCTGGAGGCCCTCAGTAAGACCCATTGTTGACATGTGGCAAGACGCTCCTCGGGGTGCGTCTTGCATGGGCCTCTCTCCTGGAGGCGCTCAGTCAGTCCGAGTAGTGACATGTGGCAAGATGCTCCTCGGGGCGCGTCTTGCTTGGGCCTCTCTCCTGGAGGCGCTCAGTCAGACCGAGTGCTGACATGTGGCAAGACGCTCCTCCGGGCGCGTCTTGCTGGGGCTTCTCTCATGGAGGCACTCAGTCAGACCCAGTGTTGACATGTGGCAAGACGCTCCTCGGGGCTCGTATTGCTTGGGCCTCTCTCCTGGAGGCGCTCAGTCAGACCCAGTGGTGAAACGTGGCAAGACGCTCCTCGGGGCGCGTCTTGCTTAGGCCTCTCTCCTGGAGGCGCTCAGTCAGACTGAGTAGTGACATGTGGCCTGACGCTCCTCGGGGCACGTCTTGCTTCGGCCTCTCTCCTGGAGGCGCTCAGTCAGACCCAGTGGTGACATGTGGCAAGACACTCCTCGGGGCACGTCTTGCATGGGCCTCTCTCCTGGAGGCCCTCTGTCAGACCCAGTGTTGACATGTGTCAAGACGCTCCTCGGGGCGCGTCTTGCTTGGGCTTCTCTCCTGGAGGCCCTCAGTCAGACCCATTGTTGACATGTGGCAAGACGCTCCTCGGGGTGCGTCTTGCTTGGGCCTCTCTCCTGGAGGCGCTCAGTCAGACCCAGTGTTGACATGTGGCAAGACGCTCCTCGGGGCGCGACTTGCTTGGGCCTCTCTCCTGGAGGCGCTCAGTCAGACCCAGTGTTGGCATGTGGCAAGACGCTCCTCGGGGCGCGTCTTGCTTGGGCCTCTCTCCTGGAGGCGCTCAGTCAGAACCAGAGGTGACATGTGGCAAGACGCTCCTCGGGGCGCGTCTTGCTTGGGCCTCTTTCCTGGAGGCCCTCTGTCAGACCCAGTGTTGACATGTGGCAAGACGCTCCTCCGGGCGCGTCTTGCTTGGGCCTCTCTCCTGGAGGCGCTCAGTCATACCCAGTGTTGACATGTGGCAAGACGCTCCTCGGGGCGCGTCTTGATTGGGCTTCTCTCCTGGAGGCCCTCAGTCAGACCCATTGTTGACATGTGGCAAGACGCTCCTCGGGGCACGTCTTGCTTGGGCCTCTCTCCTGGAGGCGCTCAGTCAGACCCAGTGTTGACATGTGGCAAGACGCTCCTCGGGGCGCGTCTTGATTGGGCTTCTCTCCTGGAGGCCCTCAGTCAGACCCATTGTTGACATGTGGCAAGACGCTCCTCGGGGCGCGTCTTGCTTGGGCCTCTCTCCTGGAGGCGCTCATTCAGTCCGAGTAGTGACATGTGGCAAGATGCTCCTCGGGGCGCGTCTTGCTTGGGCCTCTCTCCTGGAGGCGCTCAGTCAGACCCAGTGTTGACATGTGGCAAGACGCTCCTCGGGGTGCGTCTTGCTTGGGCCTCTCTCCTGGAGGCGCTTAGTCAGTCCGAGTAGTGACATGTGGCAAGATGCTCCTCGGGGCGCGTCTTGCTTGGGCTTCTTTCCTGGAGTCCCTCAGTCAGACCCAGTGTTGACATGTGTCAAGACGCTCCTCGGGGCGCGTCTTGCTTGGGCTTCTCTCCTGGAGGCCCTCAGTCAGACCCATTGTTGACATGTGGCAAGATGCTCCACGGGTTGCGTCTTGCTTGGGCCTCTCTCCTGGAGGCCCTCAATCAGACCCAGTAATGACACGTGGCAAGACGTTCCTCGGGGCGCGTCTTGCTTGGGCCTCTCTCCTGGAGGCGCTCAGTCAGACTGAGTAGTGACATGTGGCCTTACGCTCCTCGGGGCGCGTCTTGCTTGGGCCTCTCTCCTGGAGGCGCTCAGTCAGACCCAGTGGTGACATGTGGCAACACACTCCTCGGGGCGCGTCTTGCTTGGGTCTCTCTCTTGGAGGCCCTCTGTTAGACCCAGTGTTGACATGTGTCAAGACGCTCCTCGGGGCGCGTCTTGCTTGGGCTTCTTTCCTGGAGTCCCTCAGTCAGACCCATTGTTGACATGTGGCAAGACGCTCCTCGGGGCGCGTCTTGCTTGGGCTTCTCTCCTGGAGGCGCTCAGACAGACCCAGTGTTGACATGTGACAAGACGCTCCTCGGGGCACGTCTTGCTTGGGCCTCTCTCCTGGAGGCCCTCTGTCAGACCCAGTGTTGACATGTGTCAAGACGCTCCTCGGGGCGCGTCTTGCTTGGGCTTCTCTCCTGGAGGCGCTCAGTCAGACCGAGTGCTGACATAAGGCAAGACGCTCCTCGGGGCGCGTCTTGCTGGGGACTCTCTCCTGGAGGCGCTCAGTCAGACCCAGTTCTGACATGTGGCAAGACGCTCCTCGGGGCGCGTCTTGCTTGGGCTTCTCTCCTGGAGGCCCTCAGTCAGACCCATTGTTGACATGTGGCAAGACGCTCCTCGGGGCGTGTCTTGCTTGGGCTTCTCTCCTGGAGGCGCTCAGACAGACCCAGTGTTGACATGTGACAAGACGCTCCTCGGGGCACGTCTTCCTTGGGCCTCTCTCCTGGAGGCGCTCAGTCAGACCGAGTGCTGACATAAGGCAAGACGCTCCTCGGGGCGCGTCTTGCTGGGGACTCTCTCCTGGAGGCGCTCAGTCAGACCCAGTTCTGACATGTGGCAAGACGCTCCTCGGGGCGCGTCTTGCTTGGGCCTCTCTCCTGGAGGCGCTCAGTCAGACCCAGTGTTGACATGTGGCAAGACGCTCCTCGGGGCGCGTCTTGCTTGGGCCTCTCGCCTGGAGGCGCTCAGTCAGACCCTGTGTTGACATGTGGCAAGAAGCTCCTCGGGGCGCGTCTTGCTTGGGCCTCTCTCCTGGAGGCGCTCAGTCAGACCCAGTGTTGACATGTGGCAAGACGCTCCTCGGGGCGCGTCTTGCTTGGGCTTCTCTCCTGGAGGCCCTCAGTCAGACCCATTGTTGACATGTGGCAAGACGCTCCTCGGGGTGCGTCTTGCTTGGGCCTCTCTCCTGGAGGCGCTCAGTCAGTCCGAGTAGTGACATGTGGCAAGATGCTCCTCGGGGCGCGTCTTCCTTGGGCCTCTCTCCTGGAGGCGCTCAGTCAGACCGAGTGCTGACATATGGCAAGACGCTCCTCGGGGCGCGTCTTGCTTGGGCCTCTCTCCTGGAGGCGCTCAGTCAGACTGAGTAGTGACATGTGGCCTGACGCTCCTCGGGGCGCATCTTGCTTCGGCCTCTCTCCTGGAGGCGCTCAGTCAGATCCAGTTCTGACATGTGGCAAGACGCTCCCCGGGGCGCGTCCTGCTTGGTCCTCTCTCCTGGAGGCGCTGAGTCAGACCCAGTGTTGACATGTGGCAAGACGCTCCTCGGGGCGCGTCTTGCTTGGGCCTCTCGCCTGGAGGCGCTCAGTCAGACCCAGTGTTGACATGTGGCAAGAAGCTCCTCGGGGCGCGTCTTGCTTGGGCCTCTCTCCTGGAGGCGCTCAGTCAGACCCAGTGTTGACATGTGGCAAGACGCTCCTCGGGGCGCGTCTTGCTGGGGCTTCTCTCATGGAGGCACTCAGTCAGACCGAGTGTTGACATGTGGCAAGATGCTCCTCGGGGCTCGTCTTGCTTGGGCCTCTCTCCTGGAGGCGCTCAGTCAGACCGAGTGCTGACATGTGGCAAGACGCTCCTCGGGGCGCGTCTTGCTGGGGCTTCTCTCATGGAGGCACTCAGTCAGACCGAGTGTTGACATGTGGCGAGATGCTCCTCGGGGCTCGTCTTGCTTGGGCCTCTCTCCTGGAGGCGCTCAGTCAGACCCAGTGGTGAAACGTGGCAAGACGCTCCTCGGGGCGCGTCTTGCTTGGGCCTCTCTCCTGGAGGCGCTCAGTCAGACTGAGTAGTGACATGTGGCCTGACGCTCCTCGGGGCGCGTCTTGCTTCGGCCTCTCTCCTGGAGGCGCTCAGTCAGACCCAGTGGTGACATGTGGCAAGACACTCCTCGGGGCGCGTCTTGCATGGGCCTCTCTCCTGGAGGCCCTCTGTCAGACCCAGTGTTGACATGTGTCAAGACGCTCCTCGGGGCGCGTCTTGCTTGGGCTTCTCTCCTGGAGGCCCTCAGTCAGACCCATTGTTGACATGTGGCAAGACGCTCCTCGGGGCGCGTCTTGCTTGGGCCTCTCTCCTGGAGGCGCTCAGTCAGACCCAGTGTTGACATGTGGCAAGACGCTCCTCGGGGCGCGTCTTGCTTGGGCTTCTCTCCTGGAGGCCCTCAGTCAGACCCATTGTTGACATGTGGCAAGACGCTCCTCGGGGTGCGTCTTGCTTGGGCCTCTCTCCTGGAGGCGCTCAGTCAGACCCAGTGGTGACACGTGGCAAGACTCTCCTCGGGGCGTGTCTTGCTTGGCTCTCTCTCCTGGAGGCGCTCAGTCAGACCCAGTGTTGGCATGTGGCAAGACGCTCCTCGGGGCGCGTCTTGCTTGGGCCTCTCTCCTGGAGTCGCTCAGTCAGAACCAGTGTTGACATTTGGCAAGAAACTCCTCCGGGCGCGTCTTGCTTGGGCCTCTCTCCTGGAGGCGCTCAGTCAGACCCATTGTTGACATGTGGCAAGACGCTCCTCGGGGCGCCTCTTGATTGGGCTTCTCTCCTGGAGGCCCTCAGTCAGACCCATTGTTGACATGTGGCAAGACGCTCCTCGGGGCGCGTCTTGCTTGGGCCTCTCTCCTGGAGGCGCTCAGTCAGACCCAGTGTTGACATGTGGCAAGACGCTCCTTGGGGCGCGTCTTGATTGGGCTTCTCTCCTGGAGGCCCTCAGTCAGACCCATTGTTGACATGTGGCAAGACGCTCCTCGGGGCGCGTCTTGCTTGGGCTTCTCTCCTGGAGGCCCTCAGTAAGACCCATTGTTGACATGTGGCAAGACGCTCCTCGGGGTGCGTCTTGCATGGGCCTCTCTCCTGGAGGCGCTCAGTCAGTCCGAGTAGTGACATGTGGCAAGATGCTCCTCGGGGCGCGTCTTGCTTGGGCCTCTCTCCTGGAGGCGCTCAGTCAGACCGAGTGCTGACATGTGGCAAGACGCTCCTCCGGGCGCGTCTTGCTGGGGCTTCTCTCATGGAGGCACTCAGTCAGACCCAGTGTTGACATGTGGCAAGACGCTCCTCGGGGCTCGTATTGCTTGGGCCTCTCTCCTGGAGGCGCTCAGTCAGACCCAGTGGTGAAACGTGGCAAGACGCTCCTCGGGGCGCGTCTTGCTTAGGCCTCTCTCCTGGAGGCGCTCAGTCAGACTGAGTAGTGACATGTGGCCTGACGCTCCTCGGGGCACGTCTTGCTTCGGCCTCTCTCCTGGAGGCGCTCAGTCAGACCCAGTGGTGACATGTGGCAAGACACTCCTCGGGGCACGTCTTGCATGGGCCTCTCTCCTGGAGGCCCTCTGTCAGACCCAGTGTTGACATGTGTCAAGACGCTCCTCGGGGCGCGTCTTGCTTGGGCTTCTCTCCTGGAGGCCCTCAGTCAGACCCATTGTTGACATGTGGCAAGACGCTCCTCGGGGTGCGTCTTGCTTGGGCCTCTCTCCTGGAGGCGCTCAGTCAGACCCAGTGTTGACATGTGGCAAGACGCTCCTCGGGGCGCGACTTGCTTGGGCCTCTCTCCTGGAGGCGCTCAGTCAGACCCAGTGTTGGCATGTGGCAAGACGCTCCTCGGGGCGCGTCTTGCTTGGGCCTCTCTCCTGGAGGCGCTCAGTCAGAACCAGAGGTGACATGTGGCAAGACGCTCCTCGGGGCGCGTCTTGCTTGGGCCTCTTTCCTGGAGGCCCTCTGTCAGACCCAGTGTTGACATGTGGCAAGACGCTCCTCCGGGCGCGTCTTGCTTGGGCCTCTCTCCTGGAGGCGCTCAGTCATACCCAGTGTTGACATGTGGCAAGACGCTCCTCGGGGCGCGTCTTGATTGGGCTTCTCTCCTGGAGGCCCTCAGTCAGACCCATTGTTGACATGTGGCAAGACGCTCCTCGGGGCACGTCTTGCTTGGGCCTCTCTCCTGGAGGCGCTCAGTCAGACCCAGTGTTGACATGTGGCAAGACGCTCCTCGGGGCGCGTCTTGATTGGGCTTCTCTCCTGGAGGCCCTCAGTCAGACCCATTGTTGACATGTGGCAAGACGCTCCTCGGGGCGCGTCTTGCTTGGGCCTCTCTCCTGGAGGCGCTCATTCAGTCCGAGTAGTGACATGTGGCAAGATGCTCCTCGGGGCGCGTCTTGCTTGGGCCTCTCTCCTGGAGGCGCTCAGTCAGACCCAGTGTTGACATGTGGCAAGACGCTCCTCGGGGTGCGTCTTGCTTGGGCCTCTCTCCTGGAGGCGCTTAGTCAGTCCGAGTAGTGACATGTGGCAAGATGCTCCTCGGGGCGCGTCTTGCTTGGGCCTCTCTCCTGGAGGCGCTCAGTCAGACCGAGTGCTGACATGTGGCAAGACGCTCCTCGGGGCGCTTCTTGCTGGGGCTTCTCTCATGGAGGCACTCAGTCAGACCCATTGTTGACATGTGGCAAGACGCTCCTCGGGGCTCGTCTTGCTTGGGCCTCTCTCCTGGAGGCGCTCAGTCAGACCCAGTGGTGAAACGTGCCAAGAAATCTCCTCGGGGCGCGTCTTGCTTGGGCCTCTCTCCTGGAGGCGCTCAGTCAGACCCATTGTTGACATGTGGCAAGACGCTCCTCGGGGCACGTCTTGCTTGGGCCTCTCTCCTGGAGGCGCTCAGTCAGACCCAGTGTTGACATGTGGCAAGACGCTCCTCGGGGCGCGTCTTGATTGGGCTTCTCTCCTGGAGGCCCTCAGTCAGACCCATTGTTGACATGTGGCAAGACGCTCCTCGGGGCGCGTCTTGCTTTGGCCTATCTCCTGGAGGCGCTCATTCAGTCCGAGTAGTGACATGTGGCAAGATGCTCCTCGGGGCACGTCTTGCTTGGGCCTCTCTCCTGGAGGCGCTCAGTCAGACCCAGTGTTGACATGTGGCAAGACGCTCCTCGGGGTGCGTCTTGCTTGGGCCTCTCTCCTGGAGGCGCTTAGTCAGTCCGAGTAGTGACATGTGGCAAGATGCTCCTCGGGGCGCGTCTTGCTTGGGCCTCTCTCCTGGAGGCGCTCAGTCAGAACGAGTGCTGACATGTGGCAAGACGCTCCTCGGGGTGCTTCTTGCTGGGGCTTCTCTCATGGAGGCACTCAGTCAGACCCATTGTTGACATGTTGCAAGACGCTCCTCGGGGCTCGTCTTGCTTGGGCCTCTCTCCTGGAGGCGCTCAGTCAGACCCAGTGGTGAAACGTGGCAAGACGCTCCTCGGGGCGCGTCTTGCTTGGGCCTCTCTCCTGGAGGCGCTCAGTCAGACTGAGTAGTGACATGTGGCCTGACGCTCCTCGGGGCGCGTCTTGCTTCGGCCTCTCTCCTGGAGGCGCTCAGTCAGACCCAGTGGTGACATGTGGCAAGACACTCCTCGGGGCGCGTCTTGCATGGGCCTCTCTCCTGGAGGCCCTCTGTCAGACCCAGTGTTGACAAGTGTCAAGGCGCTCCTCGGGGTGCGTCTTGCTTGTGCTTCTCTCCTGGAGGCCCTCAGTCAGACCCATTGTTGACATGTGGCAAGACGCTCCTCGGGACGCGTCTTGCTTGGGCCTCTCTCCTGGAGGCCCTCAGTAAGACCCATTGTTGACATGTGGCAAGACGCTCCTCGGGGCGCGTCTTTCTTGGGCCTCTCTCCTGGAGGCGCTCAGTCAGACCCAGTGTTGACATGTGGCAAGACGCTCCTCGGGGCTCGTCTTGCTTGGGCCTCTCTCCTGGAGAAGCTCAGTCAGACCCAGTGGTGACACGTGGCAAGACGCTCCTCGGGGCGTGTCTTGCTTGGGCCTCTCTCCTGGAGGCGCTCAGTCAGACCCAGTGTTGGCATGTGGCAAGACGCTCCTCGGGGCGCGTCTTGCTTGGGCCTCTCTCCTGGAGGCGCTCAATCAGAACCAGAGGTGACATGTGGCAAGACGCTCCTCGGGGCGCATCTGGCTTGGGCCTCTTTCCTGGAGGCCCTCTGTCAGACCTAGTGTTGACATGTGGCAAGACGCTCCTCCGGGCGCGTCTTGCTTGGGCCTCTCTCCTGGAGGCGCTCAGTCAGACCCAGTGTTGACATGTGGCAAGACGCTCCTCGGGGCACGTCTTGATTGGGCTTCTCTCCTGGAGGCCCTCAGTCGGACCCATTGTTGACATGTGGCAAGACGCTCCTCGGGGCGCGTCTTGCTTGGGCCTGTCTCCTGGAGGCGCTCAGTCAGACCCAGTGTTCACATGTGGCAAGACGCTCCTCGGGGCGCGTCTTGATTGGGCATCTCCTGGAGGCCCTCAGTCAGACTCATTGTTGACATGTGGCAAGACGCTCCTCGGGGTGCTTCTTGCTTGGGCCTCTCTCCTGGAGGCGCTCAGTCAGTCCGAGTAGTGACATGTGGCAAGATGCTCCTCGGGGCGCGTCTTGATTGGGCTTCTCTCCCGGAGGCCCTCAGTCGGACCCATTGTTGACATGTGGCAAGACGCTCCTCGGGGCGCGTCTTGATTGGGCTTCTCTCCTGGAGGCCCTCAGTCAGACCCATTGTTGACATGTTGCAAGAAGCTCCTCCGGGCGCGTCTTGCTTGGGCTTCTCTCCTGGAGGCCCTCAGTCAGACCCATTGTTTACATGTGTCAAGACGCTCCTCGGGGCGCGTCTTGCATGGGCCTCTCTCCTGGAGGCCCTCTGTCAGACCCAGTGTTGACATGTGTCAAGACGCTCCTCGGGGCGCGTCTTGCTTGGGCTTCTCTTCTGGAGGCCCTCAGTCAGACCCATTGTTGACATGTGGCAAGACGCTCCTCGGGGCGCGTCTTGCTTGGGCCTCTCTCCTGGAGGCCCTCAGTAAGACCCATTGTTGACATGTGGCAAGACGCTCCTCGGGGCGCGTCTTGCTTGGGCTTCTCTCCTGGAGGCCCTCAGTCAGACCCATTGTTGACATGTGGCAAGACGCTCCTCGGGGTGCGTCTTGCTTGGGCCTCTCTCCTGGAGAAGCTCAGTCAGACCCAGTGGTGACACATGGCAAGACGCTCCTCGGGGCGTGTCTTGCTTGGGCCTCTCTCCTGGAGGCGCTCAGTCAGACCCAGTGTTGACATGTGGCAAGACACTCCTCCGGGCGCGTCTTGCTTGGGCCTCTCTCCTGGAGGCGCTCAGTCAGACCCAGTGTTGACATGTGGCAAGACGCTCCTCGGGGCGCGTCTTGATTGGGCTTCTCTCCTGGAGGCCCTCAGTCGGACCCAGTGTTGACATGTGGCAAGACGCTCCTCGGGGCGCGTCTTGATTGGGCCTGTCTCCTGGAGGCGCTCAGTCAGACCCAGTGTTGACATGTGGCAAGACGCTCCTCGGGGCGCGTCTTGATTGGGCTTCTCTCCTGGAGGCCCTCATTCAGACCCATTGTTGACATGTGGCAAGACGCTCCTCGGGGTGCGTCTTGCTTGGGCCTCTCTCCTGGAGGCGCTCAGTCAGTCCGAGTAGTGACATGTAGCAAGACGCTCCTCGGGGAGCGTCTTGCTGGGGCTTCTCTCATGGAGGCACTCAGTCAGACCCAGTGGTGAAACGTGGCAAGACGCTCCTTGGGGCGCGTCTTGCTTGGGCCTCTCTCCTGGAGGCGCTCAGTCAGACTGAGTAGTGACATGTGGCCTGACGCTCCTCGGGGCGCGTCTTGCTTCGGCCTCTCTCCTGGAGGCGCTCAGTCAGACCCAGTGGTGACATGTGGCAAGACACTCCTCGGGGCGCGTCTTGCATGGGCCTCTCTCCTGTAGGCCCTCTGTCAGACCCAGTGTTGACATGTGTCAAGACGCTCCTCGGGGCGCGTTTTGCTAGGGCTTCTCTCCTGGAGGCCCTCAGTCAAACCCATTGTTGACATGTGGCAAGACGCTCCTCGGGGCGCGTCTTGCTTGGGCCTCTCTCCTGGAGGCGCTCAGTAAGACCCATTGTTGACATGTGGCAAGACGCTCCTTGGGGCGCGTCTTGCTTGGGCCTCTCTCCTGGAGGCGCTCAGTCAGAACCTGAGGTGACATGTGGCAAGACGCTCCTCGGGGCGCGTCTTGCTTGGGCCTCTCTCCTGGAGGCGCTCAGTCAGACCGAGTGCTGACATAAGGCAAGACGCTCCTCGGGGCGCGTCTTGCTGGGGACTCTCTCCTGGAGGCGCTCAGTCAGACCCAGTGCTGACATGTGGCAAGATGCCCCTCGGGTTGCGTCTTGCTTGGGCCTCTCTCCTGGAGGCCCTCAATCAGACCCAGTGTTGACACGTGGCAAGACGTTCCTCGGGGCGCGTCTTGCTTGGGCCTCTCTCCTGGAGGCGCTCAGTCAGACTGAGTAGTGACATGTGGCCTTACGCTCCTCGGGGCGCGTCTTGCTTGGGCCTCTCTCCTGGAGGCGCTCAGTCAGACCCAGTGGTGACATGTGGCAAGACACTCCTCGGGGCGCGTCTTGCTTGGGCCTCTCTCCTGGAGGCCCTCTGTCAGACCCAGTGTTGACATGTGTCAAGACGCTCCTCGGGGCGCGTCTTGCTTGGGCTTCTCTCCTGGAGGCCCTCAGTCAGACCCATTGTTGACATGTGGCAAGACGCTCCTCGGGGCGCGTCTTGATTGGGCTTCTCTCCTGGAGGCCCTCAGTCAGACCCATTGTTGACATGTGGCAAGACGCTCCTCGGGGCGCGTCTTGCTTGGGCTTCTCTCCTGGAGGCCCTCAGTCAGACCCATTGTTGACATGTGGCAAGACGCTCCTCGGGGTGCGTCTTGCTTGGGCCTCTCTCCTGGAGGCGCTCAGTCAGTCCGAGTAGTGACATGTGGCAAGATGCTCCTCGGGGCGCGTCTTGCTTGGGCCTCTCTCCTGGAGGCGCTCAGTCAGACCGAGTGCTGACATGTGGCAAGACGCTCCTCGGGGCGCGTCTTGCTGGGGCTTCTCTCATGGAGGCACTCAGTCAGACCCAGTGTTGACATGTGGCAAGACGCTCCTCGGGGCTCGTCTTGCTTGGGCCTCTCTCCTGGAGGCGCTCAGTCAGACCCAGTGGTGAAACGTGGCAAGACGCTCCTCGGGGCGCGTCTTGCTTGGGCTTCTCTCTTGGAGGCGCTCAGTCAGACTGAGTAGTGACATGTGGCCTGACGCTCCTCGGGGCGCGTCTTGCTTCGGCCTCTCTCCTGGAGGCGCTCAGTCAGACCCAGTGGTGACATGTGGCAAGACACTCCTCGGGGCGCGTCTTGCATGGGCCTCTCTCCTGGAGGCCCTCTGTCAGACCCAGTGTTGACATGTGTCAAGACGCTCCTCGGGGCGCGTCTTGCTTGGGCTTCTCTCCTGGAGGCCCTCAGTCAGACCCATTGTTGACATGTGGCAAGACGCTCCTCGGGGCGCGTCTTGCTTGGGCTTCTCTCCTGGAGGCGCTCAGACAGACCCAGTGTTGACATGTGACAAGACGCTCCTCGGGGCACGTCTTGCTTGGGCCTCTCTCCTGGAGGCGCTCAGTCAGACCGAGTGCTGACATAAGGCAAGACGCTCCTCGGGGCGCGTCTTGCTGGGGACTCTCTCCTGGAGGCGCAAAGTCAGACCCATTTCTGACATGTGGCAAGACGCTCCTCGGGGCGCGTCTTGCTTGGGCCTCTCTCCTGGAGGCGCTCAGTCAGACCCAGTGTTGACATGTGGCAAAACGCTCCTCGGGGCGCGTCTTGCTTGGGCCTCTCGCCTGGAGGCGCTCAGTCCGAACCAGTGTTGACATGTGGCAAGAAGCTCCTCGGGGCGCGTCTTGCTTGGGCCTCTCTCCTGGAGGCCCTCAGTCAGACCCATTGTTGACATGTGGCAAGACGCTCCTCGGGGTGCGTCTTGCTTGGGCCTCTCTCCTGGAGGCGCTCAGTCAGTCCGAGTAGTGACATGTGGCAAGATGCTCCTCGGGGCGCGTCTTGATTGGGCTTCTCTCCTGGAGGCCCTCAGTCGGACCCATTGTTGACATGTGGCAAGACGCTCCTCGGGGCGCGTCTTGAAAGGGCCTCTCTCCTGGAGGCCCTCTGTCAGACCCAGTGTTGACATGTGTCAAGACGCTCCTCGGGGCGCGTCTTGCTTGGGCTTCTCTCCTGGAGGCCCTCAGTCAGACCCATTGTTGACATGTGGCAAGACGCTCCTCGGGGCGCGTCTTGCTTGGGCCTCTCTCCTGGAGGCGCTCAGTCAGACCCAGTGTTGACATGTGGCAAGACGCTCCTCGGGGCGCGTCTTGCTTGGGCCTCTCTCCTGAAGAAGCTCAGTCAGACCCAGTGGTGACACGTGGCAAGACGCTCCTCGGGGCGTGTCTTGCTTGGGCCTCTCTCCTGGAGGCGCTCAGTCAGACCCAGTATTGGCACGTGGCAAGACGCTCCTCGGGGCGCGTCTTGCTTGGGCCTCTCTCCTGGAGGGGCTCAGTAAGAACCAGAGGTGACATGTGGCAAGACGCTCCTCGGGGCGCGTCTTGCTTGGTCCTCTTTCCTGGAGGCCCTCTATCAGACCCAGTTTTGACATGTGGCAAGACGCTCCTCGGGGCGCGTCTTGCTTGGGCTTCTCTCCTGGAGGCCCTCAGTCAGACCCAGTGTTGACATGTGGCAAAACGCTCCTCGGGGCGCGTCTTGATTGGGCTTCTCTCCTGGAGGCCCTCAGTCAGACCCATTGTTGACATCTGGCAAGACGCTCCTCGGGGCGCGTCTTGCTTGGGCTTCTCTCCTGGAGGCCCTCAGTCAGACCCATTGTTGACATGTGGCAAGACGCTCCTCGGGGTGCGTCTTGCTTGGGCCTCTCTCCTGGAGGCGCTCAGTCAGTCCGAGTAGTGACATGTGGCAAGATGCTCCTCGGGGCGCGTCTTGCTTGGGCCTCTCTCCTGGAGGCGCTCAGTCAGACCGAGTGCTGACATGTGGCAAGACGCTCCTCGGGGCGCGTCTTGCTGGGGCTTCTCTCATGGAGGCACTCAGTCAGACCCAGTGGTGAAACGTGGCAAGACGCTCCTCGGGGCGCGTCTTGCTTGGGCTTCTCTCTTGGAGGCGCTCAGTCAGACTGAGTAGTGACATGTGGCCTGACGCTCCTCGGGGCGCGTCTCGCTTCGGCCTCTCTCCTGGAGGCGCTCAGTCAGACCCAGTGGTGACATGTGGCAAGACACTCCTCGGGGCGCGTCTTGCATGGGCCTCTCTCCTGGAGGCCCTCTGTCAGACCCAGTGTTGACATGTGTCAAGACGCTCCTCGGGGCGCGTCTTGCTTGGGCTTCTCTCCTGGAGGCCCTCAGTCAGACCCATTGTTGACATGTGGCAAGACGCTCCTCGGGGCGCGTCTTGCTTGGGCTTCTCTCCTGGAGGCGCTCAGACAGACCCAGTGTTGACATGTGACAAGACGCTCCTCGGGGCACGTCTTGCTTGGGCCTCTCTCCTGGAGGCGCTCAGTCAGACCGAGTGCTGACATAAGGCAAGACGCTCCTCGGGGCGCGTCTTGCTGGGGATTCTCTCCTGGAGAAGCTCAGTCAGACCCAGTTCTGACATGTGGCAAGACGCTCCTCGGGGCGCGTCTTGCTTGGGCCTCTATCCTGGAGGCGCTCAGGCAGACCCAGTGTTGACATGTGGCAAGATGCTCCTCGGGGCGCGTCTTGCTTGGGCCTCTCGCCTGGAGGCGCTCAGTCAGAACCAGTGATGACATGTGGCAAGAAGCTCCTCGGGGCGCGTCTTGCTTGGGCCTCTCTCCTGGAGGCGCTCAGTCAGACCCAGTGTTGACATGTGGCAAGACGCTCCTCGGGGCGCGTCTTGCTTGGGCTTCTCTCCTGGAGGCCCTCAGTCAGACCCATTGTTGACATGTGGCAAGACGCTCCTCGGGGTGCGTCTTGCTTGGGCCTCTCTCCTGGAGGTGCTCAGTCAGTCCGAGTAGTGACATGTGGCAAGATGCTCCTCGGGGCACGTCTTCCTTGGGCCTCTCTCCTGGAGGCGCTCAGTCAGACCGAGTGCTGACATGTGGCAAGACGCTCCTCGGGGCGCGTCTTGCTGGGGCTTTTCTCCTGGAGGCACTCAGTCAGACCCAGTGTTGACATGTGGCAAGACGCTCCTCGGGGATGGTCTTGCTTGGGCCTCTCTCCTGGAGGCGCTCAGTCAGACCCAGTGGTGAAACGTGGCAAGACGCTCCTCGGGGCGCGTCTTGCTTGGGCCTCTCTCCTGGAACTCTCAGTAAGACTGGCACTTTCCTAAGGGGGTCAAACCATGTCCCAAAGGTCACCGGATCTGGTGTCAATTTAAAGAAGTAGTCCAGTTACACATTTGTGGGCTTATAACTTGGCTTCTGAATGTCCTAGAGAGATCAGGTTTGTTTTAGTGTACTCCAATCAACAGCCCCTACAACAACAAAAAGGAATGGAGTCATTAGCACTTATGGTTTGTAAATGGCACCCAGAATTATGTTGCACGAAGCACAATTTCACATCATTCTGGGTGCATTTGTGTGAGAACAAGGTCCAATCAGGCTGAAACGTTACAGGAAGGTAGAATCTATTGAGTTGTAAGTGATCCGAACGTTTCATGATGATAGCACTTTCCTAAGGGGGTCAAACCATGTCCCAAAGGTCACCTGATCTGGTGTCAATTTAAAGAAGTAGTCCAGTTACACATTTGTGGGCTTATAACTTGGCTTCTGAATGTCCTAGAGAGATCAGGTTTGTTTTAGTGTACTCCAATCAAAAGCCCCTACAACCACAAAAAGGAATGGAGTCATTAGCCCTTATGTTTTGTAAATGGCACCCAGAATTATGTTGGACGAAGCACAATTTCACATCATTCTGGGTCCATTTGTGTGAAAACAAGGTCCAATCAGGCTGAAACGCTACAAGAATGTAGAATCTATTGAGTTGTAAGTTATCTGAACGTTTCATGATGATAGCACTTTCCTAAGGGGGTCAAACCATGTCCCAAAGGTCACCGGATCTGGTGTCAATTTACAGAAGTTGTCCAGTTACACATTTGTGGGCTTATAACTTGGCTTCTGAATGTCCTAGAGAGATCAGGTTTGTTTTAGTGTACTCCAATCAACAGCCCCTACAACAAAAAAAAGGAATGGAGTCATTAGCACTTATGGTTTGTAAATGGCACCCAGAATTATGTTGCACGAAGCACAATTTCACATCATTCTGGGTTCATTTGTGTGAAAACAAGGTCCAATCAGGCTGAAACGTTACAGGAAGGTAGAATCTATTGAGTTGTAAGTGATCTGAACGTTTCATGATGGTAGCACTTTCCTAAGGGGGTCAAACCATGTCCCAAAGGTCACCGGATCTGGTGTCACTCTAAAGAAGTAGTCCAGGTACATATTTGTGGGCTTATAACTTGGCTTCTGAATGTCCTAGAGAGGTCAGGTTTGTTTTAGTGTACTCCAATCAACAGCCCTTACAACCACAAAAAGGAATGGAGACATTAGCACTTATGGTTTTTAAATGGCACCCAGAATTATGTTGCACGAAGCACAATTTCACATCATTCTGGGTTCATTTGTGTGAAAACAAGGTCCAATCAGGCTGAAACGTTACAGGCAGGTAGAATCTATTGAGTTGTAAGTGATCTGAACGTTTCATGATGATAGCACTTTCCTAAGGGGGTCAAACCATGTCCCAAAGGTCACCGGATCTGGTGTCAATTTAAAGAAGTAGTCCAGTTACACATTTTTGGGCTTATAACTTGGCTTCTGAATGTCCTAGAGAGATCAGGTTTGTTTTAATGTACTCCAATCAACAGCCCCTACAACCACAAAAAGGAATGGAGTCATTAGCACTTATGGTTTTTAAATGGCACCTAGAATTATGTTGCACGAAGTACAATTTCACATCATTCTGGGTTCATTTGTGTGAAAACAAGGTCCAATCAGGCTGAAACGTTACAGGAAGGAAGAATCTATTGAGTTGTAAGTGATCTGAACGTTTCATGATGATAGCACTTTCCTAAGGGGGTCAAACCATGTCCCAAAGATCACCGCATCAGGTGTCAATTTAAAGAAGTAGTCCAGTTACACATTTGTGGGCTTATAACTTGGCTTCTGAATGTCCTAGAGAGATCAGGTTTGTTTTAGGGTACTCCAATCAACAGCCCCTACAACTACAAAAAGGAATGGAGTCATTAGCACTTATGGTTTGTAAATGGCACCCAGAATTATGTTGCACAAAGCACAATTTCACATCATTCTGGGTCCATTTGTGTGAAAACAAGGTCCAATCAGGCTGAAACGTTACAAGAAGGTAGAATCTATTGAGTTGTAAGTGATCTGAACGTTTCATGATGGTAGCACTTTCCTAAGGGGGTCAAACCATGTCCCAAAGGTCACCGGATCTGGTGTCACTCTAAAGAAGTAGTCCAGGTACATATTTGTGGGCTTATAACTTGGCTTCTGAATGTCCTAGAGAGGTCAGGTTTGTTTTAGTGTACTCCAATCAACAGCCCTTACAACCACAAAAAGGAATGGAGACATTAGCACTTATGGTTTTTAAATGGCACCCAGAATTATGTTGCACGAAGCACAATTTCACATCATTCTGGGTTCATTTGTGTGAAAACAAGGTCCAATCAGGCTGAAACGTTACAGGAAGGTAGAATCTATTGAGTTGTAAGTGATCTGAACGTTTCATGATGATAGCACTTTCCTAAGGGGGTCAAACCATGTCCCAAAGGTCACCGGATCTGGTGTCAATTTAAAGAAGTAGTCCAGTTACACATTTGTAGGCTTATAACTTGGCTTCTGAATGTCCTAGAGATCAGGTTTGTTTTAGTGTCCTCCAATCAACAGTCCCTACAACCACAAAAAGGAATGGAGACATTAGCACTTATGGTTTTTAAATGGCACCCAGAATTATGTTGCACGAAGC
This sequence comes from Nothobranchius furzeri, assembly GCF_043380555.1. NCBI lineage: Eukaryota > Metazoa > Chordata > Actinopteri > Cyprinodontiformes > Nothobranchiidae > Nothobranchius > Nothobranchius furzeri. The sequence goes on from NC_091743.1 coordinate 15,155,154, forward strand.
ACAATTTCACATCATTCTGGGTTCATTTGTGTGAAAACAAGGTCCAATCAGGCTGAAACGTTACAGGAAGGTAGAATCTATTGAGTTGTAAGTGATCTGAACGTTTCATGATGATAGCACTTTCCTAAGGGGGTCAAACCATGTCCCAAATGTCACCGGATCTGGTGTCAATTTGAAGAAGTAGTCCAGTTACACATTTGTGGGCTTATAACTTGGCTTCTGAATGTCCTAGAGAGATCAGGTTTGTTTTAGGGTACTCCAATCAACAGCCCCTACAACCACAAAAAGGAATGGAGTCATTAGCACTTATGGTTTGTAAATGGCACCCAGAATTATGTTGCACAAAGCACAATTTCACATCATTCTGGGTCCATTTGTGTGAAAACAAGGTCCAATCAGGCTGAAACGTTACAAGAAGGTAGAATCTATTGAGTTGTAAGTGATCTGAACGTTTCATGATGGTAGCACTTTCCTAAGGGGGTCAAACCATGTCCCAAAGGTCACCGGATCTGGTGTCACTCTAAAGAAGTAGTCCAGGTACATATTTGTGGGCTTATAACTTGGCTTCTGAATGTCCTAGAGAGGTCAGGTTTGTTTTAGTGTACTCCAATCAACAGCCCTTACAACCACAAAAAGGAATGGAGACATTAGCACTTATGGTTTTTAAATGGCACCCAGAATTATGTTGCACGAAGCACAATTTCACATCATTCTGGGTTCATTTGTGTGAAAACAAGGTCCAATCAGGCTGAAACGTTACAGGAAGGTAGAATCTATTGAGTTGTAAGTGATCTGAACGTTTCATGATGATAGCACTTTCCTAAGGGGGTCAAACCATGTCCCAAAGGTCACCGGATCTGGTGTCAATTTAAAGAAGTAGTCCAGTTACACATTTGTAGGCTTATAACTTGGCTTCTGAATGTCCTAGAGATCAGGTTTGTTTTAGTGTCCTCCAATCAACAGTCCCTACAACCACAAAAAGGAATGGAGACATTAGCACTTATGGTTTTTAAATGGCACCCAGAATTATGTTGCACGAAGCACAATTTCACATCATTCTGGGTTCATTTGTGTGAAAACAAGGTCCAATCAGGCTGAAACGTTACAGGAAGGTAGAATCTATTGAGTTGTAAGTGATCTGAACGTTTCATGATGATAGCACTTTCCTAAGGGGGTCAAACCATGTCCCAAATGTCACCGGATCTGGTGTCAATTTGAAGAAGTAGTCCAGTTACACATTTGTGGGCTTATAACTTGGCTTCTGAATGTCCTAGAGAGATCAGGTTTGTTTTAGGGTACTCCAATCAACAGCCCCTACAACCACAAAAAGGAATGGAGTCATTAGCACTTATGGTTTTTAAATGGCACCTAGAATTATGTTGCACGAAGTACAATTTCACATCATTCTGGGTTCATTTGTGTGAAAACAAGGTCCAATCAGGCTGAAACGTTACAGGAAGGTAGAATCTATTGAGTTGTAAGTGATCTGAACGTTTCATGATGATAGCACTTTCCTAAGGGGGTCAAACCATGTCCCAAAGGTCACCGGATCTGGTGTCAATTTAAAGAAGTAGTCCAGTTACACATTTGTGGGCTTATAACTTGGCTTCTGAATGTCCTAGAGAGATCAGGTTTGTTTTAATGTACTCCAATCAACAGCCCCTACAACCACAAAAAGGAATGGAGTCATTAGCACTTATGGTTTTTAAATGGCACCTAGAATTATGTTGCATGAAGTACAATTTCACATCATTCTGGGTTCATTTGTGTGAAAACAAGGTCCAATCAGGCTGAAACGTTACAGGAAGGAAGAATCTATTGAGTTGTAAGTGATCTGAACGTTTCATGATGATAGCACTTTCCTGAGGGGGTCAAACCATGTCCAAAAGATCACCGCATCAGGTGTCAATTTAAAGAAGTAGTGCAGTTACACATTTGTGGGCTTATAACTTGGCTTCTGAATGTCCTAGAGAGATCAGGTTTGTTTTAGGGTACTCCAATCAACAGCCCCTACAACTACAAAAAGGAATGGAGTCATTAGCACTTATGGTTTGTAAATGGCACCCAGAATTATGTTGCACAAAGCACAATTTCACATCTTTCTGGGTCCATTTGTGTGAAAACAAGGTCCAATCAGGCTGAAACGTTACAAGAAGGTAGAATCTATTGAGTTGTAAGTGATCTGAACGTTTCATGATGATCGCACATTCCTATAGGGGGTCAAACCATGTCCCAAAGGTCACCGGGCCTGGTGTCACTTTAAAGAAGTAGTCCAGTTACACCTTTGTGGGCTTATAACTTGGCTTCTGAATGTCCTAGAGATGTCAGGTTTGTTTTAGTGTACTCCAATCAACAGCCCCTACAACCACAAAAAGGAATGGAGTCATTAGCACTTATGGTTTTTAAATGGCGCCCAGAATTATGTTGCACGAAGCACAATTTCACATCATTCTGGGTTCATTTGTGTGAAAACAAGGTCCAATCAGGCTGAAATGTTACAGGAAGGTAGAATCTATTGAGTTGTAAGTGATCTGAACGTTTCATGATGATAGCACTTTCCTAAGGGGGTCGAACCATGTCCCAAAGGTCACCGGATCTGGTGTCAATTTAAAGAAGTAGTCCAGTTACACCTTTGTGGGCTTATAACTTGGCTTCTGAATGTCCTAGAGAGATCAGGTTTGTTTTAGTATACTCCAATCAACAGCCCCTACAACCACCAAAATTAATGGAGTCATTAGCACTTATGGTTTTTAAATGGCACCCAGAATTATGTTGCACGAAGCACAATTTCACATCATTCTGGGTTCATTTGTGTGAAAACAAGGTCCAATCAGGCTGAAACGTTAAAGGAAGGTAGAATCTATTGAGTTGTAAGGGATCTGAACGTTTCAAGATGATCGCACATTCCTATAGGGGGTCAAACCATGTCCCAAAGGTCACCGGGCCTGGTGTCACTTTAAAGAAGCAGTCCAGTTACACCTTTGTGGGCTTATAACTTGGCTTCTGAATGTCCTAGAGAGGTTAGGTTTGTTTTAGTGTTCTCCAATCACAAGCCCCTACAACCACAAAAAGGAATGGAGTCATTAGCACTTATGGTTTTTAAATGGCACCTAGAATTATGTTGCACGAAGTACAATTTCACATCATTCTGGGTTCATTTGTGTGAAAACAAGGTCCAATCAGGCTGAAACGTTACAGGAAGGTAGAATCTATTGAGTTGTAAGTGATCTGAACGTTTCATGATGATAGCACTTTCCTAAGGGGGTCAAACCATGTCCCAAAGGTCACCGGATCTGGTGTCAATTTAAAGAAGTAGTCCAGTTACACATTTGTGGGCTTATAACTTGGCTTCTGAATGTCCTAGAGAGATCAGGTTTGTTTTAATGTACTCCAATCAACAGCCCCTACAACCACAAAAAGGAATGGAGTCATTAGCACTTATGGTTTTTAAATGGCACCTAGAATTATGTTGCACGAAGTACAATTTCACATCATTCTGGGTTCATTTGTGTGAAAACAAGGTCCAATCAGGCTGAAACGTTACAGGAAGGAAGAATCTATTGAGTTGTAAGTGATCTGAACGTTTCATGATGATAGCACTTTCCTAAGGGGGTCAAACCATGTCCCAAAGATCACCGCATCAGGTGTCAATTTAAAGAAGTAGTGCAGTTACACCTTTGTGGGCTTATAACTTGGCTTCTGAATGTCCTAGAGAGATCAGGTTTGTTTTAGGGTACTCCAATCAACAGCCCCTACAACTACAAAAAGGAATGGAGTCATTAGCACTTATGGTTTGTAAATGGCACCCAGAATTATGTTGCACAAAGCACAATTTCACATCTTTCTGGGTCCATTTGTGTGAAAACAAGGTCCAATCAGGCTGAAACGTTACAAGAAGGTAGAATCTATTGAGTTGTAAGTGATCTGAACGTTTCATGATGATCGCACATTCCTATAGGGGGTCAAACCATGTCCCAAAGGTCACCGGGCCTGGTGTCACTTTAAAGAAGTAGTCCAGTTACACCTTTGTGGGCTTATAACTTGGCTTCTGAATGTCCTAGAGATGTCAGGTTTGTTTTAGTGTACTCCAATCAACAGCCCCTACAACCACAAAAAGGAATGGAGTCATTAGCACTTATGGTTTTTAAATGGCGCCCAGAATTATGTTGCACGAAGCACAATTTCACATCATTCTGGGTTCATTTGTGTGAAAACAAGGTCCAATCAGGCTGAAATGTTACAGGAAGGTAGAATCTATTGAGTTGTAAGTGATCTGAACGTTTCATGATGATAGCACTTTCCTAAGGGGGTCGAACCATGTCCCAAAGGTCACCGGATCTGGTGTCAATTTAAAGAAGTAGTCCAGTTACACCTTTGTGGGCTTATAACTTGGCTTCTGAATGTCCTAGAGAGATCAGGTTTGTTTTAGTATACTCCAATCAACAGCCCCTACAACCACCAAAATTAATGGAGTCATTAGCACTTATGGTTTTTAAATGGCACCCAGAATTATGTTGCACGAAGCACAATTTCACATCATTCTGGGTTCATTTGTGTGAAAACAAGGTCCAATCAGGCTGAAACGTTAAAGGAAGGTAGAATCTATTGAGTTGTAAGGGATCTGAACGTTTCAAGATGATCGCACATTCCTATAGGGGGTCAAACCATGTCCCAAAGGTCACCGGGCCTGGTGTCACTTTAAAGAAGCAGTCCAGTTACACCTTTGTGGGCTTATAACTTGGCTTCTGAATGTCCTAGAGAGGTTAGGTTTGTTTTAGTGTTCTCCAATCACAAGCCCCTACAACCACAAAAAGGAATGGAGTCATTAGCACTTATGGTTTGTAAATGGCACCCAGAATTATGTTGCACGAAGCACAATTTAACATCATTCTGGGTTCATTTGTGTGAAAACAAGGTCCAATCAGGCTGAAACGTTACAGGAAGGTAGAATCTATTGAGTTGTAAGTGATCTGAACGTTTCATGATGGTAGCACTTTCCTAAGGGGGTCAAACCATGTCCCAAATGTCACCGGATCTGGTGTCACTCTAAAGAAGTAGTCCAGGTACATATTTGTGGGCTTATAACTTGGCTTCTGAATGTCCTAGAGAGGTCAGGTTTGTTTTAGTGTACTCCAATCAACAGCCCTTACAACCACAAAAAGGAATGGAGACATTAGCACTTATGGTTTTTAAATGGCACCCAGAATTATGTTGCACGAAGCACAATTTCACATCATTCTGGGTTCATTTGTGTGAAAACAAGGTCCAATCAGGCTGAAACGTTACAGGAAGGTAGAATCTATTGAGTTGTAAGTGATCTGAACGTTTCATGATGATAGCACTTTCCTAAGGGGGTCAAACCATGTCCCAAAGGTCACCGGATCTGGTGTCAATTTAAAGAAGTAGTCCATTTACACATTTGTGGGCTTATAACTTGGCTTCTGAATGTCCTAGAGATCAGGTTTGTTTTAATGTACTCCAATCAACAGCCCCTACAACCACAAAAAGGAATGGAGTCATTAGCACTTATGCTTTGTAAATGGCACCCAGAATTATGTTGCACGAAGAACAATTTCACATCATTCTGGGTCCATTTGTCTGAAAACAAGGTCCAATCAGGCTGAAATGTTACAGGAAGGTAGAATCTATTGAGTTGTAAGTGATCTGAACGTTTCATGATGATAGCACTTTCCTAAGGGGGTCAAACCATGTCCCAAAGGTCACCGGATCTGGTGTCAATTTAAAGAAGTAGTCCAGTTACACCTTTGTGGGCTTATAACTTGGCTTCTGAATGTCCTAGAGATATCAGGTTTGTTTTAGTATACTCCAATCAACAGCCCCTACAACCACAAAAAGGAATGGAGTCATTAGCACTTATGGTTTTTAAATGGCACCCAGAATTATGTTGCACGAAGCACAATTTCACATCATTCTGGGTTCATTTGTGTGAAAACAAGGTCTAATCAGGCTGAAATGTTACATGAAGGTAGAATCTATTGAGTTGTAAGTGATCTGAACGTTTCATGATGATAGCACTTTCCTAAGGGGGTCAAACCATGTCCCAAAGGTCACCAGATCTGGTGTCAATTTAAAGAAGTAGTACAGTTACACCTTTGTGGGCTTATAACTTGGCTTCTGAATGTCCTAGAGAGATCAGGTTTGTTTTAGTATACTCCAATCAACAACCCCTACAACCACAAAAAGGAATGGAGTCATTAGCACTTATGGTTTTTAAATGGCACCCAGAATTATGTTGCACGAAGCACAATTTCACATCATTCTGGGTTCATTTGTGTGAAAACAAGGTCCAATCAGGCTGAAACGTTACAGGAAGGTAGAATCTATTGACTTGTAAGTGATCTGAACGTTTCAAGATGATCGCACATTCCTATAGGGGGTCAAACCATGTCCCAAAGGTCACCGGGCCTGGTGTCACTTTAAAGAAGCAGTCCAGTTACACCTTTGTGGGCTTATAACTTGGCTTCTGAATGTCCTAGAGAGGTTAGGTTTGTTTTAGTGTTCTCCAATCACCAGCCCCTACAACCACAAAAAGGAATGGAGTCATTAGCACTTATGGTTTGTAAATGGCACCCAGAATTATGTTGCACGAAGAACAATTTCACATCATTCTGGGTTCATTTGTGTGAAAACAAGGTCCAATCAGGCTGAAACGTTACAGGAAGGTAGAATCTATTGAGTTGTAAGTGATCTGAACGTTTCATGATGATAGCACTTTCCTACGGGGGTCAAACCATGTCCCAAAGGTCACCGGATCTGGTGTCACTTTAAAGAAGTAGTACAGTTACACATTTGTGGGCTTATAACTTGGCTTCTGAATGTCCTAGAGAGGTCAGGTTTGTTTTAGTGTACTCCAATCAACAGCCCCTACAACCACAAAAAGGAATGGAGACATTAGCACTTATGGTTTTTAAATGGCACCCAGAATTATGTTGCACGAAGCACAATTTCGCATCATTCTGGGTTCATTTGTGTGTAAACAAGGTCCAATCAGGCTGAAACGTTACAGGAAGGTAGAATCTATTGAGTTGTAAGTGATCTGAACGTTTCATGATGATAGCACTTTCCTAAGGGGGTCAAACCATGTCCCAAAGGTCACCGGATCAGGTGTCAATTTAAAGAAGTAGTCCAGTTACACATTTGTGGGCTTATAACTTGGCTTCTGAATGTCCTAGAGAGATCAGGTTTCTTTTAGTGTTCTCCAATCACCAGCCCCTACAACCACAAAAAGGAATGGAGTCATTAGCACTTATGGTTTGTAAATGGCACCCAGAATTATGTTGCACGAAGCACAATTTCACATCATTCTGGGTTCATTTGTGTGAAAACAAGGTCCAATCAGGCTGAAACGTTACAGGAAGGTAGAATCTATTGAGTTGTAAGTGATCTGAACGTTTCATGATGATAGCACTTTCCTAAGGGGGTCAAACCATGTCCCAAAGGTCACCGGATCTGGTGTCACTTTAAAGAAGTAGTCCAGTTACACATTTGTGGGCTTATAACTTGGCTTCTGAATGTCCTAGAGAGATCAGGTTTGTTTTAGTGTACTCCAATCAACAGCCTCTACAACCACAAAAAAGGAATGGAGTCATTAGCACTTATGGTTTGTAAATATCACCCAGAAATATGTTGCACGAAGCACAATTTCACATCATTCTGGGTCCATTTGTGTGAAAACAAGGTCCAATCAGGCTGAAACGCTACAAGAAGGTAGAATCTATTGAGTTGTAAGTGATCTGAACGTTTCAAGATGATCGCACATTCCTATAGGGGGTAAAACCATGTTCCAAAGGTCACCGGGCCTGGTGTCACTTTAAAGATGTAGTCCAGTTACATCTTTGTGGGCTTATAACTTGGCTTCTGAATGTCCTAGAGAGGTTAGGTTTGTGTTAGTGTACTCCAATCAAAAGCCCCTACAACCACAAAAAGGAATGGAGTCATTAGCACTTATGGTTTTTAAATGGCACCCAGAATTATGTTGCACGAAGCACAATTTCACATCATTCTGGGTTCATTTGTGTGAAAACAAGGTCCAATCAGGCTGAAATGTTACAGGAAGGTAGAATCTATTGAGTTGTAAGTGATCTGAACGTTTCATGATGATAGCACTTTCCTAAGGGGGTCAAACCATGTCCCAAATGTCACCGGATCTGGTGTCAATTTAAAGAAGTAGTCCAGTTACACATTTGTGGGCTTATAACTTGGCTTCTGAATGTCCTAGAGAGATCAGGTTTGTTTTAGGGTACTCCAATCAACAGCCCCTACAACTACAAAAAGGAATGGAGTCATTAGCACTTATGGTTTGTAAATGGCACCCAGAATTATGTTGCACAAAGCACAATTTCACATCATTCTGGGTCCATTTGTGTGAAAACAAGGTCCAATCAGGCTGAAACGTTACAAGAAGGTAGAATCTATTGAGTTGTAAGTGATCTGAACGTTTCATGATGATCGCACATTCCTATAGGGGGTCAAACCATGTCCCAAAGGTCACCGGGCCTGGTGTCACTTTAAAGAAGTAGTCCAGTTACACCTTTGTGGGCTTATAACTTGGCTTCTGAATGTCCTAGAGATGTCAGGTTTGTTTTAGTGTACTCCAATCAACAGCCCCTACAACCACAAAAAGGAATGGAGTCATTAGCACTTATGGTTTTTAAATGGCGCCCAGAATTATGTTGCACGAAGCACAATTTCACATCATTCTGGGTTCATTTGTGTGAAAACAAGGTCCAATCAGGCTGAAATGTTACAGGAAGGTAGAATCTATTGAGTTGTAAGTGATCTGAACGTTTCATGATGATAGCACTTTCCTAAGGGGGTCGAACCATGTCCCAAAGGTCACCGGATCTGGTGTCAATTTAAAGAAGTAGTCCAGTTACACCTTTGTGGGCTTATAACTTGGCTTCTGAATGTCCTAGAGAGATCAGGTTTGTTTTAGTATACTCCAATCAACAGCCCCTACAACCACCAAAATTAATGGAGTCATTAGCACTTATGGTTTTTAAATGGCACCCAGAATTATGTTGCACGAAGCACAATTTCACATCATTCTGGGTTCATTTGTGTGAAAACAAGGTCCAATCAGGCTGAAACATTAAAGGAAGGTAGAATCTATTGAGTTGTAAGGGATCTGAACGTTTCAAGATGATCGCACATTCCTATAGGGGGTCAAACCATGTCCCAAAGGTCACCGGGCCTGGTGTCATTTTAAAGAAGCAGTCCAGTTACACCTTTGTGGGCTTATAACTTGGCTTCTGAATGTCCTAGAGAGGTTAGGTTTGTTTTAGTGTTCTCCAATCACAAGCCCCTACAACCACAAAAAGGAATGGAGTCATTAGCACTTATGGTTTGTAAATGGCACCCAGAATTATGTTGCACGAAGCACAATTTCACATCATTCTGGGTTCATTTGTGTGAAAACAAGGTCCAATCAGGCTGAAACGTTACAGGAAGGTAGAATCTATTGAGTTGTAAGTGATCTGAACGTTTCATGATGGTAGCACTTTCCTAAGGGGGTCAAACCATGTCCCAAAGGTCACCGGATCTGGTGTCACTCTAAAGAAGTAGTCCAGGTACATATTTGTGGGCTTATAACTTGGCTTCTGAATGTCCTAGAGAGGTCAGGTTTGTTTTAGTGTACTCCAATCAACAGCCCTTACAACCACAAAAAGGAATGGAGACATTAGCACTTATGGTTTTTAAATGGCACCCAGAATTATGTTGCACGAAGCACAATTTCACATCATTCTGGGTTCATTTGTGTGAAAACAAGGTCCAATAAGGCTGAAACGTTACAGGAAGGTAGAATCTATTGAGTTGTAAGTGATCTGAACGTTTCATGATGATAGCACTTTCCTAAGGGGGTCAAACCATGTCCCAAAGGTCACCGGATCTGGTGTCAATTTAAAGAAGTAGTCCATTTACACATTTGTGGGCTTATAACTTGGCTTCTGAATGTCCTAGAGATCAGGTTTGTTTTAATGTACTCCAATCAACAGCCCCTACAACCACAAAAAGGAATGGAGTCATTAGCACTTATGCTTTGTAAATGGCACCCAGAATTATGTTGCACGAAGAACAATTTCACATCATTCTGGGTCCATTTGTCTGAAAACAAGGTCCAATCAGGCTGAAATGTTACAGGAAGGTAGAATCTATTGAGTTGTAAGTGATCTGAACGTTTCATGATGATAGCAATTTCCTAAGGGGGTCAAACCATGTCCCAAAGGTCACCGGATCTGGTGTCAATTTAAAGAAGTAGTCCAGTTACACCTTTGTGGGCTTATAACTTGGCTTCTGAATGTCCTAGAGATATCAGGTTTGTTTTAGTATACTCCAATCAACAGCCCCTACAACCACAAAAAGGAATGGAGTCATTAGCACTTATGGTTTTTAAATGGCACCCAGAATTATGTTGCACGAAGCACAATTTCACATCATTCTGGGTTCATTTGTGTGAAAACAAGGTCTAATCAGGCTGAAATGTTACATGAAGGTAGAATCTATTGAGTTGTAAGTGATCTGAACGTTTCATGATGATAGCACTTTCCTAAGGGGGTCAAACCATGTCCCAAAGGTCACCAGATCTGGTGTCAATTTAAAGAAGTAGTACAGTTACACCTTTCTGGGCTTATAACTTGGCTTCTGAATGTCCTAGAGAGATCAGGTTTGTTTTAGTATACTCCAATCAACAACCCCTACAACCACAAAAAGGAATGGAGTCATTAGCACTTATCGTTTTTAAATGGCACCCAGAATTATGTTGCACGAAGCACAATTTCACATCATTCTGGGTTCATTTGTGTGAAAACAAGGTCCAATCAGGCTGAAACGTTAAAGGAAGGTAGAATCTATTGAGTTGTAAGGGATCTGAACGTTTCAAGATGATCGCACATTCCTATAGGGGGTCAAACCATGTCCCAAAGGTCACCGGGCCTGGTGTCACTTTAAAGAAGCAGTCCAGTTACACCTTTGTGGGCTTATAACTTGGCTTCTGAATGTCCTAGAGAGGTTAGGTTTGTTTTAGTGTTCTCCAATCACAAGCCCCTACAACCACAAAAAGGAATGGAGTCGTTAGCACTTATGGTTTGTAAATGGCACCCAGAATTATGTTGCACGAAGCACAATTTCACATCATTCTGGGTTCATTTGTGTGAAAACAAGGTCCAATCAGGCTGAAACGTTAGAGGAAGGTAGAATCTATTGAGTTGTAAGTGATCTGAACGTTTCATGATGGTAGCACTTTCCTAAGGGGGTCAAACCATGTCCCAAAGGTCACCGGATCTGGTGTAAATTTAAAGAAGTAGTCCAGTTACACCTTTGTGGGCTTATAACTTGGCTTCTGAATGTCCTAGAGATATCAGGTTTGTTTTAGTATAATCCAATCAACAGCCCCTACAACCACAAAAAGGAATGGAGTCATTAGCACTTATGGTTTTTAAATGGCACCCAGAATTATGTTGCACGAAGCACAATTTCACATCATTCTGGGTTCATTTGTGTGAAAATAAGGTCCAATCAGGCTGAAACGTTACAGGAAGGTAGAATCTATTGAGTTGTAAGTGATCTGAACGTTTCATGATGATAGCACTTTCCTAAGGGGGTCAAACCATGTCCCAAAGGTCACCAGATCTGGTGTCAATTTAAAGAAGTAGTACAGTTACACCTTTGTGGGCTTATAACTTGGCTTCTGAATGTCCTAGAGAGATCAGGTTTGTTTTAGTATACTCCAATCAACAACCCCTACAACCACAAAAAGGAATGGAGTCATTAGCACTTATGGTTTTTAAATGGCACCCAGAATTATGTTGCACGAAGCACAATTTCACATCATTCTGGGTTCATTTGTGTGAAAACAAGGTCCAATCAGGCTGAAACGTTACATGACGGTAGAATCTATTGACTTGTAAGTGATCTGAACGTTTCAAGATGATCGCACATTCCTATAGAGGGTCAAACCATGTCCCAAAGGTCACCGGGCCTGGTGTCACTTTAAAGAAGCAGTCCAGTTACACCTTTGTGGGCTTATAACTTGGCTTCTGAATGTCCTAGAGAGGTTAGGTTTGTTTTAGTGTTCTCCAATCACCAGCCCCTACAACCACAAAAAGGAATGGAGTCATTAGCACTTATGGTTTGTAAATGGCACCCAGAATTATGTTACACGAAGAACAATTTCACATCATTCTGGGTTCATTTGTGTGAAAACAAGGTCCAATCAGGCTGAAACGTTACAGGAAGGTAGAATGTATTGAGTTGTAAGTGATCTGAACGTTTCATGATGATAGCACTTTCCTACGGGGGTCAAACCATGTCCCAAAGGTCACCGGATCTGGTGTCACTTTAAAGAAGTAGTCCAGTTACACATTTGTGGGCTTATAACTTGGCTTCTGAATGTCCTAGAGAGGTCAGGTTTGTTTTAGTGTACTCCAATCAACAGCCCCTACAACCACAAAAAGGAATGGAGACATTAGCACTTATGGTTTTTAAATGGCACCCAGAATTATGTTGCACGAAGCACAATTTCACATCATTCTGGGTTCATTTGTGTGTAAACAAGGTCCAATCAGGCTGAAACGTTACAGGAAGGTAGAATCTATAGAGTTGTAAGTGATCTGAACGTTTCATGATGATAGCACTTTCCTAAGGGGGTCAAACCATGTCCCAAAGGTCACCGGATCAGGTGTCAATTTAAAGAAGTAGTCCAGTTACACATTTGTGGGCTTATAACTTGGCTTCTGAATGTCCTAGAGAGATCAGGTTTGTTTTAGTGTTCTCCAATCACCAGCCCCTACAACCACAAAAAGGAATGGAGTCATTAGCACTTATGGTTTGTAAATGGCACCCAGAATTATGTTGCACGAAGCACAATTTCACATCATTCTGGGTTCATTTGTGTGAAAACAAGGTCCAATCAGGCTGAAACGTTACAGGAAAGTAGAATCTATTGAGTTGTAAGTGATCTGAACGTTTCATGATGATAGCACTTTCCTAAGGGGGTCAAACCATGTCCCAAAGGTCACCGGATCTGGTGTCACTTTAAAGAAGTAGTCCAGTTACACATTTGTGGGCTTATAACTTGGCTTCTGAATGTCCTAGAGAGATCAGGTTTGTTTTAGTGTACTCCAATCAACAGCCTCTACAACCACAAAAAAGGAATGGAGTCATTAGCACTTATGGTTTGTAAATATCACCCAGAAATATGTTGCACGAAGCACAATTTCACATCATTCTGGGTCCATTTGTGTGAAAACAAGGTCCAATCAGGCTGAAACGCTACAAGAAGGTAGAATCTATTGAGTTGTAAGTGATCTGAACGTTTCAAGATGATCGCACATTCCTATAGGGGGTAAAACCATGTTCCAAAGGTCACCGGGCCTGGTGTCACTTTAAAGATGTAGTCCAGTTACATCTTTGTGGGCTTATAACTTGGCTTCTGAATGTCCTAGAGAGGTTAGGTTTGTGTTAGTGTACTCCAATCAAAAGCCCCTACAACCACAAAAAGGAATGGAGTCATTAGCACTTATGGTTTTTAAATGGCACCCAGAATTATGTTGCACGAAGCACAATTTCACATCATTCTGGGTTCATTTGTGTGAAAACAAGGTCCAATCAGGCTGAAATGTTACAGGAAGGTAGAATCTATTGAGTTGTAAGTGATTTGAACGTTTCATGATAGCACTTTCCTAAGAGGGTCAAACCATGTCCCAAATGTCACCGGATCTGGTGTCAATTTAAAGAAGTAGTCCAGTTACACATTTGTGGGCTTATAACTTGGCTTCTGAATGTCCTAGAGAGATCAGGTTTGTTTTAGGGTACTCCAATCAACAGCCCCTACAACCACAAAAAGGAATGGAGTCATTAGCAGTTATGGTTTTTAAATGGCACCCAGAATTATGTTGCACGAAGCACAATTTCACATCATTCTGGGTTCATTTGTGTGAAAACAAGGTCCAATCAGACTGAAACGTTACAGGAAGGTAGAATCTACTGAGTTGTAAGTGATCTGAACGTTTCATGATGATAGCACTTTCCTAAGGGGGTCAAACCATGTCCCAAAGGTCACCGGGCCTGGTGTCACTTTAAAGATGTAGTCCAGTTACACCTTTGTGGGCTTATTACTTGGCTTCTGAATGTCCTAGAGAGGTCAGGTTTGTTTTAGTGTACTCTAATCAACAGCCCCTACAACCACAAAAAGGAATGGAGTCATTAGCACTTATGGTTTGTAAATGGCACCCAGAATTATGTTGCACGAAGCACAATTTCACATCATTCTGGGTCCATTTGTGTGAAAACAAGGTCCATTCAGGCTGAAACGCTACAAGAAGGTAGAATCTATTGAGTTGTAAGTGATTTGAACGTTTCAAGATGATCGCACATTCCTATAGGGGGTAAAACCATGTCCCAAAGGTCACCGGGCCTGGTGTCACTTTAAAGATGTAGGCCAGTTACACCTTTGTGGGCTTATAACTTGGCTTCTGAATGTCCTAGAGAGGTTAGGTTTGTTTTAGTGTACTCCAATCAAAAGCCCCTACAACCACAAAAAGGAATGGAGTCATTAGCACTTATGGTTTGTAAATGGCACCCAGAATTATGTTGCACAAAGCACAATTTCACATCATTCTGGGTTCATTTGTGTGAAAACAAGGTCCAATCAGGTTGAAGCATTACAGGAAGGTAGAATCTATTGAGTTGTAAGTGATCTGAACGTTTAATGATGATAGCACTTTCCTAAGGGGGTCAAACCATGTCCCAAAGGTCACCGGATCTGGTGTCACTTTAAAGAAGTAGTCCAGTTACACATTTGTGGGCTTATAACTTGGCTTCTGAATGTCCTAGAGGGATCAGGTTTGTTTTAGTGTACTCCAATCAACAGCCCCTACAACCACAAAAAGGAATGGAGTCATTAGCACTTATGGTTTTTAAATGGCACCCAGAACTATGTTGCACGAAGCACAATTTCACATCATTCTGGGTTCATTTGTGTGAAAACAAGGTCCAATCAGGCTGAAATGTTACAGGAAGGTAGAATCTATTGAGTTGTAAGTAGGGATGAGTACCGAATTCGGTACTTTTTAAGGTACCGACCGAATTCCATAGTACCGACCGAACACCGATTCACGTCATTTCAAACGGTGCCTCGTTTCGGTACTGCCAAGACAGTTGCGCATGCGCAAGAGCGTTATGTCGCCGGTCCCTGCGAGCCCGTTGTAAACAGAGCAAGCATGGTAGAAAGAACGCACGCTAAAGCTTGGGTCCACTTCACTAAATGTGATGGGTAACTGGGTGGTGAAACTAGAGACAGACAACGATCTAAGTGAGACATCCTCATCTTAATCTGCTCCAGTAGGTAAATAAAATGTTTAAGATGACGTTACCTTGATTTGTTAGCTTCTGTTTCGCTAATGGTGCGTTCGCTTTCTCCTCGGAACTCCGAATTTCCGACTAGAAGAACATGAACGCGCTCTAAAGTTTGGCTTTACTTTACTAAATGCGACGGGTGAATGGGTGAAGGTAAAACCAGCGACAACGATCTAAGTTTGAGGCATCATCGTTTTAATCTGCTCCAGCAGCTAAATAAACTGTTAAAGATAACGTTAGCTTGATATGTTAGCTTCCATTGCCACCGTTGTTACCAGCTAATGGTGCGTTCGTTTTCTCCTCGGAAATTCTATCTTCCCAGTAGGAAAAATCAAATGAAAAAGGACGGCAAAAGGAATGAAGATACACAGTAAATTTAGTTCACAGTAAAGATGTTTGCTTCAGTTTAATTATCAGCTTATAAAACTACAAGGACGATGTTAAAATACAAACTTGTATGTTATTTATCGTGATATTTATCAAATATGGTTATATATTGAGAAAAATATATATTTAATTAAAAAAGAGAATTAAAATAATAAACACTCAAAAGTATCGAAAATTGGTTACCGTTAAGTACCGGTATCGACTCGTAGGTATCGGGAATTAGTACCGGATCGATTCAAATGTCAAAGGTACCCATCCCTAGTTGTAAGTGATCTGAACGTTTCATGATGATAGCACTTTCCTAAGGGGGTCAAACCATGTCCCAAATGTCACCGGATCTGGTGTCAATTTAAAGAAGTAGTCCAGTTACACATTTGTGGGCTTATAACTTGGCTTCTGAATGTCCGAGAGAGATCAGGTTTGTTTTAGGGTACTCCAATCAACAGCCCCTACAACCACAAAAAGGAATGGAGTCATTAGCAGTTATGGTTTTTAAATGGCACCCAGAATTATGTTGCACGAAGCACAATTTCACATCATTCTGGGTTCATTTGTGTGAAAACAAGGTCCAATCAGGCTGAAACGTTACAGGAAGGTAGAATCTACTGAGTTGTAAGTGATCTGAACGTTTCATGATGATAGCACTTTCCTAAGGGGGTCAAACCATGTCCCAAAGGTCACCGGGCCTGGTGTCACTTTAAAGATGTAGTCCAGTTACACCTTTGTGGGCTTATAACTTGGCTTCTGAATGTCCTAGAGAGGTCAGGTTTGTTTTAGTGTACTCCAATCAACAGCCCCTACAACCACAAAAAGGAATGGAGTCATTAGCACTTATGGTTTGTAAATGGCACCCAGAATTATGTTGCACGAAGCACAATTTCACATCATTCTGGGTCCATTTGTGTGAAAACAAGGTCCATTCAGGCTGAAACGCTACAAGAAGGTAGAATCTATTGAGTTGTAAGTGATCTGAACGTTTCAAGATGATCGCACATTCCTATAGGGGGTAAAACCATGTCCCAAAGGTCACCGGGCCTGGTGTCACTTTAAAGATGTAGGCCAGTTACACCTTGGTGGGCTTATAACTTGGCTTCTGAATGTCCTAGAGAGGTTAGGTTTGTTTTAGTGTACTCCAATCAAAAGCCCCTACAACCACAAAAAGGAATGGAGTCATTAGCACTTATGGTTTGTAAATGGCACCCAGAATTATGTTGCACAAAGCACAATTTGACATCATTCTGGGTTCATTTGTGTGAAAACAAGGTCCAATCAGGTTGAAGCGTTACAGGAAGGTAGAATGTATTGAGTTGTAAGTGATCTGAACGTTTCATGATGATAGCACTTTCCTAAGGGGGTCAAACCATGTCCCAAAGGTCACCGGATCTGGTGTCACTTTAAAGAAGTAGTACAGTTACACATTTGTGGGCTTATAACTTGGCTTCTGAATGTCCTAGAAAGGTCAGGTTTGTTTTAGTGTACTCCAATCAACAGCCCCTACAACCACAAAAAGGAATGGAGTCATTAGCACTTATGGTTTTTAAATGGCACCCAGAATTATGTTGCACGAAGCACAATTTCACATCATTCTGGGTTCATTTGTGTGAAAACAAGGTCCAATCAGGCTGAAACGTTACAGGAAGGTAGAATCTACTGAGTTGTAAGTGATATGAACGTTGCATGATGATAGCACTTTCCTGAGGGGGTCAAACCATGTCCCAAAGGTCACCGGGCCTGGTGTCACTTTAAAGATGTAGTCCAGTTACACCTTTGTGGGCTTATAACTTGGCTTCTGAATGTCCTAGAGAGGTCAGGTTTGTTTTAGTTTACTCCAATCAACAGCCCCTACAACCACAAAAAGGAATGGAGAAATTAGCACTTATGGTTTTTAAATGGCACCCAGAATTATGTTGCACGAAGCACAATTTCACATCATTCTGGGTTCATTTGTGTGAAAACAAGGTCCAATCAGGCTGAAACGTTACAGGAGGGTAGAATCTATTGAGTTGTAAGTGATCTGAACGTTTCATGATGATAGCACTTTCCTAAGGGGGTCAAACCATGTCCCAAATGTCACCGGATCTGGTGTCAATTTAAAGAAGTAGTCCAGTTACACATTTGTGGGCTTATAACTTGGCTTCTGAATGTCCTAGAGGGATCAGGTTTGTTTTAGGGTACTCCAATCAACAGCCCCTACAACCACACAAAGGAATGGAGTCATTAGCTCTTATGGTTTTTAAATGGCACCTAGAATTATGTTGCACAAAGTACAATTTCACATCATTCTGGGTTCATTTGTGTGAAAACAAGGTCCAATCAGGCTGAAACGTTACAGGAAGGTAGAATCAATTGAGTTGTAAGTGATCTGAACGTTTCATGATGATAGCACTTTCCTAAGGGGATCAAACCATGTCCCAAAGGTCACCGGATCTGGTGTCAATTTAAAGAAGTAGTCCAGTTACACATTTGTGGGCTTATAACTTGGCTTCTGAATGTCCTAGAGAGATCAGGTTTGTTTTAATGTACTCCAATCAACAGCCCCTACAACCACAAAAAGGAATGGAGTCATTAGCACTTATGGTTTGTAAATGGCACCCAGAATTATGTTGCACGAAGCACAATTTCACATCATTCTGGGTCCATTTGTGTGAAAACAAGGTCCAATCAGGCTGAAACGCTACAAGAAGGTAGAATCTATTGAGTTGTAAGTGATCTGAACGTTTCAAGATGATAGCACATTCCTATAGGGGGTAAAACCATGTCCCAAAGGTCACCGGGCCGGGTGTCACTTTAAAGAAGTAGTCCAGTTACACCTTTGTGGGCTTATAACTTGGCTTCTGAATGTCCTAGAGAGGTCAGGTTTGTTTTAGTGTACTCCAATAAACAGCCCCTACAACCACAAAAAGGAATGGAGTCATTAGCACTTATGGTTTGTAAATGGCACCCAGAATTATGTTGCACGAAGCACAATTTCACATCATTCTGGGTCCATTTTTGTGAAAACAATGTCCAATCAGGCTGAAACGTTACAAGAAGGTAGAATCTATTGAGTTGTAAGTGATCTGAACGTTTCATGATGATCGCACATTCCTATAGGGGGTCAAACCATGTCCCAAAGGTCACCGGGCCTGGTGTCACTTTAAAGACGTAGTCCAGTTACACATTTGTGGGCTTATAACTTGGCTTCTGAATGTCCTAGAGAGGTCAGGTTTGTTTTAGTGTATTCCAATCAACAGCCCCTACAACCACAAAAAGGAATGGAGTCATTAGCACTTATGGTTTGTAAATAGCACCAAGAATTATGTTGCACGAAGCACAATTTCACATCATTCTGGGTTCATTTGTCTGAAAACAAGGTCCAATCAGGCTGAAACGTTACAGGAAGGTAGAATCTATTGAGTTGTAAGTGATATGAACGTTTCATGATGATAGCACTTTCCAAAGGGGGTCAAACCATGTCCCAAAGGTCACCGGATCTGGTGTCACTTTAAAGAAGTAGTCCAGTTACACATTTGTGGGCTTATAACTTGGCTTCTGAATGTCCTAGAGAGGTCAGGTTTGTTTTAGTGTACTCCAATCAACAGCCCCTACAACCACAAAAAGGAATGGAGTCATTAGCACTTATGGTTTTTAAATGGCACCCAGAATTATGTTGCACGAAGCACAATTTCACATCATTCTGGGTTCATTTGTGTGAAAACAAGGTCCAATCAGGCTGAAACGTTACAGGAAGGTAGAATCTACTGAGTTGTAAGTGATATGAACATTGCATGATGATAGCACTTTCCTGAGGGGGTCAAACCATGTCCCAAAGGTCACCGGGCCTGGTGTCACTTTAAAGATGTAGTCCAGTTACACCTTTGTGGGCTTATAACTTGGCTTCTGAATGTCCTAGAGAGGTTAGGTTTGTTTTAGTGTACTCCAGTCAAAAGCCCCTACAACCACAAAAAGGAATGGAGTCATTAGCACTTATGGTTTGTAAATGGCACCCAGAATTATGTTGCACAAAGCACAATTTCACATCATTCTGGGTTCATTTGTGTGAAAACAAGGTCCAATCAGGCTGAAACGTTACAGGAAGGTAGAATCTATGGAGTTGTAAGTGATCTGAACGTTTCATGATGATAGCACTTTCCAAAGGGGGTCAAACCATGTCCCAAAGGTCACCGGATCTGGTGTCACTTTAAAGAAGTAGTCCAGTTACACATTTGTGGGCTTATAACTTGGTTTCTGAATGTCCTAGAGAGGTCAGGTTTGTTTTAGTGTACTCCAATCAACAGCCCCTACAACCACAAAAAGGAATGGAGACATTAGCACTTATGGTTTTTAAATGGCACCCAGAATTATGTTGCAAGAAGCACAATTTCACATCATTCTGGGCTCATTTGTGTGAAAACAAGGTCCAATCAGGCTGAAACGTTACAGGAAGGTAGAATCTATTGAGTTGTAAGTGACCTGAACGTTTCATGATGATAGCACTTTCCTAAGGGGGTCAAACCATGTCCCAAATGTCACCGGATCTGGTGTCAATTTAAAGAAGTAGTCCAGTTACACATTTGTGGGCTTATAACTTGGCTTCTGAATGTCCTAGAGAGATCACGTTTGTTTTAGGGTACTCCAATCAACAGCCCCTACAACCACAAAAAGGAATGGAGTCATTAGCACTCATGGTTTTTAAATGGCACCTAGAATTATGTTGCACAAAGTACAATTTCACATCATTCTGGGTTCATTTGTGTGAAAACAAGGTCCAATCAGGCTGAAACGTTACAGGAAGGTAGAATCTATTGAGTTGTAAGTGATCTGAACGTTTCATGATGATAGCACTTTCCTAATGGGGTCAAACCATGTCCCAAAGGTCACCGGATCTGGTGTCAATTTAAAGAAGTAGTCCAGTTACACATTTGTGGGCTTATAACTTGGCTTCTGAATGGCCTAGAGAGGTCAGGTTTGTTTTAGTGTATTCCAATCAACAGCCCCTACAACCACAAAAAGGAATGGAGTCATTAGCACTTATGGTTTGTAAATGGCACCCAGAATTATGTTGCACGAAGCACAATTTCACATCATTCTGGGTCCATTTGTGTGAAAACAAGGTCCAATCAGGCTGAAACGCTACAAGAAGGTAGAATCTATTGAGTTGTAAGTGATCTGAACGTTTCAAGATGATAGCACATTCCTATAGGGGGTAAAACCATGTCCCAAAGGTCACCGGGCCTGGTGTCACTTTAAAGAAGTAGTCCAGTTACACCTTTGTGGGCTTATAACTTGGCTTCTGAATGTCCTAGAGAGGTCAGGTTTGTTTTAGTGTACTCCAATAAACAGCCCCTACAACCACAAAAAGAATGGAGTCATTAGCACTTATGGTTTGTAAATGGCACCCAGAATTATGTTGCACGAAGCACAATTTCACATCATTCTGGGTCCATTTTTGTGAAAACAATGTCCAATCAGGCTGAAACGTTACAAGAAGGTAGAATCTATTGAGTTGTAAGTGATCTGAACGTTTCATGATGATCGCACATTCCTATAGGGGGTCAAACCATGTCCCAAAGGTCACCGGGCCTGGTGTCACTTTAAAGACGTAGTCCAGTTACACATTTGTGGGCTTATAACTTGGCTTCTGAATGTCCTAGAGAGGTCAGGTTTGTTTTAGTGTATTCCAATCAACAGCCCCTACAACCACAAAAAGGAATGGAGTCATTAGCACTTATGGTTTGTAAATGGCACCCAGAATTATGTTGCACGAAGCACAATTTCACATCATTCTGGGTTCATTTGTCTGAAAACAAGGTCCAATCAGGCTGAAACGTTACAGGAAGGTAGAATCTATTGAGTTGTAAGTGATATGAACGTTTCATGATGATAGCACTTTCCAAAGGGGGTCAAACCATGTCCCAAAGGTCACCGGATCTGGTGTCACTTTAAAGAAGTAGTCCAGTTACACATTTGTGGGCTTTTAACTTGGCTTCTGAATGTCCTAGAGAGGTCAGGTTTGTTTTAGTGTACTCCAATCAACAGCCCCTACAACCACAAAAAGGAATGGAGTCATTAGCACTTATGGTTTTTAAATGGCACCCAGAATTATGTTGCACGAAGCACAATTTCACATCATTCTGGGTTCATTTGTGTGAAAACAAGGTCCAATCAGGCTGAAACGTTACAGGAAGGTAGAATCTACTGAGTTGTAAGTGATATGAACATTGCATGATGATAGCACTTTCCTGAGGGGGTCAAACCATGTCCCAAAGGTCACCGGGCCTGGTGTCACTTTAAAGATGTAGTCCAGTTACACCTTTGTGGGCTTATAACTTGGCTTCTGAATGTCCTAGAGAGGTTAGGTTTGTTTTAGTGTACTCCAATCAAAAGCCCCCACAACCACAAAAAGGAATGGAGTCATTAGCACTTATGGTTTGTAAATGGCACCCAGAATTATGTTGCACAAAGCACAATTTCACATCATTCTGGGTTCATTTGTGTGAAAACAAGGTCCAATCAGGCTGAAACGTTACAGGAAGGTAGAATCTATGGAGTTGTAAGTGATCTGAACGTTTCATGATGATAGCACTTTCCAAAGGGGGTCAAACCATGTCCCAAAGGTCACCGGATCTGGTGTCACTTTAAAGAAGTAGTCCAGTTACACATTTGTGGGCTTATAACTTGGTTTCTGAATGTCCTAGAGAGGTCAGGTTTGTTTTAGTGTACTCCAATCAACAGCCCCTACAACCACAAAAAGGAATGGAGACATTAGCACTTATGGTTTTTAAATGGCACCCAGAATTATGTTGCAAGAAGCACAATTTCACATCATTCTGGGATCATTTGTGTGAAAACAAGGTCCAATCAGGCTGAAACGTTACAGGAAGGTAGAATCTATTGAGTTGTAAGTGACCTGAACGTTTCAAGATGATAGCACTTTCCTAAGGGGGTCAAACCATGTCCCAAATGTCACCGGATCTGGTGTCAATTTAAAGAAGAAGTCCAGTTACACATTTGTGGGCTTATAACTTGGCTTCTGAATGTCCTAGAGAGATCAGGTTTGTTTTAGGGTACTCCAATCAACAGCCCCTACAACCACAAAAAGGAATGGAGTCATTAGCACTTATGGTTTTTAAATGGCACCTAGAATTATGTTGCACAAAGTACAATTTCACATCATTCTGGGTTCATTTGTGTGAAAACAAGGTCCAATCAGGCTGAAACGTTACAGGAAGGTAGAATCTATTGAGTTGTAAGTGATCTGAACGTTTCATGATGATAGCACTTTCCTAAGGGGGTCAAACCATGTCCCAAAGGTCACCGGATCTGGTGTCAATTTAAAGAAGTAGTCCAGTTACACATTTGTGGGCTTATAACTTGGCTTCTGAATGTCCTAGAGAGATCAGGTTTGTTTTAATGTACTCCGATCAACAGCCCCTACAACCACAAAAAGGAATGGAGTCATTAGCACTTATGGTTTTAAAATGGCACCTAGAATTATGTTGCACGAAGTACAATTTCACATCATTCTGGGTTCATTTGTGTGAAAACAAGGTCCAATCAGGCTGAAACGTTACAGGAAGGAAGAATCTATTGAGTTGTAAGTGATCTGAACGTTTCATGATGATAGCACTTTCCTAAGGGGGTCAAACCATGTCCCAAAGGTCACCGGATCTGGTGTCAATTTAAAGAAGTAGTCCAGTTACACATTTGTGGGCTTATAACTTGGCTTCTGAATGTCCTAGAGAGATCAGGTTTGTTTTAATGTACTCCAATCAACAGCCCCTACAACCACAAAAAGGAATGGAGTCATTAGCACTTTCCGGTTTCCGGTTCCGGTTGAGTGAACGCTGGCGCGTCTCGCTGCCGCTGCTCGCTGGCAAACAAACTTTTTGTATTTTTTTTTCTTCTTTTTCACCCTGGTCACATCCCTGTGTCGGTGAAAACTCATTTTCACCTACCTGCTCAGCTTGCGTTCTGGTTGCACATCACCACCTCCCTGCTCCACTCCATAATGTGGTCCAGCAGGATTTCTGTGTGCCTCGCACTGGCCTGGATCATCCTGTCGCTCATTCTTCTGTCCGTGGATGGCCTTCTCCAGTACTCGGCGGCGGAGCTCTTCAACCTCCGCTTTCGCTACTCCGGATCTCCACCACCAGCTCTGTGCCTCTTCCCCGACATCACCTTCCAGCCTCGCCGTCGGTATATCCATCGGGGGTCCCGGCGGAACCTCCATCTCGACGGCTCCAAAGGAATACCCTCCTTCTGGTCCACGACTAGCCGGCAGCTACCCAGGAATACCTGCCGAGCTGCCGACTCCAGCGTGTTAGCCCGGCTGGCTAGTCGGACTAATGCTCCTGTCGCCAGGGACTTCCGCACTGCTAATTTTGGTCTTCTCAACATTCGCTCCCTCTCTGGTAAAGGACATCTCCTCCAAGATACCATCAGTGACCATAAGCTAGACTTTCTTTGTCTGAACGAAACATGGCAACAACCCAGCGATTTCTCACAACTCAATGACTGTACTCCTCCCGGATTTGTTTACCTCTCCAAACCACGTGGGTCGGGCCGCGGCGGTGGTCTCGCGATACTGTATCGCGAGACTTGGAAGGTCCTTCCCGTAAACCTTCCTCCTCTCACCACTCTGGAATGCCTCGCCTGTCAACTCTCCGGCCCGACCCCCACAATAATTGTCACTGTTTATCGTCCCCCCAAGTTCAGCCCTGAGTTTTTAAATGAACTCTCTGCTCTTTTATCCCATCTGTCCGCCCTTTCCCCAAATGTAATTTTACTTGGTGATTTTAATATTCATATGGACAATATGGCCCTCCCCCTCAGCAAAGACTTCTCCTCATCTTTGGACAGCCTCAGTTTTCATCAATATGCCAATTTTCCCACTCACATTAAAGGTCACACCCTGGATTTAATCTGCTGCTCCGGCCTGACCCCCTCCAACTGTACAGCTGACCCGCTCCCTTTCACGGACCACTTCCTCATCTCCTTTTCTGTTCCCCTCCGTCTCTCCATCATCAAGTCACCACGTATCATTTCTTTTCGTAATATTAAGGACATTGATCTAGCCTCCCTGTCCTCCAGTTTTGCCACCTTGACCCCTAATTTGTCCTCTACTCCCGATGATCTTGTCATTCAGTACAATAACGGTCTGGTTTCTATCCTTAATTCATTTGCTCCCATCAAATCCCGCTCTGTATATTTTACTCGGTCTGCTCCATGGTTCACCCCTGCCCTTCGCTCCTTGAAAGCTACCAACCGGAGGCTTGAAAGACTCTACAAGAAAACCGGTCTCACCATCCATAAAGACTTATATTCTGCTCAGATTTCTCTCTACAAGGACTCCATCTCCCATGCCAAATCTCAGTATTACTCCGGTCTCATCTCGTCCAACTCCAGCAACACTAAAACATTATTTTCCATCATGAACAGCATTTTTCAGCCTCCCGACTCCTTACCCATCCATCTTTACTCTTCAGAAACCTGTAACTCTCTCCTTCAGTTTTTTAATGAGAAGGTCAATAGAATCCATCTCTCTTTACCTCATTCCTCCCCTCCCTCTCCTGATTTATTTGAACCCACCATTCCGTTCTCCTCCTTTGAACTTCCCCATCCCTCAGAAATATTAGATTACATCACCAAATCCAAACCTTCCACCTGTCAACTGGACCCTATTCCAACTGTTTTAGTTAAATCCTGCCTTTCTTCTCTGCTCCCTTTTATAACAGCCATTATTCATTCCTCACTATCCTCTGGTACGGTCCCATCCCTATTCAAATCCGCTTCAGTCAGCCCTATTCTAAAAAAAACCTGGTTTAGATCCCAATGATTTCAATAACCTCCGTCCCATTTCCCATCTTCCCTTCATTTCCAAAGTCCTTGAGAAAACTGTTGCATCTCATCTCCATTCACATCTCACCCGCAATAACCTTTATGAACAGTTTCAGTCTGGCTTCCGTCCCCACCACAGCACAGAAACAGCTCTCATCAAGATCACTAACGACCTACTCATTGCTGCTGATTCTGGTTTAATCTCTATTCTTATTCTCCTCGATCTGAGTGCGGCCTTTGACACCATTTCTCATCCCATCCTCCTTAATAGACTCTATTCCTTAGGCATCACTCACACCCCCCTCCGCTGGTTTCAATCTTACCTTACTGGCCGCACTCAGTTCATCCAGTTAAAATCCTTTACCTCAGAACCCTCCCCAGTCAAGTCAGGTGTGCCCCAGGGCTCTGTCCTGGGGCCCCTCCTCTTCATAGTATATCTCCTCCCTATCGGCAAAATCTTCCGCAAATTCAATATCCAGTTTCACTGCTTTGCAGATGACACCCAGCTCTACATTTCCAGTAAGCCCAACTCAACTCTCCCACCATCCTCCCTTACACTCTGCCTCTCTGAAATCAAATCATGGTTCACCTCTAATTTCCTCAAACTCAACGGCAATAAAACTGAACTTCTTCTAGTTGGCACTAACTCCACCCTCTCAACATCTGACAGCTTTTCTTTAACTATTGACAGTGCCACAGTCTCCCCCTCACCTCATGTCAAGAGTCTGGGTGTCATTCTCGACAGCTCCCTTTCTTTTCAGGCTCACATTAATAACTTAATTCGGTCAGCATACTTCCATCTACGTTCCATAAACCGTCTTCGTCCCTCACTGACCCCTCACACTGCCGCCATTCTCGTCCACAGCCTCGTCACCTCCCGTCTCGACTATTGCAATTCACTTCTTTATGGTCTCCCCAACAAACTCCTTCATAAACTGCAACTGGTCCAGAATTCAGCAGCCCGTATTATCACCAGAACCCCTTCCTTTCACCACATCACGCCGGTTCTCCAGCAGCTCCACTGGCTCCCAGTTAAATTCAGGCCCATCTTCAAAATTCTCCTCCATACCTTCAAAGCAATCCACAACCTCTCTCCTCCATATATCTCAGACCTTATAAGTATTCACACCCCGTCCCGTTCACTCAGATCTTCTTCTTCCATCCATCTTGCGGTTCCTTCTGCCCGTCTCGCTACCATGGGGAGCAGAGCTTTCAGCCGCTCTGCTCCTCGACTCTGGAACTCACTTCCCCCAGACATCAGGAACATCGACAGTTTTACCCTTTTCCAATCAAAACTCAAAACACATATGTTTAAATCTGCCTACAACCTCTGATTTTATTGAAATGTTTCTCTCTGTTTTTTCTTCTTTGGGTTTTATTATTGTTTTATTGTATTTTATTACGTGTTTTGTGTAAAGTGACCTTGGGTGTCCTGAAAGGCGCTTTGAAATAAAATGTATTATTATTATTATTATTATTATTATTAGCACTTATGGTTTGTAAATGGTACCCAGAATTATGTTGCACGAAGCACAATTTCACATCATTCTGGGTTCATTTGTGTGAAAACAAGGTCCAATCAGGCTGAAACGTTACAGGAAGGTAGAATCTATTGAGTTGTAAGTGACCTGAACGTTTCATGATGATAGCACTTTCCTAAGGGGGTCAAACCATGTCCCAAATGTCACCGGATCTGGTGTCAATTTAAAGAAGTAGTCCAGTTACACATTTGTGGGCTTATAACTTGGCTTCTGAATGTCCTAGAGAGATCAGGTTTGTTTTAGGGTACTCCAATCAACAGCACCTACAACCACAAAAAGGAATGGAGTCATTAGCACTTATGGTTTTTAAATGGCACCTAGAATTATGTTGCACAAAGTACAATTTCACATCATTCTGGGTTCATTTGTGTGAAAACAAGGTCCAATCAGGCTGAAACGTTACAGGAAGGTAGAATCTATTGAGTTGTAAGTGATCTGAACGTTTCATGATGATAGCACTTTCCTAAGGGGGTCAAACCATGTCCCAAAGGTCACCGGATCTGGTGTCAATTTAAAGAAGTAGTCCAGTTACACATTTGTGGGCTTATAACTTGGCTTCTGAATGTCCTAGAGAGATCAGGTTTGTTTTAATGTACTCCGATCAACAGCCCCTACAACCACAAAAAGGAATGGAGTCATTAGCACTTATGGTTTTAAAATGGCACCTAGAATTATGTTGCACGAAGTACAATTTCACATCATTCTGGGTTCATTTGTGTGAAAACAAGGTCCAATCAGGCTGAAACGTTACAGGAAGGAAGAATCTATTGAGTTGTAAGTGATCTGAATGTTTCATGATGATAGCACTTTCCTAAGGGGGTCAAACCATGTCCCAAAGGTCACCGGATCTGGTGTCAATTTGAAGAAGTAGTCCAGTTACACATTTGTGGGCTTATAACTTGGCTTCTGAATGTCCTAGAGAGATCAGGTTTGTTTTAATGTACTCCAATCAACAGCCCCTACAACCACAAAAAGGAATGGAGTCATTAGCACTTATGGTTTGTAAATGTCACCCAGAATTATGTTGCACGAAGCACAATTTCACATCATTCTGGGTTCATTTGTGTGAAAACAAGGTCCAATCAGGGTGAAACGTTAGAGGAAGGTAGAATCTACTGAGTTGTAAGTGATCTGAACGTTTCATGATAATAGCACTTTCCTAAGGGGGTCAAACCATGTCCCAAAGGTCACCGGATCTGGTGTCAATTTAAAGAAGTAGTCCAGTTACACATTTGTGGGCTTATAACTTGGCTTCTGAATGTCCTAGAGAGATCAGGTTTGTTTTAGTGTACTCCAATCAACAGCCCCTACAACCACAAAAAGGAATGGAGTCATTAGCACTTATGGTTTTTAAATGGCACCCAGAATTATGTTGCACGAAGCACAATTTCACATCATTCTGGGTTCATTTGTGTGAAAACAAGGTCCAATCAGGCTGAAACGTTACAGGAAGGTAGAATCTACTGAGTTGTAAGTGATATGAACATTGCATGATGATAGCACTTTCCTGAGGGGGTCAAACCATGTCCCAAAGGTCACCGGGCCTGGTGTCACTTTAAAGATGTAGTCCAGTTACACCTTTGTGGGCTTATAACTTGGCTTCTGAATGTCCTAGAGAGGTTAGGTTTGTTTTAGTGTACTCCAATCAAAAGCCCCTACAACCACAAAAAGGAATGGAGTCATTAGCACTTATGGTTTGTAAATGGCACCCAGAATTATGTTGCACAAAGCACAATTTCACATCATTCTGGGTTCATTTGTGTGAAAACAAGGTCCAATCAGGCTGAAACGTTACAGGAAGGTAGAATCTATTGAGTTGTAAGTGATCTGAACGTTTCATGATGATAGCACTTTCCAAAGGGGGTCAAACCATGTCCCAAAGGTCACCGGATCTGGTGTCACTTTAAAGAAGTAGTCCAGTTACACATTTGTGGGCTTATAACTTGGTTTCTGAATGTCCTAGAGAGGTCAGGTTTGTTTTAGTGTACTCCAATCAACAGCCCCTACAACCACAAAAAGGAATGGAGACATTAGCACTTATGGTTTTTAAATGGCACCCAGAATTATGTTGCAAGAAGCACAATTTCACATCATTCTGGGCTCATTTGTGTGAAAACAAGGTCCAATCAGGCTGAAACGTTACAGGAAGGTAGAATCTATTGAGTTGTAAGTGGCCTGAACGTTTCATGATGATAGCACTTTCCTAAGGGGGTCAAACCATGTCCCAAATGTCACCGGATCTGGTGTCAATTTAAAGAAGTAGTAAAGTTACACATTTGTGGGCTTATAACTTGGCTTCTGAATGTCCTAGAGAGATCAGGTTTGTTTTAGGGTACTCCAATCAACAGCCCCTACAACCACAAAAAGGAATGGAGTCATTAGCACTTATGGTTTTTAAATGGCACCTAGAATTATGTTGCACAAAGTACAATTTCACATCATTCTGGGTTCATTTGTGTGAAAACAAGGTCCAATCAGGCTGAAACGTTACAGGAAGGTAGAATCTATTGAGTTGTAAGTGATCTGAACGTTTCATGATGATAGCACTTTCCTAAGGGGGTCAAACCATGTCCCAAAGGTCACCGGATCTGGTGTCAATTTAAAGAAGTAGTCCAGTTACACATTTGTGGGCTTATAACTTGGCTTCTGAATGTCCTAGAGAGATCAGGTTTGTTTTAATGTACTCCGATCAACAGCCCCTACAACCACAAAAAGGAATGGAGTCATTAGCACTTATGGTTTTTAAATGGCACCTAGAATTATGTTGCACGAAGTACAATTTCACATCATTCTGGGTTCATTTGTGTGGAAAAAAAAGGTCCAATCAGGCTGAAACGTTACAGGAAGGTAGAATCTATTGAGTTGTAAGTGATCTGAACGTTTCATGATGATAGCACTTTCCTAAGGGGGGCAAACCATGTCCCAAAGGTCACCGGATCTGGTGTCAATTTAAAGAAGTAGTCCAGTTACACATTTGTGGGCTTATAACTTGGCTTCTGAATGTCCTAGAGAGATCAGGTTTGTTTTAATGTACTTCAATCAACAGCCCCTACAACCACAAAAAGGAATGGAGTCATTAGCTCTTATGGTTTGTAAATGGCACCCAGAATTATGTTGCACGAAGCACAATTTCACATCATTCTGGGTTCATTTGTGTGAAAACAAGGTCCAATCAGGCTGAAACGTTAGAGGAAGGTGGAATCTACTGAGTTGTAAGTGATCTGAACGTTTCATGATAATAGCACTTTCCTAAGGGGGTCAAACCATGTCCCAAAGGACACCGGATCTGCTGTCAATTTAAAGAAGTAGTCCAGTTACACATTTGTGGGCTTATAACTTGGCTTCTGAATGTCCTAGAGAGATCAGGTTTGTTTTAGTGTACTCCAATCAACAGCCCCTACAACCAAAAAAAGGAATGGAGTCATTAGCACTTATGCTTTGTAAATGGCACCCAGAATTATGTTGCACGAAGCACAATTTCACATCATTCTGGGTCCATTTGTGTGAAAACAAGGTCCAATCAGGCTGAAACGTTACAAGAAGGTAGAATCTATTGAGTTTTAAGTGATCTGAACGTTTCATGATGATCGCACATTCCTATAGGGGGTCAAACCATGTCCCAAAGGTCACTGGGCCTGGTGTCACTTTAAAGACGTAGTCCAGTTACACATTTGTGGGCTTATAACTTGGCTTCTGAATGTCCTAGAGAGGTCAGGTTTGTTTTAGTGTATTCCAATCAACAGCCCCTACAACCACAAAAAGGAATGGAGTCATTAGCACTTATGGTTTGTAAATGGGACCCAGAATTATGTTGCACGAAGCACAATTTCACATCATTCTGGGTCAATTTGTGTGAAAACAAGGTCCAATCAGGCTGAAACGTTACATGAAGGTAGAATCTATTGAGTTGTAAGTGATCTGAACGTTTCATGATGATAGCACTTTCCTAAGTGGGTCAAACCATGTCCCAAAGGTCACCGGATCTGGTGTCAATTTAAAGAAGTAGTCCAGTTACACATTTGTGGGCTTATAACTTGGCTTCTGAATGTCCCTGAGAGAACAGGTTTGTTTTAGTATACTCCAATCAACAGCCCTTACAACCACAAAAAGGAATGGAGTCATTAGCACTTATGGTTTTTAAATGGCACCCAGAATTATGTTGCACGAAGCACAATTTCACATCATTCAGGGTTCATTTGTGTGAAAACAAGGTCCAATCAGGCTGAAACGTTACAGGAAGGTAGAATCTATTGAGTTGTAAGTGATCTGAACATTTCATGATGATAGCGCTTTCCTAATGGGGTCAAACCATGTCCCAAAGGTCACCGGATCTGGTGTCAATTTAAAGAAGTAGTCCAGTTACACATTTGTGGGCTTATAACTTGGCTTCTGAATGTCCTAGAGAGATCAGGTTTGTTTTAATGTACTCCAATCAACAGCCCCTAAAACCACAGAAAGGAATGGAGTCATTAGCACTTATGGTTTGTAAATGGCACCCAGAATTATGTTGCACGAAGCACAATTTCACATCATTCTGGGTTCATTTGTGTGAAAACAAGGTCCAATCAGGCTGAAACGTTAGAGGAAGGTAGAATCTACTGAGTTGTAAGTGATCTGAACATTTCATGATGATAGCACTTTCCTAAGGGGGTCAAACCATGTCCCAAAGGTCACCGGGCCTGGTGTCACTTTAAAGAAGTAGTCCAGTTACACCTTTGTGGGCTTATAACTTGGCTTCTGAATGTCCTAGAGAGGTTAGGTTTGTTTTAGTGTACTCCAGTCAACAGCCCCTACAACCACAAAACGGAATGGAGTCATTAGCACTTATGGTTTGTAAATGGCACCCAGAATTATGTTGCACGAAGCACAATTTCACATCATTCTGGGTTCATTTGTGTGAAAAAAAGGTCCAATAGGGCTGAAACGTTACAGGAAGGTAGAATCTATTGAGTTGTAAGTGATCTGAACGTTTCATGATGATAGCACTTTCCTAAGGGGGTCAAACCATGTCCCAAAGGTCACCGGATCTGGTGTCAATTTAAAGAAGTAGTCCAGTTACACATTTGTGGGCTTATAACTTGGCTTCTGAATGTCCTAGAGAGATCAGGTTTGTTTTAATGTACTCCAATCAACAGCCCCTACAACCACAAAAAGGAATGGAGTCATTAGCACTTATGGTTTGTAAATGGCACCCAGAATTATGTTGCACGAAGCACAATTTCACATCATTCTGGGTTCATTTGTGTGAAAACAAGGTCCAATCAGGCTGAAACGTTACAGGAAGGTAGAATCTATTGAGTTGTAAGTTATCTGAACGTTTCATGATGATAGCACTTTCCTAAGGGGGTCAAACCATGTCCCAAAGGTCACCGGATCTGGTGTCAATTTAAAGAAGTAGTCCAGTTACACATTTGTGGGCTTGTAACTTGGCTTCTGAATGTCCTAAAGAGATCAGGTTTGTTTTAGTGTACTGCAATCAACAGCCCCTACAACCACAAAAAGGAATGGAGTCATTAGCACTTATGGTTTTTAAATGGCACCTAGAATTATGTTGCACGAAGTACAATTTCACATCATTCTGGGTTCATTTGTGTGAAAACAAGGTCCAATCAGGCTGAAACGTTACAGGAAGGTAGAATCTATTGAGTTGTAAGTGATCTGAATGTTTCATGATGATAGCACCTTCCTAAGGGGGTCAAACCATGTCCCAAAGGTCACCGGATCTGGTGTCAATTTAAAGTAGTCCAGTTACACATTTGTGGGATTATAACTTGGCTTCTGAATGTCCTAGAGAGATAAGGTTTGTTTTAGTGTACTCCAATCAACAGCCCCTACAACCACAAAACGGAATGGAGTCATTAGCACTTATGGTTTGTAAATGGCACCCAGAATTATGTTGCATGAAGCACAATTTCACATCATTCTGGGTTCATTTGTGTGAAAACAAGGTCCAATAGGGCTGAAACGTTACAGGAAGGTAGAATCTATTGAGTTGTAAGTGATCTGAACGTTTCATGATGATAGCACTTTCCTAAGGGGGTCAAACCATGTCCCAAAGGTCACCGGATCTGGTGTCACTTTAAAGAAGTAGTCCAGTTACAATTTTGTGGGCTTATAACTTGGCTTCTGAATGTCCTAGAGAGGTCAGGTTTGTTTTAGTGTACTCCAATCAACAGCCCCTACAACCACAAAAAGGAATTGAGTCATTAGCACTTATGGTTTTTAAATGGCACCTAGAATTATGTTGCACAAAGTACAATTTCACATCATTCTGGGTTCATTTGTGTGAAAACAAGGTCCAATCAGGCTGAAACGTTACAGGAAGGTAGAATCTATTGAGTTGTAAGTGATCTGAACGTTTCATGATGATAGCACTTTCCTAAGGGGGTCAAACCATGTCCCAAAGGTCACCGGATCTGGTGTCAATTTAAAGAAGTAGTCCAGTTACACATTTGTGGGCTTATAACTTGGCTTCTGAATGTCCTAGAGAGATCAGGTTTGTTTTAATGTACTCCGATCAACAGCCCCTACAACCACAAAAAGGAATGGAGTCATTAGCACTTATGGTTTTAAAATGGCACCTAGAATTATGTTGCACGAAGTACAATTTCACATCATTCTGGGTTCATTTGTGTGAAAACAAGGTCCAATCAGGCTGAAACGTTACAGGAAGGAAGAATCTATTGAGTTGTAAGTGATCTGAATGTTTCATGATGATAGCACTTTCCTAAGGGGGTCAAACCATGTCCCAAAGGTCACCGGATCTGGTGTCAATTTGAAGAAGTAGTCCAGTTACACATTTGTGGGCTTATAACTTGGCTTCTGAATGTCCTAGAGAGATCAGGTTTGTTTTAATGTACTCCAATCAACAGCCCCTACAACCACAAAAAGGAATGGAGTCATTAGCACTTATGGTTTGTAAATGTCACCCAGAATTATGTTGCACGAAGCACAATTTCACATCATTCTGGGTTCATTTGTGTGAAAACAAGGTCCAATCAGGGTGAAACGTTAGAGGAAGGTAGAATCTACTGAGTTGTAAGTGATCTGAACGTTTCATGATAATAGCACTTTCCTAAGGGGGTCAAACCATGTCCCAAAGGTCACCGGATCTGGTGACAATTTAAAGAAGTAGTCCAGTTACACATTTGTGGGCTTATAACTTGGCTTCTGAATGTCCTAGAGAGATCAGGTTTGTTTTAGTGTACTCCAATCAACAGCCCCTACAACCACAAAAAGGAATGGAGTCATTAGCACTTATGGTTTTTAAATGGCACCCAGAATTATGTTGCACGAAGCACAATTTCACATCATTCTGGGTTCATTTGTGTGAAAACAAGGTCCAATCAGGCTGAAACGTTAGAGGAAGGTGGAATCTATTGAGTTGTAAGTGATCTGAACGTTTCATGATGATAGCACTTTCCTAAGTGGGTCAAACCATGTCCCAAAGGTCACCGGATCTGGTGTCAATTTAAAGAAGTAGTCCAGTTACACATTTGTGGGCTTATAACTTGGCTTCTGAATGTCCCTGAGAGAACAGGTTTGTTTTAGTATACTCCAATCAACAGCCCCTACAACCACAAAAAGGAATGGAGTCATTAGCACTTATGGTTTTTAAATGGCACCCAGAATTATGTTGCACGAAGCACAATTTCACATCATTCAGGGTTCATTTGTGTGAAAACAAGGTCCAATCAGGCTGAAACGTTACAGGAAGGTAGAATCTATTGAGTTGTAAGTGATCTGAACATTTCATGATGATAGCGCTTTCCTAATGGGGTCAAACCATGTCCCAAAGGTCACCGGATCTGGTGTCAATTTAAAGAAGTAGTCCAGTTACACATTTGTGGGCTTATAACTTGGCTTCTGAATGTCCTAGAGAGATCAGGTTTGTTTTAATGTACTCCAATCAACAGCCCCTAAAACCACAGAAAGGAATGGAGTCATTAGCACTTATGGTTTGTAAATGGCACCCAGAATTATGTTGCACGAAGCACAATTTCACATCATTCTGGGTTCATTTGTGTGAAAACAAGGTCCAATCAGGCTGAAACGTTAGAGGAAGGTAGAATCTACTGAGTTGTAAGTGATCTGAACATTTCATGATGATAGCACTTTCCTAAGGGGGTCAAACCATGTCCCAAAGGTCACCGGGCCTGGTGTCACTTTAAAGAAGTAGTCCAGTTACACCTTTGTGGGCTTATAACTTGGCTTCTGAATGTCCTAGAGAGGTTAGGTTTGTTTTAGTGTACTCCAGTCAACAGCCCCTACAACCACAAAACGGAATGGAGTCATTAGCACTTATGGTTTGTAAATGGCACCCAGAATTATGTTGCACGAAGCACAATTTCACATCATTCTGGGTTCATTTGTGTGAAAAAAAGGTCCAATAGGGCTGAAACGTTACAGGAAGGTAGAATCTATTGAGTTGTAAGTGATCTGAACGTTTCATGATGATAGCACTTTCCTAAGGGGGTCAAACCATGTCCCAAAGGTCACCGGATCTGGTGTCAATTTAAAGAAGTAGTCCAGTTACACATTTGTGGGCTTATAACTTGGCTTCTGAATGTCCTAGAGAGATCAGGTTTGTTTTAATGTACTCCAATCAACAGCCCCTACAACCACAAAAAGGAATGGAGTCATTAGCACTTATGGTTTGTAAATGGCACCCAGAATTATGTTGCACGAAGCACAATTTCACATCATTCTGGGTTCATTTGTGTGAAAACAAGGTCCAATCAGGCTGAAACGTTACAGGAAGGTAGAATCTATTGAGTTGTAAGTTATCTGAACGTTTCATGATGATAGCACTTTCCTAAGGGGGTCAAACCATGTCCCAAAGGTCACCGGATCTGGTGTCAATTTAAAGAAGTAGTCCAGTTACACATTTGTGGGCTTGTAACTTGGCTTCTGAATGTCCTAAAGAGATCAGGTTTGTTTTAGTGTACTGCAATCAACAGCCCCTACAACCACAAAAAGGAATGGAGTCATTAGCACTTATGGTTTTTAAATGGCACCTAGAATTATGTTGCACGAAGTACAATTTCACATCATTCTGGGTTCATTTGTGTGAAAACAAGGTCCAATCAGGCTGAAACGTTACAGGAAGGTAGAATCTATTGAGTTGTAAGTGATCTGAATGTTTCATGATGATAGCACCTTCCTAAGGGGGTCAAACCATGTCCCAAAGGTCACCGGATCTGGTGTCAATTTAAAGTAGTCCAGTTACACATTTGTGGGATTATAACTTGGCTTCTGAATGTCCTAGAGAGATAAGGTTTGTTTTAGTGTACTCCAATCAACAGCCCCTACAACCACAAAACGGAATGGAGTCATTAGCACTTATGGTTTGTAAATGGCACCCAGAATTATGTTGCATGAAGCACAATTTCACATCATTCTGGGTTCATTTGTGTGAAAACAAGGTCCAATAGGGCTGAAACGTTACAGGAAGGTAGAATCTATTGAGTTGTAAGTGATCTGAACGTTTCATGATGATAGCACTTTCCTAAGGGGGTCAAACCATGTCCCAAAGGTCACCGGATCTGGTGTCACTTTAAAGAAGTAGTCCAGTTACAATTTTGTGGGCTTATAACTTGGCTTCTGAATGTCCTAGAGAGGTCAGGTTTGTTTTAGTGTACTCCAATCAACAGCCCCTACAACCACAAAAAGGAATGGAGTCATTAGCACTTATGGTTTTTAAATGGCACCTAGAATTATGTTGCACAAAGTACAATTTCACATCATTCTGGGTTCATTTGTGTGAAAACAAGGTCCAATCAGGCTGAAACGTTACAGGAAGGTAGAATCTATTGAGTTGTAAGTGATCTGAACGTTTCATGATGATAGCACTTTCCTAAGGGGGTCAAACCATGTCCCAAAGGTCACCGGATCTGGTGTCAATTTAAAGAAGTAGTCCAGTTACACATTTGTGGGCTTATAACTTGGCTTCTGAATGTCCTAGAGAGATCAGGTTTGTTTTAATGTACTCCGATCAACAGCCCCTACAACCACAAAAAGGAATGGAGTCATTAGCACTTATGGTTTTAAAATGGCACCTAGAATTATGTTGCACGAAGTACAATTTCACATCATTCTGGGTTCATTTGTGTGAAAACAAGGTCCAATCAGGCTGAAACGTTACAGGAAGGAAGAATCTATTGAGTTGTAAGTGATCTGAATGTTTCATGATGATAGCACTTTCCTAAGGGGGTCAAACCATGTCCCAAAGGTCACCGGATCTGGTGTCAATTTGAAGAAGTAGTCCAGTTACACATTTGTGGGCTTATAACTTGGCTTCTGAATGTCCTAGAGAGATCAGGTTTGTTTTAATGTACTCCAATCAACAGCCCCTACAACCACAAAAAGGAATGGAGTCATTAGCACTTATGGTTTGTAAATGTCACCCAGAATTATGTTGCACGAAGCACAATTTCACATCATTCTGGGTTCATTTGTGTGAAAACAAGGTCCAATCAGGGTGAAACGTTAGAGGAAGGTAGAATCTACTGAGTTGTAAGTGATCTGAACGTTTCATGATAATAGCACTTTCCTAAGGGGGTCAAACCATGTCCCAAAGGTCACCGGATCTGGTGTCAATTTAAAGAAGTAGTCCAGTTACACATTTGTGGGCTTATAACTTGGCTTCTGAATGTCCTAGAGAGATCAGGTTTGTTTTAGTGTACTCCAATCAACAGCCCCTACAACCACAAAAAGGAATGGAGTCATTAGCACTTATGGTTTTTAAATGGCACCCAGAATTATGTTGCACGAAGCACAATTTCACATCATTCTGGGTTCATTTGTGTGAAAACAAGGTCCAATCAGGCTGAAACGTTACAGGAAGGTAGAATCTACTGAGTTGTAAGTGATATGAACATTGCATGATGATAGCACTTTCCTGAGGGGGTCAAACCATGTCCCAAAGGTCACCGGGCCTGGTGTCACTTTAAAGATGTAGTCCAGTTACACCTTTGTGGGCTTATAACTTGGCTTCTGAATGTCCTAGAGAGGTTAGGTTTGTTTTAGTGTACTCCAATCAAAAGCCCCTACAACCACAAAAAGGAATGGAGTCATTAGCACTTATGGTTTGTAAATGGCACCCAGAATTATGTTGCCTAAAGCACAATTTCACATCATTCTGGGTTCATTTGTGTGAAAACAAGGTCCAATCAGGCTGAAACGTTACAGGAAGGTAGAATCTATTGAGTTGTAAGTGATCTGAACGTTTCATGATGATAGCACTTTCCAAAGGGGGTCAAACCATGTCCCAAAGGTCACCGGATCTGGTGTCACTTTAAAGAAGTAGTCCAGTTACACATTTGTGGGCTTATAACTTGGTTTCTGAATGTCCTAGAGAGGTCAGGTTTGTTTTAGTGTACTCCAATCAACAGCCCCTACAACCACAAAAAGGAATGGAGACATTAGCACTTATGGTTTTTAAATGGCACCCAGAATTATGTTGCAAGAAGCACAATTTCACATCATTCTGGGCTCATTTGTGTGAAAACAAGGTCCAATCAGGCTGAAACGTTACAGGAAGGTAGAATCTATTGAGTTGTAAGTGGCCTGAACGTTTCATGATGATAGCACTTTCCTAAGGGGGTCAAACCATGTCCCAAATGTCACCGGATCTGGTGTCAATTTAAAGAAGTAGTAAAGTTACACATTTGTGGGCTTATAACTTGGCTTCTGAATGTCCTAGAGAGATCAGGTTTGTTTTAGGGTACTCCAATCAACAGCCCCTACAACCACAAAAAGGAATGGAGTCATTAGCACTTATGGTTTTTAAATGGCACCTAGAATTATGTTGCACAAAGTACAATTTCACATCATTCTGGGTTCATTTGTGTGAAAACAAGGTCCAATCAGGCTGAAACGTTACAGGAAGGTAGAATCTATTGAGTTGTAAGTGATCTGAACGTTTCATGATGATAGCACTTTCCTAAGGGGGTCAAACCATGTCCCAAAGGTCACCGGATCTGGTGTCAATTTAAAGAAGTAGTCCAGTTACACATTTGTGGGCTTATAACTTGGCTTCTGAATGTCCTAGAGAGATCAGGTTTGTTTTAATGTACTCCGATCAACAGCCCCTACAACCACAAAAAGGAATGGAGTCATTAGCACTTATGGTTTTTAAATGGCACCTAGAATTATGTTGCACGAAGTACAATTTCACATCATTCTGGGTTCATTTGTGTGGAAAAAAAAGGTCCAATCAGGCTGAAACGTTACAGCAAGGTAGAATCTATTGAGTTGTAAGTGATCTGAACGTTTCATGATGATAGCACTTTCCTAAGGGGGGCAAACCATGTCCCAAAGGTCACCGGATCTGGTGTCAATTTAAAGAAGTAGTCCAGTTACACATTTGTGGGCTTATAACTTGGCTTCTGAATGTCCTAGAGAGATCAGGTTTGTTTTAATGTACTTCAATCAACAGCCCCTACAACCACAAAAAGGAATGGAGTCATTAGCTCTTATGGTTTGTAAATGGCACCCAGAATTATGTTGCACGAAGCACAATTTCACATCATTCTGGGTTCATTTGTGTGAAAACAAGGTCCAATCAGGCTGAAACGTTAGAGGAAGGTGGAATCTACTGAGTTGTAAGTGATCTGAACGTTTCATGATAATAGCACTTTCCTAAGGGGGTCAAACCATGTCCCAAAGGACACCGGATCTGCTGTCAATTTAAAGAAGTAGTCCAGTTACACATTTGTGGGCTTATAACTTGGCTTCTGAATGTCCTAGAGAGATCAGGTTTGTTTTAGTGTACTCCAATCAACAGCCCCTACAACCAAAAAAAGGAATGGAGTCATTAGCACTTATGCTTTGTAAATGGCACCCAGAATTATGTTGCACGAAGCACAATTTCACATCATTCTGGGTCCATTTGTGTGAAAACAAGGTCCAATCAGGCTGAAACGTTACAAGAAGGTAGAATCTATTGAGTTTTAAGTGATCTGAACGTTTCATGATGATCGCACATTCCTATAGGGGGTCAAACCATGTCCCAAAGGTCACTGGGCCTGGTGTCACTTTAAAGACGTAGTCCAGTTACAAATTTGTGGGCTTATAACTTGGCTTCTGAATGTCCTAGAGAGGTCAGGTTTGTTTTAGTGTATTCCAATCAACAGCCCCTACAACCACAAAAAGGAATGGAGTCATTAGCACTTATGGTTTGTAAATGGGACCCAGAATTATGTTGCACGAAGCACAATTTCACATCATTCTGGGTCAATTTGTGTGAAAACAAGGTCCAATCAGGCTGAAACGTTACATGAAGGTAGAATCTATTGAGTTGTAAGTGATCTGAACGTTTCATGATGATAGCACTTTCCTAAGTGGGTCAAACCATGTCCCAAAGGTCACCGGATCTGGTGTCAATTTAAAGAAGTAGTCCAGTTACACATTTGTGGGCTTATAACTTGGCTTCTGAATGTCCCTGAGAGAACAGGTTTGTTTTAGTATACTCCAATCAACAGCCCCTACAACCACAAAAAGGAATGGAGTCATTAGCACTTATGGTTTTTAAATGGCACCCAGAATTATGTTGCACGAAGCACAATTTCACATCATTCAGGGTTCATTTGTGTGAAAACAAGGTCCAATCAGGCTGAAACGTTACAGGAAGGTAGAATCTATTGAGTTGTAAGTGATCTGAACATTTCATGATGATAGCGCTTTCCTAATGGGGTCAAACCATGTCCCAAAGGTCACCGGATCTGGTGTCAATTTAAAGAAGTAGTCCAGTTACACATTTGTGGGCTTATAACTTGGCTTCTGAATGTCCTAGAGAGATCAGGTTTGTTTTAATGTACTCCAATCAACAGCCCCTAAAACCACAGAAAGGAATGGAGTCATTAGCACTTATGGTTTGTAAATGGCACCCAGAATTATGTTGCACGAAGCACAATTTCACATCATTCTGGGTTCATTTGTGTGAAAACAAGGTCCAATCAGGCTGAAACGTTAGAGGAAGGTAGAATCTACTGAGTTGTAAGTGATCTGAACATTTCATGATGATAGCACTTTCCTAAGGGGGTCAAACCATGTCCCAAAGGTCACCGGGCCTGGTGTCACTTTAAAGAAGTAGTCCAGTTACACCTTTGTGGGCTTATAACTTGGCTTCTGAATGTCCTAGAGAGGTTAGGTTTGTTTTAGTGTACTCCAGTCAACAGCCCCTACAACCACAAAACGGAATGGAGTCATTAGCACTTATGGTTTGTAAATGGCACCCAGAATTATGTTGCACGAAGCACAATTTCACATCATTCTGGGTTCATTTGTGTGAAAAAAAGGTCCAATAGGGCTGAAACGTTACAGGAAGGTAGAATCTATTGAGTTGTAAGTGATCTGAACGTTTCATGATGATAGCACTTTCCTAAGGGGGTCAAACCATGTCCCAAAGGTCACCGGATCTGGTGTCAATTTAAAGAAGTAGTCCAGTTACACATTTGTGGGCTTATAACTTGGCTTCTGAATGTCCTAGAGAGATCAGGTTTGTTTTAATGTACTCCAATCAACAGCCCCTACAACCACAAAAAGGAATGGAGTCATTAGCACTTATGGTTTGTAAATGGCACCCAGAATTATGTTGCACGAAGCACAATTTCACATCATTCTGGGTTCATTTGTGTGAAAACAAGGTCCAATCAGGCTGAAACGTTACAGGAAGGTAGAATCTATTGAGTTGTAAGTTATCTGAACGTTTCATGATGATAGCACTTTCCTAAGGGGGTCAAACCATGTCCCAAAGGTCACCGGATCTGGTGTCAATTTAAAGAAGTAGTCCAGTTACACATTTGTGGGCTTGTAACTTGGCTTCTGAATGTCCTAAAGAGATCAGGTTTGTTTTAGTGTACTGCAATCAACAGCCCCTACAACCACAAAAAGGAATGGAGTCATTAGCACTTATGGTTTTTAAATGGCACCTAGAATTATGTTGCACGAAGTACAATTTCACATCATTCTGGGTTCATTTGTGTGAAAACAAGGTCCAATCAGGCTGAAACGTTACAGGAAGGTAGAATCTATTGAGTTGTAAGTGATCTGAATGTTTCATGATGATAGCACCTTCCTAAGGGGGTCAAACCATGTCCCAAAGGTCACCGGATCTGGTGTCAATTTAAAGTAGTCCAGTTACACATTTGTGGGATTATAACTTGGCTTCTGAATGTCCTAGAGAGATAAGGTTTGTTTTAGTGTACTCCAATCAACAGCCCCTACAACCACAAAACGGAATGGAGTCATTAGCACTTATGGTTTGTAAATGGCACCCAGAATTATGTTGCACGAAGCACAATTTCACATCATTCTGGGTTCATTTGTGTGAAAACAAGGTCCAATAGGGCTGAAACGTTACAGGAAGGTAGAATCTATTGAGTTGTAAGTGATCTGAACGTTTCATGATGATAGCACTTTCCTAAGGGGGTCAAACCATGTCCCAAAGGTCACCGGATCTGGTGTCACTTTAAAGAAGTAGTCCAGTTACAATTTTGTGGGCTTATAACTTGGCTTCTGAATGTCCTAGAGAGGTCAGGTTTGTTTTAGTGTACTCCAATCAACAGCCCCTACAACCACAAAAAGGAATGGAGACATTAGCACTTATGGTTTTTAAATGGCACCCAGAATTATGTTGCACGAAGCACAATTTCACATCATTCTGGGTTCATTTGTGTGAAAACAAGGTCCAATCAGGCTGAAACGTTACAGGAAGGTATAATCTATTGACTTGTAAGTGATCTGAACGTTTCAAGATGATCGCACATTCCTATAGAGGGTCAAACCATGTCCCAAAGGTCACCGGGCCTGGTGTCACTTTAAAGATGTAGTCCAGTTACATCTTTGTGGGCTTATAACTTGGCTTCTGAATGTCCTAGAGAGATCAGGTTTGTTTTAGTGTACTCCAATCAACAGCCCCTACAACCACAAAAAGGAATGGAGTCATTAGCACTTATGGTTTTTAAATGGCACCCAGAATTATGTTGCACGAAGCACAATTTCACATCATTCTGGGTTCATTTGTGTGAAAACAAGGTCCAATCAGGCTGAAACGTTACAGGAAGGTAGAATCTACTGAGTTGTAAGTGATATGAACATTGCATGATGATAGCACTTTCCTGAGGGGGTCAAACCATGTCCCAAAGGTCACCGGGCCTGGTGTCACTTTAAAGATGTAGTCCAGTTACACCTTTGTGGGCTTATAACTTGGCTTCTGAATGTCCTAGAGAGGTTAGGTTTGTTTTAGTGTACTCCAATCAAAAGCCCCTACAACCACAAAAAGGAATGGAGTCATTAGCACTTATGGTTTGTAAATGGCACCCAGAATTATGTTGCACAAAGCACAATTTCACATCATTCTGGGTTCAATTGTGTGAAAACAAGGTCCAATCAGGCTGAAACGTTACAGGAAGGTAGAATCTATTGAGTTGTAAGTGATCTGAACGTTTCATGATGATAGCACTTTCCAAAGGGGGTCAAACCATGTCCCAAAGGTCACCGGATCTGGTGTCACTTTAAAGAAGTAGTCCAGTTACACATTTGTGGGCTTATAACTTGGTTTCTGAATGTCCTAGAGAGGTCAGGTTTGTTTTAGTGTACTCCAATCAACAGCCCCTACAACCACAAAAAGGAATGGAGACATTAGCACTTATGGTTTTTAAATGGCACCCAGAATTATGTTGCAAGAAGCACAATTTCACATCATTCTGGGCTCATTTGTGTGAAAACAAGGTCCAATCAGGCTGAAACGTTACAGGAAGGTAGAATCTATTGAGTTGTAAGTGGCCTGAACGTTTCATGATGATAGCACTTTCCTAAGGGGGTCAAACCATGTCCCAAATGTCACCGGATCTGGTGTCAATTTAAAGAAGTAGTAAAGTTACACATTTGTGGGCTTATAACTTGGCTTCTGAATGTCCTAGAGAGATCAGGTTTGTTTTAGGGTACTCCAATCAACAGCCCCTACAACCACAAAAAGGAATGGAGTCATTAGCACTTATGGTTTTTAAATGGCACCTAGAATTATGTTGCACAAAGTACAATTTCACATCATTCTGGGTTCATTTGTGTGAAAACAAGGTCCAATCAGGCTGAAACGTTACAGGAAGGTAGAATCTATTGAGTTGTAAGTGATCTGAACGTTTCATGATGATAGCACTTTCCTAAGGGGGTCAAACCATGTCCCAAAGGTCACCGGATCTGGTGTCAATTTAAAGAAGTAGTCCAGTTACACATTTGTGGGCTTATAACTTGGCTTCTGAATGTCCTAGAGAGATCAGGTTTGTTTTAATGTACTCCGATCAACAGCCCCTACAACCACAAAAAGGAATGGAGTCATTAGCACTTATGGTTTTTAAATGGCACCTAGAATTATGTTGCACGAAGTACAATTTCACATCATTCTGGGTTCATTTGTGTGGAAAAAAAAGGTCCAATCAGGCTGAAACGTTACAGCAAGGTAGAATCTATTGAGTTGTAAGTGATCTGAACGTTTCATGATGATAGCACTTTCCTAAGGGGGGCAAACCATGTCCCAAAGGTCACCGGATCTGGTGTCAATTTAAAGAAGTAGTCCAGTTACACA
Organism: Nothobranchius furzeri; assembly: GCF_043380555.1. Taxonomy (NCBI): domain Eukaryota; kingdom Metazoa; phylum Chordata; class Actinopteri; order Cyprinodontiformes; family Nothobranchiidae; genus Nothobranchius; species Nothobranchius furzeri. The sequence continues at coordinate 15,199,863 of NC_091743.1, forward strand.
TTTGTGGGCTTATAACTTGGCTTCTGAATGTCCTAGAGAGATCAGGTTTGTTTTAATGTACTTCAATCAACAGCCCCTACAACCACAAAAAGGAATGGAGTCATTAGCTCTTATGGTTTGTAAATGGCACCCAGAATTATGTTGCACGAAGCACAATTTCACATCATTCTGGGTTCATTTGTGTGAAAACAAGGTCCAATCAGGCTGAAACGTTAGAGGAAGGTGGAATCTACTGAGTTGTAAGTGATCTGAACGTTTCATGATAATAGCACTTTCCTAAGGGGGTCAAACCATGTCCCAAAGGACACCGGATCTGCTGTCAATTTAAAGAAGTAGTCCAGTTACACATTTGTGGGCTTATAACTTGGCTTCTGAATGTCCTAGAGAGATCAGGTTTGTTTTAGTGTACTCCAATCAACAGCCCCTACAACCAAAAAAAGGAATGGAGTCATTAGCACTTATGCTTTGTAAATGGCACCCAGAATTATGTTGCACGAAGCACAATTTCACATCATTCTGGGTCCATTTGTGTGAAAACAAGGTCCAATCAGGCTGAAACGTTACAAGAAGGTAGAATCTATTGAGTTTTAAGTGATCTGAACGTTTCATGATGATCGCACATTCCTATAGGGGGTCAAACCATGTCCCAAAGGTCACTGGGCCTGGTGTCACTTTAAAGACGTAGTCCAGTTACAAATTTGTGGGCTTATAACTTGGCTTCTGAATGTCCTAGAGAGGTCAGGTTTGTTTTAGTGTATTCCAATCAACAGCCCCTACAACCACAAAAAGGAATGGAGTCATTAGCACTTATGGTTTGTAAATGGGACCCAGAATTATGTTGCACGAAGCACAATTTCACATCATTCTGGGTCAATTTGTGTGAAAACAAGGTCCAATCAGGCTGAAACGTTACATGAAGGTAGAATCTATTGAGTTGTAAGTGATCTGAACGTTTCATGATGATAGCACTTTCCTAAGTGGGTCAAACCATGTCCCAAAGGTCACCGGATCTGGTGTCAATTTAAAGAAGTAGTCCAGTTACACATTTGTGGGCTTATAACTTGGCTTCTGAATGTCCCTGAGAGAACAGGTTTGTTTTAGTATACTCCAATCAACAGCCCCTACAACCACAAAAAGGAATGGAGTCATTAGCACTTATGGTTTTTAAATGGCACCCAGAATTATGTTGCACGAAGCACAATTTCACATCATTCAGGGTTCATTTGTGTGAAAACAAGGTCCAATCAGGCTGAAACGTTACAGGAAGGTAGAATCTATTGAGTTGTAAGTGATCTGAACATTTCATGATGATAGCGCTTTCCTAATGGGGTCAAACCATGTCCCAAAGGTCACCGGATCTGGTGTCAATTTAAAGAAGTAGTCCAGTTACACATTTGTGGGCTTATAACTTGGCTTCTGAATGTCCTAGAGAGATCAGGTTTGTTTTAATGTACTCCAATCAACAGCCCCTAAAACCACAGAAAGGAATGGAGTCATTAGCACTTATGGTTTGTAAATGGCACCCAGAATTATGTTGCACGAAGCACAATTTCACATCATTCTGGGTTCATTTGTGTGAAAACAAGGTCCAATCAGGTTGAAACGTTAGAGGAAGGTAGAATCTACTGAGTTGTAAGTGATCTGAACATTTCATGATGATAGCACTTTCCTAAGGGGGTCAAACCATGTCCCAAAGGTCACCGGGCCTGGTGTCACTTTAAAGAAGTAGTCCAGTTACACCTTTGTGGGCTTATAACTTGGCTTCTGAATGTCCTAGAGAGGTTAGGTTTGTTTTAGTGTACTCCAGTCAACAGCCCCTACAACCACAAAACGGAATGGAGTCATTAGCACTTATGGTTTGTAAATGGCACCCAGAATTATGTTGCACGAAGCACAATTTCACATCATTCTGGGTTCATTTGTGTGAAAAAAAGGTCCAATAGGGCTGAAACGTTACAGGAAGGTAGAATCTATTGAGTTGTAAGTGATCTGAACGTTTCATGATGATAGCACTTTCCTAAGGGGGTCAAACCATGTCCCAAAGGTCACCGGATCTGGTGTCAATTTAAAGAAGTAGTCCAGTTACACATTTGTGGGCTTATAACTTGGCTTCTGAATGTCCTAGAGAGATCAGGTTTGTTTTAATGTACTCCAATCAACAGCCCCTACAACCACAAAAAGGAATGGAGTCATTAGCACTTATGGTTTGTAAATGGCACCCAGAATTATGTTGCACGAAGCACAATTTCACATCATTCTGGGTTCATTTGTGTGAAAACAAGGTCCAATCAGGCTGAAACGTTACAGGAAGGTAGAATCTATTGAGTTGTAAGTTATCTGAACGTTTCATGATGATAGCACTTTCCTAAGGGGGTCAAACCATGTCCCAAAGGTCACCGGATCTGGTGTCAATTTAAAGAAGTAGTCCAGTTACACATTTGTGGGCTTGTAACTTGGCTTCTGAATGTCCTAAAGAGATCAGGTTTGTTTTAGTGTACTGCAATCAACAGCCCCTACAACCACAAAAAGGAATGGAGTCATTAGCACTTATGGTTTTTAAATGGCACCTAGAATTATGTTGCACGAAGTACAATTTCACATCATTCTGGGTTCATTTGTGTGAAAACAAGGTCCAATCAGGCTGAAACGTTACAGGAAGGTAGAATCTATTGAGTTGTAAGTGATCTGAATGTTTCATGATGATAGCACCTTCCTAAGGGGGTCAAACCATGTCCCAAAGGTCACCGGATCTGGTGTCAATTTAAAGTAGTCCAGTTACACATTTGTGGGATTATAACTTGGCTTCTGAATGTCCTAGAGAGATAAGGTTTGTTTTAGTGTACTCCAATCAACAGCCCCTACAACCACAAAACGGAATGGAGTCATTAGCACTTATGGTTTGTAAATGGCACCCAGAATTATGTTGCACGAAGCACAATTTCACATCATTCTGGGTTCATTTGTGTGAAAACAAGGTCCAATAGGGCTGAAACGTTACAGGAAGGTAGAATCTATTGAGTTGTAAGTGATCTGAACGTTTCATGATGATAGCACTTTCCTAAGGGGGTCAAACCATGTCCCAAAGGTCACCGGATCTGGTGTCACTTTAAAGAAGTAGTCCAGTTACAATTTTGTGGGCTTATAACTTGGCTTCTGAATGTCCTAGAGAGGTCAGGTTTGTTTTAGTGTACTCCAATCAACAGCCCCTACAACCACAAAAAGGAATGGAGACATTAGCACTTATGGTTTTTAAATGGCACCCAGATATATGTTGCACGAAGCACAATTTCACATCATTCTGGGTTCATTTGTGTGAAAACAAGGTCCAATCAGGCTGAAACGTTACAGGAAGGTAGAATCTATTGAGTTGTAAGTGATCTGAACGTTTCATGATGATAGCACTTTCCTAAGGGGGTCAAACCATGTCCCAAAGGTCACCGGGCCTGGTGTCACTTTAAAGAAGTAGTCCAGTTACACCTTTGTGGGCTTTTAACTTGGCTTCTGAATGTCCTAGAGAGGTTAGGTTTGTTTTAGTGTACTCCAATCAACAGCCCCTACAACCACAAAACGGAATGGAGTCATTAGCACTTATGGTTTGTAAAAGGCACCCCGAATTATGTTGCACGAAGCTCAATTTCACATCATTCTGGGTTCATTTGTGTGAAAACAAGGTCCAATCAGGCTGAAACGTTACAGGAAGGTAGAATCTATTGAGTTGTAAGTGATCTGAACGTTTCATGATTATAGCACTTTCCTAAGGCGGTCAAACCATGTCCCAAAGGTCACCGGGCCTGGTGTCACTTTAAAGACGTATTCCAGTTACACATTTGTGGGCTTATAACTTGGCTTCTGAATGTCCTAGAGAGGTCAGGTTTGTTTTAGTGTATTCCAATCAACAGCCCCTACAACCACAAAAAGGAATGGAGTCATTAGCGCTTATGGTTTGTAAATGGCACCCAGAATTATGTTGCACGAAGCACAATTTCACATCATTCTGGGTCCATTTGTGTGAAAACAAGGTCCAATCAGGCTGAAACGTTACAGGAAGGTAGAATCTATTGAGTTGTAAGTGATCTGAACATTTCATGATGATAGCAATTTCCTAAGGGGGTCAAACCATGTCCCAAAGGTCACCGGATCTGGTGTCAATTTAAAGAAGTAGTCCAGTTACACATTTGTGGGCTTATAACTTGGCTTCTGAATGTCCTAGAGAGATCAGGTTTGTTTTAGTATACTCCAATCAACCGCCCCTACAACCACAAAAAGGAATGGAGTCATTAGCACTTATGGTTTTTAAATGGCACCCAGAATTATGTTGCACGAAGCACAATTTCACATCATTCTGGGTTCATTTGTGTGAAAACAAGGTCCAATCAGGCTGCAACGTTACAGGAAGGTAGAATCTATTGAGTTGTAAGTGATCTGAACATTTCATGATGATAGCAGTTTCCTAAGGGGGTCAAACCATGTCCCAAATGTCACCGGATCTGGTGTCAATTTAAAGAAGTAGTCCAGTTACACATTTGTGGGCTTATAACTTGGCTTCTGAATGTCCTAGAGAGATCAGGTTTGTTTTAATGTACTCCAATCAACAGCCCCTACAACCACAAAAAGGAATGGAGTCATTAACACTTATGGTTTTTAAATGGCACCCAGAATTATGTTGCACGAAGCACAATTTCACATCATTCTGGGTTCATTTGTGTGAAAACAAGGTCCAATCAGGCTGAAACGTTACAGGAAGGTAGAACCTATTGAGTTTAAGTGATCTGAACATTTCATGATGATAGCACTTTCCTAAGGGGGTCAAACCATGTCCCAAAGGTCACCGGATCTGGTGTCAATTTAAAGAAGTAGTCCAGTTACACATTTGTGGGCTTATAACTTGGCTTCTGAATGTCCTAGAGAGATCAGGTTTGTTTTAGTATACTCCAATCAACAGCCCCTACAACCACAAAAAGGAATGGAGTCATTAGCACTTATGGTTTTTAAATGGCACCCAGAATTATGTTGCACGAAGCACAATTTCACATCATTCTGGGTTCATTTGTGTGAAAACAAGGTCCAATCAGGCTGAAACGTTTCAGGAAGGTAGAATCTATTGAGTTGTAAGTGATCTGAACGTTTCATGATGATAGCAGTTTCCTAAGGGGGTCAAACCATGTCCCAAAGGTCACCGGATCTAGTGTCAATTTAAAGAAGTAGTCCAGTTACACATTTGTGGGCTTATAACTTGGCTTCTGAATGTCCTAGAGAGATCAGGTTTGTTTTAATGTACTCCAATCAACAGCCCCTACAACCACAAAAAGGAATGGAGTCATTAACACTTATGGTTTTTAAATGGCACCCAGAATTATGTTGCACGAAGCACAATTTCACATCATTCTGGGTTCATTTGTGTGAAAACAAGGTCCAATCAGGCTGAAACGTTACAGGAAGGTAGAACCTATTGAGTTTAAGTGATCTGAACATTTCATGATGATAGCACTTTCCTAAGGGGGTCAAACCATGTCCCAAAGGTCACCGGATCTGGTGTCAATTTAAAGAAGTAGTCCAGTTACACATTTGTGGGCTTGTAACTTGGCTTCTGAATGTCCTAGAGAGCTCAGGTTTGTTTTAGTGCACTCCAATCAACAGCCCCTACAACCACAAAAAGGAATGGAGTCATTAGCATTTATGGTTTGTAAATGGCACCCAGAATTATGTTTTACGAAGCACAATTTCACATCATTCTGGGTTCATTTGTGTGAAAACAAGGTCCTTTCAGGCTGAAACATTACAGGAAGGTAGAATCTATTGAGTTGTAAGTGATCTAAACATTTCATGATGATAGCACTTTCCTAAGGGGGTCAAACCATGTCCCAAAGGTCACCGGATCTGGTGTCACTTTAAAGAAGTAGTCCAGTTACACATTTGTGGGCGTATAACTTGGCTTCTGAATGTCCTAGAGAGATCAGGTTTTTTTTAGTGTATTCCAATCAACAGCCCCTACAACCACAAAAAGGAATGGAGTCATTAGCGCTTATGGTTTGTAAATGGCACCCAGAATTATGTTGCACGAAGCACAATTTCACATCATTCTGGGTCCATTTGTGTGAAAACAAGGTCCAATCAGGCTGAAACGTTACAGGAAGGTAGAATCTATTGAGTTGTAAGTGATCTGAACATTTCATGATGATAGCAATTTCCTAAGGGGGTCAAACCATGTCCCAAAGGTCACCGGATCTGGTGTCAATTTAAAGAAGTAGTCCAGTTACACATTTGTGGGCTTATAACTTGGCTTCTGAATGTCCTAGAGAGATCAGGTTTGTTTTAGTATACTCCAATCAACCGCCCCTACAACCACAAAAAGGAATGGAGTCATTAGCACTTATGGTTTTTAAATGGCACCCAGAATTATGTTGCACGAAGCACAATTTCACATCATTCTGGGTTCATTTGTGTGAAAACAAGGTCCAATCAGGCTGCAACGTTACAGGAAGGTAGAATCTATTGAGTTGTAAGTGATCTGAACATTTCATGATGATAGCAGTTTCCTAAGGGGGTCAAACCATGTCCCAAATGTCACCGGATCTGGTGTCAATTTAAAGAAGTAGTCCAGTTACACATTTGTGGGCTTATAACTTGGCTTCTGAATGTCCTAGAGAGATCAGGTTTGTTTTAATGTACTCCAATCAACAGCCCCTACAACCACAAAAAGGAATGGAGTCATTAACACTTATGGTTTTTAAATGGCACCCAGAATTATGTTGCACGAAGCACAATTTCACATCATTCTGGGTTCATTTGTGTGAAAACAAGGTCCAATCAGGCTGAAACGTTACAGGAAGGTAGAACCTATTGAGTTTAAGTGATCTGAACATTTCATGATGATAGCACTTTCCTAAGGGGGTCAAACCATGTCCCAAAGGTCACCGGATCTGGTGTCAATTTAAAGAAGTAGTCCAGTTACACATTTGTGGGCTTATAACTTGGCTTCTGAATGTCCTAGAGAGATCAGGTTTGTTTTAGTATACTCCAATCAACAGCCCCTACAACCACAAAAAGGAATGGAGTCATTAGCACTTATGGTTTTTAAATGGCACCCAGAATTATGTTGCACGAAGCACAATTTCACATCATTCTGGGTTCATTTGTGTGAAAACAAGGTCCAATCAGGCTGAAACGTTTCAGGAAGGTAGAATCTATTGAGTTGTAAGTGATCTGAACGTTTCATGATGATAGCAGTTTCCTAAGGGGGTCAAACCATGTCCCAAAGGTCACCGGATCTAGTGTCAATTTAAAGAAGTAGTCCAGTTACACATTTGTGGGCTTATAACTTGGCTTCTGAATGTCCTAGAGAGATCAGGTTTGTTTTAATGTACTCCAATCAACAGCCCCTACAACCACAAAAAGGAATGGAGTCATTAACACTTATGGTTTTTAAATGGCACCCAGAATTATGTTGCACGAAGCACAATTTCACATCATTCTGGGTTCATTTGTGTGAAAACAAGGTCCAATCAGGCTGAAACGTTACAGGAAGGTAGAACCTATTGAGTTTAAGTGATCTGAACATTTCATGATGATAGCACTTTCCTAAGGGGGTCAAACCATGTCCCAAAGGTCACCGGATCTGGTGTCAATTTAAAGAAGTAGTCCAGTTACACATTTGTGGGCTTGTAACTTGGCTTCTGAATGTCCTAGAGAGCTCAGGTTTGTTTTAGTGCACTCCAATCAACAGCCCCTACAACCACAAAAAGGAATGGAGTCATTAGCATTTATGGTTTGTAAATGGCACCCAGAATTATGTTTTACGAAGCACAATTTCACATCATTCTGGGTTCATTTGTGTGAAAACAAGGTCCTTTCAGGCTGAAACATTACAGGAAGGTAGAATCTATTGAGTTGTAAGTGATCTAAACATTTCATGATGATAGCACTTTCCTAAGGGGGTCAAACCATGTCCCAAAGGTCACCGGATCTGGTGTCACTTTAAAGAAGTAGTCCAGTTACACATTTGTGGGCGTATAACTTGGCTTCTGAATGTCCTAGAGAGGTCAGGTTTATTTTAGTGTACTCCAATCAACAGCCCCTACAACCACAAAAAGGAATGGAGTCATTAGCATTTATGGTTTGTAAATGGCACCCAGAATTATGTTGCACGAAGCACAATTTCACATCATTCTGGGTTCATTTGTGTGAAAACAAGGTCCAATCAGGCTGAAACATTACAGGAAGGTAGAATCTATTGAGTTGTAATTTATCTGAACATTTCATGATGATAGCACTTTCCTAAGGGGGTCAAACCATGTCCCAAAGGTCACCGGATCTGGTGTCACTTTAAAGAAGTAGTCCAGTTACACATTTGTGGGCTTATAACTTGGCTTCTGAATGTCCTAGAGAGGTCAGGTTTATTTTAGTGTACTCCAATCAACAGCCCCTACAACCACAAAAAGGAATGGAGTCATTAGCACTTATGGTTTGTAAATGGCACCCAGAATTATGTTGCACGAAGCACAATTTCACATCATTCTGGGTCCATTTGTGTGAGAACAAGGTCCAATCAGGCTGAAACGTTACAGGAAGGTAGAATCTATTGAGTTGTAAGTGATCCGAACGTTTCATGATGATAGCACTTTCCTAAGGGGGTCAAACCATGTCCCAAAGGTCACCTGATCTGGTGTCAATTTAAAGAAGTAGTCCAGTTACACATTTGTGGGCTTATAACTTGGCTTCTGAATGTCCTAGAGAGATCAGGTTTGTTTTAACCCTTTGATGCATAATGGTCACTACAGTGGACAGCTACTCAAAATTGTTATTTATTTGTTTTTGCTATTAAGCACAGCTGTTGAAGACTTTATTGCATTTGAGCCCCTCCATTTGGACTTCAGTAAGCCAAGCCGACATATTTCATGTTCAGAATGCACGCTGTCCACTGAGATGGAGATGTAATAAACTATTTGTAAATTATAAAATTTTACAAAAAATATTTGTTGAAATTTGTTTCATTCACACCTAAAGACGAATGAAAAAAATTGTTAAAAAAATCATGGTTGAAGATTTCATAATTCATGCATCAAAGGGTTAATGTACTCCAATCAACAGCCCCTACAACCACAAAAATGAATGGAGTCATTAGCACTTATGGTTTGTAAATGGCACCCAGAATTATGTTGCACGAAGCACAATTTCACATCATTCTGGGTCCATTTGTGTGAAAACAAGGTCCAATCAGGCTGAAACGTTACAGGAAGGTAGAATCTATTGAGTTGTAAGTGATCTGAACGTTTCATGATAATAGCACTTTCCTAAGGGGGTCAAACCATGTCCCAAAGGTCACCGGAACTGGTGTCAATTTAAAGAAGTAGTCCAGTTACACATTTGTGGGCTTATAACTTGGCTTCTGAATGTCCTAGAGAGATCAGGTTTGTTTTAGTGTACTCCAATCAACAGCCCTTACAACCACAAAAAGGAATGGAGTCATTAGCCCTTATGGTTTGTAAATGGCACCCAGAATTATGTTGGACGAAGCACAATTTCACATCATTCTGGGTCCATTTGTGTGAAAACAAGGTCCAATCAGGCTGAAACGCTACAAGAATGTAGAATCTATTGAGTTGTAAGTGATCTGAACGTTTCATGATGATAGCACTTTCCTAAGGGGGTCAAACCATGTCCCAAAGGTCACCGGATCTGGTGTCAATTTAAAGAAGTAGTCCAGTTACACATTTGTGGGCTTATAACTTGGCTTCTGAATGTCCTAGAGAGATCAGGTTTGTTTTAGTGTACTCCAATCAACAGCCCCTACAACCACAAAAAGGAATGTAGTCATTAGCACTTATGGTTTGTAAATGGCACCCAGAATTATGTTGCACGAAGCACAATTTCACATCATTCTGGGTCCATTTGTGTGAAAACAAGGTCCAATCAGACTGAAACGTTACAGGAAGGTAGAATCTATTAAGTTGTAAGTGATCTGAACGTTTCATGATGATAGCGCTTTCCTAAGGGGGTCAAACCATGTCCCAAAGGTCACAGGATCTGGTGTCAATTTAAAGAAGTAGTCCAGTTACACATTTGTGGGCTTATAACTTGGCTTCTGAATGTCCTAGAGAGATCAGGTTTGTTTAGTGTACTCCAATCAACAGCCCCTACAACCACAAAAAGGAATGGAGTCATTAGCACTTATGGTTTGTAAATGGCACCCAGAATTATGTTGCACGAAGCACAATTTCACATCATTCTGGGTCGATTTGTGTGAAAACAAGGTCCAATCAGGCTGAAACGCTACAAGAAGGTAGAATCTATTGAGTTGTAAGTGATCTGAACGTTTCAAGATGATCGCACATTCCTATAGGGGGTAAAACCATGTCCCAAAGGTCACCGGGCCTGGTGTCACTTTAAAGAAGTAGTCCAGTTACACCTTTGTGGGCTTATAACTTGGCTTCTGAATGTCCTAGAGAGGTTAAGTTTGTTTTAGTGTACTCTAATCAAAAGCCCCTACAACCACAAAAAGGAATGGAGTCATTAGCACTTATGGTTTGTAAATGGCACCCAGAATTATGTTGCACGAAGCACAATTTCAAATCATTCTGGGTTCATTTGTGTGAAAAAAAGGTCCAGTCAGGCTGAAACGTTACAGGAAGGTAGAATCTATTGAGTTGTAAGTGATCTGAACGTTTCATGATGATAGCACTTTCCTAAGGGGGTCAAACCATGTCCCAAAGGTCACCGGATCTGGTGTCAATTTAAAGAAGTAGTCCAGTCACACATTTGTGGGCTTATAACTTGGCTTCTGAATTTCCTAGAGAGATCAGGTTTGTTTTAGTGTACTCCAATCAACAGCCCCTACAACCACAAAAAGGAATGGAGTCATTAGCACTTATGGTTTTGTAAGTGGCACTCAGAATTATGTTGCACAAAGCACAATTTCACATCATTCTGGGCTCATTTGTGTGAAAACAAGGTCCAATCAGGCTGAAACATTACAGGAAGGTAGAATCTATTGAGTTGTAAGTGATCTGAACATTTCATGATGATAGCACTTTCCTAAGGGGGTCAAACCATGTCCCAAAGGTCACCGGATCTGGTGTCACTTTAAAGAAGTAGTCCAGTTACACATTTGTGGGCATATAACTTGGCTTCTGAATGTCCTAGAGAGGTCAGGTTTATTTTAGTGTACTCCAATCAACAGCCCCTACAACCACAAAAAGGAATGGAGTCATTAGCATTTATGGTTTGTAAATGGCACCCAGAATTATGTTGCACGAAGCACAATTTCAGATCATTCTGGGTTCATTTGTGTGAAAACAAGGTCCAATCAGGCTGAAACATTACAGGAAGGTAGAATCTATTGAGTTGTAAGTGATCTGAACATTTCATGATGATAGCACTTTCCTAAGGGGGTCAAACCATGTCCCAAAGGTCACCGGATCTGGTGTCACTTTAAAGAAGTAGTCCAGTTACACATTTGTGGGCTTATAACTTGGCTTCTGAATGTCCTAGAGAGATCAGGTTTGTTTTAATGTACTCCAATCAACAGCCCCTACAACCACAAAAATGAATGGAGTCATTAGCACTTATGGTTTGTAAATGGCACCCAGAATTATGTTGCACGAAGCACAATTTCACATCATTCTGGGTCCATTTGTGTGAAAACAAGGTCCAATCAGGCTGAAACGTTACAGGAAGGTAGAATCTATTGAGTTGTAAGTGATCTGAACGTTTCATGATGATAGCACTTTCCTAAGGGGGTCAAACCATGTCCCAAAGGTCACCGGGCCTGGTGTCACTTTAAAGAAGTAGTCCAGTTACACCTTTGTGGGCTTATAACTTGGCTTCTGAATGTCCTAGAGAGGTTAGGTTTGTTTTAGTGTACTCCAATCAACAGCCCCTACAACCACAAAAATGAATGGAGTCATTAGCACTTATGGTTTGTAAATGGCACCCAGAATTATGTTGCACGAAGCACAATTTCACATCATTCTGGGTCCATTTGTGTGAAAACAAGGTCCAATCAGGCTGAAACGTTACAGGAAGGTAGAATCTATTGAGTTGTAAGTGATCTGAACGTTTCATGATAATAGCACTTTCCTAAGGGGGTCAAACCATGTCCCAAAGGTCACCGGAACTGGTGTCAATTTAAAGAAGTAGTCCAGTTACACATTTGTGGGCTTATAACTTGGCTTCTGAATGTCCTAGAGAGATCAGGTTTGTTTTAGTGTACTCCAATCAACAGCCCTTACAACCACAAAAAGGAATGGAGTCATTAGCCCTTATGGGTTGTAAATGGCACCCAGAATTATGTTGGACGAAGCACAATTTCACATCATTCTGGGTCCATTTGTGTGAAAACAAGGTCCAATCAGGCTGAAACGCTACAAGAATGTAGAATCTATTGAGTTGTAAGTGATCTGAACGTTTCATGATGATAGCACTTTCCTAAGGGGGTCAAACCATGTCCCAAAGGTCACCGGATCTGGTGTCAATTTAAAGAAGTAGTCCAGTTACACATTTGTGGGCTTATAACTTGGCTTCTGAATGTCCTAGAGAGATCAGGTTTGTTTTAGTGTACTCCAATCAACAGCCCCTACAACCACAAAAAGGAATGTAGTCATTAGCACTTATGGTTTGTAAATGGCACCCAGAATTATGTTGCACGAAGCACAATTTCACATCATTCTGGGTCCATTTGTGTGAAAACAAGGTCCAATCAGGCTGAAACGTTACAGGAAGGTAGAATCTATTAAGGTGTAAGTGATCTGAACGTTTCATGATGATTGCGCTTTCCTAAGGGGTTCAAACCATGTCCCAAAGGTCACAGGATCTGGTGTCAATTTAAAGAAGTAGTCCAGTTACACATTTGTGGGCTTATAACTTGGCTTCTGAATGTCCTAGAGAGATCAGGTTTGTTTAGTGTACTCCAATCAACAGCCCCTACAACCACAAAAAGGAATGGAGTCATTAGCACTTATGGTTTGTAAATGGCACCCAGAATTATGTTGCACGAAGCACAATTTCACATCATTCTGGGTCGATTTGTGTGAAAACAAGGTCCAATCAGGCTGAAACGCTACAAGAAGGTAGAATCTATTGAGTTGTAAGTGATCTGAACGTTTCAAGATGATCGCACATTCCTATAGGGGGTAAAACCATGTCCCAAAGGTCACCGGGCCTGGTGTCACTTTAAAGAAGTAGTCCAGTTACACCTTTGTGGGCTTATAACTTGGCTTCTGAATGTCCTAGAGAGGTTAAGTTTGTTTTAGTGTACTCTAATCAAAAGCCCCTACAACCACAAAAAGGAATGGAGTCATTAGCACTTATGGTTTGTAAATGGCACCCAGAATTATGTTGCACGAAGCACAATTTCAAATCATTCTGGGTTCATTTGTGTGAAAAAAAGGTCCAGTCAGGCTGAAACGTTACAGGAAGGTAGAATCTATTGAGTTGTAAGTGATCTGAACGTTTCATGATGATAGCACTTTCCTAAGGGGGTCAAACCATGTCCCAAAGGTCACCGGATCTGGTGTCAATTTAAAGAAGTAGTCCAGTCACACATTTGTGGGCTTATAACTTGGCTTCTGAATTTCCTAGAGAGATCAGGTTTGTTTTAGTGTACTCCAATCAACAGCCCCTACAACCACAAAAAGGAATGGAGTCATTAGCACTTATGGTTTTGTAAATGGCACTCAGAATTATGTTGCACAAAGCACAATTTCACATCATTCTGGGCTCATTTGTGTGAAAACAAGGTCCAATCAGGCTGAAACATTACAGGAAGGTAGAATCTATTGAGTTGTAAGTGATCTGAACATTTCATGATGATAGCACTTTCCTAAGGGGGTCAAACCATGTCCCAAAGGTCACCGGATCTGGTGTCACTTTAAAGAAGTAGTCCAGTTACACATTTGTGGGCATATAACTTGGCTTCTGAATGTCCTAGAGAGGTCAGGTTTATTTTAGTGTACTCCAATCAACAGCCCCTACAACCACAAAAAGGAATGGAGTCATTAGCATTTATGGTTTGTAAATGGCACCCAGAATTATGTTGCACGAAGCACAATTTCAGATCATTCTGGGTTCATTTGTGTGAAAACAAGGTCCAATCAGGCTGAAACATTACAGGAAGGTAGAATCTATTGAGTTGTAAGTGATCTGAACATTTCATGATGATAGCACTTTCCTAAGGGGGTCAAACCATGTCCCAAAGGTCACCGGATCTGGTGTCACTTTAAAGAAGTAGTCCAGTTACACATTTGTGGGCTTATAACTTGGCTTCTGAATGTCCTAGAGAGATCAGGTTTGTTTTAATGTACTCCAATCAACAGCCCCTACAACCACAAAAATGAATGGAGTCATTAGCACTTATGGTTTGTAAATGGCACCCAGAATTATGTTGCACGAAGCACAATTTCACATCATTCTGGGTCCATTTGTGTGAAAACAAGGTCCAATCAGGCTGAAACGTTACAGGAAGGTAGAATCTATTGAGTTGTAAGTGATCTGAACGTTTCATGATGATAGCACTTTCCTAAGGGGGTCAAACCATGTCCCAAAGGTCACCGGGCCTGGTGTCACTTTAAAGAAGTAGTCCAGTTACACCTTTGTGGGCTTATAACTTGGCTTCTGAATGTCCTAGAGAGGTTAGGTTTGTTTTAGTGTACTCCAATCAACAGCCCCTACAACCACAAAACGGAATGGAGTCATTAGCACTTATGGTTTGTAAAAGGCACCCCGAATTATGTTGCACGAAGCTCAATTTCACATCATTCTGGGTTCATTTGTGTGAAAACAAGGTCCAATCAGGCTGAAACGTTACAGGAAGGTAGAATCTATTGAGTTGTAAGTGATCTGAACGTTTCATGATTATAGCACTTTCCTAAGGCGGTCAAACCATGTCCCAAAGGTCACCGGATCTGGTGTCACTTTAAAGAAGTAGTCCAGTTACACATTTGTGGGCTTATAACTTGGCTTCTGAATGTCCTAGAGAGGTCAGGTTTGTTTTAGTGTTCTCCAATAAACAGCCCCTACAACCACAAAAAGGAATGGAGTCATTAGCACTTATGCTTTGTAAATGGCACCCAGAATTATGTTGCACAAAGCACAATTTCACATCATTCTGGGTCCATTTGTGTGAAAACAAGGTCCAATCAGGCTGAAACGTTACAAGAAGGTAGAATCTATTGAGTTGTAAGTGATCTGAACGTTTCATGATGATAGCACTTTCCTAAGGGGGTCAAACCATGTCCCAAAGGTCACCGGATCTGGTGTCAATTTAAAGTAGTCCAGTTACACATTTGTGGGCTTATAACTTGGCTTCTGAATGTCCTAGAGAGATCAGGTTTGTTTTAGTATACTCCAATCAACATCCCCTACAACCACAAAAAGGAATGGAGTCATTAGCACTTATGGTTTTTAAATGGCACCCAGAATTATGTTGCACGAAGCACAATTTCACATCATTCTGGGTTCATTTGTGTGAAAACAAGGTCCAATCAGGCTGCAACGTTACAGGAAGGTAGAATCTATTGAGTTGTAAGTGATCTGAACGTTTCATGATGATAGCAGTTTCCTAAGGGGGTCAAACCATGTCCCAAAGGTCACCGGATCTGGTGTCAATTTAAAGAAGTAGTCCAGTTACACATTTGTGGGCTTATAACTTGGCTTCTGAATGTCCTAGAGAGATCAGGTTTGTTTTAATGTACTCCAATCAACAGCCCCTACAACCACAAAAAGGAATGGAGTCATTAACACTTATGGTTTTTAAATGGCACCCAGAATTATGTTGCACGAAGCACAATTTCACATCATTCTGGGTTCATTTGTGTGAAAACAAGGTCCAATCAGGCTGAAACGTTACAGGAAGGTAGAACCTATTGAGTTTAAGTGATCTGAACATTTCATGATGATAGCACTTTCCTAAGGGGGTCAAACCATGTCCCAAAGGTCACCGGATCTGGTGTCAATTTAAAGAAGTAGTCCAGTTACACATTTGTGGGCTTATAACTTGGCTTCTGAATGTCCTAGAGAGATCAGGTTTGTTTTAGTATACTCCAATCAACAGCCCCTACAACCACAAAAAGGAATGGAGTCATTAGCACTTATGGTTTTTAAATGGCACCCAGAATTATGTTGCACGAAGCACAATTTCACATCATTCTGGGTTCATTTGTGTGAAAACAAGGTCCAATCAGGCTGAAACGTTTCAGGAAGGTAGAATCTATTGAGTTGTAAGTGATCTGAACGTTTCATGATGATAGCAGTTTCCTAAGGGGGTCAAACCATGTCCCAAAGGTCACCGGATCTGGTGTCACTTTAAAGAAGTAGTCCAGTTACACATTTGTGGGCGTATAACTTGGCTTCTGAATGTCCTAGAGAGGTCAGGTTTATTTTAGTGTACTCCAATCAACAGCCCCTAGAACCACAAAAAGGAATGGAGTCATTAGCTTTTATGGTTTGTAAATGGCACCCAGAATTATGTTGCACGAAGCACAATTTCACATCATTCTGGGTTCATTTGTGTGAAAACAAGGTCCAATCAGGCTGAAACATTACAGGAAGGTAGAATCTATTGAGTTGTAAGTGATCTGAACATTTCATGATGATAGCACTTTCCTAAGGGGGTCAAACCATGTCCCAAAGGTCAACGGATCTGGTGTCACTTTAAAGAAGTAGTCCAGTTACACATTTGTGGGCTTATAACTTGGCTTCTGAATGTCCTAGAGAGGTCAGGTTTATTTTAGTGTACTCCAATCAACAGCCCCTACAACCACAAAAAGGAATGGAGTCATTAGCACTTATGGTTTGTAAATGGCACACAGAATTATGTTGCACGAAGCACAATTTCACATCATTCTGGGTCCATTTGTGTGAGAACAAGGTCCAATCAGGCTGAAACGTTACAGGAAGGTAGAATCTTTTGAGTTGTAAGTGATCCGAACGTTTCATGATGATAGCACTTTCCTAAGGGGGTCAAACCATGTCCCAAAGGTCACCTGATCTGGTGTCAATTTAAAGAAGTAGTCCAGTTACACATTTGTGGGCTTATAACTTAGCTTCTGAATGTCCTAGAGAGATCAGGTTTGTTTTAATGTACTCCAATCAACAGCCCCTACAACCACAAAAATGAATGGAGTCATTAGCACTTATGGTTTGTAAATGGCACCCAGAATTATGTTGCACGAAGCACAATTTCACATCATTCTGGGTCCATTTGTGTGAAAACAAGGTCCAATCAGGCTGAAACGTTACGGGAAGGTAGAATCTATTGAGTTGTAAGTGATCTGAACGTTTCATGATAATAGCACTTTCCTAAGGGGGTCAAACCATGTCCCAAAGGTCACCGGAACTGGTGTCAATTTAAAGAAGTAGTCCAGTTACACATTTGTGGGCTTATAACTTGGCT
This sequence comes from Nothobranchius furzeri, assembly GCF_043380555.1. Taxonomy (NCBI): domain Eukaryota; kingdom Metazoa; phylum Chordata; class Actinopteri; order Cyprinodontiformes; family Nothobranchiidae; genus Nothobranchius; species Nothobranchius furzeri. The sequence continues at coordinate 15,217,249 of NC_091743.1, forward strand.
TCTGAATGTCCTAGAGAGATCAGGTTTGTTTTAGTGTACTCCAATCAAAAGCCCCTACAACCGCAAAAAGGAATGGAGTCATTAGCCCTTATGTTTTGTAAATGGCACCCAGAATTATGTTGGACGAAGCACAATTTCACATCATTCTGGGTCCATTTGTGTGAAAACAAGGTCCAATCAGGCTGAAACGCTACAAGAATGTAGAATCTATTGAGTTGTAAGTGATCTGAACGTTTCATGATGATAGCACTTTCCTAAGGGGGTCAAACCATGTCCCAAAGGTCACCGGATCTGGTGTCAATTTAAAGAAGTAGTCCAGTTACACATTTGTGGGCTTATAACTTGGCTTCTGAATGTCCTAGAGAGATCAGGTTTGTTTTAGTGTACTCCAATCAACAGCCCCTACAACCACAAAAAGGAATGGAGTCATTAGCACTTATGGTTTGTAAATGGCACCCAGAATTATGTTGCATGAAGCACAATTTCACATCATTCTGGGTCCATTTGTGTGAAAACAAGGTCCAATCAGGCTGAAACGTTACAGGAAGGTAGAATCTATTACGTTGTAAGTGATCTGAACGTTTCATGATGATAGCGCTTTCCTAAGGGGGTCAAACCATGTCCCAAAGGTCACAGGATCTGGTGTCAATTTAAAGAAGTAGTCCAGTTACACATTTGTGGGCTTATAACTTGGCTTCTGAATGTCCTAGAGAGATCAGGTTTGTTTAGTGTACTCCAATCAACAGCCCCTACAACCACAAAAAGGAATGGAGTCATTAGCACTTATGGTTTGTAAATGGCACCCAGAATTATGTTGCACGAAGCACAATTTCACATCATTCTGGGTCGATTTGTGTGAAAACAAGGTCCAATCAGGCTGAAACGCTACAAGAAGGTAGAATCTATTGAGTTGTAAGTGATCTGAACGTTTCAAGATGATCGCACATTCCTATAGGGGGTAAAACCATGTCCCAAAGGTCACCGGGCCTGGTGTCACTTTAAAGAAGTAGTCCAGTTACACCTTTGTGGGCTTATAACTTGGCTTCTGAATGTCCTAGAGAGGTTAGGTTTGTTTTAGTGTACTCCAATCAAAAGCCCCTACAACCACAAAAAGGAATGGAGTCATTAACACTTATGGTTTGTAAATGGCACCCAGAATTATGTTGCACGAAGCACAATTTCAAATCATTCTGGGTTCATTTGTGTGAAAAAAAGGTCCAATCAGGCTGAAACGTTACAGGAAGGTAGAATCTATTGAGTTGTAAGTGATCTGAACGTTTCATGATGATAGCACTTTCCTAAGGGGGTCAAACCATGTCCCAAAGGTCACCGGATCTGGTGTCAATTTAAAGAAGTAGTCCAGTTACACATTTGTGGGCTTATAACTTGGCTTCTAAATTTCCTAGAGAGATCAGGTTTGTTTTACTGTACTCCAATCAACAGCCCCTACAACCACAAAAAGGAATGGAGTCATTAGCACTTATGGTTTTGTAAATGGCACTCAGAATTATGTCGCACGAAGCACAATTTCACATCATTCTGAGCTCATTTGTGTGAAAACAAGGTCCTATCAGGCTGAAACGTTACAGGAAGGTAGAGTCTATTGAGTTGTAAGTTATCTGAACGTTTCATGATGATAGCACTTTCCTAAGGGGGTCAAACCATGTCCCAAAGGTCACCGGATCTGGTGTCAATGTACAGAAGTTGTCCAGTTACACATTTGTGGGCTTATAACTTGGCTTCTGAATGTCCTAGAGAGATCAGGTTTGTTTTAGTGTACTCCAATCAACAGCCCCTACAACCACAAAAAGGAATGGAGTCATTAGCACTTATGGTTTGTAAATGGCACCCAGAATTATGTTGCACGAAGCACAATTTCACATCATTCTGGGTTCATTTGTGTGAAAACAAGGTCCAATCGGGCTGAAATGTTACAGGAAGGTAGAATCTATTGAGTTGTAAGTGATCTGAACGTTTCATGATGATAGCACTTTCCTAAGGGGGTCAAACCATGTCCCAAAGGTCACCGGATCTGGTGTCAATTTAAAGAAGTAGTCCAGTTACACCTTTGTGGGCTTATAACTTGGCTTCTGAATGTCCTATAGAGATCAGGTTTGTTTTAATGCACTCCAATCAACAGCCCCTACAACCACAAAAAGGAATGGAGTCATTAGCACTTATGGTTTTTAAATGGCACCCAGAATTATGTTGCACGAAGCACAATTTCAAATCATTCTGGGTTTATTTGTGTGAAAAAAAGGTCCAATCAGGCTGAAACGTTACAGGAAGGTAGAATCTATTGAGTTGTAAGTGATCTGAACGTTTCATGATGATAGCACTTTCCTAAGGGGGTCAAACCATGTCCCAAAGGTCACCGGATCTGGTGTCAATTTAAAGAAGTAGTCCAGTTACACATTTGTGGGCTTATAACTTGGCTTCTGAATGTCCTAGAGAGATCAGGTTTGTTTTAGTGTACTCCAATCAACAGCCCCTACAACCACAAAAAGGAATGGAGTCATTAGCACTTATGGTTTGTAAATGGCACTCAGAATTATGTTGCACGAAGCAGAATTTCACATCATTCTGGGCTCATTTGTGTGAAAACAAGGTCCAATCAGGCTGAAATGTTACAGGAAGGTAGAATCTATTGAGTTGTAAGTGATCTGAATGTTTTATTATGATAGCACTTTCCTAAGAGGGTCAAACCATGTCCCAAATGTCACCGGATCTGGTGTCAATTTAAAGAAGTAGTCCAGTTACACATTTGTGGGCTTATAACTTGGCTTCTGAATGTCCTAGAGAGATCAGGTTCGTTTTAGTATACTCCAATCAACAGCCCCTACAACCACAAAAAGGAATGGAGTCATTAGCACTTATGGTTTTTAAATGGCACCCAGAATTGTGTTGCACGAAGCACAATTTCACATCATTCTGGGTTAATTTGTGTGAAAACAAGGTCCAATCAGGCTGAAACGTTACAGGAAGGTAGAATCTATTGAGTTGTAAGTGATCTGAACGTTTCATGATGATAGCACTTTCCTAAGGGGGTCAAACCATGTCCCAAAGGTCACCTGATCTGGTGTCAATTTAAAGAAGTAGTCCAGTTACACATTTGTGGGCTTATAACTTGGCTTCTGAATGTCCTAGAGAGATCAGGTTTGTTTTAATGTACTCCAATCAACAGCCCCTACAACCACAAAAAGGAATGGAGTCATTAGCACTTATGGTTTGTAAATGGCACCAAGAATTATGTTGCACGAAGCACAATTTCACATCATTCTGGGTTCATTTGTTTGAAAACAAGGTCCAATCAGGCTGAAACGTTACAGGAAGGTAGAATCTATTGAGTTGTAGGTGATCTGAACATTTCATGATGATAGCACTTTCCTAAGGGGGTCAAACCATGTCCCAAAGGTCACCGGGCCTGGTGTCACTTTAAAGAAGTAGTCCAGTTACACCTTTGTGGGCTTATAACTTGGCTTCTGAATGTCCTAGAGAGGTCAGGTTTGTTTTAGTGTACTCCAATCAACAGCCCCTACAACCACAAAAATGAATGGAGTCATTAGCACTTATGGTTTGTAAATGGCACCCAGAATTATGTTGCACGAAGCACAATTTCACATCATTCTGGGTCCATTTGTGTGAAAACAAGGTCCAATCAGGCTGCAACGTTATAGGAAGGTAGAATCTATTGAGTTGTAAGTGATCTGAACATTTCATGATGATAGCACTTTCCTAAGGGGGTCAAACCATGTCCCAAAGGTCACCGGATCTGTTGTCAATTTAAAGAAGTAGTCCAGTTACACATTTGTGGGCTTGTAACTTGGCTTCTGAATGTCCCAGAGACATCAGGTTTGTTTTAGTGTACTCCAATCAACAGCCCCTACAACCACAAAAAGGAATGGAGTCATTAGCATTTATGGTTTGTAAATGGCACCCAGAATTATGTTGCACGAAGCACAATTTCACATCATTCTGGGTCCATTTGTGTGAAAACAAGGTCCAATCAGGCTGAAACGCTACAAGAAGGTAGAATCTATTGAGTTGTAAGTGATCTGAACGTTTCAAGATGGTCGCACATTCCTATAGGGGGTAAAACCATGTCCCAAAGGTCACCGGGCCTGGTGTCACTTTAAAGAAGTAGTCCAGTTACACCTTTGTGGGCTTATAACTTGGCTTCTGAATGTCCTAGAGAGGTCAGGTTTGTTTTAGTGTACTCCAATCAACAGCCCCTACAACCACAAAAAGGAATGGAGTCATTAGCACTTATGGTTTTTAAATGGCACCCAGAATTATGTTGCACGAAGCACAATTTCACATCATTCTGGGTTCATTTGTGTGAAAACAAGGTCCAATCAGGCTGAAACCTTACAGGAAGGTAGAATCTATTGAGTTGTAAGTGATCCGAACGTTTCATGATGATAGCACTTTCCTAAGGGGGTCAAACCATGTCCCAAAGCTCACCGGATCTGGTGTCAATTTAAAGAAGTAGTCCAGTTACACATTTGTGGGCTTGAAACTTGGCTTCTGAATGTCCTAGAGAGATCAGGTTTGTTTTAATGTAATCCAATCAACAGCCCTTACAACCACAAAAATGAATGGAGTCATTAGCACTTATGGTTTGTAAATGGCACCCAGAATTATGTTGCACGAAGCACAATTTCACATCATTCTGGGTCCATTTGTGTGAAAACAAGGTCCAATCAGGCTGAAACGTTACAGGAAGGTAGAAGCTATTGAGTTGTAAGTGATCTGAACGTTATATGATGATAGCACTTTCCTAAGAGGGTCAAACCATGTCCCAAAGGTCACCGGAACTGGTGTCAATTTAAAGAAGTAATCCAGTTACACATTTGTGGGCTTATAACTTGGCTTCTGAATGTCCTAGAGAGATCAGGTTTGTTTTAGTATACTCCAATCAACAGCCCCTACAACCACAAAAAGGAATGGAGTCATTAGCACTTATGGTTTTTAAATGGCACCCAGAATTATGTTGCACGAAGCACAATTTCACATCATTCTGGGTTCATTTGTGTGAAAACAAGGTCCAATCAGGCTGAAACGTTACAGGAAGGTAGAATCTATTGAGTTGTAAGTGATCTGAACGTTTTATGATGATAGCACTTTCCTAAGGGGGTCAAACCATGTCCCAAAAGTCAACGGATATGGTGTCAATTTAAAGAAGTAGTCCAGTTACACATTTGTGGGCTTATAACTTGGCTTCTGAATGTCCTGGAGAGATCAGGTTTGTTTTAGTGTACTCCAATCAACAGCCCCTACAACCACAAAAAGGAATGGAGTCATTAGCACTTATGGTTTTTAAATGGCACCCAGAATTATGTTGCACGAAGCACAATTTCACATCATTCTGGGTTCATTTGTGTGAAAACAAGGTCCAATCAGGCTGAAATGTTACAGGAAGGTAGAATCTATTGAGTTGTAAGTGATCTGAACGTTTCATGATGATAGCACTTTCCTAAGGGAGTCAAACCATGTCCCAAAGGTCACCGGATCTGGTGTCAATTTAAAGAAGTAGTCCAATTACACATTTGTGGGCTTATAACTTGGCTTCTGAATGTCCTAGAGAGATCAGGTTTGTTTTAATGTACTCCAATCTACAGCCCCTACAACCACAAAAAGGAATGGAGTCATTAGCACTTATGGTTTGTAAATGGCACCCAGAATTATGTTGCACGGAGGACAATTTCACATCATTCTGGGTCCATTTGTGTGAAAACAAGGTCCAATCAGGCTGAAACGTTACAGGAAGGTAGAATCTATAGAGTTGTAAGTGATCTGAACGTTTCATGACGATAGCACTTTCCTAAGGGGGTCAAACCATGTTCCAAAGGTCACCGGATCTGGTGTCAATTTAAAGAAGTAGTCCAGTTACACATTTGTGGGCATATAACTTGGCTTCTGAATGTCCTATAGATATCAGGTTTGTTTTAATGCACTCCAATCAACAGCCCCTACAACCACAAAAAGGATTGGAGTCATTAGCACTTATGGTTTTTAAATGGCACCCAGAATTATGTTGCACGAAGCACAATTTCAAATCATTCTGGGTTCATTTGTGTGAAAAAAAGGTCCAATAAGGCTGAAACGTTACAGGAAGGTAGAATCTATTGAGTTGTAAGTGATCTGAACGTTTCATGATGATAGCCCTTTCCTAAGGGGGTCAAACCATGTCCCAAAGGTCACCGGATCTGGTGTCAATTTAAAGAAGTAGTCCAGTTACACATTTGTGGGCTTATAACTTGGCTTCTGAATTTCCTAGAGAGATCAGGTTTGTTTTAGTGTACTCCAATCAACAGCCCCTACAACCACAAAAAGGAATGGTGTCATTAGCACTTATGGTTTTGTAAATGGCACTCAGAATTATGTTGCACGAAGCACAATTTCACATCATTCTGGGCTCATTTGTGTGAAAACAAGGTCCTATCAGGCTGAAACGTTACAGGAAGGTAGAATCTATTGAGTTGTAAGTTATCTGAACGTTTCATGATGATAGCACTTTCCTAAGGGGGTCAAACCATGTCCCAAAGGTCACCGGATCTGGTGTCAATTTACAGAAGTTGTCCAGTTACACCTTTGTGGGCTTATAACTTGGCTTCTGAATGTCCTAGAGAGATCAGGTTTGTTTTAGTGTACTCCAATCAACAGCCCCTACAACCACAAAAAGGAATGGAGTCATTAGCACTTATGGTTTGTAAATGGCACCCAGAATTATGTTGCACGAAGCACAATTTCACATCATTCTGGGTCCATTTGTGTGAAAACAAGGTCCAATCAGGCTGAAACGTTACAGGAAGGTAGAATCTATTGAGTTGTAAGTGATCTGAACGTTTCATGATGATAGCACTTTCCTAAGGGGGTCAAACCATGTCCCAAAGGTCACCGGGCCTGGTGTCACTTTAAAGAAGTAGTCCAGTTACACCTTTGTGGGCTTATAACTTGGCTTCTGAATGTCCTAGAGAGGTCAGGTTTGTTTTAGTGTACTCCAATCAACAGCCCCTACAACCACAAAAATGAATGGAGTCATTAGCACTTATGGTTTGTAAATGGCACCCAGAATTATGTTGCACGAAGCACAATTTCACATCATTCTGGGTCCATTTGTGTGAAAACAAGGTCCAATCAGGCTGAAACGTTACAGGAAGGTAGAATCTATTGAGTTGTAAGTGATCTGAACATTTCATGATGATAGCACTTTCCTAAGAGGGTCAAACCATGTCCCAAAGGTCACCGGAACTGGTGTCAATTTAAAGAAGTAATCCAGTTACACATTTGTGGGCTTATAACTTGGCTTCTGAATGTCCTAGAGAGATCAGGTTTGTTTTAGTGTACTCCAATCAACAGCCCCTACAACCACAAAAAGGAATGGAGTCATTAGCACTTATGGTTTGTAAATGGCACTCAGAATTATGTTGCACGAAGCACAATTTCACATCATTCTGGGCTCATTTGTTTTAAAACAAGGTCCTATCAGGCTGAAACGTTACAGGAAGGGAGAATCTATTGAGTTGTAAGTGATCTGAACGTTTCATGATGATAGCACTTTCCGAAGGGGGTCAAACCATGTCCCAAAGGTCACCGGATCTGGTGTCAATTTAAAGAAGTTGTCCAGTTACACATTTGTGGGCTTATAACTTGGCTTCTGAATGTCCTAGAGAGATCAGGTTTGTTTTAGTGTACTCCAATCAACAGCCCCTACAACCACAAAAAAGGAATGGAGTCATTAGCACTTATGGTTTGTAAATGGCACCCAGAATTATGTTGCACGAAGAACAATTTCACATCATTCTGGGTTCATTTGTGTGAAAACAAGGTCCAATCAGGCTGAAATTTTACAGGAAGGTAGAATCTATTGAGTTGTAAGTGATCTGAATGTTTTATTATTATAGCACTTTTCTAAGAGGGTCAAACCATGTCCCAAAGGTCACCGGATCTGGTGTCAATTTAAAGAAGTAGTCCAGTTACACCTTTGTGGGCTTATAACTTGGCTTCTGAATGTCCTAGAGAGATCAGGTTTGTTTTAGTGTACTACAATCAACAGCCCCTACAACCACAAAAAGGAATGGAGTCATTAGCACTTATGGTTTTTAAATGGCACCCAGAATTATGTTGCACGAAGCACAATTTCACATCATTCTGGGTTAATTTATGTGAAAACCAGGTCCAATCAGGCTGAAACGTTACAGGAAGGTAGAATCTATTGAGTTGTAAGTGATCTGAACGTTTCATGATGATAGCACTTTCCTAAGGGGGTCAAACCATGTCCCAAAGGTCACCGGATCTGGTGTCAATTTAAAGAAGTAGTCCAGTTACACATTTGTGGGCTTATAACTTGGCTTCTGAATGTCCTAGAGAGATCAGGTTTGTTTTAATGTACTCCAATCAACAGCCCCTACAACCACAAAAAGGAATGGAGTCATTAGCATTTATGGTTTGTAAATGGCACCCAGAATTATGTTGCACGAAGCACAATTTCACATCATTCTGGGTTCATTTGTTTGAAAACAAGGTCCAATCAGGCTGAAACGTTACAGGAAGGTAGAATCTATTGAGTTGTAAGTGATCTGAACATTTCATGATGATAGCACTTTCCTAAGGGGGTCAAACCATGTCCCAAAGGTCAGCGGATCTGGTGTCAATTTAAAGAAGTAGTCCAGTTACACATTTGTGGGCTTGTAACTTGGCTTCTGAATGTCCTAGAGAGATCAGGTTTGTTTTAGTGTACTCCAATCAACAGCCCCTACAACCACAAAAAGGAATGGAGTCATTAGCATTTATGGTTTGTAAATGGCACCCAGAATTATGTTGCACGAAGCACAATTTCACATCATTCTGGGTCCATTTGTGTGAAAACAAGGTCCAATCAGGCTGAAATGCTACAAGGAGGTAGAATCTATTGAGTTGTAAGTGATCTGAACGTTTCAAGATGGTCGCACATTCCTATAGGGGGTAAAACCATGTCCCAAAGGTCACCGGGCCTGGTGTCACTTTAAAGAAGTAGTCCAGTTACACCTTTGTGGGCTTATAACTTGGCTTCTGAATGTCCTAGAGAGGTCAGGTTTGTTTTAGTGTACTCCAATCAACAGCCCCTACAACCACAAAAAGGAATGGAGTCATTAGCACTTATGGTTTTTAAATGGCACCCAGAATTATGTTGCACGAAGCACAATTTCACATCATTCTGGGTTCATTTGTGTGAAAACAAGGTCCAATCAGGCTGAAACCTTACAGGAAGGTAGAATCTATTGAGTTGTAAGTGATCCGAACGTTTCATGATGATAGCCCTTTCCTAAGGGGGTCAAACCATGTCCCAAAGCTCACCGGATCTGGTGTCAATTTAAAGAAGTAGTCCAGTTACACATTTGTGGGCTTGAAACTTGGCTTCTGAATGTCCTAGAGAGATCAGGTTTGTTTTAATGTAATCCAATAAACAGCCCTTACAACCACAAAAATGAATGGAGTCATTAGCACTTATGGTTTGTAAATGGCACCCAGAATTATGTTGCACGAAGCACAATTTCACATCATTCTGGGTCCATTTGTGTGAAAACAAGGTCCAATCAGGCTGAAACGTTACAGGAAGGTAGAATATATTGAGTTGTAAGTGATCTGAACGTTTCATGATGATAGCACTTTCCTAAGGGGGTCAAACCATGTCCCAAAGGTCACCGGATCTGGTGTCAATTTAAAGAAGTAGTCCAGTTACACATTTGTGGGCTTATAACTTGGCTTCTGAATGTCCTAGAGCGATCAGGTTTGTTTTAGTGTACAACAATCAACAGCCCCTACAACCACAAAAAGGAATGGAGTCATTAGCACTTATGGTTTTTAAATGGCACCCAGAATTATGTTGCACGAAGCACAATTTCACATCATTCTGGGTTCATTTGTGTGAAAACAAGGTCCAATCAGGCTGAAACATTACAGGAAGGTAGAATCTATTGAGTTGTAAGTGATCTGAACGTTTCATGATGATAGCACTTTCCTAAGGGGGTCAAACCATGTCCCAAAGGTCACCGGATCTGGTGTCACTTTAAAGAAGTAGTCCAGTTACACTTTTGTGGCCTTATAACTTGGCTTTTGAATGTCCTAGAGAGGTCAGGTTTATTTTAGTGTACTCCAATCAACAGCCCCTACAACCACAAAAAGGAATGGAGTCATTAGCACTTATGGTTTGTAACTGGCACCCAGAATTATGTTGCACGAAGCACAATTTCACATCATTCTGGGTCCATTTGTGTGAAAACAAGGTCCAATCAGGCTGAAACGTTACAGGAAGGTAGAATCTATTGAGTTGTAAGTATTCTGAACGTTTCATGATGATAGCGCTTTCCTAAGGGGGTCAAACCATGTCCCAAAGGTCACCGGATCTGGTGTCAATTTAAAGAAGTAGTCCAGTTACACATTTGTGGGCTTATAACTTGGCTTCTGAATGTCCTAGAGAGATCAGGTTTGTTTTAGTGTACTCCAATCAACAGCCCCTACAACCACAAAAAGGAATGGAGTCATTAGCACTTATGGTTTGTAAATGGCACCCAGAATTATGTTGCACGAAGCACAATTTCACATCATTCTGGGTCGATTTGTGTGAAAACAAGGTCCAATCAGGCTGAAACGCTACAAGAAGGTAGAATCTATTGAGTTGTAAGTGATCTGAACGTTTCAAGATGATCGCACATTCCTATAGGGGGTAAAACCATGTCCCAAAGGTCACCGGGCCTGGTGTCACTTTAAAGAATTAGTCCAGTTACACCTTTGTGGGCTTATAACTTGGCTTCTGAATGTCCTAGAGAGGTTAGGTTTGTTTTAGTGTACTCCAATCAAAAGCCCCTACAACCACAAAAAGGAATGGAGTCATTAGCACTTATGGTTTGTAAATGACACCCAGTATTATGTTGCACGAAGCACAATTTCACATCATTCTGGGTTCATTTGTGTGAAAACAAGGTCCAATCAGGCTGAAACGTTACAAGAAGGTAGAATCTATTGAGTTGTAAGTGATCTGAACGTTTCATGATGATAGCGCTTTCCTAAGGGGGTCAAACCATGTCCCAAAGGTCACCGGATCTGGTGTTAATTTAAAGAAGTAGTCCAGTTACACATTTGTGGGCTTATAACTTGGCTTCTGAATGTCCTAGAGCGATCAGGTTTGTTTTAGTGTACTCCAATCAACAGCCCCTACAACCACAAAAAGGAATGGAGTCATTAGCACTTATGGTTTTTAAATGGCACCCAGAATTATGTTGCACGAAGCAATATTTCACATCATTCTGGGTTCATTTGTGTGAAAACAAGGTCCAATCAGGCTGAAACATTACAGGAAGGTAGAATCTATTGAGTTGTAAGTGATCTCAACGTTTCATGATGATAGCACTTTCCTAAGGGGGTCAAACCATGTCCCAAAGGTCACCGGATCTGGTGTCACTTTAAAGAAGTAGTCCAGTTACACTTTTGTGGCCTTATAACTTGGCTTCTGAATGTCCTAGAGAGGTCAGGTTTATTTTAATGTACTCCAATCAACATCCCCTACAACCACAAAAAGGAATGGAGTCATTAGCACTTATGGTTTGTAAATGGCACCCAGAATTATGTTGCACGAAGCACAATTTCACATCATTCTGGGTCCATTTGTGTGAAAACAAGGTCCAATCAGGCTGAAACGTTACAGGAAGGTAGAATCTTTTGAGTTGTAAGTATTCTGAACGTTTCATGATGATAGCGCTTTCCTAAGGGGGTCAAACCATGTCCCAAAGGTCACCGGATCTGGTGTCAATTTAAAGAAGTAGTCCAGTTACACATTTGTGGGCTTATAACTTGGCTTCTGAATGTCCTAGAGAGATCAGGTTTGTTTTAGTGTACTCCAATCAACAGCCCCTACAACCACAATAAGGAATGGAGTCATTAGCACTTATGGTTTGTAAATGGCACCCAGAATTATGTTGCACAAAGCACAATTTCACATCATTCTGGGTCGATTTGTGTGAAAACAAGGTCCAATCAGGCTGAAACGCTACAAGAAGGTAGAATCTATTGAGTTGTAAGTGATCTGAACGTTTCAAGATGATCGCACATTCCTATAGGGGGTGAAACCATGTCCCAAAGGTCACCGGGCCTGGTGTCACTTTTAAGAAGTAGTCCAGTTACACCTTTGTGGGCTCATAACTTGGCTTCTGAATGTCCTAGAGAGGTTAGGTTTGTTTTAGTGTACTCCAATCAAAAGCCCCTACAACCACAAAAAGGAATGGAGTCATTAGCACTTATGGTTTGTAAATAACACCCAGTATTATGTTGCACGAAGCACAATTTCACATCATTCTGGGTTCATTTGTGTGAAAACAAGGTCCAATCAGGCTGAAACGTTACAGGAAGGTAGAATCTATTGAATTGTAAGTGATCTGAACGTTTCATGATGATAGCACTTTCCTAAGGGGGTCAAACCATGTCCCAAATGTCAACGGATCTGGTGTCAATTTAAAGAAGTAGTCCAGTTACACATTTGTGGGCTTATAACTTGGCTTCTGAATGTCCTAGAGAGATCAGGTTTGTTTTAGTGTACTCCAATCAACAGCCCCTACAACCACAAAAAGGAATGGAGTCATTAGCACTTATGGTTTTTAAATGGCACCCAGAATTATTTTGCACGAAGCACAATTTCACATCATTCTGGGTTCATTTGTGTGAAAACAAGGTCCAATAAGGCTGAAACGTTACAGGAAGGTAGAATCTATTGAGTTGTAAGTGATCTGAACGTTTCATGATGATAGCACTTTCCTAAGCGGGTCAAACCATGTCCCAAAGGTCACCGGATCTGGTGTCAATTTAAAGAAGTAGTCCAGTTACACATTTGTGGGCTTATAACTTGGCTTCTGAATGTCCTAGAGAGATCAGGTTTGTTTTAGTGTACTCCAATCAACAGCCCCTACAACCACAAAAAGGAATGGAGTCATTAGCACTTATGGTTTGTAAATGGCACCCAGAATTATGTTGCACGAAGCACAATTTCACATCATTCTGGGTCCATTTGTGTGAAAACAAGGTCCAATCAGGCTGAAACGTTACAGGAAGGTAGAATCTATTGAGTTGTAAGTTATCTGAACGTTTCATGATGATAGCACTTTCCTAAGGGGGTCAAACCATGTCCCAAAGGTCACCGGATCTGGTGTCAATTTACAGAAGTTGTCCAGTTACACATTTGTGGGCTTATAACTTGGCTTCTGAATGTCCTAGAGAGATCAGGTTTGTTTTAGTGTACTCCAATCAACAGCCCCTACAACCACAAAAAGGAATGGAGTCATTAGCACTTATGGTTTGTAAATGGCACCCAGAATTATGTTGCACGAAACACAATTTCACATCATTCTGGGTTCATTTGTGTGAAAACAAGGTCCAATCAGGCTGAAATGTTACAGGAAGGTAGAATCTATTGAGTTGTAAGTGATCTGAATGTTTTATTATGATAGCACTTTCCTAAGAGGGTCAAACCATGTCCCAAAGGTCACCGGATCTGGTGTCAATTTAAAGAAGTAGTCCAGTTACACATTTGTGGGCTTATAACTTGGCTTCTGAATGTCCTAGAGAGATCAGGTTTGTTTTAGTATACTCCAATCAACAGCCCCTACAACCACAAAAAGGAATGGAGTCATTAGCACTTATGGTTTGTAAATGGCACCAAGAATTATGTTGTACAAAGCACAATTTCACATCATTCTGGGTTCATTTGTTTGAAAACAAGGTCCAATCAGGCTGAAACGTTACAGGAAGGTAGAATCTATTGAGTTGTAAGTGATCTGAACATTTCATGATGATAGCACTTTCCTAAGGGGGTCAAACCATGTCCCAAAGGTCACCGGATCTGGTGTCAATTTAAAGAAGTAGTCCAGTTACACATTTGTGGGCTTGTAACTTGGCTTCTGAATGTCCAAGAGAGATCAGGTTTGTTTTAGTGTACTCCAATCAACAGCCCCTACAACCACAAAAAGGAATGGAGTCATTAGCATTTATGGTTTGTAAATGGCACCCAGAATTATGTTGCACGAAGCACAATTTCACATCATTCTGGGTCCATTTGTGTGAAAACAAGGTCCAATCAGGCTGAAACGCTACAAGAAGGTAGAATCTATTGAGTTGTAAGTGATCTGAACGTTTCAAGATGATCGCACATTCCTATAGGGGGTAAAACCATGTCCCAAAGGTCACCGGGCCTGGTGTCACTTTAAAGAAGTAGTCCAGTTACACCTTTGTGGGCTTATAACTTGGCTTCTGAATGTCCTAGAGAGGTCAGGTTTGTTTTAGTGTACTCCAATCAACAGCCCTTACAACCACAAAAAGGAATGGAGTCATTAGCACTTATGGTTTTTAAATGGCACCCAGAATTATGTTGCACGAAGCACAATTTCACATCATTCTGGGTTCATGCGTGTGAAAACAAGGTCCAATCAGGCTGAAACGTTACAGGAAGGTAGAATCTATTGAGTTGTAAGTGATCCGAACGTTTCATGATGATAGCACTTTCCTAAGGGGGTCAAACCATGTCCCAAAGGTCACCGGATCTGGTGTCAATTTAAAGAAGTAGTCCAGTTACACAATGGTGGGCTTGTAACTTGGCTTCTGAATGTCCTAGAGAGATCAGGTTTGTTTTAATGTACTCCAATCAACAGCCCTTACAACCACAAAAATGAATGGAGTCATTAGCACTTATGGTTTGTAAATGGCACCCAGAATTATGTTGCACGAAGCACAATTTCACATCATTCTGGGTCCATTTGTGTGAAAACAAGGTCCAATCAGGCTGAAACGTTACAGGAAGGTAGAATCTATTGAGTTGTAAGTGATCTGAACGTTTCATGATGATAGCACTTTCCGAAGGGGGTCAAACCATGTCCCAAAGGTCACCGGATCTGGTGTCAATTTAAAGAAGTTGTCCAGTTACACATTTGTGGGCTTATAACTTGGCTTCTGAATTTCCTAGAGAGATCAGGTTTGTTTTAGTGTACTCCAATCAACAGCCCCTACAACCACAAAAAGGAATGGAGTCATTAGCACTTATGGTTTGTAAATGGCACCCAGAATTATGTTGCACGAAGCACAATTTCACATCATTCTGGGTTCATTTGTGTGAAAACAAGGTCCAATCAGGCTGAAATGTTACAGGAAGGTAGAATCTATTGAGTTGTAAGTGATCTGAATGTTTTATTATGATAGCACTTTCCTAAGAGCGTCAAACCATGTCCCAAAGGTCACCGGATCTGGTGTCAATTTAAAGAAGTAGTCCAGTTACACCTTTGTGGGCTTATAACTTGGCTTCTGAATGTCCTAGAGAGATCAGGTTTGTTTTAGTATACTCCAATCAACAGCCCCTACAACCACAAAAAGGAATGGAGTCATTAGCACTTATGGTTTTTAAATGGCACCCAGAATTATGTTGCACGAAGCACAATTTCACATCATTCTGGGTTAATTTGTGTGAAAACAAGGTCCAGTCAGGCTGAAATGTTACAGGAAGGTAGAATCTATTGAGTTGTAAGTGATCTGAACGTTTCATGATGATAGCACTTTCCTAAGGGGGTCAAACCATGTCCCAAAGGTCACCGGATCTGGTGTCAATTTAAAGAAGTAGTCCAGTTACACATTTGTGGGCTTATAACTTGGCTTCTGAATGTCCTAGAGAGATCAGGTTTGTTTTAGTGTACTCCAATCAACAGCCCCTACAACCACAAAAAGGAATGGAGTCATTAGCACTTATGGTTTGTAAATGGCACCCAGAATTATGTTGCACGAAGCACAATTTCACATCATTCTGGGTTCATTTGTGTGAAAACAAGGTCCAATCAGGCTGAAATGTTACAGGAAGGTAGAATCTATTGAGTTGTAAGTGATCTGAATGTTTTATTATGATAGCACTTTCCTAAGAGGGTCAAACCATGTCCCAAAGGTCACCGGATCAGGTGTCAATTTAAAGAAGTAGTCCAGTTACACATTTGTGGGCTTATAACTTGGCTTCTGAATGTCCTAGAGAGATCAGGTTATTTTTAATGCACTCCAATAAACAGCCCCTACAACCACAAAAAGGAATGGAGTCATTAGCACTTATGGTTTGTAAATGGCACCCAGAATTATGTTGCACGAAGCACAATTTCACATCATTCTGGGTCCATTTGTGTGAAAACAAGGTCCAATCAGGCTGAAACGTTACAGGAAGGTAGAATCTATTGAGTTGTAAGTGATCTGAACGTTTCATGATGATAGCACTTTCCTAAGGGGGTCAATTCATGTCCCAAAGGTCACCGGATCTGGTGTCAATTTAAAGAAGTAGTCCAGTTACACATTTGTGGGCTTATAACTTGGCTTCTGAATGTCCTAGAGAGATCAGGTTTGTTTTAGTGTACTCCAATCAACAGCCCCTACAACCACAAAAAGGAATGGAGTCATTAGCACTTATGGTTTGTAAATGGCACTCAGAATTATGTTGCACGAAGCACAATTTCACATAATTCTGGGCTCATTTGTGTGAAAACAATGTCCAATCAGGCTGAAACGTTACAGGAAGGTAGAATCTATTGAGTTGTAAGTGATCTGAACGTTTCATGATGATAGCACTTTCCGAAGGGGGTCAAACCATGTCCCAAAGGTCACCGGATCTGGTGTCAATTTAAAGAAGTTGTCCAGTTACACATTTGTGGGCTTATAACTTGGCTTCTGAATGTCCTAGAGAGATCAGGTTTGTTTTAGTGTACTCCAATCAACAGCCCCTACAACCACAAAAAGGAATGGAGTCATTAGCACTTATGGTTTGTAAATGGCACCCAGAATTATGTTGCACGAAGCACAATTTCACATCATTCTGGGTTCATTTGTGTGAAAACAAGGTCCAATCAGGCTGAAATGTTACAGGAAGGTAGAATCTATTGAGCTGTAAGTGATCTGAATGTTTTATTATGATAGCACTTTCCTAAGAGGGACAAACCATGTCCCAAAGGTCACCGGATCTGGTGTCAATTTAAAGAAGTAGTCCAGTTACACATTTGTGGGCTTATAACTTGGCTTCTGAATGTCCTAGAGAGATCAGGTTTGTTTTAGTAGACTCCAATCAACAGCCCCTACAACCACAAAAAGGAATGGAGTCATTAGCACTTATGGTTTGTAAATGGCACCCAGAATTATGTTGTACAAAGCACAATTTCACATCATTCTGGGTTCATTTGTTTGAAAACAAGGTCCAATCAGGCTGAAACGTTACAGGAAGGTAGAATCTATTGAGTTGTAAGTGATCTGAACATTTCATCATGATAGCACTTTCCTAAGGGGGTCAAACCATGTCCCAAAGGTCACCGGATCTGGTGTCAATTTAAAGTAGTCCAGTTACACATTTGTGGGCTTGTAACTTGGCTTCTGAATGTCCTAGAGAGATCAGGTTTGTTTTAGTGTACTCCAATCAACAGCCCCTACAACCACAAAAAGGAATGGAGTCATTAGCATTTATGGTTTGTAAATGGCACCCAGAATTATGTTGCACGAAGCACAATTTCACATCATTCTGGGTCCATTTGTGTGAAAACAAGGTCCAATCAGGCTGAAACGCTACAAGAAGGTAGAATCTATTGAGTTGTAAGTGATCTGAACGTTTCAAGATGATCGCACATTCCTATAGGGGGTAAAACCATGTCCCAAAGGTCACCGGGCCTGGTGTCACTTTAAAGTAGTCCAGTTACACCTTTGTGGGCTTATAACTTGGCTTCTGAATGTCCTAGATAGGTCAGGTTTGTTTTAGTGTACTCCAATCAACAGCCCCTACAACCACAAAAAGGAATGGAGTCATTAGCACTTATGGTTTTTAAATGGCACCCAGAATTATGTTGCACGAAGCACAATTTCACATCATTCTGGGTTCATGCGTGTGAAAACAAGGTCCAATCAGGCTGAAACGTTACAGGAAGGTAGAATCTATTGAGTTGTAAGTGATCTGAACGTTTCATGATGATAGCACTTTCCTAAGGGGGTCAAACCATGTCCCAAAGGTCACCGGATCTGGTGTCAATTTAAAGAAGTAGTCCAGTTACACAATGGTGGGCTTGTAACTTGGCTTCTGAATGTCCTAGAGAGATCAGGTTTGTTTTAATGTACTCCAATCAACAGCCCCTACAACCACAAAAAGGAATGGAGTCATTAGCACTTATGGTTTGTAAATGGCACCCAGAATTATGTTGCACGAAGCACAATTTCACATCATTCTGGGTCCATTTGTGTGAAAACAAGGTCCAATCAGGCTGAAACGTTACAGGAAGGTAGAATCTATTGAGTTGTAAGTGATCTGAACGTTTCATGATGATAGCACTTTCCGAAGGGGGTCAAACCATGTCCCAAAGGTCACCGGATCTGGTGTCAATTTAAAGAAGTTGTCCAGTTACACATTTGTGGGCTTATAACTTGGCTTCTGAATTTCCTAGAGAGATCAGGTTTGTTTTAGTGTACTCCAATCAACAGCCCCTACAACCACAAAAAGGAATGGAGTCATTAGCACTTATGGTTTGTAAATGGCACCCAGAATTATGTTGCACGAAGCACAATTTCACATCATTCTGGGTTCATTTGTGTGAAAACAAGGTCCAATCAGGCTGAAATGTTACAGGAAGGTAGAATCTATTGAGTTGTAAGTGATCTGAATGTTTTATTATGATAGCACTTTCCTAAGAGCGTCAAACCATGTCCCAAAGGTCACCGGATCTGGTGTCAATTTAAAGAAGTAGTCCAGTTACACCTTTGTGGGCTTATAACTTGGCTTCTGAATGTCCTAGAGAGATCAGGTTTGTTTTAGTATACTCCAATCAACAGCCCCTACAACCACAAAAAGGAATGGAGTCATTAGCACTTATGGTTTTTAAATGGCACCCAGAATTATGTTGCACGAAGCACAATTTCACATCATTCTGGGTTAATTTGTGTGAAAACAAGGTCCAGTCAGGCTGAAATGTTACAGGAAGGTAGAATCTATTGAGTTGTAAGTGATCTGAACGTTTCATGATGATAGCACTTTCCTAAGGGGGTCAAACCATGTCCCAAAGGTCACCGGATCTGGTGTCAATTTAAAGAAGTAGTCCAGTTACACATTTGTGGGCTTATAACTTGGCTTCTGAATGTCCTAGAGAGATCAGGTTTGTTTTAGTGTACTCCAATCAACAGCCCCTACAACCACAAAAAGGAATGGAGTCATTAGCACTTATGGTTTGTAAATGGCACCCAGAATTATGTTGCACGAAGCACAATTTCACATCATTCTGGGTTCATTTGTGTGAAAACAAGGTCCAATCAGGCTGAAATGTTACAGGAAGGTAGAATCTATTGAGTTGTAAGTGATCTGAATGTTTTATTATGATAGCACTTTCCTAAGAGGGTCAAACCATGTCCCAAAGGTCACCGGATCAGGTGTCAATTTAAAGAAGTAGTCCAGTTACACATTTGTGGGCTTATAACTTGGCTTCTGAATGTCCTAGAGAGATCAGGTTATTTTTAATGCACTCCAATAAACAGCCCCTACAACCACAAAAAGGAATGGAGTCATTAGCACTTATGGTTTGTAAATGGCACCCAGAATTATGTTGCACGAAGCACAATTTCACATCATTCTGGGTCCATTTGTGTGAAAACAAGGTCCAATCAGGCTGAAACGTTACAGGAAGGTAGAATCTATTGAGTTGTAAGTGATCTGAACGTTTCATGATGATAGCACTTTCCTAAGGGGGTCAATTCATGTCCCAAAGGTCACCGGATCTGGTGTCAATTTAAAGAAGTAGTCCAGTTACACATTTGTGGGCTTATAACTTGGCTTCTGAATGTCCTAGAGAGATCAGGTTTGTTTTAGTGTACTCCAATCAACAGCCCCTACAACCACAAAAAGGAATGGAGTCATTAGCACTTATGGTTTGTAAATGGCACTCAGAATTATGTTGCACGAAGCACAATTTCACATAATTCTGGGCTCATTTGTGTGAAAACAATGTCCAATCAGGCTGAAACGTTACAGGAAGGTAGAATCTATTGAGTTGTAAGTGATCTGAACGTTTCATGATGATAGCACTTTCCGAAGGGGGTCAAACCATGTCCCAAAGGTCACCGGATCTGGTGTCAATTTAAAGAAGTTGTCCAGTTACACATTTGTGGGCTTATAACTTGGCTTCTGAATGTCCTAGAGAGATCAGGTTTGTTTTAGTGTACTCCAATCAACAGCCCCTACAACCACAAAAAGGAATGGAGTCATTAGCACTTATGGTTTGTAAATGGCACCCAGAATTATGTTGCACGAAGCACAATTTCACATCATTCTGGGTTCATTTGTGTGAAAACAAGGTCCAATCAGGCTGAAATGTTACAGGAAGGTAGAATCTATTGAGCTGTAAGTGATCTGAATGTTTTATTATGATAGCACTTTCCTAAGAGGGTCAAACCATGTCCCAAAGGTCACCGGATCTGGTGTCAATTTAAAGAAGTAGTCCAGTTACACATTTGTGGGCTTATAACTTGGCTTCTGAATGTCCTAGAGAGATCAGGTTTGTTTTAGTAGACTCCAATCAACAGCCCCTACAACCACAAAAAGGAATGGAGTCATTAGCACTTATGGTTTGTAAATGGCACCCAGAATTATGTTGTACAAAGCACAATTTCACATCATTCTGGGTTCATTTGTTTGAAAACAAGGTCCAATCAGGCTGAAACGTTACAGGAAGGTAGAATCTATTGAGTTGTAAGTGATCTGAACATTTCATCATGATAGCACTTTCCTAAGGGGGTCAAACCATGTCCCAAAGGTCACCGGATCTGGTGTCAATTTAAAGAAGTAGTCCAGTTACACATTTGTGGGCTTGTAACTTGGCTTCTGAATGTCCTAGAGAGATCAGGTTTGTTTTAGTGTACTCCAATCAACAGCCCCTACAACCACAAAAAGGAATGGAGTCATTAGCATTTATGGTTTGTAAATGGCACCCAGAATTATGTTGCACGAAGCACAATTTCACATCATTCTGGGTCCATTTGTGTGAAAACAAGGTCCAATCAGGCTGAAACGCTACAAGAAGGTAGAATCTATTGAGTTGTAAGTGATCTGAACGTTTCAAGATGATCGCACATTCCTATAGGGGGTAAAACCATGTCCCAAAGGTCACCGGGCCTGGTGTCACTTTAAAGTAGTCCAGTTACACCTTTGTGGGCTTATAACTTGGCTTCTGAATGTCCTAGATAGGTCAGGTTTGTTTTAGTGTACTCCAATCAACAGCCCCTACAACCACAAAAAGGAATGGAGTCATTAGCACTTATGGTTTTTAAATGGCACCCAGAATTATGTTGCACGAAGCACAATTTCACATCATTCTGGGTTCATGCGTGTGAAAACAAGGTCCAATCAGGCTGAAACGTTACAGGAAGGTAGAATCTATTGAGTTGTAAGTGATCTGAACGTTTCATGATGATAGCACTTTCCTAAGGGGGTCAAACCATGTCCCAAAGGTCACCGGATCTGGTGTCAATTTAAAGAAGTAGTCCAGTTACACAATGGTGGGCTTGTAACTTGGCTTCTGAATGTCCTAGAGAGATCAGGTTTGTTTTAATGTACTCCAATCAACAGCCCTTACAACCACAAAAATGAATGGAGTCATTAGCACTTATGGTTTGTAAATGCCACCCAGAATTATGTTGCACGAAGCACAATTTCACATCATTCTGGGTCCATTTGTGTGAAAACAAGGTCCAATCAGGCTGAAACGTTACAGGAAGGTAGAATCTATTGAGTTGTAAGTGATCTGAACGTTTCCTGATGATAGCACTTTCCTAAGAGGGTCAAACCATGTCCCAAAGGTCACCTGAACTGGTGTCAATTTAAAGAAGTAATCCAGTTACACATTTGTGGGCGTATAACTTGGCTTCTGAATGTCCTAGAGAGATCAGGTTTGTTTTAGTATACTCCAATCAACAGCCCCTACAACCACAAAAAGGAATGGAGTCATTAGCACTTATGGTTTTTAAATGGCACCCAGAATTATGTTGCACGAAGCACAATTTCACATCATTCTGGGTTCATTTGTGTGAAAACAAGGTCCAATCAGGCTGAAACGTTACAAGAAGGTAGAATCTATTGAGTTGTAAGTGATCTGAACGTTTCATGATGATAGCGCTTTCCTAAGGGGGTCAAACCATGTCCCAAAGGTCACCGGATCTGGTGTTAATTTAAAGAAGTAGTCCAGTTACACATTTGTGGGCTTATAACTTGGCTTCTGAATGTCCTAGAGCGATCAGGTTTGTTTTAGTGTACTCCAATCAACAGCCCCTACAACCACAAAAAGGAATGGAGTCATTAGCACTTATGGTTTTTAAATGGCACCCAGAATTATGTTGCACGAAGCACAATTTCACATCATTCTGGGTTCATTTGTGTGAAAACAAGGTCCAATCAGGCTGAAACATTACAGGAAGGTAGAATCTATTGAGTTGTAAGTGATCTGAACGTTTCATGATGATAGCACTTTCCTAAGGGGGTCAAACCATGTCCCAAAGGTCACCGGATCTGGTGTCACTTTAAAGAAGTAGTCCAGTTACACTTTTGTGGCCTTATAACTTGGCTTCTGAATGTCCTAGAGAGGTCAGGTTTATTTTAATGTACTCCAATCAACAGCCCCTACAACCACAAAAAGGAATGGAGTCATTAGCACTTATGGTTTGTAAATGGCACCCAGAATTATGTTGCACGAAGCACAATTTCACATCATTCTGGGTCCATTTGTGTGAAAACAAGGTCCAATCAGGCTGAAACGTTACAGGAAGGTAGAATCTTTTGAGTTGTAAGTATTCTGAACGTTTCATGATGATAGCGCTTTCCTAAGGGGGTCAAACCATGTCCCAAAGGTCACCGGATCTGGTGTCAATTTAAAGAAGTAGTCCAGTTACACATTTGTGGGCTTATAACTTGGCTTCTGAATGTCCTAGAGAGATCAGGTTTGTTTTAGTGTACTCCAATCAACAGCCCCTACAACCACAAAAAGGAATGGAGTCATTAGCACTTATGGTTTGTAAATGGCACCCAGAATTATGTTGCACGAAGCACAATTTCACATCATTCTGGGTCGATTTGTGTGAAAACAAGGTCCAATCAGGCTGAAACGCTACAAGAAGGTAGAATCTATTGAGTTGTAAGTGATCTGAACGTTTCAAGATGATCGCACATTCCTATAGGGGGTGAAACCATGTCCCAAAGGTCACCGGGCCTGGTGTCACTTTTAAGAAGTAGTCCAGTTACACCTTTGTGGGCTCATAACTTGGCTTCTGAATGTCCTAGAGAGGTTAGGTTTGTTTTAGTGTACTCCAATCAAAAGCCCCTACAACCACAAAAAGGAATGGAGTCATTAGCACTTATGGTTTGTAAATAACACCCAGTATTATGTTGCACGAAGCACAATTTCACATCATTCTGGGTTCATTTGTGTGAAAACAAGGTCCAATAAGGCTGAAACGTTACAGGAAGGTAGAATCTATTGAATTGTAAGTGATCTGAACGTTTCATGATGATAGCACTTTCCAAAGGGGGTCAAACCATGTCCCAAAAGTCAACGGATCTGGTGTCAATTTAAAGAAGTAGTCCAGTTACACATTTGTGGGCTTATAACTTGGCTTCTGAATGTCCTAGAGAGATCAGGTTTGTTTTAGTGTACTCCAATCAACAGCCCCTACAACCACAAAAAGGAATGGAGTCATTAGCACTTATGGTTTTTAAATGGCACCCAGAATTATGTTGCATGAAGCACAATTTCACATCATTCTGGGTTCATTTGTGTGAAAACAAGGTCCAATAAGGCTGAAACGTTACAGGAAGGTAGAATCTATTGAGTTGTAAGTGATCTGAACGTTTCATGATGATAGCACTTTCCTAAGCGGGTCAAACCATGTCCCAAAGGTCACCGGATCTGGTGTCAATTTAAAGAAGTAGTCCAGTTACACATTTGTGGGCTTATAACTTGGCTTCTGAATGTCCTAGAGAGATCAGGTTTGTTTTAGTGTACTCCAATCAACAGCCCCTACAACCACAAAAAGGAATGGAGTCATTAGCACTTATGGTTTGTAAATGGCACCCAGAATTATGTTGCACGAAGCACAATTTCACATCATTCTGGGTCCATTTGTGTGAAAACAAGGTCCAATCAGGCTGAAACGTTACAGGAAGGTAGAATCTATTGAGTTGTAAGTTATCTGAACGTTTCATGATGATAGCACTTTCCTAAGGGGGTCAAACCATGTCCCAAAGGTCACCGGATCTGGTGTCAATTTACAGAAGTTGTCCAGTTACACATTTGTGGGCTTATAACTTGGCTTCTGAATGTCCTAGAGAGATCAGGTTTTTTTTAGTGTACTCCAATCAACAGCCCCTACAACCACAAAAAGGAATGGAGTCATTAGCACTTATGGTTTGTAAATGGCACCCAGAATTATGTTGCACGAAGCACAATTTCACATCATTCTGGGTTCATTTGTGTGAAAACAAGGTCCAATCAGGCTGAAATGTTACAGGAAGGTAGAATCTATTGAGTTGTAAGTGATCTGAATGTTTTATTATGATAGCACTTTCCTAAGAGGGTCAAACCATGTCCCAAAGGTCACCGGATCAGGTGTCAATTTAAAGAAGTAGTCCAGTTACACATTTGTGGGCTTATAACTTGGCTTCTGAATGTCCTAGAGAGATCAGGTTTGTTTTAATGTACTCCAATCAACAGCCCCTACAACCACAAAAAGGAATGGAGTCATTAGCACTTATGGTTTGTAAATGGCACCCAGAATTATGTTGCACGAAGCACAATTTCACATCATTCTGGGTCCATTTGTGTGAAAACAAGGTCCAATCAGGCTGAAACGTTACAGGAAGGTAGAATCTATTGAGTTGTAAGTGATCTGAACGTTTCATGATGATAGCACTTTCCTAAGGGGGTCAAACCATGTCCCAAAGGTCACCGGAACTGGTGTCAATTTAAAGAAGTAGTCCAGTTACACATTTGTGGGCTTATAACTTGGCTTCTGAATGTCCTATAGAGATCAGGTTATTTTTAATGCACTCCAATCAACAGCCCCTACAACCACAAAAAGGAATGGAGTCATTAGCACTTATGGTTTGTAAATGGCACCCAGAATTATGTTGCACGAAGCACAATTTCACATCATTCTGGGTTCATTTGTGTGAAAACAAGGTCCAATCAGGCTGAAACGTTACAGGAAGGTAGAATCTATTGAGTTGTAAGTGATCTGAACGTTTCATGATGATAGCACTTTCCTAAGGGGGTCAAACCATGTCCCAAAGGTCACCGGATCTGGTGTCAATTTAAAGAAGTAGTCCAGTTACACATTTGTGGGCTTATAACTTGGCTTCTGAATGTCCTAGAGAGATCAGGTTTGTTTTAGTGTACTCCAATCAACAGCCCCTACAACCACAAAAAGGAATGGAGTCATTAGCACTTATGGTTTGTAAATGGCACTCAGAATTATGTTGCACGAAGCACAATTTCACATAATTCTGGGCTCATTTGTGTGAAAACAAGGTCCAATCAGGCTGAAACGTTACAGGAAGGTAGAATCTATTGAGTTGCAAGTGATCTGAACGTTTCATGATGATAGCACTTTCCGAAGGGGGTCAAACCATGTCCCAAAGGTCACCGGATCTGGTGTCAATTTAAAGAAGTTGTCCAGTTACACATTTGTGGGCTTATAACTTGGCTTCTGAATGTCCTAGAGAGATCAGGTTTGTTTTAGTGTACTCCAATCAACAGCCCCTACAACCACAAAAAGGAATGGAGTCATTAGTACTTATGGTTTGTAAATGGCACCCAGAATTATGTTGCACGAAGCACAATTTCACATCATTCTGGGTTAATTTGTGTGAAAACAAGGTCCAATCAGGCTGAAATGTTACAGGAAGGTAGAATCTATTGAGCTGTAAGTGATCTGGATGTTTTATTATGATAGCACTTTCCTAAGAGGGTCAAACCATGTCCCAAAGGTCACCGGATCTGGTGTCAATTTAAAGAAGTAGTCCAGTTACACATTTGTGGGCTTATAACTTGGCTTCTGAATGTCCTAGAGAGATCAGGTTTGTTTTAGTATACTCCAATCAACAGCCCCTACAACCACAAAAAGGAATGGAGTCATTAGCACTTATGGTTTGTAAATGGCACCAAGAATTATGTTGTACAAAGCACAATTTCACATCATTCTGGGTTCATTTGTTTGAAAACAAGGTCCAATCAGGCTGAAACGTTACAGGAAGGTAGAATCTATTGAGTTGTAAGTGATCTGAACATTTCATGATGATAGCACTTTCCTAAGGGGGTCAAACCATGTCCCAAAGGTCACCGGATCTGGTGTCAATTTAAAGAAGTAGTCCAGTTACACATTTGTGGGCTTGTAACTTGGCTTCTGAATGTCCAAGAGAGATCAGGTTTGTTTTAGTGTACTCCAATCAACAGCCCCTACAACCACAAAAAGGAATGGAGTCATTAGCATTTATGGTTTGTAAATGGCACCCAGAATTATGTTGCACGAAGCACAATTTCACATCATTCTGGGTCCATTTGTGTGAAAACAAGGTCCAATCAGGCTGAAACGCTACAAGAAGGTAGAATCTATTGAGTTGTAAGTGATCTGAACGTTTCAAGATGATCGCACATTCCTATAGGGGGTAAAACCATGTCCCAAAGGTCACCGGGCCTGGTGTCACTTTAAAGAAGTAGTCCAGTTACACCTTTGTGGGCTTATAACTTGGCTTCTGAATGTCCTAGAGAGGTCAGGTTTGTTTTAGTGTACTCCAATCAACAGCCCCTACAACCACAAAAAGGAATGGAGTCATTAGCACTTATGGTTTTTAAATGGCACCCAGAATTATGTTGCACGAAGCACAATTTCACATCATTCTGGGTTCATTTGTGTGAAAACAAGGTCCAATCAGGCTGAAATGTTACAGGAAGGTAGAATCTATTGAGTTGTAAGTGATCTGAATGTTTTATTATGATAGCACTTTCCTAAGAGGGTCAAACCATGTCCCAAAGGTCACCGGATCAGGTGTCAATTTAAAGAAGTAGTCCAGTTACACATTTGTGGGCTTATAACTTGGCTTCTGAATGTCCTATAGAGATCAGGTTATTTTTAATGCACTCCAATCAACAGCCCCTACAACCACAAAAAGGAATGGAGTCATTAGCACTTATGGTTTGTAAATGGCACCCAGAATTATGTTGCACGAAGCACAATTTCACATCATTCTGGGTCCATTTGTGTGAAAACAAGGTCCAATCAGGCTGAAACGTTACAGGAAGGTAGAATCTATTGAGTTGTAAGTGATCTGAACGTTTCATGATGATAGCACTTTCCTAAGGGGGTCAAACCATGTCCCAAAGGTCACCGGATCTGGTGTCAATTTAAAGAAGTAGTCCAGTTACACAATGGTGGGCATATAACTTGGCTTCTGAATGTCCTAGAGAGATCAGGTTTGTTTTAATGTACTCCGATCAACAGCCCCTACAACCACAAAAAGGAATGGAGTCATTAGCACTTATGGTTTGTAAATGGCACCCAGAATTATGTTGCACGAAGCACAATTTCACATCATTCTGGGTCCATTTGTGTGAAAACAAGGTCCAATAAAGCTGAAACGCTACAAGAAGGTAGAATCTATTGAGTTGTAAGTGATCTGAACGTTTCAAGATGATCGCACATTCCTATAGGGGGTAAAACCATGTCCCAAAGGTCACCGGGCCTGGTGTCACTTTAAAGAAGTAGTCCAGTTACACCTTTGTGGGCTTATAACTTGGCTTCTGAATGTCCTAGAGAGGTCAGGTTTGTTTTAGTGTACTCCAATCAACAGCCCCTACAACCACAAAAAGGAATGGAGTCATTAGCACTTATGGTTTGTAAATGGCACCCAGAATTATGTTGCACGAAGCACAATTTCACATCATTCTGGGTTCATTTGTGTGAAAACAAGGTCCAATCAGGCTGAAATGTTACAGGAAGGTAGAATCTATTGAGTTGTAAGTGATCTGAATGTTTTATTATGATAGCACTTTCCTAAGAGGGTCAAACCATGTCCCAAAGGTCACCGGATCAGGTGTCAATTTAAAGAAGTAGTCCAGTTACACATTTGTGGGCTTATAACTTGGCTTCTGAATGTCCTAGAGAGATCAGGTTTGTTTTAATGTACTCCAATCAACAGCCCCTACAACCACAAAAAGGAATGGAGTCATTAGCACTTATGGTTTGTAAATGGCACCCAGAATTATGTTGCACGAAGCACAATTTCACATCATTCTGGGTCCATTTGTGTGAAAACAAGGTCCAATCAGGCTGAAACGTTACAGGAAGGTATAATCTATTGAGTTGTAAGTGATCTGAACGTTTCATGATGATAGCACTTTCCTAAGGGGGTCAAACCATGTCCCAAAGGTCACCGGAACTGGTGTCAATTTAAAGAAGTAGTCCAGTTACACATTTGTGGGCTTATAACTTGGCTTCTGAATGTCCTATAGAGATCAGGTTATTTTTAATGCACTCCAATCAACAGCCCCTACAACCACAAAAAGGAATGGAGTCATTAGCACTTATGGTTTGTAAATGGCACCCAGAATTATGTTGCACGAAGCACAATTTCACATCATTCTGGGTCCATTTGTGTGAAAACAAGGTCCAATCAGGCTGAAACGTTACAGGAAGGTAGAATCTATTGAGTTGTAAGTGATCTGAACGTTTCATGATGATAGCACTTTCCTAAGGGGGTCAAACCATGTCCCAAAGGTCACCGGATCTGGTGTCAATTTAAAGAAGTAGTCCAGTTACACATTTGTGGGCTTATAACTTGGCTTCTGAATGTCCTAGAGAGATCAGGTTTGTTTTAGTGTACTCCAATCAACAGCCCCTACAACCACAAAAAGGAATGGAGTCATTAGCACTTATGGTTTGTAAATGGCACTCAGAATTATGTTGCACGAAGCACAATTTCACATAATTCTGGGCTCATTTGTGTGAAAACAAGGTCCAATCAGGCTGAAACGTTACAGGAAGGTAGAATCTATTGAGTTGTAAGTGACCTGAACGTTTCATGATGATAGCACTTTCCGAAGGGGGTCAAACCATGTCCCAAAGGTCACCGGATCTGGTGTCAATTTAAAGAAGTTGTCCAGTTACACATTTGTGGGCTTATAACTTGGCTTCTGAATGTCCTAGAGAGATCAGGTTTGTTTTAGTGTACTCCAATCAACAGCCCCTACAACCACAAAAAGGAATGGAGTCATTAGCACTTATGGTTTGTAAATGGCACCCAGAATTATGTTGCACGAAGCACAATTTCACATCATTCTGGGTTCATTTGTGTGAAAACAAGGTCCAATCAGGCTGAAATGTTACAGGAAGGTAGAATCTATTGAGCTGTAAGTGATCTGAATGTTTTATTATGATAGCACTTTCCTAAGAGGGTCAAACCATGTCCCAAAGGTCACCGGATCTGGTGTCAATTTAAAGAAGTAGTCCAGTTACACATTTGTGGGCTTATAACTTGGCTTCTGAATGTCCTAGAGAGATCAGGTTTGTTTTAGTATACTCCAATCAACAGCCCCTACAACCACAAAAAGGAATGGAGTCATTAGCACTTATGGTTTGTAAATGGCACCAAGAATTATGTTGTACAAAGCACAATTTCACATCATTCTGGGTTCATTTGTTTGAAAACAAGGTCCAATCAGGCTGAAACGTTACAGGAAGGTAGAATCTATTGAGTTGTAAGTGATTTGAACATTTCATGATGATAGCACTTTCCTAAGGGGGTCAAACCATGTCCCAAAGGTCACCGGATCTGGTGTCAATTTAAAGAAGTAGTCCAGTTACACATTTGTGGGCTTGTAACTTGGCTTCTGAATGTCCTAGAGAGATCAGGTTTGTTTTAGTAAACTCCAATCAACAGCCCCTACAACCACAAAAAGGAATGGAGTCATTAGCATTTATGGTTTGTAAATGGCACCCAGAATTATGTTGCACGAAGCACAATTTCACATCATTCTGGGTCCATTTGTGTGAAAACAAGGTCCAATCAGGCTGAAACGCTACAAGAAGGTAGAATCTATTGAGTTGTAAGTGATCTGAACGTTTCAAGATGATCGCACATTCCTATAGGGGGTAAAACCATGTCCCAAAGGTCACCGGGCCTGGTGTCACTTTAAAGAAGTAGTCCAGTTACACCTTTGTGGGCTTATAACTTGGCTTCTGAATGTCCTAGAGAGGTCAGGTTTGTTTTAGTGTACTCCAATCAACAGCCCCTACAACCACAAAAAGGAATGGAGTCATTAGCACTTATGGTTTTTAAATGGCACCCAGAATTATGTTGCACGAAGCACAATTTCACATCATTCTGGGTTCATGCGTGTGAAAACAAGGTCCAGTCAGGCTGAAACGTTACAGGAAGGTAGAATCTATTGAGTTGTAAGTGATCCGAACGTTTCATGATGATAGCACTTTCCTAAGGGGGTCAAACCATGTCCCAAAGGTCACCGGATCTGGTGTCAATTTAAAGAAGTAGTCCAGTTACACAATGGTGGGCTTGTAACTTGGCTTCTGAATGTCCTAGAGAGATCAGGTTTGTTTTAATGTACTCCAATCAACAGCCCTTACAACCACAAAAATGAATGGAGTCATTAGCACTTATGGTTTGTAAATGGCACCCAGAATTATGTTGCACGAAGCACAATTTCACATCATTCTGGGTCCATTTGTGTGAAAACAAGGTCCAATCAGGCTGAAACGTTACAGGAAGGTAGAATCTATTGAGTTGTAAGTGATCTGAACGTTTCATGATGATAGCACTTTCCGAAGGGGGTCAAACCATGTCCCAAAGGTCACCTGAACTGGTGTCAATTTAAAGAAGTAATCCAGTTACACATTTGTGGGCGTATAACTTGGCTTCTGAATGTCCTAGAGAGATCAGGTTTGTTTTAGTGTACTCCAATCAACAGCCCCTACAACCACAAAAAGGAATGGAGTCATTAGCACTTATGGTTTGTAAATGGCACTCAGAATTATGTTGCACGAAGCACAATTTCACATCATTCTGGGCTCATTTGTGTGAAATCAAGGTCCTATCAGGCTGAAACGTTACAGGAAGGTAGAATCTATTGAGTTGTAAGTGAT
The DNA here is from genome assembly GCF_043380555.1 of Nothobranchius furzeri. Taxonomy (NCBI): domain Eukaryota; kingdom Metazoa; phylum Chordata; class Actinopteri; order Cyprinodontiformes; family Nothobranchiidae; genus Nothobranchius; species Nothobranchius furzeri. The sequence continues at coordinate 15,248,452 of NC_091743.1, forward strand.
CTGAACGTTTCATGATGATAGCACTTTCCGAAGGGGGTCAAACCATGTCCCAAAGGTCACCGGATCTGGTGTCAATTTAAAGAAGTTGTCCAGTTACACATTTGTGGGCTTATAACTTGGCTTCTGAATGTCCTAGAGAGATCAGGTTTGTTTTAGTGTACTCCAATCAACAGCCCCTACAACCACAAAAAGGAATGGAGTCATTAGCACTTATGGTTTGTAAATGGCACCCAGAATTATGTTGCACGAAGCACAATTTCACATCATTCTGGGTTCATTTGTGTGAAAACAAGGTCCAATCAGGCTGAAATGTTACAGGAAGGTAGAATCTATTGAGTTGTAAGTGATCTGAATGTTTTATTATGATAGCACTTTCCTAAGAGGGTCAAACCATGTCCCAAAGGTCACCGGATCTGGTGTCAATTTAAAGAAGTAGTCCAGTTACACCTTTGTGGGCTTATAACTTGTCTTCTGAATGTCCTAGAGAGATCAGGTTTGTTTTAGTATACTCCAATCAACAGCCCCTACAACCACAAAAAGGAATGGAGTCATTAGCACTTATGGTTTTTAAATGGCACCCAGAATTATGTTGCACGAAGCACAATTTCACATCATTCTGGGTTAATTTTTCTGAAAACAAAGTCCAATCAGGCTGAAACGTTACAGGAAGGTAGAATCTATTGAGTTGTAAGTGATCTGAACGTTTCATGATGATAGCACTTTCCTAAGGGGGTCAAACCATGTCCCAAAGGTCACCGGATCTGGTGTCAATTTAAAGAAGTAGTCCAGTTACACATTTGTGGGCTTATAACTTGGCTTCTGAATGTCCTAGAGAGATCAGGTTTGTTTTAGTGTACTCCAATCAACAGCCCCTACAACCACAAAAAGGAATGGAGTCATTAGCACTTATGGTTTGTAAATGGCACCCAGAATTATGTTGCACGAAGCACAATTTCACATCATTCTGGGTTCATTTGTGTGAAAACAAGGTCCAATCAGGCTGAAACGTTACAGGAAGGTAGAATCTATTGAGTTGAAAGTGATCTGAACGTTTCATGATGATCGCACATTCCTATAGGGGTCAAACCATGTCCCAAAGGTCACCGGATCTGGTGTCAATTTAAAGAAGTAGTCCAGTTACACATTTGTGGGCTTATAACTTGGCTTCTGAATGTCCTAGAGCGATCAGGTTTGTTTTAGTGTACTCCAATCAACAGCCCCTACAACCACAAAAAGGAATGGAGTCATTAGCACTTATGTTTGTAAATGGCACCCAGAATTATGTTGCACAATGCACAATTTCACATCATTCTGGGTCCATTTGTGTGAAAACAAGGTCCAATCAGGCTGAAACGTTACAGGAAGGTAGAATCTATTGAGTTGTAAGTGATCTGAATGTTTCAAGATGATAGCACTTTACTAAGGTGGTCAAACCATGTCCCAAAGGTCACCGGATCTGGTGTAAATTTAAAGAAGTAGTCCAGTTACACATTTGTGGGCTTATAACTTGGCTTCTGAATGTCCTAGAGAGATCAGGTTTGTTTTAGTATACTCCAATCAACAGCCCCTACAACCACAAAAAGGAATGGAGTCATTAGCACTTATGGTTTGTAAATGGCACCCAGAATTATGTTGCACGAAGCACAATTTCACTTCATTCTGGGTCCATTTGTGTGAAAACAAGGTCCAATCAGGCTGAAACGTTACAGGAAGGTAGAATCTATCTAGTTGTAAGTGATCTGAACGTTTCAAGATGATAGCACTTTCCTAAGGGGGTCAAACCATGTCCCAAAGGTCACCGGATCTGGTGGCAATTTAAAGAAGTATTCCAGTTACACATTTGTGGGCTTATAACTTGGCTTCTGAATGTCCTAGAGAGATCAGGTTTGTTTTAATGTACTCCAATCAACAGCCCTACAACCACAAAAAGGAATGGAGTCATTAGCACTTATGGTTTTTAAATGGCACCCAGAATTATGTTGCACAAAGCACAATTTCACATCATTCTGGGTTCATTTGTGTGAAAACAAGGTCCAATCAGGCTGAAACGTTACAGGAAGGTAGAATCTATTGAGTTGTTAGTGATCTGAACGTTTCATGATGATAGCACTTTCCTAAGGGGGTCAAACCATGTCCCAAAGGTCAACAGATCTGGTGTCAATTTAAAGAAGTAGTCCAGTTACACATTTGTGGGCTTATAACTTGGCTTCTGAATGTCCTAGAGAGATCAGGTTTGTTTTAGTGTACTCCCATCAACAGCCCCTACAACCACAAAAAGGAATGGAGTCATTAGCACTTATGGTTTTTAAATGGCACCCAGAATTATGTTGCATGAAGCACAATTTCACATCATTCTGGGTTCATTTGTGTGAAAACAAGGTCCAATCAGGCTGAAACGTTACAGGAAGGTATAATCTATTGAGTTGTAAGTGATCTGAACGTTTCATGATGATAGCAATTTCCTAGGGGGGTCAAACCATGTCCCAAAGGTCACCGGATCTGGTGTCACTTTAAAGAAGTAGTCCAGTTACACATTTGTGGGCTTATAACTTGGCTTCTGAATGTCCTAGAGAGGTCAGGTTTGTTTTAGTGTACTCCAATCAACAGCCCCTACAACCACAAAAAGGAATGGAGACATAGGTACTTATGGTTTGTAAATGGCACCCAGAATTATGTTGCACGAAGCACAATTTCACATCATTCTGGGTCCATTTGTGTGAAAACAAGGTCCAATCAGGCTGAAACGCTACAAGAAGGTAGAATCTATTGAGTTGTAAGTGATCTGAACGTTTCATGATGATAGCACTTTCCTAAGGGGGTCAAACCATGTCCCAAAGGTCACAGGATCTGGTGTCAATTTAAAGAAGTAGTCCAGTTACACATTTGTGGGCTTATAACTTGGCTTCTGAATATCCTAGAGAGATCACGTTTGTTTTAGTGTACTCCAATCAACATCCCCTACAACCTCAAAAAGGAATGGAGTCATTAGCACTTATGGTTTTTAAATGGCACGCAGAATTATGCTGCACTAAGCACAATTTCACATCATTCTGGGTTCATTTGTGTGAAAACAAGGTCCAATCAGGCTGAAACGTTACAGGAAGGTAGAATCTATTGATTTGTAAGTGATCTGAACGTTTCATGATGATAGCACTTTCCTAAGGGGGTCAAACCATGTCCCAAAGGTCACCGGATCTGGTGTCAATTTAAAGAAGTAGTCCAGTTACACATTTGTGGGCTTATAACTTGGCTTCTGAATGTCCTAGAGAGATCAGGTTTGTTTTAATGTACTCCAACCAACAGCCCCTACAACCACAAAAAGGAATGGAGTCATTAGCACTTATGGTTTGTAAATGGCACCCAGAATTATGTTGCACGAAGCACAATTTCACATCATTCTGGGTCCATTTGTGTGAAAACAAGGTCCAATCAGGCTGAAACGTTACAGGAAGGTAGAATATATTGAGTTGAAAGTGATCTGAACGTTTCATGATGATAGCACTTTCCTAAGGGGGTCAAACCATGTCCCAAAGGTCACCGGATCTGGTGTCAATTTAAAGAAGTAGTCCAGTTACACCTTTGTGGGCTTATAACTTGGCTTCTGAATGTCCTAGAGAGGTCAGATTTGTTTTAGTGTACTCCAATCAACAGCCCCTACAACCACAAAAAGGAATGGAGTCATTAGCACTTATGGTTTTTAAATGGCACCCAGAATTATGTTGCACAAAGCACAATTTCACATCATTCTGGGTTCATTTGTGTGAAAACAAGGTCCAATCAGGCTGAAACGTTACAGGAAGGTAGAATCCATCTAGTTGTAAGTGATCTGAACATTTCATGATGATCGCACATTCCTATAGGGGTCAAACCATGTCCCAAAGGTCACCGGGCCTGGTGTCACTTTAAAGAAGTAGTCCAGTTACACCTTTGTGGGCTTATAACTTGGCTTCTGAATGTCCTAGAGAGGTCAGATTTGTTTTAGTGTACTCCAATCAACAGCCCCTACAACCACAAAAAGGAATGGAGTCATTAGCACTTATGGTTTTTAAATGGCACCCAGAATTATGTTGCACAAAGCACAATTTCACATCATTCTGGGTTCATTTGTGTGAAAACAAGGTCCAATCAGGCTGAAACGTTACAGGAAGGTAGAATCCATCTAGTTGTAAGTGATCTGAACATTTCAAGATGATAGCACTTTCCTAAGGGGGTCAAACCATGTCCCAAAGGTCACCGGATCTGGTGTCAATTTAAAGAAGTAGTCCAGTTACACATTTGTGGGCTTATAACTTGGCTTCTGAATGTCCTAGAGAGATCAGGTTTGTTTTAATGTACTCCAATCAACAGCCACTACAACCACAAAAAGGAATGGAGTCATTAGCACTTATGGTTTGTAAATGGCACCCAGAATTATGTTGCACGAAGCACAATTTCACATCATTCTGGGTTCATTTGTGTGAAAAGAAGGTCCAATCAGGCTGAAACGTTACAGGAAGGTAGAATCTATTGAGTTGTAAGTGATCTGAACGTTTCATGATGATAGCACTTTCCCTGAGTAGTGACATGTGGCCTGACGCTCCTCGGGGCGCGTCTTGCTTGGGCCTCTCTCCTGGAGGCGCTCAGTCAGACCCAGTGTTGACATGTGGCAAGACGCTCCTCGGGGCGCGTCTTGCTTGGGCCTCTCGCCTGGAGGCGCTCAGTCAGACCCAGTGTTGACATGTGGCAAGAAGCTCCTCGGGGCGCGTCTTGCTTGGGCCTCTCTCCTGGAGGCGCTCAGTCAGACCCAGTGTTGACATGTGGCAAGACGCTCCTTGGGGCGCGTCTTGCTGGGGCTTCTCTCATGGAGGCACTCAGTCAGACCGAGTGTTGACATGTGGCAAGATGCTCCTCGGGGCTCGTCTTGCTGGGGCTTCTCTCATGGAGGCACTCAGTCAGACCGAGTGTTGACATGTGGCAAGATGCTCCTCGGGGCTCGTCTTGCTTGGGCCTCTCTCCTGGAGGCGCTCAGTCAGACCCAGTGGTGAAACGTGGCAAGACGCTCCTCGGGGCGCGTCTTGCTTGGGCCTCTCTCCTGGAGGCGCTCAGTCAGACTGAGTAGTGACATGTGGCCTGACGCTCCTCGGGGCGCGTCTTGCTTCGGCCTCTCTCCTGGAGGCGCTCAGTCAGACCCAGTGGTGACATGTGGCAAGACACTCCTCGGGGCGCGTCTTGCATGGGCCTCTCTCCTGGAGGCCCTCTGTCAGACCCAGTGTTGACATGTGTCAAGACGCTCCTCGGGGCGCGTCTTGCTTGGGCTTCTCTCCTGGTGGCCCTCAGTCAGACCCATTGTTGACATGTGGCAAGACGCTCCTCGGGGCGCGTCTTGCTTGGGCCTCTCTCCTGGAGGCGCTCAGTCAGACCCAGTGTTGACATGTGGCAAGACGCTCCTCGGGGCGCGTCTTGCTTGGGCTTCTCTCCTGGAGGCCCTCAGTCAGACCCATTGTTGACATGTGGCAAGACGCTCCTCGGGTTGCGTCTTGCTTGGGCCTCTCTCCTGGAGGCGCTCAGTCAGACCCAGTGGTGACACGTGGCAAGACGCTCCTCGGGGCGTGTCTTGCTTGGCTCTCTCTCCTGGAGGCGCTCAGTCAGACCCAGTGTTGGCATGTGGCAAGAAGCTCCTCCGGGCGCGTCTTGCTTGGGCCTCTCTCCTGGAGGCGCTCAGTCAGACCCAGTTTTGACATGTGGCAAGACGCTCCTCGGGGCACCTCTTGATTGGGCTTCTCTCCTGGAGGCCCTCAGTCAGACCCATTGTTGACATGTGGCAAGACGCTCCTCGGGGCGCGTCTTGATTGGGCTTCTCTCCTGGAGGCCCTCAGTCAGACCCATTGTTGACATGTGGCAAGACGCTCCTCGGGGCGCGTCTTGCTTGGGCTTCTCTCCTGGAGGCCCTCAGTCAGACCCATTGTTGACATGTGGCAAGAAGCTCCTCGGGGTGCGTCTTGCTTGGGCCTCTCTCCTGGAGGCGCTCAGTCAGTCCGAGTAGTGACATGTGGCAAGATGCTCCTCGGGGCGCGTCTTGCTTGGGCCTCTCTCCTGGAGGCGCTCAGTCAGACCCAGTGTTGACATGTGGCAAGACGCTCCTCGGGGCGCGTCTTGCTTGGGCTTCTCTCCTGGAGGCCCTCAGTCAGACCCATTGTTGACATGTGGCAAGACGCTCCTCGGGGTGCGTCTTGCATGGGCCTCTCTCCTGGAGGCGCTCAGTCAGTCCGAGTAGTGACATGTGGCAAGATGCTCCTCGGGGCGCGTCTTGCTTGGGCCTCTCTCCTGGAGGCGCTCAGTCAGACCGAGTGCTGACATGTGGCAAGACGCTCCTCCGGGCGCGTCTTGCTGGGGCTTCTCTCATGGAGGCACTCAGTCAGACCCAGTGTTGACATGTGGCAAGACGCTCCTCGGGGCTCGTATTGCTTGGGCCTCTCTCCTGGAGGCGCTCAGTCAGACCCAGTGGTGAAACGTGGCAAGACGCTCCTCGGGGCGCGTCTTGCTTAGGCCTCTCTCCTGGAGGCGCTCAGTCAGACTGAGTAGTGACATGTGGCCTGACGCTCCTCGGGGCACGTCTTGCTTCGGCCTCTCTCCTGGAGGCGCTCAGTCAGACCCAGTGGTGACATGTGGCAAGACACTCCTCGGGGCACGTCTTGCATGGGCCTCTCTCCTGGAGGCCCTCTGTCAGACCCAGTGTTGACATGTGTCAAGACGCTCCTCGGGGCGCGTCTTGCTTGGGCTTCTCTCCTGGAGGCCCTCAGTCAGACCCATTGTTGACATGTGGCAAGACGCTCCTCGGGGTGCGTCTTGCTTGGGCCTCTCTCCTGGAGGCGCTCAGTCAGACCCAGTGTTGACATGTGGCAAGACGCTCCTCGGGGCGCGTCTTGCTTGGGCTTCTCTCCTGGAGGCCCTCAGTCAGACCCATTGTTGACATGTGGCAAGACGCTCCTCGGGGTGCGTCTTGCTTGGGCCTCTCTCCTGGAGGCGCTCAGTCAGACCCAGTGGTGACACGTGGCAAGACGCTCCTCGGGGCGCGTCTTGCTTGGGCCTCTCTCCTGGAGGCGCTCAGTCAGACCCAGTGTTGGCATGTGGCAAGACGCTCCTCAGGGCGCGTCTTGCTTGGGCCTCTCTCCTGGAGGCGCTCAGTCAGAACCAGAGGTGACATGTGGCAAGACGCTCCTCGGGGCGCGTCTTGCTTGGGCCTCTTTCCTGGAGGCCCTCTGTCAGACCCAGTGTTGACATGTGGCAAGACGCTCCTCCGGGCGCGTCTTGCTTGGGCCTCTCTCCTGGAGGCGCTCATTCAGTCCGAGTAGTGACATGTGGCAAGATGCTCCTCGGGGCGCGTCTTGCTTGGGCCTCTCTCCTGGAGGCCCTCAGTCAGACCCAGTGTTGACATGTGGCAAGACGCTCCTCGGGGCGCGTCTTGCTTGGGCTTCTCTCCTGGAGGCCCTCAGTCAGACCCGTTGTTGACATGTGGCAAGACGCTCCTCGGGGCGCGTCTTGCTTGGGCCTCTCTCCTGGAGGCTCTCAGTCAGACCCAGTGTTGACATGTGGCAAGACGCTCCTCGGGGCTCGTCTTGCTTGGGCCTCTCTCCTGGAGGCGCTCAGTCAGACCCAGTGGTGAAACGTGGCAAGACGCTCCTCGGGACGCGTCTTGCTTGGGCCTCTCTCCTGGAAGCGCTCAGTCAGACTGAGTAGTGACATGTGGCCTGACGCTCCTCGGGGCGCGTCTTGCTTCGGCCTCTCTCCTGGAGGCGCTCAGTCAGACCCAGTGGTGACATGTGGCAAGACACTCCTCGGGGCGCGTCTTGCATGGGCCTCTCTCCTGGAGGCCCTCTGTCAGACCCAGTGTTGACATGTGTCAAGACGCTCCTCGGGGCGCGTCTTGCTTGGGCTTCTCTCCTGGTGGCCCTCAGTCAGACCCATTGTTGACATGTGGCAAGACGCTCCTCGGGGCGCGTCTTGCTTGGGCCTCTCTCCTGGAGGCGCTCAGTCAGACCCAGTGTTGACATGTGGCAAGACGCTCCTCGGGGCGCGTCTTGCTTGGGCCTCTCTCCTGGAGGCGCTCAGTCAGACCCAGTGTTGACATGTGGCAAGACGCTCCTTGGGGCGCGTCTTGATTGGGCTTCTCTCCTGGAGGCCCTCAGTCAGACCCATTGTTGACATGTGGCAAGACGCTCCTCGGGGCGCGTCTTGCTTGGGCTTCTCTCCTGGAGGCCCTCAGTCAGACCCATTGTTGACATGTGGCAAGAAGCTCCTCGGGGTGCGTCTTGCTTGGGCCTCTCTCCTGGAGGCGCTCAGTCAGTCCGAGTAGTGACATGTGGCAAGATAATCCTCGGGGCGCGTCTTGCTTGGGCCTCTCTCCTGGAGGCGCTCAGTCAGACCCAGTGTTGACATGTGGCAAGACGCTCCTCGGGGCGCGTCTTGCTTGGGCTTCTCTCCTGGAGGCCCTCAGTCAGACCCATTGTTGACATGTGGCAAGACGCTCCTCGGGGTGCGTCTTGCATGGGCCTCTCTCCTGGAGGCGCTCAGTCAGTCCGAGTAGTGACATGTGGCAAGATGCTCCTCGGGGCGCGTCTTGCTTGGGCCTCTCTCCTGGAGGCGCTCAGTCAGACCGAGTGCTGACATGTGGTAAGACGCTCCTCGGGGCTCGTATTGCTTGGGCCTCTCTCCTGGAGGCGCTCAGTCAGACCCAGTGGTGAAACGTGGCAAGACGCTCCTCGGGGCACGTCTTGCTTAGGCCTCTCTCCTGGAGGCGCTCAGTCAGACTGAGTAGTGACATGTGGCCTGACGCTCCTCGGGGCACGTCTTGCTTCGGCCTCTCTCCTGGAGGTGCTCAGTCAGACCCAGTGGTGACATGTGGCAAGACACTCCTCGGGGCGCGTCTTGCATGGGCCTCTCTCCTGGAGGCCCTCTGTCAGACCCAGTGTTGACATGTGTCAAGACGCTCCTCGGGGCGCGTCTTGCTTGGGCTTCTCTCCTGGTGGCCCTCAGTCAGACCCATTGTTGACATGTGGCAAGACGCTCCTCGGGGCGCGTCTTGCTTGGGCCTCTCTCCTGGAGGCGCTCAGTCAGACCCAGTGGTGACACGTGGCAAGACGCTCCTCGGGGCGTGTCTTGCTTGGCTCTCTCTCCTGGAGGCGCTCAGTCAGACCCAGTGTTGGCATGTGGCAAGACGCTCCTCGGGGCGCGTCTTGCTTGGGCCTCTCTCCTGGAGGCGCTCAGTCAGAACCAGTGTTGACATTTGGCAAGAAACTCCTCCGGGCGCGTCTTGCTTGGGCCTCTCTCCTGGAGGCGCTCAGTCAGACCCAGTTTTGACATGTGGCAAGACGCTCCTCGGGGCACCTCTTGATTGGGCTTCTCTCCTGGAGGCCCTCAGTCAGACCCATTGTTGACATGTGGCAAGACGCTCCTCGGGGCGCGTCTTGCTTGGGCCTCTCTCCTGGAGGCGCTCAGTCAGACCCAGTGTTGACATGTGGCAAGACGCTCCTTGGGGCGCGTCTTGATTGGGCTTCTCTCCTGGAGGCCCTCAGTCAGACCCATTGTTGACATGTGGCAAGACGCTCCTCGGGGCGCGTCTTGCTTGGGCTTCTCTCCTGGAGGCCCTCAGTCAGACCCATTGTTGACATGTGGCAAGAAGCTCCTCGGGGTGCGTCTTGCTTGGGCCTCTCTCCTGGAGGCGCTCAGTCAGTCCGAGTAGTGACATGTGGCAAGATGCTCCTCGGGGCGCGTCTTGCTTGGGCCTCTCTCCTGGAGGCGCTCAGTCAGACCCAGTGTTGACATGTGGCAAGACGCTCCTCGGGGCGCGTCTTGCTTGGGCTTCTCTCCTGGAGGCCCTCAGTCAGACCCATTGTTGACATGTGGCAAGACGCTCCTCGGGGTGCGTCTTGCATGGGCCTCTCTCCTGGAGGCGCTCAGTCAGTCCGAGTAGTGACATGTGGCAAGATGCTCCTCGGGGCGCGTCTTGCTTGGGCCTCTCTCCTGGAGGCGCTCAGTCAGACCGAGTGCTGACATGTGGCAAGACGCTCCTCCGGGCGCGTCTTGCTGGGGCTTCTCTCATGGAGGCACTCAGTCAGACCCAGTGTTGACATGTGGCAAGACGCTCCTCGGGGCTCGTATTGCTTGGGCCTCTCTCCTGGAGGCGCTCAGTCAGACCCAGTGGTGAAACGTGGCAAGACGCTCCTCGGGGCGCGTCTTGCTTAGGCCTCTCTCCTGGAGGCGCTCAGTCAGACTGAGTAGTGACATGTGGCCTGACGCTCCTCGGGGCACGTCTTGCTTCGGCCTCTCTCCTGGAGGCGCTCAGTCAGACCCAGTGGTGACATGTGGCAAGACACTCCTCGGGGCACGTCTTGCATGGGCCTCTCTCCTGGAGGCCCTCTGTCAGACCCAGTGTTGACATGTGTCAAGACGCTCCTCGGGGCGCGTCTTGCTTGGGCTTCTCTCCTGGAGGCCCTCAGTCAGACCCATTGTTGACATGTGGCAAGACGCTCCTCGGGGTGCGTCTTGCTTGGGCCTCTCTCCTGGAGGCGCTCAGTCAGACCCAGTGTTGACATGTGGCAAGACGCTCCTCGGGGCGCGTCTTGCTTGGGCTTCTCTCCTGGAGGCCCTCAGTCAGACCCATTGTTGACATGTGGCAAGACGCTCCTCGGGGTGCGTCTTGCTTGGGCCTCTCTCCTGGAGGCGCTCAGTCAGACCCAGTGGTGACACGTGGCAAGACGCTCCTCGGGGCGCGTCTTGCTTGGGCCTCTCTCCTGGAGGCGCTCAGTCAGACCCAGTGTTGGCATGTGGCAAGACGCTCCTCAGGGCGCGTCTTGCTTGGGCCTCTCTCCTGGAGGCGCTCAGTCAGAACCAGAGGTGACATGTGGCAAGACGCTCCTCGGGGCGCGTCTTGCTTGGGCCTCTTTCCTGGAGGCCCTCTGTCAGACCCAGTGTTGACATGTGGCAAGACGCTCCTCCGGGCGCGTCTTGCTTGGGCCTCTCTCCTGGAGGCGCTCATTCAGTCCGAGTAGTGACATGTGGCAAGATGCTCCTCGGGGCGCGTCTTGCTTGGGCCTCTCTCCTGGAGGCCCTCAGTCAGACCCAGTGTTGACATGTGGCAAGACGCTCCTCGGGGCGCGTCTTGCTTGGGCTTCTCTCCTGGAGGCCCTCAGTCAGACCCGTTGTTGACATGTGGCAAGACGCTCCTCGGGGCGCGTCTTGCTTGGGCCTCTCTCCTGGAGGCTCTCAGTCAGACCCAGTGTTGACATGTGGCAAGACGCTCCTCGGGGCTCGTCTTGCTTGGGCCTCTCTCCTGGAGGCGCTCAGTCAGACCCAGTGGTGAAACGTGGCAAGACGCTCCTCGGGGCGCGTCTTGCTTGGGCCTCTCTCCTGGAAGCACTCAGTCAGACTGAGTAGTGACATGTGGCCTGACGCTCCTCGGGGCGCGTCTTGCTTGGCCCTCTCTCCTGGAGGCGCTCAGTCAGACCCAGTGGTGACATGTGGCAAGACACTCCTCGGGGCGCGTCTTGCATGGGCCTCTCTCCTGGAGGCCCTCTGTCAGACCCAGTGTTGACATGTGTCAAGACGCTCCTCGGGGCGCGTCTTGCTTGGGCTTCTCTCCTGGTGGCCCTCAGTCAGACCCATTGTTGACATGTGGCAAGATGCTCCTCGGGGCGCGTCTTGCTTGGGCCTCTCTCCTGGAGGCGCTCAGTCAGACCCAGTGTTGACATGTGGCAAGACGCTCCTCGGGGCGCGTCTTGCTTGGGCTTCTCTCCTGGAGGCCCTCAGTCAGACCCATTGTTGACATGTGGCAAGACGCTCCTCGGGTTGCGTCTTGCTTGGGCCTCTCTCCTGGAGGCGCTCAGTCAGACCCAGTGGTGACACGTGGCAAGACGCTCCTCGGGGCGTGTCTTGCTTGGCTCTCTCTCCTGGAGGCGCTCAGTCAGACCCAGTGTTGGCATGTGGCAAGACGCTCCTCGGGGCGCGTCTTGCTTGGGCCTCTCTCCTGGAGGCGCTCAGTCAGAACCAGTGTTGACATTTGGCAAGAAACTCCTCTGGGCGCGTCTTGCTTGGGCCTCTCTCCTGGAGGCGCTCAGTCAGACCCAGTTTTGACATGTGGCAAGACGCTCCTCGGGGCGCCTCTTGATTGGGCTTCTCTCCTGGAGGCCCTCAGTCAGACCCATTGTTGACATGTGGCAAGATGCTCCTCGGGGCGCGTCTTGCTTGGGCCTCTCTCCTGGAGGCGCTCAGTCAGACCCAGTGTTGACATGTGGCAAGACGCTCCTTGGGGCGCGTCTTGATTGGGCTTCTCTCCTGGAGGCCCTCAGTCAGACCCATTGTTGACATGTGGCAAGACGCTCCTCGGGGCGCGTCTTGCTTGGGCTTCTCTCCTGGAGGCCCTCAGTCAGACCCATTGTTGACATGTGGCAAGAAGCTCCTCGGGGTGCGTCTTGCTTGGGCCTCTCTCCTGGAGGCGCTCAGTCAGTCCGAGTAGTGACATGTGGCAAGATAATCCTCGGGGCGCGTCTTGCTTGGGCCTCTCTCCTGGAGGCGCTCAGTCAGACCCAGTGTTGACATGTGGCAAGACGCTCCTCGGGGCGCGTCTTGCTTGGGCTTCTCTCCTGGAGGCCCTCAGTCAGACCCATTGTTGACATGTGGCAAGACGCTCCTCGGGGTGCGTCTTGCATGGGCCTCTCTCCTGGAGGCGCTCAGTCAGTCCGAGTAGTGACATGTGGCAAGATGCTCCTCGGGGCGCGTCTTGCTTGGGCCTCTCTCCTGGAGGCGCTCAGTCAGACCGAGTGCTGACATGTGGCAAGACGCTCCTCCGGGCGCGTCTTGCTGGGGCTTCTCTCATGGAGGCACTCAGTCAGACCCAGTGTTGACATGTGGCAAGACGCTCCTCGGGGCTCGTATTGCTTGGGCCTCTCTCCTGGAGGCGCTCAGTCAGACCCAGTGGTGAAACGTGGCAAGACGCTCCTCGGGGCACGTCTTGCTTAGGCCTCTCTCCTGGAGGCGCTCAGTCAGACTGAGTAGTGACATGTGGCCTGACGCTCCTCGGGGCACGTCTTGCTTCGGCCTCTCTCCTGGAGGTGCTCAGTCAGACCCAGTGGTGACATGTGGCAAGACACTCCTCGGGGCACGTCTTGCATGGGCCTCTCTCCTGGAGGCCCTCTGTCAGACCCAGTGTTGACATGTGTCAAGACGCTCCTCGGGGCGCGTCTTGCTTGGGCTTCTCTCCTGGAGGCCCTCAGTCAGACCCATTGTTGACATGTGGCAAGACGCTCCTCGGGGTGCGTCTAGCTTGGGCCTCTCTCCTGGAGGCGCTCAGTCAGACCCAGTGGTGAAACGTGGCAAGACGCTCCTCCGGGCGCGTCTTGCTTGGGCCTCTCTCCTGGAGGCGCTCAGTCAGACCCAGTGTTGGCATGTGGCAAGACGCTCCTCAGGGCGCGTCTTGCTTGGGCCTCTCTCCTGGAGGCGCTCAGTCAGAACCAGAGGTGACATGTGGCAAGACGCTCCTCGGGGCGCGTCTTCCTTGGGCCTCTTTCCTGGAGGCCCTCTGTCAGACCCAGTGTTGACATGTGGCAAGACGCTCCTCCGGGCGCGTCTTGATTGGGCTTCTCTCCTGGAGGCGCTCAGTCAGACCCAGTGTTGACATGTGGCAAGACGCTCCTCGGGGCGCGTCTTGATTGGGCTTCTCTCCTGGAGGCCCTCAGTCAGACCCATTGTTGACATGTGGCAAGACGCTCCTCGGGGCGCGTCTTGCTTGGGCCACTCTCCTGGAGGCGCTCAGTCAGACCCAGTGTTGACATGTGGCAAGACGCTCCTCGGGGCGCGTCTTGATTGGGCTTCTCTCCTGGAGGCCCTCAGTCAGACCCATTGTTGACATGTGGCAAGACGCTCCTCGGGGCGCGTCTTGCTTGGGCCTCTCTCCTGGAGGCGCTCATTCAGTCCGAGTAGTGACATGTGGCAAGATGCTCCTCGGGGCGCGTCTTGCTTGGGCCTCTCTCCTGGAGGCCCTCAGTCAGACCCAGTGTTGACATGTGGCAAGACGCTCCTCGGGGCGCGTCTTGCTTGGGCTTCTCTCCTGGAGGCCCTCAGTCAGACCCATTGTTGACATGTGGCAAGACGCTCCTCGGGGCGCGTCTTGCTTGGGCCTCTCTCCTGGAGGCTCTCAGTCAGACCCAGTGTTGACATGTGGCAAGACGCTCCTCGGGGCTCGTCTTGCTTGGGCCTCTCTCCTGGAGGCGCTCAGTCAGACCCAGTGGTGAAACGTGGCAAGACGCTCCTCGGGGCGCGTCTTGCTTGGGCCTCTCTCCTGGAGGCGCTGAGTCAGACTGAGTAGTGACATGTGGCCTGACGCTCCTCGGGGCGGGTCTTGCTTCGGCCTCTCTCCTGGAGGCGCTCAGTCAGACCCAGTGGTGACATGTGGCAGGACACTCCTCGGGGCGCGTCTTGCATGGGCCTCTCTCCTGGAGGCCCTCCTTCAGACCCAGTGTTGACAAGTGTCAAGACGCTCCTCGGGGCGTGTCTTGCTTGTGCTTCTCTCCTGGAGGCCCTCAGTCAGACCCATTGTTGACATGTGGCAAGACGCTCCTCGGGGCGCGTCTTGCTTGGGCCTCTCTCCTGGAGGCCCTCAGTAAGACCCATTGTTGACATGTGGCAAGACGCTCCTCGGGGCGCGTCTTTCTTGGGCCTCTCTCCTGGAGGCGCTCAGTCAGACCCATTGTTGACATGTGGCAAGACGCTCCTCGGGGCGCGTCTTGCTTGGGCCTCTCTCCTGGAGAAGCTCAGTCAGACCCAGTGGTGACACGTGGCAAGACGCTCCTCGGGGCGTGTCTTGCTTGGGCCTCTCTCCTGGAGGCGCTCAGTCAGACCCAGTGTTGGCATGTGGCAAGACGCTCCTCGGGGCGCGTCTTGCTTGGGCCTCTCTCCTGGAGGCGCTCAATCAGAACCAGAGGTGACATGTGGCAAGACGCTCCTCGGGGAGCGTCTTGCTTTGGCCTCTTTCCTGGAGGCCCTCTGTCAGACCCAGTGTTGACATGTGGCAAGATGCTCCTCGGGGCGCGTCTTGATTGGGCTTCTCTCCTGGAGGCCCTAAGTCAGACCCATTGTTGAGATGTGGCAAGACGCTCCTCGGGGCGCGTCTTGCTTGGGCCACTCTCCTGGAGGCACTCAGTCAGACCGAGTGCTGACATGTGGCAAGACACTCCTCGGCGCGCGTCTTGCTTGGGCCTCTCTCCTGGAGGCGCTCAGTCAGACCGAGTAGTGACATGTGGCAAGATGCTCCTCGGGGCGCTTCTTGCTTGGGCTTCTCTCATGGAGGCACTCAGTCAGACCCAGTGTTGACATGTGGCAAGACGCTCCTCGGGGCTCGTCTTGCTTGGGCCTCTCTCCTGGAGGCGCTCAGTCAGACCCAGTGGGGACACGTGGCAAGACGCTCCTCGGGGCGCGTCTTGCTTGGGCCTCTCTCCTGGAGGCGCTCAGTCAGACCGAGTACTGACATGTGGCAAGACGCTCCTCGGGGCACGTCTTGCTTGGGCATCTCTCCTGAAGGCCCTCAATCAGACCCAGTGTTGACATGTGGCAAGACGCTCCTCGGGGCGCGTCTTGCTTGGGCCACTCTCCTGGAGGCACTCAGTCAGACCGAGTGCTGACATGTGGCAAGACACTCCTCGGGGCGCGTCTTGCTTGGGCCTCTCTCCTGGAGGCGCTCAGTCAGTTTGAGTAGTGACATGTGGCCTGACACTCCTCGGGGCGCGTCTTGCTTGGGCCTCTCTCCTGGAGGCCCTCAGTCAGACCCATTGTTGACATGTGGCAAGACGCTCCTTGGGGCGCGTCTTGCTTGGGCCTCTCTCCTGGAGGCGCTCAGTCAGAACCTGAGGTGACATGTGGCAAGACGCTCCTCGGGGCTCGTCTTGCTTGGGCCTCTCTCCTGGAGGCGCTCAGTCAGACCCAGTGGTGAAACGTGGCAAGACGCTCCTCGGGGCGCGTCTTGCTTGGGCCTCTCTCCTAGAGGCGCTCAGTCAGACTGAGTAGTGACATGTGGCCTGACGCTCCTCGGGGCGCGTCTTGCTTGGGCCTCTCTCCTGGAGGCGCTCAGTCAGACCCAGTGTTGACATGTGGCAAGACGCTCCTCGGGGCGCGTCTTGCTTGGGCCTCTCGCCTGGAGGCGCTCAGTCAGACCCAGTGTTGACATGTGGCAAGAAGCTCCTCGGGGCGCGTCTTGCTTGGGCCTCTCTCCTGGAGGCGCTCAGTCAGACCCAGTGTTGACATGTGGCAAGACGCTCCTCGGGGCGCGTCTTGCTGGGGCTTCTCTCATGGAGGAACTCAGTCGGACCGAGTGTTGACATGTGGCAAGATGCTCCTCGGGGCTCGTCTTGCTTGGGCCTCTCTCCTGGAGGCGCTCAGTCAGACCGAGTGCTGACATGTGGCAAGACGCTCCTCGGGGCGCGTCTTGCTGGGGCTTCTCTCATGGAGGCACTCAGTCAGACCGAGTGTTGACATGTGGCAAGATGCTCCTCGGGGCTCGTCTTGCTTGGGCCTCTCTCCTGGAGGCGCTCAGTCAGACCCAGTGGTGAAACGTGGCAAGACGCTCCTCGGGGCGCGTCTTGCTTGGGCCTCTCTCCTGGAGGCGCTCAGTCAGACTGAGTAGTGACATGTGGCCTGACGCTCCTCGGGGCGCGTCTTGCTTCGGCCTCTCTCCTGGAGGCGCTCAGTCAGACCCAGTGGTGACATGTGGCAAGACACTCCTCGGGGCGCGTCTTGCATGGGCCTCTCTCCTGGAGGCCCTCTGTCAGACCCAGTGTTGACATGTGTCAAGACGCTCCTCGGGGCGCGTCTTGCTTGGGCTTCTCTCCTGGAGGCCCTCAGTCAGACCCATTGTTGACATGTGGCAAGACGCTCCTCGGGTTGCGTCTTGCTTGGGCCTCTCTCCTGGAGGCGCTCAGTCAGACCCAGTGGTGACACGTGGCAAGACTCTCCTCGGGGCGTGTCTTGCTTGGCTCTCTCTCCTGGAGGCGCTCAGTCAGAACCAGTGTTGACATTTGGCAAGAAACTCCTCCGGGCGCGTCTTGCTTGGGCCTCTCTCCTGGAGGCGCTCAGTCAGACCCAGTTTTGACATGTGGCAAGACGCTTCTCGGGGCGCCTCTTGATTGGGCTTCTCTCCTGGAGGCCCTCAGTCAGACCCATTGTTGACATGTGGCAAGACGCTCCTCGGGGCGCGTCTTGCTTGGGCTTCTCTCCTGGAGGCCCTCAGTCAGACCCATTGTTGACATGTGGCAAGAAGCTCCTCGGGGTGCGTCTTGCTTGGGCCTCTCTCCTGGAGGCGCTCAGTCAGTCCGAGTAGTGACATGTGGCAAGATGCTCCTCGGGGCGCGTCTTGCTTGGGCCTCTCTCCTGGAGGCGCTCAGTCAGACCCAGTGTTGACATGTGGCAAGACGCTCCTCGGGGCGCGTCTTGCTTGGGCTTCTCTCCTGGAGGCCCTCAGTCAGACCCATTGTTGACATGTGGCAAGACGCTCCTCGGGGTGCGTCTTGCATGGGCCTCTCTCCTGGAGGCGCTCAGTCAGTCCGAGTAGTGACATGTGGCAAGATGCTCCTCGGGGCGCGTCTTGCTTGGGCCTCTCTCCTGGAGGCGCTCAGTCAGACCGAGTGCTGACATGTGGCAAGACGCTCCTCCGGGCGCGTCTTGCTGGGGCTTCTCTCATGGAGGCACTCAGTCAGACCCAGTGTTGACATGTGGCAAGACGCTCCTCGGGGCTCGTATTGCTTGGGCCTCTCTCCTGGAGGCGCTCAGTCAGACCCAGTGGTGAAACGTGGCAAGACGCTCCTCGGGGCGCGTCTTGCTTAGGCCTCTCTCCTGGAGGCGCTCAGTCAGACTGAGTAGTGACATGTGGCCTGACGCTCCTCGGGGCACGTCTTGCTTCGGCCTCTCTCCTGGAGGCGCTCAGTCAGACCCAGTGGTGACATGTGGCAAGACACTCCTCGGGGCACGTCTTGCATGGGCCTCTCTCCTGGAGGCCCTCTGTCAGACCCAGTGTTGACATGTGTCAAGACGCTCCTCGGGGCGCGTCTTGCTTGGGCCTCTCTCCTGGAGGCGCTCATTCAGACCCAGTGTTGACATGTGGCAAGACGCTCCTCGGGGCGCTTCTTGATTGGGCTTCTCTCCTGGAGGCGCTCAGTCAGACCCAGTGTTGACATGTGGCAAAACGGTCCTCGGGGCGCGTCTTGCTTGGGCCTCTCTCCTGGAGGCGCTCAGTCAGAACCAGAGGTGACATGTGGCAAGACGCTCCTCGGGGCGCGTCTTGCTTTGGCCTCTTTGCTGGAGGCCCTCTGTCAGACCCAGTGTTGACATGTGGCAAGATGCTCCTCGGGGCGCGTCTTGATTGGGCTTCTCTCCTGGAGGCGCTCAGTCAGAACCTGAGGTGACATGTGGCAAGACGCTCCTCGGGGCTCGTCTTGCTTGGGCCTCTCTCCTGGAGGCGCTCAGTCAGACCCAGTGGTGAAACGTGGCAAGACGCTCCTCGGGGCGCGTCTTGCTTGGGCCTCTCTCCTAGAGGCGCTCAGTCAGACTGAGTAGTGACATGTGGCCTGACGCTCCTCGGGGCGCGTCTTGCTTGGGCCTCTCTCCTGGAGGCGCTCAGTCAGACCCAGTGTTGACATGTGGCAAGACGCTCCTCGGGGCGCGTCTTGCTTGGGCCTCTCGCCTGGAGGCGCTCAGTCAGACCCATTGTTGACATGTGGCAAGACGCTCCTCGGGGTGCGTCTTGCTGGGGCTTCTCTCATGGAGGCACTCAGTCAGACCCAGTGTTGACATGTGGCAAGACGCTCCTCGGGGCTCGTATTGCTTGGGCCTCTCTCCTGGAGGCGCTCAGTCAGACCCAGTGGTGAAACGTGGCAAGACGCTCCTCGGGGCGCGTCTTGCTTAGGCCTCTCTCCTGGAGGCGCTCAGTCAGACTGAGTAGTGACATGTGGCCTGACGCTCCTCGGGGCACGTCTTGCTTCGGCCTCTCTCCTGGAGGCGCTCAGTCAGACCCAGTGGTGACATGTGGCAAGACACTCCTCGGGGCACGTCTTGCATGGGCCTCTCTCCTGGAGGCCCTCTGTCAGACCCAGTGTTGACATGTGTCAAGACGCTCCTCGGGGCGCGTCTTGCTTGGGCCTCTCTCCTGGAGGCGCTCATTCAGACCCAGTGTTGACATGTGGCAAGACGCTCCTCGGGGCGCTTCTTGATTGGGCTTCTCTCCTGGAGGCGCTCAGTCAGACCCAGTGTTGACATGTGGCAAAACGGTCCTCGGGGCGCGTCTTGCTTGGGCCTCTCTCCTGGAGGCGCTCAGTCAGAACCAGAGGTGACATGTGGCAAGACGCTCCTCGGGGCGCGTCTTGCTTTGGCCTCTTTGCTGGAGGCCCTCTGTCAGACCCAGTGTTGACATGTGGCAAGATGCTCCTCGGGGCGCATCTTGATTGGGCTTCTCTCCTGGAGGCCCTAAGTCAGACCCATTGTTGAGATGTGGCAAGACGCTCCTCGGGGCGCGTCTTGCTTGGGCCACTCTCCTGGAGGCACTCAGTCAGACCGAGTGCTGACATGTGGCAAGACACTCCTCGGGGCGCGTCTTGCTTGGGCCTCTCTCCTGGAGGCGCTCAGTCAGACCGAGTAGTGACATGTGGCAAGATGCTCCTCGGGGCGCTTCTTGCTTGGGCTTCTCTCATGGAGGCACTCAGTCAGACCCAGTGTTGACATGTGGCAAGACGCTCCTCGGGGCTCGTCTTGCTTGGGCCTCTCTCCTGGAGGCGCTCAGTCAGACCCAGTGGGGACACGTGGCAAGACGCTCCTCGGGGCGCGTCTTGCTTGGGCATCTCTCCTGAAGGCCCTCAATCAGACCCAGTGTTGACATGTGGCAAGACGCTCCTCGGGGCGCGTCTTGCTTGGGCCACTCTCCTGGAGGCACTCAGTCAGACCGAGTGCTGACATGTGGCAAGACACTCCTCGGGGCGCGTCTTGCTTGGGCCTCTCTCCTGGAGGCGCTCAGTCAGTTTGAGTAGTGACATGTGGCCTGACACTCCTCGGGGCGCGTCTTGCTTGGGCCTCTCTCCTGGAGGCCCTCAGTCAGACCCATTGTTGACATGTGGCAAGACGCTCCTTGGGGCGCGTCTTGCTTGGGCCTCTCTCCTGGAGGCGCTCAGTCAAAACCTGAGGTGACATGTGGCAAGACGCTCCTCGGGGCTCGTCTTGCTTGGGCCTCTCTCCTGGAGGCGCTCAGTCAGACCCAGTGGTGAAACGTGGCAAGACGCTCCTCGGGGCGCGTCTTGCTTGGGCCTCTCTCCTAGAGGCGCTCAGTCAGACTGAGTAGTGACATGTGGCCTGACGCTCCTCGGGGCGCGTCTTGCTTGGGCCTCTCTCCTGGAGGCGCTCAGTCAGACCCAGTGTTGACATGTGGCAAGACGCTCCTCGGGGCGCGTCTTGCTTGGGCCTCTCGCCTGGAGGCGCTCAGTCAGACCCAGTGTTGACATGTGGCAAGAAGCTCCTCGGGGCGCGTCTTGCTTGGGCCTCTCTCCTGGAGGCGCTCAGTCAGACCCAGTGTTGACATGTGGCAAGACGCTCCTCGGGGCGCGTCTTGCTGGGGCTTCTCTCATGGAGGCACTCAGTCAGACCGAGTGTTGACATGTGGCAAGATGCTCCTCGGGGCTCGTCTTGCTTGGGCCTCTCTCCTGGAGGCGCTCAGTCAGACCGAGTGCTGACATGTGGCAAGACGCTCCTCGGGGCGCGTCTTGCTGGGGCTTCTCTCATGGAGGCACTCAGTCAGACCGAGTGTTGACATGTGGCAAGATGCTCCTCGGGGCTCGTCTTGCTTGGGCCTCTCTCCTGGAGGCGCTCAGTCAGACCCAGTG
This sequence comes from Nothobranchius furzeri, assembly GCF_043380555.1. NCBI lineage: Eukaryota > Metazoa > Chordata > Actinopteri > Cyprinodontiformes > Nothobranchiidae > Nothobranchius > Nothobranchius furzeri. The sequence goes on from NC_091743.1 coordinate 15,269,334, forward strand.
TTGACATGTGGCAAGACGCTCCTCGGGGCGCGTCTTGCTTGGGCTTCTCTCCTGGAGGCCCTCAGTCAGACCCATTGTTGACATGTGGCAAGACGCTCCTCGGGGTGCGTCTTGCATGGGCCTCTCTCCTGGAGGCGCTCAGTCAGTCCGAGTAGTGACATGTGGCAAGATGCTCCTCGGGGCGCGTCTTGCTTGGGCCTCTCTCCTGGAGGCGCTCAGTCAGACCGAGTGCTGACATGTGGCAAGACGCTCCTCCGGGCGCGTCTTGCTGGGGCTTCTCTCATGGAGGCACTCAGTCAGACCCAGTGTTGACATGTGGCAAGACGCTCCTCGGGGCTCGTATTGCTTGGGCCTCTCTCCTGGAGGCGCTCAGTCAGACCCAGTGGTGAAACGTGGCAAGACGCTCCTCGGGGCGCGTCTTGCTTAGGCCTCTCTCCTGGAGGCGCTCAGTCAGACTGAGTAGTGACATGTGGCCTGACGCTCCTCGGGGCACGTCTTGCATGGGCCTCTCTCCTGGAGGCCCTCTGTCAGACCCAGTGTTGACATGTGTCAAGACGCTCCTCGGGGCGCGTCTTGCTTGGGCCTCTCTCCTGGAGGCGCTCATTCAGACCCAGTGTTGACATGTGGCAAGACGCTCCTCGGGGCGCTTCTTGATTGGGCTTCTCTCCTGGAGGCGCTCAGTCAGACCCAGTGTTGACATGTGGCAAAACGGTCCTCGGGGCGCGTCTTGCTTGGGCCTCTCTCCTGGAGGCGCTCAGTCAGAACCAGAGGTGACATGTGGCAAGACTCTCCTCGGGGCGCGTCTTGCTTTGGCCTCTTTGCTGGAGGCCCTCTGTCAGACCCAGTGTTGACATGTGGCAAGATGCTCCTCGGGGCGCGTCTTGATTGGGCTTCTCTCCTGGAGGCCCTAAGTCAGACCCATTGTTGAGATGTGGCAAGACGCTCCTCGGGGCGCGTCTTGCTTGGGCCACTCTCCTGGAGGCACTCAGTCAGACCGAGTGCTGACATGTGGCAAGACACTCCTCGGGGCGCGTCTTGCTTGGGCCTCTCTCCTGGAGGCGCTCAGTCAGACCGAGTAGTGACATGTGGCAAGATGCTCCTCGGGGCGCTTCTTGCTTGGGCTTCTCTCATGGAGGCACTCAGTCAGACCCAGTGTTGACATGTGGCAAGACGCTCCTCGGGGCTCGTCTTGCTTGGGCCTCTCTCCTGGAGGCGCTCAGTCAGACCCAGTGGGGACACGTGGCAAGACGCTCCTCGGGGCGCGTCTTGCTTGGGCATCTCTCCTGAAGGCCCTCAATCAGACCCAGTGTTGACATGTGGCAAGACGCTCCTCGGGGCGCGTCTTGCTTGGGCCACTCTCCTGGAGGCACTCAGTCAGACCGAGTGCTGACATGTGGCAAGACACTCCTCGGGGCGCGTCTTGCTTGGGCCTCTCTCCTGGAGGCGCTCAGTCAGTTTGAGTCGTGACATGTGGCCTGACACTCCTCGGGGCGCGTCTTGATTGGGCTTCTCTCCTGGAGGCCCTAAGTCAGACCCATTGTTGAGATGTGGCAAGACGCTCCTCGGGGCGCGTCTTGCTTGGGCCACTCTCCTGGAGGCACTCAGTCAGACCGAGTGCTGACATGTGGCAAGACACTCCTCGGGGCGCGTCTTGCTTGGGCCTCTCTCCTGGAGGCGCTCAGTCAGACCGAGTAGTGACATGTGGCAAGATGCTCCTCGGGGCGCTTCTTGCTTGGGCTTCTCTCATGGAGGCACTCAGTCAGACCCAGTGTTGACATGTGGCAAGACGCTCCTCGGGGCTCGTCTTGCTTGGGCCTCTCTCCTGGAGGCGCTCAGTCAGACCCAGTGGGGACACGTGGCAAGACGCTCCTCGGGGCGCGTCTTGCTTGGGCATCTCTCCTGAAGGCCCTCAATCAGACCCAGTGTTGACATGTGGCAAGACGCTCCTCGGGGCGCGTCTTGCTTGGGCCACTCTCCTGGAGGCACTCAGTCAGACCGAGTGCTGACATGTGGCAAGACACTCCTCGGGGCGCGTCTTGCTTGGGCCTCTCTCCTGGAGGCGCTCAGTCAGTTTGAGTAGTGACATGTGGCCTGACACTCCTCGGGGCGCGTCTTGCTTGGGCCTCTCTCCTGGAGGCCCTCAGTCAGACCCATTGTTGACATGTGGCAAGACGCTCCTTGGGGCGCGTCTTGCTTGGGCCTCTCTCCTGGAGGCGCTCAGTCAGAACCTGAGGTGACATGTGGCAAGACGCTCCTCGGGGCTCGTCTTGCTTGGGCCTCTCTCCTGGAGGCGCTCAGTCAGACCCAGTGGTGAAACGTGGCAAGACGCTCCTCGGGGCGCGTCTTGCTTGGGCCTCTCTCCTAGAGGCGCTCAGTCAGACTGAGTAGTGACATGTGGCCTGACGCTCCTCGGGGCGCGTCTTGCTTGGGCCTCTCTCCTGGAGGCGCTCAGTCAGACCCAGTGTTGACATGTGGCAAGACGCTCCTCGGGGCGCGTCTTGCTTGGGCCTCTCGCCTGGAGGCGCTCAGTCAGACCCAGTGTTGACATGTGGCAAGAAGCTCCTCGGGGCGCGTCTTGCTTGGGCCTTTCTCCTGGAGGCGCTCAGTCAGACCCAGTGTTGACATGTGGCAAGACGCTCCTCGGGGCGCGTCTTGCTGGGGCTTCTCTCATGGAGGCACTCAGTCAGACCGAGTGTTGACATGTGGCAAGATGCTCCTCGGGGCTCGTCTTGCTTGGGCCTCTCTCCTGGAGGCGCTCAGTCAGACCGAGTGCTGACATGTGGCAAGACGCTCCTCGGGGCGCGTCTTGCTGGGGCTTCTCTCATGGAGGCACTCAGTCAGACCGAGTGTTGACATGTGGCAAGATGCTCCTCGGGGCTCGTCTTGCTTGGGCCTCTCTCCTGGAGGCGCTCAGTCAGACCCAGTGGTGAAACGTGGCAAGACGCTCCTCGGGGCGCGTCTTGCTTGGGCCTCTCTCCTGGAGGCGCTCAGTCAGACTGAGTAGTGACATGTGGCCTGACGCTCCTCGGGGCGCGTCTTGCTTCGGCCTCTCTCCTGGAGGCGCTCAGTCAGACCCAGTGGTGACATGTGGCAAGACACTCCTCGGGGCGCGTCTTGCATGGGCCTCTCTCCTGGAGGCCCTCTGTCAGACCCAGTGTTGACATGTGGCAAGATGCTCCTCGGGGCTCGTCTTGCTTGGGCCTCTCTCCTGGAGGCGCTCAGTCAGACCGAGTGCTGACATGTGGCAAGACGCTCCTCGGGGCGCGTCTTGCTGGGGCTTCTCTCATGGAGGCACTCAGTCAGACCGAGTGTTGACATGTGGCAAGATGCTCCTCGGGGCTCGTCTTGCTTGGGCCTCTCTCCTGGAGGCGCTCAGTCAGACCCAGTGTTGACATGTGGCAAGACGCTCCTCGGGGCGCGTCTTGCTTGGGCTTCTCTCCTGGAGGCCCTCAGTCAGACCCATTGTTGACATGTGGCAAGACGCTCCTCGGGGTGCGTCTTGCATGGGCCTCTCTCCTGGAGGCGCTCAGTCAGTCCGAGTAGTGACATGTGGCAAGATGCTCCTCGGGGCGCGTCTTGCTTGGGCCTCTCTCCTTGAGGCGCTCAGTCAGACCGAGTGCTGACATGTGGCAAGACGCTCCTCCGGGCGCGTCTTGCTGGGGCTTCTCTCATGGAGGCACTCAGTCAGACCCAGTGTTGACATGTGGCAAGACGCTCCTTGGGGCTCGTATTGCTTGGGCCTCTCTCCTGGAGGCGCTCAGTCAGACCCAGTGGTGAAACGTGGCAAGACGCTCCTCGGGGCGCGTCTTGCTTAGGCCTCTCTCCTGGAGGCGCTCAGTCAGACTGAGTAGTGACATGTGGCCTGACGCTCCTCGGGGCACGTCTTGCATGGGCCTCTCTCCTGGAGGCCCTCTGTCAGACCCAGTGTTGACATGTGTCAAGACGCTCCTCGGGGCGCGTCTTGCTTGGGCCTCTCTCCTGGAGGCGCTCATTCAGACCCAGTGTTGACATGTGGCAAGACGCTCCTCGGGGCGCTTCTTGATTGGGCTTCTCTCCTGGAGGCGCTCAGTCAGACCCAGTGTTGACATGTGGCAAAACGGTCCTCGGGGCGCGTCTTGCTTGGGCCTCTCTCCTGGAGGCGCTCAGTCAGAACCAGAGGTGACATGTGGCAAGACTCTCCTCGGGGCGCGTCTTGCTTTGGCCTCTTTGCTGGAGGCCCTCTGTCAGACCCAGTGTTGACATGTGGCAAGATGCTCCTCGGGGCGCGTCTTGATTGGGCTTCTCTCCTGGAGGCCCTAAGTCAGACCCATTGTTGAGATGTGGCAAGACGCTCCTCGGGGCGCGTCTTGCTTGGGCCACTCTCCTGGAGGCACTCAGTCAGACCGAGTGCTGACATGTGGCAAGACACTCCTCGGGGCGCGTCTTGCTTGGGCCTCTCTCCTGGAGGCGCTCAGTCAGACCGAGTAGTGACATGTGGCAAGATGCTCCTCGGGGCGCTTCTTGCTTGGGCTTCTCTCATGGAGGCACTCAGTCAGACCCAGTGTTGACATGTGGCAAGACGCTCCTCGGGGCTCGTCTTGCTTGGGCCTCTCTCCTGGAGGCGCTCAGTCAGACCCAGTGGGGACACGTGGCAAGACGCTCCTCGGGGCGCGTCTTGCTTGGGCATCTCTCCTGAAGGCCCTCAATCAGACCCAGTGTTGACATGTGGCAAGACGCTCCTCGGGGCGCGTCTTGCTTGGGCCACTCTCCTGGAGGCACTCAGTCAGACCGAGTGCTGACATGTGGCAAGACACTCCTCGGGGCGCGTCTTGCTTGGGCCTCTCTCCTGGAGGCGCTCAGTCAGTTTGAGTCGTGACATGTGGCCTGACACTCCTCGGGGCGCGTCTTGATTGGGCTTCTCTCCTGGAGGCCCTAAGTCAGACCCATTGTTGAGATGTGGCAAGACGCTCCTCGGGGCGCGTCTTGCTTGGGCCACTCTCCTGGAGGCACTCAGTCTGACCGAGTGCTGACATGTGGCAAGACACTCCTCGGGGCGCGTCTTGCTTGGGCCTCTCTCCTGGAGGCGCTCAGTCAGACCGAGTAGTGACATGTGGCAAGATGCTCCTCGGGGCGCTTCTTGCTTGGGCTTCTCTCATGGAGGCACTCAGTCAGACCCAGTGTTGACATGTGGCAAGACGCTCCTCGGGGCTCGTCTTGCTTGGGCCTCTCTCCTGGAGGCGCTCAGTCAGACCCAGTGGGGACACGTGGCAAGACGCTCCTCGGGGCGCGTCTTGCTTGGGCATCTCTCCTGAAGGCCCTCAATCAGACCCAGTGTTGACATGTGGCAAGACGCTCCTCGGGGCGCGTCTTGCTTGGGCCACTCTCCTGGAGGCACTCAGTCAGACCGAGTGCTGACATGTGGCAAGACACTCCTCGGGGCGCGTCTTGCTTGGGCCTCTCTCCTGGAGGCGCTCAGTCAGTTTGAGTAGTGACATGTGGCCTGACACTCCTCGGGGCGCGTCTTGCTTGGGCCTCTCTCCTGGAGGCCCTCAGTCAGACCCATTGTTGACATGTGGCAAGACGCTCCTTGGGGCGCGTCTTGCTTGGGCCTCTCTCCTGGAGGCGCTCAGTCAGAACCTGAGGTGACATGTGGCAAGACGCTCCTCGGGGCTCGTCTTGCTTGGGCCTCTCTCCTGGAGGCGCTCAGTCAGACCCAGTGGTGAAACGTGGCAAGACGCTCCTCGGGGCGCGTCTTGCTTGGGCCTCTCTCCTAGAGGCGCTCAGTCAGACTGAGTAGTGACATGTGGCCTGACGCTCCTCGGGGCGCGTCTTGCTTGGGCCTCTCTCCTGGAGGCGCTCAGTCAGACCCAGTGTTGACATGTGGCAAGACGCTCCTCGGGGCGCGTCTTGCTTGGGCCTCTCGCCTGGAGGCGCTCAGTCAGACCCAGTGTTGACATGTGGCAAGAAGCTCCTCGGGGCGCGTCTTGCTTGGGCCTCTCTCCTGGAGGCGCTCAGTCAGACCCAGTGTTGACATGTGGCAAGACGCTCCTCGGGGCGCGTCTTGCTGGGGCTTCTCTCATGGAGGCACTCAGTCAGACCGAGTGTTGACATGTGGCAAGATGCTCCTCGGGGCTCGTCTTGCTTGGGCCTCTCTCCTGGAGGCGCTCAGTCAGACCGAGTGCTGACATGTGGCAAGACGCTCCTCGGGGCGCGTCTTGCTGGGGCTTCTCTCATGGAGGCACTCAGTCAGACCGAGTGTTGACATGTGGCAAGATGCTCCTCGGGGCTCGTCTTGCTTGGGCCTCTCTCCTGGAGGCGCTCAGTCAGACCCAGTGGTGAAACGTGGCAAGACGCTCCTCGGGGCGCGTCTTGCTTGGGCCTCTCTCCTGGAGGCGCTCAGTCAGACTGAGTAGTGACATGTGGCCTGACGCTCCTCGGGGCGCGTCTTGCTTCGGCCTCTCTCCTGGAGGCGCTCAGTCAGACCCAGTGGTGACATGTGGCAAGACACTCCTCGGGGCGCGTCTTGCATGGGCCTCTCTCCTGGAGGCCCTCTGTCAGACCCATTGTTGACATGTGGCAAGACGCTCCTCGGGGCGCGTCTTGCTTGGGCTTCTCTCCTGGAGGCCCTCAGTCAGACCCATTGTTGACATGTGGCAAGAAGCTCCTCGGGGTGCGTCTTGCTTGGGCCTCTCTCCTGGAGGCGCTCAGTCAGTCCGAGTAGTGACATGTGGCAAGATGCTCCTCGGGGCGCGTCTTGCTTGGGCCTCTCTCCTGGAGGCGCTCAGTCAGACCCAGTGTTGACATGTGGCAAGACGCTCCTCGGGGCGCGTCTTGCTTGGGCTTCTCTCCTGGAGGCCCTCAGTCAGACCCATTGTTGACATGTGGCAAGACGCTCCTCGGGGTGCGTCTTGCATGGGCCTCTCTCCTGGAGGCGCTCAGTCAGTCCGAGTAGTGACATGTGGCAAGATGCTCCTCGGGGCGCGTCTTGCTTGGGCCTCTCTCCTGGAGGCGCTCAGTCAGACCGAGTGCTGACATGTGGCAAGACGCTCCTCCGGGCGCGTCTTGCTGGGGCTTCTCTCATGGAGGCACTCAGTCAGACCCAGTGTTGACATGTGGCAAGACGCTCCTCGGGGCTCGTATTGCTTGGGCCTCTCTCCTGGAGGCGCTCAGTCAGACCCAGTGGTGAAACGTGGCAAGACGCTCCTCGGGGCGCGTCTTGCTTAGGCCTCTCTCCTGGAGGCGCTCAGTCAGACTGAGTAGTGACATGTGGCCTGACGCTCCTCGGGGCACGTCTTGCTTCGGCCTCTCTCCTGGAGGCGCTCAGTCAGACCAAGTGGTGACATGTGGCAAGACACTCCTCGGGGCACGTCTTGCATGGGCCTCTCTCCTGGAGGCCCTCTGTCAGACCCAGTGTTGACATGTGTCAAGACGCTCCTCGGGGCGCGTCTTGCTTGGGCTTCTCTCCTGGAGGCCCTCAGTCAGACCCATTGTTGACATGTGGCAAGACGCTCCTCGGGGTGCGTCTTGCTTGGGCCTCTCTCCTGGAGGCACTCAGTCAGACCCAGTGCTGACATGTGGCAAGATGCTCCTCGGGGCGCGTCTTGCTTGGGCCTCTCTCCTGGAGGCGCTCAGTCAGACCCAGTGTTGGCATGTGGCAAGACGCTCCTCAGGGCGCGTCTTGCTTGGGCCTCTCTCCTGGAGGCGCTCAGTCAGAACCAGAGGTGACATGTGGCAAGACGCTCCTCGGGGCGCGTCTTGCTTGGGCCTCTTTCCTGGAGGCCCTCTGTCAGACCCAGTGTTGACATGTGGCAAGACGCTCCTCCGGGCGCGTCTTGCTTGGGCCTCTCTCCTGGAGGCGCTCAGTCAGACCCAGTGTTGACATGTGGCAAGACGCTCCTCGGGGCGCGTGTTGATTGGGCTTCTCTCCTGGAGGCCCTCAGTCAGACCCATTGTTGACATGTGGCAAGACGCTCCTCGGGGCGCGTCTTGCTTGGGCCTCTCTCCTGGAGGCGCTCAGTCAGACCCAGTGTTGACATGTGGCAAGACGCTCCTCGGGGCGCGTCTTGATTGGGCTTCTCTCCTGGAGGCCCTCAGTCAGACCCATTGTTGACATGTGGCAAGACGCTCCTCGGGGCGCGTCTTGCTTGGGCCTCTCTCCTGGAGGCGCTCATTCAGTCCGAGTAGTGACATGTGGCAAGATGCTCCTCGGGGCGCGTCTTGCTTGGGCCTCTCTCCTGGAGGCCCTCAGTCAGACCCAGTGTTGACATGTGGCAAGACGCTCCTCGGGGCGCGTCTTGCTTGGGCTTCTCTCCTGGAGGCCCTCAGTCAGACCCATTGTTGACATGTGGCAAGACGCTCCTCGGGGCGCGTCTTGCTTGGGCCTCTCTCCTGGAGGCACTCAGTCAGACCCAGTGTTGACATGTGGCAAGACGCTCCTCGGGGCTCGTCTTGCTTGGGCCTCTCTCCTGGAGGCGCTCAGTCAGACCCAGTGGTGAAACGTGGCAAGACGCTCCTCGGGGCGCGTCTTGCTTGGGCCTCTCTCCTGGAGGCGCTGAGTCAGACTGAGTAGTGACATGTGGCCTGACGCTCCTCGGGGCGGGTCTTGCTTCGGCCTCTCTCCTGGAGGCGCTCAGTCAGACCCAGTGGTGACATGTGGCAAGACACTCCTCGGGGCGCGTCTTGCATGGGCCTCTCTCCTGGAGGCCCTCTGTCAGACCCAGTGTTGACAAGTGTCAAGACGATCCTCGGGGCGTGTCTTGCTTGTGCTTCTCTCCTGGAGGCCCTCAGTCAGACCCATTGTTGACATGTGGCAAGACGCTCCTCGGGGCGCGTCTTGCTTGGGCCTCTCTCCTGGAGGCCCTCAGTAAGACCCATTGTTGACATGTGGCAAGATGCTCCTCGGGGCGCGTCTTTCTTGGGCCTCTCTCCTGGAGGCGCTCAGTCAGACCCATTGTTGACATGTTGCAAGACGCTCCTCGGGGCGCGTCTTGCTTGGGCCTCTCTCCTGGAGGCGCTCAATCAGAACCAGAGGTGACATGTGGCAAGACGCTCCTCGGGGCGCGTCTGGCTTGGGCCTCTTTCCTGGAGGCCCTCTGTCAGACCTAGTGTTGACATGTGGCAAGACGCTCCTCCGGGCGCGTCTTGCTTGGGCCTCTCTCCTGGAGGCGCTCAGTCAGACCCAGTGTTGACATGTGGCAAGACGCTCCTCGGGGCACGTCTTGATTGGGCTTCTCTCCTGGAGGCCCTCAGTCGGACCCATTGTTGACATGTGGCAAGACGCTCCTCGGGGCGCGTCTTGCTTGGGCCTGTCTCCTGGAGGCGCTCAGTCAGACCCAGTGTTGACATGTGGCAAGACGCTCCTCAGGGCGCGTCTTGATTGGGCTTCTCTCCTGGAGGCCCTCAGTCAGACCCATTGTTGACATGTGGCAAGACGCTCCTCGGGGTGCTTCTTGCTTGGGCCTCTCTCCTGGAGGCGCTCAGTCAGTCCGAGTAGTGACATGTGGCAAGATGCTCCTCGGGGCGCGTCTTGATTGGGCTTCTCTCCTGGAGGCCCTCAGTCGGACCCATTGTTGACATGTGGCAAGACTCTCCTCGGGGCGCGTCTTGATTGGGCTTCTCTCCTGGAGGCCCTCAGTCAGACCCATTGTTGACATGTGGCAAGACGCTCCTCGGGGCGCGTCTTGCATGGGCCTCTCTCCTGGAGGCCCTCTGTCAGACCCAGTGTTGACGTGTGTCAAGACGCTCCTCGGGGCGCGTCTTGCTTGGGCTTCTCTCCTGGAGGCCCTCAGTCAGACCCATTGTTGACATGTGGCAAGACGCTCCTCGGGGCGCGTCTTGCTTGGGCCTCTCTCCTGGAGGCCCTCAGTAAGACCCATTGTTGACACGTGGCAAGACGCTCCTCGGGGCGTGTCTTGCTTGGGCCTCTCTCCTGGAGGCGCTCAGTCAGACCCAGTGTTGGCATGTGGCAAGACGCTCCTCGGGGCGCGTCTTGCTTGGGCCTCTCTCCTGGAGGCGCTCAGTTAGAACCAGAGGTGACATGTGGCAAGACGCTCCTCGGGGCGCGTCTTTCTTGGGCCTCTTTCCTGGAGGCCCGCTGTCAGACCCAGTGGTGAAACGTGGCAAGACGCTCCTTGGGGCGCATCTTGCTTGGGCCTCTCTCCTGGAGGCGCTCAGTCAGACTGAGTAGTGACATGTGGCCTGACGCTCCTCGGGGCGCGTCTTGCTTCGGCCTCTCTCCTGGAGGCGCTCAGTCAGACCCAGTGGTGACATGTGGCAAGACACTCCTCGGGGCGCGTCTTGCTTGGGCCTCTTTCCTGGAGGCCCTCTGTCAGACCCAGTGTTGACATGTGGCAAGACGCTCCTCCGGGCGCGTCTTGCTTGGGCCTCTCTCCTGGAGGCGCTCAGTCAGACCCAGTGTTGACATGTGTCAAGAAGCTCCTCGGGGCGCATCTTGATTGGGCTTCTCTCCTGGAGGCCTTCAGTCAGACCCATTGTTGACATGTGGCAAGACGCTCCTCGGGGCGCGTCTTGCTTGGGCCTCTCTCCTGGAGGCGCTCAGTCAGACCCAGTGTTGACATGTGGCAAGACGCTCCTCGGGGCGCGTCTTGAGTGGGTTTCTCTCCTGGAGGCCCTCAGTCAGACCCATTGTTGACATGTGGCAAGACGCTCCTCGGGGCGCGTCTTGCTTGGGCCTCTCTCCTGGAGGCGCTCAGTCAGACCCAGTGTTGACATGTGGCAAGACGCTCCTCGGGGCGCGTCTTGCTTGGGCCTCTCTCCTGGAGGCGCTCAGTCAGAACCAGAGGTGACATGTGGCAAGACGCTCCTCGGGGCGCGTCTTGCTTGGGCCTCTTTCCTGGAGGCCCTCTGTCAGACCCAGTGTTGACATTTGGCCAGATGCTCCTCGGGGCGCGTCTTGATTGGGCTTCTCTCCTGGAGGCCCTAAGTCAGACCCATTGTTGACATGTGGCAAGACGCTCCTCGGGGCGCGTCTTGCTTGGGCCACTCTCCTGGAGGCGCTCAGTCAGACCGAGTGCTGACATGTGGCAAGACACTCCTCGGGGCGCGTCTTGCTTGGGCCTCTCTCCTGGAGGCGCTCAGTCAGACCGAGTAGTGACATGTGGCAAGATGCTCCTCGGGGCGCTTCTTGCTTGGGCTTCTCTCATCGAGGCACTCAGTCAGACCCAGTGTTGACATGTGGCAAGACGCTCCTCGGGGCTCGTCTTGCTTGGGCCTCTCTCCTGGAGGCGCTCAGTTAGACCCAGTGGGGACACGTGGCAAGACGCTCCTCGGGGCGCGTCTTGCTTGGGCCTCTCTCCTGGAGGCGCTCAGTCAGACCGAGTACTGACATGTGGCAAGAAGCTCCTCGGGGCGCGTCTTGCTTGGGCTTCTCTCCTGGAGGCCCTCAGTAAGACCCATTGTTGACATGTGGCAAGACGCTCCTCGGGGCGCGTCTTGCTTGGGCATCTCTCCAGAAGGCCCTCAATCAGACCCAGTGTTGACATGTGGCAAGACGCTCCTCGGGGCGCGTCTTGCTTGGGCCTCTCTCCTGGAGGCGCTCAGTCAGACTGAGTAGTGACATGTGGCCTCACGCTCCTCGGGGCGCGTCTTGCTTGGGCCTCTCTCCTGGAGGCCCTCAGTCAGACCCATTGTTGACATGTGGCAAGACGCTCCTTGGGGCGCGTCTTGCTTGGGCCTCTCTCCTGGAGGCGCTCAGTCAGAACCTGAGGTGACATGTGGCAAGACGCTCCTCGGGGCGCGTCTTGCTGGGGACTCTCTCCTGGAGGCGCTCAGTCAGACCCAGTGCTGACATGTGGCAAGATGCTCCACGGGTTGCGTCTTGCTTGGACCTCTCTCCTGGAGGCCCTCAATCAGACCCAGTAATGACACGTGGCAAGACGTTCCTCGGGGCGCGTCTTGCTTGGGCCTCTCTCCTGGAGGCGCTCAGTCAGACTGAGTAGTGACATGTGGCCTTACGCTCCTCGGGGCGCGTCTTGCTTGTGCCTCTCTCCTGGAGGCGCTCAGTCAGACCCAGTGGTGACATGTGGCAACACACTCCTCGGGGCGCGTCTTGCTTGGGCCTCTCTCTTGGAGGCCCTCTGTTAGACCCAGTGTTGACATGTGTCAAGACGCTCCTCGGGGCGCGTCTTGCTTGGGCTTCTTTCCTGGAGTCCCTCAGTCAGACCCATTGTTGACATGTGGCAAGACGCTCCTCGGGGCGCGTCTTGCTTGGGCTTCTCTCCTGGAGGCGCTCAGACAGACCCAGTGTTGACATGTGACAAGACGCTCCTCGGGGCACGTCTTGCTTGGGCCTCTCTCCTGGAGGCGCTCAGTCAGACCGAGTGCTGACATAAGGCAAGACGCTCCTCGGGGCGCGTCTTGCTGGGCACTCTCTCCTGGAGGCCCTCTGTCAGACCCAGTGTTGACATGTGTCAAGACGCTCCTCGGGGCGCGTCTTGCTTGGGCTTCTCTCCTGGAGGCCCTCAGTCAGACCCATTGTTGTCATGTGGCAAGATGCTCCTCGGGGCGTGTCTTGCTTGGGCCTCTCTCCTGGAGGCGCTCAGTCAGACCCAGTGTTGACATGTGGCAAGACGCTCCTCGGGGCGCGTCTTGCTTGGGCCTCTCTCCTGGAGGCGCTCAGACAGACCCAGTGTTGACATGTGACAAGACGCTCCTCGGGGCACGTCTTCCTTGGGCCTCTCTCCTGGAGGCGCTCAGTCAGACCGAGTGCTGACATAAGGCAAGACGCTCCTCGGGGCGCGTCTTGCTGGGGACTCTCTCCTGGAGGCGCTCAGTCAGACCCAGTTCTGACATGTGGCAAGACGCTCCTCGGGGCGCGTCTTGCTTGGGCCTCTCTCCTGGAGGCGCTCAGTCAGACCCAGTGTTGACATGTGGCAAGACGCTCCTCGGGGCGCGTCTTGCTTGGGCCTCTCGCCTGGAGGCGCTCAGTCAGACCCAGTGTTGACATGTGGCAAGAAGCTCCTCGGGGCGCGTCTTGCTTGGGCCTCTCTCCTGGAGGCGCTCAGTCAGACCCAGTGTTGACATGTGGCAAGACGCTCCTCGGGGCGCGTCTTGCTTGGGCTTCTCTCCTGGAGGCCCTCAGTCAGACCCATTGTTGACATGTGGCAAGACGCTCCTCGGGGTGCGTCTTGCTTGGGCCTCTCTCCTGGAGGCGCTCAGTCAGTCCGAGTAGTGACATGTGGCAAGATGCTCCTCGGGGCGCATCTTCATTGGGCCTCTCTCCTGGAGGCGCTCAGTCAGACCGAGTGCTGACATGTGGCAAGACGCTCCTCGGGGCGCGTCTTGCTGGGGCTTCTCTCCTGGAGGCGCTCAGTCAGACCCAGTTCTGACATGTGGCAAGACGCTCCTCGGGGCGCGTCTTGCTTGGGCCTCTCTCCTGGAGGCGCTCAGTCAGACCCAGTGTTGACATGTGGCAAGACGCTCCTCGGGGCGTGTCTTGCTTGGGCCTCTCGCCTGGAGGCGCTCAGTCAGACCCAGTGTTGACATGTGGCAAGAAGCTCCTCGGGGCGCGTCTTGCTTGGGCCTCTCTCCTGGAGGCGCTCAGTCAGACCCAGTGTTGACATGTGGCAAGACGCTCCTCGGGGCGCGTCTTGCTGGGGCTTCTCTCATGGAGGCACTCAGTCAGACCGAGTGTTGACATGTGGCAAGACGCACCTCGGGGCGCGTCTTGCTTGGGCCTCTCTCCTGGAGGCCCTCAGTCAGACCCAGTGTTGACATGTGGCAAGACGCTCCTCGGGGCGCGTCTTGCTTGGGCTTCTCTCCTGGAGGCCCTCAGTCAGACCCATAGTTGGCATGTGGCAAGACGCTCCTCGGGGCGCGTCTTGCTTGGGCCTCTCTCCTGGAGGCACTCAGTCAGACCCAGTGTTGACATGTGGCAAGACGCTCCTCGGGGCTCGTCTTGCTTGGGCCTCTCTCCTGGAGGCGCTCAGTCAGACCCAGTGGTGAAACGTGGCAAGACGGTCCTCGGGGCGCGTCTTGCTTGGGCCTCTCTCCTGGAGGCGCTGAGTCAGACTGAGTAGTGACATGTGGCCTGACGCTCCTCGGGGCGGGTCTTGCTTCGGCCTCTCTCCTGGAGGCGCTCAGTCAGACCCAGTGGTGACATGTGGCAAGACACTCCTCGGGGCGCGTCTTGCATGGGCCTCTCTCCTGGAGGCCCTCTGTCAGATCCAGTGTTGACAAGTGTCAAGACGCTCCTCGGGGCGTGTCTTGCTTGTGCTTCTCTCCTGGAGGCCCTCAGTCAGACCCATTGTTGACATGTGGCAAGACGCTCCTCGGGGCGCGTCTTGCTTGGGCCTCTCTCCTGGAGGCCCTCAGTAAGACCCATTGTTGACATGTGGCAAGATGCTCCTCGGGGCGCGTCTTTCTTGGGCCTCTCTCCTGGAGGCGCTCAGTCAGACCCATTGTTGACATGTTGCAAGACGCTCCTCGGGGCGCGTCTTGCTTGGGCCTCTCTCCTGGAGAAGCTCAGTCAGACCCAGTGGTGACACGTGGCAAGACGCTCCTCGGGGCGTGTCTTGCTTGGGCCTCTCTCCTGGAGGCGCTCAGTCAGACCCAGTGTTTGCATGTGGCAAGACGCTCCTCGGGGCGCGTCTTGCTTGGGCCTCTCTCCTGGAGGCGCTCAATCAGAACCAGAGGTGACATGTGGCAAGACGCTCCTCGGGGCGCGTCTGGCTTGGGCCTCTTTCCTGGAGGCCCTCTGTCAGACCTAGTGTTGACATGTGGCAAGACGCTCCTCCGGGCGCGTCTTGCTTGGGCCTCTCTCCTGGAGGCGCTCAGTCAGACCCAATGTTGACATGTGGCAAGACGCTACTCGGGGCACGTCTTGATTGGGCTTCTCTCCTGGAGGCCCTCAGTCGGACCCATTGTTGACATGTGGCAAGACGCTCCTCGGGGCGCGTCTTGCTTGGGCCTGTCTCCTGGAGGCGCTCAGTCAGACCCAGTGTTGACATGTGGCAAGACGCTCCTCGGGGCGCGTCTTGATTGGGCTTCTCTCCTGGAGGCCCTCAGTCAGACCCATTGTTGACATGTGGCAAGACGCTCCTCGGGGTGCTTCTTGCTTGGGCCTCTCTCCTGGAGGCGCTCAGTCAGTCCGAGTAGTGACATGTGGCAAGATGCTCCTCGGGGCGCGTCTTGATTGGGCTTCTCTCCTGGAGGCCCTCAGTCGGACCCATTGTTGACATGTGGCAAGACTCTCCTCGGGGCGCGTCTTGATTGGGCTTCTCTCCTGGAGGCCCTCAGTCAGACCCATTGTTGACATGTGGCAAGACGCTCCTCGGGGCGCGTCTTGCATGGGCCTCTCTCCTGGAGGCCCTCTGTCAGACCCAGTGTTGACGTGTGTCAAGACGCTCCTCGGGGCGCGTCTTGCTTGGGCTTCTCTCCTGGAGGCCCTCAGTCAGACCCATTGTTGACATGTGGCAAGACGCTCCTCGGGGCGCGTCTTGCATGGGCCTCTCTCCTGGAGGCGCTCAGTCAGACCCAGTGTTGACATGTGTCAAGAAGCTCCTCGGGGCGCATCTTGATTGGGCTTCTCTCCTGGAGGCCTTCAGTCAGACCCATTGTTGACATGTGGCAAGACGCTCCTCGGGGCGCGTCTTGCTTGGGCCTCTCTCCTGGAGGCGCTCAGTCAGACCCAGTGTTGACATGTGGCAAGACGCTCCTCGGGGCGCGTCTTGAGTGGGTTTCTCTACTGGAGGCCCTCAGTCAGACCCATTGTTGACATGTGGCAAGACGCTCCTCGGGGCGCGTCTTGCTTGGGCCTCTCTCCTGGAGGCGCTCAGTCAGACCCAGTGTTGACATGTGGCAAGACGCTCCTCGGGGCGCGTCTTGCTTGGGCCTCTCTCCTGGAGGCGCTCAGTCAGAACCAGAGGTGACATGTGGCAAGACGCTCCTCGGGGCGCGTCTTGCTTGGGCCTCTTTCCTGGAGGCCCTCTGTCAGACCCAGTGTTGACATTTGGCCAGATGCTCCTCGGGGCGCGTCTTGATTGGGCTTCTCTCCTGGAGGCCCTAAGTCAGACCCATTGTTGACATGTGGCAAGACGCTCCTCGGGGCGCGTCTTGCTTGGGCCACTCTCCTGGAGGCGCTCAGTCAGACCGAGTGCTGACATGTGGCAAGACACTCCTCGGGGCGCGTCTTGCTTGGGCCTCTCTCCTGGAGGCGCTCAGTCAGACCGAGTAGTGACATGTGGCAAGATGCTCCTCGGGGCGCTTCTTGCTTGGGCTTCTCTCATCGAGGCACTCAGTCAGACCCAGTGTTGACATGTGGCAAGACGCTCCTCGGGGCTCGTCTTGCTTGGGCCTCTCTCCTGGAGGCGCTCAGTTAGACCCAGTGGGGACACGTGGCAAGACGCTCCTCGGGGCGCGTCTTGCTTGGGCCTCTCTCCTGGAGGCGCTCAGTCAGACCGAGTACTGACATGTGGCAAGAAGCTCCTCGGGGCGCGTCTTGCTTGGGCTTCTCTCCTGGAGGCCCTCAGTAAGACCCATTGTTGACATGTGGCAAGACGCTCCTCGGGGCGCGTCTTGCTTGGGCATCTCTCCAGAAGGCCCTCAATCAGACCCAGTGTTGACATGTGGCAAGACGCTCCTCGGGGCGCGTCTTGCTTGGGCCTCTCTCCTGGAGGCGCTCAGTCAGACTGAGTAGTGACATGTGGCCTCACGCTCCTCGGGGCGCGTCTTGCTTGGGCCTCTCTCCTGGAGGCCCTCAGTCAGACCCATTGTTGACATGTGGCAAGACGCTCCTTGGGGCGCGTCTTGCTTGGGCCTCTCTCCTGGAGGCGCTCAGTCAGAACCTGAGGTGACATGTGGCAAGACGCTCCTCGGGGCGCGTCTTGCTGGGGACTCTCTCCTGGAGGCGCTCAGTCAGACCCAGTGCTGACATGTGGCAAGATGCTCCACGGGTTGCGTCTTGCTTGGACCTCTCTCCTGGAGGCCCTCAATCAGACCCAGTAATGACACGTGGCAAGACGTTCCTCGGGGCGCGTCTTGCTTGGGCCTCTCTCCTGGAGGCGCTCAGTCAGACTGAGTAGTGACATGTGGCCTTACGCTCCTCGGGGCGCGTCTTGCTTGTGCCTCTCTCCTGGAGGCGCTCAGTCAGACCCAGTGGTGACATGTGGCAACACACTCCTCGGGGCGCGTCTTGCTTGGGCCTCTCTCTTGGAGGCCCTCTGTTAGACCCAGTGTTGACATGTGTCAAGACGCTCCTCGGGGCGCGTCTTGCTTGGGCTTCTTTCCTGGAGTCCCTCAGTCAGACCCATTGTTGACATGTGGCAAGACGCTCCTCGGGGCGCGTCTTGCTTGGGCTTCTCTCCTGGAGGCGCTCAGACAGACCCAGTGTTGACATGTGACAAGACGCTCCTCGGGGCACGTCTTGCTTGGGCCTCTCTCCTGGAGGCGCTCAGTCAGACCGAGTGCTGACATAAGGCAAGACGCTCCTCGGGGCGCGTCTTGCTGGGCACTCTCTCCTGGAGGCCCTCTGTCAGACCCAGTGTTGACATGTGTCAAGACGCTCCTCGGGGCGCGTCTTGCTTGGGCTTCTCTCCTGGAGGCCCTCAGTCAGACCCATTGTTGTCATGTGGCAAGATGCTCCTCGGGGCGTGTCTTGCTTGGGCCTCTCTCCTGGAGGCGCTCAGTCAGACCCAGTGTTGACATGTGGCAAGACGCTCCTCGGGGCGCGTCTTGCTTGGGCCTCTCTCCTGGAGGCGCTCAGACAGACCCAGTGTTGACATGTGACAAGACGCTCCTCGGGGCACGTCTTCCTTGGGCCTCTCTCCTGGAGGCGCTCAGTCAGACCGAGTGCTGACATAAGGCAAGACGCTCCTCGGGGCGCGTCTTGCTGGGGACTCTCTCCTGGAGGCGCTCAGTCAGACCCAGTTCTGACATGTGGCAAGACGCTCCTCGGGGCGCGTCTTGCTTGGGCCTCTCTCCTGGAGGCGCTCAGTCAGACCCAGTGTTGACATGTGGCAAGACGCTCCTCGGGGCGCGTCTTGCTTGGGCCTCTCGCCTGGAGGCGCTCAGTCAGACCCAGTGTTGACATGTGGCAAGAAGCTCCTCGGGGCGCGTCTTGCTTGGGCCTCTCTCCTGGAGGCGCTCAGTCAGACCCAGTGTTGACATGTGGCAAGACGCTCCTCGGGGCGCGTCTTGCTTGGGCTTCTCTCCTGGAGGCCCTCAGTCAGACCCATTGTTGACATGTGGCAAGACGCTCCTCGGGGTGCGTCTTGCTTGGGCCTCTCTCCTGGAGGCGCTCAGTCAGTCCGAGTAGTGACATGTGGCAAGATGCTCCTCGGGGCGCATCTTCATTGGGCCTCTCTCCTGGAGGCGCTCAGTCAGACCGAGTGCTGACATGTGGCAAGACGCTCCTCGGGGCGCGTCTTGCTGGGGCTTCTCTCCTGGAGGCGCTCAGTCAGACCCAGTTCTGACATGTGGCAAGACGCTCCTCGGGGCGCGTCTTGCTTGGGCCTCTCTCCTGGAGGCGCTCAGTCAGACCCAGTGTTGACATGTGGCAAGACGCTCCTCGGGGCGTGTCTTGCTTGGGCCTCTCGCCTGGAGGCGCTCAGTCAGACCCAGTGTTGACATGTGGCAAGAAGCTCCTCGGGGCGCGTCTTGCTTGGGCCTCTCTCCTGGAGGCGCTCAGTCAGACCCAGTGTTGACATGTGGCAAGACGCTCCTCGGGGCGCGTCTTGCTGGGGCTTCTCTCATGGAGGCACTCAGTCAGACCGAGTGTTGACATGTGGCAAGACGCACCTCGGGGCGCGTCTTGCTTGGGCCTCTCTCCTGGAGGCCCTCAGTCAGACCCAGTGTTGACATGTGGCAAGACGCTCCTCGGGGCGCGTCTTGCTTGGGCTTCTCTCCTGGAGGCCCTCAGTCAGACCCATAGTTGGCATGTGGCAAGACGCTCCTCGGGGCGCGTCTTGCTTGGGCCTCTCTCCTGGAGGCACTCAGTCAGACCCAGTGTTGACATGTGGCAAGACGCTCCTCGGGGCTCGTCTTGCTTGGGCCTCTCTCCTGGAGGCGCTCAGTCAGACCCAGTGGTGAAACGTGGCAAGACGGTCCTCGGGGCGCGTCTTGCTTGGGCCTCTCTCCTGGAGGCGCTGAGTCAGACTGAGTAGTGACATGTGGCCTGACGCTCCTCGGGGCGGGTCTTGCTTCGGCCTCTCTCCTGGAGGCGCTCAGTCAGACCCAGTGGTGACATGTGGCAAGACACTCCTCGGGGCGCGTCTTGCATGGGCCTCTCTCCTGGAGGCCCTCTGTCAGATCCAGTGTTGACAAGTGTCAAGACGCTCCTCGGGGCGTGTCTTGCTTGTGCTTCTCTCCTGGAGGCCCTCAGTCAGACCCATTGTTGACATGTGGCAAGACGCTCCTCGGGGCGCGTCTTGCTTGGGCCTCTCTCCTGGAGGCCCTCAGTAAGACCCATTGTTGACATGTGGCAAGATGCTCCTCGGGGCGCGTCTTTCTTGGGCCTCTCTCCTGGAGGCGCTCAGTCAGACCCATTGTTGACATGTTGCAAGACGCTCCTCGGGGCGCGTCTTGCTTGGGCCTCTCTCCTGGAGAAGCTCAGTCAGACCCAGTGGTGACACGTGGCAAGACGCTCCTCGGGGCGTGTCTTGCTTGGGCCTCTCTCCTGGAGGCGCTCAGTCAGACCCAGTGTTTGCATGTGGCAAGACGCTCCTCGGGGCGCGTCTTGCTTGGGCCTCTCTCCTGGAGGCGCTCAATCAGAACCAGAGGTGACATGTGGCAAGACGCTCCTCGGGGCGCGTCTGGCTTGGGCCTCTTTCCTGGAGGCCCTCTGTCAGACCTAGTGTTGACATGTGGCAAGACGCTCCTCCGGGCGCGTCTTGCTTGGGCCTCTCTCCTGGAGGCGCTCAGTCAGACCCAATGTTGACATGTGGCAAGACGCTACTCGGGGCACGTCTTGATTGGGCTTCTCTCCTGGAGGCCCTCAGTCGGACCCATTGTTGACATGTGGCAAGACGCTCCTCGGGGCGCGTCTTGCTTGGGCCTGTCTCCTGGAGGCGCTCAGTCAGACCCAGTGTTGACATGTGGCAAGACGCTCCTCGGGGCGCGTCTTGATTGGGCTTCTCTCCTGGAGGCCCTCAGTCAGACCCATTGTTGACATGTGGCAAGACGCTCCTCGGGGTGCTTCTTGCTTGGGCCTCTCTCCTGGAGGCGCTCAGTCAGTCCGAGTAGTGACATGTGGCAAGATGCTCCTCGGGGCGCGTCTTGATTGGGCTTCTCTCCTGGAGGCCCTCAGTCGGACCCATTGTTGACATGTGGCAAGACTCTCCTCGGGGCGCGTCTTGATTGGGCTTCTCTCCTGGAGGCCCTCAGTCAGACCCATTGTTGACATGTGGCAAGACGCTCCTCGGGGCGCGTCTTGCATGGGCCTCTCTCCTGGAGGCCCTCTGTCAGACCCAGTGTTGACGTGTGTCAAGACGCTCCTCGGGGCGCGTCTTGCTTGGGCTTCTCTCCTGGAGGCCCTCAGTCAGACCCATTGTTGACATGTGGCAAGACGCTCCTCGGGGCGCGTCTTGCTTGGGCCTCTCTCCTGGAGGCCCTCAGTAAGACCCATTGTTGACACGTGGCAAGACGCTCCTCGGGGCGTGTCTTGCTTGGGCCTCTCTCCTGGAGGCGCTCAGTCAGACCCAGTGTTGGCATGTGGCAAGACGCTCCTCGGGGCGCGTCTTGCTTGGGCCTCTCTCCTGGAGGCGCTCAGTTAGAACCAGAGGTGACATGTGGCAAGACGCTCCTCGGGGCGCGTCTTTCTTGGGCCTCTTTCCTGGAGGCCCGCTGTCAGACCCAGTGGTGAAACGTGGCAAGACGCTCCTTGGGGCGCATCTTGCTTGGGCCTCTCTCCTGGAGGCGCTCAGTCAGACTGAGTAGTGACATGTGGCCTGACGCTCCTCGGGGCGCGTCTTGCTTCGGCCTCTCTCCTGGAGGCGCTCAGTCAGACCCAGTGGTGACATGTGGCAAGACACTCCTCGGGGCGCGTCTTGCTTGGGCCTCTTTCCTGGAGGCCCTCTGTCAGACCCAGTGTTGACATGTGGCAAGACGCTCCTCCGGGCGCGTCTTGCTTGGGCCTCTCTCCTGGAGGCGCTCAGTCAGACCCAGTGTTGACATGTGTCAAGAAGCTCCTCGGGGCGCATCTTGATTGGGCTTCTCTCCTGGAGGCCTTCAGTCAGACCCATTGTTGACATGTGGCAAGACGCTCCTCGGGGCGCGTCTTGCTTGGGCCTCTCTCCTGGAGGCGCTCAGTCAGACCCAGTGTTGACATGTGGCAAGACGCTCCTCGGGGCGCGTCTTGAGTGGGTTTCTCTCCTGGAGGCCCTCAGTCAGACCCATTGTTGACATGTGGCAAGACGCTCCTCGGGGCGCGTCTTGCTTGGGCCTCTCTCCTGGAGGCGCTCAGTCAGACCCAGTGTTGACATGTGGCAAGACGCTCCTCGGGGCGCGTCTTGCTTGGGCCTCTCTCCTGGAGGCGCTCAGTCAGAACCAGAGGTGACATGTGGCAAGACGCTCCTCGGGGCGCGTCTTGCTTGGGCCTCTTTCCTGGAGGCCCTCTGTCAGACCCAGTGTTGACATTTGGCCAGATGCTCCTCGGGGCGCGTCTTGATTGGGCTTCTCTCCTGGAGGCCCTAAGTCAGACCCATTGTTGACATGTGGCAAGACGCTCCTCGGGGCGCGTCTTGCTTGGGCCACTCTCCTGGAGGCGCTCAGTCAGACCGAGTGCTGACATGTGGCAAGACACTCCTCGGGGCGCGTCTTGCTTGGGCCTCTCTCCTGGAGGCGCTCAGTCAGACCGAGTAGTGACATGTGGCAAGATGCTCCTCGGGGCGCTTCTTGCTTGGGCTTCTCTCATCGAGGCACTCAGTCAGACCCAGTGTTGACATGTGGCAAGACGCTCCTCGGGGCTCGTCTTGCTTGGGCCTCTCTCCTGGAGGCGCTCAGTCAGACCCAGTGGGGACACGTGGCAAGACGCTCCTCGGGGCGCGTCTTGCTTGGGCCTCTCTCCTGGAGGCGCTCAGTCAGACCGAGTACTGACATGTGGCAAGAAGCTCCTCGGGGCGCGTCTTGCTTGGGCTTCTCTCCTGGAGGCCCTCAGTAAGACCCATTGTTGACATGTGGCAAGACGCTCCTCGGGGCGCGTCTTGCTTGGGCATCTCTCCAGAAGGCCCTCAATCAGACCCAGTGTTGACATGTGGCAAGACGCTCCTCGGGGCGCGTCTTGCTTGGGCCTCTCTCCTGGAGGCGCTCAGTCAGACTGAGTAGTGACATGTGGCCTCACGCTCCTCGGGGCGCGTCTTGCTTGGGCCTCTCTCCTGGAGGCCCTCAGTCAGACCCATTGTTGACATGTGGCAAGACGCTCCTTGGGGCGCGTCTTGCTTGGGCCTCTCTCCTGGAGGCGCTCAGTCAGAACCTGAGGTGACATGTGGCAAGACGCTCCTCGGGGCGCGTCTTGCTGGGGACTCTCTCCTGGAGGCGCTCAGTCAGACCCAGTGCTGACATGTGGCAAGATGCTCCACGGGTTGCGTCTTGCTTGGACCTCTCTCCTGGAGGCCCTCAATCAGACCCAGTAATGACACGTGGCAAGACGTTCCTCGGGGCGCGTCTTGCTTGGGCCTCTCTCCTGGAGGCGCTCAGTCAGACTGAGTAGTGACATGTGGCCTTACGCTCCTCGGGGCGCGTCTTGCTTGTGCCTCTCTCCTGGAGGCGCTCAGTCAGACCCAGTGGTGACATGTGGCAACACACTCCTCGGGGCGCGTCTTGCTTGGGCCTCTCTCTTGGAGGCCCTCTGTTAGACCCAGTGTTGACATGTGTCAAGACGCTCCTCGGGGCGCGTCTTGCTTGGGCTTCTTTCCTGGAGTCCCTCAGTCAGACCCATTGTTGACATGTGGCAAGACGCTCCTCGGGGCGCGTCTTGCTTGGGCTTCTCTCCTGGAGGCGCTCAGACAGACCCAGTGTTGACATGTGACAAGACGCTCCTCGGGGCACGTCTTGCTTGGGCCTCTCTCCTGGAGGCGCTCAGTCAGACCGAGTGCTGACATAAGGCAAGACGCTCCTCGGGGCGCGTCTTGCTGGGCACTCTCTCCTGGAGGCCCTCTGTCAGACCCAGTGTTGACATGTGTCAAGACGCTCCTCGGGGCGCGTCTTGCTTGGGCTTCTCTCCTGGAGGCCCTCAGTCAGACCCATTGTTGTCATGTGGCAAGATGCTCCTCGGGGCGTGTCTTGCTTGGGCCTCTCTCCTGGAGGCGCTCAGTCAGACCCAGTGTTGACATGTGGCAAGACGCTCCTCGGGGCGCGTCTTGCTTGGGCCTCTCTCCTGGAGGCGCTCAGACAGACCCAGTGTTGACATGTGACAAGACGCTCCTCGGGGCACGTCTTCCTTGGGCCTCTCTCCTGGAGGCGCTCAGTCAGACCGAGTGCTGACATAAGGCAAGACGCTCCTCGGGGCGCGTCTTGCTGGGGACTCTCTCCTGGAGGCGCTCAGTCAGACCCAGTTCTGACATGTGGCAAGACGCTCCTCGGGGCGCGTCTTGCTTGGGCCTCTCTCCTGGAGGCGCTCAGTCAGACCCAGTGTTGACATGTGGCAAGACGCTCCTCGGGGCGCGTCTTGCTTGGGCCTCTCGCCTGGAGGCGCTCAGTCAGACCCAGTGTTGACATGTGGCAAGAAGCTCCTCGGGGCGCGTCTTGCTTGGGCCTCTCTCCTGGAGGCGCTCAGTCAGACCCAGTGTTGACATGTGGCAAGACGCTCCTCGGGGCGCGTCTTGCTTGGGCTTCTCTCCTGGAGGCCCTCAGTCAGACCCATTGTTGACATGTGGCAAGACGCTCCTCGGGGTGCGTCTTGCTTGGGCCTCTCTCCTGGAGGCGCTCAGTCAGTCCGAGTAGTGACATGTGGCAAGATGCTCCTCGGGGCGCATCTTCATTGGGCCTCTCTCCTGGAGGCGCTCAGTCAGACCGAGTGCTGACATGTGGCAAGACGCTCCTCGGGGCGCGTCTTGCTGGGGCTTCTCTCCTGGAGGCGCTCAGTCAGACCCAGTTCTGACATGTGGCAAGACGCTCCTCGGGGCGCGTCTTGCTTGGGCCTCTCTCCTGGAGGCGCTCAGTCAGACCCAGTGTTGACATGTGGCAAGACGCTCCTCGGGGCGTGTCTTGCTTGGGCCTCTCGCCTGGAGGCGCTCAGTCAGACCCAGTGTTGACATGTGGCAAGAAGCTCCTCGGGGCGCGTCTTGCTTGGGCCTCTCTCCTGGAGGCGCTCAGTCAGACCCAGTGTTGACATGTGGCAAGACGCTCCTCGGGGCGCGTCTTGCTGGGGCTTCTCTCATGGAGGCACTCAGTCAGACCGAGTGTTGACATGTGGCAAGACGCACCTCGGGGCGCGTCTTGCTTGGGCCTCTCTCCTGGAGGCCCTCAGTCAGACCCAGTGTTGACATGTGGCAAGACGCTCCTCGGGGCGCGTCTTGCTTGGGCTTCTCTCCTGGAGGCCCTCAGTCAGACCCATAGTTGGCATGTGGCAAGACGCTCCTCGGGGCGCGTCTTGCTTGGGCCTCTCTCCTGGAGGCACTCAGTCAGACCCAGTGTTGACATGTGGCAAGACGCTCCTCGGGGCTCGTCTTGCTTGGGCCTCTCTCCTGGAGGCGCTCAGTCAGACCCAGTGGTGAAACGTGGCAAGACGGTCCTCGGGGCGCGTCTTGCTTGGGCCTCTCTCCTGGAGGCGCTGAGTCAGACTGAGTAGTGACATGTGGCCTGACGCTCCTCGGGGCGGGTCTTGCTTCGGCCTCTCTCCTGGAGGCGCTCAGTCAGACCCAGTGGTGACATGTGGCAAGACACTCCTCGGGGCGCGTCTTGCATGGGCCTCTCTCCTGGAGGCCCTCTGTCAGATCCAGTGTTGACAAGTGTCAAGACGCTCCTCGGGGCGTGTCTTGCTTGTGCTTCTCTCCTGGAGGCCCTCAGTCAGACCCATTGTTGACATGTGGCAAGACGCTCCTCGGGGCGCGTCTTGCTTGGGCCTCTCTCCTGGAGGCCCTCAGTAAGACCCATTGTTGACATGTGGCAAGATGCTCCTCGGGGCGCGTCTTTCTTGGGCCTCTCTCCTGGAGGCGCTCAGTCAGACCCATTGTTGACATGTTGCAAGACGCTCCTCGGGGCGCGTCTTGCTTGGGCCTCTCTCCTGGAGAAGCTCAGTCAGACCCAGTGGTGACACGTGGCAAGACGCTCCTCGGGGCGTGTCTTGCTTGGGCCTCTCTCCTGGAGGCGCTCAGTCAGACCCAGTGTTTGCATGTGGCAAGACGCTCCTCGGGGCGCGTCTTGCTTGGGCCTCTCTCCTGGAGGCGCTCAATCAGAACCAGAGGTGACATGTGGCAAGACGCTCCTCGGGGCGCGTCTGGCTTGGGCCTCTTTCCTGGAGGCCCTCTGTCAGACCTAGTGTTGACATGTGGCAAGACGCTCCTCCGGGCGCGTCTTGCTTGGGCCTCTCTCCTGGAGGCGCTCAGTCAGACCCAGTGTTGACATGTGGCAAGACGCTACTCGGGGCACGTCTTGATTGGGCTTCTCTCCTGGAGGCCCTCAGTCGGACCCATTGTTGACATGTGGCAAGACGCTCCTCGGGGCGCGTCTTGCTTGGGCCTGTCTCCTGGAGGCGCTCAGTCAGACCCAGTGTTGACATGTGGCAAGACGCTCCTCGGGGCGCGTCTTGATTGGGCTTCTCTCCTGGAGGCCCTCAGTCAGACCCATTGTTGACATGTGGCAAGACGCTCCTCGGGGTGCTTCTTGCTTGGGCCTCTCTCCTGGAGGCGCTCAGTCAGTCCGAGTAGTGACATGTGGCAAGATGCTCCTCGGGGCGCGTCTTGATTGGGCTTCTCTCCTGGAGGCCCTCAGTCGGACCCATTGTTGACATGTGGCAAGACTCTCCTCGGGGCGCGTCTTGATTGGGCTTCTCTCCTGGAGGCCCTCAGTCAGACCCATTGTTGACATGTGGCAAGACGCTCCTCGGGGCGCGTCTTGCATGGGCCTCTCTCCTGGAGGCCCTCTGTCAGACCCAGTGTTGACGTGTGTCAAGACGCTCCTCGGGGCGCGTCTTGCTTGGGCTTCTCTCCTGGAGGCCCTCAGTCAGACCCATTGTTGACATGTGGCAAGACGCTCCTCGGGGCGCGTCTTGCTTGGGCCTCTCTCCTGGAGGCCCTCAGTAAGACCCATTGTTGACACGTGGCAAGACGCTCCTCGGGGCGTGTCTTGCTTGGGCCTCTCTCCTGGAGGCGCTCAGTCAGACCCAGTGTTGGCATGTGGCAAGACGCTCCTCGGGGCGCGTCTTGCTTGGGCCTCTCTCCTGGAGGCGCTCAGTTAGAACCAGAAGTGACATGTGGCAAGACGCTCCTCGGGGCGCGTCTTTCTTGGGCCTCTTTCCTGGAGGCCCGCTGTCAGACCCAGTGGTGAAACGTGGCAAGACGCTCCTTGGGGCGCATCTTGCTTGGGCCTCTCTCCTGGAGGCGCTCAGTCAGACTGAGTAGTGACATGTGGCCTGACGCTCCTCGGGGCGCGTCTTGCTTCGGCCTCTCTCCTGGAGGCGCTCAGTCAGACCCAGTGGTGACATGTGGCAAGACACTCCTCGGGGCGCGTCTTGCTTGGGCCTCTTTCCTGGAGGCCCTCTGTCAGACCCAGTGTTGACATGTGGCAAGACGCTCCTCCGGGCGCGTCTTGCTTGGGCCTCTCTCCTGGAGGCGCTCAGTCAGACCCAGTGTTGACATGTGTTAAGAAGCTCCTCGGGGCGCATCTTGATTGGGCTTCTCTCCTGGAGGCCTTCAGTCAGACCCATTGTTGACATGTGGCAAGACGCTCCTCGGGGCGCGTCTTGCTTGGGCCTCTCTCCTGGAGGCGCTCAGTCAGACCCAGTGTTGACATGTGGCAAGACGCTCCTCGGGGCGCGTCTTGAGTGGGTTTCTCTCCTGGAGGCCCTCAGTCAGACCCATTGTTGACATGTGGCAAGACGCTCCTCGGGGCGCGTCTTGCTTGGGCCTCTCTCCTGGAGGCGCTCAGTCAGACCCAGTGTTGACATGTGGCAAGACGCTCCTCGGGGCGCGTCTTGCTTGGGCCTCTCTCCTGGAGGCGCTCAGTCAGAACCAGAGGTGACATGTGGCAAGACGCTCCTCGGGGCGCGTCTTGCTTGGGCCTCTTTCCTGGAGGCCCTCTGTCAGACCCAGTGTTGACATGTGGCCAGATGCTCCTCGGGGCGCGTCTTGATTGGGCTTCTCTCCTGGAGGCCCTAAGTCAGACCCATTGTTGACATGTGGCAAGACGCTCCTCGGGGCGCGTCTTGCTTGGGCCACTCTCCTGGAGGCGCTCAGTCAGACCGAGTGCTGACATGTGGCAAGACACTCCTCGGGGCGCGTCTTGCTTGGGCCTCTCTCCTGGAGGCGCTCAGTCAGACCGAGTAGTGACATGTGGCAAGATGCTCCTCGGGGCGCTTCTTGCTTGGGCTTCTCTCATCAAGGCACTCAGTCAGACCCAGTGTTGACATGTGGCAAGACGCTCCTCGGGGCTCGTCTTGCTTGGGCCTCTCTCCTGGAGGCGCTCAGTCAGACCGAGTACTGACATGTGGCAAGAAGCTCCTCGGGGCGCGTCTTGCTTTGGCTTCTCTCCTGGAGGCCCTCAGTAAGACCCATTGTTGACATGTGGCAAGACGCTCCTCGGGGCGCGTCTTGCTTGGGCATCTCTCCAGAAGGCCCTCAATCAGACCCAGTGTTGACATGTGGCAAGACGCTCCTCGGGGCGCGTCTTGCTTGGGCCTCTCTCCTGGAGGCGCTCAGTCAGACTGAGTAGTGACATGTGGCCTCACGCTCCTCGGGGCGCGTCTTGCTTGGGCCTTTCTCCTGGAGGCCCTCAGTCAGACCCATTGTTGACATGTGGCAAGACGCTCCTTGGGGCGCGTCTTGCTTGGGCCTCTCTCCTGGAGGCGCTCAGTCAGAACCTGAGGTGACATGTGGCAAGACGCTCCTCGGGGCGCGTCTTGCTTGGGCCTCTCTCCTGGAGGCGCTCAGTCAGACCGAGTGCTGACATAAGGCAAGACGCTCCTCGGGGCGCGTCTTGCTGGGGACTCTCTCCTGGAGGCGCTCAGTCAGACCCAGTGCTGACATGTGGCAAGATAGTCCACGGGTTGCGTCTTGCTTGGACCTCTCTCCTGGAGGCCCTCAATCAGACCCAGTAATGACACGTGGCAAGACGTTCCTCGGGGCGCGTCTTGCTTGGGCCTCTCTCCTGGAGGCGCTCAGTCAGACTGAGTAGTGACATGTGGCCTTACGCTCCTCGGGGCGCGTCTTGTCTGTGCCTCTCTCCTGGAGGCGCTCAGTCAGACCCAGTGGTGACATGTGGCAACACACTCCTCGGGGCGCGTCTTGATTGGGCTTCTCTCCTGGAGGCTCTCAGTCAGACCCATTGTTGACATGTGGCAAGACGCTCCTCGGGGTGCTTCTTGCTTGGGCCTCTCTCCTGGAGGCGCTCAGTCAGTCCGAGTAGTGACATGTGGCAAGATGCTCCTCGGGGCGCGTCTTGATTGGGCTTCTCTCCTGGAGGCCCTCAGTCGGACCCATTGTTGACATGTGGCAAGACTCTCCTCGGGGCGCGTCTTGATTGGGCTTCTCTCCTGGAGGCCCTCAGTCAGACCCATTGTTGACATGTGGCAAGACGCTCCTCGGGGCGCGTCTTGCATGGGCCTCTCTCCTGGAGGCCCTCTGTCAGACCCAGTGTTGACGTGTGTCAAGACGCTCCTCGGGGCGCGTCTTGCTTGGGCTTCTCTCCTGGAGGCCCTCAGTCAGACCCATTGTTGACATGTGGCAAGACGCTCCTCGGGGCGCGTCTTGCTTGGGCCTCTCTCCTGGAGGCCCTCAGTAAGACCCATTGTTGACACGTGGCAAGACGCTCCTCGGGGCGTGTCTTGCTTGGGCCTCTCTCCTGGAGGCGCTCAGTCAGACCCAGTGTTGGCATGTGGCAAGACGCTCCTCGGGGCGCGTCTTGCTTGGGCCTCTCTCCTGGAGGCGCTCAGTTAGAACCAGAAGTGACATGTGGCAAGACGCTCCTCGGGGCGCGTCTTTCTTTGGCCTCTTTCCTGGAGGCCCGCTGTCAGACCCAGTGGTGAAACGTGGCAAGACGCTCCTTGGGGCGCATCTTGCTTGGGCCTCTCTCCTGGAGGCGCTCAGTCAGACTGAGTAGTGACATGTGGCCTGACGCTCCTCGGGGCGCGTCTTGCTTCGGCCTCTCTCCTGGAGGCGCTCAGTCAGACCCAGTGGTGACATGTGGCAAGACACTCCTCGGGGCGCGTCTTGCTTGGGCCTCTTTCCTGGAGGCCCTCTGTCAGACCCAGTGTTGACATGTGGCAAGACGCTCCTCCGGGCGCGTCTTGCTTGGGCCTCTCTCCTGGAGGCGCTCAGTCAGACCCAGTGTTGACATGTGTCAAGAAGCTCCTCGGGGCGCATCTTGATTGGGCTTCTCTCCTGGAGGCCTTCAGTCAGACCCATTGTTGACATGTGGCAAGACGCTCCTCGGGGCGCGTCTTGCTTGGGCCTCTCTCCTGGAGGCGCTCAGTCAGACCCAGTGTTGACATGTGGCAAGACGCTCCTCGGGGCGCGTCTTGAGTGGGTTTCTCTCCTGGAGGCCCTCAGTCAGACCCATTGTTGACATGTGGCAAGACGCTCCTCGGGGCGCGTCTTGCTTGGGCCTCTCTCCTGGAGGCGCTCAGTCAGACCCAGTGTTGACATGTGGCAAGACGCTCCTCGGGGCGCGTCTTGCTTGGGCCTCTCTCCTGGAGGCGCTCAGTCAGAACCAGAGGTGACATGTGGCAAGACGCTCCTCGGGGCGCGTCTTGCTTGGGCCTCTTTCCTGGAGGCCCTCTGTCAGACCCAGTGTTGACATGTGGCCAGATGCTCCTCGGGGCGCGTCTTGATTGGGCTTCTCTCCTGGAGGCCCTAAGTCAGACCCATTGTTGACATGTGGCAAGACGCTCCTCGGGGCGCGTCTTGCTTGGGCCACTCTCCTGGAGGCGCTCAGTCAGACCGAGTGCTGACATGTGGCAAGACACTCCTCGGGGCGCGTCTTGCTTGGGCCTCTCTCCTGGAGGCGCTCAGTCAGACCGAGTAGTGACATGTGGCAAGATGCTCCTCGGGGCGCTTCTTGCTTGGGCTTCTCTCATCGAGGCACTCAGTCAGACCCAGTGTTGACATGTGGCAAGACGCTCCTCGGGGCTCGTCTTGCTTGGGCCTCTCTCCTGGAGGCGCTCAGTCAGACCCAGTTTGGACACGTGGCAAGACGCTCCTCGGGGCGCGTCTTGCTTGGGCCTCTCTCCTGGAGGCGCTCAGTCAGACCGAGTACTGACATGTGGCAAGAAGCTCCTCGGGGCGCGTCTTGCTTTGGCTTCTCTCCTGGAGGCCCTCAGTAAGACCCATTGTTGACATGTGGCAAGACGCTCCTCGGGGCGCGTCTTGCTTGGGCCTCTCTCCTGGAGGCGCTCAGTCAGACTGAGTAGTGACATGTGGCCTCACGCTCCTCGGGGCGCGTCTTGCTTGGGACTTTCTCCTGGAGGCCCTCAGTCAGACCCATTGTTGACATGTGGCAAGACGCTCCTTGGGGCGCGTCTTGCTTGGGCCTCTCTCCTGGAGGCGCTCAGTCAGAACCTGAGGTGACATGTGGCAAGACGCTCCTCGGGGCGCGTCTTGCTTGGGCCTCTCTCCTGGAGGCGCTCAGTCAGACCGAGTGCTGACATAAGGCAAGACGCTCCTCGGGGCGCGTCTTGCTGGGGACTCTCTCCTGGAGGCGCTCAGTCAGACCCAGTGCTGACATGTGGCAAGATGCTCCACGGGTTGCGTCTTGCTTGGACCTCTCTCCTGGAGGCCCTCAATCAGACCCAGTAATGACACGTGGCAAGACGTTCCTCGGGGCGCGTCTTGCTTGGGCCTCTCTCCTGGAGGCGCTCAGTCAGACTGAGTAGTGACATGTGGCCTTACGCTCCTCGGGGCGCGTCTTGTCTGTGCCTCTCTCCTGGAGGCGCTCAGTCAGACCCAGTGGTGACATGTGGCAACACACTCCTCGGGGCGCGTCTTGCTTGGGCCTCTCTCTTGGAGGCCCTCTGTTAGACCCAGTGTTGACATGTGTCAAGACGCTCCTCGGGGCGCGTCTTGCTTGGGCTTCTTTCCTGGAGTCCCTCAGTCAGACCCATTGTTGACATGTGGCAAGACACTCCTCGGGGCGCGTCTTGCTTGGGCTTCTCTCCTGGAGGCGCTCAGACAGACCCAGTGTTGACATGTGACAAGACGCTCCTCGGGGCACGTCTTGCTTGGGCCTCTCTCCTGGAGGCGCACAGTCAGACCGAGTGCTGACATAAGGCAAGACGCTCCTCGGGGCGCGTCTTGCTGGGCACTCTCTCCTGGAGGCCCTCTGTCAGACCCAGTGTTGACATGTGTCAAGACGCTCCTCGGGGCGCGTCTTGCTTGGGCTTCTCTCCTGGAGGCCCTCAGTCAGACCCATTGTTGACATGTGGCAAGACGCTCCTTGGGGCGTGTCTTGCTTGGGCTTCTCTCCTGGAGGCGCTCAGACAGACCCAGTGTTGACATGTGACAAGACGCTCCTCGGGGCACGTCTTCCTTGGGCCTCTCTCCTGGAGGCGCTCAGTCAGACCGAGTGCTGACATAAGGCAAGACGCTCCTCGGGGCGCGTCTTGCTGGGGACTCTCTCCTGGAGGCGCTCAGTCAGACCCAGTTCTGACATGTGGCAAGACGCTCCTCGGGGCGCGTCTTGCTTGGGCCTCTCTCCTGGAGGCGCTCAGTCAGACCCAGTGTTGACATGTGGCAAGATGCTCCTCGGGGCGCGTCTTGCTTGGGCCTCTCGCCTGGAGGCGCTCAGTCAGACCCAGTGTTGACATGTGGCAAGAAGCTCCTCGGGCCGCGTCTTGCTTGGGCCTCTCTCCTGGAGGCGCTCAGTCAGACCCAGTGTTGACATGTGGCAAGACGCTCCTCGGGGCGCGTCTTGCTTGGGCTTCTCTCCTGGAGGCCCTCAGTCAGACCCATTGTTGACATGTGGCAAGACGCTCCTCGGGGTGCGTCTTGCTTGGGCCTCTCTCCTGGAGGCGCTCAGTCAGTCCGAGTAGTGACATGTGGCAAGATGCTCCTCGGGGCGCATCTTCATTGGGCCTCTCTCCTGGAGGCGCTCAGTCAGACCGAGTGCTGACATGTGGCAAGACGCTCCTCGGGGCGCGTCTTGCTGGGGCTTCTCTCCTGGAGGCGCTCAGTCAGACCCAGTTCTGACATGTGGCAAGACGCTGCTCGGGGCGCGTCTTTCTTGGGCCTCTCTCCTGGAGGCGCTCAGTTAGACCCAGTGTTGACATGTGGCAAGACGCTCCTCGGGGCGCGTCTTGCTTGGGCCTCTCGCCTGGAGGCGCTCAGTCAGACCCAGTGTTGACATGTGGCAAGAAGCTCCTCGGGGCGCGTCTTGCTTGGGCCTCTCTCCTGGAGGCGCTCAGTCAGACCCAGTGTTGACATGTGGCAAGACGCTCCTCGGGGCGCGTCTTGCTGGGGCTTCTCTCATGGAGGCACTCAGTCAGACCGAGTGTTGACATGTGGCAAGATGCTCCTCGGGGCTCGTCTTGCTTGGGCCTCTCTCCTGGAGGCGCTCAGTCAGACCGAGTGCTGACATGTGGCAAGACGCTCCTCGGGGCGCGTCTTGCTGGGGCTTCTCTCATGGAGGCACTCAGTCAGACCGAGTGTTGACATGTGGCAAGATGCTCCTCGGGGCTCGTCTTGCTTGGGCCTCTCTCCTGGAGGCGCTCAGTCAGACCCAGTGGTGAAACGTGGCAAGACGCTCCTCGGAGCGCGTCTTGCTTGGGCCTCTCTCCTGGAGGCGCTCAGTCAGACTGAGTAGTGACATGTGGCCTGACGCTCCTCGGGGCGCGTCTTGCTTCGGCCTCTCTCCTGGAGGCGCTCAGTCGGACCCAGTGTTGACATGTGGCAAGACGCTCCTTGGGGCGCGTCTTGATTGGGCTTCTCTCCTGGAGGCCCTCAGTCAGACCCATTGTTGACATGTGGCAAGACGCTCCTCGGGGCGCGTCTTGCTTGGGCTTCTCTCCTGGAGGCCCTCAGTCAGACCCATTGTTGACATGTGGCAAGAAGCT
Organism: Nothobranchius furzeri; assembly: GCF_043380555.1. NCBI lineage: Eukaryota > Metazoa > Chordata > Actinopteri > Cyprinodontiformes > Nothobranchiidae > Nothobranchius > Nothobranchius furzeri. Next base: position 15,302,464 of record NC_091743.1, read on the forward strand.
CCTCGGGGTGCGTCTTGCTTGGGCCTCTCTCCTGGAGGCGCTCAGTCAGTCCGAGTAGTGACATGTGGCAAGATGCTCCTCGGAGCGCGTCTTGCTTGGGCCTCTCTCCTGGAGGCGCTCAGTCAGACCCAGTGTTGACATGTGGCAAGACGCTCCTCGGGGCGCGTCTTGCTTGGGCTTCTCTCCTGGAGGCCCTCAGTCAGACCCATTGTTGACATGTGGCAAGACGCTCCTCGGGGTGCGTCTTGCATGGGCCTCTCTCCTGGAGGCGCTCAGTCAGTCCGAGTAGTGACATGTGGCAAGATGCTCCTCGGGGCGCGTCTTGCTTGGGCCTCTCTCCTGGAGGCGCTCAGTCAGTCCGAGTGCTGACATGTGGCAAGACGCTCCTCGGGGCTCGTATTGCTTGGGCCTCTCTCCTGGAGGCGCTCAGTCAGACCCAGTGGTGAAACGTGGCAAGACGCTCCTCGGGGCGCGTCTTGCTTAGGCCTCTCTCCTGGAGGCGCTCAGTCAGACTGAGTAGTGACATGTGGCCTGACGCTCCTCGGGGCACGTCTTGCTTCGGCCTCTCTCCTGGAGGCGCTCAGTCAGACCCAGTGGTGACATGTGGCAAGACAATCCTCGGGGCACGTCTTGCATGGGCCTCTCTCCTGGAGGCCCTCTGTCAGACCCATTGTTGACATGTGGCAAGACGCTCCTCGGGGCGCGTCTTGCTTGGGCTTCTCTCCTGGAGGCCCTCAGTCAGACCCATTGTTGACATGTGGCAAGACGCTCCTCGGGGTGCGTCTTGCTTGGGCCTCTCTCCTGGAGGCGCTCAGTCAGACCCAGTGTTGACATGTGGCAAGACGCTCCTCGGGGCGCGTCTTGCTTGGGCTTCTCTCCTGGAGGCCCTCAGTCAGACCCATTGTTGACATGTGGCAAGACGCTCCTCGGGGTGCGTCTTGCTTGGGCCTCTCTCCTGGAGGCGCTCAGTCAGACCCAGTGGTGACACGTGGCAAGACGCTCCTTGGGGCGCGTCTTGCTTGGGCCTCTCTCCTGGAGGCGCTCAGTCAGACCCAGTGTTAGCATGTGGCAAGACGCTCCTCGGGGCGCGTCTTGTTTGGGCCTCTCTCCTGGAGGCGCTCAGTCAAACCAGAGGTGACATGTGGCAAGACGCTCCTCGGGGCGCGTCTTGCTTGGGCCTCTTTCCTGGAGGCCCTCTGTCAGACCCAGTGTTGACATGTGGCAAGACGCTCCTCCGGGCGCGTCTTGCTTGGGCCTCTCTCCTGGAGGCGCTCAGTCAGACCCAGTGTTGACATGTGGCAAGACGCTCCTCGGGGCGCGTCTTGATTGGGCTTCTCTCCTGGAGGCCCTCAGTCAGACCCATTGTTGACATGTGGCAAGACGCTCCTCGGGGCGCGTCTTGCTTGGGCCTCTCTCCTGGAGGCGCTCAGTCAGACCCAGTGTTGACATGTGGCAAGACGCTCCTCGGGGCGCGTCTTGATTGGGCTTCTCTCCTGGAGGCCCTCAGTCAGACCCATTGTTGACATGTGGCAAGACGCTCCTCGGGGCGCCTCTTGCTTGGGCCTCTCTCCTGGAGGCGCTCATTCAGTCCGAGTAGTGACATGTGGCAAGATGCTCCTCGGGGCGCGTCTTGCTTGGGCCTCTCTCCTGGAGGCGCTCAGTCAGACCCAGTGTTGACATGTTGCAAGTCGCTCCTCGGGGCGCGTCTTGCTTGGGCTTCTCTCCTGGAGGCCCTCAGTCAGACCCATTGTTGACATGTGGCAAGACGCTCCTCGGGGTGCGTCTTGCTTGGGCCTGTCTCCTGGAGGCGCTTAGTCAGTCCGAGTAGTGACATGTGGCCTCACGCTCCTCGGGGCGCGTCTTGCTTGGGCCTCTCTCCTGGAGGCCCTCAGTCAGACCCATTGTTGACATGTGGCAAGACGCTCCTTGGGGCGCGTCTTGCTTGGGCCTCTCTCCTGGAGGCGCTCAGTCAGAACCTGAGGTGACATGTGGCAAGACGCTCCTCGGGGCGCGTCTTGCTTGGGCCTCTCTCCTGGAGGCGCTCAGTCAGACCGAGTGCTGACATAAGGCAAGACGCTCCTCGGGGCGCGTCTTGCTGGGGACTCTCTCCTGGAGGCGCTCAGTCAGACCCAGTGCTGACATGTGGCAAGATGCTCCACGGGTTGCGTCTTGCTTGGACCTCTCTCCTGGAGGCCCTCAATCAGACCCAGTAATGACACGTGGCAAGACGTTCCTCGGGGCGCGTCTTGCTTGGGCCTCTCTCCTGGAGGCGCTCAGTCAGACTGAGTAGTGACATGTGGCCTTACGCTCCTCGGGGCGCGTCTTGCTTGTGCCTCTCTCCTGGAGGCGCTCAGTCAGACCCAGTGGTGACATGTGGCAACACACTCCTCGGGGCGCGTCTTGCTTGGGCCTCTCTCTTGGAGGCCCTCTGTTAGACCCAGTGTTGACATGTGTCAAGACGCTCCTCGGGGAGCGTCTTGCTTGGGCTTCTTTCCTGGAGTCCCTCAGTCAGACCCATTGTTGACATGTGGCAAGACGCTCCTCGGGGCGCGTCTTGCTTGGGCTTCTCTCCTGGAGGCGCTCAGACAGACCCAGTGTTGACATGTGACAAGACGCTCCTCGGGGCACGTCTTGCTTGGGCCTCTCTCCTGGAGGCGCTCAGTCAGACCGAGTGCTGACATAAGGCAAGACGCTCCTCGGGGCGCGTCTTGCTGGGCACTCTCTCCTGGAGGCCCTCTGTCAGACCCAGTGTTGACATGTGTCAAGACGCTCCTCGGGGCGCGTCTTGCTTGGGCCTCTCTCCTGGAGGCGCTCAGTCAGACCCAGTGGTGAAACGTGGCAAGACGCTCCTCGGGGCGCGTCTTGCTTGGGCCTCTCTCCTGGAGGCGTTCAGTCAGACTGAGTAGTGACATGTGGCCTGACGCTCCTCGGGGCGCGTCTTGCTTCGGCCTCTCTCCTGGAGGCGCTCAGTCAGACCCAGTTCTGACATGTGGCAAGACGCTCCTCGGGGCGCGTCTTGCTTGGGCCTCTCTCCTGGAGGCGCTCAGTCAGACCCAGTGTTGACATGTGGCAAGACGCTCCTCGGGGCGCGTCTTGCTTGGGCCTCTCGCCTGGAGGCGCTCAGTCAGACCCAGTGTTGACATGTGGCAAGAAGCTCCTCGGGGCGCGTCTTGCTTGGGCCTCTCTCCTGGAGGCGCTCAGTCAGACCCAGTGTTGACATGTGGCAAGACGCTCCTCGGGGCGCGTCTTGCTTGGGCCTCTCTCCTGGAGAAGCTCAGTCAGACCCAGTGGTGACACATGGCAAGACGCTCCTCGGGGCGTGTCTTGCTTGGGCCTCTCTCCTGGAGGCGCTCAGTCAGACCCAGTGTTGGCATGTGGCAAGACGCTCCTCGGGGCGCGTCTTGCTTGGGCCTCTCTCCTGGAGGCGCTCAGTTAGAACCAGAGGTGACATGTGGCAAGACGCTCCTCGGGGCGCGTCTTTCTCGGGCCTCTTTCCTGGAGGCCCTCTTGCAGACCCAGTGTTGACATGTGGCAAGATGCTCCTCCGGGCGCGTCTTGCTTGGGCCTCTCTCCTTGAGGCGCTCAGTCAGACCCAGTGTTGACAAGTGGCAAGACGCTCCTCGGGGCGCGTCTTGATTGGGCTTCTCTCCTGGAGGCCCTCAGTCGGACCCAGTGTTGACATGTGGCAAGTAGCTCCTCGGGGCGCGTCTTGATTGGGCCTGTCTCCTGGAGGCGCTCAGTCAGACCCAGTGTTGACATGTGGCAAGACGCTCCTCGGGGCGCGTCTTGATTCGGCTTCTCTTCTGGAGGCCCTCAGTCAGACCCATTGTTGACATGTGGCAAGACGCTCCTCGGGGCGCGTCTTGCTTGGGCTTCTCTCCTGGAGGCCCTCAGTCAGACCCATTGTTGACATGTGGCAAGACGATCCTCAGGGTGCGTCTTGCTTGGGCCTCTCTCCTGGAGGCGCTCAGTCAGTCCGAGTAGTGACATGTGGCAAGATGCTCCTTGGGGCGCGTCTTGCTTGGGCCTCTCTCCTGGAGGCGCTCAGTCAGAACGAGTGCTGACATGTGGCAAGACGCTCCTCGGGGCGCGTCTTGCTTGGGCCTCTCTCCTGGAGAAGCTCAGTCAGACCCAGTGGTGACACATGGCAAGACGCTCCTCGGGGCGTGTCTTGCTTGGGCCTCTCTCCTGGAGGCGCTCAGTCAGACCCAGTGTTGGCATGTGGCAAGACGCTCCTCGGGGCGCGTCTTGCTTGGGCCTCTCTCCTGGAGGCGCTCAGTTAGAACCAGAGGTGACATGTGGCAAGACGCTCCTCGGGGCGCGTCTTTCTCGGGCCTCTTTCCTGGAGGCCCTCTGTCAGACCCAGTGTTGACATGTGTCAAGACGCTCCTCGGGGCGCGTTTTGCTAGGGCTTCTCTCCTGGAGGCCCTCAGTCAGACCCATTGTTGACATGTGGCAAGACGCTCCTTGGGGCGCGTCTTGCTTGGGCCTCTCTCCTGGAGGCGCTCAGTCAGAACCAGAGGTGACATGTGGCAAGACGCTCCTCGGGGCGCGTCTTGCCTGGGCCTCTTTCCTGGAGGCCCTCTGTCAGACCCAGTGTTGACATGTGGCAAGACGCTCCTCCGGGCGCGTCTTGCTTGGGCCTCTCTCCTGGAGGCGCTCAGTCAGACCCAGTGTTGACATGTGGCAAGAAGCTCCTCGGGGCGCGTCTTGATTGGGCTTCTCTCCTGGAGGCCCTCAGTCAGACCCATTGTTGACATGTGGCAAGACGCTCCTCGGGGCGCGTCTTGCTTGGGCCTCTCTCCTGGAGGCGTTCAGTCAGACCCAGTGTTGACACGTGGCAAGACGCTCCTCGGGGCGCGTCTTGAGTGGGTTTTTCTCCTGGAGGCCCTCAGTCAGACCCATTGTTGACATGTGGCAAGACGCTCCTCGGGGCGCGTCTTGCTTGGGCCTCTCTCCTGGAGGCGCTCAGTCAGACCCAGTGTTGACATGTGATAAGACGCTCCTCGGGGCGCGTCTTGATTGGGCTTCTCTCCTGGAGGCGCTCAGTCAGACCCAGTGTTGACATGTGGCAAAACGCTCCTCGGGGCGCGTCTTGCTTGGGCCTCTCTCCTGGAGGCGCTCAGTCAGAACCAGAGGTGACATGTGGCAAGACGCTCCTCGGGGCGCGTCTTGCTTGGGCCCTCTTTCCTGGAGGCCCTCTGTCAGACCCAGTGTTGACATGTGGCAAGATGCTCCTCGGGGCGCGTCTTGATTGGGCTTCTCTCCTGGAGGCCCTAAGTCAGACCCATTGTTGACATGTGGCAAGACGCTCCTCGGGGCGCGTCTTGCTTGGGCCACTCTCCTGGAGGCGCTCAGTCAGACCGAGTGCTGACATGTGGCAAGACACTCCTCGGGGCGCGTCTTGCTTGGGCCTCTCTCCTGGAGGCGCTCAGTCAGACCGAGTAGTGACATGTGGCAAGACGCTCCTCGGGGAGCTTCTTGCTTGGGCTTCTCTCATGGAGGCACTCAGTCAGACCCAGTGTTGACATGTGGCAAGACGCTCCTCGGGGCTCGTCTTGCTTGGGCCTCTCTCCTGGAGGCGCTCAGTCAGACCCAGTGGGGACACGTGGCAAGACGCTCCTCGGGGCGCGTCTTGCTTGGGCCTCTCTCCTGGAGGCGCTCAGTCAGACCGAGTACTGACATGTGGCAAGAAGCTCCTCGGGGCGCGTCTTGCTTGGGCTTCTCTCCTGGAGGCCCTCAGTAAGACCCATTGTTGACATGTGGCAAGACGCTCCTCGGGGCGCGTCTTGCTTGGGCATCTCTCCAGAAGGCCCTCAATCAGACCCAGTGTTGACATGTGGCAAGACGCTCCTCGGGGCGCGTCTTGCTTGGGCCTCTCTCCTGGAGGCGCTCAGTCAGACTGAGTAGTGACATGTGGCCTGACGCTCCTCGGGGCGCGTCTTGCTTGGGCCTCTCTCCTGGAGGCCCTCAGTCAGACCCATTGTTGACATGTGGCAAGACGCTCCTTGGGGCGCGTCTTGCTTGGGCCTCTCTCCTGGAGGCGCTCAGTCAGAACCTGAGGTGACATGTGGTTAGACGCTCCTCGGGGCGCGTCTTGCTTGGGCCTCTCTCCTGGAGGCGCTCAGTCAGACCGAGTGCTGACATAAGGCAAGACGCTCCTCGGGGCGCGTCTTGCTGGGGACTCTCTCCTGGAGGCGCTCAGTCAGACCCAGTGCTGACATGTGGCAAGATGCTCCACGGGTTGCGTCTTGCTTGGGCCTCTCTCCTGGAGGCCCTCAATCAGACCCAGTAATGACACGTGGCAAGACGTTCCTCGGGGCGCGTCTTGCTTGGGCCTCTCTCCTGGAGGCGCTCAGTCAGACTGAGTAGTGACATGTGGCCTTACGCTCCTCGGGGCGCGTCTTGCTTGGGCCTCTCTCCTGGAGGCGCTCAGTCAGACCCAGTGGTGACATGTGGCAACACACTCCTCGGGGCGCGTCTTGCTTGGGTCTCTCTCTTGGAGGCCCTCTGTTAGACCCAGTGTTGACATGTGTCAAGACGCTCCTCGGGGCGCGTCTTGCTTGGGCTTCTTTCCTGGAGTCCCTCAGTCAGACCCATTGTTGACATGTGGCAAGACGCTCCTCGGGGCGCGTCTTGCTTGGGCTTCTCTCCTGGAGGCGCTCAGACAGACCCAGTGTTGACATGTGACAAGACGCTCCTCGGGGCACGTCTTGCTTGGGCCTCTCTCCTGGAGGCCCTCTGTCAGACCCAGTGTTGACATGTGTCAAGACGCTCCTCGGGGCGCGTCTTGCTTGGGCTTCTCTCCTGGAGGCCCTCAGTCAGACCCATTGTTGACATGTGGCAAGACGCTCCTCGGGGCGTGTCTTGCTTGGGCTTCTCTCCTGGAGGTGCTCAGACAGACCCAGTGTTGACACGTGACAAGACGCTCCTCGGGGCACGTCTTCCTTGGGCCTCTCTCCTGGAGGCGCTCAGTCAGACCGAGTGCTGACATAAGGCAAGACGCTCCTCGGGGCGCGTCTTGCTGGGGACTCTCTCCTGGAGGCGCTCAGTCAGACCCAGTTCTGACATGTGGCAAGACGCTCCTCGGGGCGCGTCTTGCTTGGGCCTCTCTCCTGGAGGCGCTCAGTCAGACCCAGTGTTGACATGTGGCAAGACGCTCCTCGGGGCGCGTCTTGCTTGGGCCTCTCGCCTGGAGGCGCTCAGTCAGACCCTGTGTTGACATGTGGCAAGAAGCTCCTCGGGGCGCGTCTTGCTTGGGCCTCTCTCCTGGAGGCGCTCAGTCAGACCCAGTGTTGACATGTGGCAAGACGCTCCTCGGGGCGCGTCTTGCTTGGGCTTCTCTCCTGGAGGCCCTCAGTCAGACCCATTGTTGACATGTGGCAAGACGCTCCTCGGGGTGCGTCTTGCTTGGGCCTCTCTCCTGGAGGCGCTCAGTCAGTCCGAGTAGTGACATGTGGCAAGATGCTCCTCGGGGCGCGTCTTCCTTGGGTCTCTCTCCTGGAGGCGCTCAGTCAGACCGAGTGCTGACATATGGCAAGACGCTCCTCGGGGCGCGTCTTGCTTGGGCCTCTCTCCTGGAGGCGCTCAGTCAGACTGAGTAGTGACATGTGGCCTGACGCTCCTCGGGGCGCATCTTGCTTCGGCCTCTCTCCTGGAGGCGCTCAGTCAGATCCAGTTCTGACATGTGGCAAGACGCTCCCCGGGGCGCGTCCTGCTTGGTCCTCTCTCCTGGAGGCGCTCAGTCAGACCCAGTGTTGACATGTGGCAAGACGCTCCTCGGGGCGCGTCTTGCTTGGGCCCTCTTTCCTGGAGGCCCTCTGTCAGACCCAGTGTTGACATGTGGCAAGATGCTCCTCGGGGCGCGTCTTGATTGGGCTTCTCTCCTGGAGGCCCTAAGTCAGACCCATTGTTGACATGTGGCAAGACGCTCCTCGGGGCGCGTCTTGCTTGGGCCACTCTCCTGGAGGCGCTCAGTCAGACCGAGTGCTGACATGTGGCAAGACACTCCTCGGGGCGCGTCTTGCTTGGGCCTCTCTCCTGGAGGCGCTCAGTCAGACCGAGTAGTGACATGTGGCAAGACGCTCCTCGGGGAGCTTCTTGCTTGGGCTTCTCTCATGGAGGCACTCAGTCAGACCCAGTGTTGACATGTGGCAAGACGCTCCTCGGGGCTCGTCTTGCTTGGGCCTCTCTCCTGGAGGCGCTCAGTCAGACCCAGTGGGGACACGTGGCAAGACGCTCCTCGGGGCGCGTCTTGCTTGGGCCTCTCTCCTGGAGGCGCTCAGTCAGACCGAGTACTGACATGTGGCAAGAAGCTCCTCGGGGCGCGTCTTGCTTGGGCTTCTCTCCTGGAGGCCCTCAGTAAGACCCATTGTTGACATGTGGCAAGACGCTCCTCGGGGCGCGTCTTGCTTGGGCATCTCTCCAGAAGGCCCTCAATCAGACCCAGTGTTGACATGTGGCAAGACGCTCCTCGGGGCGCGTCTTGCTTGGGCCTCTCTCCTGGAGGCGCTCAGTCAGACTGAGTAGTGACATGTGGCCTGACGCTCCTCGGGGCGCGTCTTGCTTGGGCCTCTCTCCTGGAGGCCCTCAGTCAGACCCATTGTTGACATGTGGCAAGACGCTCCTTGGGGCGCGTCTTGCTTGGGCCTCTCTCCTGGAGGCGCTCAGTCAGAACCTGAGGTGACATGTGGTTAGACGCTCCTCGGGGCGCGTCTTGCTTGGGCCTCTCTCCTGGAGGCGCTCAGTCAGACCGAGTGCTGACATAAGGCAAGACGCTCCTCGGGGCGCGTCTTGCTGGGGACTCTCTCCTGGAGGCGCTCAGTCAGACCCAGTGCTGACATGTGGCAAGATGCTCCACGGGTTGCGTCTTGCTTGGGCCTCTCTCCTGGAGGCCCTCAATCAGACCCAGTAATGACACGTGGCAAGACGTTCCTCGGGGCGCGTCTTGCTTGGGCCTCTCTCCTGGAGGCGCTCAGTCAGACTGAGTAGTGACATGTGGCCTTACGCTCCTCGGGGCGCGTCTTGCTTGGGCCTCTCTCCTGGAGGCGCTCAGTCAGACCCAGTGGTGACATGTGGCAACACACTCCTCGGGGCGCGTCTTGCTTGGGTCTCTCTCTTGGAGGCCCTCTGTTAGACCCAGTGTTGACATGTGTCAAGACGCTCCTCGGGGCGCGTCTTGCTTGGGCTTCTTTCCTGGAGTCCCTCAGTCAGACCCATTGTTGACATGTGGCAAGACGCTCCTCGGGGCGCGTCTTGCTTGGGCTTCTCTCCTGGAGGCGCTCAGACAGACCCAGTGTTGACATGTGACAAGACGCTCCTCGGGGCACGTCTTGCTTGGGCCTCTCTCCTGGAGGCCCTCTGTCAGACCCAGTGTTGACATGTGTCAAGACGCTCCTCGGGGCGCGTCTTGCTTGGGCTTCTCTCCTGGAGGCCCTCAGTCAGACCCATTGTTGACATGTGGCAAGACGCTCCTCGGGGCGTGTCTTGCTTGGGCTTCTCTCCTGGAGGTGCTCAGACAGACCCAGTGTTGACACGTGACAAGACGCTCCTCGGGGCACGTCTTCCTTGGGCCTCTCTCCTGGAGGCGCTCAGTCAGACCGAGTGCTGACATAAGGCAAGACGCTCCTCGGGGCGCGTCTTGCTGGGGACTCTCTCCTGGAGGCGCTCAGTCAGACCCAGTTCTGACATGTGGCAAGACGCTCCTCGGGGCGCGTCTTGCTTGGGCCTCTCTCCTGGAGGCGCTCAGTCAGACCCAGTGTTGACATGTGGCAAGACGCTCCTCGGGGCGCGTCTTGCTTGGGCCTCTCGCCTGGAGGCGCTCAGTCAGACCCTGTGTTGACATGTGGCAAGAAGCTCCTCGGGGCGCGTCTTGCTTGGGCCTCTCTCCTGGAGGCGCTCAGTCAGACCCAGTGTTGACATGTGGCAAGACGCTCCTCGGGGCGCGTCTTGCTTGGGCTTCTCTCCTGGAGGCCCTCAGTCAGACCCATTGTTGACATGTGGCAAGACGCTCCTCGGGGTGCGTCTTGCTTGGGCCTCTCTCCTGGAGGCGCTCAGTCAGTCCGAGTAGTGACATGTGGCAAGATGCTCCTCGGGGCGCGTCTTCCTTGGGTCTCTCTCCTGGAGGCGCTCAGTCAGACCGAGTGCTGACATATGGCAAGACGCTCCTCGGGGCGCGTCTTGCTTGGGCCTCTCTCCTGGAGGCGCTCAGTCAGACTGAGTAGTGACATGTGGCCTGACGCTCCTCGGGGCGCATCTTGCTTCGGCCTCTCTCCTGGAGGCGCTCAGTCAGATCCAGTTCTGACATGTGGCAAGACGCTCCCCGGGGCGCGTCCTGCTTGGTCCTCTCTCCTGGAGGCGCTCAGTCAGACCCAGTGTTGACATGTGGCAAGACGCTCCTCGGGGCGCGTCTTGCTTGGGCCTCTCGCCTGGAGGCGCTCAGTCAGACCCAGTGTTGACATGTGGCAAGAAGCTCCTCGGGGCGCGTCTTGCTTGGGCCTCTCTCCTGGAGGCGCTCAGTCAGACCCAGTGTTGACATGTGGCAAGACGCTCCTCGGGGCGCGTCTTGCTGGGGCTTCTCTCATGGAGGCACTCAGTCAGACCGAGTGTTGACATGTGGCAAGATGCTCCTCGGGGCTCGTCTTGCTTGGGCCTCTCTCCTGGAGGCGCTCAGTCAGACCGAGTGCTGACATGTGGCAAGACGCTCCTCGGGGCGCGTCTTGCTGGGGCTTCTCTCATGGAGGCACTCAGTCAGACCGAGTGTTGACATGTGGCAAGATGCTCCTCGGGGCTCGTCTTGCTTGGGCCTCTCTCCTGGAGGCGCTCAGTCAGACCCAGTGGTGAAACGTGGCAAGACGCTCCTCGGGGCGCGTCTTGCTTGGGCCTCTCTCCTGGAGGCGCTCAGTCAGACTGAGTAGTGACATGTGGCCTGACGCTCCTCGGGGCGCGTCTTGCTTCGGCCTCTCTCCTGGAGGCGCTCAGTCAGACCCAGTGGTGACATGTGGCAAGACACTCCTCGGGGCGCGTCTTGCATGGGCCTCTCTCCTGGAGGCCCTCTGTCAGACCCAGTGTTGACATGTGTCAAGACGCTCCTCGGGGCGCGTCTTGCTTGGGCTTCTCTCCTGGAGGCCCTCAGTCAGACCCATTGTTGACATGTGGCAAGACGCTCCTCGGGGCGCGTCTTGCTTGGGCCTCTCTCCTGGAGGCGCTCAGTCAGACCCAGTGTTGACATGTGGCAAGACGCTCCTCGGGGCGCGTCTTGCTTGGGCTTCTCTCCTGGAGGCCCTCAGTCAGACCCATTGTTGACATGTGGCAAGACGCTCCTCGGGGTGCGTCTTGCTTGGGCCTCTCTCCTGGAGGCGCTCAGTCAGACCCAGTGGTGACACGTGGCAAGACTCTCCTCGGGGCGTGTCTTGCTTGGCTCTCTCTCCTGGAGGCGCTCAGTCAGACCCAGTGTTGGCATGTGGCAAGACGCTCCTCGGGGCGCGTCTTGCTTGGGCCTCTCTCCTGGAGTCGCTCAGTCAGAACCAGTGTTGACATTTGGCAAGAAACTCCTCCGGGCGCGTCTTGCTTGGGCCTCTCTCCTGGAGGCGCTCAGTCAGACCCATTGTTGACATGTGGCAAGACGCTCCTCGGGGCGCCTCTTGATTGGGCTTCTCTCCTGGAGGCCCTCAGTCAGACCCATTGTTGACATGTGGCAAGACGCTCCTCGGGGCGCGTCTTGCTTGGGCCTCTCTCCTGGAGGCGCTCAGTCAGACCCAGTGTTGACATGTGGCAAGACGCTCCTCGGGGCGCGTCTTGCTTGGGCTTCTCTCCTGGAGCCCCTCAGTCAGACCCATTGTTGACATGTGGCAAGAAGCTCCTCGGGGTGCGTCTTGCTTGGGCCTCTCTCCTGGAGGCGCTCAGTCAGTCCGAGTAGTGACATGTGGCAAGATGCTCCTCGGGGCGCGTCTTGCTTGGGCCTCTCTCCTGGAGGCGCTCAGTCAGACCCAGTGTTGACATGTGGCAAGACGCTCCTCGGGGTGCGTCTTGCATGGGCCTCTCTCCTGGAGGCGCTCAGTCAGTCCGAGTAGTGACATGTGGCAAGATGCTCCTCGGGGCGCGTCTTGCTTGGGCCTCTCTCCTGGAGGCGCTCAGTCAGACCGAGTGCTGACATGTGGCAAGACGCTCCTCCGGGCGCGTCTTGCTGGGGCTTCTCTCATGGAGGCACTCAGTCAGACCCAGTGTTGACATGTGGCAAGACGCTCCTCGGGGCTCGTATTGCTTGGGCCTCTCTCCTGGAGGCGCTCAGTCAGACCCAGTGGTGAAACGTGGCAAGACGCTCCTCGGGGCGCGTCTTGCTTGGGCCTCTCTCCTGGAGGCGCTCAGTCAGACCCAGTGTTGACATGTGATAAGACGCTCCTCGGGGCGCGTCTTGATTGGGCTTCTCTCCTGGAGGCGCTCAGTCAGACCCAGTGTTGACATGTGGCAAAACGCTCCTCGGGGCGCGTCTTGCTTGGGCCTCTCTCCTGGAGGCGCTCAGTCAGACCCAGTGTTGACATGTGATAAGACGCTCCTCGGGGCGCGTCTTGATTGGGCTTCTCTCCTGGAGGCGCTCAGTCAGACCCAGTGTTGACATGTGGCAAGACGCTCCTCGGGGCGCGTCTTGCTTGGGCCTCTCTCCTGGAGAAGCTCAGTCAGACCCAGTGGTGACACATGGCAAGACGCTCCTCGGGGCGTGTCTTGCTTGGGCCTCTCTCCTGGAGGCGCTCAGTCAGACCCAGTGTTGGCATGTGGCAAGACGCTCCTCGGGGCGCGTCTTGCTTGGGCCTCTCTCCTGGAGGCGCTCAGTTAGAACCAGAGGTGACATGTGGCAAGACGCTCCTCGGGGCGCGTCTTGCTTGGGCCTCTCGCCTGGAGGTGCTCAGTCAGACCCTGTGTTGACATGTGGCAAGAAGCTCCTCGGGGCGCGTCTTGCTTGGGCCTCTCTCCTGGAGGCGCTCAGTCAGACCCAGTGTTGACATGTGGCAAGACGCTCCTCGGGGCGCGTCTTGCTTGGGCTTCTCTCCTGGAGGCCCTCAGTCAGACCCATTGTTGACATGTGGCAAGACGCTCCTCGGGGTGCGTCTTGCTTGGGCCTCTCTCCTGGAGGCGCTCAGTCAGTCCGAGTAGTGACATGTGGCAAGATGCTCCTCGGGGCGCGTCTTCCTTGGGCCTCTCTCCTGGAGGCGCTCAGTCAGACCGAGTGCTGACATGTGGCAAGACGCTCCTCGGGGCGCGTCTTGCTGGGGCTTCTCTCATCGAGGCACTCAGCCAGACCGAGTGTTGACATGTGGCAAGATGCTCCTCGGGGCTCGTCTTGCTTGGGCCTCTCTCCTGGAGGCGCTCAGTCAGACCCAGTGGTGAAACGTGGCAAGACGCTCCTCGGGGCGCGTCTTGCTTGGGCCTCTCTCCTGGAGGCGCTCAGTCAGACTGAGTAGTGACATGTGGCCTGACGCTCCTCGGGGCGCGTCTTGCTTCGGCCTCTCTCCTGGAGGCGCTCAGTCAGACCCAGTTCTGACATGTGGCAAGACGCTCCTCGGGGCGCGTCTTGCTTGGGCCTCTCTCCTGGAGGCGCTCAGTCAGACCCAGTGTTGACATGTGGCAAGACGCTCCTCGGGGCGCGTCTTGCTTGGGCCTCTCGCCTGGAGGCGCTCAGTCAGACCCAGTGTTGACATGTGGCAAGAAGCTCCTCGGGGCGCGTCTTGCTTGGGCCTCTCTCCTGGAGAAGCTCAGTCAGACCCAGTGGTGACACATGGCAAGACGCTCCTCGGGGCGTGTCTTGCTTGGGCCTCTCTCCTGGAGGCGCTCAGTCAGACCCAGTGTTGGCATGTGGCAAGACGCTCCTCGGGGCGCGTCTTGCTTGGGCCTCTCTCCTGGAGGCGCTCAGTTAGAACCAGAGGTGACATGTGGCAAGACGCTCCTCGGGGCGCGTCTTTCTCGGGCCTCTTTCCTGGAGGCCCTCTTGCAGACCCAGTGTTGACATGTGGCAAGATGCTCCTCCGGGCGCGTCTTGCTTGGGCCTCTCTCCTTGAGGCGCTCAGTCAGACCCAGTGTTGACATGTGGCAAGAAGCTCCTCGGGGCGCGTCTTGATTGGGCTTCTCTCCTGGAGGCCCTCAGTCGGACCCAGTGTTGACATGTGGCAAGTAGCTCCTCGGGGCGCGTCTTGATTGGGCCTGTCTCCTGGAGGCGCTCAGTCAGACCCAGTGTTGACATGTGGCAAGACGCTCCTCGGGGCGCGTCTTGATTCGGCTTCTCTTCTGGAGGCCCTCAGTCAGACCCATTGTTGACATGTGGCAAGACGCTCCTCGGGGCGCGTCTTGCTTGGGCTTCTCTCCTGGAGGCCCTCAGTCAGACCCATTGTTGACATGTGGCAAGACGATCCTCAGGGTGCGTCTTGCTTGGGCCTCTCTCCTGGAGGCGCTCAGTCAGTCCGAGTAGTGACATGTGGCAAGATGCTCCTTGGGGCGCGTCTTGCTTGGGCCTCTCTCCTGGAGGCGCTCAGTCAGAACGAGTGCTGACATGTGGCAAGACGCTCCTCGGGGCGCGTCTTGCTTGGGCCTCTCTCCTGGAGAAGCTCAGTCAGACCCAGTGGTGACACATGGCAAGACGCTCCTCGGGGCGTGTCTTGCTTGGGCCTCTCTCCTGGAGGCGCTCAGTCAGACCCAGTGTTGGCATGTGGCAAGACGCTCCTCGGGGCGCGTCTTGCTTGGGCCTCTCTCCTGGAGGCGCTCAGTTAGAACCAGAGGTGACATGTGGCAAGACGCTCCTCGGGGCGCGTCTTTCTCGGGCCTCTTTCCTGGAGGCCCTCTTGCAGACCCAGTGTTGACATGTGGCAAGATGCTCCTCCGGGCGCGTCTTGCTTGGGCCTCTCTCCTGGAGGCGCTCAGTCAGACCCAGTGTTGACATGTGGCAAGACGCTCCTCGGGGCGCGTCTTGATTGGGCTTCTCTCCTGGAGGCCCTCAGTCGGACCCAGTGTTGACATGTGGCAAGTAGCTCCTCGGGGCGCGTCTTGATTGGGCCTGTCTCCTGGAGGCGTTCAGTCAGACCCAGTGTTGACATGTGGCAAGACGCTCCTCGGGGCGCGTCTTGATTCGGCTTCTCTCCTGGAGGCCCTCAGTCAGACCCATTGTTGACATGTGGCAAGACGCTCCTCGGGGCGCGTCTTGCTTGGGCTTCTCTCCTGGAGGCCCTCAGTCAGACCCATTGTTGACATGTGGCAAGACGATCCTCGGGGTGCGTCTTGCTTGGGCCTCTCTCCTGGAGGCGCTCAGTCAGTCCGAGTAGTGACATGTGGCAAGATGCTCCTCGGGGCGCGTTTTGCTTGGGCCTCTCTCCTGGAGGCGCTCAGTCAGAACGAGTGCTGACATGTGGCAAGACGCTCCTCGGGGCGCGTCTTGCTGGGGCTTCTCTCATGGAGGCACTCAGTCAGACCCAGTGTTGAAACGTGGCAAGACGCTCCTTGGGGCGCGTCTTGCTTGGGCCTCTCTCCTGGAGGCGCTCAGTCAGACTGAGTAGTGACATGTGGCCTGACGCTCCTCGGGGCGCGTCTTGCTTCGGCCTCTCTCCTGGAGGCGCTCAGTCAGACCCAGTGGTGACATGTGGCAAGACACTCCTCGGGGCGCGTCTTGCATGGGCCTCTCTCCTGGAGGCCCTCTGTCAGACCCAGTGTTGACATGTGTCAAGACGCTCCTCGGGGCGCGTTTTGCTAGGGCTTCTCTCCTGGAGGCCCTCAGTCAGACCAATTGTTGACATGTGGCAAGACGCTCCTCCGGGCGCGTCTTGCTTGGGCCTCTCTCCTGGAGGCGCTCAGTCAGACCCAGTGTTGACATACGGCAAGAAGCTCCTCGGGGCGCGTCTTGATTGGGCTTCTCTCCTGGAGGCCCTCAGTCAGACCCATTGTTGACATGTGGCAAGACGCTCCTCGGGGCGCGTCTTGCTTGGGCCTCTCTCCTGGAGGCGCTCAGTCAGACCCAGTGTTGACACGTGGCAAGACGCTCCTCGGGGCGCGTCTTGAGTGCGTTTCTCTCCTGGAGGCCCTCAGTCAGACCCATTGTTGACATGTGGCAAGACGCTCCTCGGGGCGCGTCTTGCTTGGGCCTCTCTCCTGGAGGCGCTCAGTCAGACCCAGTGTTGACATGTGATAAGACGCTCCTCGGGGCGCGTCTTGATTGGGCTTCTCTCCTGGAGGCGCTCAGTCAGACCCAGTGTTGACATGTGGCAAAACGCTCCTCGGGGCGCGTCTTGCTTGGGCCTCTCTCCTGGAGGCGCTCAGTCAGAACCAGAGGTGACATGTGGCAAGACGCTCCTCGGGGCGCGTCTTGCTTGGGCCTCTTTCCTGGAGGCCCTCTGTCAGACCCAGTGTTGACATGTGGCAAGATGCTCCTCGGGGCGCGTCTTGATTGGGCTTCTCTCCTGGAGGCCCTAAGTCAGACCCATTGTTGACATGTGGCAAGACGCTCCTCGGGGCGCGTCTTGCTTGGGCCACTCTCCTGGAGGCGCTCAGTCAGACCGAGTGCTGACATGTGGCAAGACACTCCTCGGGGCGCGTCTTGCTTGGGCCTCTCTCCTGGAGGCGCTCAGTCAGACCGAGTAGTGACATGTGGCAAGACGCTCCTCGGGGCGCTTCTTGCTTGGGCTTCTCTCATGGAGGCACTCAGTCAGACCCAGTGTTGACATGTGGCAAGACGCTCCTCGGGGCTCGTCTTGCTTGGGCCTCTCTCCTGGAGGCGCTCAGTCAGACCCAGTGGGGACACGTGGCAAGACGCTCCTCGGGGCACGTCTTGCTTGGGCCTCTCTCCTGGAGGCGCTCAGTCAGACCGAGTACTGACATGTGGCAAGAAGCTCCTCGGGGCGCGTCTTGCTTGGGCTTCTCTCCTGGAGGGCCTCAGTAAGACCCATTGTTGACATGTGGCAAGACGCTCCTCGGGGCGCGTCTTGCTTGGGCATCTCTCCAGAAGGCCCTCAATCAGACCCAGTGTTGACATGTGGCAAGACGCTCCTCGGGGCAAGTCTTGCTTGGGCCTCTCTCCTGGAGGCGCTCAGTCAGACTGAGTAGTGACATGTGGCCTGACGCTCCTCGGGGCGCGTCTTGCTTGGGCCTCTCTCCTGGAGGCCCTCAGTCAGACCCATTGTTGACATGTGGCAAGACGCTCCTTGGGGCGCGTCTTGCTTGGGCCTCTCTCCTGGAGGCGCTCAGTCAGAACCTGAGGTGACATGTGGTTAGACGCTCCTCGGGGCGCGTCTTGCTTGGGCCTCTCTCCTGGAGGCGCTCAGTCAGACCGAGTGCTGACATAAGGCAAGACGCTCCTCGGGGCGCGTCTTGCTGGGGACTATCTCCTGGAGGCGCTCAGTCAGACCCAGTGCTGACATGTGGCAAGATGCTCCACGGGTTGCGTCTTGCTTGGGCCTCTCTCCTGGAGGCCCTCAATCAGACCCAGTAATGACACGTGGCAAGACGTTCCTCGGGGCGCGTCTTGCTTGGGCCTCTCTCCTGGAGGCGCTCAGTCAGACTGAGTAGTGACATGTGGCCTTACGCTCCTCGGGGCGCGTCTTGCTTGGGCCTCTCTCCTGGAGGCGCTCAGTCAGACCCAGTGGTGACATGTGGCAACACACTCCTCGGGGCGCGTCTTGCTTGGGTCTCTCTCTTGGAGGCCCTCTGTTAGACCCAGTGTTGACATGTGTCAAGACGCTCCTCGGGGCGCGTCTTGCTTGGGCTTCTTTCCTGGAGTCCCTCAGTCAGACCCATTGTTGACATGTGGCAAGACGCTCCTCGGGGCGCGTCTTGCTTGGGCTTCTCTCCTGGAGGCGCTCAGACAGACCCAGTGTTGACATGTGACAAGACGCTCCTCGGGGCACGTCTTGCTTGGGCCTCTCTCCTGGAGGCCCTCTGTCAGACCCAGTGTTGACATGTGTCAAGACGCTCCTCGGGGCGCGTCTTGCTTGGGCTTCTCTCCTGGAGGCCCTCAGTCAGACCCATTGTTGACATGTGGCAAGACGCTCCTCGGGGCGTGTCTTGCTTGGGCTTCTCTCCTGGAGGCGCTCAGACAGACCCAGTGTTGACATGTGACAAGACGCTCCTCGGGGCACGTCTTCCTTGGGCCTCTCTCCTGGAGGCGCTCAGTCAGACCGAGTGCTGACATAAGGCAAGACGCTCCTCGGGGCGCGTCTTGCTGAGGACTCTCTCCTGGAGGCGCTCAGTCAGACCCAGTTCTGACATGTGGCAAGACGCTCCTCGGGGCGCGTCTTGCTTGGGCCTCTCTCCTGGAGGCGCTCAGTCAGACCCAGTGTTGACATGTGGCAAGACGCTCCTCGGGGCGCGTCTTGCTTGGTCCTCTCGCCTGGAGGCGCTCAGTCAGACCCTGTGTTGACATGTGGCAAGAAGCTCCTCGGGGCGCGTCTTGCTTGGGCCTCTCTCCTGGAGGCGCTCAGTCAGACCCAGTGTTGACATGTGGCAAGACGCTCCTCGGGGCGCGTCTTGCTTGGGCCTCTCACCTGGAGGCGCTCAGTCAGTCCGAGTAGTGACATGTGGCAAGATGCTCCTCGGGGCGCGTCTTCCTTGGGCCTCTCTCCTGGAGGCGCTCAGTCAGACCGAGTGCTGACATATGGCAAGACGCTCCTCGGGGCGCGTCTTGCTTGGGCCTCTCTCCTGGAGGCGCTCAGTCAGACTGAGTAGTGACATGTGGCCTGACGCTCCTCGGGGCGCATCTTGCTTCGGCCTCTCTCCTGGAGGCGCTCAGTCAGATCCAGTTCTGACATGTGGCAAGACGCTCCCCGGGGCGCGTCCTGCTTGGTCCTCTCTCCTGGAGGCGCTCAGTCAGACCCAGTGTTGACATGTGGCAAGACGCTCCTCGGGGCGCGTCTTGCTTGGGCCTCTCGCCTGGAGGCGCTCAGTCAGACCCAGTGTTGACATGTGGCAAGAAGCTCCTCGGGGCGCGTCTTGCTTGGGCCTCTCTCCTGGAGGCGCTCAGTCAGACCCAGTGTTGACATGTGGCAAGACGCTCCTCGGGGCGCGTCTTGCTGGGGCTTCTCTCATGGAGGCACTCAGTCAGACCGAGTGTTGACATGTGGCAAGATGCTCCTCGGGGCTCGTCTTGCTTGGGCCTCTCTCCTGGAGGCGCTCAGTCAGACCGAGTGCTGACATGTGGCAAGACGCTCCTCGGGGCGCGTCTTGCTGGGGCTTCTCTCATGGAGGCACTCAGTCAGACCGAGTGTTGACATGTGGCAAGATGCTCCTCGGGGCTCGTCTTGCTTGGGCCTCTCTCCTGGAGGCGCTCAGTCAGACCCAGTGGTGAAACGTGGCAAGACGCTCCTCGGGGCGCGTCTTGCTTGGGCCTCTCTCCTGGAGGCGCTCAGTCAGACTGAGTAGTGACATGTGGCCTGACGCTCCTCGGGGCGCGTCTTGCTTCGGCCTCTCTCCTGGAGGCGCTCAGTCAGACCCAGTGGTGACATGTGGCAAGACACTCCTCGGGGCGCGTCTTGCATGGGCCTCTCTCCTGGAGGCCCTCTGTCAGACCCAGTGTTGACATGTGTCAAGACGCTCCTCGGGGCGCGTCTTGCTTGGGCTTCTCTCCTGGAGGCCCTCAGTCAGACCCATTGTTGACATGTGGCAAGACGCTCCTCGGGGCGCGTCTTGCTTGGGCCTCTCTCCTGGAGGCGCTCAGTCAGACCCAGTGTTGACATGTGGCAAGACGCTCCTCGGGGCGCGTCTTGCTTGGGCTTCTCTCCTGGAGGCCCTCAGTCAGACCCATTGTTGACATGTGGCAAGACGCTCCTCGGGGTGCGTCTTGCTTGGGCCTCTCTCCTGGAGGCGCTCAGTCAGACCCAGTGGTGACACGTGGCAAGACTCTCCTCGGGGCGTGTCTTGCTTGGCTCTCTCTCCTGGAGGCGCTCAGTCAGACCCAGTGTTGGCATGTGGCAAGACGCTCCTCGGGGCGCGTCTTGCTTGGGCCTCTCTCCTGGAGTCGCTCAGTCAGAAACAGTGTTGACATTTGGCAAGAAACTCCTCCGGGCGCGTCTTGCTTGGGCCTCTCTCCTGGAGGCGCTCAGTCAGACCCATTGTTGACATGTGGCAAGACGCTCCTCGGGGCGCCTCTTGATTGGGCTTCTCTCCTGGAGGCCCTCAGTCAGACCCATTGTTGACATGTGGCAAGACGCTCCTCGGGGCGCGTCTTGCTTGGGCCTCTCTCCTGGAGGCGCTCAGTCAGACCCAGTGTTGACATGTGGCAAGACGCTCCTTGGGGCGCGTCTTGATTGGGCTTCTCTCCTGGAGGCCCTCAGTCAGACCCATTGTTGACATGTGGCAAGACGCTCCTCGGGGCGCGTCTTGCTTGGGCTTCTCTCCTGGAGGCCCTCAGTCAGACCCATTGTTGACATGTGGCAAGAAGCTCCTCGGGGTGCGTCTTGCTTGGGCCTCTCTCCTGGAGGCGCTCAGTCAGTCCGAGTAGTGACATGTGGCAAGATGCTCCTCGGGGCGCGTCTTGCTTGGGTCTCTCTCCTGGAGGCGCTCAGTCAGACCCAGTGTTGACATGTGGCAAGACGCTCCTCGGGGCGCGTCTTGCTTGGGCTTCTCTCCTGGAGGCCCTCAGTAAGACCCATTGTTGACATGTGGCAAGACGCTCCTCGGGGTGCGTCTTGCATGGGCCTCTCTCCTGGAGGCGCTCAGTCAGTCCGAGTAGTGACATGTGGCAAGATGCTCCTCGGGGCGCGTCTTCCTTGGGCCTCTCTCCGGGAGGCGCTCAGTCAGACCGAGTGCTGACATGTGGCAAGACGCTCCTCCGGGCGCGTCTTGCTGGGGCTTCTCTCATGGAGGCACTCAGTCAGACCCAGTGTTGACATGTGGCAAGACGCTCCTCGGGGCTCGTATTGCTTGGGCCTCTCTCCTGGAGGCGCTCAGTCAGACCCAGTGGTGAAACGTGTCAAGACGCTCCTCGGGGCGCGTCTTGCTTGGGCCTCTCTCCTGGAGGCGCTCAGTCAGACCCAGTGTTGACATGTGATAAGACGCTCCTCGGGGCGCGTCTTGATTGGGCTTCTCTCCTGGAGGCGCTCAGTCAGACCCAGTGTTGACATGTGGCAAAACGCTCCTCGGGGCGCGTCTTGCTTGGGCCTCTCTCCTGGAGGCGCTCAGTCAGAACCAGAGGTGACATGTGGCAAGACGCTCCTCGGGGCGCGTCTTGCTTGGGCCTCTTTCCTGGAGGCCCTCTGTCAGACCCAGTGTTGACATGTGGCAAGATGCTCCTCGGGGCGCGTCTTGATTGGGCTTCTCTCCTGGAGGCCCTAAGTCAGACCCATTGTTGACATGTGGCAAGACGCTCCTCGGGGCGCGTCTTGCTTGGGCCACTCTCCTGGAGGCGCTCAGTCAGACCGAGTGCTGACATGTGGCAAGACACTCCTCGGGGCGCGTCTTGCTTGGGCCTCTCTCCTGGAGGCGCTCAGTCAGACCGAGTAGTGACATGTGGCAAGACGCTCCTCGGGGCGCTTCTTGCTTGGGCTTCTCTCATGGAGGCACTCAGTCAGACCCAGTGTTGACATGTTGCAAGACGCTCCTCGGGGCTCGTCTTGCTTGGGCCTCTCTCCTGGAGGCGCTCAGTCAGACCCAGTGGGGACACGTGGCAAGACGCTCCTCGGGGCGCGTCTTGCTTGGGCCTCTCTCCTGGAGGCGCTCAGTCAGACCGAGTACTGACATGTGGCAAGAAGCTCCTCGGGGCGCGTCTTGCTTGGGCTTCTCTCCTGGAGGCCCTCAGTAAGACCCATTGTTGACATGTGGCAAGACGCTCCTCGGGGCGCGTCTTGCTTGGGCATCTCTCCAGAAGGCCCTCAATCAGACCCAGTGTTGACATGTGGCAAGACGCTCCTCGGGGCGCGTCTTGCTTGGGCTTCTCTCCTGGAGGCGCTCAGACAGACCCAGTGTTGACATGTGACAAGACGCTCCTCGGGGCACGTCTTGCTTGGGCCTCTCTCCTGGAGGCCCTCTGTCAGACCCAGTGTTGACATGTGTCAAGACGCTCCTCGGGGCGCGTCTTGCTTGGGCTTCTCTCCTGGAGGCCCTCAGTCAGACCCATTGTTGACATGTGGCAAGACGCTCCTCGGGGCGTGTCTTGCTTGGGCTTCTCTCCTGGAGGCGCTCAGACAGACCCAGTGTTGACATGTGACAAGACGCTCCTCGGGGCACGTCTTCCTTGGGCCTCTCTCCTGGAGGCGCTCAGTCAGACCGAGTGCTGACATAAGGCAAGACGCTCCTCGGGGCGCGTCTTGCTGGGGACTCTCTCCTGGAGGCGCTCAGTCAGACCCAGTTCTGACATGTGGCAAGACGCTCCTCGGGGCGCGTCTTGCTTGGGCCTCTCTCCTGGAGGCGCTCAGTCAGACCCAGTGTTGACATGTGGCAAGACGCTCCTCGGGGCGCGTCTTGCTTGGTCCTCTCGCCTGGAGGCGCTCAGTCAGACCCTGTGTTGACATGTGGCAAGAAGCTCCTCGGGGCGCGTCTTGCTTGGGCCTCTCTCCTGGAGGCGCTCAGTCAGACCCAGTGTTGACATGTGGCAAGACGCTCCTCGGGGCGCGTCTTGCTTGGGCTTCTCTCCTGGAGGCCCTCAGTCAGACCCATTGTTGACATGTGGCAAGACGCTCCTCGGGGTGCGTCTTGCTTGGGCCTCTCTCCTGGAGGCGCTCAGTCAGTCCGAGTAGTGACATGTGGCAAGATGCTCCTCGGGGCGCGTCTTCCTTGGGCCTCTCTCCTGGAGGCGCTCAGTCAGACCGAGTGCTGACATATGGCAAGACGCTCCTCGGGGCGCGTCTTGCTTGGGCCTCTCTCCTGGAGGCGCTCAGTCAGACTGAGTAGTGACATGTGGCCTGACGCTCCTCGGGGCGCATCTTGCTTCGGCCTCTCTCCTGGAGGCGCTCAGTCAGATCCAGTTCTGACATGTGGCAAGACGCTCCCCGGGGCGCGTCCTGCTTGGTCCTCTCTCCTGGAGGCGCTCAGTCAGACCCAGTGTTGACATGTGGCAAGACGCTCCTCGGGGTGCGTCTTGCTTGGGCCTCTCTCCTGGAGGCGCTCAGTCAGACCCAGTGCTGACATGTGGCAAGATGCTCCACGGGTTGCGTCTTGCTTGGGCCTCTCTCCTGGAGGCCCTCAATCAGACCCAGTAATGACACGTGGCAAGACGTTCCTCGGGGCGCGTCTTGCTTGGGCCTCTCTCCTGGAGGCGCTCAGTCAGACTGAGTAGTGACATGTGGCCTTACGCTCCTCGGGGCGCGTCTTGCTTGGGCCTCTCTCCTGGAGGCGCTCAGTCAGACCCAGTGGTGACATGTGGCAACACACTCCTCGGGGCGCGTCTTGCTTGGGTCTCTCTCTTGGAGGCCCTCTGTTAGACCCAGTGTTGACATGTGTCAAGACGCTCCTCGGGGCGCGTCTTGCTTGGGCTTCTTTCCTGGAGTCCCTCAGTCAGACCCATTGTTGACATGTGGCAAGACGCTCCTCGGGGCGCGTCTTGCTTGGGCTTCTCTCCTGGAGGCGCTCAGACAGACCCAGTGTTGACATGTGACAAGACGCTCCTCGGGGCACGTCTTGCTTGGGCCTCTCTCCTGGAGGCCCTCTGTCAGACCCAGTGTTGACATGTGTCAAGACGCTCCTCGGGGCGCGTCTTGCTTGGGCTTCTCTCCTGGAGGCCCTCAGTCAGACCCATTGTTGACATGTGGCAAGACGCTCCTCGGGGCGTGTCTTGCTTGGGCTTCTCTCCTGGAGGCGCTCAGACAGACCCAGTGTTGACATGTGACAAGACGCTCCTCGGGGCACGTCTTCCTTGGGCCTCTCTCCTGGAGGCGCTCAGTCAGACCGAGTGCTGACATAAGGCAAGACGCTCCTCGGGGCGCGTCTTGCTGAGGACTCTCTCCTGGAGGCGCTCAGTCAGACCCAGTTCTGACATGTGGCAAGACGCTCCTCGGGGCGCGTCTTGCTTGGGCCTCTCTCCTGGAGGCGCTCAGTCAGACCCAGTGTTGACATGTGGCAAGACGCTCCTCGGGGCGCGTCTTGCTTGGTCCTCTCGCCTGGAGGCGCTCAGTCAGACCCTGTGTTGACATGTGGCAAGAAGCTCCTCGGGGCGCGTCTTGCTTGGGCCTCTCTCCTGGAGGCGCTCAGTCAGACCCAGTGTTGACATGTGGCAAGACGCTCCTCGGGGCGCGTCTTGCTTGGGCCTCTCTCCTGGAGGCGCTCAGTCAGTCCGAGTAGTGACATGTGGCAAGATGCTCCTCGGGGCGCGTCTTCCTTGGGCCTCTCTCCTGGAGGCGCTCAGTCAGACCGAGTGCTGACATATGGCAAGACGCTCCTCGGGGCGCGTCTTGCTTGGGCCTCTCTCCTGGAGGCGCTCAGTCAGACTGAGTAGTGACATGTGGCCTGACGCTCCTCGGGGCGCATCTTGCTTCGGCCTCTCTCCTGGAGGCGCTCAGTCAGATCCAGTTCTGACATGTGGCAAGACGCTCCCCGGGGCGCGTCCTGCTTGGTCCTCTCTCCTGGAGGCGCTCAGTCAGACCCAGTGTTGACATGTGGCAAGACGCTCCTCGGGGCGCGTCTTGCTTGGGCCTCTCGCCTGGAGGCGCTCAGTCAGACCCAGTGTTGACATGTGGCAAGAAGCTCCTCGGGGCGCGTCTTGCTTGGGCCTCTCTCCTGGAGGCGCTCAGTCAGACCCAGTGTTGACATGTGGCAAGACGCTCCTCGGGGCGCGTCTTGCTGGGGCTTCTCTCATGGAGGCACTCAGTCAGACCGAGTGTTGACATGTGGCAAGATGCTCCTCGGGGCTCGTCTTGCTTGGGCCTCTCTCCTGGAGGCGCTCAGTCAGACCGAGTGCTGACATGTGGCAAGACGCTCCTCGGGGCGCGTCTTGCTGGGGCTTCTCTCATGGAGGCACTCAGTCAGACCGAGTGTTGACATGTGGCAAGATGCTCCTCGGGGCTCGTCTTGCTTGGGCCTCTCTCCTGGAGGCGCTCAGTCAGACCCAGTGGTGAAACGTGGCAAGACGCTCCTCGGGGCGCGTCTTGCTTGGGCCTCTCTCCTGGAGGCGCTCAGTCAGACTGAGTAGTGACATGTGGCCTGACGCTCCTCGGGGCGCGTCTTGCTTCGGCCTCTCTCCTGGAGGCGCTCAGTCAGACCCAGTGGTGACATGTGGCAAGACACTCCTCGGGGCGCGTCTTGCATGGGCCTCTCTCCTGGAGGCCCTCTGTCAGACCCAGTGTTGACATGTGTCAAGACGCTCCTCGGGGCGCGTCTTGCTTGGGCTTCTCTCCTGGAGGCCCTCAGTCAGACCCATTGTTGACATGTGGCAAGACGCTCCTCGGGGCGCGTCTTGCTTGGGCCTCTCTCCTGGAGGCGCTCAGTCAGACCCAGTGTTGACATGTGGCAAGACGCTCCTCGGGGCGCGTCTTGCTTGGGCTTCTCTCCTGGAGGCCCTCAGTCAGACCCATTGTTGACATGTGGCAAGACGCTCCTCGGGGCGTGTCTTGCTTGGCTCTCTCTCCTGGAGGCGCTCAGTCAGACCCAGTGTTGGCATGTGGCAAGACGCTCCTCGGGGCGCGTCTTGCTTGGGCCTCTCTCCTGGAGTCGCTCAGTCAGAACCAGTGTTGACATTTGGCAAGAAACTCCTCCGGGCGCGTCTTGCTTGGGCCTCTCTCCTGGAGGCGCTCAGTCAGACCCATTGTTGACATGTGGCAAGACGCTCCTCGGGGCGCCTCTTGATTGGGCTTCTCTCCTGGAGGCCCTCAGTCAGACCCATTGTTGACATGTGGCAAGACGCTCCTCGGGGCGCGTCTTGCTTGGGCCTCTCTCCTGGAGGCGCTCAGTCAGACCCAGTGTTGACATGTGGCAAGACGCTCCTTGGGGCGCGTCTTGATTGGGCTTCTCTCCTGGAGGCCCTCAGTCAGACCCATTGTTGACATGTGGCAAGACGCTCCTCGAGGCGCGTCTTGCTTGGGCTTCTCTCCTGGAGGCCCTCAGTCAGACCCATTGTTGACATGTGGCAAGAAGCTCCTCGGGGTGCGTCTTGCTTGGGCCTCTCTCCTGGAGGCGCTCAGTCAGTCCGAGTAGTGACATGTGGCAAGATGCTCCTCGGGGCGCGTCTTGCTTGGGTCTCTCTCCTGGAGGCGCTCAGTCAGACCCAGTGTTGACATGTGGCAAGACGCTCCTCGGGGCGCGTCTTGCTTGGGCTTCTCTCCTGGAGGCCCTCAGTAAGACCCATTGTTGACATGTGGCAAGACGCTCCTCGGGGTGCGTCTTGCATGGGCCTCTCTCCTGGAGGCGCTCAGTCAGTCCGAGTAGTGACATGTGGCAAGATGCTCCTCGGGGCGCGTCTTGCTTGGGCCTCTCTCCGGGAGGCGCTCAGTCAGACCGAGTGCTGACATGTGGCAAGACGCTCCTCCGGGCGCGTCTTGCTGGGGCTTCTCTCATGGAGGCACTCAGTCAGACCCAGTGTTGACATGTGGCAAGACGCTCCTCGGGGCTCGTATTGCTTGGGCCTCTCTCCTGGAGGCGCTCAGTCAGACCCAGTGGTGAAACGTGGCAAGACGCTCCTCGGGGCGCGTCTTGCTTGGGCCTCTCTCCTGGAGGCGCTCAGTCAGACCCAGTGTTGACATGTGATAAGACGCTCCTCGGGGCGCGTCTTGATTGGGCTTCTCTCCTGGAGGCGCTCAGTCAGACCCAGTGTTGACATGTGGCAAAACGCTCCTCGGGGCGCGTCTTGCTGGGGCCTCTCTCCTGGAGGCGCTCAGTCAGAACCAGAGGTGACATGTGGCAAGACGCTCCTCGGGGCGCGTCTTGCTTGGGCCTCTTTCCTGGAGGCCCTCTGTCAGACCCATTGTTGACATGTGGCAAGACGCTCCTCGGGGCGCGTCTTGCTTGGGCCACTCTCCTGGAGGCGCTCAGTCAGACCGAGTGCTGACATGTGGCAAGACACTCCTCGGGGCGCGTCTTGCTTGGGCCTCTCTCCTGGAGGCGCTCAGTCAGACCGAGTAGTGACATGTGGCAAGACGCTCCTCGGGGCGCTTCTTGCTTGGGCTTCTCTCATGGAGGCACTCAGTCAGACCCAGTGTTGACATGTGGCAAGACGCTCCTCGGGGCTCGTCTTGCTTGGGCCTCTCTCCTGGAGGCGCTCAGTCAGACCCAGTGGGGACACGTGGCAAGACGCTCCTCGGGGCGCGTCTTGCTTGGGCCTCTCTCCTGGAGGCGCTCAGTCAGACCGAGTACTGACATGTGGCAAGAAGCTCCTCGGGGCGCGTCTTGCTTGGGCTTCTCTCCTGGAGGCCCTCAGTAAGACCCATTGTTGACATGTGGCAAGACGCTCCTCGGGGCGCGTCTTGCTTGGGCATCTCTCCAGAAGGCCCTCAATCAGACCCAGTGTTGACATGTGGCAAGACGCTCCTCGGGGCGCGTCTTGCTTGGGCTTCTCTCCTGGAGGCGCTCAGACAGACCCAGTGTTGACATGTGACAAGACGCTCCTCGGGGCACGTCTTGCTTGGGCCTCTCTCCTGGAGGCCCTCTGTCAGACCCAGTGTTGACATGTGTCAAGACGCTCCTCGGGGCGCGTCTTGCTTGGGCTTCTCTCCTGGAGGCCCTCAGTCAGACCCATTGTTGACATGTGGCAAGACGCTCCTCGGGGCGTGTCTTGCTTGGGCTTCTCTCCTGGAGGCGCTCAGACAGACCCAGTGTTGACATGTGACAAGACGCTCCTCGGGGCACGTCTTCCTTGGGCCTCTCTCCTGGAGGCGCTCAGTCAGACCGAGTGCTGACATAAGGCAAGACGCTCCTCGGGGCGCGTCTTGCTGGGGACTCTCTCCTGGAGAAGCTCAGTCAGACCCAGTTCTGACATGTGGCAAGACGCTCCTCGGGGCGCGTCTTGCTTGGGCCTCTCTCCTGGAGGCGCTCAGTCAGACCCAGTGTTGACATGTGGCAAGACGCTCCTCGGGGCGCGTCTTGCTTGGTCCTCTCGCCTGGAGGCGCTCAGTCAGACCCTGTGTTGACATGTGGCAAGAAGCTCCTCGGGGCGCGTCTTGCTTGGGCCTCTCTCCTGGAGGCGCTCAGTCAGACCCAGTGTTGATATGTGGCAAGACGCTCCTCGGGGCGCTTCTTGCTTGGGCTTCTCTCCTGGAGGCCCTCAGTCAGACCCATTGTTGACATGTGGCAAGACGCTCCTCGGGGTGCGTCTTGCTTGGGCCTCTCTCCTGGAGGCGCTCAGTCAGTCCGAGTAGTGACATGTGGCAAGATGCTCCTCGGGGCGCGTCTTCCTTGGGCCTCTCTCCTGGAGGCGCTCAGTCAGACCGAGTGCTGACATATGGCAAGACGCTCCTCGGGGCGCGTCTTGCTTGGGCCTCTCTCCTGGAGGCGCTCAGTCAGACTGAGTAGTGACATGTGGCCTGACGCTCCTCGGGGCGCATCTTGCTTCGGCCTCTCTCCTGGAGGCGCTCAGTCAGATCCAGTTCTGACATGTGGCAAGACGCTCCCCGGGGCGCGTCCTGCTTGGTCCTCTCTCCTGGAGGCGCTCAGTCAGACCCAGTGTTGACATGTGGCAAGACGCTCCTCGGGGTGCGTCTTGCTTGGGCCTCTCGCCTGGAGGCGCTCAGTCAGACCCAGTGTTGACGTGGCAAGAAGCTCCTCGGGGCGCGTCTTGCTTGGGCCTCTCTCCTGGAGGCGCTCAGTCAGACCCAGTGTTGACATGTGGCAAGACGCTCCTCGGGGCGCGTCTTGCTGGGGCTTCTCTCATGGAGGCACTCAGTCAGACCGAGTGTTGACATGTGGCAAGATGCTCCTCGGGGCTCGTCTTGCTTGGGCCTCTCTCCTGGAGGCGCTCAGTCAGACCGAGTGCTGACATGTGGCAAGACGCTCCTCGGGGCGCGTCTTGCTGGGGCTTCTCTCATGAAGGCACTCAGTCAGACCGAGTGTTGACATGTGGCAAGATGCTCCTCGGGGCTCGTCTTGCTTGGGCCTCTCTCCTGGAGGCGCTCAGTCAGACCCAGTGGTGAAACGTGGCAAGACGCTCCTCGGGGCGCGTCTTGCTTGGGCCTCTCTCCTGGAGGCGCTCAGTCAGACTGAGTAGTGACATGTGGCCTGACGCTCCTCGGGGCGCGTCTTGCTTCGGCCTCTCTCCTGGAGGCGCTCAGTCAGACCCAGTGGTGACATGTGGCAAGACACTCCTCGGGGCGCGTCTTGCATGGGCCTCTCTCCTGGAGGCCCTCTGTCAGACCCAGTGTTGACATGTGTCAAGACGCTCCTCGGGGCGCGTCTTGCTTGGGCTTCTCTCCTGGAGGCCCTCAGTCAGACCCATTGTTGACATGTGGCAAGACGCTCCTCGGGGCGCGTCTTGCTTGGGCCTCTCTCCTGGAGGCGCTCAGTCAGACCCAGTGTTGACATGTGGCAAGACGCTCCTCGGGGCGCGTCTTGCTTGGGCTTCTCTCCTGGAGGCCCTCAGTCAGACCCATTGTTGACATGTGGCAAGACGCTCCTCGGGGTGCGTCTTGCTTGGGCCTCTCTCCTGGAGGCGCTCAGTCAGACCCAGTGGTGACACGTGGCAAGACTCTCCTCGGGGCGTGTCTTGCTTGGCTCTCTCTCCTGGAGGCGCTCAGTCAGACCCAGTGTTGGCATGTGGCAAGACGCTCCTCGGGGCGCGTCTTGCTTGGGCCTCTCTCCTGGAGTCGCTCAGTCAGAACCAGTGTTGACATTTGGCAAGAAACTCCTCCGGGCGCGTCTTGCTTGGGCCTCTCTCCTGGAGGCGCTCAGTCAGACCCATTGTTGACATGTGGCAAGACGCTCCTCGGGGCGCCTCTTGATTGGGCTTCTCTCCTGGAGGCCCTCAGTCAGACCCATTGTTGACATGTGGCAAGACGCTCCTCGGGGCGCGTCTTGCTTGGGCCTCTCTCCTGGAGGCGCTCAGTCAGACCCAGTGTTGACATGTGGCAAGACGCTCCTTGGGGCGCGTCTTGATTGGGCTTCTCTCCTGGAGGCCCTCAGTCAGACCCATTGTTGACATGTGGCAAGACGCTCCTCGGGGCGCGTCTTGCTTGGGCTTCTCTCCTGGAGGCCCTCAGTCAGACCCATTGTTGACATGTGGCAAGAAGCTCCTCGGGGTGCGTCTTGCTTGGGCCTCTCTCATGGAGGCGCTCAGTCAGTCCGAGTAGTGACATGTGGCAAGATGCTCCTCGGGGCGCGTCTTGCTTGGGCCTCTCTCCTGGAGGCGCTCAGTCAGACCCAGTGTTGACATGTGGCAAGACGCTCCTCGGGGCGCGTCTTGCTTGGGCTTCTCTCCTGGAGGCCCTCAGTAAGACCCATTGTTGACATGTGGCAAGACGCTCCTCGGGGTGTGTCTTGCATGGGCCTCTCTCCTGGAGGCGCTCACTCAGTCCGAGTAGTGACATGTGGCAAGATGCTCCTCGGGGCGCGTCTTGCTTGGGCCTCTCTCCTGGAGGCGCTCAGTCAGACCGAGTGCTGACATGTGGCAAGACGCTCCTCCGGGCGCGTCTTGCTGGGGCTTCTCTCATGGAGGCACTCAGTCAGACCCAGTGTTGACATGTGGCAAGACGCTCCTCGGGGCTCGTATTGCTTGGGCCTCTCTCCTGGAGGCGCTCAGTCAGACCCAGTGGTGAAACGTGGCAAGACGCTCCTCGGGGCGCGTCTTGCTTGGGCCTCTCTCCTGGAGGCGCTCAGTCAGACCCAGTGTTGACATGTGATAAGACGCTCCTCGGGGCGCGTCTTGATTGGGCTTCTCTCCTGGAGGCGCTCAGTCAGACCCAGTGTTGACATGTGGCAAAACGCTCCTCGGGGCGCGTCTTGCTTGGGCCTCTCTCCTGGAGGCGCTCAGTCAGAACCAGAGGTGACATGTGGCAAGACGCTCCTCGGGGCGCGTCTTGCTTGGGCCTCTTTCCTGGAGGCCCTCTGTCAGACCCAGTGTTGACATGTGGCAAGATGCTCCTCGGGGCGCGTCTTGATTGGGCTTCTCTCCTGGAGGCCCTAAGTCAGACCCATTGTTGACATGTGGCAAGACGCTCCTCGGGGCGCGTCTTGCTTGGGCCACTCTCCTGGAGGCGCTCAGTCAGACCGAGTGCTGACATGTGGCAAGACACTCCTCGGGGCGCGTCTTGCTTGGGCCTCTCTCCTGGAGGCGCTCAGTCAGACCGAGTAGTGACATGTGGCAAGACGCTCCTCGGGGCGCTTCTTGCTTGGGCTTCTCTCATGGAGGCACTCAGTCAGACCCAGTGTTGACATGTGGCAAGACGCTCCTCGGGGCTCGTCTTGCTTGGGCCTCTCTCCTGGAGGCGCTCAGTCAGACCCAGTGGGGACACGTGGCAAGACGCTCCTCGGGGCGCGTCTTGCTTGGGCCTCTCTCCTGGAGGCGCTCAGTCAGACCGAGTACTGACATGTGGCAAGAAGCTTCTCGGGGCGCGTCTTGCTTGGGCTTCTCTCCTGGAGGCCCTCAGTAAGACCCATTGTTGACATGTGGCAAGACGCTCCTCGGGGCGCGTCTTGCTTGGGCCTCTCTCCTGGAGGCGCTCAGTCAGACTGAGTAGTGACATGTGGCCTGACGCTCCTCGGGGCGCGTCTTGCTTGGGCCTCTCTCCTGGAGGCCCTCAGTCAGACCCATTGTTGACATGTGGCAAGACGCTCCTTGGGGCGCGTCTTGCTTGGGCCTCTCTCCTGGAGGCGCTCAGTCAGAACCTGAGGTGACATGTGGTTAGACGCTCCTCGGGGCTCGTCTTGCTTGGGCCTCTCTCCTGGAGGCGCTCAGTCAGACCCAGTGGGGACACGTGGCAAGACGCTCCTCGGGGCGCGTCTTGCTTGGGCCTCTCTCCTGGAGGCGCTCAGTCAGACCGAGTACTGACATGTGGCAAGAAGCTCCTCGGGGCGCGTCTTGCTTGGGCTTCTCTCCTGGAGGCCCTCAGTAAGACCCATTGTTGACATGTGGCAAGACGCTCCTCGGGGCGCGTCTTGCTTGGGCCTCTCTCCTGGAGGCGCTCAGTCAGACTGAGTAGTGACATGTGGCCTGACGCTCCTCGGGGCGCGTCTTGCTTGGGCCTCTCTCCTGGAGGCCCTCAGTCAGACCCATTGTTGACATGTGGCAAGACGCTCCTTGGGGCGCGTCTTGCTTGGGCCTCTCTCCTGGAGGCGCTCAGTCAGAACCTGAGGTGACATGTGGTTAGACGCTCCTCGGGGCGCGTCTTGCTTGGGCCTCTCTCCTGGAGGCGCTCAGTCAGACCGAGTGCTGACATAAGGCAAGACGCTCCTCGGGGCGCGTCTTGCTGGGGACTCTCTCCTGGAGGCGCTCAGTCAGACCCAGTGCTGACATGTGGCAAGATGCTCCACGGGTTGCGTCTTGCTTGGGCCTCTCTCCTGGAGGCCCTCAATCAGACCCAGTAATGACACGTGGCAAGACGTTCCTCGGGGCGCGTCTTGCTTGGGCCTCTCTCCTGGAGGCGCTCAGTCAGACTGAGTAGTGACATGTGGCCTTACGCTCCTCGGGGCGCGTCTTGCTTGGGCCTCTCTCCTGGAGGCGCTCAGTCAGACCCAGTGGTGACATGTGGCAACACACTCCTCGGGGCGCGTCTTGCTTGGGTCTCTCTCTTGGAGGCCCTCTGTTAGACCCAGTGTTGACATGTGTCAAGACGCTCCTCGGGGCGCGTCTTGCTTGGGCTTCTTTCCTGGAGTCCCTCAGTCAGACCCATTGTTGACATGTGGCAAGACGCTCCTCGGGGCGCGTCTTGCTTGGGCTTCTCTCCTGGAGGCGCTCAGACAGACCCAGTGTTGACATGTGACAAGACGCTCCTCGGGGCACGTCTTGCTTGGGCCTCTCTCCTGGAGGCCCTCTGTCAGACCCAGTGTTGACATGTGTCAAGACGCTCCTCGGGGCGCGTCTTGCTTGGGCTTCTCTCCTGGAGGCCCTCAGTCAGACCCATTGTTGACATGTGGCAAGATGCTCCACGGGTTGCGTCTTGCTTGGGCCTCTCTCCTGGAGGCCCTCAATCAGACCCAGTAATGACACGTGGCAAGACGTTCCTCGGGGCGCGTCTTGCTTGGGCCTCTCTCCTGGAGGCGCTCAGTCAGACTGAGTAGTGACATGTGGCCTTACGCTCCTCGGGGCGCGTCTTGCTTGGGCCTCTCTCCTGGAGGCGCTCAGTCAGACCCAGTGGTGACATGTGGCAACACACTCCTCGGGGCGCGTCTTGCTTGGGTCTCTCTCTTGGAGGCCCTCTGTTAGACCCAGTGTTGACATGTGTCAAGACGCTCCTCGGGGCGCGTCTTGCTTGGGCTTCTTTCCTGGAGTCCCTCAGTCAGACCCATTGTTGACATGTGGCAAGACGCTCCTCGGGGCGCGTCTTGCTTGGGCTTCTCTCCTGGAGGCGCTCAGACAGACCCAGTGTTGACATGTGACAAGACACTCCTCGGGGCACGTCTTGCTTGGGCCTCTCTCCTGGAGGCCCTCTGTCAGACCCAGTGTTGACATGTGTCAAGACGCTCCTCGGGGCGCGTCTTGCTTGGGCTTCTCTCCTGGAGGCCCTCAGTCAGACCCATTGTTGACATGTGGCAAGATGCTCCACGGGTTGCGTCTTGCTTGGGCCTCTCTCCTGGAGGCCCTCAATCAGACCCAGTAATGACACGTGGCAAGACGTTCCTCGG
Source organism: Nothobranchius furzeri (assembly GCF_043380555.1). Lineage (NCBI taxonomy): Eukaryota > Metazoa > Chordata > Actinopteri > Cyprinodontiformes > Nothobranchiidae > Nothobranchius > Nothobranchius furzeri. Next base: position 15,336,118 of record NC_091743.1, read on the forward strand.
GGCGCGTCTTGCTTGGGCCTCTCTCCTGGAGGCGCTCAGTCAGACTGAGTAGTGACATGTGGCCTTACGCTCCTCGGGGCGCGTCTTGCTTGGGCCTCTCTCCTGGAGGCGCTCAGTCAGACCCAGTGGTGACATGTGGCAACACACTCCTCGGGGCGCGTCTTGCTTGGGTCTCTCTCTTGGAGGCCCTCTGTTAGACCCAGTGTTGACATGTGTCAAGACGCTCCTCGGGGCGCGTCTTGCTTGGGCTTCTTTCCTGGAGTCCCTCAGTCAGACCCATTGTTGACATGTGGCAAGACGCTCCTCGGGGCGCGTCTTGCTTGGGCTTCTCTCCTGGAGGCGCTCAGACAGACCCAGTGTTGACATGTGACAAGACGCTCCTCGGGGCACGTCTTGCTTGGGCCTCTCTCCTGGAGGCCCTCTGTCAGACCCAGTGTTGACATGTGTCAAGACGCTCCTCGGGGCGCGTCTTGCTTGGGCTTCTCTCCTGGAGGCGCTCAGTCAGACCGAGTGCTGACATAAGGCAAGACGCTCCTCGGGGCGCGTCTTGCTGGGGACTCTCTCCTGGAGGCGCTCAGTCAGACCCAGTTCTGACATGTGGCAAGACGCTCCTCGGGGCGCGTCTTGCTTGGGCTTCTCTCCTGGAGGCCCTCAGTCAGACCCATTGTTGACATGTGGCAAGACGCTCCTCGGGGCGTGTCTTGCTTGGGCTTCTTTCCTGGAGGCGCTCAGACAGACCCAGTGTTGACATGTGACAAGACGCTCCTCGGGGCACGTCTTCCTTGGGCCTCTCTCCTGGAGGCGCTCAGTCAGACCGAGTGCTGACATAAGGCAAGACGCTCCTCGGGGCGCGTCTTGCTGGGGACTCTCTCCTGGAGGCGCTCAGTCAGACCCAGTTCTGACATGTGGCAAGACGCTCCTCGGGGCGCGTCTTGCTTGGGCCTCTCTCCTGGAGGCGCTCAGTCAGACCCAGTGTTGACATGTGGCAAGACGCTCCTCGGGGCGCGTCTTGCTTGGGCCTCTCGCCTGGAGGCGCTCAGTCAGACCCTGTGTTGACATGTGGCAAGAAGCTCCTCGGGGCGCGTCTTGCTTGGGCCTCTCTCCTGGAGGCGCTCAGTCAGACCCAGTGTTGACATGTGGCAAGACGCTCCTCGGGGCGCGTCTTGCTTGGGCTTCTCTCCTGGAGGCCCTCAGTCAGACCCATTGTTGACATGTGGCAAGACGCTCCTCGGGGTGCGTCTTGCTTGGGCCTCTCTCCTGGAGGCGCTCAGTCAGTCCGAGTAGTGACATGTGGCAAGATGCTCCTCGGGGCGCGTCTTCCTTGGGCCTCTCTCCTGGAGGCGCTCAGTCAGACCGAGTGCTGACATATGGCAAGACGCTCCTCGGGGCGCGTCTTGCTTGGGCCTCTCTCCTGGAGGCGCTCAGTCAGACTGAGTAGTGACATGTGGCCTGACGCTCCTCGGGGCGCATCTTGCTTCGGCCTCTCTCCTGGAGGCGCTCAGTCAGATCCAGTTCTGACATGTGGCAAGACGCTCCCCGGGGCGCGTCCTGCTTGGTCCTCTCTCCTGGAGGCGCTGAGTCAGACCCAGTGTTGACATGTGGCAAGACGCTCCTCGGGGCGCGTCTTGCTTGGGCCTCTCGCCTGGAGGCGCTCAGTCAGACCCAGTGTTGACATGTGGCAAGAAGCTCCTCGGGGCGCGTCTTGCTTGGGCCTCTCTCCTGGAGGCGCTCAGTCAGACCCAGTGTTGACATGTGGCAAGACGCTCCTCGGGGCGCGTCTTGCTGGGGCTTCTCTCATGGAGGCACTCAGTCAGACCGAGTGTTGACATGTGGCAAGATGCTCCTCGGGGCTCGTCTTGCTTGGGCCTCTCTCCTGGAGGCGCTCAGTCAGACCGAGTGCTGACATGTGGCAAGACGCTCCTCGGGGCGCGTCTTGCTGGGGCTTCTCTCATGGAGGCACTCAGTCAGACCGAGTGTTGACATGTGGCGAGATGCTCCTCGGGGCTCGTCTTGCTTGGGCCTCTCTCCTGGAGGCGCTCAGTCAGACCCAGTGGTGAAACGTGGCAAGACGCTCCTCGGGGCGCGTCTTGCTTGGGCCTCTCTCCTGGAGGCGCTCAGTCAGACTGAGTAGTGACATGTGGCCTGACGCTCCTCGGGGCGCGTCTTGCTTCGGCCTCTCTCCTGGAGGCGCTCAGTCAGACCCAGTGGTGACATGTGGCAAGACACTCCTCGGGGCGCGTCTTGCATGGGCCTCTCTCCTGGAGGCCCTCTGTCAGACCCAGTGTTGACATGTGTCAAGACGCTCCTCGGGGCGCGTCTTGCTTGGGCTTCTCTCCTGGAGGCCCTCAGTCAGACCCATTGTTGACATGTGGCAAGACGCTCCTCGGGGCGCGTCTTGCTTGGGCCTCTCTCCTGGAGGCGCTCAGTCAGACCCAGTGTTGACATGTGGCAAGACGCTCCTCGGGGCGCGTCTTGCTTGGGCTTCTCTCCTGGAGGCCCTCAGTCAGACCCATTGTTGACATGTGGCAAGACGCTCCTCGGGGTGCGTCTTGCTTGGGCCTCTCTCCTGGAGGCGCTCAGTCAGACCCAGTGGTGACACGTGGCAAGACTCTCCTCGGGGCGTGTCTTGCTTGGCTCTCTCTCCTGGAGGCGCTCAGTCAGACCCAGTGTTGGCATGTGGCAAGACGCTCCTCGGGGCGCGTCTTGCTTGGGCCTCTCTCCTGGAGTCGCTCAGTCAGAACCAGTGTTGACATTTGGCAAGAAACTCCTCCGGGCGCGTCTTGCTTGGGCCTCTCTCCTGGAGGCGCTCAGTCAGACCCATTGTTGACATGTGGCAAGACGCTCCTCGGGGCGCCTCTTGATTGGGCTTCTCTCCTGGAGGCCCTCAGTCAGACCCATTGTTGACATGTGGCAAGACGCTCCTCGGGGCGCGTCTTGCTTGGGCCTCTCTCCTGGAGGCGCTCAGTCAGACCCAGTGTTGACATGTGGCAAGACGCTCCTTGGGGCGCGTCTTGATTGGGCTTCTCTCCTGGAGGCCCTCAGTCAGACCCATTGTTGACATGTGGCAAGACGCTCCTCGGGGCGCGTCTTGCTTGGGCTTCTCTCCTGGAGGCCCTCAGTAAGACCCATTGTTGACATGTGGCAAGACGCTCCTCGGGGTGCGTCTTGCATGGGCCTCTCTCCTGGAGGCGCTCAGTCAGTCCGAGTAGTGACATGTGGCAAGATGCTCCTCGGGGCGCGTCTTGCTTGGGCCTCTCTCCTGGAGGCGCTCAGTCAGACCGAGTGCTGACATGTGGCAAGACGCTCCTCCGGGCGCGTCTTGCTGGGGCTTCTCTCATGGAGGCACTCAGTCAGACCCAGTGTTGACATGTGGCAAGACGCTCCTCGGGGCTCGTATTGCTTGGGCCTCTCTCCTGGAGGCGCTCAGTCAGACCCAGTGGTGAAACGTGGCAAGACGCTCCTCGGGGCGCGTCTTGCTTAGGCCTCTCTCCTGGAGGCGCTCAGTCAGACTGAGTAGTGACATGTGGCCTGACGCTCCTCGGGGCACGTCTTGCTTCGGCCTCTCTCCTGGAGGCGCTCAGTCAGACCCAGTGGTGACATGTGGCAAGACACTCCTCGGGGCACGTCTTGCATGGGCCTCTCTCCTGGAGGCCCTCTGTCAGACCCAGTGTTGACATGTGTCAAGACGCTCCTCGGGGCGCGTCTTGCTTGGGCTTCTCTCCTGGAGGCCCTCAGTCAGACCCATTGTTGACATGTGGCAAGACGCTCCTCGGGGTGCGTCTTGCTTGGGCCTCTCTCCTGGAGGCGCTCAGTCAGACCCAGTGTTGACATGTGGCAAGACGCTCCTCGGGGCGCGACTTGCTTGGGCCTCTCTCCTGGAGGCGCTCAGTCAGACCCAGTGTTGGCATGTGGCAAGACGCTCCTCGGGGCGCGTCTTGCTTGGGCCTCTCTCCTGGAGGCGCTCAGTCAGAACCAGAGGTGACATGTGGCAAGACGCTCCTCGGGGCGCGTCTTGCTTGGGCCTCTTTCCTGGAGGCCCTCTGTCAGACCCAGTGTTGACATGTGGCAAGACGCTCCTCCGGGCGCGTCTTGCTTGGGCCTCTCTCCTGGAGGCGCTCAGTCATACCCAGTGTTGACATGTGGCAAGACGCTCCTCGGGGCGCGTCTTGATTGGGCTTCTCTCCTGGAGGCCCTCAGTCAGACCCATTGTTGACATGTGGCAAGACGCTCCTCGGGGCACGTCTTGCTTGGGCCTCTCTCCTGGAGGCGCTCAGTCAGACCCAGTGTTGACATGTGGCAAGACGCTCCTCGGGGCGCGTCTTGATTGGGCTTCTCTCCTGGAGGCCCTCAGTCAGACCCATTGTTGACATGTGGCAAGACGCTCCTCGGGGCGCGTCTTGCTTGGGCCTCTCTCCTGGAGGCGCTCATTCAGTCCGAGTAGTGACATGTGGCAAGATGCTCCTCGGGGCGCGTCTTGCTTGGGCCTCTCTCCTGGAGGCGCTCAGTCAGACCCAGTGTTGACATGTGGCAAGACGCTCCTCGGGGTGCGTCTTGCTTGGGCCTCTCCCCTGGAGGCGCTTAGTCAGTCCGAGTAGTGACATGTGGCAAGATGCTCCTCGGGGCGCGTCTTGCTTGGGCCTCTCTCCTGGAGGCGCTCAGTCAGACCGAGTGCTGACATGTGGCAAGACGCTCCTCGGGGCGCTTCTTGCTGGGGCTTCTCTCATGGAGGCACTCAGTCAGACCCATTGTTGACATGTGGCAAGACGCTCCTCGGGGCTCGTCTTGCTTGGGCCTCTCTCCTGGAGGCGCTCAGTCAGACCCAGTGGTGAAACGTGGCAAGAAATCTCCTCGGGGCGCGTCTTGCTTGGGCCTCTCTCCTGGAGGCGCTCAGTCAGACCCATTGTTGACATGTGGCAAGACGCTCCTCGGGGCACGTCTTGCTTGGGCCTCTCTCCTGGAGGCGCTCAGTCAGACCCAGTGTTGACATGTGGCAAGACGCTCCTCGGGGCGCGTCTTGATTGGGCTTCTCTCCTGGAGGCCCTCAGTCAGACCCATTGTTGACATGTGGCAAGACGCTCCTCGGGGCGCGTCTTGCTTTGGCCTATCTCCTGGAGGCGCTCATTCAGTCCGAGTAGTGACATGTGGCAAGATGCTCCTCGGGGCACGTCTTGCTTGGGCCTCTCTCCTGGAGGCGCTCAGTCAGACCCAGTGTTGACATGTGGCAAGACGCTCCTCGGGGTGCGTCTTGCTTGGGCCTCTCTCCTGGAGGCGCTTAGTCAGTCCGAGTAGTGACATGTGGCAAGATGCTCCTCGGGGCGCGTCTTGCTTGGGCCTCTCTCCTGGAGGCGCTCAGTCAGAACGAGTGCTGACATGTGGCAAGACGCTCCTCGGGGCGCTTCTTGCTGGGGCTTCTCTCATGGAGGCACTCAGTCAGACCCATTGTTGACATGTTGCAAGACGCTCCTCGGGGCTCGTCTTGCTTGGGCCTCTCTCCTGGAGGCGCTCAGTCAGACCCAGTGGTGAAACGTGGCAAGACGCTCCTCGGGGCGCGTCTTGCTTGGGCCTCTCTCCTGGAGGCGCTCAGTCAGACTGAGTAGTGACATGTGGCCTGACGCTCCTCGGGGCGCGTCTTGCTTCGGCCTCTCTCCTGGAGGCGCTCAGTCAGACCCAGTGGTGACATGTGGCAAGACACTCCTCGGGGCGCGTCTTGCATGGGCCTCTCTCCTGGAGGCCCTCTGTCAGACCCAGTGTTGACAAGTGTCAAGGCGCTCCTCGGGGTGCGTCTTGCTTGTGCTTCTCTCCTGGAGGCCCTCAGTCAGACCCATTGTTGACATGTGGCAAGACGCTCCTCGGGACGCGTCTTGCTTGGGCCTCTCTCCTGGAGGCCCTCAGTAAGACCCATTGTTGACATGTGGCAAGACGCTCCTCGGGGCGCGTCTTTCTTGGGCCTCTCTCCTGGAGGCGCTCAGTCAGACCCAGTGTTGACATGTGGCAAGACGCTCCTCGGGGCTCGTCTTGCTTGGGCCTCTCTCCTGGAGAAGCTCAGTCAGACCCAGTGGTGACACGTGGCAAGACGCTCCTCGGGGCGTGTCTTGCTTGGGCCTCTCTCCTGGAGGCGCTCAGTCAGACCCAGTGTTGGCATGTGGCAAGACGCTCCTCGGGGCGCGTCTTGCTTGGGCCTCTCTCCTGGAGGCGCTCAATCAGAACCAGAGGTGACATGTGGCAAGACGCTCCTCGGGGCGCATCTGGCTTGGGCCTCTTTCCTGGAGGCCCTCTGTCAGACCTAGTGTTGACATGTGGCAAGACGCTCCTCCGGGCGCGTCTTGCTTGGGCCTCTCTCCTGGAGGCGCTCAGTCAGACCCAGTGTTGACATGTGGCAAGACGCTCCTCGGGGCACGTCTTGATTGGGCTTCTCTCCTGGAGGCCCTCAGTCGGACCCATTGTTGACATGTGGCAAGACGCTCCTCGGGGCGCGTCTTGCTTGGGCCTGTCTCCTGGAGGCGCTCAGTCAGACCCAGTGTTCACATGTGGCAAGACGCTCCTCGGGGCGCGTCTTGATTGGGCATCTCCTGGAGGCCCTCAGTCAGACTCATTGTTGACATGTGGCAAGACGCTCCTCGGGGTGCTTCTTGCTTGGGCCTCTCTCCTGGAGGCGCTCAGTCAGTCCGAGTAGTGACATGTGGCAAGATGCTCCTCGGGGCGCGTCTTGATTGGGCTTCTCTCCCGGAGGCCCTCAGTCGGACCCATTGTTGACATGTGGCAAGACGCTCCTCGGGGCGCGTCTTGATTGGGCTTCTCTCCTGGAGGCCCTCAGTCAGACCCATTGTTGACATGTTGCAAGAAGCTCCTCCGGGCGCGTCTTGCTTGGGCTTCTCTCCTGGAGGCCCTCAGTCAGACCCATTGTTTACATGTGTCAAGACGCTCCTCGGGGCGCGTCTTGCATGGGCCTCTCTCCTGGAGGCCCTCTGTCAGACCCAGTGTTGACATGTGTCAAGACGCTCCTCGGGGCGCGTCTTGCTTGGGCTTCTCTTCTGGAGGCCCTCAGTCAGACCCATTGTTGACATGTGGCAAGACGCTCCTCGGGGCGCGTCTTGCTTGGGCCTCTCTCCTGGAGGCCCTCAGTAAGACCCATTGTTGACATGTGGCAAGACGCTCCTCGGGGCGCGTCTTGCTTGGGCTTCTCTCCTGGAGGCCCTCAGTCAGACCCATTGTTGACATGTGGCAAGACGCTCCTCGGGGTGCGTCTTGCTTGGGCCTCTCTCCTGGAGAAGCTCAGTCAGACCCAGTGGTGACACATGGCAAGACGCTCCTCGGGGCGTGTCTTGCTTGGGCCTCTCTCCTGGAGGCGCTCAGTCAGACCCAGTGTTGACATGTGGCAAGACACTCCTCCGGGCGCGTCTTGCTTGGGCCTCTCTCCTGGAGGCGCTCAGTCAGACCCAGTGTTGACATGTGGCAAGACGCTCCTCGGGGCGCGTCTTGATTGGGCTTCTCTCCTGGAGGCCCTCAGTCGGACCCAGTGTTGACATGTGGCAAGACGCTCCTCGGGGCGCGTCTTGATTGGGCCTGTCTCCTGGAGGCGCTCAGTCAGACCCAGTGTTGACATGTGGCAAGACGCTCCTCGGGGCGCGTCTTGATTGGGCTTCTCTCCTGGAGGCCCTCATTCAGACCCATTGTTGACATGTGGCAAGACGCTCCTCGGGGTGCGTCTTGCTTGGGCCTCTCTCCTGGAGGCGCTCAGTCAGTCCGAGTAGTGACATGTAGCAAGATGCTCCTCGGGGCGCGTCTTGCTTGGGCCTCTCTCCTGGAGGCGCTCAGTCAGAACGAGTGCTGACATGTGGCAAGACGCTCCTCGGGGAGCGTCTTGCTGGGGCTTCTCTCATGGAGGCACTCAGTCAGACCCAGTGGTGAAACGTGGCAAGACGCTCCTTGGGGCGCGTCTTGCTTGGGCCTCTCTCCTGGAGGCGCTCAGTCAGACTGAGTAGTGACATGTGGCCTGACGCTCCTCGGGGCGCGTCTTGCTTCGGCCTCTCTCCTGGAGGCGCTCAGTCAGACCCAGTGGTGACATGTGGCAAGACACTCCTCGGGGCGCGTCTTGCATGGGCCTCTCTCCTGTAGGCCCTCTGTCAGACCCAGTGTTGACATGTGTCAAGACGCTCCTCGGGGCGCGTTTTGCTAGGGCTTCTCTCCTGGAGGCCCTCAGTCAAACCCATTGTTGACATGTGGCAAGACGCTCCTCGGGGCGCGTCTTGCTTGGGCCTCTCTCCTGGAGGCGCTCAGTAAGACCCATTGTTGACATGTGGCAAGACGCTCCTTGGGGCGCGTCTTGCTTGGGCCTCTCTCCTGGAGGCGCTCAGTCAGAACCTGAGGTGACATGTGGCAAGACGCTCCTCGGGGCGCGTCTTGCTTGGGCCTCTCTCCTGGAGGCGCTCAGTCAGACCGAGTGCTGACATAAGGCAAGACGCTCCTCGGGGCGCGTCTTGCTGGGGACTCTCTCCTGGAGGCGCTCAGTCAGACCCAGTGCTGACATGTGGCAAGATGCCCCTCGGGTTGCGTCTTGCTTGGGCCTCTCTCCTGGAGGCCCTCAATCAGACCCAGTGTTGACACGTGGCAAGACGTTCCTCGGGGCGCGTCTTGCTTGGGCCTCTCTCCTGGAGGCGCTCAGTCAGACTGAGTAGTGACATGTGGCCTTACGCTCCTCGGGGCGCGTCTTGCTTGGGCCTCTCTCCTGGAGGCGCTCAGTCAGACCCAGTGGTGACATGTGGCAAGACACTCCTCGGGGCGCGTCTTGCTTGGGCCTCTCTCCTGGAGGCCCTCTGTCAGACCCAGTGTTGACATGTGTCAAGACGCTCCTCGGGGCGCGTCTTGCTTGGGCTTCTCTCCTGGAGGCCCTCAGTCAGACCCATTGTTGACATGTGGCAAGACGCTCCTCGGGGCGCGTCTTGATTGGGCTTCTCTCCTGGAGGCCCTCAGTCAGACCCATTGTTGACATGTGGCAAGACGCTCCTCGGGGCGCGTCTTGCTTGGGCTTCTCTCCTGGAGGCCCTCAGTCAGACCCATTGTTGACATGTGGCAAGACGCTCCTCGGGGTGCGTCTTGCTTGGGCCTCTCTCCTGGAGGCGCTCAGTCAGTCCGAGTAGTGACATGTGGCAAGATGCTCCTCGGGGCGCGTCTTGCTTGGGCCTCTCTCCTGGAGGCGCTCAGTCAGACCGAGTGCTGACATGTGGCAAGATGCTCCTCGGGGCGCGTCTTGCTGGGGCTTCTCTCATGGAGGCACTCAGTCAGACCCAGTGTTGACATGTGGCAAGACGCTCCTCGGGGCTCGTCTTGCTTGGGCCTCTCTCCTGGAGGCGCTCAGTCAGACCCAGTGGTGAAACGTGGCAAGACGCTCCTCGGGGCGCGTCTTGCTTGGGCTTCTCTCTTGGAGGCGCTCAGTCAGACTGAGTAGTGACATGTGGCCTGACGCTCCTCGGGGCGCGTCTTGCTTCGGCCTCTCTCCTGGAGGCGCTCAGTCAGACCCAGTGGTGACATGTGGCAAGACACTCCTCGGGGCGCGTCTTGCATGGGCCTCTCTCCTGGAGGCGCTCAGTCAGACCCAGTGGTGACATGTGGCAAGACACTCCTCGGGGCACGTCTTGCATGGGCCTCTCTCCTGGAGGCCCTCTGTCAGACCCAGTGTTGACATGTGTCAAGACGCTCCTCGGGGCGCGTCTTGCTTGGGCTTCTCTCCTGGAGGCCCTCAGTCAGACCCATTGTTGACATGTGGCAAGACGCTCCTCGGGGCGCGTCTTGCTTGGGCTTCTCTCCTGGAGGCGCTCAGACAGACCCAGTGTTGACATGTGACAAGACGCTCCTCGGGGCACGTCTTGCTTGGGCCTCTCTCCTGGAGGCGCTCAGTCAGACCGAGTGCTGACATAAGGCAAGACGCTCCTCGGGGCGCGTCTTGCTGGGGACTCTCTCCTGGAGGCGCAAAGTCAGACCCATTTCTGACATGTGGCAAGACGCTCCTCGGGGCGCGTCTTGCTTGGGCCTCTCTCCTGGAGGCGCTCAGTCAGACCCAGTGTTGACATGTGGCAAAACGCTCCTCGGGGCGCGTCTTGCTTGGGCCTCTCGCCTGGAGGCGCTCAGTCCGAACCAGTGTTGACATGTGGCAAGAAGCTCCTCGGGGCGCGTCTTGCTTGGGCCTCTCTCCTGGAGGCCCTCAGTCAGACCCATTGTTGACATGTGGCAAGACGCTCCTCGGGGTGCGTCTTGCTTGGGCCTCTCTCCTGGAGGCGCTCAGTCAGTCCGAGTAGTGACATGTGGCAAGATGCTCCTCGGGGCGCGTCTTGATTGGGCTTCTCTCCTGGAGGCCCTCAGTCGGACCCATTGTTGACATGTGGCAAGACGCTCCTCGGGGCGCGTCTTGAAAGGGCCTCTCTCCTGGAGGCCCTCTGTCAGACCCAGTGTTGACATGTGTCAAGACGCTCCTCGGGGCGCGTCTTGCTTGGGCTTCTCTCCTGGAGGCCCTCAGTCAGACCCATTGTTGACATGTGGCAAGACGCTCCTCGGGGCGCGTCTTGCTTGGGCCTCTCTCCTGGAGGCGCTCAGTCAGACCCAGTGTTGACATGTGGCAAGACGCTCCTCGGGGCGCGTCTTGCTTGGGCCTCTCTCCTGAAGAAGCTCAGTCAGACCCAGTGGTGACACGTGGCAAGACGCTCCTCGGGGCGTGTCTTGCTTGGGCCTCTCTCCTGGAGGCGCTCAGTCAGACCCAGTATTGGCACGTGGCAAGACGCTCCTCGGGGCGCGTCTTGCTTGGGCCTCTCTCCTGGAGGGGCTCAGTAAGAACCAGAGGTGACATGTGGCAAGACGCTCCTCGGGGCGCGTCTTGCTTGGTCCTCTTTCCTGGAGGCCCTCTATCAGACCCAGTTTTGACATGTGGCAAGACGCTCCTCGGGGCGCGTCTTGCTTGGGCCTCTCTCCTGGAGGCGCTCAGTCAGACCCAGTGTTGACATGTGGCAAGACGCTCCTCAGGGCGCGTCTTGATTGGGCTTCTCTCCTGGAGGCCCTCAGTCAGACCCAGTGTTGACATGTGGCAAAACGCTCCTCGGGGCGCGTCTTGATTGGGCTTCTCTCCTGGAGGCCCTCAGTCAGACCCATTGTTGACATCTGGCAAGACGCTCCTCGGGGCGCGTCTTGCTTGGGCTTCTCTCCTGGAGGCCCTCAGTCAGACCCATTGTTGACATGTGGCAAGACGCTCCTCGGGGTGCGTCTTGCTTGGGCCTCTCTCCTGGAGGCGCTCAGTCAGTCCGAGTAGTGACATGTGGCAAGATGCTCCTCGGGGCGCGTCTTGATTGGGCCTCTCTCCTGGAGGCGCTCAGTCAGACCGAGTGCTGACATGTGGCAAGACGCTCCTCGGGGCGCGTCTTGCTGGGGCTTCTCTCATGGAGGCACTCAGTCAGACCCAGTGGTGAAACGTGGCAAGACGCTCCTCGGGGCGCGTCTTGCTTGGGCTTCTCTCTTGGAGGCGCTCAGTCAGACTGAGTAGTGACATGTGGCCTGACGCTCCTCGGGGCGCGTCTTGCTTCGGCCTCTCTCCTGGAGGCGCTCAGTCAGACCCAGTGGTGACATGTGGCAAGACACTCCTCGGGGCGCGTCTTGCATGGGCCTCTCTCCTGGAGGCCCTCTGTCAGACCCAGTGTTGACATGTGTCAAGACGCTCCTCGGGGCGCGTCTTGCTTGGGCTTCTCTCCTGGAGGCCCTCAGTCAGACCCATTGTTGACATGTGGCAAGACGCTCCTCGGGGCGCGTCTTGCTTGGGCTTCTCTCCTGGAGGCGCTCAGACAGACCCAGTGTTGACATGTGACAAGACGCTCCTCGGGGCACGTCTTGCTTGGGCCTCTCTCCTGGAGGCGCTCAGTCAGACCGAGTGCTGACATAAGGCAAGACGCTCCTCGGGGCGCGTCTTGCTGGGGATTCTCTCCTGGAGAAGCTCAGTCAGACCCAGTTCTGACATGTGGCAAGACGCTCCTCGGGGCGCGTCTTGCTTGGGCCTCTATCCTGGAGGCGCTCAGGCAGACCCAGTGTTGACATGTGGCAAGATGCTCCTCGGGGCGCGTCTTGCTTGGGCCTCTCGCCTGGAGGCGCTCAGTCAGAACCAGTGATGACATGTGGCAAGAAGCTCCTCGGGGCGCGTCTTGCTTGGGCCTCTCTCCTGGAGGCGCTCAGTCAGACCCAGTGTTGACATGTGGCAAGACGCTCCTCGGGGCGCGTCTTGCTTGGGCTTCTCTCCTGGAGGCCCTCAGTCAGACCCATTGTTGACATGTGGCAAGACGCTCCTCGGGGTGCGTCTTGCTTGGGCCTCTCTCCTGGAGGTGCTCAGTCAGTCCGAGTAGTGACATGTGGCAAGATGCTCCTCGGGGCACGTCTTCCTTGGGCCTCTCTCCTGGAGGCGCTCAGTCAGGCCGAGTGCTGACATGTGGCAAGACGCTCCTCGGGGCGCGTCTTGCTGGGGCTTTTCTCCTGGAGGCACTCAGTCAGACCCAGTGTTGACATGTGGCAAGACGCTCCTCGGGGATGGTCTTGCTTGGGCCTCTCTCCTGGAGGCGCTCAGTCAGACCCAGTGGTGAAACGTGGCAAGACGCTCCTCGGGGCGCGTCTTGCTTGGGCCTCTCTCCTGGAACTCTCAGTAAGACTGGCACTTTCCTAAGGGGGTCAAACCATGATCTGGTGTCAATTTAAAGAAGTAGTCCAGTTACACAATGGTGGGCTTGTAACTTGGCTTCTGAATGTCCTAGAGAGATCAGGTTTGTTTTAATGTACTCCAATCAACAGCCCTTACAACCACAAAAATGAATGGAGTCATTAGCACTTATGGTTTGTAAATGGCACCCAGAATTATGTTGCACGAAGCACAATTTCACATCATTCTGGGTGCATTTGTGTGAGAACAAGGTCCAATCAGGCTGAAACGTTACAGGAAGGTAGAATCTATTGAGTTGTAAGTGATCCGAACGTTTCATGATGATAGCACTTTCCTAAGGGGGTCAAACCATGTCCCAAAGGTCACCTGATCTGGTGTCAATTTAAAGAAGTAGTCCAGTTACACATTTGTGGGCTTATAACTTGGCTTCTGAATGTCCTAGAGAGATCAGGTTTGTTTTAGTGTACTCCAATCAAAAGCCCCTACAACCACAAAAAGGAATGGAGTCATTAGCCCTTATGTTTTGTAAATGGCACCCAGAATTATGTTGGACGAAGCACAATTTCACATCATTCTGGGTCCATTTGTGTGAAAACAAGGTCCAATCAGGCTGAAACGCTACAAGAATGTAGAATCTATTGAGTTGTAAGTTATCTGAACGTTTCATGATGATAGCACTTTCCTAAGGGGGTCAAACCATGTCCCAAAGGTCACCGGATCTGGTGTCAATTTACAGAAGTTGTCCAGTTACACATTTGTGGGCTTATAACTTGGCTTCTGAATGTCCTAGAGAGATCAGGTTTGTTTTAGTGTACTCCAATCAACAGCCCCTACAACAAAAAAAAGGAATGGAGTCATTAGCACTTATGGTTTGTAAATGGCACCCAGAATTATGTTGCACGAAGCACAATTTCACATCATTCTGGGTTCATTTGTGTGAAAACAAGGTCCAATCAGGCTGAAACGTTACAGGAAGGTAGAATCTATTGAGTTGTAAGTGATCTGAACGTTTCATGATGGTAGCACTTTCCTAAGGGGGTCAAACCATGTCCCAAAGGTCACCGGATCTGGTGTCACTCTAAAGAAGTAGTCCAGGTACATATTTGTGGGCTTATAACTTGGCTTCTGAATGTCCTAGAGAGGTCAGGTTTGTTTTAGTGTACTCCAATCAACAGCCCTTACAACCACAAAAAGGAATGGAGACATTAGCACTTATGGTTTTTAAATGGCGCCCAGAATTATGTTGCACGAAGCACAATTTCACATCATTCTGGGTTCATTTGTGTGAAAACAAGGTCCAATCAGGCTGAAACGTTACAGGCAGGTAGAATCTATTGAGTTGTAAGTGATCTGAACGTTTCATGATGATAACACTTTCCTAAGGGGGTCAAACCATGTCCCAAAGGTCACCGGATCTGGTGTCAATTTAAAGAAGTAGTCCAGTTACACATTTTTGGGCTTATAACTTGGCTTCTGAATGTCTTAGAGAGATCAGGTTTGTTTTAATGTACTCCAATCAACAGCCCCTACAACCACAAAAAGGAATGGAGTCATTAGCACTTATGGTTTTTAAATGGCACCTAGAATTATGTTGCACGAAGTACAATTTCACATCATTCTGGGTTCATTTGTGTGAAAACAAGGTCCAATCAGGCTGAAACGTTACAGGAAGGAAGAATCTATTGAGTTGTAAGTGATCTGAACGTTTCATGATGATAGCACTTTCCTAAGGGGGTCAAACCATGTCCCAAAGATCACCGCATCAGGTGTCAATTTAAAGAAGTAGTCCAGTTACACATTTGTGGGCTTATAACTTGGCTTCTGAATGTCCTAGAGAGATCAGGTTTGTTTTAGGGTACTCCAATCAACAGCCCCTACAACTACAAAAAGGAATGGAGTCATTAGCACTTATGGTTTGTAAATGGCACCCAGAATTATGTTGCACAAAGCACAATTTCACATCATTCTGGGTCCATTTGTGTGAAAACAAGGTCCAATCAGGCTGAAACGTTACAAGAAGGTAGAATCTATTGAGTTGTAAGTGATCTGAACGTTTCATGATGGTAGCACTTTCCTAAGGGGGTCAAACCATGTCCCAAAGGTCACCGGATCTGGTGTCACTCTAAAGAAGTAGTCCAGGTACATATTTGTGGGCTTATAACTTGGCTTCTGAATGTCCTAGAGAGGTCAGGTTTGTTTTAGTGTACTCCAATCAACAGCCCTTACAACCACAAAAAGGAATGGAGACATTAGCACTTATGGTTTTTAAATGGCACCCAGAATTATGTTGCACGAAGCACAATTTCACATCATTCTGGGTTCATTTGTGTGAAAACAAGGTCCAATCAGGCTGAAACGTTACAGGAAGGTAGAATCTATTGAGTTGTAAGTGATCTGAACGTTTCATGATGATAGCACTTTCCTAAGGGGGTCAAACCATGTCCCAAAGGTCACCGGATCTGGTGTCAATTTAAAGAAGTAGTCCAGTTACACATTTGTAGGCTTATAACTTGGCTTCTGAATGTCCTAGAGATCAGGTTTGTTTTAGTGTCCTCCAATCAACAGTCCCTACAACCACAAAAAGGAATGGAGACATTAGCACTTATGGTTTTTAAATGGCACCCAGAATTATGTTGCACGAAGCACAATTTCACATCATTCTGGGTTCATTTGTGTGAAAACAAGGTCCAATCAGGCTGAAACGTTACAGGAAGGTAGAATCTATTGAGTTGTAAGTGATCTGAACGTTTCATGATGATAGCACTTTCCTAAGGGGGTCAAACCATGTCCCAAATGTCACCGGATCTGGTGTCAATTTGAAGAAGTAGTCCAGTTACACATTTGTGGGCTTATAACTTGGCTTCTGAATGTCCTAGAGAGATCAGGTTTGTTTTAGGGTACTCCAATCAACAGCCCCTACAACCACAAAAAGGAATGGAGTCATTAGCACTTATGGTTTTTAAATGGCACCTAGAATTATGTTGCACGAAGTACAATTTCACATCATTCTGGGTTCATTTGTGTGAAAACAAGGTCCAATCAGGCTGAAACGTTACAGGAAGGTAGAATCTATTGAGTTGTAAGTGATCTGAACGTTTCATGATGATAGCACTTTCCTAAGGGGGTCAAACCATGTCCCAAAGGTCACCGGATCTGGTGTCAATTTAAAGAAGTAGTCCAGTTACACATTTGTGGGCTTATAACTTGGCTTCTGAATGTCCTAGAGAGATCAGGTTTGTTTTAATGTACTCCAATCAACAGCCCCTACAACCACAAAAAGGAATGGAGTCATTAGCACTTATGGTTTTTAAATGGCACCTAGAATTATGTTGCATGAAGTACAATTTCACATCATTCTGGGTTCATTTGTGTGAAAACAAGGTCCAATCAGGCTGAAACGTTACAGGAAGGAAGAATCTATTGAGTTGTAAGTGATCTGAACGTTTCATGATGATAGCACTTTCCTGAGGGGGTCAAACCATGTCCAAAAGATCACCGCATCAGGTGTCAATTTAAAGAAGTAGTGCAGTTACACATTTGTGGGCTTATAACTTGGCTTCTGAATGTCTTAGAGAGATCAGGTTTGTTTTAGGGTACTCCAATCAACAGCCCCTACAACTACAAAAAGGAATGGAGTCATTAGCACTTATGGTTTGTAAATGGCACCCAGAATTATGTTGCACAAAGCACAATTTCACATCTTTCTGGGTCCATTTGTGTGAAAACAAGGTCCAATCAGGCTGAAACGTTACAAGAAGGTAGAATCTATTGAGTTGTAAGTGATCTGAACGTTTCATGATGATCGCACATTCCTATAGGGGGTCAAACCATGTCCCAAAGGTCACCGGGCCTGGTGTCACTTTAAAGAAGTAGTCCAGTTACACCTTTGTGGGCTTATAACTTGGCTTCTGAATGTCCTAGAGATGTCAGGTTTGTTTTAGTGTACTCCAATCAACAGCCCCTACAACCACAAAAAGGAATGGAGTCATTAGCACTTATGGTTTTTAAATGGCGCCCAGAATTATGTTGCACGAAGCACAATTTCACATCATTCTGGGTTCATTTGTGTGAAAACAAGGTCCAATCAGGCTGAAATGTTACAGGAAGGTAGAATCTATTGAGTTGTAAGTGATCTGAACGTTTCATGATGATAGCACTTTCCTAAGGGGGTCGAACCATGTCCCAAAGGTCACCGGATCTGGTGTCAATTTAAAGAAGTAGTCCAGTTACACCTTTGTGGGCTTATAACTTGGCTTCTGAATGTCCTAGAGAGATCAGGTTTGTTTTAGTATACTCCAATCAACAGCCCCTACAACCACCAAAATTAATGGAGTCATTAGCACTTATGGTTTTTAAATGGCACCCAGAATTATGTTGCACGAAGCACAATTTCACATCATTCTGGGTTCATTTGTGTGAAAACAAGGTCCAATCAGGCTGAAACGTTAAAGGAAGGTAGAATCTATTGAGTTGTAAGGGATCTGAACGTTTCAAGATGATCGCACATTCCTATAGGGGGTCAAACCATGTCCCAAAGGTCACCGGGCCTGGTGTCACTTTAAAGAAGCAGTCCAGTTACACCTTTGTGGGCTTATAACTTGGCTTCTGAATGTCCTAGAGAGGTTAGGTTTGTTTTAGTGTTCTCCAATCACAAGCCCCTACAACCACAAAAAGGAATGGAGTCATTAGCACTTATGGTTTTTAAATGGCACCTAGAATTATGTTGCTCGAAGTACAATTTCACATCATTCTGGGTTCATTTGTGTGAAAACAAGGTCCAATCAGGCTGAAACGTTACAGGAAGGTAGAATCTATTGAGTTGTAAGTGATCTGAACGTTTCATGATGATAGCACTTTCCTAAGGGGGTCAAACCATGTCCCAAAGGTCACCGGATCTGGTGTCAATTTAAAGAAGTAGTCCAGTTACACATTTGTGGGCTTATAACTTGGCTTCTGAATGTCCTAGAGAGATCAGGTTTGTTTTAATGTACTCCAATCAACAGCCCCTACAACCACAAAAAGGAATGGAGTCATTAGCACTTATGGTTTTTAAATGGCACCTAGAATTATGTTGCACGAAGTACAATTTCACATCATTCTGGGTTCATTTGTGTGAAAACAAGGTCCAATCAGGCTGAAACGTTACAGGAAGGAAGAATCTATTGAGTTGTAAGTGATCTGAACGTTTCATGATGATAGCACTTTCCTAAGGGGGTCAAACCATGTCCCAAAGATCACCGCATCAGGTGTCAATTTAAAGAAGTAGTGCAGTTACACATTTGTGGGCTTATAACTTGGCTTCTGAATGTCCTAGAGAGATCAGGTTTGTTTTAGGGTACTCCAATCAACAGCCCCTACAACTACAAAAAGGAATGGAGTCATTAGCACTTATGGTTTGTAAATGGCACCCAGAATTATGTTGCACAAAGCACAATTTCACATCTTTCTGGGTCCATTTGTGTGAAAACAAGGTCCAATCAGGCTGAAACGTTACAAGAAGGTAGAATCTATTGAGTTGTAAGTGATCTGAACGTTTCATGATGATCGCACATTCCTATAGGGGGTCAAACCATGTCCCAAAGGTCACCGGGCCTGGTGTCACTTTAAAGAAGTAGTCCAGTTACACCTTTGTGGGCTTATAACTTGGCTTCTGAATGTCCTAGAGATGTCAGGTTTGTTTTAGTGTACTCCAATCAACAGCCCCTACAACCACAAAAAGGAATGGAGTCATTAGCACTTATGGTTTTTAAATGGCGCCCAGAATTATGTTGCACGAAGCACAATTTCACATCATTCTGGGTTCATTTGTGTGAAAACAAGGTCCAATCAGGCTGAAATGTTACAGGAAGGTAGAATCTATTGAGTTGTAAGTGATCTGAACGTTTCATGATGATAGCACTTTCCTAAGGGGGTCGAACCATGTCCCAAAGGTCACCGGATCTGGTGTCAATTTAAAGAAGTAGTCCAGTTACACCTTTGTGGGCTTATAACTTGGCTTCTGAATGTCCTAGAGAGATCAGGTTTGTTTTAGTATACTCCAATCAACAGCCCCTACAACCACCAAAATTAATGGAGTCATTAGCACTTATGGTTTTTAAATGGCACCCAGAATTATGTTGCACGAAGCACAATTTCACATCATTCTGGGTTCATTTGTGTGAAAACAAGGTCCAATCAGGCTGAAACGTTAAAGGAAGGTAGAATCTATTGAGTTGTAAGGGATCTGAACGTTTCAAGATGATCGCACATTCCTATAGGGGGTCAAACCATGTCCCAAAGGTCACCGGGCCTGGTGTCACTTTAAAGAAGCAGTCCAGTTACACCTTTGTGGGCTTATAACTTGGCTTCTGAATGTCCTAGAGAGGTTAGGTTTGTTTTAGTGTTCTCCAATCACAAGCCCCTACAACCACAAAAAGGAATGGAGTCATTAGCACTTATGGTTTGTAAATGGCACCCAGAATTATGTTGCACGAAGCACAATTTAACATCATTCTGGGTTCATTTGTGTGAAAACAAGGTCCAATCAGGCTGAAACGTTACAGGAAGGTAGAATCTATTGAGTTGTAAGTGATCTGAACGTTTCATGATGGTAGCACTTTCCTAAGGGGGTCAAACCATGTCCCAAATGTCACCGGATCTGGTGTCACTCTAAAGAAGTAGTCCAGGTACATATTTGTGGGCTTATAACTTGGCTTCTGAATGTCCTAGAGAGGTCAGGTTTGTTTTAGTGTACTCCAATCAACAGCCCTTACAACCACAAAAAGGAATGGAGACATTAGCACTTATGGTTTTTAAATGGCACCCAGAATTATGTTGCACGAAGCACAATTTCACATCATTCTGGGTTCATTTGTGTGAAAACAAGGTCCAATCAGGCTGAAACGTTACAGGAAGGTAGAATCTATTGAGTTGTAAGTGATCTGAACGTTTCATGATGATAGCACTTTCCTAAGGGGGTCAAACCATGTCCCAAAGGTCACCGGATCTGGTGTCAATTTAAAGAAGTAGTCCATTTACACATTTGTGGGCTTATAACTTGGCTTCTGAATGTCCTAGAGATCAGGTTTGTTTTAATGTACTCCAATCAACAGCCCCTACAACCACAAAAAGGAATGGAGTCATTAGCACTTATGCTTTGTAAATGGCACCCAGAATTATGTTGCACGAAGAACAATTTCACATCATTCTGGGTCCATTTGTCTGAAAACAAGGTCCAATCAGGCTGAAATGTTACAGGAAGGTAGAATCTATTGAGTTGTAAGTGATCTGAACGTTTCATGATGATAGCACTTTCCTAAGGGGGTCAAACCATGTCCCAAAGGTCACCGGATCTGGTGTCAATTTAAAGAAGTAGTCCAGTTACACCTTTGTGGGCTTATAACTTGGCTTCTGAATGTCCTAGAGATATCAGGTTTGTTTTAGTATACTCCAATCAACAGCCCCTACAACCACAAAAAGGAATGGAGTCATTAGCACTTATGGTTTTTAAATGGCACCCAGAATTATGTTGCACGAAGCACAATTTCACATCATTCTGGGTTCATTTGTGTGAAAACAAGGTCTAATCAGGCTGAAATGTTACATGAAGGTAGAATCTATTGAGTTGTAAGTGATCTGAACGTTTCATGATGATAGCACTTTCCTAAGGGGGTCAAACCATGTCCCAAAGGTCACCAGATCTGGTGTCAATTTAAAGAAGTAGTACAGTTACACCTTTGTGGGCTTATAACTTGGCTTCTGAATGTCCTAGAGAGATCAGGTTTGTTTTAGTATACTCCAATCAACAACCCCTACAACCACAAAAAGGAATGGAGTCATTAGCACTTATGGTTTTTAAATGGCACCCAGAATTATGTTGCACGAAGCACAATTTCACATCATTCTGGGTTCATTTGTGTGAAAACAAGGTCCAATCAGGCTGAAACGTTACAGGAAGGTAGAATCTATTGACTTGTAAGTGATCTGAACGTTTCAAGATGATCGCACATTCCTATAGGGGGTCAAACCATGTCCCAAAGGTCACCGGGCCTGGTGTCACTTTAAAGAAGCAGTCCAGTTACACCTTTGTGGGCTTATAACTTGGCTTCTGAATGTCCTAGAGAGGTTAGGTTTGTTTTAGTGTTCTCCAATCACCAGCCCCTACAACCACAAAAAGGAATGGAGTCATTAGCACTTATGGTTTGTAAATGGCACCCAGAATTATGTTGCACGAAGAACAATTTCACATCATTCTGGGTTCATTTGTGTGAAAACAAGGTCCAATCAGGCTGAAACGTTACAGGAAGGTAGAATCTATTGAGTTGTAAGTGATCTGAACGTTTCATGATGATAGCACTTTCCTACGGGGGTCAAACCATGTCCCAAAGGTCACCGGATCTGGTGTCACTTTAAAGAAGTAGTCCAGTTACACATTTGTGGGCTTATAACTTGGCTTCTGAATGTCCTAGAGAGGTCAGGTTTGTTTTAGTGTACTCCAATCAACAGCCCCTACAACCACAAAAAGGAATGGAGACATTAGCACTTATGGTTTTTAAATGGCACCCAGAATTATGTTGCACGAAGCACAATTTCACATCATTCTGGGTTCATTTGTGTGTAAACAAGGTCCAATCAGGCTGAAACGTTACAGGAAGGTAGAATCTATTGAGTTGTAAGTGATCTGAACGTTTCATGATGATAGCACTTTCCTAAGGGGGTCAAACCATGTCCCAAAGGTCACCGGATCAGGTGTCAATTTAAAGAAGTAGTCCAGTTACACATTTGTGGGCTTATAACTTGGCTTCTGAATGTCCTAGAGAGATCAGGTTTCTTTTAGTGTTCTCCAATCACCAGCCCCTACAACCACAAAAAGGAATGGAGTCATTAGCACTTATGGTTTGTAAATGGCACCCAGAATTATGTTGCACGAAGCACAATTTCACATCATTCTGGGTTCATTTGTGTGAAAACAAGGTCCAATCAGGCTGAAACGTTACAGGAAGGTAGAATCTATTGAGTTGTAAGTGATCTGAACGTTTCATGATGATAGCACTTTCCTAAGGGGGTCAAACCATGTCCCAAAGGTCACCGGATCTGGTGTCACTTTAAAGAAGTAGTCCAGTTACACATTTGTGGGCTTATAACTTGGCTTCTGAATGTCCTAGAGAGATCAGGTTTGTTTTAGTGTACTCCAATCAACAGCCTCTACAACCACAAAAAAGGAATGGAGTCATTAGCACTTATGGTTTGTAAATATCACCCAGAAATATGTTGCACGAAGCACAATTTCACATCATTCTGGGTCCATTTGTGTGAAAACAAGGTCCAATCAGGCTGAAACGCTACAAGAAGGTAGAATCTATTGAGTTGTAAGTGATCTGAACGTTTCAAGATGATCGCACATTCCTATAGGGGGTAAAACCATGTTCCAAAGGTCACCGGGCCTGGTGTCACTTTAAAGATGTAGTCCAGTTACATCTTTGTGGGCTTATAACTTGGCTTCTGAATGTCCTAGAGAGGTTAGGTTTGTGTTAGTGTACTCCAATCAAAAGCCCCTACAACCACAAAAAGGAATGGAGTCATTAGCACTTATGGTTTTTAAATGGCACCCAGAATTATGTTGCACGAAGCACAATTTCACATCATTCTGGGTTCATTTGTGTGAAAACAAGGTCCAATCAGGCTGAAATGTTACAGGAAGGTAGAATCTATTGAGTTGTAAGTGATCTGAACGTTTCATGATGATAGCACTTTCCTAAGGGGGTCAAACCATGTCCCAAATGTCACCGGATCTGGTGTCAATTTAAAGAAGTAGTCCAGTTACACATTTGTGGGCTTATAACTTGGCTTCTGAATGTCCTAGAGAGATCAGGTTTGTTTTAGGGTACTCCAATCAACAGCCCCTACAACTACAAAAAGGAATGGAGTCATTAGCACTTATGGTTTGTAAATGGCACCCAGAATTATGTTGCACAAAGCACAATTTCACATCATTCTGGGTCCATTTGTGTGAAAACAAGGTCCAATCAGGCTGAAACGTTACAAGAAGGTAGAATCTATTGAGTTGTAAGTGATCTGAACGTTTCATGATGATCGCACATTCCTATAGGGGGTCAAACCATGTCCCAAAGGTCACCGGGCCTGGTGTCACTTTAAAGAAGTAGTCCAGTTACACCTTTGTGGGCTTATAACTTGGCTTCTGAATGTCCTAGAGATGTCAGGTTTGTTTTAGTGTACTCCAATCAACAGCCCCTACAACCACAAAAAGGAATGGAGTCATTAGCACTTATGGTTTTTAAATGGCGCCCAGAATTATGTTGCACGAAGCACAATTTCACATCATTCTGGGTTCATTTGTGTGAAAACAAGGTCCAATCAGGCTGAAATGTTACAGGAAGGTAGAATCTATTGAGTTGTAAGTGATCTGAACGTTTCATGATGATAGCACTTTCCTAAGGGGGTCGAACCATGTCCCAAAGGTCACCGGATCTGGTGTCAATTTAAAGAAGTAGTCCAGTTACACCTTTGTGGGCTTATAACTTGGCTTCTGAATGTCCTAGAGAGATCAGGTTTGTTTTAGTATACTCCAATCAACAGCCCCTACAACCACCAAAATTAATGGAGTCATTAGCACTTATGGTTTTTAAATGGCACCCAGAATTATGTTGCACGAAGCACAATTTCACATCATTCTGGGTTCATTTGTGTGAAAACAAGGTCCAATCAGGCTGAAACATTAAAGGAAGGTAGAATCTATTGAGTTGTAAGGGATCTGAACGTTTCAAGATGATCGCACATTCCTATAGGGGGTCAAACCATGTCCCAAAGGTCACCGGGCCTGGTGTCATTTTAAAGAAGCAGTCCAGTTACACCTTTGTGGGCTTATAACTTGGCTTCTGAATGTCCTAGAGAGGTTAGGTTTGTTTTAGTGTTCTCCAATCACAAGCCCCTACAACCACAAAAAGGAATGGAGTCATTAGCACTTATGGTTTGTAAATGGCACCCAGAATTATGTTGCACGAAGCACAATTTCACATCATTCTGGGTTCATTTGTGTGAAAACAAGGTCCAATCAGGCTGAAACGTTACAGGAAGGTAGAATCTATTGAGTTGTAAGTGATCTGAACGTTTCATGATGGTAGCACTTTCCTAAGGGGGTCAAACCATGTCCCAAAGGTCACCGGATCTGGTGTCACTCTAAAGAAGTAGTCCAGGTACATATTTGTGGGCTTATAACTTGGCTTCTGAATGTCCTAGAGAGGTCAGGTTTGTTTTAGTGTACTCCAATCAACAGCCCTTACAACCACAAAAAGGAATGGAGACATTAGCACTTATGGTTTTTAAATGGCACCCAGAATTATGTTGCACGAAGCACAATTTCACATCATTCTGGGTTCATTTGTGTGAAAACAAGGTCCAATAAGGCTGAAACGTTACAGGAAGGTAGAATCTATTGAGTTGTAAGTGATCTGAACGTTTCATGATGATAGCACTTTCCTAAGGGGGTCAAACCATGTCCCAAAGGTCACCGGATCTGGTGTCAATTTAAAGAAGTAGTCCATTTACACATTTGTGGGCTTATAACTTGGCTTCTGAATGTCCTAGAGATCAGGTTTGTTTTAATGTACTCCAATCAACAGCCCCTACAACCACAAAAAGGAATGGAGTCATTAGCACTTATGCTTTGTAAATGGCACCCAGAATTATGTTGCACGAAGAACATTTTCACATCATTCTGGGTCCATTTGTCTGAAAACAAGGTCCAATCAGGCTGAAATGTTACAGGAAGGTAGAATCTATTGAGTTGTAAGTGATCTGAACGTTTCATGATGATAGCAATTTCCTAAGGGGGTCAAACCATGTCCCAAAGGTCACCGGATCTGGTGTCAATTTAAAGAAGTAGTCCAGTTACACCTTTGTGGGCTTATAACTTGGCTTCTGAATGTCCTAGAGATATCAGGTTTGTTTTAGTATACTCCAATCAACAGCCCCTACAACCACAAAAAGGAATGGAGTCATTAGCACTTATGGTTTTTAAATGGCACCCAGAATTATGTTGCACGAAGCACAATTTCACATCATTCTGGGTTCATTTGTGTGAAAACAAGGCCTAATCAGGCTGAAATGTTACATGAAGGTAGAATCTATTGAGTTGTAAGTGATCTGAACGTTTCATGATGATAGCACTTTCCTAAGGGGGTCAAACCATGTCCCAAAGGTCACCAGATCTGGTGTCAATTTAAAGAAGTAGTACAGTTACACCTTTCTGGGCTTATAACTTGGCTTCTGAATGTCCTAGAGAGATCAGGTTTGTTTTAGTATACTCCAATCAACAACCCCTACAACCACAAAAAGGAATGGAGTCATTAGCACTTATCGTTTTTAAATGGCACCCAGAATTATGTTGCACGAAGCACAATTTCACATCATTCTGGGTTCATTTGTGTGAAAACAAGGTCCAATCAGGCTGAAACGTTAAAGGAAGGTAGAATCTATTGAGTTGTAAGGGATCTGAACGTTTCAAGATGATCGCACATTCCTATAGGGGGTCAAACCATGTCCCAAAGGTCACCGGGCCTGGTGTCACTTTAAAGAAGCAGTCCAGTTACACCTTTGTGGGCTTATAACTTGGCTTCTGAATGTCCTAGAGAGGTTAGGTTTGTTTTAGTGTTCTCCAATCACAAGCCCCTACAACCACAAAAAGGAATGGAGTCATTAGCACTTATGGTTTGTAAATGGCACCCAGAATTATGTTGCACGAAGCACAATTTCACATCATTCTGGGTTCATTTGTGTGAAAACAAGGTCCAATCAGGCTGAAACGTTAGAGGAAGGTAGAATCTATTGAGTTGTAAGTGATCTGAACGTTTCATGATGGTAGCACTTTCCTAAGGGGGTCAAACCATGTCCCAAAGGTCACCGGATCTGGTGTAAATTTAAAGAAGTAGTCCAGTTACACCTTTGTGGGCTTATAACTTGGCTTCTGAATGTCCTAGAGATATCAGGTTTGTTTTAGTATAATCCAATCAACAGCCCCTACAACCACAAAAAGGAATGGAGTCATTAGCACTTATGGTTTTTAAATGGCACCCAGAATTATGTTGCACGAAGCACAATTTCACATCATTCTGGGTTCATTTGTGTGAAAATAAGGTCCAATCAGGCTGAAACGTTACAGGAAGGTAGAATCTATTGAGTTGTAAGTGATCTGAACGTTTCATGATGATAGCACTTTCCTAAGGGGGTCAAACCATGTCCCAAAGGTCACCAGATCTGGTGTCAATTTAAAGAAGTAGTACAGTTACACCTTTGTGGGCTTATAACTTGGCTTCTGAATGTCCTAGAGAGATCAGGTTTGTTTTAGTATACTCCAATCAACAACCCCTACAACCACAAAAAGGAATGGAGTCATTAGCACTTATGGTTTTTAAATGGCACCCAGAATTATGTTGCACGAAGCACAATTTCACATCATTCTGGGTTCATTTGTGTGAAAACAAGGTCCAATCAGGCTGAAACGTTACATGAAGGTAGAATCTATTGACTTGTAAGTGATCTGAACGTTTCAAGATGATCGCACATTCCTATAGAGGGTCAAACCATGTCCCAAAGGTCACCGGGCCTGGTGTCACTTTAAAGAAGCAGTCCAGTTACACCTTTGTGGGCTTATAACTTGGCTTCTGAATGTCCTAGAGAGGTTAGGTTTGTTTTAGTGTTCTCCAATCACCAGCCCCTACAACCACAAAAAGGAATGGAGTCATTAGCACTTATGGTTTGTAAATGGCACCCAGAATTATGTTACACGAAGAACAATTTCACATCATTCTGGGTTCATTTGTGTGAAAACAAGGTCCAATCAGGCTGAAACGTTACAGGAAGGTAGAATGTATTGAGTTGTAAGTGATCTGAACGTTTCATGATGATAGCACTTTCCTACGGGGGTCAAACCATGTCCCAAAGGTCACCGGATCTGGTGTCACTTTAAAGAAGTAGTCCAGTTACACATTTGTGGGCTTATAACTTGGCTTCTGAATGTCCTAGAGAGGTCAGGTTTGTTTTAGTGTACTCCAATCAACAGCCCCTACAACCACAAAAAGGAATGGAGACATTAGCACTTATGGTTTTTAAATGGCACCCAGAATTATGTTGCACGAAGCACAATTTCACATCATTCTGGGTTCATTTGTGTGTAAACAAGGTCCAATCAGGCTGAAACGTTACAGGAAGGTAGAATCTATAGAGTTGTAAGTGATCTGAACGTTTCATGATGATAGCACTTTCCTAAGGGGGTCAAACCATGTCCCAAAGGTCACCGGATCAGGTGTCAATTTAAAGAAGTAGTCCAGTTACACATTTGTGGGCTTATAACTTGGCTTCTGAATGTCCTAGAGAGATCAGGTTTGTTTTAGTGTTCTCCAATCACCAGCCCCTACAACCACAAAAAGGAATGGAGTCATTAGCACTTATGGTTTGTAAATGGCACCCAGAATTATGTTGCACGAAGCACAATTTCACATCATTCTGGGTTCATTTGTGTGAAAACAAGGTCCAATCAGGCTGAAACGTTACAGGAAAGTAGAATCTATTGAGTTGTAAGTGATCTGAACGTTTCATGATGATAGCACTTTCCTAAGGGGGTCAAACCATGTCCCAAAGGTCACCGGATCTGGTGTCACTTTAAAGAAGTAGTCCAGTTACACATTTGTGGGCTTATAACTTGGCTTCTGAATGTCCTAGAGAGATCAGGTTTGTTTTAGTGTACTCCAATCAACAGCCTCTACAACCACAAAAAAGGAATGGAGTCATTAGCACTTATGGTTTGTAAATATCACCCAGAAATATGTTGCACGAAGCACAATTTCACATCATTCTGGGTCCATTTGTGTGAAAACAAGGTCCAATCAGGCTGAAACGCTACAAGAAGGTAGAATCTATTGAGTTGTAAGTGATCTGAACGTTTCAAGATGATCGCACATTCCTATAGGGGGTAAAACCATGTTCCAAAGGTCACCGGGCCTGGTGTCACTTTAAAGATGTAGTCCAGTTACATCTTTGTGGGCTTATAACTTGGCTTCTGAATGTCCTAGAGAGGTTAGGTTTGTGTTAGTGTACTCCAATCAAAAGCCCCTACAACCACAAAAAGGAATGGAGTCATTAGCACTTATGGTTTTTAAATGGCACCCAGAATTATGTTGCACGAAGCACAATTTCACATCATTCTGGGTTCATTTGTGTGAAAACAAGGTCCAATCAGGCTGAAATGTTACAGGAAGGTAGAATCTATTGAGTTGTAAGTGATTTGAACGTTTCATGATAGCACTTTCCTAAGAGGGTCAAACCATGTCCCAAATGTCACCGGATCTGGTGTCAATTTAAAGAAGTAGTCCAGTTACACATTTGTGGGCTTATAACTTGGCTTCTGAATGTCCTAGAGAGATCAGGTTTGTTTTAGGGTACTCCAATCAACAGCCCCTACAACCACAAAAAGGAATGGAGTCATTAGCAGTTATGGTTTTTAAATGGCACCCAGAATTATGTTGCACGAAGCACAATTTCACATCATTCTGGGTTCATTTGTGTGAAAACAAGGTCCAATCAGACTGAAACGTTACAGGAAGGTAGAATCTACTGAGTTGTAAGTGATCTGAACGTTTCATGATGATAGCACTTTCCTAAGGGGGTCAAACCATGTCCCAAAGGTCACCGGGCCTGGTGTCACTTTAAAGATGTAGTCCAGTTACACCTTTGTGGGCTTATTACTTGGCTTCTGAATGTCCTAGAGAGGTCAGGTTTGTTTTAGTGTACTCTAATCAACAGCCCCTACAACCACAAAAAGGAATGGAGTCATTAGCACTTATGGTTTGTAAATGGCACCCAGAATTATGTTGCACGAAGCACAATTTCACATCATTCTGGGTCCATTTGTGTGAAAACAAGGTCCATTCAGGCTGAAACGCTACAAGAAGGTAGAATCTATTGAGTTGTAAGTGATTTGAACGTTTCAAGATGATCGCACATTCCTATAGGGGGTAAAACCATGTCCCAAAGGTCACCGGGCCTGGTGTCACTTTAAAGATGTAGGCCAGTTACACCTTTGTGGGCTTATAACTTGGCTTCTGAATGTCCTAGAGAGGTTAGGTTTGTTTTAGTGTACTCCAATCAAAAGCCCCTACAACCACAAAAAGGAATGGAGTCATTAGCACTTATGGTTTGTAAATGGCACCCAGAATTATGTTGCACAAAGCACAATTTCACATCATTCTGGGTTCATTTGTGTGAAAACAAGGTCCAATCAGGTTGAAGCATTACAGGAAGGTAGAATCTATTGAGTTGTAAGTGATCTGAACGTTTAATGATGATAGCACTTTCCTAAGGGGGTCAAACCATGTCCCAAAGGTCACCGGATCTGGTGTCACTTTAAAGAAGTAGTCCAGTTACACATTTGTGGGCTTATAACTTGGCTTCTGAATGTCCTAGAGGGATCAGGTTTGTTTTAGTGTACTCCAATCAACAGCCCCTACAACCACAAAAAGGAATGGAGTCATTAGCACTTATGGTTTTTAAATGGCACCCAGAACTATGTTGCACGAAGCACAATTTCACATCATTCTGGGTTCATTTGTGTGAAAACAAGGTCCAATCAGGCTGAAATGTTACAGGAAGGTAGAATCTATTGAGTTGTAAGTAGGGATGAGTACCGAATTCGGTACTTTTTAAGGTACCGACCGAATTCCATAGTACCGACCGAACACCGATTCACGTCATTTCAAACGGTGCCTCGTTTCGGTACTGCCAAGACAGTTGCGCATGCGCAAGAGCGTTATGTCGCCGGTCCCTGCGAGCCCGTTGTAAACAGAGCAAGCATGGTAGAAAGAACGCACGCTAAAGCTTGGGTCCACTTCACTAAATGTGATGGGTAACTGGGTGGTGAAACTAGAGACAGACAACGATCTAAGTGAGACATCCTCATCTTAATCTGCTCCAGTAGGTAAATAAAATGTTTAAGATGACGTTACCTTGATTTGTTAGCTTCTGTTTCGCTAATGGTGCGTTCGCTTTCTCCTCGGAACTCCGAATTTCCGACTAGAAGAACATGAACGCGCTCTAAAGTTTGGCTTTACTTTACTAAATGCGACGGGTGAATGGGTGAAGGTAAAACCAGCGACAACGATCTAAGTTTGAGGCATCATCGTTTTAATCTGCTCCAGCAGCTAAATAAACTGTTAAAGATAACGTTAGCTTGATATGTTAGCTTCCATTGCCACCGTTGTTACCAGCTAATGGTGCGTTCGTTTTCTCCTCGGAAATTCTATCTTCCCAGTAGGAAAAATCAAATGAAAAAGGACGGCAAAAGGAATGAAGATACACAGTAAATTTAGTTCACAGTAAAGATGTTTGCTTCAGTTTAATTATCAGCTTATAAAACTACAAGGACGATGTTAAAATACAAACTTGTATGTTATTTATCGTGATATTTATCAAATATGGTTATATATTGAGAAAAATATATATTTAATTAAAAAAGAGAATTAAAATAATAAACACTCAAAAGTATCGAAAATTGGTTACCGTTAAGTACCGGTATCGACTCGTAGGTATCGGGAATTAGTACCGGATCGATTCAAATGTCAAAGGTACCCATCCCTAGTTGTAAGTGATCTGAACGTTTCATGATGATAGCACTTTCCTAAGGGGGTCAAACCATGTCCCAAATGTCACCGGATCTGGTGTCAATTTAAAGAAGTAGTCCAGTTACACATTTGTGGGCTTATAACTTGGCTTCTGAATGTCCGAGAGAGATCAGGTTTGTTTTAGGGTACTCCAATCAACAGCCCCTACAACCACAAAAAGGAATGGAGTCATTAGCAGTTATGGTTTTTAAATGGCACCCAGAATTATGTTGCACGAAGCACAATTTCACATCATTCTGGGTTCATTTGTGTGAAAACAAGGTCCAATCAGGCTGAAACGTTACAGGAAGGTAGAATCTACTGAGTTGTAAGTGATCTGAACGTTTCATGATGATAGCACTTTCCTAAGGGGGTCAAACCATGTCCCAAAGGTCACCGGGCCTGGTGTCACTTTAAAGATGTAGTCCAGTTACACCTTTGTGGGCTTATAACTTGGCTTCTGAATGTCCTAGAGAGGTCAGGTTTGTTTTAGTGTACTCCAATCAACAGCCCCTACAACCACAAAAAGGAATGGAGTCATTAGCACTTATGGTTTGTAAATGGCACCCAGAATTATGTTGCACGAAGCACAATTTCACATCATTCTGGGTCCATTTGTGTGAAAACAAGGTCCATTCAGGCTGAAACGCTACAAGAAGGTAGAATCTATTGAGTTGTAAGTGATCTGAACGTTTCAAGATGATCGCACATTCCTATAGGGGGTAAAACCATGTCCCAAAGGTCACCGGGCCTGGTGTCACTTTAAAGATGTAGGCCAGTTACACCTTGGTGGGCTTATAACTTGGCTTCTGAATGTCCTAGAGAGGTTAGGTTTGTTTTAGTGTACTCCAATCAAAAGCCCCTACAACCACAAAAAGGAATGGAGTCATTAGCACTTATGGTTTGTAAATGGCACCCAGAATTATGTTGCACAAAGCACAATTTGACATCATTCTGGGTTCATTTGTGTGAAAACAAGGTCCAATCAGGTTGAAGCGTTACAGGAAGGTAGAATGTATTGAGTTGTAAGTGATCTGAACGTTTCATGATGATAGCACTTTCCTAAGGGGGTCAAACCATGTCCCAAAGGTCACCGGATCTGGTGTCACTTTAAAGAAGTAGTACAGTTACACATTTGTGGGCTTATAACTTGGCTTCTGAATGTCCTAGAAAGGTCAGGTTTGTTTTAGTGTACTCCAATCAACAGCCCCTACAACCACAAAAAGGAATGGAGTCATTAGCACTTATGGTTTTTAAATGGCACCCAGAATTATGTTGCACGAAGCACAATTTCACATCATTCTGGGTTCATTTGTGTGAAAACAAGGTCCAATCAGGCTGAAACGTTACAGGAAGGTAGAATCTACTGAGTTGTAAGTGATATGAACGTTGCATGATGATAGCACTTTCCTGAGGGGGTCAAACCATGTCCCAAAGGTCACCGGGCCTGGTGTCGCTTTAAAGATGTAGTCCAGTTACACCTTTGTGGGCTTATAACTTGGCTTCTGAATGTCCTAGAGAGGTCAGGTTTGTTTTAGTTTACTCCAATCAACAGCCCCTACAACCACAAAAAGGAATGGAGAAATTAGCACTTATGGTTTTTAAATGGCACCCAGAATTATGTTGCACGAAGCACAATTTCACATCATTCTGGGTTCATTTGTGTGAAAACAAGGTCCAATCAGGCTGAAACGTTACAGGAGGGTAGAATCTATTGAGTTGTAAGTGATCTGAACGTTTCATGATGATAGCACTTTCCTAAGGGGGTCAAACCATGTCCCAAATGTCACCGGATCTGGTGTCAATTTAAAGAAGTAGTCCAGTTACACATTTGTGGGCTTATAACTTGGCTTCTGAATGTCCTAGAGGGATCAGGTTTGTTTTAGGGTACTCCAATCAACAGCCCCTACAACCACACAAAGGAATGGAGTCATTAGCTCTTATGGTTTTTAAATGGCACCTAGAATTATGTTGCACAAAGTACAATTTCACATCATTCTGGGTTCATTTGTGTGAAAACAAGGTCCAATCAGGCTGAAACGTTACAGGAAGGTAGAATCAATTGAGTTGTAAGTGATCTGAACGTTTCATGATGATAGCACTTTCCTAAGGGGATCAAACCATGTCCCAAAGGTCACCGGATCTGGTGTCAATTTAAAGAAGTAGTCCAGTTACACATTTGTGGGCTTATAACTTGGCTTCTGAATGTCCTAGAGAGATCAGGTTTGTTTTAATGTACTCCAATCAACAGCCCCTACAACCACAAAAAGGAATGGAGTCATTAGCACTTATGGTTTGTAAATGGCACCCAGAATTATGTTGCACGAAGCACAATTTCACATCATTCTGGGTCCATTTGTGTGAAAACAAGGTCCAATCAGGCTGAAACGCTACAAGAAGGTAGAATCTATTGAGTTGTAAGTGATCTGAACGTTTCAAGATGATAGCACATTCCTATAGGGGGTAAAACCATGTCCCAAAGGTCACCGGGCCGGGTGTCACTTTAAAGAAGTAGTCCAGTTACACCTTTGTGGGCTTATAACTTGGCTTCTGAATGTCCTAGAGAGGTCAGGTTTGTTTTAGTGTACTCCAATAAACAGCCCCTACAACCACAAAAAGGAATGGAGTCATTAGCACTTATGGTTTGTAAATGGCACCCAGAATTATGTTGCACGAAGCACAATTTCACATCATTCTGGGTCCATTTTTGTGAAAACAATGTCCAATCAGGCTGAAACGTTACAAGAAGGTAGAATCTATTGAGTTGTAAGTGATCTGAACGTTTCATGATGATCGCACATTCCTATAGGGGGTCAAACCATGTCCCAAAGGTCACCGGGCCTGGTGTCACTTTAAAGACGTAGTCCAGTTACACATTTGTGGGCTTATAACTTGGCTTCTGAATGTCCTAGAGAGGTCAGGTTTGTTTTAGTGTATTCCAATCAACAGCCCCTACAACCACAAAAAGGAATGGAGTCATTAGCACTTATGGTTTGTAAATAGCACCAAGAATTATGTTGCACGAAGCACAATTTCACATCATTCTGGGTTCATTTGTCTGAAAACAAGGTCCAATCAGGCTGAAACGTTACAGGAAGGTAGAATCTATTGAGTTGTAAGTGATATGAACGTTTCATGATGATAGCACTTTCCAAAGGGGGTCAAACCATGTCCCAAAGGTCACCGGATCTGGTGTCACTTTAAAGAAGTAGTCCAGTTACACATTTGTGGGCTTATAACTTGGCTTCTGAATGTCCTAGAGAGGTCAGGTTTGTTTTAGTGTACTCCAATCAACAGCCCCTACAACCACAAAAAGGAATGGAGTCATTAGCACTTATGGTTTTTAAATGGCACCCAGAATTATGTTGCACGAAGCACAATTTCACATCATTCTGGGTTCATTTGTGTGAAAACAAGGTCCAATCAGGCTGAAACGTTACAGGAAGGTAGAATCTACTGAGTTGTAAGTGATATGAACATTGCATGATGATAGCACTTTCCTGAGGGGGTCAAACCATGTCCCAAAGGTCACCGGGCCTGGTGTCACTTTAAAGATGTAGTCCAGTTACACCTTTGTGGGCTTATAACTTGGCTTCTGAATGTCCTAGAGAGGTTAGGTTTGTTTTAGTGTACTCCAGTCAAAAGCCCCTACAACCACAAAAAGGAATGGAGTCATTAGCACTTATGGTTTGTAAATGGCACCCAGAATTATGTTGCACAAAGCACAATTTCACATCATTCTGGGTTCATTTGTGTGAAAACAAGGTCCAATCAGGCTGAAACGTTACAGGAAGGTAGAATCTATGGAGTTGTAAGTGATCTGAACGTTTCATGATGATAGCACTTTCCAAAGGGGGTCAAACCATGTCCCAAAGGTCACCGGATCTGGTGTCACTTTAAAGAAGTAGTCCAGTTACACATTTGTGGGCTTATAACTTGGTTTCTGAATGTCCTAGAGAGGTCAGGTTTGTTTTAGTGTACTCCAATCAACAGCCCCTACAACCACAAAAAGGAATGGAGACATTAGCACTTATGGTTTTTAAATGGCACCCAGAATTATGTTGCAAGAAGCACAATTTCACATCATTCTGGGCTCATTTGTGTGAAAACAAGGTCCAATCAGGCTGAAACGTTACAGGAAGGTAGAATCTATTGAGTTGTAAGTGACCTGAACGTTTCATGATGATAGCACTTTCCTAAGGGGGTCAAACCATGTCCCAAATGTCACCGGATCTGGTGTCAATTTAAAGAAGTAGTCCAGTTACACATTTGTGGGCTTATAACTTGGCTTCTGAATGTCCTAGAGAGATCACGTTTGTTTTAGGGTACTCCAATCAACAGCCCCTACAACCACAAAAAGGAATGGAGTCATTAGCACTCATGGTTTTTAAATGGCACCTAGAATTATGTTGCACAAAGTACAATTTCACATCATTCTGGGTTCATTTGTGTGAAAACAAGGTCCAATCAGGCTGAAACGTTACAGGAAGGTAGAATCTATTGAGTTGTAAGTGATCTGAACGTTTCATGATGATAGCACTTTCCTAATGGGGTCAAACCATGTCCCAAAGGTCACCGGATCTGGTGTCAATTTAAAGAAGTAGTCCAGTTACACATTTGTGGGCTTATAACTTGGCTTCTGAATGGCCTAGAGAGGTCAGGTTTGTTTTAGTGTATTCCAATCAACAGCCCCTACAACCACAAAAAGGAATGGAGTCATTAGCACTTATGGTTTGTAAATGGCACCCAGAATTATGTTGCACGAAGCACAATTTCACATCATTCTGGGTCCATTTGTGTGAAAACAAGGTCCAATCAGGCTGAAACGCTACAAGAAGGTAGAATCTATTGA
Organism: Nothobranchius furzeri; assembly: GCF_043380555.1. Classification (NCBI taxonomy): domain Eukaryota; kingdom Metazoa; phylum Chordata; class Actinopteri; order Cyprinodontiformes; family Nothobranchiidae; genus Nothobranchius; species Nothobranchius furzeri. Next base: position 15,371,297 of record NC_091743.1, read on the forward strand.
GTTGTAAGTGATCTGAACGTTTCAAGATGATAGCACATTCCTATAGGGGGTAAAACCATGTCCCAAAGGTCACCGGGCCTGGTGTCACTTTAAAGAAGTAGTCCAGTTACACCTTTGTGGGCTTATAACTTGGCTTCTGAATGTCCTAGAGAGGTCAGGTTTGTTTTAGTGTACTCCAATAAACAGCCCCTACAACCACAAAAAGAATGGAGTCATTAGCACTTATGGTTTGTAAATGGCACCCAGAATTATGTTGCACGAAGCACAATTTCACATCATTCTGGGTCCATTTTTGTGAAAACAATGTCCAATCAGGCTGAAACGTTACAAGAAGGTAGAATCTATTGAGTTGTAAGTGATCTGAACGTTTCATGATGATCGCACATTCCTATAGGGGGTCAAACCATGTCCCAAAGGTCACCGGGCCTGGTGTCACTTTAAAGACGTAGTCCAGTTACACATTTGTGGGCTTATAACTTGGCTTCTGAATGTCCTAGAGAGGTCAGGTTTGTTTTAGTGTATTCCAATCAACAGCCCCTACAACCACAAAAAGGAATGGAGTCATTAGCACTTATGGTTTGTAAATGGCACCCAGAATTATGTTGCACGAAGCACAATTTCACATCATTCTGGGTTCATTTGTCTGAAAACAAGGTCCAATCAGGCTGAAACGTTACAGGAAGGTAGAATCTATTGAGTTGTAAGTGATATGAACGTTTCATGATGATAGCACTTTCCAAAGGGGGTCAAACCATGTCCCAAAGGTCACCGGATCTGGTGTCACTTTAAAGAAGTAGTCCAGTTACACATTTGTGGGCTTATAACTTGGCTTCTGAATGTCCTAGAGAGGTCAGGTTTGTTTTAGTGTACTCCAATCAACAGCCCCTACAACCACAAAAAGGAATGGAGTCATTAGCACTTATGGTTTTTAAATGGCACCCAGAATTATGTTGCACGAAGCACAATTTCACATCATTCTGGGTTCATTTGTGTGAAAACAAGGTCCAATCAGGCTGAAACGTTACAGGAAGGTAGAATCTACTGAGTTGTAAGTGATATGAACATTGCATGATGATAGCACTTTCCTGAGGGGGTCAAACCATGTCCCAAAGGTCACCGGGCCTGGTGTCACTTTAAAGATGTAGTCCAGTTACACCTTTGTGGGCTTATAACTTGGCTTCTGAATGTCCTAGAGAGGTTAGGTTTGTTTTAGTGTACTCCAATCAAAAGCCCCCACAACCACAAAAAGGAATGGAGTCATTAGCACTTATGGTTTGTAAATGGCACCCAGAATTATGTTGCACAAAGCACAATTTCACATCATTCTGGGTTCATTTGTGTGAAAACAAGGTCCAATCAGGCTGAAACGTTACAGGAAGGTAGAATCTATGGAGTTGTAAGTGATCTGAACGTTTCATGATGATAGCACTTTCCAAAGGGGGTCAAACCATGTCCCAAAGGTCACCGGATCTGGTGTCACTTTAAAGAAGTAGTCCAGTTACACATTTGTGGGCTTATAACTTGGTTTCTGAATGTCCTAGAGAGGTCAGGTTTGTTTTAGTGTACTCCAATCAACAGCCCCTACAACCACAAAAAGGAATGGAGACATTAGCACTTATGGTTTTTAAATGGCACCCAGAATTATGTTGCAAGAAGCACAATTTCACATCATTCTGGGATCATTTGTGTGAAAACAAGGTCCAATCAGGCTGAAACGTTACAGGAAGGTAGAATCTATTGAGTTGTAAGTGACCTGAACGTTTCAAGATGATAGCACTTTCCTAAGGGGGTCAAACCATGTCCCAAATGTCACCGGATCTGGTGTCAATTTAAAGAAGTAGTCCAGTTACACATTTGTGGGCTTATAACTTGGCTTCTGAATGTCCTAGAGAGATCAGGTTTGTTTTAGGGTACTCCAATCAACAGCCCCTACAACCACAAAAAGGAATGGAGTCATTAGCACTTATGGTTTTTAAATGGCACCTAGAATTATGTTGCACAAAGTACAATTTCACATCATTCTGGGTTCATTTGTGTGAAAACAAGGTCCAATCAGGCTGAAACGTTACAGGAAGGTAGAATCTATTGAGTTGTAAGTGATCTGAACGTTTCATGATGATAGCACTTTCCTAAGGGGGTCAAACCATGTCCCAAAGGTCACCGGATCTGGTGTCAATTTAAAGAAGTAGTCCAGTTACACATTTGTGGGCTTATAACTTGGCTTCTGAATGTCCTAGAGAGATCAGGTTTGTTTTAATGTACTCCGATCAACAGCCCCTACAACCACAAAAAGGAATGGAGTCATTAGCACTTATGGTTTTAAAATGGCACCTAGAATTATGTTGCACGAAGTACAATTTCACATCATTCTGGGTTCATTTGTGTGAAAACAAGGTCCAATCAGGCTGAAACGTTACAGGAAGGAAGAATCTATTGAGTTGTAAGTGATCTGAACGTTTCATGATGATAGCACTTTCCTAAGGGGGTCAAACCATGTCCCAAAGGTCACCGGATCTGGTGTCAATTTAAAGAAGTAGTCCAGTTACACATTTGTGGGCTTATAACTTGGCTTCTGAATGTCCTAGAGAGATCAGGTTTGTTTTAATGTACTCCAATCAACAGCCCCTACAACCACAAAAAGGAATGGAGTCATTAGCACTTTCCGGTTTCCGGTTCCGGTTGAGTGAACGCTGGCGCGTCTCGCTGCCGCTGCTCGCTGGCAAACAAACTTTTTGTATTTTTTTTTCTTCTTTTTCACCCTGGTCACATCCCTGTGTCGGTGAAAACTCATTTTCACCTACCTGCTCAGCTTGCGTTCTGGTTGCACATCACCACCTCCCTGCTCCACTCCATAATGTGGTCCAGCAGGATTTCTGTGTGCCTCGCACTGGCCTGGATCATCCTGTCGCTCATTCTTCTGTCCGTGGATGGCCTTCTCCAGTACTCGGCGGCGGAGCTCTTCAACCTCCGCTTTCGCTACTCCGGATCTCCACCACCAGCTCTGTGCCTCTTCCCCGACATCACCTTCCAGCCTCGCCGTCGGTATATCCATCGGGGGTCCCGGCGGAACCTCCATCTCGACGGCTCCAAAGGAATACCCTCCTTCTGGTCCACGACTAGCCGGCAGCTACCCAGGAATACCTGCCGAGCTGCCGACTCCAGCGTGTTAGCCCGGCTGGCTAGTCGGACTAATGCTCCTGTCGCCAGGGACTTCCGCACTGCTAATTTTGGTCTTCTCAACATTCGCTCCCTCTCTGGTAAAGGACATCTCCTCCAAGATACCATCAGTGACCATAAGCTAGACTTTCTTTGTCTGAACGAAACATGGCAACAACCCAGCGATTTCTCACAACTCAATGACTGTACTCCTCCCGGATTTGTTTACCTCTCCAAACCACGTGGGTCGGGCCGCGGCGGTGGTCTCGCGATACTGTATCGCGAGACTTGGAAGGTCCTTCCCGTAAACCTTCCTCCTCTCACCACTCTGGAATGCCTCGCCTGTCAACTCTCCGGCCCGACCCCCACAATAATTGTCACTGTTTATCGTCCCCCCAAGTTCAGCCCTGAGTTTTTAAATGAACTCTCTGCTCTTTTATCCCATCTGTCCGCCCTTTCCCCAAATGTAATTTTACTTGGTGATTTTAATATTCATATGGACAATATGGCCCTCCCCCTCAGCAAAGACTTCTCCTCATCTTTGGACAGCCTCAGTTTTCATCAATATGCCAATTTTCCCACTCACATTAAAGGTCACACCCTGGATTTAATCTGCTGCTCCGGCCTGACCCCCTCCAACTGTACAGCTGACCCGCTCCCTTTCACGGACCACTTCCTCATCTCCTTTTCTGTTCCCCTCCGTCTCTCCATCATCAAGTCACCACGTATCATTTCTTTTCGTAATATTAAGGACATTGATCTAGCCTCCCTGTCCTCCAGTTTTGCCACCTTGACCCCTAATTTGTCCTCTACTCCCGATGATCTTGTCATTCAGTACAATAACGGTCTGGTTTCTATCCTTAATTCATTTGCTCCCATCAAATCCCGCTCTGTATATTTTACTCGGTCTGCTCCATGGTTCACCCCTGCCCTTCGCTCCTTGAAAGCTACCAACCGGAGGCTTGAAAGACTCTACAAGAAAACCGGTCTCACCATCCATAAAGACTTATATTCTGCTCAGATTTCTCTCTACAAGGACTCCATCTCCCATGCCAAATCTCAGTATTACTCCGGTCTCATCTCGTCCAACTCCAGCAACACTAAAACATTATTTTCCATCATGAACAGCATTTTTCAGCCTCCCGACTCCTTACCCATCCATCTTTACTCTTCAGAAACCTGTAACTCTCTCCTTCAGTTTTTTAATGAGAAGGTCAATAGAATCCATCTCTCTTTACCTCATTCCTCCCCTCCCTCTCCTGATTTATTTGAACCCACCATTCCGTTCTCCTCCTTTGAACTTCCCCATCCCTCAGAAATATTAGATTACATCACCAAATCCAAACCTTCCACCTGTCAACTGGACCCTATTCCAACTGTTTTAGTTAAATCCTGCCTTTCTTCTCTGCTCCCTTTTATAACAGCCATTATTCATTCCTCACTATCCTCTGGTACGGTCCCATCCCTATTCAAATCCGCTTCAGTCAGCCCTATTCTAAAAAAACCTGGTTTAGATCCCAATGATTTCAATAACCTCCGTCCCATTTCCCATCTTCCCTTCATTTCCAAAGTCCTTGAGAAAACTGTTGCATCTCATCTCCATTCACATCTCACCCGCAATAACCTTTATGAACAGTTTCAGTCTGGCTTCCGTCCCCACCACAGCACAGAAACAGCTCTCATCAAGATCACTAACGACCTACTCATTGCTGCTGATTCTGGTTTAATCTCTATTCTTATTCTCCTCGATCTGAGTGCGGCCTTTGACACCATTTCTCATCCCATCCTCCTTAATAGACTCTATTCCTTAGGCATCACTCACACCCCCCTCCGCTGGTTTCAATCTTACCTTACTGGCCGCACTCAGTTCATCCAGTTAAAATCCTTTACCTCAGAACCCTCCCCAGTCAAGTCAGGTGTGCCCCAGGGCTCTGTCCTGGGGCCCCTCCTCTTCATAGTATATCTCCTCCCTATCGGCAAAATCTTCCGCAAATTCAATATCCAGTTTCACTGCTTTGCAGATGACACCCAGCTCTACATTTCCAGTAAGCCCAACTCAACTCTCCCACCATCCTCCCTTACACTCTGCCTCTCTGAAATCAAATCATGGTTCACCTCTAATTTCCTCAAACTCAACGGCAATAAAACTGAACTTCTTCTAGTTGGCACTAACTCCACCCTCTCAACATCTGACAGCTTTTCTTTAACTATTGACAGTGCCACAGTCTCCCCCTCACCTCATGTCAAGAGTCTGGGTGTCATTCTCGACAGCTCCCTTTCTTTTCAGGCTCACATTAATAACTTAATTCGGTCAGCATACTTCCATCTACGTTCCATAAACCGTCTTCGTCCCTCACTGACCCCTCACACTGCCGCCATTCTCGTCCACAGCCTCGTCACCTCCCGTCTCGACTATTGCAATTCACTTCTTTATGGTCTCCCCAACAAACTCCTTCATAAACTGCAACTGGTCCAGAATTCAGCAGCCCGTATTATCACCAGAACCCCTTCCTTTCACCACATCACGCCGGTTCTCCAGCAGCTCCACTGGCTCCCAGTTAAATTCAGGCCCATCTTCAAAATTCTCCTCCATACCTTCAAAGCAATCCACAACCTCTCTCCTCCATATATCTCAGACCTTATAAGTATTCACACCCCGTCCCGTTCACTCAGATCTTCTTCTTCCATCCATCTTGCGGTTCCTTCTGCCCGTCTCGCTACCATGGGGAGCAGAGCTTTCAGCCGCTCTGCTCCTCGACTCTGGAACTCACTTCCCCCAGACATCAGGAACATCGACAGTTTTACCCTTTTCCAATCAAAACTCAAAACACATATGTTTAAATCTGCCTACAACCTCTGATTTTATTGAAATGTTTCTCTCTGTTTTTTCTTCTTTGGGTTTTATTATTGTTTTATTGTATTTTATTACGTGTTTTGTGTAAAGTGACCTTGGGTGTCCTGAAAGGCGCTTTGAAATAAAATGTATTATTATTATTATTATTATTATTATTATTAGCACTTATGGTTTGTAAATGGTACCCAGAATTATGTTGCACGAAGCACAATTTCACATCATTCTGGGTTCATTTGTGTGAAAACAAGGTCCAATCAGGCTGAAACGTTACAGGAAGGTAGAATCTATTGAGTTGTAAGTGACCTGAACGTTTCATGATGATAGCACTTTCCTAAGGGGGTCAAACCATGTCCCAAATGTCACCGGATCTGGTGTCAATTTAAAGAAGTAGTCCAGTTACACATTTGTGGGCTTATAACTTGGCTTCTGAATGTCCTAGAGAGATCAGGTTTGTTTTAGGGTACTCCAATCAACAGCACCTACAACCACAAAAAGGAATGGAGTCATTAGCACTTATGGTTTTTAAATGGCACCTAGAATTATGTTGCACAAAGTACAATTTCACATCATTCTGGGTTCATTTGTGTGAAAACAAGGTCCAATCAGGCTGAAACGTTACAGGAAGGTAGAATCTATTGAGTTGTAAGTGATCTGAACGTTTCATGATGATAGCACTTTCCTAAGGGGGTCAAACCATGTCCCAAAGGTCACCGGATCTGGTGTCAATTTAAAGAAGTAGTCCAGTTACACATTTGTGGGCTTATAACTTGGCTTCTGAATGTCCTAGAGAGATCAGGTTTGTTTTAATGTACTCCGATCAACAGCCCCTACAACCACAAAAAGGAATGGAGTCATTAGCACTTATGGTTTTAAAATGGCACCTAGAATTATGTTGCACGAAGTACAATTTCACATCATTCTGGGTTCATTTGTGTGAAAACAAGGTCCAATCAGGCTGAAACGTTACAGGAAGGAAGAATCTATTGAGTTGTAAGTGATCTGAATGTTTCATGATGATAGCACTTTCCTAAGGGGGTCAAACCATGTCCCAAAGGTCACCGGATCTGGTGTCAATTTGAAGAAGTAGTCCAGTTACACATTTGTGGGCTTATAACTTGGCTTCTGAATGTCCTAGAGAGATCAGGTTTGTTTTAATGTACTCCAATCAACAGCCCCTACAACCACAAAAAGGAATGGAGTCATTAGCACTTATGGTTTGTAAATGTCACCCAGAATTATGTTGCACGAAGCACAATTTCACATCATTCTGGGTTCATTTGTGTGAAAACAAGGTCCAATCAGGGTGAAACGTTAGAGGAAGGTAGAATCTACTGAGTTGTAAGTGATCTGAACGTTTCATGATAATAGCACTTTCCTAAGGGGGTCAAACCATGTCCCAAAGGTCACCGGATCTGGTGTCAATTTAAAGAAGTAGTCCAGTTACACATTTGTGGGCTTATAACTTGGCTTCTGAATGTCCTAGAGAGATCAGGTTTGTTTTAGTGTACTCCAATCAACAGCCCCTACAACCACAAAAAGGAATGGAGTCATTAGCACTTATGGTTTTTAAATGGCACCCAGAATTATGTTGCACGAAGCACAATTTCACATCATTCTGGGTTCATTTGTGTGAAAACAAGGTCCAATCAGGCTGAAACGTTACAGGAAGGTAGAATCTACTGAGTTGTAAGTGATATGAACATTGCATGATGATAGCACTTTCCTGAGGGGGTCAAACCATGTCCCAAAGGTCACCGGGCCTGGTGTCACTTTAAAGATGTAGTCCAGTTACACCTTTGTGGGCTTATAACTTGGCTTCTGAATGTCCTAGAGAGGTTAGGTTTGTTTTAGTGTACTCCAATCAAAAGCCCCTACAACCACAAAAAGGAATGGAGTCATTAGCACTTATGGTTTGTAAATGGCACCCAGAATTATGTTGCACAAAGCACAATTTCACATCATTCTGGGTTCATTTGTGTGAAAACAAGGTCCAATCAGGCTGAAACGTTACAGGAAGGTAGAATCTATTGAGTTGTAAGTGATCTGAACGTTTCATGATGATAGCACTTTCCAAAGGGGGTCAAACCATGTCCCAAAGGTCACCGGATCTGGTGTCACTTTAAAGAAGTAGTCCAGTTACACATTTGTGGGCTTATAACTTGGTTTCTGAATGTCCTAGAGAGGTCAGGTTTGTTTTAGTGTACTCCAATCAACAGCCCCTACAACCACAAAAAGGAATGGAGACATTAGCACTTATGGTTTTTAAATGGCACCCAGAATTATGTTGCAAGAAGCACAATTTCACATCATTCTGGGCTCATTTGTGTGAAAACAAGGTCCAATCAGGCTGAAACGTTACAGGAAGGTAGAATCTATTGAGTTGTAAGTGGCCTGAACGTTTCATGATGATAGCACTTTCCTAAGGGGGTCAAACCATGTCCCAAATGTCACCGGATCTGGTGTCAATTTAAAGAAGTAGTAAAGTTACACATTTGTGGGCTTATAACTTGGCTTCTGAATGTCCTAGAGAGATCAGGTTTGTTTTAGGGTACTCCAATCAACAGCCCCTACAACCACAAAAAGGAATGGAGTCATTAGCACTTATGGTTTTTAAATGGCACCTAGAATTATGTTGCACAAAGTACAATTTCACATCATTCTGGGTTCATTTGTGTGAAAACAAGGTCCAATCAGGCTGAAACGTTACAGGAAGGTAGAATCTATTGAGTTTGTAAGTGATCTGAACGTTTCATGATGATAGCACTTTCCTAAGGGGGTCAAACCATGTCCCAAAGGTCACCGGATCTGGTGTCAATTTAAAGAAGTAGTCCAGTTACACATTTGTGGGCTTATAACTTGGCTTCTGAATGTCCTAGAGAGATCAGGTTTGTTTTAATGTACTCCGATCAACAGCCCCTACAACCACAAAAAGGAATGGAGTCATTAGCACTTATGGTTTTTAAATGGCACCTAGAATTATGTTGCACGAAGTACAATTTCACATCATTCTGGGTTCATTTGTGTGGAAAAAAAAGGTCCAATCAGGCTGAAACGTTACAGGAAGGTAGAATCTATTGAGTTGTAAGTGATCTGAACGTTTCATGATGATAGCACTTTCCTAAGGGGGGCAAACCATGTCCCAAAGGTCACCGGATCTGGTGTCAATTTAAAGAAGTAGTCCAGTTACACATTTGTGGGCTTATAACTTGGCTTCTGAATGTCCTAGAGAGATCAGGTGTGTTTTAATGTACTTCAATCAACAGCCCCTACAACCACAAAAAGGAATGGAGTCATTAGCTCTTATGGTTTGTAAATGGCACCCAGAATTATGTTGCACGAAGCACAATTTCACATCATTCTGGGTTCATTTGTGTGAAAACAAGGTCCAATCAGGCTGAAACGTTAGAGGAAGGTGGAATCTACTGAGTTGTAAGTGATCTGAACGTTTCATGATAATAGCACTTTCCTAAGGGGGTCAAACCATGTCCCAAAGGACACCGGATCTGGTGTCAATTTAAAGAAGTAGTCCAGTTACACATTTGTGGGCTTATAACTTGGCTTCTGAATGTCCTAGAGAGATCAGGTTTGTTTTAGTGTACTCCAATCAACAGCCCCTACAACCAAAAAAAGGAATGGAGTCATTAGCACTTATGCTTTGTAAATGGCACCCAGAATTATGTTGCACGAAGCACAATTTCACATCATTCTGGGTCCATTTGTGTGAAAACAAGGTCCAATCAGGCTGAAACGTTACAAGAAGGTAGAATCTATTGAGTTTTAAGTGATCTGAACGTTTCATGATGATCGCACATTCCTATAGGGGGTCAAACCATGTCCCAAAGGTCACTGGGCCTGGTGTCACTTTAAAGACGTAGTCCAGTTACACATTTGTGGGCTTATAACTTGGCTTCTGAATGTCCTAGAGAGGTCAGGTTTGTTTTAGTGTATTCCAATCAACAGCCCCTACAACCACAAAAAGGAATGGAGTCATTAGCACTTATGGTTTGTAAATGGGACCCAGAATTATGTTGCACGAAGCACAATTTCACATCATTCTGGGTCAATTTGTGTGAAAACAAGGTCCAATCAGGCTGAAACGTTACATGAAGGTAGAATCTATTGAGTTGTAAGTGATCTGAACGTTTCATGATGATAGCACTTTCCTAAGTGGGTCAAACCATGTCCCAAAGGTCACCGGATCTGGTGTCAATTTAAAGAAGTAGTCCAGTTACACATTTGTGGGCTTATAACTTGGCTTCTGAATGTCCCTGAGAGAACAGGTTTGTTTTAGTATACTCCAATCAACAGCCCCTACAACCACAAAAAGGAATGGAGTCATTAGCACTTATGGTTTTTAAATGGCACCCAGAATTATGTTGCACGAAGCACAATTTCACATCATTCAGGGTTCATTTGTGTGAAAACAAGGTCCAATCAGGCTGAAACGTTACAGGAAGGTAGAATCTATTGAGTTGTAAGTGATCTGAACATTTCATGATGATAGCGCTTTCCTAATGGGGTCAAACCATGTCCCAAAGGTCACCGGATCTGGTGTCAATTTAAAGAAGTAGTCCAGTTACACATTTGTGGGCTTATAACTTGGCTTCTGAATGTCCTAGAGAGATCAGGTTTGTTTTAATGTACTCCAATCAACAGCCCCTAAAACCACAGAAAGGAATGGAGTCATTAGCACTTATGGTTTGTAAATGGCACCCAGAATTATGTTGCACGAAGCACAATTTCACATCATTCTGGGTTCATTTGTGTGAAAACAAGGTCCAATCAGGCTGAAACGTTAGAGGAAGGTAGAATCTACTGAGTTGTAAGTGATCTGAACATTTCATGATGATAGCACTTTCCTAAGGGGGTCAAACCATGTCCCAAAGGTCACCGGGCCTGGTGTCACTTTAAAGAAGTAGTCCAGTTACACCTTTGTGGGCTTATAACTTGGCTTCTGAATGTCCTAGAGAGGTTAGGTTTGTTTTAGTGTACTCCAGTCAACAGCCCCTACAACCACAAAACGGAATGGAGTCATTAGCACTTATGGTTTGTAAATGGCACCCAGAATTATGTTGCACGAAGCACAATTTCACATCATTCTGGGTTCATTTGTGTGAAAAAAAGGTCCAATAGGGCTGAAACGTTACAGGAAGGTAGAATCTATTGAGTTGTAAGTGATCTGAACGTTTCATGATGATAGCACTTTCCTAAGGGGGTCAAACCATGTCCCAAAGGTCACCGGATCTGGTGTCAATTTAAAGAAGTAGTCCAGTTACACATTTGTGGGCTTATAACTTGGCTTCTGAATGTCCTAGAGAGATCAGGTTTGTTTTAATGTACTCCAATCAACAGCCCCTACAACCACAAAAAGGAATGGAGTCATTAGCACTTATGGTTTGTAAATGGCACCCAGAATTATGTTGCACGAAGCACAATTTCACATCATTCTGGGTTCATTTGTGTGAAAACAAGGTCCAATCAGGCTGAAACGTAACAGGAAGGTAGAATCTATTGAGTTGTAAGTTATCTGAACGTTTCATGATGATAGCACTTTCCTAAGGGGGTCAAACCATGTCCCAAAGGTCACCGGATCTGGTGTCAATTTAAAGAAGTAGTCCAGTTACACATTTGTGGGCTTGTAACTTGGCTTCTGAATGTCCTAAAGAGATCAGGTTTGTTTTAGTGTACTGCAATCAACAGCCCCTACAACCACAAAAAGGAATGGAGTCATTAGCACTTATGGTTTTTAAATGGCACCTAGAATTATGTTGCACGAAGTACAATTTCACATCATTCTGGGTTCATTTGTGTGAAAACAAGGTCCAATCAGGCTGAAACGTTACAGGAAGGTAGAATCTATTGAGTTGTAAGTGATCTGAATGTTTCATGATGATAGCACCTTCCTAAGGGGGTCAAACCATGTCCCAAAGGTCACCGGATCTGGTGTCAATTTAAAGTAGTCCAGTTACACATTTGTGGGATTATAACTTGGCTTCTGAATGTCCTAGAGAGATAAGGTTTGTTTTAGTGTACTCCAATCAACAGCCCCTACAACCACAAAACGGAATGGAGTCATTAGCACTTATGGTTTGTAAATGGCACCCAGAATTATGTTGCATGAAGCACAATTTCACATCATTCTGGGTTCATTTGTGTGAAAACAAGGTCCAATAGGGCTGAAACGTTACAGGAAGGTAGAATCTATTGAGTTGTAAGTGATCTGAACGTTTCATGATGATAGCACTTTCCTAAGGGGGTCAAACCATGTCCCAAAGGTCACCGGATCTGGTGTCACTTTAAAGAAGTAGTCCAGTTACAATTTTGTGGGCTTATAACTTGGCTTCTGAATGTCCTAGAGAGGTCAGGTTTGTTTTAGTGTACTCCAATCAACAGCCCCTACAACCACAAAAAGGAATGGAGTCATTAGCACTTATGGTTTTTAAATGGCACCTAGAATTATGTTGCACAAAGTACAATTTCACATCATTCTGGGTTCATTTGTGTGAAAACAAGGTCCAATCAGGCTGAAACGTTACAGGAAGGTAGAATCTATTGAGTTGTAAGTGATCTGAACGTTTCATGATGATAGCACTTTCCTAACGGGGTCAAACCATGTCCCAAAGGTCACCGGATCTGGTGTCAATTTAAAGAAGTAGTCCAGTTACACATTTGTGGGCTTATAACTTGGCTTCTGAATGTCCTAGAGAGATCAGGTTTGTTTTAATGTACTCCGATCAACAGCCCCTACAACCACAAAAAGGAATGGAGTCATTAGCACTTATGGTTTTAAAATGGCACCTAGAATTATGTTGCACGAAGTACAATTTCACATCATTCTGGGTTCATTTGTGTGAAAACAAGGTCCAATCAGGCTGAAACGTTACAGGAAGGAAGAATCTATTGAGTTGTAAGTGATCTGAATGTTTCATGATGATAGCACTTTCCTAAGGGGGTCAAACCATGTCCCAAAGGTCACCGGATCTGGTGTCAATTTGAAGAAGTAGTCCAGTTACACATTTGTGGGCTTATAACTTGGCTTCTGAATGTCCTAGAGAGATCAGGTTTGTTTTAATGTACTCCAATCAACAGCCCCTACAACCACAAAAAGGAATGGAGTCATTAGCACTTATGGTTTGTAAATGTCACCCAGAATTATGTTGCACGAAGCACAATTTCACATCATTCTGGGTTCATTTGTGTGAAAACAAGGTCCAATCAGGGTGAAACGTTAGAGGAAGGTAGAATCTACTGAGTTGTAAGTGATCTGAACGTTTCATGATAATAGCACTTTCCTAAGGGGGTCAAACCATGTCCCAAAGGTCACCGGATCTGGTGACAATTTAAAGAAGTAGTCCAGTTACACATTTGTGGGCTTATAACTTGGCTTCTGAATGTCCTAGAGAGATCAGGTTTGTTTTAGTGTACTCCAATCAACAGCCCCTACAACCACAAAAAGGAATGGAGTCATTAGCACTTATGGTTTTTAAATTGCACCCAGAATTATGTTGCACGAAGCACAATTTCACATCATTCTGGGTTCATTTGTGTGAAAACAAGGTCCAATCAGGCTGAAACGTTAGAGGAAGGTGGAATCTATTGAGTTGTAAGTGATCTGAACGTTTCATGATGATAGCACTTTCCTAAGTGGGTCAAACCATGTCCCAAAGGTCACCGGATCTGGTGTCAATTTAAAGAAGTAGTCCAGTTACACATTTGTGGGCTTATAACTTGGCTTCTGAATGTCCCTGAGAGAACAGGTTTGTTTTAGTATACTCCAATCAACAGCCCCTACAACCACAAAAAGGAATGGAGTCATTAGCACTTATGGTTTTTAAATGGCACCCAGAATTATGTTGCACGAAGCACAATTTCACATCATTCAGGGTTCATTTGTGTGAAAACAAGGTCCAATCAGGCTGAAACGTTACAGGAAGGTAGAATCTATTGAGTTGTAAGTGATCTGAACATTTCATGATGATAGCGCTTTCCTAATGGGGTCAAACCATGTCCCAAAGGTCACCGGATCTGGTGTCAATTTAAAGAAGTAGTCCAGTTACACATTTGTGGGCTTATAACTTGGCTTCTGAATGTCCTAGAGAGATCAGGTTTGTTTTAATGTACTCCAATCAACAGCCCCTAAAACCACAGAAAGGAATGGAGTCATTAGCACTTATGGTTTGTAAATGGCACCCAGAATTATGTTGCACGAAGCACAATTTCACATCATTCTGGGTTCATTTGTGTGAAAACAAGGTCCAATCAGGCTGAAACGTTAGAGGAAGGTAGAATCTACTGAGTTGTAAGTGATCTGAACATTTCATGATGATAGCACTTTCCTAAGGGGGTCAAACCATGTCCCAAAGGTCACCGGGCCTGGTGTCACTTTAAAGAAGTAGTCCAGTTACACCTTTGTGGGCTTATAACTTGGCTTCTGAATGTCCTAGAGAGGTTAGGTTTGTTTTAGTGTACTCCAGTCAACAGCCCCTACAACCACAAAACGGAATGGAGTCATTAGCACTTATGGTTTGTAAATGGCACCCAGAATTATGTTGCACGAAGCACAATTTCACATCATTCTGGGTTCATTTGTGTGAAAAAAAGGTCCAATAGGGCTGAAACGTTACAGGAAGGTAGAATCTATTGAGTTGTAAGTGATCTGAACGTTTCATGATGATAGCACTTTCCTAAGGGGGTCAAACCATGTCCCAAAGGTCACCGGATCTGGTGTCAATTTAAAGAAGTAGTCCAGTTACACATTTGTGGGCTTATAACTTGGCTTCTGAATGTCCTAGAGAGATCAGGTTTGTTTTAATGTACTCCAATCAACAGCCCCTACAACCACAAAAAGGAATGGAGTCATTAGCACTTATGGTTTGTAAATGGCACCCAGAATTATGTTGCACGAAGCACAATTTCACATCATTCTGGGTTCATTTGTGTGAAAACAAGGTCCAATCAGGCTGAAACGTTACAGGAAGGTAGAATCTATTGAGTTGTAAGTTATCTGAACGTTTCATGATGATAGCACTTTCCTAAGGGGGTCAAACCATGTCCCAAAGGTCACCGGATCTGGTGTCAATTTAAAGAAGTAGTCCAGTTACACATTTGTGGGCTTGTAACTTGGCTTCTGAATGTCCTAAAGAGATCAGGTTTGTTTTAGTGTACTGCAATCAACAGCCCCTACAACCACAAAAAGGAATGGAGTCATTAGCACTTATGGTTTTTAAATGGCACCTAGAATTATGTTGCACGAAGTACAATTTCACATCATTCTGGGTTCATTTGTGTGAAAACAAGGTCCAATCAGGCTGAAACGTTACAGGAAGGTAGAATCTATTGAGTTGTAAGTGATCTGAATGTTTCATGATGATAGCACCTTCCTAAGGGGGTCAAACCATGTCCCAAAGGTCACCGGATCTGGTGTCAATTTAAAGTAGTCCAGTTACACATTTGTGGGATTATAACTTGGCTTCTGAATGTCCTAGAGAGATAAGGTTTGTTTTAGTGTACTCCAATCAACAGCCCCTACAACCACAAAACGGAATGGAGTCATTAGCACTTATGGTTTGTAAATGGCACCCAGAATTATGTTGCATGAAGCACAATTTCACATCATTCTGGGTTCATTTGTGTGAAAACAAGGTCCAATAGGGCTGAAACGTTACAGGAAGGTAGAATCTATTGAGTTGTAAGTGATCTGAACGTTTCATGATGATAGCACTTTCCTAAGGGGGTCAAACCATGTCCCAAAGGTCACCGGATCTGGTGTCACTTTAAAGAAGTAGTCCAGTTACAATTTTGTGGGCTTATAACTTGGCTTCTGAATGTCCTAGAGAGGTCAGGTTTGTTTTAGTGTACTCCAATCAACAGCCCCTACAACCACAAAAAGGAATGGAGTCATTAGCACTTATGGTTTTTAAATGGCACCTAGAATTATGTTGCACAAAGTACAATTTCACATCATTCTGGGTTCATTTGTGTGAAAACAAGGTCCAATCAGGCTGAAACGTTACAGGAAGGTAGAATCTATTGAGTTGTAAGTGATCTGAACGTTTCATGATGATAGCACTTTCCTAAGGGGGTCAAACCATGTCCCAAAGGTCACCGGATCTGGTGTCAATTTAAAGAAGTAGTCCAGTTACACATTTGTGGGCTTATAACTTGGCTTCTGAATGTCCTAGAGAGATCAGGTTTGTTTTAATGTACTCCGATCAACAGCCCCTACAACCACAAAAAGGAATGGAGTCATTAGCACTTATTGTTTTAAAATGGCACCTAGAATTATGTTGCACGAAGTACAATTTCACATCATTCTGGGTTCATTTGTGTGAAAACAAGGTCCAATCAGGCTGAAACGTTACAGGAAGGAAGAATCTATTGAGTTGTAAGTGATCTGAATGTTTCATGATGATAGCACTTTCCTAAGGGGGTCAAACCATGTCCCAAAGGTCACCGGATCTGGTGTCAATTTGAAGAAGTAGTCCAGTTACACATTTGTGGGCTTATAACTTGGCTTCTGAATGTCCTAGAGAGATCAGGTTTGTTTTAATGTACTCCAATCAACAGCCCCTACAACCACAAAAAGGAATGGAGTCATTAGCACTTATGGTTTGTAAATGTCACCCAGAATTATGTTGCACGAAGCACAATTTCACATCATTCTGGGTTCATTTGTGTGAAAACAAGGTCCAATCAGGGTGAAACGTTAGAGGAAGGTAGAATCTACTGAGTTGTAAGTGATCTGAACGTTTCATGATAATAGCACTTTCCTAAGGGGGTCAAACCATGTCCCAAAGGTCACCGGATCTGGTGTCAATTTAAAGAAGTAGTCCAGTTACACATTTGTGGGCTTATAACTTGGCTTCTGAATGTCCTAGAGAGATCAGGTTTGTTTTAGTGTACTCCAATCAACAGCCCCTACAACCACAAAAAGGAATGGAGTCATTAGCACTTATGGTTTTTAAATGGCACCCAGAATTATGTTGCACGAAGCACAATTTCACATCATTCTGGGTTCATTTGTGTGAAAACAAGGTCCAATCAGGCTGAAACGTTACAGGAAGGTAGAATCTACTGAGTTGTAAGTGATATGAACATTGCATGATGATAGCACTTTCCTGAGGGGGTCAAACCATGTCCCAAAGGTCACCGGGCCTGGTGTCACTTTAAAGATGTAGTCCAGTTACACCTTTGTGGGCTTATAACTTGGCTTCTGAATGTCCTAGAGAGGTTAGGTTTGTTTTAGTGTACTCCAATCAAAAGCCCCTACAACCACAAAAAGGAATGGAGTCATTAGCACTTATGGTTTGTAAATGGCACCCAGAATTATGTTGCACAAAGCACAATTTCACATCATTCTGGGTTCATTTGTGTGAAAACAAGGTCCAATCAGGCTGAAACGTTACAGGAAGGTAGAATCTATTGAGTTGTAAGTGATCTGAACGTTTCATGATGATAGCACTTTCCAAAGGGGGTCAAACCATGTCCCAAAGGTCACCGGATCTGGTGTCACTTTAAAGAAGTAGTCCAGTTACACATTTGTGGGCTTATAACTTGGTTTCTGAATGTCCTAGAGAGGTCAGGTTTGTTTTAGTGTACTCCAATCAACAGCCCCTACAACCACAAAAAGGAATGGAGACATTAGCACTTATGGTTTTTAAATGGCACCCAGAATTATGTTGCAAGAAGCACAATTTCACATCATTCTGGGCTCATTTGTGTGAAAACAAGGTCCAATCAGGCTGAAACGTTACAGGAAGGTAGAATCTATTGAGTTGTAAGTGGCCTGAACGTTTCATGATGATAGCACTTTCCTAAGGGGGTCAAACCATGTCCCAAATGTCACCGGATCTGGTGTCAATTTAAAGAAGTAGTAAAGTTACACATTTGTGGGCTTATAACTTGGCTTCTGAATGTCCTAGAGAGATCAGGTTTGTTTTAGGGTACTCCAATCAACAGCCCCTACAACCACAAAAAGGAATGGAGTCATTAGCACTTATGGTTTTTAAATGGCACCTAGAATTATGTTGCACAAAGTACAATTTCACATCATTCTGGGTTCATTTGTGTGAAAACAAGGTCCAATCAGGCTGAAACGTTACAGGAAGGTAGAATCTATTGAGTTGTAAGTGATCTGAACGTTTCATGATGATAGCACTTTCCTAAGGGGGTCAAACCATGTCCCAAAGGTCACCGGATCTGGTGTCAATTTAAAGAAGTAGTCCAGTTACACATTTGTGGGCTTATAACTTGGCTTCTGAATGTCCTAGAGAGATCAGGTTTGTTTTAATGTACTCCGATCAACAGCCCCTACAACCACAAAAAGGAATGGAGTCATTAGCACTTATGGTTTTTAAATGGCACCTAGAATTATGTTGCACGAAGTACAATTTCACATCATTCTGGGTTCATTTGTGTGGAAAAAAAAGGTCCAATCAGGCTGAAACGTTACAGCAAGGTAGAATCTATTGAGTTGTAAGTGATCTGAACGTTTCATGATGATAGCACTTTCCTAAGGGGGGCAAACCATGTCCCAAAGGTCACCGGATCTGGTGTCAATTTAAAGAAGTAGTCCAGTTACACATTTGTGGGCTTATAACTTGGCTTCTGAATGTCCTAGAGAGATCAGGTTTGTTTTAATGTACTTCAATCAACAGCCCCTACAACCACAAAAAGGAATGGAGTCATTAGCTCTTATGGTTTGTAAATGGCACCCAGAATTATGTTGCACGAAGCACAATTTCACATCATTCTGGGTTCATTTGTGTGAAAACAAGGTCCAATCAGGCTGAAACGTTAGAGGAAGGTGGAATCTACTGAGTTGTAAGTGATCTGAACGTTTCATGATAATAGCACTTTCCTAAGGGGGTCAAACCATGTCCCAAAGGACACCGGATCTGCTGTCAATTTAAAGAAGTAGTCCAGTTACACATTTGTGGTCTTATAACTTGGCTTCTGAATGTCCTAGAGAGATCAGGTTTGTTTTAGTGTACTCCAATCAACAGCCCCTACAACCAAAAAAAGGAATGGAGTCATTAGCACTTATGCTTTGTAAATGGCACCCAGAATTATGTTGCACGAAGCACAATTTCACATCATTCTGGGTCCATTTGTGTGAAAACAAGGTCCAATCAGGCTGAAACGTTACAAGAAGGTAGAATCTATTGAGTTTTAAGTGATCTGAACGTTTCATGATGATCGCACATTCCTATAGGGGGTCAAACCATGTCCCAAAGGTCACTGGGCCTGGTGTCACTTTAAAGACGTAGTCCAGTTACAAATTTGTGGGCTTATAACTTGGCTTCTGAATGTCCTAGAGAGGTCAGGTTTGTTTTAGTGTATTCCAATCAACAGCCCCTACAACCACAAAAAGGAATGGAGTCATTAGCACTTATGGTTTGTAAATGGGACCCAGAATTATGTTGCACGAAGCACAATTTCACATCATTCTGGGTCAATTTGTGTGAAAACAAGGTCCAATCAGGCTGAAACGTTACATGAAGGTAGAATCTATTGAGTTGTAAGTGATCTGAACGTTTCATGATGATAGCACTTTCCTAAGTGGGTCAAACCATGTCCCAAAGGTCACCGGATCTGGTGTCAATTTAAAGAAGTAGTCCAGTTACACATTTGTGGGCTTATAACTTGGCTTCTGAATGTCCCTGAGAGAACAGGTTTGTTTTAGTATACTCCAATCAACAGCCCCTACAACCACAAAAAGGAATGGAGTCATTAGCACTTATGGTTTTTAAATGGCACCCAGAATTATGTTGCACGAAGCACAATTTCACATCATTCAGGGTTCATTTGTGTGAAAACAAGGTCCAATCAGGCTGAAACGTTACAGGAAGGTAGAATCTATTGAGTTGTAAGTGATCTGAACATTTCATGATGATAGCGCTTTCCTAATGGGGTCAAACCATGTCCCAAAGGTCACCGGATCTGGTGTCAATTTAAAGAAGTAGTCCAGTTACACATTTGTGGGCTTATAACTTGGCTTCTGAATGTCCTAGAGAGATCAGGTTTGTTTTAATGTACTCCAATCAACAGCCCCTAAAACCACAGAAAGGAATGGAGTCATTAGCACTTATGGTTTGTAAATGGCACCCAGAATTATGTTGCACGAAGCACAATTTCACATCATTCTGGGTTCATTTGTGTGAAAACAAGGTCCAATCAGGCTGAAACGTTAGAGGAAGGTAGAATCTACTGAGTTGTAAGTGATCTGAACATTTCATGATGATAGCACTTTCCTAAGGGGGTCAAACCATGTCCCAAAGGTCACCGGGCCTGGTGTCACTTTAAAGAAGTAGTCCAGTTACACCTTTGTGGGCTTATAACTTGGCTTCTGAATGTCCTAGAGAGGTTAGGTTTGTTTTAGTGTACTCCAGTCAACAGCCCCTACAACCACAAAACGGAATGGAGTCATTAGCACTTATGGTTTGTAAATGGCACCCAGAATTATGTTGCACGAAGCACAATTTCACATCATTCTGGGTTCATTTGTGTGAAAAAAAGGTCCAATAGGGCTGAAACGTTACAGGAAGGTAGAATCTATTGAGTTGTAAGTGATCTGAACGTTTCATGATGATAGCACTTTCCTAAGGGGGTCAAACCATGTCCCAAAGGTCACCGGATCTGGTGTCAATTTAAAGAAGTAGTCCAGTTACACATTTGTGGGCTTATAACTTGGCTTCTGAATGTCCTAGAGAGATCAGGTTTGTTTTAATGTACTCCAATCAACAGCCCCTACAACCACAAAAAGGAATGGAGTCATTAGCACTTATGGTTTGTAAATGGCACCCAGAATTATGTTGCACGAAGCACAATTTCACATCATTCTGGGTTCATTTGTGTGAAAACAAGGTCCAATCAGGCTGAAACGTTACAGGAAGGTAGAATCTATTGAGTTGTAAGTTATCTGAACGTTTCATGATGATAGCACTTTCCTAAGGGGGTCAAACCATGTCCCAAAGGTCACCGGATCTGGTGTCAATTTAAAGAAGTAGTCCAGTTACACATTTGTGGGCTTGTAACTTGGCTTCTGAATGTCCTAAAGAGATCAGGTTTGTTTTAGTGTACTGCAATCAACAGCCCCTACAACCACAAAAAGGAATGGAGTCATTAGCACTTATGGTTTTTAAATGGCACCTAGAATTATGTTGCACGAAGTACAATTTCACATCATTCTGGGTTCATTTGTGTGAAAACAAGGTCCAATCAGGCTGAAACGTTACAGGAAGGTAGAATCTATTGAGTTGTAAGTGATCTGAATGTTTCATGATGATAGCACCTTCCTAAGGGGGTCAAACCATGTCCCAAAGGTCACCGGATCTGGTGTCAATTTAAAGTAGTCCAGTTACACATTTGTGGGATTATAACTTGGCTTCTGAATGTCCTAGAGAGATAAGGTTTGTTTTAGTGTACTCCAATCAACAGCCCCTACAACCACAAAACGGAATGGAGTCATTAGCACTTATGGTTTGTAAATGGCACCCAGAATTATGTTGCACGAAGCACAATTTCACATCATTCTGGGTTCATTTGTGTGAAAACAAGGTCCAATAGGGCTGAAACGTTACAGGAAGGTAGAATCTATTGAGTTGTAAGTGATCTGAACGTTTCATGATGATAGCACTTTCCTAAGGGGGTCAAACCATGTCCCAAAGGTCACCGGATCTGGTGTCACTTTAAAGAAGTAGTCCAGTTACAATTTTGTGGGCTTATAACTTGGCTTCTGAATGTCCTAGAGAGGTCAGGTTTGTTTTAGTGTACTCCAATCAACAGCCCCTACAACCACAAAAAGGAATGGAGACATTAGCACTTATGGTTTTTAAATGGCACCCAGAATTATGTTGCACGAAGCACAATTTCACATCATTCTGGGTTCATTTGTGTGAAAACAAGGTCCAATCAGGCTGAAACGTTACAGGAAGGTATAATCTATTGACTTGTAAGTGATCTGAACGTTTCAAGATGATCGCACATTCCTATAGAGGGTCAAACCATGTCCCAAAGGTCACCGGGCCTGGTGTCACTTTAAAGATGTAGTCCAGTTACATCTTTGTGGGCTTATAACTTGGCTTCTGAATGTCCTAGAGAGATCAGGTTTGTTTTAGTGTACTCCAATCAACAGCCCCTACAACCACAAAAAGGAATGGAGTCATTAGCACTTATGGTTTTTAAATGGCACCCAGAATTATGTTGCACGAAGCACAATTTCACATCATTCTGGGTTCATTTGTGTGAAAACAAGGTCCAATCAGGCTGAAACGTTACAGGAAGGTAGAATCTACTGAGTTGTAAGTGATATGAACATTGCATGATGATAGCACTTTCCTGAGGGGGTCAAACCATGTCCCAAAGGTCACCGGGCCTGGTGTCACTTTAAAGATGTAGTCCAGTTACACCTTTGTGGGCTTATAACTTGGCTTCTGAATGTCCTAGAGAGGTTAGGTTTGTTTTAGTGTACTCCAATCAAAAGCCCCTACAACCACAAAAAGGAATGGAGTCATTAGCACTTATGGTTTGTAAATGGCACCCAGAATTATGTTGCACAAAGCACAATTTCACATCATTCTGGGTTCAATTGTGTGAAAACAAGGTCCAATCAGGCTGAAACGTTACA
This sequence comes from Nothobranchius furzeri, assembly GCF_043380555.1. Classification (NCBI taxonomy): domain Eukaryota; kingdom Metazoa; phylum Chordata; class Actinopteri; order Cyprinodontiformes; family Nothobranchiidae; genus Nothobranchius; species Nothobranchius furzeri. The sequence continues at coordinate 15,393,934 of NC_091743.1, forward strand.
GGAAGGTAGAATCTATTGAGTTGTAAGTGATCTGAACGTTTCATGATGATAGCACTTTCCAAAGGGGGTCAAACCATGTCCCAAAGGTCACCGGATCTGGTGTCACTTTAAAGAAGTAGTCCAGTTACACATTTGTGGGCTTATAACTTGGTTTCTGAATGTCCTAGAGAGGTCAGGTTTGTTTTAGTGTACTCCAATCAACAGCCCCTACAACCACAAAAAGGAATGGAGACATTAGCACTTATGGTTTTTAAATGGCACCCAGAATTATGTTGCAAGAAGCACAATTTCACATCATTCTGGGCTGATTTGTGTGAAAACAAGGTCCAATCAGGCTGAAACGTTACAGGAAGGTAGAATCTATTGAGTTGTAAGTGGCCTGAACGTTTCATGATGATAGCACTTTCCTAAGGGGGTCAAACCATGTCCCAAATGTCACCGGATCTGGTGTCAATTTAAAGAAGTAGTAAAGTTACACATTTGTGGGCTTATAACTTGGCTTCTGAATGTCCTAGAGAGATCAGGTTTGTTTTAGGGTACTCCAATCAACAGCCCCTACAACCACAAAAAGGAATGGAGTCATTAGCACTTATGGTTTTTAAATGGCACCTAGAATTATGTTGCACAAAGTACAATTTCACATCATTCTGGGTTCATTTGTGTGAAAACAAGGTCCAATCAGGCTGAAACGTTACAGGAAGGTAGAATCTATTGAGTTGTAAGTGATCTGAACGTTTCATGATGATAGCACTTTCCTAAGGGGGTCAAACCATGTCCCAAAGGTCACCGGATCTGGTGTCAATTTAAAGAAGTAGTCCAGTTACACATTTGTGGGCTTATAACTTGGCTTCTGAATGTCCTAGAGAGATCAGGTTTGTTTTAATGTACTCCGATCAACAGCCCCTACAACCACAAAAAGGAATGGAGTCATTAGCACTTATGGTTTTTAAATGGCACCTAGAATTATGTTGCACGAAGTACAATTTCACATCATTCTGGGTTCATTTGTGTGGAAAAAAAAGGTCCAATCAGGCTGAAACGTTACAGCAAGGTAGAATCTATTGAGTTGTAAGTGATCTGAACGTTTCATGATGATAGCACTTTCCTAAGGGGGGCAAACCATGTCCCAAAGGTCACCGGATCTGGTGTCAATTTAAAGAAGTAGTCCAGTTACACATTTGTGGGCTTATAACTTGGCTTCTGAATGTCCTAGAGAGATCAGGTTTGTTTTAATGTACTTCAATCAACAGCCCCTACAACCACAAAAAGGAATGGAGTCATTAGCTCTTATGGTTTGTAAATGGCACCCAGAATTATGTTGCACGAAGCACAATTTCACATCATTCTGGGTTCATTTGTGTGAAAACAAGGTCCAATCAGGCTGAAACGTTAGAGGAAGGTGGAATCTACTGAGTTGTAAGTGATCTGAACGTTTCATGATAATAGCACTTTCCTAAGGGGGTCAAACCATGTCCCAAAGGACACCGGATCTGCTGTCAATTTAAAGAAGTAGTCCAGTTACACATTTGTGGGCTTATAACTTGGCTTCTGAATGTCCTAGAGAGATCAGGTTTGTTTTAGTGTACTCCAATCAACAGCCCCTACAACCAAAAAAAGGAATGGAGTCATTAGCACTTATGCTTTGTAAATGGCACCCAGAATTATGTTGCACGAAGCACAATTTCACATCATTCTGGGTCCATTTGTGTGAAAACAAGGTCCAATCAGGCTGAAACGTTACAAGAAGGTAGAATCTATTGAGTTTTAAGTGATCTGAACGTTTCATGATGATCGCACATTCCTATAGGGGGTCAAACCATGTCCCAAAGGTCACTGGGCCTGGTGTCACTTTAAAGACGTAGTCCAGTTACAAATTTGTGGGCTTATAACTTGGCTTCTGAATGTCCTAGAGAGGTCAGGTTTGTTTTAGTGTATTCCAATCAACAGCCCCTACAACCACAAAAAGGAATGGAGTCATTAGCACTTATGGTTTGTAAATGGGACCCAGAATTATGTTGCACGAAGCACAATTTCACATCATTCTGGGTCAATTTGTGTGAAAACAAGGTCCAATCAGGCTGAAACGTTACATGAAGGTAGAATCTATTGAGTTGTAAGTGATCTGAACGTTTCATGATGATAGCACTTTCCTAAGTGGGTCAAACCATGTCCCAAAGGTCACCGGATCTGGTGTCAATTTAAAGAAGTAGTCCAGTTACACATTTGTGGGCTTATAACTTGGCTTCTGAATGTCCCTGAGAGAACAGGTTTGTTTTAGTATACTCCAATCAACAGCCCCTACAACCACAAAAAGGAATGGAGTCATTAGCACTTATGGTTTTTAAATGGCACCCAGAATTATGTTGCACGAAGCACAATTTCACATCATTCAGGGTTCATTTGTGTGAAAACAAGGTCCAATCAGGCTGAAACGTTACAGGAAGGTAGAATCTATTGAGTTGTAAGTGATCTGAACATTTCATGATGATAGCGCTTTCCTAATGGGGTCAAACCATGTCCCAAAGGTCACCGGATCTGGTGTCAATTTAAAGAAGTAGTCCAGTTACACATTTGTGGGCTTATAACTTGGCTTCTGAATGTCCTAGAGAGATCAGGTTTGTTTTAATGTACTCCAATCAACAGCCCCTAAAACCACAGAAAGGAATGGAGTCATTAGCACTTATGGTTTGTAAATGGCACCCAGAATTATGTTGCACGAAGCACAATTTCACATCATTCTGGGTTCATTTGTGTGAAAACAAGGTCCAATCAGGCTGAAACGTTAGAGGAAGGTAGAATCTACTGAGTTGTAAGTGATCTGAACATTTCATGATGATAGCACTTTCCTAAGGGGGTCAAACCATGTCCCAAAGGTCACCGGGCCTGGTGTCACTTTAAAGAAGTAGTCCAGTTACACCTTTGTGGGCTTATAACTTGGCTTCTGAATGTCCTAGAGAGGTTAGGTTTGTTTTAGTGTACTCCAGTCAACAGCCCCTACAACCACAAAACGGAATGGAGTCATTAGCACTTATGGTTTGTAAATGGCACCCAGAATTATGTTGCACGAAGCACAATTTCACATCATTCTGGGTTCATTTGTGTGAAAAAAAGGTCCAATAGGGCTGAAACGTTACAGGAAGGTAGAATCTATTGAGTTGTAAGTGATCTGAACGTTTCATGATGATAGCACTTTCCTAAGGGGGTCAAACCATGTCCCAAAGGTCACCGGATCTGGTGTCAATTTAAAGAAGTAGTCCAGTTACACATTTGTGGGCTTATAACTTGGCTTCTGAATGTCCTAGAGAGATCAGGTTTGTTTTAATGTACTCCAATCAACAGCCCCTACAACCACAAAAAGGAATGGAGTCATTAGCACTTATGGTTTGTAAATGGCACCCAGAATTATGTTGCACGAAGCACAATTTCACATCATTCTGGGTTCATTTGTGTGAAAACAAGGTCCAATCAGGCTGAAACGTTACAGGAAGGTAGAATCTATTGAGTTGTAAGTTATCTGAACGTTTCATGATGATAGCACTTTCCTAAGGGGGTCAAACCATGTCCCAAAGGTCACCGGATCTGGTGTCAATTTAAAGAAGTAGTCCAGTTACACATTTGTGGGCTTGTAACTTGGCTTCTGAATGTCCTAAAGAGATCAGGTTTGTTTTAGTGTACTGCAATCAACAGCCCCTACAACCACAAAAAGGAATGGAGTCATTAGCACTTATGGTTTTTAAATGGCACCTAGAATTATGTTGCACGAAGTACAATTTCACATCATTCTGGGTTCATTTGTGTGAAAACAAGGTCCAATCAGGCTGAAACGTTACAGGAAGGTAGAATCTATTGAGTTGTAAGTGATCTGAATGTTTCATGATGATAGCACCTTCCTAAGGGGGTCAAACCATGTCCCAAAGGTCACCGGATCTGGTGTCAATTTAAAGTAGTCCAGTTACACATTTGTGGGATTATAACTTGGCTTCTGAATGTCCTAGAGAGATAAGGTTTGTTTTAGTGTACTCCAATCAACAGCCCCTACAACCACAAAACGGAATGGAGTCATTAGCACTTATGGTTTGTAAATGGCACCCAGAATTATGTTGCACGAAGCACAATTTCACATCATTCTGGGTTCATTTGTGTGAAAACAAGGTCCAATAGGGCTGAAACGTTACAGGAAGGTAGAATCTATTGAGTTGTAAGTGATCTGAACGTTTCATGATGATAGCACTTTCCTAAGGGGGTCAAACCATGTCCCAAAGGTCACCGGATCTGGTGTCACTTTAAAGAAGTAGTCCAGTTACAATTTTGTGGGCTTATAACTTGGCTTCTGAATGTCCTAGAGAGGTCAGGTTTGTTTTAGTGTACTCCAATCAACAGCCCCTACAACCACAAAAAGGAATGGAGACATTAGCACTTATGGTTTTTAAATGGCACCCAGAATTATGTTGCACGAAGCACAATTTCACATCATTCTGGGTTCATTTGTGTGAAAACAAGGTCCAATCAGGCTGAAACGTTACAGGAAGGTAGAATCTATTGAGTTGTAAGTGATCTGAACGTTTCATGATGATAGCACTTTCCTAAGGGGGTCAAACCATGTCCCAAAGGTCACCGGGCCTGGTGTCACTTTAAAGAAGTAGTCCAGTTACACCTTTGTGGGCTTTTAACTTGGCTTCTGAATGTCCTAGAGAGGTTAGGTTTGTTTTAGTGTACTCCAATCAACAGCCCCTACAACCACAAAACGGAATGGAGTCATTAGCACTTATGGTTTGTAAAAGGCACCCCGAATTATGTTGCACGAAGCTCAATTTCACATCATTCTGGGTTCATTTGTGTGAAAACAAGGTCCAATCAGGCTGAAACGTTACAGGAAGGTAGAATCTATTGAGTTGTAAGTGATCTGAACGTTTCATGATTATAGCACTTTCCTAAGGCGGTCAAACCATGTCCCAAAGGTCACCGGGCCTGGTGTCACTTTAAAGACGTATTCCAGTTACACATTTGTGGGCTTATAACTTGGCTTCTGAATGTCCTAGAGAGGTCAGGTTTGTTTTAGTGTATTCCAATCAACAGCCCCTACAACCACAAAAAGGAATGGAGTCATTAGCGCTTATGGTTTGTAAATGGCACCCAGAATTATGTTGCACGAAGCACAATTTCACATCATTCTGGGTCCATTTGTGTGAAAACAAGGTCCAATCAGGCTGAAACGTTACAGGAAGGTAGAATCTATTGAGTTGTAAGTGATCTGAACATTTCATGATGATAGCAATTTCCTAAGGGGGTCAAACCATGTCCCAAAGGTCACCGGATCTGGTGTCAATTTAAAGAAGTAGTCCAGTTACACATTTGTGGGCTTATAACTTGGCTTCTGAATGTCCTAGAGAGATCAGGTTTGTTTTAGTATACTCCAATCAACCGCCCCTACAACCACAAAAAGGAATGGAGTCATTAGCACTTATGGTTTTTAAATGGCACCCAGAATTATGTTGCACGAAGCACAATTTCACATCATTCTGGGTTCATTTGTGTGAAAACAAGGTCCAATCAGGCTGCAACGTTACAGGAAGGTAGAATCTATTGAGTTGTAAGTGATCTGAACATTTCATGATGATAACAGTTTCCTAAGGGGGTCAAACCATGTCCCAAATGTCACCGGATCTGGTGTCAATTTAAAGAAGTAGTCCAGTTACACATTTGTGGGCTTATAACTTGGCTTCTGAATGTCCTAGAGAGATCAGGTTTGTTTTAATGTACTCCAATCAACAGCCCCTACAACCACAAAAAGGAATGGAGTCATTAACACTTATGGTTTTTAAATGGCACCCAGAATTATGTTGCACGAAGCACAATTTCACATCATTCTGGGTTCATTTGTGTGAAAACAAGGTCCAATCAGGCTGAAACGTTACAGGAAGGTAGAACCTATTGAGTTTAAGTGATCTGAACATTTCATGATGATAGCACTTTCCTAAGGGGGTCAAACCATGTCCCAAAGGTCACCGGATCTGGTGTCAATTTAAAGAAGTAGTCCAGTTACACATTTGTGGGCTTATAACTTGGCTTCTGAATGTCCTAGAGAGATCAGGTTTGTTTTAGTATACTCCAATCAACAGCCCCTACAACCACAAAAAGGAATGGAGTCATTAGCACTTATGGTTTTTAAATGGCACCCAGAATTATGTTGCACGAAGCACAATTTCACATCATTCTGGGTTCATTTGTGTGAAAACAAGGTCCAATCAGGCTGAAACGTTTCAGGAAGGTAGAATCTATTGAGTTGTAAGTGATCTGAACGTTTCATGATGATAGCAGTTTCCTAAGGGGGTCAAACCATGTCCCAAAGGTCACCGGATCTAGTGTCAATTTAAAGAAGTAGTCCAGTTACACATTTGTGGGCTTATAACTTGGCTTCTGAATGTCCTAGAGAGATCAGGTTTGTTTTAATGTACTCCAATCAACAGCCCCTACAACCACAAAAAGGAATGGAGTCATTAACACTTATGGTTTTTAAATGGCACCCAGAATTATGTTGCACGAAGCACAATTTCACATCATTCTGGGTTCATTTGTGTGAAAACAAGGTCCAATCAGGCTGAAACGTTACAGGAAGGTAGAACCTATTGAGTTTAAGTGATCTGAACATTTCATGATGATAGCACTTTCCTAAGGGGGTCAAACCATGTCCCAAAGGTCACCGGATCTGGTGTCAATTTAAAGAAGTAGTCCAGTTACACATTTGTGGGCTTGTAACTTGGCTTCTGAATGTCCTAGAGAGCTCAGGTTTGTTTTAGTGCACTCCAATCAACAGCCCCTACAACCACAAAAAGGAATGGAGTCATTAGCATTTATGGTTTGTAAATGGCACCCAGAATTATGTTTTACGAAGCACAATTTCACATCATTCTGGGTTCATTTGTGTGAAAACAAGGTCCTTTCAGGCTGAAACATTACAGGAAGGTAGAATCTATTGAGTTGTAAGTGATCTAAACATTTCATGATGATAGCACTTTCCTAAGGGGGTCAAACCATGTCCCAAAGGTCACCGGATCTGGTGTCACTTTAAAGAAGTAGTCCAGTTACACATTTGTGGGCGTATAACTTGGCTTCTGAATGTCCTAGAGAGGTCAGGTTTATTTTAGTGTACTCCAATCAACAGCCCCTACAACCACAAAAAGGAATGGAGTCATTAGCATTTATGGTTTGTAAATGGCACCCAGAATTATGTTGCACGAAGCACAATTTCACATCATTCTGGGTTCATTTGTGTGAAAACAAGGTCCAATCAGGCTGAAACATTACAGGAAGGAAGAATCTATTGAGTTGTAATTTATCTGAACATTTCATGATGATAGCACTTTCCTAAGGGGGTCAAACCATGTCCCAAAGGTCACCGGATCTGGTGTCACTTTAAAGAAGTAGTCCAGTTACACATTTGTGGGCTTATAACTTGGCTTCTGAATGTCCTAGAGAGGTCAGGTTTATTTTAGTGTACTCCAATCAACAGCCCCTACAACCACAAAAAGGAATGGAGTCATTAGCACTTATGGTTTGTAAATGGCACCCAGAATTATGTTGCACGAAGCACAATTTCACATCATTCTGGGTCCATTTGTGTGAGAACAAGGTCCAATCAGGCTGAAACGTTACAGGAAGGTAGAATCTATTGAGTTGTAAGTGATCCGAACGTTTCATGATGATAGCACTTTCCTAAGGGGGTCAAACCATGTCCCAAAGGTCACCTGATCTGGTGTCAATTTAAAGAAGTAGTCCAGTTACACATTTGTGGGCTTATAACTTGGCTTCTGAATGTCCTAGAGAGATCAGGTTTGTTTTAACCCTTTGATGCATAATGGTCACTACAGTGGACAGCTACTCAAAATTGTTATTTATTTGTTTTTGCTATTAAGCACAGCTGTTGAAGACTTTATTGCATTTGAGCCCCTCCATTTGGACTTCAGTAAGCCAAGCCGACATATTTCATGTTCAGAATGCACGCTGTCCACTGAGATGGAGATGTAATAAACTATTTGTAAATTATAAAATTTTACAAAAAATATTTGTTGAAATTTGTTTCATTCACACCTAAAGACGAATGAAAAAAATTGTTAAAAAAATCATGGTTGAAGATTTCATAATTCATGCATCAAAGGGTTAATGTACTCCAATCAACAGCCCCTACAACCACAAAAATGAATGGAGTCATTAGCACTTATGGTTTGTAAATGGCACCCAGAATTATGTTGCACGAAGCACAATTTCACATCATTCTGGGTCCATTTGTGTGAAAACAAGGTCCAATCAGGCTGAAACGTTACAGGAAGGTAGAATCTATTGAGTTGTAAGTGATCTGAACGTTTCATGATAATAGCACTTTCCTAAGGGGGTCAAACCATGTCCCAAAGGTCACCGGAACTGGTGTCAATTTAAAGAAGTAGTCCAGTTACACATTTGTGGGCTTATAACTTGGCTTCTGAATGTCCTAGAGAGATCAGGTTTGTTTTAGTGTACTCCAATCAACAGCCCTTACAACCACAAAAAGGAATGGAGTCATTAGCCCTTATGGTTTGTAAATGGCACCCAGAATTATGTTGGACGAAGCACAATTTCACATCATTCTGGGTCCATTTGTGTGAAAACAAGGTCCAATCAGGCTGAAACGCTACAAGAATGTAGAATCTATTGAGTTGTAAGTGATCTGAACGTTTCATGATGATAGCACTTTCCTAAGGGGGTCAAACCATGTCCCAAAGGTCACCGGATCTGGTGTCAATTTAAAGAAGTAGTCCAGTTACACATTTGTGGGCTTATAACTTGGCTTCTGAATGTCCTAGAGAGATCAGGTTTGTTTTAGTGTACTCCAATCAACAGCCCCTACAACCACAAAAAGGAATGTAGTCATTAGCACTTATGGTTTGTAAATGGCACCCAGAATTATGTTGCACGAAGCACAATTTCACATCATTCTGGGTCCATTTGTGTGAAAACAAGGTCCAATCAGACTGAAACGTTACAGGAAGGTAGAATCTATTAAGTTGTAAGTGATCTGAACGTTTCATGATGATAGCGCTTTCCTAAGGGGGTCAAACCATGTCCCAAAGGTCACAGGATCTGGTGTCAATTTAAAGAAGTAGTCCAGTTACACATTTGTGGGCTTATAACTTGGCTTCTGAATGTCCTAGAGAGATCAGGTTTGTTTAGTGTACTCCAATCAACAGCCCCTACAACCACAAAAAGGAATGGAGTCATTAGCACTTATGGTTTGTAAATGGCACCCAGAATTATGTTGCACGAAGCACAATTTCACATCATTCTGGGTCGATTTGTGTGAAAACAAGGTCCAATCAGGCTGAAACGCTACAAGAAGGTAGAATCTATTGAGTTGTAAGTGATCTGAACGTTTCAAGATGATCGCACATTCCTATAGGGGGTAAAACCATGTCCCAAAGGTCACCGGGCCTGGTGTCACTTTAAAGAAGTAGTCCAGTTACACCTTTGTGGGCTTATAACTTGGCTTCTGAATGTCCTAGAGAGGTTAAGTTTGTTTTAGTGTACTCTAATCAAAAGCCCCTACAACCACAAAAAGGAATGGAGTCATTAGCACTTATGGTTTGTAAATGGCACCCAGAATTATGTTGCACGAAGCACAATTTCAAATCATTCTGGGTTCATTTGTGTGAAAAAAAGGTCCAGTCAGGCTGAAACGTTACAGGAAGGTAGAATCTATTGAGTTGTAAGTGATCTGAACGTTTCATGATGATAGCACTTTCCTAAGGGGGTCAAACCATGTCCCAAAGGTCACCGGATCTGGTGTCAATTTAAAGAAGTAGTCCAGTCACACATTTGTGGGCTTATAACTTGGCTTCTGAATTTCCTAGAGAGATCAGGTTTGTTTTAGTGTACTCCAATCAACAGCCCCTACAACCACAAAAAGGAATGGAGTCATTAGCACTTATGGTTTTGTAAGTGGCACTCAGAATTATGTTGCACAAAGCACAATTTCACATCATTCTGGGCTCATTTGTGTGAAAACAAGGTCCAATCAGGCTGAAACATTACAGGAAGGTAGAATCTATTGAGTTGTAAGTGATCTGAACATTTCATGATGATAGCACTTTCCTAAGGGGGTCAAACCATGTCCCAAAGGTCACCGGATCTGGTGTCACTTTAAAGAAGTAGTCCAGTTACACATTTGTGGGCATATAACTTGGCTTCTGAATGTCCTAGAGAGGTCAGGTTTATTTTAGTGTACTCCAATCAACAGCCCCTACAACCACAAAAAGGAATGGAGTCATTAGCATTTATGGTTTGTAAATGGCACCCAGAATTATGTTGCACGAAGCACAATTTCAGATCATTCTGGGTTCATTTGTGTGAAAACAAGGTCCAATCAGGCTGAAACATTACAGGAAGGTAGAATCTATTGAGTTGTAAGTGATCTGAACATTTCATGATGATAGCACTTTCCTAAGGGGGTCAAACCATGTCCCAAAGGTCACCGGATCTGGTGTCACTTTAAAGAAGTAGTCCAGTTACACATTTGTGGGCTTATAACTTGGCTTCTGAATGTCCTAGAGAGATCAGGTTTGTTTTAATGTACTCCAATCAACAGCCCCTACAACCACAAAAATGAATGGAGTCATTAGCACTTATGGTTTGTAAATGGCACCCAGAATTATGTTGCACGAAGCACAATTTCACATCATTCTGGGTCCATTTGTGTGAAAACAAGGTCCAATCAGGCTGAAACGTTACAGGAAGGTAGAATCTATTGAGTTGTAAGTGATCTGAACGTTTCATGATGATAGCACTTTCCTAAGGGGGTCAAACCATGTCCCAAAGGTCACCGGGCCTGGTGTCACTTTAAAGAAGTAGTCCAGTTACACCTTTGTGGGCTTATAACTTGGCTTCTGAATGTCCTAGAGAGGTTAGGTTTGTTTTAGTGTACTCCAATCAACAGCCCCTACAACCACAAAAATGAATGGAGTCATTAGCACTTATGGTTTGTAAATGGCACCCAGAATTATGTTGCACGAAGCACAATTTCACATCATTCTGGGTCCATTTGTGTGAAAACAAGGTCCAATCAGGCTGAAACGTTACAGGAAGGTAGAATCTATTGAGTTGTAAGTGATCTGAACGTTTCATGATAATAGCACTTTCCTAAGGGGGTCAAACCATGTCCCAAAGGTCACCGGAACTGGTGTCAATTTAAAGAAGTAGTCCAGTTACACATTTGTGGGCTTATAACTTGGCTTCTGAATGTCCTAGAGAGATCAGGTTTGTTTTAGTGTACTCCAATCAACAGCCCTTACAACCACAAAAAGGAATGGAGTCATTAGCCCTTATGGTTTGTAAATGGCACCCAGAATTATGTTGGACGAAGCACAATTTCACATCATTCTGGGTCCATTTGTGTGAAAACAAGGTCCAATCAGGCTGAAACGCTACAAGAATGTAGAATCTATTGAGTTGTAAGTGATCTGAACGTTTCATGATGATAGCACTTTCCTAAGGGGGTCAAACCATGTCCCAAAGGTCACCGGATCTGGTGTCAATTTAAAGAAGTAGTCCAGTTACACATTTGTGGGCTTATAACTTGGCTTCTGAATGTCCTAGAGAGATCAGGTTTGTTTTAGTGTACTCCAATCAACAGCCCCTACAACCACAAAAAGGAATGTAGTCATTAGCACTTATGGTTTGTAAATGGCACCCAGAATTATGTTGCACGAAGCACAATTTCACATCATTCTGGGTCCATTTGTGTGAAAACAAGGTCCAATCAGGCTGAAACGTTACAGGAAGGTAGAATCTATTAAGGTGTAAGTGATCTGAACGTTTCATGATGATTGCGCTTTCCTAAGGGGTTCAAACCATGTCCCAAAGGTCACAGGATCTGGTGTCAATTTAAAGAAGTAGTCCAGTTACACATTTGTGGGCTTATAACTTGGCTTCTGAATGTCCTAGAGAGATCAGGTTTGTTTAGTGTACTCCAATCAACAGCCCCTACAACCACAAAAAGGAATGGAGTCATTAGCACTTATGGTTTGTAAATGGCACCCAGAATTATGTTGCACGAAGCACAATTTCACATCATTCTGGGTCGATTTGTGTGAAAACAAGGTCCAATCAGGCTGAAACGCTACAAGAAGGTAGAATCTATTGAGTTGTAAGTGATCTGAACGTTTCAAGATGATCGCACATTCCTATAGGGGGTAAAACCATGTCCCAAAGGTCACCGGGCCTGGTGTCACTTTAAAGAAGTAGTCCAGTTACACCTTTGTGGGCTTATAACTTGGCTTCTGAATGTCCTAGAGAGGTTAAGTTTGTTTTAGTGTACTCTAATCAAAAGCCCCTACAACCACAAAAAGGAATGGAGTCATTAGCACTTATGGTTTGTAAATGGCACCCAGAATTATGTTGCACGAAGCACAATTTCAAATCATTCTGGGTTCATTTGTGTGAAAAAAAGGTCCAGTCAGGCTGAAACGTTACAGGAAGGTAGAATCTATTGAGTTGTAAGTGATCTGAACGTTTCATGATGATAGCACTTTCCTAAGGGGGTCAAACCATGTCCCTAAGGTCACCGGATCTGGTGTCAATTTAAAGAAGTAGTCCAGTCACACATTTGTGGGCTTATAACTTGGCTTCTGAATTTCCTAGAGAGATCAGGTTTGTTTTAGTGTACTCCAATCAACAGCCCCTACAACCACAAAAAGGAATGGAGTCATTAGCACTTATGGTTTTGTAAATGGCACTCAGAATTATGTTGCACAAAGCACAATTTCACATCATTCTGGGCTCATTTGTGTGAAAACAAGGTCCAATCAGGCTGAAACATTACAGGAAGGTAGAATCTATTGAGTTGTAAGTGATCTGAACATTTCATGATGATAGCACTTTCCTAAGGGGGTCAAACCATGTCCCAAAGGTCACCGGATCTGGTGTCACTTTAAAGAAGTAGTCCAGTTACACATTTGTGGGCATATAACTTGGCTTCTGAATGTCCTAGAGAGGTCAGGTTTATTTTAGTGTACTCCAATCAACAGCCCCTACAACCACAAAAAGGAATGGAGTCATTAGCATTTATGGTTTGTAAATGGCACCCAGAATTATGTTGCACGAAGCACAATTTCAGATCATTCTGGGTTCATTTGTGTGAAAACAAGGTCCAATCAGGCTGAAACATTACAGGAAGGTAGAATCTATTGAGTTGTAAGTGATCTGAACATTTCATGATGATAGCACTTTCCTAAGGGGGTCAAACCATGTCCCAAAGGTCACCGGATCTGGTGTCACTTTAAAGAAGTAGTCCAGTTACACATTTGTGGGCTTATAACTTGGCTTCTGAATGTCCTAGAGAGATCAGGTTTGTTTTAATGTACTCCAATCAACAGCCCCTACAACCACAAAAATGAATGGAGTCATTAGCACTTATGGTTTGTAAATGGCACCCAGAATTATGTTGCACGAAGCACAATTTCACATCATTCTGGGTCCATTTGTGTGAAAACAAGGTCCAATCAGGCTGAAACGTTACAGGAAGGTAGAATCTATTGAGTTGTAAGTGATCTGAACGTTTCATGATGATAGCACTTTCCTAAGGGGGTCAAACCATGTCCCAAAGGTCACCGGGCCTGGTGTCACTTTAAAGAAGTAGTCCAGTTACACCTTTGTGGGCTTATAACTTGGCTTCTGAATGTCCTAGAGAGGTTAGGTTTGTTTTAGTGTACTCCAATCAACAGCCCCTACAACCACAAAACGGAATGGAGTCATTAGCACTTATGGTTTGTAAAAGGCACCCCGAATTATGTTGCACGAAGCTCAATTTCACATCATTCTGGGTTCATTTGTGTGAAAACAAGGTCCAATCAGGCTGAAACGTTACAGGAAGGTAGAATCTATTGAGTTGTAAGTGATCTGAACGTTTCATGATTATAGCACTTTCCTAAGGCGGTCAAACCATGTCCCAAAGGTCACCGGATCTGGTGTCACTTTAAAGAAGTAGTCCAGTTACACATTTGTGGGCTTATAACTTGGCTTCTGAATGTCCTAGAGAGGTCAGGTTTGTTTTAGTGTTCTCCAATAAACAGCCCCTACAACCACAAAAAGGAATGGAGTCATTAGCACTTATGCTTTGTAAATGGCACCCAGAATTATGTTGCACAAAGCACAATTTCACATCATTCTGGGTCCATTTGTGTGAAAACAAGGTCCAATCAGGCTGAAACGTTACAAGAAGGTAGAATCTATTGAGTTGTAAGTGATCTGAACGTTTCATGATGATAGCACTTTCCTAAGGGGGTCAAACCATGTCCCAAAGGTCACCGGATCTGGTGTCAATTTAAAGTAGTCCAGTTACACATTTGTGGGCTTATAACTTGGCTTCTGAATGTCCTAGAGAGATCAGGTTTGTTTTAGTATACTCCAATCAACATCCCCTACAACCACAAAAAGGAATGGAGTCATTAGCACTTATGGTTTTTAAATGGCACCCAGAATTATGTTGCACGAAGCACAATTTCACATCATTCTGGGTTCATTTGTGTGAAAACAAGGTCCAATCAGGCTGCAACGTTACAGGAAGGTAGAATCTATTGAGTTGTAAGTGATCTGAACGTTTCATGATGATAGCAGTTTCCTAAGGGGGTCAAACCATGTCCCAAAGGTCACCGGATCTGGTGTCAATTTAAAGAAGTAGTCCAGTTACACATTTGTGGGCTTATAACTTGGCTTCTGAATGTCCTAGAGAGATCAGGTTTGTTTTAATGTACTCCAATCAACAGCCCCTACAACCACAAAAAGGAATGGAGTCATTAACACTTATGGTTTTTAAATGGCACCCAGAATTATGTTGCACGAAGCACAATTTCACATCATTCTGGGTTCATTTGTGTGAAAACAAGGTCCAATCAGGCTGAAACGTTACAGGAAGGTAGAACCTATTGAGTTTAAGTGATCTGAACATTTCATGATGATAGCACTTTCCTAAGGGGGTCAAACCATGTCCCAAAGGTCACCGGATCTGGTGTCAATTTAAAGAAGTAGTCCAGTTACACATTTGTGGGCTTATAACTTGGCTTCTGAATGTCCTAGAGAGATCAGGTTTGTTTTAGTATACTCCAATCAACAGCCCCTACAACCACAAAAAGGAATGGAGTCATTAGCACTTATGGTTTTTAAATGGCACCCAGAATTATGTTGCACGAAGCACAATTTCACATCATTCTGGGTTCATTTGTGTGAAAACAAGGTCCAATCAGGCTGAAACGTTTCAGGAAGGTAGAATCTATTGAGTTGTAAGTGATCTGAACGTTTCATGATGATAGCAGTTTCCTAAGGGGGTCAAACCATGTCCCAAAGGTCACCGGATCTGGTGTCACTTTAAAGAAGTAGTCCAGTTACACATTTGTGGGCGTATAACTTGGCTTCTGAATGTCCTAGAGAGGTCAGGTTTATTTTAGTGTACTCCAATCAACAGCCCCTAGAACCACAAAAAGGAATGGAGTCATTAGCTTTTATGGTTTGTAAATGGCACCCAGAATTATGTTGCACGAAGCACAATTTCACATCATTCTGGGTTCATTTGTGTGAAAACAAGGTCCAATCAGGCTGAAACATTACAGGAAGGTAGAATCTATTGAGTTGTAAGTGATCTGAACATTTCATGATGATAGCACTTTCCTAAGGGGGTCAAACCATGTCCCAAAGGTCAACGGATCTGGTGTCACTTTAAAGAAGTAGTCCAGTTACACATTTGTGGGCTTATAACTTGGCTTCTGAATGTCCTAGAGAGGTCAGGTTTATTTTAGTGCACTCCAATCAACAGCCCCTACAACCACAAAAAGGAATGGAGTCATTAGCACTTATGGTTTGTAAATGGCACACAGAATTATGTTGCACGAAGCACAATTTCACATCATTCTGGGTCCATTTGTGTGAGAACAAGGTCCAATCAGGCTGAAACGTTACAGGAAGGTAGAATCTTTTGAGTTGTAAGTGATCCGAACGTTTCATGATGATAGCACTTTCCTAAGGGGGTCAAACCATGTCCCAAAGGTCACCTGATCTGGTGTCAATTTAAAGAAGTAGTCCAGTTACACATTTGTGGGCTTATAACTTAGCTTCTGAATGTCCTAGAGAGATCAGGTTTGTTTTAATGTACTCCAATCAACAGCCCCTACAACCACAAAAATGAATGGAGTCATTAGCACTTATGGTTTGTAAATGGCACCCAGAATTATGTTGCACGAAGCACAATTTCACATCATTCTGGGTCCATTTGTGTGAAAACAAGGTCCAATCAGGCTGAAACGTTACGGGAAGGTAGAATCTATTGAGTTGTAAGTGATCTGAACGTTTCATGATAATAGCACTTTCCTAAGGGGGTCAAACCATGTCCCAAAGGTCACCGGAACTGGTGTCAATTTAAAGAAGTAGTCCAGTTACACATTTGTGGGCTTATAACTTGGCTTCTGAATGTCCTAGAGAGATCAGGTTTGTTTTAGTGTACTCCAATCAAAAGCCCCTACAACCGCAAAAAGGAATGGAGTCATTAGCCCTTATGTTTTGTAAATGGCACCCAGAATTATGTTGGACGAAGCACAATTTCACATCATTCTGGGTCCATTTGTGTGAAAACAAGGTCCAATCAGGCTGAAACGCTACAAGAATGTAGAATCTATTGAGTTGTAAGTGATCTGAACGTTTCATGATGATAGCACTTTCCTAAGGGGGTCAAACCATGTCCCAAAGGTCACCGGATCTGGTGTCAATTTAAAGAAGTAGTCCAGTTACACATTTGTGGGCTTATAACTTGGCTTCTGAATGTCCTAGAGAGATCAGGTTTGTTTTAGTGTACTCCAATCAACAGCCCCTACAACCACAAAAAGGAATGGAGTCATTAGCACTTATGGTTTGTAAATGGCACCCAGAATTATGTTGCATGAAGCACAATTTCACATCATTCTGGGTCCATTTGTGTGAAAACAAGGTCCAATCAGGCTGAAACGTTACAGGAAGGTAGAATCTATTACGTTGTAAGTGATCTGAACGTTTCATGATGATAGCGCTTTCCTAAGGGGGTCAAACCATGTCCCAAAGGTCACAGGATCTGGTGTCAATTTAAAGAAGTAGTCCAGTTACACATTTGTGGGCTTATAACTTGGCTTCTGAATGTCCTAGAGAGATCAGGTTTGTTTAGTGTACTCCAATCAACAGCCCCTACAACCACAAAAAGGAATGGAGTCATTAGCACTTATGGTTTGTAAATGGCACCCAGAATTATGTTGCACGAAGCACAATTTCACATCATTCTGGGTCGATTTGTGTGAAAACAAGGTCCAATCAGGCTGAAACGCTACAAGAAGGTAGAATCTATTGAGTTGTAAGTGATCTGAACGTTTCAAGATGATCGCACATTCCTATAGGGGGTAAAACCATGTCCCAAAGGTCACCGGGCCTGGTGTCACTTTAAAGAAGTAGTCCAGTTACACCTTTGTGGGCTTATAACTTGGCTTCTGAATGTCCTAGAGAGGTTAGGTTTGTTTTAGTGTACTCCAATCAAAAGCCCCTACAACCACAAAAAGGAATGGAGTCATTAACACTTATGGTTTGTAAATGGCACCCAGAATTATGTTGCACGAAGCACAATTTCAAATCATTCTGGGTTCATTTGTGTGAAAAAAAGGTCCAATCAGGCTGAAACGTTACAGGAAGGTAGAATCTATTGAGTTGTAAGTGATCTGAACGTTTCATGATGATAGCACTTTCCTAAGGGGGTCAAACCATGTCCCAAAGGTCACCGGATCTGGTGTCAATTTAAAGAAGTAGTCCAGTTACACATTTGTGGGCTTATAACTTGGCTTCTAAATTTCCTAGAGAGATCAGGTTTGTTTTACTGTACTCCAATCAACAGCCCCTACAACCACAAAAAGGAATGGAGTCATTAGCACTTATGGTTTTGTAAATGGCACTCAGAATTATGTCGCACGAAGCACAATTTCACATCATTCTGAGCTCATTTGTGTGAAAACAAGGTCCTATCAGGCTGAAACGTTACAGGAAGGTAGAGTCTATTGAGTTGTAAGTTATCTGAACGTTTCATGATGATAGCACTTTCCTAAGGGGGTCAAACCATGTCCCAAAGGTCACCGGATCTGGTGTCAATGTACAGAAGTTGTCCAGTTACACATTTGTGGGCTTATAACTTGGCTTCTGAATGTCCTAGAGAGATCAGGTTTGTTTTAGTGTACTCCAATCAACAGCCCCTACAACCACAAAAAGGAATGGAGTCATTAGCACTTATGGTTTGTAAATGGCACCCAGAATTATGTTGCACGAAGCACAATTTCACATCATTCTGGGTTCATTTGTGTGAAAACAAGGTCCAATCGGGCTGAAATGTTACAGGAAGGTAGAATCTATTGAGTTGTAAGTGATCTGAACGTTTCATGATGATAGCACTTTCCTAAGGGGGTCAAACCATGTCCCAAAGGTCACCGGATCTGGTGTCAATTTAAAGAAGTAGTCCAGTTACACCTTTGTGGGCTTATAACTTGGCTTCTGAATGTCCTATAGAGATCAGGTTTGTTTTAATGCACTCCAATCAACAGCCCCTACAACCACAAAAAGGAATGGAGTCATTAGCACTTATGGTTTTTAAATGGCACCCAGAATTATGTTGCACGAAGCACAATTTCAAATCATTCTGGGTTTATTTGTGTGAAAAAAAGGTCCAATCAGGCTGAAACGTTACAGGAAGGTAGAATCTATTGAGTTGTAAGTGATCTGAACGTTTCATGATGATAGCACTTTCCTAAGGGGGTCAAACCATGTCCCAAAGGTCACCGGATCTGGTGTCAATTTAAAGAAGTAGTCCAGTTACACATTTGTGGGCTTATAACTTGGCTTCTGAATGTCCTAGAGAGATCAGGTTTGTTTTAGTGTACTCCAATCAACAGCCCCTACAACCACAAAAAGGAATGGAGTCATTAGCACTTATGGTTTGTAAATGGCACTCAGAATTATGTTGCACGAAGCAGAATTTCACATCATTCTGGGCTCATTTGTGTGAAAACAAGGTCCAATCAGGCTGAAATGTTACAGGAAGGTAGAATCTATTGAGTTGTAAGTGATCTGAATGTTTTATTATGATAGCACTTTCCTAAGAGGGTCAAACCATGTCCCAAATGTCACCGGATCTGGTGTCAATTTAAAGAAGTAGTCCAGTTACACATTTGTGGGCTTATAACTTGGCTTCTGAATGTCCTAGAGAGATCAGGTTCGTTTTAGTATACTCCAATCAACAGCCCCTACAACCACAAAAAGGAATGGAGTCATTAGCACTTATGGTTTTTAAATGGCACCCAGAATTGTGTTGCACGAAGCACAATTTCACATCATTCTGGGTTAATTTGTGTGAAAACAAGGTCCAATCAGGCTGAAACGTTACAGGAAGGTAGAATCTATTGAGTTGTAAGTGATCTGAACGTTTCATGATGATAGCACTTTCCTAAGGGGGTCAAACCATGTCCCAAAGGTCACCTGATCTGGTGTCAATTTAAAGAAGTAGTCCAGTTACACATTTGTGGGCTTATAACTTGGCTTCTGAATGTCCTAGAGAGGTCAGGTTTGTTTTAGTGTACTCCAATCAACAGCCCCTACAACCACAAAAATGAATGGAGTCATTAGCACTTATGGTTTGTAAATGGCACCCAGAATTATGTTGCACGAAGCACAATTTCACATCATTCTGGGTCCATTTGTGTGAAAACAAGGTCCAATCAGGCTGCAACGTTATAGGAAGGTAGAATCTATTGAGTTGTAAGTGATCTGAACATTTCATGATGATAGCACTTTCCTAAGGGGGTCAAACCATGTCCCAAAGGTCACCGGATCTGTTGTCAATTTAAAGAAGTAGTCCAGTTACACATTTGTGGGCTTGTAACTTGGCTTCTGAATGTCCCAGAGACATCAGGTTTGTTTTAGTGTACTCCAATCAACAGCCCCTACAACCACAAAAAGGAATGGAGTCATTAGCATTTATGGTTTGTAAATGGCACCCAGAATTATGTTGCACGAAGCACAATTTCACATCATTCTGGGTCCATTTGTGTGAAAACAAGGTCCAATCAGGCTGAAACGCTACAAGAAGGTAGAATCTATTGAGTTGTAAGTGATCTGAACGTTTCAAGATGGTCGCACATTCCTATAGGGGGTAAAACCATGTCCCAAAGGTCACCGGGCCTGGTGTCACTTTAAAGAAGTAGTCCAGTTACACCTTTGTGGGCTTATAACTTGGCTTCTGAATGTCCTAGAGAGGTCAGGTTTGTTTTAGTGTACTCCAATCAACAGCCCCTACAACCACAAAAAGGAATGGAGTCATTAGCACTTATGGTTTTTAAATGGCACCCAGAATTATGTTGCACGAAGCACAATTTCACATCATTCTGGGTTCATTTGTGTGAAAACAAGGTCCAATCAGGCTGAAACCTTACAGGAAGGTAGAATCTATTGAGTTGTAAGTGATCCGAACGTTTCATGATGATAGCACTTTCCTAAGGGGGTCAAACCATGTCCCAAAGCTCACCGGATCTGGTGTCAATTTAAAGAAGTAGTCCAGTTACACATTTGTGGGCTTGAAACTTGGCTTCTGAATGTCCTAGAGAGATCAGGTTTGTTTTAATGTAATCCAATCAACAGCCCTTACAACCACAAAAATGAATGGAGTCATTAGCACTTATGGTTTGTAAATGGCACCCAGAATTATGTTGCACGAAGCACAATTTCACATCATTCTGGGTCCATTTGTGTGAAAACAAGGTCCAATCAGGCTGAAACGTTACAGGAAGGTAGAAGCTATTGAGTTGTAAGTGATCTGAACGTTATATGATGATAGCACTTTCCTAAGAGGGTCAAACCATGTCCCAAAGGTCACCGGAACTGGTGTCAATTTAAAGAAGTAATCCAGTTACACATTTGTGGGCTTATAACTTGGCTTCTGAATGTCCTAGAGAGATCAGGTTTGTTTTAGTATACTCCAATCAACAGCCCCTACAACCACAAAAAGGAATGGAGTCATTAGCACTTATGGTTTTTAAATGGCACCCAGAATTATGTTGCACGAAGCACAATTTCACATCATTCTGGGTTCATTTGTGTGAAAACAAGGTCCAATCAGGCTGAAACGTTACAGGAAGGTAGAATCTATTGAGTTGTAAGTGATCTGAACGTTTTATGATGATAGCACTTTCCTAAGGGGGTCAAACCATGTCCCAAAAGTCAACGGATATGGTGTCAATTTAAAGAAGTAGTCCAGTTACACATTTGTGGGCTTATAACTTGGCTTCTGAATGTCCTGGAGAGATCAGGTTTGTTTTAGTGTACTCCAATCAACAGCCCCTACAACCACAAAAAGGAATGGAGTCATTAGCACTTATGGTTTTTAAATGGCACCCAGAATTATGTTGCACGAAGCACAATTTCACATCATTCTGGGTTCATTTGTGTGAAAACAAGGTCCAATCAGGCTGAAATGTTACAGGAAGGTAGAATCTATTGAGTTGTAAGTGATCTGAACGTTTCATGATGATAGCACTTTCCTAAGGGAGTCAAACCATGTCCCAAAGGTCACCGGATCTGGTGTCAATTTAAAGAAGTAGTCCAATTACACATTTGTGGGCTTATAACTTGGCTTCTGAATGTCCTAGAGAGATCAGGTTTGTTTTAATGTACTCCAATCTACAGCCCCTACAACCACAAAAAGGAATGGAGTCATTAGCACTTATGGTTTGTAAATGGCACCCAGAATTATGTTGCACGGAGGACAATTTCACATCATTCTGGGTCCATTTGTGTGAAAACAAGGTCCAATCAGGCTGAAACGTTACAGGAAGGTAGAATCTATAGAGTTGTAAGTGATCTGAACGTTTCATGACGATAGCACTTTCCTAAGGGGGTCAAACCATGTTCCAAAGGTCACCGGATCTGGTGTCAATTTAAAGAAGTAGTCCAGTTACACATTTGTGGGCATATAACTTGGCTTCTGAATGTCCTATAGATATCAGGTTTGTTTTAATGCACTCCAATCAACAGCCCCTACAACCACAAAAAGGATTGGAGTCATTAGCACTTATGGTTTTTAAATGGCACCCAGAATTATGTTGCACGAAGCACAATTTCAAATCATTCTGGGTTCATTTGTGTGAAAAAAAGGTCCAATAAGGCTGAAACGTTACAGGAAGGTAGAATCTATTGAGTTGTAAGTGATCTGAACGTTTCATGATGATAGCCCTTTCCTAAGGGGGTCAAACCATGTCCCAAAGGTCACCGGATCTGGTGTCAATTTAAAGAAGTAGTCCAGTTACACATTTGTGGGCTTATAACTTGGCTTCTGAATTTCCTAGAGAGATCAGGTTTGTTTTAGTGTACTCCAATCAACAGCCCCTACAACCACAAAAAGGAATGGTGTCATTAGCACTTATGGTTTTGTAAATGGCACTCAGAATTATGTTGCACGAAGCACAATTTCACATCATTCTGGGCTCATTTGTGTGAAAACAAGGTCCTATCAGGCTGAAACGTTACAGGAAGGTAGAATCTATTGAGTTGTAAGTTATCTGAACGTTTCATGATGATAGCACTTTCCTAAGGGGGTCAAACCATGTCCCAAAGGTCACCGGATCTGGTGTCAATTTACAGAAGTTGTCCAGTTACACCTTTGTGGGCTTATAACTTGGCTTCTGAATGTCCTAGAGAGATCAGGTTTGTTTTAGTGTACTCCAATCAACAGCCCCTACAACCACAAAAAGGAATGGAGTCATTAGCACTTATGGTTTGTAAATGGCACCCAGAATTATGTTGCACGAAGCACAATTTCACATCATTCTGGGTCCATTTGTGTGAAAACAAGGTCCAATCAGGCTGAAACGTTACAGGAAGGTAGAATCTATTGAGTTGTAAGTGATCTGAACGTTTCATGATGATAGCACTTTCCTAAGGGGGTCAAACCATGTCCCAAAGGTCACCGGGCCTGGTGTCACTTTAAAGAAGTAGTCCAGTTACACCTTTGTGGGCTTATAACTTGGCTTCTGAATGTCCTAGAGAGGTCAGGTTTGTTTTAGTGTACTCCAATCAACAGCCCCTACAACCACAAAAATGAATGGAGTCATTAGCACTTATGGTTTGTAAATGGCACCCAGAATTATGTTGCACGAAGCACAATTTCACATCATTCTGGGTCCATTTGTGTGAAAACAAGGTCCAATCAGGCTGAAACGTTACAGGAAGGTAGAATCTATTGAGTTGTAAGTGATCTGAACATTTCATGATGATAGCACTTTCCTAAGAGGGTCAAACCATGTCCCAAAGGTCACCGGAACTGGTGTCAATTTAAAGAAGTAATCCAGTTACACATTTGTGGGCTTATAACTTGGCTTCTGAATGTCCTAGAGAGATCAGGTTTGTTTTAGTGTACTCCAATCAACAGCCCCTACAACCACAAAAAGGAATGGAGTCATTAGCACTTATGGTTTGTAAATGGCACTCAGAATTATGTTGCACGAAGCACAATTTCACATCATTCTGGGCTCATTTGTGTGAAAACAAGGTCCTATCAGGCTGAAACGTTACAGGAAGGGAGAATCTATTGAGTTGTAAGTGATCTGAACGTTTCATGATGATAGCACTTTCCGAAGGGGGTCAAACCATGTCCCAAAGGTCACCGGATCTGGTGTCAATTTAAAGAAGTTGTCCAGTTACACATTTGTGGGCTTATAACTTGGCTTCTGAATGTCCTAGAGAGATCAGGTTTGTTTTAGTGTACTCCAATCAACAGCCCCTACAACCACAAAAAAGGAATGGAGTCATTAGCACTTATGGTTTGTAAATGGCACCCAGAATTATGTTGCACGAAGAACAATTTCACATCATTCTGGGTTCATTTGTGTGAAAACAAGGTCCAATCAGGCTGAAATTTTACAGGAAGGTAGAATCTATTGAGTTGTAAGTGATCTGAATGTTTTATTATTATAGCACTTTTCTAAGAGGGTCAAACCATGTCCCAAAGGTCACCGGATCTGGTGTCAATTTAAAGAAGTAGTCCAGTTACACCTTTGTGGGCTTATAACTTGGCTTCTGAATGTCCTAGAGAGATCAGGTTTGTTTTAGTGTACTACAATCAACAGCCCCTACAACCACAAAAAGGAATGGAGTCATTAGCACTTATGGTTTTTAAATGGCACCCAGAATTATGTTGCACGAAGCACAATTTCACATCATTCTGGGTTAATTTATGTGAAAACCAGGTCCAATCAGGCTGAAACGTTACAGGAAGGTAGAATCTATTGAGTTGTAAGTGATCTGAACGTTTCATGATGATAGCACTTTCCTAAGGGGGTCAAACCATGTCCCAAAGGTCACCGGATCTGGTGTCAATTTAAAGAAGTAGTCCAGTTACACATTTGTGGGCTTATAACTTGGCTTCTGAATGTCCTAGAGAGATCAGGTTTGTTTTAATGTACTCCAATCAACAGCCCCTACAACCACAAAAAGGAATGGAGTCATTAGCACTTATGGTTTGTAAATGGCACCCAGAATTATGTTGCACGAAGCACAATTTCACATCATTCTGGGTTCATTTGTTTGAAAACAAGGTCCAATCAGGCTGAAACGTTACAGGAAGGTAGAATCTATTGAGTTGTAAGTGATCTGAACATTTCATGATGATAGCACTTTCCTAAGGGGGTCAAACCATGTCCCAAAGGTCAGCGGATCTGGTGTCAATTTAAAGAAGTAGTCCAGTTACACATTTGTGGGCTTGTAACTTGGCTTCTGAATGTCCTAGAGAGATCAGGTTTGTTTTAGTGTACTCCAATCAACAGCCCCTACAACCACAAAAAGGAATGGAGTCATTAGCATTTATGGTTTGTAAATGGCACCCAGAATTATGTTGCACGAAGCACAATTTCACATCATTCTGGGTCCATTTGTGTGAAAACAAGGTCCAATCAGGCTGAAATGCTACAAGGAGGTAGAATCTATTGAGTTGTAAGTGATCTGAACGTTTCAAGATGGTCGCACATTCCTATAGGGGGTAAAACCATGTCCCAAAGGTCACCGGGCCTGGTGTCACTTTAAAGAAGTAGTCCAGTTACACCTTTGTGGGCTTATAACTTGGCTTCTGAATGTCCTAGAGAGGTCAGGTTTGTTTTAGTGTACTCCAATCAACAGCCCCTACAACCACAAAAAGGAATGGAGTCATTAGCACTTATGGTTTTTAAATGGCACCCAGAATTATGTTGCACGAAGCACAATTTCACATCATTCTGGGTTCATTTGTGTGAAAACAAGGTCCAATCAGGCTGAAACCTTACAGGAAGGTAGAATCTATTGAGTTGTAAGTGATCCGAACGTTTCATGATGATAGCCCTTTCCTAAGGGGGTCAAACCATGTCCCAAAGCTCACCGGATCTGGTGTCAATTTAAAGAAGTAGTCCAGTTACACATTTGTGGGCTTGAAACTTGGCTTCTGAATGTCCTAGAGAGATCAGGTTTGTTTTAATGTAATCCAATAAACAGCCCTTACAACCACAAAAATGAATGGAGTCATTAGCACTTATGGTTTGTAAATGGCACCCAGAATTATGTTGCACGAAGCACAATTTCACATCATTCTGGGTCCATTTGTGTGAAAACAAGGTCCAATCAGGCTGAAACGTTACAGGAAGGTAGAATATATTGAGTTGTAAGTGATCTGAACGTTTCATGATGATAGCACTTTCCTAAGGGGGTCAAACCATGTCCCAAAGGTCACCGGATCTGGTGTCAATTTAAAGAAGTAGTCCAGTTACACATTTGTGGGCTTATAACTTGGCTTCTGAATGTCCTAGAGCGATCAGGTTTGTTTTAGTGTACAACAATCAACAGCCCCTACAACCACAAAAAGGAATGGAGTCATTAGCACTTATGGTTTTTAAATGGCACCCAGAATTATGTTGCACGAAGCACAATTTCACATCATTCTGGGTTCATTTGTGTGAAAACAAGGTCCAATCAGGCTGAAACATTACAGGAAGGTAGAATCTATTGAGTTGTAAGTGATCTGAACGTTTCATGATGATAGCACTTTCCTAAGGGGGTCAAACCATGTCCCAAAGGTCACCGGATCTGGTGTCACTTTAAAGAAGTAGTCCAGTTACACTTTTGTGGCCTTATAACTTGGCTTTTGAATGTCCTAGAGAGGTCAGGTTTATTTTAGTGTACTCCAATCAACAGCCCCTACAACCACAAAAAGGAATGGAGTCATTAGCACTTATGGTTTGTAAATGGCACCCAGAATTATGTTGCACGAAGCACAATTTCACATCATTCTGGGTCCATTTGTGTGAAAACAAGGTCCAATCAGGCTGAAACGTTACAGGAAGGTAGAATCTATTGAGTTGTAAGTATTCTGAACGTTTCATGATGATAGCGCTTTCCTAAGGGGGTCAAACCATGTCCCAAAGGTCACCGGATCTGGTGTCAATTTAAAGAAGTAGTCCAGTTACACATTTGTGGGCTTATAACTTGGCTTCTGAATGTCCTAGAGAGATCAGGTTTGTTTTAGTGTACTCCAATCAACAGCCCCTACAACCACAAAAAGGAATGGAGTCATTAGCACTTATGGTTTGTAAATGGCACCCAGAATTATGTTGCACGAAGCACAATTTCACATCATTCTGGGTCGATTTGTGTGAAAACAAGGTCCAATCAGGCTGAAACGCTACAAGAAGGTAGAATCTATTGAGTTGTAAGTGATCTGAACGTTTCAAGATGATCGCACATTCCTATAGGGGGTAAAACCATGTCCCAAAGGTCACCGGGCCTGGTGTCACTTTAAAGAATTAGTCCAGTTACACCTTTGTGGGCTTATAACTTGGCTTCTGAATGTCCTAGAGAGGTTAGGTTTGTTTTAGTGTACTCCAATCAAAAGCCCCTACAACCACAAAAAGGAATGGAGTCATTAGCACTTATGGTTTGTAAATGACACCCAGTATTATGTTGCACGAAGCACAATTTCACATCATTCTGGGTTCATTTGTGTGAAAACAAGGTCCAATCAGGCTGAAACGTTACAAGAAGGTAGAATCTATTGAGTTGTAAGTGATCTGAACGTTTCATGATGATAGCGCTTTCCTAAGGGGGTCAAACCATGTCCCAAAGGTCACCGGATCTGGTGTTAATTTAAAGAAGTAGTCCAGTTACACATTTGTGGGCTTATAACTTGGCTTCTGAATGTCCTAGAGCGATCAGGTTTGTTTTAGTGTACTCCAATCAACAGCCCCTACAACCACAAAAAGGAATGGAGTCATTAGCACTTATGGTTTTTAAATGGCACCCAGAATTATGTTGCACGAAGCAATATTTCACATCATTCTGGGTTCATTTGTGTGAAAACAAGGTCCAATCAGGCTGAAACATTACAGGAAGGTAGAATCTATTGAGTTGTAAGTGATCTCAACGTTTCATGATGATAGCACTTTCCTAAGGGGGTCAAACCATGTCCCAAAGGTCACCGGATCTGGTGTCACTTTAAAGAAGTAGTCCAGTTACACTTTTGTGGCCTTATAACTTGGCTTCTGAATGTCCTAGAGAGGTCAGGTTTATTTTAATGTACTCCAATCAACATCCCCTACAACCACAAAAAGGAATGGAGTCATTAGCACTTATGGTTTGTAAATGGCACCCAGAATTATGTTGCACGAAGCACAATTTCACATCATTCTGGGTCCATTTGTGTGAAAACAAGGTCCAATCAGGCTGAAACGTTACAGGAAGGTAGAATCTTTTGAGTTGTAAGTATTCTGAACGTTTCATGATGATAGCGCTTTCCTAAGGGGGTCAAACCATGTCCCAAAGGTCACCGGATCTGGTGTCAATTTAAAGAAGTAGTCCAGTTACACATTTGTGGGCTTATAACTTGGCTTCTGAATGTCCTAGAGAGATCAGGTTTGTTTTAGTGTACTCCAATCAACAGCCCCTACAACCACAATAAGGAATGGAGTCATTAGCACTTATGGTTTGTAAATGGCACCCAGAATTATGTTGCACAAAGCACAATTTCACATCATTCTGGGTCGATTTGTGTGAAAACAAGGTCCAATCAGGCTGAAACGCTACAAGAAGGTAGAATCTATTGAGTTGTAAGTGATCTGAACGTTTCAAGATGATCGCACATTCCTATAGGGGGTGAAACCATGTCCCAAAGGTCACCGGGCCTGGTGTCACTTTTAAGAAGTAGTCCAGTTACACCTTTGTGGGCTCATAACTTGGCTTCTGAATGTCCTAGAGAGGTTAGGTTTGTTTTAGTGTACTCCAATCAAAAGCCCCTACAACCACAAAAAGGAATGGAGTCATTAGCACTTATGGTTTGTAAATAACACCCAGTATTATGTTGCACGAAGCACAATTTCACATCATTCTGGGTTCATTTGTGTGAAAACAAGGTCCAATCAGGCTGAAACGTTACAGGAAGGTAGAATCTATTGAATTGTAAGTGATCTGAACGTTTCATGATGATAGCACTTTCCTAAGGGGGTCAAACCATGTCCCAAAAGTCAACGGATCTGGTGTCAATTTAAAGAAGTAGTCCAGTTACACATTTGTGGGCTTATAACTTGGCTTCTGAATGTCCTAGAGAGATCAGGTTTGTTTTAGTGTACTCCAATCAACAGCCCCTACAACCACAAAAAGGAATGGAGTCATTAGCACTTATGGTTTTTAAATGGCACCCAGAATTATTTTGCACGAAGCACAATTTCACATCATTCTGGGTTCATTTGTGTGAAAACAAGGTCCAATAAGGCTGAAACGTTACAGGAAGGTAGAATCTATTGAGTTGTAAGTGATCTGAACGTTTCATGATGATAGCACTTTCCTAAGCGGGTCAAACCATGTCCCAAAGGTCACCGGATCTGAAGTCAATTTAAAGAAGTAGTCCAGTTACACATTTGTGGGCTTATAACTTGGCTTCTGAATGTCCTAGAGAGATCAGGTTTGTTTTAGTGTACTCCAATCAACAGCCCCTACAACCACAAAAAGGAATGGAGTCATTAGCACTTATGGTTTGTAAATGGCACCCAGAATTATGTTGCACGAAGCACAATTTCACATCATTCTGGGTCCATTTGTGTGAAAACAAGGTCCAATCAGGCTGAAACGTTACAGGAAGGTAGAATCTATTGAGTTGTAAGTTATCTGAACGTTTCATGATGATAGCACTTTCCTAAGGGGGTCAAACCATGTCCCAAAGGTCACCGGATCTGGTGTCAATTTACAGAAGTTGTCCAGTTACACATTTGTGGGCTTATAACTTGGCTTCTGAATGTCCTAGAGAGATCAGGTTTGTTTTAGTGTACTCCAATCAACAGCCCCTACAACCACAAAAAGGAATGGAGTCATTAGCACTTATGGTTTGTAAATGGCACCCAGAATTATGTTGCACGAAACACAATTTCACATCATTCTGGGTTCATTTGTGTGAAAACAAGGTCCAATCAGGCTGAAATGTTACAGGAAGGTAGAATCTATTGAGTTGTAAGTGATCTGAATGTTTTATTATGATAGCACTTTCCTAAGAGGGTCAAACCATGTCCCAAAGGTCACCGGATCTGGTGTCAATTTAAAGAAGTAGTCCAGTTACACATTTGTGGGCTTATAACTTGGCTTCTGAATGTCCTAGAGAGATCAGGTTTGTTTTAGTATACTCCAATCAACAGCCCCTACAACCACAAAAAGGAATGGAGTCATTAGCACTTATGGTTTGTAAATGGCACCAAGAATTATGTTGTACAAAGCACAATTTCACATCATTCTGGGTTCATTTGTTTGAAAACAAGGTCCAATCAGGCTGAAACGTTACAGGAAGGTAGAATCTATTGAGTTGTAAGTGATCTGAACATTTCATGATGATAGCACTTTCCTAAGGGGGTCAAACCATGTCCCAAAGGTCACCGGATCTGGTGTCAATTTAAAGAAGTAGTCCAGTTACACATTTGTGGGCTTGTAACTTGGCTTCTGAATGTCCAAGAGAGATCAGGTTTGTTTTAGTGTACTCCAATCAACAGCCCCTACAACCACAAAAAGGAATGGAGTCATTAGCATTTATGGTTTGTAAATGGCACCCAGAATTATGTTGCACGAAGCACAATTTCACATCATTCTGGGTCCATTTGTGTGAAAACAAGGTCCAATCAGGCTGAAACGCTACAAGAAGGTAGAATCTATTGAGTTGTAAGTGATCTGAACGTTTCAAGATGATCGCACATTCCTATAGGGGGTAAAACCATGTCCCAAAGGTCACCGGGCCTGGTGTCACTTTAAAGAAGTAGTCCAGTTACACCTTTGTGGGCTTATAACTTGGCTTCTGAATGTCCTAGAGAGGTCAGGTTTGTTTTAGTGTACTCCAATCAACAGCCCCTACAACCACAAAAAGGAATGGAGTCATTAGCACTTATGGTTTTTAAATGGCACCCAGAATTATGTTGCACGAAGCACAATTTCACATCATTCTGGGTTCATGCGTGTGAAAACAAGGTCCAATCAGGCTGAAACGTTACAGGAAGGTAGAATCTATTGAGTTGTAAGTGATCCGAACGTTTCATGATGATAGCACTTTCCTAAGGGGGTCAAACCATGTCCCAAAGGTCACCGGATCTGGTGTCAATTTAAAGAAGTAGTCCAGTTACACAATGGTGGGCTTGTAACTTGGCTTCTGAATGTCCTAGAGAGATCAGGTTTGTTTTAATGTACTCCAATCAACAGCCCTTACAACCACAAAAATGAATGGAGTCATTAGCACTTATGGTTTGTAAATGGCACCCAGAATTATGTTGCACGAAGCACAATTTCACATCATTCTGGGTCCATTTGTGTGAAAACAAGGTCCAATCAGGCTGAAACGTTACAGGAAGGTAGAATCTATTGAGTTGTAAGTGATCTGAACGTTTCATGATGATAGCACTTTCCGAAGGGGGTCAAACCATGTCCCAAAGGTCACCGGATCTGGTGTCAATTTAAAGAAGTTGTCCAGTTACACATTTGTGGGCTTATAACTTGGCTTCTGAATTTCCTAGAGAGATCAGGTTTGTTTTAGTGTACTCCAATCAACAGCCCCTACAACCACAAAAAGGAATGGAGTCATTAGCACTTATGGTTTGTAAATGGCACCCAGAATTATGTTGCACGAAGCACAATTTCACATCATTCTGGGTTCATTTGTGTGAAAACAAGGTCCAATCAGGCTGAAATGTTACAGGAAGGTAGAATCTATTGAGTTGTAAGTGATCTGAATGTTTTATTATGATAGCACTTTCCTAAGAGCGTCAAACCATGTCCCAAAGGTCACCGGATCTGGTGTCAATTTAAAGAAGTAGTCCAGTTACACCTTTGTGGGCTTATAACTTGGCTTCTGAATGTCCTAGAGAGATCAGGTTTGTTTTAGTATACTCCAATCAACAGCCCCTACAACCACAAAAAGGAATGGAGTCATTAGCACTTATGGTTTTTAAATGGCACCCAGAATTATGTTGCACGAAGCACAATTTCACATCATTCTGGGTTAATTTGTGTGAAAACAAGGTCCAGTCAGGCTGAAATGTTACAGGAAGGTAGAATCTATTGAGTTGTAAGTGATCTGAACGTTTCATGATGATAGCACTTTCCTAAGGGGGTCAAACCATGTCCCAAAGGTCACCGGATCTGGTGTCAATTTAAAGAAGTAGTCCAGTTACACATTTGTGGGCTTATAACTTGGCTTCTGAATGTCCTAGAGAGATCAGGTTTGTTTTAGTGTACTCCAATCAACAGCCCCTACAACCACAAAAAGGAATGGAGTCATTAGCACTTATGGTTTGTAAATGGCACCCAGAATTATGTTGCACGAAGCACAATTTCACATCATTCTGGGTTCATTTGTGTGAAAACAAGGTCCAATCAGGCTGAAATGTTACAGGAAGGTAGAATCTATTGAGTTGTAAGTGATCTGAATGTTTTATTATGATAGCACTTTCCTAAGAGGGTCAAACCATGTCCCAAAGGTCACCGGATCAGGTGTCAATTTAAAGAAGTAGTCCAGTTACACATTTGTGGGCTTATAACTTGGCTTCTGAATGTCCTAGAGAGATCAGGTTATTTTTAATGCACTCCAATAAACAGCCCCTACAACCACAAAAAGGAATGGAGTCATTAGCACTTATGGTTTGTAAATGGCACCCAGAATTATGTTGCACGAAGCACAATTTCACATCATTCTGGGTCCATTTGTGTGAAAACAAGGTCCAATCAGGCTGAAACGTTACAGGAAGGTAGAATCTATTGAGTTGTAAGTGATCTGAACGTTTCATGATGATAGCACTTTCCTAAGGGGGTCAATTCATGTCCCAAAGGTCACCGGATCTGGTGTCAATTTAAAGAAGTAGTCCAGTTACACATTTGTGGGCTTATAACTTGGCTTCTGAATGTCCTAGAGAGATCAGGTTTGTTTTAGTGTACTCCAATCAACAGCCCCTACAACCACAAAAAGGAATGGAGTCATTAGCACTTATGGTTTGTAAATGGCACTCAGAATTATGTTGCACGAAGCACAATTTCACATAATTCTGGGCTCATTTGTGTGAAAACAATGTCCAATCAGGCTGAAACGTTACAGGAAGGTAGAATCTATTGAGTTGTAAGTGATCTGAACGTTTCATGATGATAGCACTTTCCGAAGGGGGTCAAACCATGTCCCAAAGGTCACCGGATCTGGTGTCAATTTAAAGAAGTTGTCCAGTTACACATTTGTGGGCTTATAACTTGGCTTCTGAATGTCCTAGAGAGATCAGGTTTGTTTTAGTGTACTCCAATCAACAGCCCCTACAACCACAAAAAGGAATGGAGTCATTAGCACTTATGGTTTGTAAATGGCACCCAGAATTATGTTGCACGAAGCACAATTTCACATCATTCTGGGTTCATTTGTGTGAAAACAAGGTCCAATCAGGCTGAAATGTTACAGGAAGGTAGAATCTATTGAGCTGTAAGTGATCTGAATGTTTTATTATGATAGCACTTTCCTAAGAGGGTCAAACCATGTCCCAAAGGTCACCGGATCTGGTGTCAATTTAAAGAAGTAGTCCAGTTACACATTTGTGGGCTTATAACTTGGCTTCTGAATGTCCTAGAGAGATCAGGTTTGTTTTAGTAGACTCCAATCAACAGCCCCTACAACCACAAAAAGGAATGGAGTCATTAGCACTTATGGTTTGTAAATGGCACCCAGAATTATGTTGTACAAAGCACAATTTCACATCATTCTGGGTTCATTTGTTTGAAAACAAGGTCCAATCAGGCTGAAACGTTACAGGAAGGTAGAATCTATTGAGTTGTAAGTGATCTGAACATTTCATGATGATAGCACTTTCCTAAGGGGGTCAAACCATGTCCCAAAGGTCACCGGATCTGGTGTCAATTTAAAGAAGTAGTCCAGTTACACATTTGTGGGCTTGTAACTTGGCTTCTGAATGTCCTAGAGAGATCAGGTTTGTTTTAGTGTACTCCAATCAACAGCCCCTACAACCACAAAAAGGAATGGAGTCATTAGCATTTATGGTTTGTAAATGGCACCCAGAATTATGTTGCACGAAGCACAATTTCACATCATTCTGGGTCCATTTGTGTGAAAACAAGGTCCAATCAGGCTGAAACGCTACAAGAAGGTAGAATCTATTGAGTTGTAAGTGATCTGAACGTTTCAAGATGATCGCACATTCCTATAGGGGGTAAAACCATGTCCCAAAGGTCACCGGGCCTGGTGTCACTTTAAAGTAGTCCAGTTACACCTTTGTGGGCTTATAACTTGGCTTCTGAATGTCCTAGATAGGTCAGGTTTGTTTTAGTGTACTCCAATCAACAGCCCCTACAACCACAAAAAGGAATGGAGTCATTAGCACTTATGGTTTTTAAATGGCACCCAGAATTATGTTGCACGAAGCACAATTTCACATCATTCTGGGTTCATGCGTGTGAAAACAAGGTCCAATCAGGCTGAAACGTTACAGGAAGGTAGAATCTATTGAGTTGTAAGTGATCTGAACGTTTCATGATGATAGCACTTTCCTAAGGGGGTCAAACCATGTCCCAAAGGTCACCGGATCTGGTGTCAATTTAAAGAAGTAGTCCAGTTACACAATGGTGGGCTTGTAACTTGGCTTCTGAATGTCCTAGAGAGATCAGGTTTGTTTTAATGTACTCCAATCAACAGCCCTTACAACCACAAAAATGAATGGAGTCATTAGCACTTATGGTTTGTAAATGCCACCCAGAATTATGTTGCACGAAGCACAATTTCACATCATTCTGGGTCCATTTGTGTGAAAACAAGGTCCAATCAGGCTGAAACGTTACAGGAAGGTAGAATCTATTGAGTTGTAAGTGATCTGAACGTTTCCTGATGATAGCACTTTCCTAAGAGGGTCAAACCATGTCCCAAAGGTCACCTGAACTGGTGTCAATTTAAAGAAGTAATCCAGTTACACATTTGTGGGCGTATAACTTGGCTTCTGAATGTCCTAGAGAGATCAGGTTTGTTTTAGTATACTCCAATCAACAGCCCCTACAACCACAAAAAGGAATGGAGTCATTAGCACTTATGGTTTTTAAATGGCACCCAGAATTATGTTGCACGAAGCACAATTTCACATCATTCTGGGTTCATTTGTGTGAAAACAAGGTCCAATCAGGCTGAAACGTTACAAGAAGGTAGAATCTATTGAGTTGTAAGTGATCTGAACGTTTCATGATGATAGCGCTTTCCTAAGGGGGTCAAACCATGTCCCAAAGGTCACCGGATCTGGTGTTAATTTAAAGAAGTAGTCCAGTTACACATTTGTGGGCTTATAACTTGGCTTCTGAATGTCCTAGAGCGATCAGGTTTGTTTTAGTGTACTCCAATCAACAGCCCCTACAACCACAAAAAGGAATGGAGTCATTAGCACTTATGGTTTTTAAATGGCACCCAGAATTATGTTGCACGAAGCACAATTTCACATCATTCTGGGTTCATTTGTGTGAAAACAAGGTCCAATCAGGCTGAAACATTACAGGAAGGTAGAATCTATTGAGTTGTAAGTGATCTGAACGTTTCATGATGATAGCACTTTCCTAAGGGGGTCAAACCATGTCCCAAAGGTCACCGGATCTGGTGTCACTTTAAAGAAGTAGTCCAGTTACACTTTTGTGGCCTTATAACTTGGCTTCTGAATGTCCTAGAGAGGTCAGGTTTATTTTAATGTACTCCAATCAACAGCCCCTACAACCACAAAAAGGAATGGAGTCATTAGCACTTATGGTTTGTAAATGGCACCCAGAATTATGTTGCACGAAGCACAATTTCACATCATTCTGGGTCCATTTGTGTGAAAACAAGGTCCAATCAGGCTGAAACGTTACAGGAAGGTAGAATCTTTTGAGTTGTAAGTATTCTGAACGTTTCATGATGATAGCGCTTTCCTAAGGGGGTCAAACCATGTCCCAAAGGTCACCGGATCTGGTGTCAATTTAAAGAAGTAGTCCAGTTACACATTTGTGGGCTTATAACTTGGCTTCTGAATGTCCTAGAGAGATCAGGTTTGTTTTAGTGTACTCCAATCAACAGCCCCTACAACCACAAAAAGGAATGGAGTCATTAGCACTTATGGTTTGTAAATGGCACCCAGAATTATGTTGCACGAAGCACAATTTCACATCATTCTGGGTCGATTTGTGTGAAAACAAGGTCCAATCAGGCTGAAACGCTACAAGAAGGTAGAATCTATTGAGTTGTAAGTGATCTGAACGTTTCAAGATGATCGCACATTCCTATAGGGGGTGAAACCATGTCCCAAAGGTCACCGGGCCTGGTGTCACTTTTAAGAAGTAGTCCAGTTACACCTTTGTGGGCTCATAACTTGGCTTCTGAATGTCCTAGAGAGGTTAGGTTTGTTTTAGTGTACTCCAATCAAAAGCCCCTACAACCACAAAAAGGAATGGAGTCATTAGCACTTATGGTTTGTAAATAACACCCAGTATTATGTTGCACGAAGCACAATTTCACATCATTCTGGGTTCATTTGTGTGAAAACAAGGTCCAATCAGGCTGAAACGTTACAGGAAGGTAGAATCTATTGAATTGTAAGTGATCTGAACGTTTCATGATGATAGCACTTTCCTAAGGGGGTCAAACCATGTCCCAAAAGTCAACGGATCTGGTGTCAATTTAAAGAAGTAGTCCAGTTACACATTTGTGGGCTTATAACTTGGCTTCTGAATGTCCTAGAGAGATCAGGTTTGTTTTAGTGTACTCCAATCAACAGCCCCTACAACCACAAAAAGGAATGGAGTCATTAGCACTTATGGTTTTTAAATGGCACCCAGAATTATGTTGCACGAAGCACAATTTCACATCATTCTGGGTTCATTTGTGTGAAAACAAGGTCCAATAAGGCTGAAACGTTACAGGAAGGTAGAATCTATTGAGTTGTAAGTGATCTGAACGTTTCATGATGATAGCACTTTCCTAAGCGGGTCAAACCATGTCCCAAAGGTCACCGGATCTGGTGTCAATTTAAAGAAGTAGTCCAGTTACACATTTGTGGGCTTATAACTTGGCTTCTGAATGTCCTAGAGAGATCAGGTTTGTTTTAGTGTACTCCAATCAACAGCCCCTACAACCACAAAAAGGAATGGAGTCATTAGCACTTATGGTTTGTAAATGGCACCCAGAATTATGTTGCACGAAGCACAATTTCACATCATTCTGGGTCCATTTGTGTGAAAACAAGGTCCAATCAGGCTGAAACGTTACAGGAAGGTAGAATCTATTGAGTTGTAAGTTATCTGAACGTTTCATGATGATAGCACTTTCCTAAGGGGGTCAAACCATGTCCCAAAGGTCACCGGATCTGGTGTCAATTTACAGAAGTTGTCCAGTTACACATTTGTGGGCTCATAACTTGGCTTCTGAATGTCCTAGAGAGATCAGGTTTTTTTTAGTGTACTCCAATCAACAGCCCCTACAACCACAAAAAGGAATGGAGTCATTAGCACTTATGGTTTGTAAATGGCACCCAGAATTATGTTGCACGAAGCACAATTTCACATCATTCTGGGTTCATTTGTGTGAAAACAAGGTCCAATCAGGCTGAAATGTTACAGGAAGGTAGAATCTATTGAGTTGTAAGTGATCTGAATGTTTTATTATGATAGCACTTTCCTAAGAGGGTCAAACCATGTCCCAAAGGTCACCGGATCAGGTGTCAATTTAAAGAAGTAGTCCAGTTACACATTTGTGGGCTTATAACTTGGCTTCTGAATGTCCTAGAGAGATCAGGTTTGTTTTAATGTACTCCAATCAACAGCCCCTACAACCACAAAAAGGAATGGAGTCATTAGCACTTATGGTTTGTAAATGGCACCCAGAATTATGTTGCACGAAGCACAATTTCACATCATTCTGGGTCCATTTGTGTGAAAACAAGGTCCAATCAGGCTGAAACGTTACAGGAAGGTAGAATCTATTGAGTTGTAAGTGATCTGAACGTTTCATGATGATAGCACTTTCCTAAGGGGGTCAAACCATGTCCCAAAGGTCACCGGAACTGGTGTCAATTTAAAGAAGTAGTCCAGTTACACATTTGTGGGCTTATAACTTGGCTTCTGAATGTCCTATAGAGATCAGGTTATTTTTAATGCACTCCAATCAACAGCCCCTACAACCACAAAAAGGAATGGAGTCATTAGCACTTATGGTTTGTAAATGGCACCCAGAATTATGTTGCACGAAGCACAATTTCACATCATTCTGGGTTCATTTGTGTGAAAACAAGGTCCAATCAGGCTGAAACGTTACAGGAAGGTAGAATCTATTGAGTTGTAAGTGATCTGAACGTTTCATGATGATAGCACTTTCCTAAGGGGGTCAAACCATGTCCCAAAGGTCACCGGATCTGGTGTCAATTTAAAGAAGTAGTCCAGTTACACATTTGTGGGCTTATAACTTGGCTTCTGAATGTCCTAGAGAGATCAGGTTTGTTTTAGTGTACTCCAATCAACAGCCCCTACAACCACAAAAAGGAATGGAGTCATTAGCACTTATGGTTTGTAAATGGCACTCAGAATTATGTTGCACGAAGCACAATTTCACATAATTCTGGGCTCATTTGTGTGAAAACAAGGTCCAATCAGGCTGAAACGTTACAGGAAGGTAGAATCTATTGAGTTGCAAGTGATCTGAACGTTTCATGATGATAGCACTTTCCGAAGGGGGTCAAACCATGTCCCAAAGGTCACCGGATCTGGTGTCAATTTAAAGAAGTTGTCCAGTTACACATTTGTGGGCTTATAACTTGGCTTCTGAATGTCCTAGAGAGATCAGGTTTGTTTTAGTGTACTCCAATCAACAGCCCCTACAACCACAAAAAGGAATGGAGTCATTAGTACTTATGGTTTGTAAATGGCACCCAGAATTATGTTGCACGAAGCACAATTTCACATCATTCTGGGTTAATTTGTGTGAAAACAAGGTCCAATCAGGCTGAAATGTTACAGGAAGGTAGAATCTATTGAGCTGTAAGTGATCTGGATGTTTTATTATGATAGCACTTTCCTAAGAGGGTCAAACCATGTCCCAAAGGTCACCGGATCTGGTGTCAATTTAAAGAAGTAGTCCAGTTACACATTTGTGGGCTTATAACTTGGCTTCTGAATGTCCTAGAGAGATCAGGTTTGTTTTAGTATACTCCAATCAACAGCCCCTACAACCACAAAAAGGAATGGAGTCATTAGCACTTATGGTTTGTAAATGGCACCAAGAATTATGTTGTACAAAGCACAATTTCACATCATTCTGGGTTCATTTGTTTGAAAACAAGGTCCAATCAGGCTGAAACGTTACAGGAAGGTAGAATCTATTGAGTTGTAAGTGATCTGAACATTTCATGATGATAGCACTTTCCTAAGGGGGTCAAACCATGTCCCAAAGGTCACCGGATCTGGTGTCAATTTAAAGAAGTAGTCCAGTTACACATTTGTGGGCTTGTAACTTGGCTTCTGAATGTCCAAGAGAGATCAGGTTTGTTTTAGTGTACTCCAATCAACAGCCCCTACAACCACAAAAAGGAATGGAGTCATTAGCATTTATGGTTTGTAAATGGCACCCAGAATTATGTTGCACGAAGCACAATTTCACATCATTCTGGGTCCATTTGTGTGAAAACAAGGTCCAATCAGGCTGAAACGCTACAAGAAGGTAGAATCTATTGAGTTGTAAGTGATCTGAACGTTTCAAGATGATCGCACATTCCTATAGGGGGTAAAACCATGTCCCAAAGGTCACCGGGCCTGGTGTCACTTTAAAGAAGTAGTCCAGTTACACCTTTGTGGGCTTATAACTTGGCTTCTGAATGTCCTAGAGAGGTCAGGTTTGTTTTAGTGTACTCCAATCAACAGCCCCTACAACCACAAAAAGGAATGGAGTCATTAGCACTTATGGTTTTTAAATGGCACCCAGAATTATGTTGCACGAAGCACAATTTCACATCATTCTGGGTTCATTTGTGTGAAAACAAGGTCCAATCAGGCTGAAATGTTACAGGAAGGTAGAATCTATTGAGTTGTAAGTGATCTGAATGTTTTATTATGATAGCACTTTCCTAAGAGGGTCAAACCATGTCCCAAAGGTCACCGGATCAGGTGTCAATTTAAAGAAGTAGTCCAGTTACACATTTGTGGGCTTATAACTTGGCTTCTGAATGTCCTAGAGAGATCAGGTTTGTTTTAATGTACTCCAATCAACAGCCCCTACAACCACAAAAAGGAATGGAGTCATTAGCACTTATGGTTTGTAAATGGCACCCAGAATTATGTTGCACGAAGCACAATTTCACATCATTCTGGGTCCATTTGTGTGAAAACAAGGTCCAATCAGGCTGAAACGTTACAGGAAGGTAGAATCTATTGAGTTGTAAGTGATCTGAACGTTTCATGATGATAGCACTTTCCTAAGGGGGTCAAACCATGTCCCAAAGGTCACCGGAACTGGTGTCAATTTAAAGAAGTAGTCCAGTTACACATTTGTGGGCTTATAACTTGGCTTCTGAATGTCCTATAGAGATCAGGTTATTTTTAATGCACTCCAATCAACAGCCCCTACAACCACAAAAAGGAATGGAGTCATTAGCACTTATGGTTTGTAAATGGCACCCAGAATTATGTTGCACGAAGCACAATTTCACATCATTCTGGGTCCATTTGTGTGAAAACAAGGTCCAATCAGGCTGAAACGTTACAGGAAGGTAGAATCTATTGAGTTGTAAGTGATCTGAACGTTTCATGATGATAGCACTTTCCTAAGGGGGTCAAACCATGTCCCAAAGGTCACCGGATCTGGTGTCAATTTAAAGAAGTAGTCCAGTTACACAATGGTGGGCATATAACTTGGCTTCTGAATGTCCTAGAGAGATCAGGTTTGTTTTAATGTACTCCGATCAACAGCCCCTACAACCACAAAAAGGAATGGAGTCATTAGCACTTATGGTTTGTAAATGGCACCCAGAATTATGTTGCACGAAGCACAATTTCACATCATTCTGGGTCCATTTGTGTGAAAACAAGGTCCAATAAAGCTGAAACGCTACAAGAAGGTAGAATCTATTGAGTTGTAAGTGATCTGAACGTTTCAAGATGATCGCACATTCCTATAGGGGGTAAAACCATGTCCCAAAGGTCACCGGGCCTGGTGTCACTTTAAAGAAGTAGTCCAGTTACACCTTTGTGGGCTTATAACTTGGCTTCTGAATGTCCTAGAGAGGTCAGGTTTGTTTTAGTGTACTCCAATCAACAGCCCCTACAACCACAAAAAGGAATGGAGTCATTAGCACTTATGGTTTGTAAATGGCACCCAGAATTATGTTGCACGAAGCACAATTTCACATCATTCTGGGTTCATTTGTGTGAAAACAAGGTCCAATCAGGCTGAAATGTTACAGGAAGGTAGAATCTATTGAGTTGTAAGTGATCTGAATGTTTTATTATGATAGCACTTTCCTAAGAGGGTCAAACCATGTCCCAAAGGTCACCGGATCAGGTGTCAATTTAAAGAAGTAGTCCAGTTACACATTTGTGGGCTTATAACTTGGCTTCTGAATGTCCTAGAGAGATCAGGTTTGTTTTAATGTACTCCAATCAACAGCCCCTACAACCACAAAAAGGAATGGAGTCATTAGCACTTATGGTTTGTAAATGGCACCCAGAATTATGTTGCACGAAGCACAATTTCACATCATTCTGGGTCCATTTGTGTGAAAACAAGGTCCAATCAGGCTGAAACGTTACAGGAAGGTATAATCTATTGAGTTGTAAGTGATCTGAACGTTTCATGATGATAGCACTTTCCTAAGGGGGTCAAACCATGTCCCAAAGGTCACCGGAACTGGTGTCAATTTAAAGAAGTAGTCCAGTTACACATTTGTGGGCTTATAACTTGGCTTCTGAATGTCCTATAGAGATCAGGTTATTTTTAATGCACTCCAATCAACAGCCCCTACAACCACAAAAAGGAATGGAGTCATTAGCACTTATGGTTTGTAAATGGCACCCAGAATTATGTTGCACGAAGCACAATTTCACATCATTCTGGGTCCATTTGTGTGAAAACAAGGTCCAATCAGGCTGAAACGTTACAGGAAGGTAGAATCTATTGAGTTGTAAGTGATCTGAACGTTTCATGATGATAGCACTTTCCTAAGGGGGTCAAACCATGTCCCAAAGGTCACCGGATCTGGTGTCAATTTAAAGAAGTAGTCCAGTTACACATTTGTGGGCTTATAACTTGGCTTCTGAATGTCCTAGAGAGATCAGGTTTGTTTTAGTGTACTCCAATCAACAGCCCCTACAACCACAAAAAGGAATGGAGTCATTAGCACTTATGGTTTGTAAATGGCACTCAGAATTATGTTGCACGAAGCACAATTTCACATAATTCTGGGCTCATTTGTGTGAAAACAAGGTCCAATCAGGCTGAAACGTTACAGGAAGGTAGAATCTATTGAGTTGTAAGTGACCTGAACGTTTCATGATGATAGCACTTTCCGAAGGGGGTCAAACCATGTCCCAAAGGTCACCGGATCTGGTGTCAATTTAAAGAAGTTGTCCAGTTACACATTTGTGGGCTTATAACTTGGCTTCTGAATGTCCTAGAGAGATCAGGTTTGTTTTAGTGTACTCCAATCAACAGCCCCTACAACCACAAAAAGGAATGGAGTCATTAGCACTTATGGTTTGTAAATGGCACCCAGAATTATGTTGCACGAAGCACAATTTCACATCATTCTGGGTTCATTTGTGTGAAAACAAGGTCCAATCAGGCTGAAATGTTACAGGAAGGTAGAATCTATTGAGCTGTAAGTGATC
Organism: Nothobranchius furzeri; assembly: GCF_043380555.1. Taxonomy (NCBI): domain Eukaryota; kingdom Metazoa; phylum Chordata; class Actinopteri; order Cyprinodontiformes; family Nothobranchiidae; genus Nothobranchius; species Nothobranchius furzeri. The sequence goes on from NC_091743.1 coordinate 15,436,399, forward strand.
TGAATGTTTTATTATGATAGCACTTTCCTAAGAGGGTCAAACCATGTCCCAAAGGTCACCGGATCTGGTGTCAATTTAAAGAAGTAGTCCAGTTACACATTTGTGGGCTTATAACTTGGCTTCTGAATGTCCTAGAGAGATCAGGTTTGTTTTAGTATACTCCAATCAACAGCCCCTACAACCACAAAAAGGAATGGAGTCATTAGCACTTATGGTTTGTAAATGGCACCAAGAATTATGTTGTACAAAGCACAATTTCACATCATTCTGGGTTCATTTGTTTGAAAACAAGGTCCAATCAGGCTGAAACGTTACAGGAAGGTAGAATCTATTGAGTTGTAAGTGATTTGAACATTTCATGATGATAGCACTTTCCTAAGGGGGTCAAACCATGTCCCAAAGGTCACCGGATCTGGTGTCAATTTAAAGAAGTAGTCCAGTTACACATTTGTGGGCTTGTAACTTGGCTTCTGAATGTCCTAGAGAGATCAGGTTTGTTTTAGTAAACTCCAATCAACAGCCCCTACAACCACAAAAAGGAATGGAGTCATTAGCATTTATGGTTTGTAAATGGCACCCAGAATTATGTTGCACGAAGCACAATTTCACATCATTCTGGGTCCATTTGTGTGAAAACAAGGTCCAATCAGGCTGAAACGCTACAAGAAGGTAGAATCTATTGAGTTGTAAGTGATCTGAACGTTTCAAGATGATCGCACATTCCTATAGGGGGTAAAACCATGTCCCAAAGGTCACCGGGCCTGGTGTCACTTTAAAGAAGTAGTCCAGTTACACCTTTGTGGGCTTATAACTTGGCTTCTGAATGTCCTAGAGAGGTCAGGTTTGTTTTAGTGTACTCCAATCAACAGCCCCTACAACCACAAAAAGGAATGGAGTCATTAGCACTTATGGTTTTTAAATGGCACCCAGAATTATGTTGCACGAAGCACAATTTCACATCATTCTGGGTTCATGCGTGTGAAAACAAGGTCCAGTCAGGCTGAAACGTTACAGGAAGGTAGAATCTATTGAGTTGTAAGTGATCCGAACGTTTCATGATGATAGCACTTTCCTAAGGGGGTCAAACCATGTCCCAAAGGTCACCGGATCTGGTGTCAATTTAAAGAAGTAGTCCAGTTACACAATGGTGGGCTTGTAACTTGGCTTCTGAATGTCCTAGAGAGATCAGGTTTGTTTTAATGTACTCCAATCAACAGCCCTTACAACCACAAAAATGAATGGAGTCATTAGCACTTATGGTTTGTAAATGCCACCCAGAATTATGTTGCACGAAGCACAATTTCACATCATTCTGGGTCCATTTGTGTGAAAACAAGGTCCAATCAGGCTGAAACGTTACAGGAAGGTAGAATCTATTGAGTTGTAAGTGATCTGAACGTTTCATGATGATAGCACTTTCCTAAGAGGGTCAAACCATGTCCCAAAGGTCACCTGAACTGGTGTCAATTTAAAGAAGTAATCCAGTTACACATTTGTGGGCGTATAACTTGGCTTCTGAATGTCCTAGAGAGATCAGGTTTGTTTTAGTGTACTCCAATCAACAGCCCCTACAACCACAAAAAGGAATGGAGTCATTAGCACTTATGGTTTGTAAATGGCACTCAGAATTATGTTGCACGAAGCACAATTTCACATCATTCTGGGCTCATTTGTGTGAAATCAAGGTCCTATCAGGCTGAAACGTTACAGGAAGGTAGAATCTATTGAGTTGTAAGTGATCTGAACGTTTCATGATGATAGCACTTTCCGAAGGGGGTCAAACCATGTCCCAAAGGTCACCGGATCTGGTGTCAATTTAAAGAAGTTGTCCAGTTACACATTTGTGGGCTTATAACTTGGCTTCTGAATGTCCCAGAGAGATCAGGTTTGTTTTAGTGTACTCCAATCAACAGCCCCTACAACCACAAAAAGGAATGGAGTCATTAGCACTTATGGTTTGTAAATGGCACCCAGAATTATGTTGCACGAAGCACAATTTCACATCATTCTGGGTTCATTTGTGTGAAAACAAGGTCCAATCAGGCTGAAATGTTACAGGAAGGTAGAATCTATTGAGTTGTAAGTGATCTGAATGTTTTATTATGATAGCACTTTCCTAAGAGGGTCAAACCATGTCCCAAAGGTCACCGGATCTGGTGTCAATTTAAAGAAGTAGTCCAGTTACACCTTTGTGGGCTTATAACTTGTCTTCTGAATGTCCTAGAGAGATCAGGTTTGTTTTAGTATACTCCAATCAACAGCCCCTACAACCACAAAAAGGAATGGAGTCATTAGCACTTATGGTTTTTAAATGGCACCCAGAATTATGTTGCACGAAGCACAATTTCACATCATTCTGGGTTAATTTGTCTGAAAACAAAGTCCAATCAGGCTGAAACGTTACAGGAAGGTAGAATCTATTGAGTTGTAAGTGATCTGAACGTTTCATGATGATAGCACTTTCCTAAGGGGGTCAAACCATGTCCCAAAGGTCACCGGATCTGGTGTCAATTTAAAGAAGTAGTCCAGTTACACATTTGTGGGCTTATAACTTGGCTTCTGAATGTCCTAGAGAGATCAGGTTTGTTTTAGTGTACTCCAATCAACAGCCCCTACAACCACAAAAAGGAATGGAGTCATTAGCACTTATGGTTTGTAAATGGCACCCAGAATTATGTTGCACGAAGCACAATTTCACATCATTCTGGGTTCATTTGTGTGAAAACAAGGTCCAATCAGGCTGAAACGTTACAGGAAGGTAGAATCTATTGAGTTGAAAGTGATCTGAACGTTTCATGATGATCGCACATTCCTATAGGGGTCAAACCATGTCCCAAAGGTCACCGGATCTGGTGTCAATTTAAAGAAGTAGTCCAGTTACACATTTGTGGGCTTATAACTTGGCTTCTGAATGTCCTAGAGCGATCAGGTTTGTTTTAGTGTACTCCAATCAACAGCCCCTACAACCACAAAAAGGAATGGAGTCATTAGCACTTATGTTTGTAAATGGCACCCAGAATTATGTTGCACAATGCACAATTTCACATCATTCTGGGTCCATTTGTGTGAAAACAAGGTCCAATAAAGCTGAAACGCTACAAGAAGGTAGAATCTATTGAGTTGTAAGTGATCTGAACGTTTCAAGATGATCGCACATTCCTATAGGGGGTAAAACCATGTCCCAAAGGTCACCGGGCCTGGTGTCACTTTAAAGAAGTAGTCCAGTTACACCTTTGTGGGCTTATAACTTGGCTTCTGAATGTCCTAGAGAGATCAGGTTTGTTTTAGTGTACTCCAATCAACAGCCCCTACAACCACAAAAAGGAATGGAGTCATTAGCACTTATGGTTTGTAAATGGCACCCAGAATTATGTTGCACGAAGCACAATTTCACATCATTCTGGGTTCATTTGTGTGAAAACAAGGTCCAATCAGGCTGAAATGTTACAGGAAGGTAGAATCTATTGAGTTGTAAGTGATCTGAATGTTTTATTATGATAGCACTTTCCTAAGAGGGTCAAACCATGTCCCAAAGGTCACCGGATCAGGTGTCAATTTAAAGAAGTAGTCCAGTTACACATTTGTGGGCTTATAACTTGGCTTCTGAATGTCCTAGAGAGATCAGGTTTGTTTTAATGTACTCCAATCAACAGCCCCTACAACCACAAAAAGGAATGGAGTCATTAGCACTTATGGTTTGTAAATGGCACCCAGAATTATGTTGCACGAAGCACAATTTCACATCATTCTGGGTCCATTTGTGTGAAAACAAGGTCCAATCAGGCTGAAACGTTACAGGAAGGTATAATCTATTGAGTTGTAAGTGATCTGAACGTTTCATGATGATAGCACTTTCCTAAGGGGGTCAAACCATGTCCCAAAGGTCACCGGAACTGGTGTCAATTTAAAGAAGTAGTCCAGTTACACATTTGTGGGCTTATAACTTGGCTTCTGAATGTCCTATAGAGATCAGGTTATTTTTAATGCACTCCAATCAACAGCCCCTACAACCACAAAAAGGAATGGAGTCATTAGCACTTATGGTTTGTAAATGGCACCCAGAATTATGTTGCACGAAGCACAATTTCACATCATTCTGGGTCCATTTGTGTGAAAACAAGGTCCAATCAGGCTGAAACGTTACAGGAAGGTAGAATCTATTGAGTTGTAAGTGATCTGAACGTTTCATGATGATAGCACTTTCCTAAGGGGGTCAAACCATGTCCCAAAGGTCACCGGATCTGGTGTCAATTTAAAGAAGTAGTCCAGTTACACATTTGTGGGCTTATAACTTGGCTTCTGAATGTCCTAGAGAGATCAGGTTTGTTTTAGTGTACTCCAATCAACAGCCCCTACAACCACAAAAAGGAATGGAGTCATTAGCACTTATGGTTTGTAAATGGCACTCAGAATTATGTTGCACGAAGCACAATTTCACATAATTCTGGGCTCATTTGTGTGAAAACAAGGTCCAATCAGGCTGAAACGTTACAGGAAGGTAGAATCTATTGAGTTGTAAGTGACCTGAACGTTTCATGATGATAGCACTTTCCGAAGGGGGTCAAACCATGTCCCAAAGGTCACCGGATCTGGTGTCAATTTAAAGAAGTTGTCCAGTTACACATTTGTGGGCTTATAACTTGGCTTCTGAATGTCCTAGAGAGATCAGGTTTGTTTTAGTGTACTCCAATCAACAGCCCCTACAACCACAAAAAGGAATGGAGTCATTAGCACTTATGGTTTGTAAATGGCACCCAGAATTATGTTGCACGAAGCACAATTTCACATCATTCTGGGTTCATTTGTGTGAAAACAAGGTCCAATCAGGCTGAAATGTTACAGGAAGGTAGAATCTATTGAGCTGTAAGTGATCTGAATGTTTTATTATGATAGCACTTTCCTAAGAGGGTCAAACCATGTCCCAAAGGTCACCGGATCTGGTGTCAATTTAAAGAAGTAGTCCAGTTACACATTTGTGGGCTTATAACTTGGCTTCTGAATGTCCTAGAGAGATCAGGTTTGTTTTAGTATACTCCAATCAACAGCCCCTACAACCACAAAAAGGAATGGAGTCATTAGCACTTATGGTTTGTAAATGGCACCAAGAATTATGTTGTACAAAGCACAATTTCACATCATTCTGGGTTCATTTGTTTGAAAACAAGGTCCAATCAGGCTGAAACGTTACAGGAAGGTAGAATCTATTGAGTTGTAAGTGATTTGAACATTTCATGATGATAGCACTTTCCTAAGGGGGTCAAACCATGTCCCAAAGGTCACCGGATCTGGTGTCAATTTAAAGAAGTAGTCCAGTTACACATTTGTGGGCTTGTAACTTGGCTTCTGAATGTCCTAGAGAGATCAGGTTTGTTTTAGTAAACTCCAATCAACAGCCCCTACAACCACAAAAAGGAATGGAGTCATTAGCATTTATGGTTTGTAAATGGCACCCAGAATTATGTTGCACGAAGCACAATTTCACATCATTCTGGGTCCATTTGTGTGAAAACAAGGTCCAATCAGGCTGAAACGCTACAAGAAGGTAGAATCTATTGAGTTGTAAGTGATCTGAACGTTTCAAGATGATCGCACATTCCTATAGGGGGTAAAACCATGTCCCAAAGGTCACCGGGCCTGGTGTCACTTTAAAGAAGTAGTCCAGTTACACCTTTGTGGGCTTATAACTTGGCTTCTGAATGTCCTAGAGAGGTCAGGTTTGTTTTAGTGTACTCCAATCAACAGCCCCTACAACCACAAAAAGGAATGGAGTCATTAGCACTTATGGTTTTTAAATGGCACCCAGAATTATGTTGCACGAAGCACAATTTCACATCATTCTGGGTTCATGCGTGTGAAAACAAGGTCCAGTCAGGCTGAAACGTTACAGGAAGGTAGAATCTATTGAGTTGTAAGTGATCCGAACGTTTCATGATGATAGCACTTTCCTAAGGGGGTCAAACCATGTCCCAAAGGTCACCGGATCTGGTGTCAATTTAAAGAAGTAGTCCAGTTACACAATGGTGGGCTTGTAACTTGGCTTCTGAATGTCCTAGAGAGATCAGGTTTGTTTTAATGTACTCCAATCAACAGCCCTTACAACCACAAAAATGAATGGAGTCATTAGCACTTATGGTTTGTAAATGCCACCCAGAATTATGTTGCACGAAGCACAATTTCACATCATTCTGGGTCCATTTGTGTGAAAACAAGGTCCAATCAGGCTGAAACGTTACAGGAAGGTAGAATCTATTGAGTTGTAAGTGATCTGAACGTTTCATGATGATAGCACTTTCCTAAGAGGGTCAAACCATGTCCCAAAGGTCACCTGAACTGGTGTCAATTTAAAGAAGTAATCCAGTTACACATTTGTGGGCGTATAACTTGGCTTCTGAATGTCCTAGAGAGATCAGGTTTGTTTTAGTGTACTCCAATCAACAGCCCCTACAACCACAAAAAGGAATGGAGTCATTAGCACTTATGGTTTGTAAATGGCACTCAGAATTATGTTGCACGAAGCACAATTTCACATCATTCTGGGCTCATTTGTGTGAAATCAAGGTCCTATCAGGCTGAAACGTTACAGGAAGGTAGAATCTATTGAGTTGTAAGTGATCTGAACGTTTCATGATGATAGCACTTTCCGAAGGGGGTCAAACCATGTCCCAAAGGTCACCGGATCTGGTGTCAATTTAAAGAAGTTGTCCAGTTACACATTTGTGGGCTTATAACTTGGCTTCTGAATGTCCTAGAGAGATCAGGTTTGTTTTAGTGTACTCCAATCAACAGCCCCTACAACCACAAAAAGGAATGGAGTCATTAGCACTTATGGTTTGTAAATGGCACCCAGAATTATGTTGCACGAAGCACAATTTCACTTCATTCTGGGTTCATTTGTGTGAAAACAAGGTCCAATCAGGCTGAAATGTTACAGGAAGGTAGAATCTATTGAGTTGTAAGTGATCTGAATGTTTTATTATGATAGCACTTTCCTAAGAGGGTCAAACCATGTCCCAAAGGTCACCGGATCTGGTGTCAATTTAAAGAAGTAGTCCAGTTACACCTTTGTGGGCTTATAACTTGTCTTCTGAATGTCCTAGAGAGATCAGGTTTGTTTTAGTATACTCCAATCAACAGCCCCTACAACCACAAAAAGGAATGGAGTCATTAGCACTTATGGTTTTTAAATGGCACCCAGAATTATGTTGCACGAAGCACAATTTCACATCATTCTGGGTTAATTTGTCTGAAAACAAAGTCCAATCAGGCTGAAACGTTACAGGAAGGTAGAATCTATTGAGTTGTAAGTGATCTGAACGTTTCATGATGATAGCACTTTCCTAAGGGGGTCAAACCATGTCCCAAAGGTCACCGGATCTGGTGTCAATTTAAAGAAGTAGTCCAGTTACACATTTGTGGGCTTATAACTTGGCTTCTGAATGTCCTAGAGAGATCAGGTTTGTTTTAGTGTACTCCAATCAACAGCCCCTACAACCACAAAAAGGAATGGAGTCATTAGCACTTATGGTTTGTAAATGGCACCCAGAATTATGTTGCACGAAGCACAATTTCACATCATTCTGGGTTCATTTGTGTGAAAACAAGGTCCAATCAGGCTGAAACGTTACAGGAAGGTAGAATCTATTGAGTTGAAAGTGATCTGAACGTTTCATGATGATCGCACATTCCTATAGGGGTCAAACCATGTCCCAAAGGTCACCGGATCTGGTGTCAATTTAAAGAAGTAGTCCAGTTACACATTTGTGGGCTTATAACTTGGCTTCTGAATGTCCTAGAGCGATCAGGTTTGTTTTAGTGTACTCCAATCAACAGCCCCTACAACCACAAAAAGGAATGGAGTCATTAGCACTTATGTTTGTAAATGGCACCCAGAATTATGTTGCACAATGCACAATTTCACATCATTCTGGGTCCATTTGTGTGAAAACAAGGTCCAATCAGGCTGAAACGTTACAGGAAGGTAGAATCTATTGAGTTGTAAGTGATCTGAATGTTTCAAGATGATAGCACTTTACTAAGGTGGTCAAACCATGTCCCAAAGGTCACCGGATCTGGTGTAAATTTAAAGAAGTAGTCCAGTTACACATTTGTGGGCTTATAACTTGGCTTCTGAATGTCCTAGAGAGATCAGGTTTGTTTTAGTATACTCCAATCAACAGCCCCTACAACCACAAAAAGGAATGGAGTCATTAGCACTTATGGTTTGTAAATGGCACCCAGAATTATGTTGCACGAAGCACAATTTCACTTCATTCTGGGTCCATTTGTGTGAAAACAAGGTCCAATCAGGCTGAAACGTTACAGGAAGGTAGAATCTATCTAGTTGTAAGTGATCTGAACGTTTCAAGATGATAGCACTTTCCTAAGGGGGTCAAACCATGTCCCAAAGGTCACCGGATCTGGTGGCAATTTAAAGAAGTATTCCAGTTACACATTTGTGGGCTTATAACTTGGCTTCTGAATGTCCTAGAGAGATCAGGTTTGTTTTAATGTACTCCAATCAACAGCCCTACAACCACAAAAAGGAATGGAGTCATTAGCACTTATGGTTTTTAAATGGCACCCAGAATTATGTTGCACAAAGCACAATTTCACATCATTCTGGGTTCATTTGTGTGAAAACAAGGTCCAATCAGGCTGAAACGTTACAGGAAGGTAGAATCTATTGAGTTGTTAGTGATCTGAACGTTTCATGATGATAGCACTTTCCTAAGGGGGTCAAACCATGTCCCAAAGGTCAACAGATCTGGTGTCAATTTAAAGAAGTAGTCCAGTTACACATTTGTGGGCTTATAACTTGGCTTCTGAATGTCCTAGAGAGATCAGGTTTGTTTTAGTGTACTCCCATCAACAGCCCCTACAACCACAAAAAGGAATGGAGTCATTAGCACTTATGGTTTTTAAATGGCACCCAGAATTATGTTGCATGAAGCACAATTTCACATCATTCTGGGTTCATTTGTGTGAAAACAAGGTCCAATCAGGCTGAAACGTTACAGGAAGGTATAATCTATTGAGTTGTAAGTGATCTGAACGTTTCATGATGATAGCAATTTCCTAGGGGGGTCAAACCATGTCCCAAAGGTCACCGGATCTGGTGTCACTTTAAAGAAGTAGTCCAGTTACACATTTGTGGGCTTATAACTTGGCTTCTGAATGTCCTAGAGAGGTCAGGTTTGTTTTAGTGTACTCCAATCAACAGCCCCTACAACCACAAAAAGGAATGGAGACATAGGTACTTATGGTTTGTAAATGGCACCCAGAATTATGTTGCACGAAGCACAATTTCACATCATTCTGGGTCCATTTGTGTGAAAACAAGGTCCAATCAGGCTGAAACGCTACAAGAAGGTAGAATCTATTGAGTTGTAAGTGATCTGAACGTTTCATGATGATAGCACTTTCCTAAGGGGGTCAAACCATGTCCCAAAGGTCACAGGATCTGGTGTCAATTTAAAGAAGTAGTCCAGTTACACATTTGTGGGCTTATAACTTGGCTTCTGAATATCCTAGAGAGATCACGTTTGTTTTAGTGTACTCCAATCAACATCCCCTACAACCTCAAAAAGGAATGGAGTCATTAGCACTTATGGTTTTTAAATGGCACGCAGAATTATGCTGCACTAAGCACAATTTCACATCATTCTGGGTTCATTTGTGTGAAAACAAGGTCCAATCAGGCTGAAACGTTACAGGAAGGTAGAATCTATTGATTTGTAAGTGATCTGAACGTTTCATGATGATAGCACTTTCCTAAGGGGGTCAAACCATGTCCCAAAGGTCACCGGATCTGGTGTCAATTTAAAGAAGTAGTCCAGTTACACATTTGTGGGCTTATAACTTGGCTTCTGAATGTCCTAGAGAGATCAGGTTTGTTTTAATGTACTCCAACCAACAGCCCCTACAACCACAAAAAGGAATGGAGTCATTAGCACTTATGGTTTGTAAATGGCACCCAGAATTATGTTGCACGAAGCACAATTTCACATCATTCTGGGTCCATTTGTGTGAAAACAAGGTCCAATCAGGCTGAAACGTTACAGGAAGGTAGAATATATTGAGTTGTAAGTGATCTGAACGTTTCATGATGATAGCACTTTCCTAAGGGGGTCAAACCATGTCCCAAAGGTCACCGGATCTGGTGTCAATTTAAAGAAGTAGTCCAGTTACACATTTGTGGGCTTGTAACTTGGCTTCTGAATGTCCTAGAGAGATCAGGTTTGTTTTAATGTAATCCAATCAACAGCCCTTACAACCACAAAAATGAATGGAGTCATTAGCACTTATGGTTTGTAAATGGCACCCAGAATTATGTTGCACGAAGCACAATTTCACATCATTCTGGGTTCATTTGTGTGAAAACAAGGTTCAATCAGGCTGAAACGTTACAGGAAGGTAGAATCTATTGAGTTGAAAGTGATCTGAACGTTTTATTATGATAGCACTTTCCTAAGAGGGTCAAACCATGTCCCAAAGGTCACCGGGCCTGGTGTCACTTTAAAGAAGTAGTCCAGTTACACCTTTGTGGGCTTATAACTTGGCTTCTGAATGTCCTAGAGAGGTCAGATTTGTTTTAGTGTACTCCAATCAACAGCCCCTACAACCACAAAAAGGAATGGAGTCATTAGCACTTATGGTTTTTAAATGGCACCCAGAATTATGTTGCACAAAGCACAATTTCACATCATTCTGGGTTCATTTGTGTGAAAACAAGGTCCAATCAGGCTGAAACGTTACAGGAAGGTAGAATCCATCTAGTTGTAAGTGATCTGAACATTTCATGATGATCGCACATTCCTATAGGGGTCAAACCATGTCCCAAAGGTCACCGGGCCTGGTGTCACTTTAAAGAAGTAGTCCAGTTACACCTTTGTGGGCTTATAACTTGGCTTCTGAATGTCCTAGAGAGGTCAGATTTGTTTTAGTGTACTCCAATCAACAGCCCCTACAACCACAAAAAGGAATGGAGTCATTAGCACTTATGGTTTTTAAATGGCACCCAGAATTATGTTGCACAAAGCACAATTTCACATCATTCTGGGTTCATTTGTGTGAAAACAAGGTCCAATCAGGCTGAAACGTTACAGGAAGGTAGAATCCATCTAGTTGTAAGTGATCTGAACATTTCAAGATGATAGCACTTTCCTAAGGGGGTCAAACCATGTCCCAAAGGTCACCGGATCTGGTGTCAATTTAAAGAAGTAGTCCAGTTACACATTTGTGGGCTTATAACTTGGCTTCTGAATGTCCTAGAGAGATCAGGTTTGTTTTAATGTACTCCAATCAACAGCCACTACAACCACAAAAAGGAATGGAGTCATTAGCACTTATGGTTTGTAAATGGCACCCAGAATTATGTTGCACGAAGCACAATTTCACATCATTCTGGGTTCATTTGTGTGAAAAGAAGGTCCAATCAGGCTGAAACGTTACAGGAAGGTAGAATCTATTGAGTTGTAAGTGATCTGAACGTTTCATGATGATAGCACTTTCCTAAGGGGGTCAAACCATGTCCCAAAGGTCACCGGATCTGGTGTCAATTTAAAGAAGTAGTCCAGTTACACATTTGTGGGCTTATAACTTGGCTTCTGAATGTCCTAGAGAGATCAGGTTTGTTTTAATGTACTCCAGTCAACAGCCCCTACAACCACACAAAGGAATGGAGTCATTAGCACTTATGGTTTGTAAATGGCACCCAGAATTATGTTGCACAAAGCACAATTTCACATCATTCTGGGTTCATTTGTGTGAAAACAAGGTCCAATCAGGCTGAAACGTTACAGGAAGGTAGAATCTATTGAGTTGTTAGTGATCTGAACGTTTCATGATGATAGCACTTTCCTAAGGGGGTCAAACCATGTCCCAAAGGTCAACAGATCTGGTGTCAATTTAAAGAAGTAGTCCAGTTACACATTTGTGGGCTTATAACTTGGCTTCTGAATGTCCTAGAGAGATCAGGTTTGTTTTAGTGTACTCCAATCAACAGCCCCTACAACCACAAAAAGGAATGGAGTCATTAGCACTTATGGTTTTTAAATGGCACCCAGAAATATGTTGCACGAAGCACAATTTCACATCATTCTGGGTTCATTTGTGTGAAAACAAGGTCCAATCAGGCTGAAACGTTACAGGAAGGTATAATCTATTGAGTTGTAAGTGATCTGAACGTTTAATGACGATAGCACCTTCCTAAGGGGGTCAAACCATGTCCCAAAGGTCACCGGATCTGGTGTCAATTTAAAGAAGTTGTCCAGTTACACATTTGTGGGCTTATAACTTGGCTTCTGAATGTCCTAGAGAGATCAGGTTTGTTTTAGTGTACTCCAATCAACAGCCCCTACAACCACAAAAAGGAATGGAGTCATTAGCACTTATGGTTTGTAAATGGCACCCAGAATTATGTTGCACGAAGCACAATTTCACATCATTCTGGGTTCATTTGTGTGAAAACAAGGTCCAATCAGGCTGAAATGTTACAGGAAGGTAGAATCTATTGAGCTGTAAGTGATCTGAATGTTTTATTATGATAGCACTTTCCTAAGAGGGTCAAACCATGTCCCAAAGGTCACCGGATCTGGTGTCAATTTAAAGAAGTAGTCCAGTTACACATTTGTGGGCTTATAACTTGGCTTCTGAATGTCCTAGAGAGATCAGGTTTGTTTTAGTATACTCCAATCAACAGCCCCTACAACCACAAAAAGGAATGGAGTCATTAGCACTTATGGTTTGTAAATGGCACCAAGAATTATGTTGTACAAAGCACAATTTCACATCATTCTGGGTTCATTTGTTTGAAAACAAGGTCCAATCAGGCTGAAACGTTACAGGAAGGTAGAATCTATTGAGTTGTAAGTGATTTGAACATTTCATGATGATAGCACTTTCCTAAGGGGGTCAAACCATGTCCCAAAGGTCACCGGATCTGGTGTCAATTTAAAGAAGTAGTCCAGTTACACATTTGTGGGCTTGTAACTTGGCTTCTGAATGTCCTAGAGAGATCAGGTTTGTTTTAGTAAACTCCAATCAACAGCCCCTACAACCACAAAAAGGAATGGAGTCATTAGCATTTATGGTTTGTAAATGGCACCCAGAATTATGTTGCACGAAGCACAATTTCACATCATTCTGGGTCCATTTGTGTGAAAACAAGGTCCAATCAGGCTGAAACGCTACAAGAAGGTAGAATCTATTGAGTTGTAAGTGATCTGAACGTTTCAAGATGATCGCACATTCCTATAGGGGGTAAAACCATGTCCCAAAGGTCACCGGGCCTGGTGTCACTTTAAAGAAGTAGTCCAGTTACACCTTTGTGGGCTTATAACTTGGCTTCTGAATGTCCTAGAGAGGTCAGGTTTGTTTTAGTGTACTCCAATCAACAGCCCCTACAACCACAAAAAGGAATGGAGTCATTAGCACTTATGGTTTTTAAATGGCACCCAGAATTATGTTGCACGAAGCACAATTTCACATCATTCTGGGTTCATGCGTGTGAAAACAAGGTCCAGTCAGGCTGAAACGTTACAGGAAGGTAGAATCTATTGAGTTGTAAGTGATCCGAACGTTTCATGATGATAGCACTTTCCTAAGGGGGTCAAACCATGTCCCAAAGGTCACCGGATCTGGTGTCAATTTAAAGAAGTAGTCCAGTTACACAATGGTGGGCTTGTAACTTGGCTTCTGAATGTCCTAGAGAGATCAGGTTTGTTTTAATGTACTCCAATCAACAGCCCTTACAACCACAAAAATGAATGGAGTCATTAGCACTTATGGTTTGTAAATGCCACCCAGAATTATGTTGCACGAAGCACAATTTCACATCATTCTGGGTCCATTTGTGTGAAAACAAGGTCCAATCAGGCTGAAACGTTACAGGAAGGTAGAATCTATTGAGTTGTAAGTGATCTGAACGTTTCATGATGATAGCACTTTCCTAAGAGGGTCAAACCATGTCCCAAAGGTCACCTGAACTGGTGTCAATTTAAAGAAGTAATCCAGTTACACATTTGTGGGCGTATAACTTGGCTTCTGAATGTCCTAGAGAGATCAGGTTTGTTTTAGTGTACTCCAATCAACAGCCCCTACAACCACAAAAAGGAATGGAGTCATTAGCACTTATGGTTTGTAAATGGCACTCAGAATTATGTTGCACGAAGCACAATTTCACATCATTCTGGGCTCATTTGTGTGAAATCAAGGTCCTATCAGGCTGAAACGTTACAGGAAGGTAGAATCTATTGAGTTGTAAGTGATCTGAACGTTTCATGATGATAGCACTTTCCGAAGGGGGTCAAACCATGTCCCAAAGGTCACCGGATCTGGTGTCAATTTAAAGAAGTTGTCCAGTTACACATTTGTGGGCTTATAACTTGGCTTCTGAATGTCCTAGAGAGATCAGGTTTGTTTTAGTGTACTCCAATCAACAGCCCCTACAACCACAAAAAGGAATGGAGTCATTAGCACTTATGGTTTGTAAATGGCACCCAGAATTATGTTGCACGAAGCACAATTTCACATCATTCTGGGTTCATTTGTGTGAAAACAAGGTCCAATCAGGCTGAAATGTTACAGGAAGGTAGAATCTATTGAGTTGTAAGTGATCTGAATGTTTTATTATGATAGCACTTTCCTAAGAGGGTCAAACCATGTCCCAAAGGTCACCGGATCTGGTGTCAATTTAAAGAAGTAGTCCAGTTACACCTTTGTGGGCTTATAACTTGTCTTCTGAATGTCCTAGAGAGATCAGGTTTGTTTTAGTATACTCCAATCAACAGCCCCTACAACCACAAAAAGGAATGGAGTCATTAGCACTTATGGTTTTTAAATGGCACCCAGAATTATGTTGCACGAAGCACAATTTCACATCATTCTGGGTTAATTTGTCTGAAAACAAAGTCCAATCAGGCTGAAACGTTACAGGAAGGTAGAATCTATTGAGTTGTAAGTGACCTGAACGTTTCATGATGATAGCACTTTCCTAAGGGGGTCAAACCATGTCCCAAAGGTCACCGGATCTGGTGTCAATTTAAAGAAGTAGTCCAGTTACACATTTGTGGGCTTATAACTTGGCTTCTGAATGTCCTAGAGAGATCAGGTTTGTTTTAGTGTACTCCAATCAACAGCCCCTACAACCACAAAAAGGAATGGAGTCATTAGCACTTATGGTTTGTAAATGGCACCCAGAATTATGTTGCACGAAGCACAATTTCACATCATTCTGGGTTCATTTGTGTGAAAACAAGGTCCAATCAGGCTGAAACGTTACAGGAAGGTAGAATCTATTGAGTTGAAAGTGATCTGAACGTTTCATGATGATCGCACATTCCTATAGGGGTCAAACCATGTCCCAAAGGTCACCGGATCTGGTGTCAATTTAAAGAAGTAGTCCAGTTACACATTTGTGGGCTTATAACTTGGCTTCTGAATGTCCTAGAGCGATCAGGTTTGTTTTAGTGTACTCCAATCAACAGCCCCTACAACCACAAAAAGGAATGGAGTCATTAGCACTTATGTTTGTAAATGGCACCCAGAATTATGTTGCACAATGCACAATTTCACATCATTCTGGGTCCATTTGTGTGAAAACAAGGTCCAATCAGGCTGAAACGTTACAGGAAGGTAGAATCTATTGAGTTGTAAGTGATCTGAATGTTTCAAGATGATAGCACTTTACTAAGGTGGTCAAACCATGTCCCAAAGGTCACCGGATCTGGTGTAAATTTAAAGAAGTATTCCAGTTACACATTTGTGGGCTTATAACTTGGCTTCTGAATGTCCTAGAGAGATCAGGTTTGTTTTAATGTACTCCAATCAACAGCCCTACAACCACAAAAAGGAATGGAGTCATTAGCACTTATGGTTTTTAAATGGCACCCAGAATTATGTTGCACAAAGCACAATTTCACATCATTCTGGGTTCATTTGTGTGAAAACAAGGTCCAATCAGGCTGAAACGTTACAGGAAGGTAGAATCTATTGAGTTGTTAGTGATCTGAACGTTTCATGATGATAGCACTTTCCTAAGGGGGTCAAACCATGTCCCAAAGGTCAACAGATCTGGTGTCAATTTAAAGAAGTAGTCCAGTTACACATTTGTGGGCTTATAACTTGGCTTCTGAATGTCCTAGAGAGATCAGGTTTGTTTTAGTGTACTCCCATCAACAGCCCCTACAACCACAAAAAGGAATGGAGTCATTAGCACTTATGGTTTTTAAATGGCACCCAGAATTATGTTGCATGAAGCACAATTTCACATCATTCTGGGTTCATTTGTGTGAAAACAAGGTCCAATCAGGCTGAAACGTTACAGGAAGGTATAATCTATTGAGTTGTAAGTGATCTGAACGTTTCATGATGATAGCAATTTCCTAGGGGGGTCAAACCATGTCCCAAAGGTCACCGGATCTGGTGTCACTTTAAAGAAGTAGTCCAGTTACACATTTGTGGGCTTATAACTTGGCTTCTGAATGTCCTAGAGAGGTCAGGTTTGTTTTAGTGTACTCCAATCAACAGCCCCTACAACCACAAAAAGGAATGGAGACATAGGTACTTATGGTTTGTAAATGGCACCCAGAATTATGTTGCACGAAGCACAATTTCACATCATTCTGGGTCCATTTGTGTGAAAACAAGGTCCAATCAGGCTGAAACGCTACAAGAAGGTAGAATCTATTGAGTTGTAAGTGATCTGAACGTTTCATGATGATAGCACTTTCCTAAGGGGGTCAAACCATGTCCCAAAGGTCACAGGATCTGGTGTCAATTTAAAGAAGTAGTCCAGTTACACATTTGTGGGCTTATAACTTGGCTTCTGAATATCCTAGAGAGATCACGTTTGTTTTAGTGTACTCCAATCAACATCCCCTACAACCTCAAAAAGGAATGGAGTCATTAGCACTTATGGTTTTTAAATGGCACGCAGAATTATGCTGCACTAAGCACAATTTCACATCATTCTGGGTTCATTTGTGTGAAAACAAGGTCCAATCAGGCTGAAACGTTACAGGAAGGTAGAATCTATTGATTTGTAAGTGATCTGAACGTTTCATGATGATAGCACTTTCCTAAGGGGGTCAAACCATGTCCCAAAGGTCACCGGATCTGGTGTCAATTTAAAGAAGTAGTCCAGTTACACATTTGTGGGCTTATAACTTGGCTTCTGAATGTCCTAGAGAGATCAGGTTTGTTTTAATGTACTCCAACCAACAGCCCCTACAACCACAAAAAGGAATGGAGTCATTAGCACTTATGGTTTGTAAATGGCACCCAGAATTATGTTGCACGAAGCACAATTTCACATCATTCTGGGTCCATTTGTGTGAAAACAAGGTCCAATCAGGCTGAAACGTTACAGGAAGGTAGAATATATTGAGTTGTAAGTGATCTGAACGTTTCATGATGATAGCACTTTCCTAAGGGGGTCAAACCATGTCCCAAAGGTCACCGGATCTGGTGTCAATTTAAAGAAGTAGTCCAGTTACACATTTGTGGGCTTGTAACTTGGCTTCTGAATGTCCTAGAGAGATCAGGTTTGTTTTAATGTAATCCAATCAACAGCCCTTACAACCACAAAAATGAATGGAGTCATTAGCACTTATGGTTTGTAAATGGCACCCAGAATTATGTTGCACGAAGCACAATTTCACATCATTCTGGGTTCATTTGTGTGAAAACAAGGTTCAATCAGGCTGAAACGTTACAGGAAGGTAGAATCTATTGAGTTGAAAGTGATCTGAACGTTTTATTATGATAGCACTTTCCTAAGAGGGTCAAACCATGTCCCAAAGGTCACCGGGCCTGGTGTCACTTTAAAGAAGTAGTCCAGTTACACCTTTGTGGGCTTATAACTTGGCTTCTGAATGTCCTAGAGAGGTCAGATTTGTTTTAGTGTACTCCAATCAACAGCCCCTACAACCACAAAAAGGAATGGAGTCATTAGCACTTATGGTTTTTAAATGGCACCCAGAATTATGTTGCACAAAGCACAATTTCACATCATTCTGGGTTCATTTGTGTGAAAACAAGGTCCAATCAGGCTGAAACGTTACAGGAAGGTAGAATCCATCTAGTTGTAAGTGATCTGAACATTTCATGATGATCGCACATTCCTATAGGGGTCAAACCATGTCCCAAAGGTCACCGGGCCTGGTGTCACTTTAAAGAAGTAGTCCAGTTACACCTTTGTGGGCTTATAACTTGGCTTCTGAATGTCCTAGAGAGGTCAGATTTGTTTTAGTGTACTCCAATCAACAGCCCCTACAACCACAAAAAGGAATGGAGTCATTAGCACTTATGGTTTTTAAATGGCACCCAGAATTATGTTGCACAAAGCACAATTTCACATCATTCTGGGTTCATTTGTGTGAAAACAAGGTCCAATCAGGCTGAAACGTTACAGGAAGGTAGAATCCATCTAGTTGTAAGTGATCTGAACATTTCAAGATGATAGCACTTTCCTAAGGGGGTCAAACCATGTCCCAAAGGTCACCGGATCTGGTGTCAATTTAAAGAAGTAGTCCAGTTACACATTTGTGGGCTTATAACTTGGCTTCTGAATGTCCTAGAGAGATCAGGTTTGTTTTAATGTACTCCAATCAACAGCCACTACAACCACAAAAAGGAATGGAGTCATTAGCACTTATGGTTTGTAAATGGCACCCAGAATTATGTTGCACGAAGCACAATTTCACATCATTCTGGGTTCGTGTGAAAAGAAGGTCCAATCAGGCTGAAACGTTACAGGAAGGTAGAATCTATTGAGTTGTAAGTGATCTGAACGTTTCATGATGATAGCACTTTCCTAAGGGGGTCAAACCATGTCCCAAAGGTCACCGGATCTGGTGTCAATTTAAAGAAGTAGTCCAGTTACACATTTGTGGGCTTATAACTTGGCTTCTGAATGTCCTAGAGAGATCAGGTTTGTTTTAATGTACTCCAGTCAACAGCCCCTACAACCACACAAAGGAATGGAGTCATTAGCACTTATGGTTTGTAAATGGCACCCAGAATTATGTTGCACAAAGCACAATTTCACATCATTCTGGGTTCATTTGTGTGAAAACAAGGTCCAATCAGGCTGAAACGTTACAGGAAGGTAGAATCTATTGAGTTGTTAGTGATCTGAACGTTTCATGATGATAGCACTTTCCTAAGGGGGTCAAACCATGTCCCAAAGGTCAACAGATCTGGTGTCAATTTAAAGAAGTAGTCCAGTTACACATTTGTGGGCTTATAACTTGGCTTCTGAATGTCCTAGAGAGATCAGGTTTGTTTTAGTGTACTCCAATCAACAGCCCCTACAACCACAAAAAGGAATGGAGTCATTAGCACTTATGG
This sequence comes from Nothobranchius furzeri, assembly GCF_043380555.1. NCBI lineage: Eukaryota > Metazoa > Chordata > Actinopteri > Cyprinodontiformes > Nothobranchiidae > Nothobranchius > Nothobranchius furzeri. Next base: position 15,455,749 of record NC_091743.1, read on the forward strand.
TTTTTAAATGGCACCCAGAAATATGTTGCACGAAGCACAATTTCACATCATTCTGGGTTCATTTGTGTGAAAACAAGGTCCAATCAGGCTGAAACGTTACAGGAAGGTATAATCTATTGAGTTGTAAGTGATCTGAACGTTTCATGATGATAGCGATTTCCTAAGGGGGTCAAACCATGTCCCAAAGGTCACCGGATCTGGTGTCAATTTAAAGAAGTAGTCCAGTTACACATTTGTGGGCTTATAACTTGGCTTCTGATTGTCCTAGAGAGGTCAGGTTTGTTTTAGTGTACTCCAATCAACAGCCCCTACAACCACAAAAAGGAATGGAGACATTATCACTTATGGTTTGTAAATGGCACCCAGAATTATGTTGCACGAAGCACAATTTCACATCATTCTGGGTCCATTTGTGTGAAAACAAGGTCCAATCAGGCTGAAACGCTACAAGAAGGTAGAATCTATTGAGTTGTAAGTGATCTGAACGTTTCATGATGATAGCACTTTCCTAAGGGGGTCAAACCATGTCCCAAAGGTCACAGGATCTGGTGCCAATTTAAAGAAGTAGTCCAGTTACACGTTTGTGGGCTTATGACTTGGCTTCTGAATATCCTAGAGAGATCAGGTTTGTTTTAGTGTAATCCAATCAACATCCCCTACAACCTCAAAAAGGAATGGAGTCATTAGCACTTATGGTTTTTAAATGGCACCCAGAATTATGCTGCACTAAGCACAATTTCACATCATTCTGGGTTCATTTGTGTGAAAACAAGGTCCAATCAGGCTGAAACGTTACAGGAAGGTAGAATCTATTGAGTTGTTAGTGATCTGAATGTTTCATGATGATAGCACTTTCCTAAGGGGGTCAAACCATGTCCCAAAGGTCAACAGATCTGGTGTTAATTTAAAGAAGTAGTCCAGTTACACATTTGTGGGCTTATAACTTGGCTTCTGAATGTCCTAGAGAGATCAGGTTTGTTTTAGTGTACTCCAATCAACAGCCCCTACAACCACAAAAAGGAATGGAGTCATTAGCACTTATGGTTTTTAAATGGCACCCAGAAATATGTTGCACGAAGCACAATTTAACATCATTCTGGGTTCATTTGTGTGAAAACAAGGTCCAATCAGGCTGAAACGTTACAGGAAGGTATAATCTATTGAGTTGTAAGTGATCTGAACGTTTCATGATGATAGCAATTTCCTAAGGGGGTCAAACCATGTCCCAAAGGTCACCGGATCTGGTGTCAATTTAAAGAAGTAGTCCAGTTACACATTTGTGGGCTTATAACTTGGCTTCTGAATGTCCTAGAGAGGTCAGGTTTGTTTTAGTGTACTCCAATCAACAGCCCCTACAACCACAAAAAGGAATGGAGACATTAGCACTTATGGTTTGTAAATGGCACCCAGATGTATGTTGCACGAAGCACAATTTCACATCATTCTGGGTCCATTTGTGTGAAAACAAGGTCCAATCAGGCTGAAACGCTACAAGAAGGTAGAATCTATTGAGTTGTAAGTGATCTGAACGTTTCATGATGATAGCACTTTCCTAAGGGGGTCAAACCATGTCCCAAAGGTCACAAGATCTGGTGTCAATTTAAAGAAGTAGTCCAGTTACACCTTTGTGGGCTTATGACTTGGCTTCTGAATATCCTAGAGAGATCAGGTTTGTTTTAATGTACTCCAACCAACAGCCCCTACAACCACAAAAAGGAATGGAGTCATTAGCACTTATGGTTTGTAAATGGCACCCAGAATTATGTTGCACGAAGCACAATTTCACATCATTCTGGGTCCATTTGTGTGAAAACAAGGTCCAATCAGGCTGAAACGTTACAGGAAGGTAGAATCTATTGAGTTGTAAGTGATCCGAACGTTTCATGATGATAGCACTTTCCTAAGGGGGTCAAACCATGTCCCAAAGGTCACCGGATCTGGTGTCAATTTAAAGAAGTAGTCCAGTTACACATTTGTGGGCTTGTAACTTGGCTTCTGAATGTCCTAGAGAGATCAGGTTTGTTTTAATGTAATCCAATCAACAGCCCTTACAACCACAAAAATGAATGGAGTCATTAGCACTTATGGTTTGTAAATGGCACCCAGAATTATGTTGCACGAAGCACAATTTCACATCATTCTGGGTCCATTTGTGTGAAAACAAGGTCCAATCAGGCTGAAACGTTACAGGAAGGTAGAATCTATTGAGTTGTAAGTGATCTGAACGTTTCATGATGATAGCACTTTCCTAAGAGGGTCAAACCATGTCCCAAAGGTCACCGGAACTGGTGTCAATTTAAAGAAGTAATCCAGTTACACATTTGTGGGCTTATAACTTGGCTTCTGAATGTCCTAGAGAGATCAGGTTTGTTTTAGTATACTCCAATCAACAGCCCCTACAACCACAAAAAGGAATGGAGTAGCTAGCACTTATGGTTTTTAAATGGCACCCAGAATTATGTTGCACGAAGCACAATTTCACATCATTCTGGGTTCATTTGTGTGAAAACAAGGTCCAATCAGGCTGAAACGTTACAAGAAGGTAGAATCTATTGAGTTGTAAGTGATCTGAACGGTTCACGATGATAGCACTTTCCTAAGGGGGTCAAACCATGTCCCAAAGGTCACCGGATCTGGTGTCAATTTAAAGAAGTAGTCCAGTTACACATTTGTGGGCTTATAACTTGGCTTCTGAATGTCCTAGAGAGATCAGGTTTGTTTTAGTGTACTCCAATCAACAGCCCCTACAACCACAAAAATGAATGGAGTCATTAGCACTTATGGTTTGTAAATGCCACCCAGAATTATGTTGCACGAAGCACAATTTGACATCATTCTGGGTCCATTTGTGTGAAAACAAGGTCCAATCAGGCTGAAACGTTACAAGAAGGTGGAATCTATTGAGTTGTAAGTGATCTGAACGTTTCATGATGATCGCACATTCCTATAGGGGGTCAAACCATGTCCCAAAGGTCACCGGGCCTGGTGTCACTTCAAAGAAGTAGTCCAGTTACACCTTTGTGGGCTTATAACTTGGCTTCTGAATGTCCTAGAGAGGTCAGGTTTGTTTTAGTGTACTCCAATCAACAGCCCCTACAACCACAAAAAGGAATGGAGTCATTAGCACTTATGGTTTGTAAATGGCACCCAGAATTATGTTGCACGAAGCACAATTTCACATAATTCTGGGTTCATTTGTGTGAAAACAAGGTCTAATCAGGCTGAAACGTTACAGGAAGGTAGAATCTATTGAGTTGTAAGTGATCTGAACGTTTCAAGATGATAGCACTTTCCTAAGGGGGTCAAACCATGTCCCAAAGGTCACCGGATCTGGTGTCAATTTAAAGAAGTAGTCCAGTTACACATTTGTGGGCTTATAACTTGGCTTCTGAGTGTCCTAGAGAGATCAGGTTTGTTTTAGTGTACTCCAATCAACAGCCCCTACAACCACGAAAAGGAATGGAGTCATTAGCACTTATGGTTTGTAAATGGCACCCAGAATTATGTTGCACGAAGCACAATTTCACATCATTCTGGGTCCATTTGTGTGAAAACAAGGTCCAATCAGGCTGAAACGTTACAAGAAGGTAGAATCTATTGAGTTGTAAGTGATCTGAACGTTTAAAGATGATCGCACATTCCTATAGGGGGTCAAACCATGTCCCAAAGGTCACCGGGCCTGGTGTCACTTCAAAGAAGTAGTCCAGTTACACCTTTGTGGGCTTATAACTTGGCTTCTGAATGTCCTAGAGAGGTCAGGTTTGTTTTAGTGTACTCCAATCAACAGCCCCTACAGCCACAAAAAGGAATGGAGTCATTAGCACTTATGGTTTGTAAATGGCACCCAGAATTATGTTGCACGAAGCACAATTTCACATCATTCTGGGTCCATTTGTGTGAAAACAAGGTCCAATCAGGTTGAAACGTTACAGGAAGGTAGAATCTATTGAGTTGTAAGTGATCTGAACGTTTCAAGATGATAGCACTTTCCTAAGGGGGTCAAACCATGTCCCAAAGGTCACCGGATATGGTGTCAATTTAAAGAAGTAGTCCAGTTACACATTTGTGGGCTTATAACTTGGCTTCTGAATGTCCTAGAGAGGTCAGGTTTGTTTTAGTATACTCCAATCAACAGCCCCTACAACCACAAAAAGGAATGGAGTCATTAGCACTTATGGTTTTTAAATGGCACCCAGAATTATGTTGCACGAAGCACAATTTCACATCATTCTGGGTTCATTTGTGTGAAAACAAGGTCCAATCAGGCTGAAACGTTACAGGAAGGTAGAATCTATTGAGTTGTAAGTGATCTGAACGTTTCATGATGATAGCACTTTCCTAAGAGGGTCAAACCATGTCCCAAAGGTCACCGGAACTGGTGTCAATTTAAAGAAGTAATCCAGTTACACATTTGTGGGCTTATAACTTGGCTTCTGAATGTCCTAGAGAGATCAGGTTTGTTTTAGTATACTCCAATCAACAGCCCCTACAACCACAAAAAGGAATGGAGTCATTAGCACTTATGGTTTTTAAATGGCACCCAGAATTATGTTGCACGAAGCACAATTTCACATCATTCTGGGTTCATTTGTGTGAAAACAAGGTCCAATCAGGCTGAAACGTTACAAGAAGGTAGAATCTATTGAGTTGTAAGTGATCTGAACGTTTCATGATGATAGCGCTTTCCTAAGGGGGTCAAACCATGTCCCAAAGGTCACCGGATCTGGTGTCAATTTAAAGAAGTAGTCCAGTTACACATTTGTGGGCTTATAACTTGGCTTCTGAATGTCCTAGAGCGATCAGGTTTGTTTTAGTGTACTCCAATCAACAGCCCCTACAACCACAAAAAGGAATGGAGTAGCTAGCACTTATGGTTTTTAAATGGCACCCAGAATTATGTTGCACGAAGCACAATTTCACATCATTCTGGGTTCATTTGTGTGAAAACAAGGTCCAATCAGGCTGAAACGTTACAAGAAGGTAGAATCTATTGAGTTGTAAGTGATTTGAACGGTTCACGATGATAGCACTTTCCTAAGGGGGTCAAACCATGTCCCAAAGGTCACCGGATCTGGTGTCAATTTAAAGAAGTAGTCCAGTTACACATTTGTGGGCTTATAACTTGGCTTTCTTAATGTCCTAGAGAGATCAGGTTTGTTTTAGTGTACTCCAATCAACAGCCCCTACAACCACAAAAAGGAATGGAGTCATTAGCACTTATGGTTTGTAAATACCACCCAGAATTATGTTGCACGAAGCACAATTTCACATCATTCTGGGTCCATTTGTGTGAAAACAAGGTCCAATCAGGCTGAAACGTTACAAGAAGGTGGAATCTATTGAGTTGTAAGTGATCTGAACGTTTTATGATGATCGCACATTCCTATAGGGGGTCAAACCATGTCCCAAAGGTCACCGGGCCTGGTGTCACTTCAAAGAAGTAGTCCAGTTACACCTTTGTGGGCTTATAACTTGGCTTCTGAATGTCCTAGAGAGGTTAGGTTTGTTTTAGTGTACTCCAATCAACAGCCCCTACAACCACAAAAAGGAATGGAGTCATTAGCACTTATGGTTTGTAAATGGCACCCAGAATTATGTTGCACGAAGCACAATTTCACATAATTCTGGGTTCATTTGTGTGAAAACAAGGTCCAATCAGGCTGAAACGTTACAGGAAGGTAGAATCTATTGAGTTGTAAGTGATCTGAACGTTTCAAGATGATAGCACTTTCCTAAGGGGGTCAAACCATGTCCCAAAGGTCACCGGATCTGGTGTCAATTTAAAGAAGTAGTCCAGTTACACATTTGTGGGCTTATAACTTGGCTTCTGAGTGTCCTAGAGAGATCAGGTTTGTTTTAGTGTACTCCAATCAACAGCCCCTACAACCACGAAAAGGAATGGAGTCATTAGCACTTATGGTTTGTAAATGGCACCCAGAATTATTTTGCACGAAGCACAATTTCACATCATTCTGGGTTCATTTGTGTGAAAACAAGGTCCAATCAGGCTGAAACGTTACAGGAAGGTAGAATCTATTGAGTTGAAAGTGATCTGAACGTTTCAAGATGATCGCACATTCCTATAGGGGGTCAAACCATGTCCCAAAGGTCACCGGGCCTGGTGTCACTTCAAAGAAGTAGTCCAGTTACACCTTTGTGGGCTTATAACTTGGCTTCTGAATGTCCTAGAGAGGTCAGGTTTGTTTTAGTGTACTCCAATCAACAGCCCCTACAACCACAAAAAGGAATGGAGTCATTAGCACTTATGGTTTGTAAATGGCACCCAGAATTATGTTGCACGAAGCACAATTTCACATCATTCTGGGTCCATTTGTGTGAAAACAAGGTCCAATCAGGTTGAAACGTTACAGGAAGGTAGAATCTATTGAGTTGTAAGTGATCTGAACGTTTCAAGATGATAGCACTTTCCTAAGGGGGTCAAACCATGTCCCAAAGGTCACCGGATATGGTGTCAATTTAAAGAAGTAGTCCAGTTACACATTTGTGGGCTTATAACTTGGCTTCTGAATGCCCTAGAGAGATCAGGTTTGTTTTAGTGTACTCCAATCAACAGCCCCTACAACCACAAAAAGGAATGGAGTCATTAGCACTTATGGTTTGTAAATGGCACCCAGAATTATGTTGCACGAAGCACAATTTCACATCATTCTGGGTTCATTTGTGTGAAAACAAGGTCCAATCAGGCTGAAACGTTACAGGAAGGTAGAATCTATTGAGTTGAAAGTGATCTGAACGTTTCATGATGATCGCACATTCCTATAGGGGTCAAACCATGTCCCAAAGGTCACCGGGCCTGGTGTCACTTTAAAGAAGTAGTCCAGTTGCACCTTTGTGGGCTTATAACTTGGCTTCTGAATGTCCTAGAGAGGTCAGGTTTGTTTTAGTGTACTCCAATCAACAGCCCCTACAACCACAAAAAGGAATGGAGTCATTAGCACTTATGGTTTTTAAATGGCACCCAGAATTATGTTGCACAAATCACAATTTCACATCATTCTGGGTTCATTTGTGTGAAAACAAGGTCCAATCAGGCTGAAACGTTACAGGAAGGTAGAATCTATTGAGTTGTAAGTGATCTGAACGTTTCATGATGATAGCACTTTCCTAAGGGGGTCAAACCATGTCCCAAAGGTCACCGGATCTGGTGTCAATTTAAAGAAGTAGTCCAGTTACACATTTGTGGGCTTATAACCTGGCTTCTGAATGTCCTAGAGAGATCAGGTTTGTTTTAGTATACTCCAATCAACAGCCCCTACAACCACAAAAATGAATGGAGTCATTAGCACTTATGGTTTGTAAATGACACCCAGAATTATGTTGCACGATGCAAAATTTCACATCATTCTGGGTCCATTTGTGTGAAAACAAGGTCCAATCAGGCTGAAACGTTACAGGAAGGTAGAATCTATTGAGTTGTAAGTCCTCTGAATGTTTCAAGATGATAGCACTTTCCTAAGGGGGTCAAACCATGTCCCAAAGGTCACCGGATCTGGTGTCAATTTAAAGAAGTAGTCCAGTTACACATTTGTGGGCTTATAACTTGGCTTCTGAATGTCCTAGAGAGATCAGGTTTGTTTTAGTATACTCCAATCAACAGCCCCTACAACCACAAAAAGGAATGGAGTCATTAGCACTTATGGTTTGTAAATGGCACCCAGAATTATGTTGCACGAAGCACAATTTCACTTCATTCTGGGTCCATTTGTGTGAAAACAAGGTCCAATCAGGCTGAAACGTTACAGGAAGGTAGAATCGATCTAGTTGTAAGTGATCTGAACATTTCAAGATGATAGCACTTTCCTAAGGGGGTCAAACCATGTCCCAAAGGTCACCAGATCTGGTGTCAATTTAAAGAAGTAGTCCAGTTACACATTTGTGGGCTTATAACTTGACTTCTGAATGTCCTAGAGAGATCAGGTTTGTTTTAATGTACTCCAATCAACAGCCACTACAACCACAAAAAGGAATGGAGTCATTAGCACTTATGGTTTGTAAATGGCACCCAGAATTATGTTGCACGAAGCACAATTTCACATCATTCTGGGTTCATTTGTGTGAAAACAAGGTCCAATCAGGCTGAAACGTTACATGAAGGTAGAATCTATTGAGTTGTAAGTGATCTGAACGTAACATGATGATAGCACTTTCCTAAGGGGGTCAAACCATGTCCCAAAGGTCACCGGATCTGGTGTCAATTTAAAGAAGTAGTCCAGTTACACATTTGTGGGCTTATAACTTGGCTTCTGAATGTCCTAGAGAGATCAGGTTTGTTTTAATGTACTCCAATCAACAGCCCCTACAACCACAAAAAGGAATGGAGTCATTAGCACTTATGGTTTTTAAATGGCACCCAGAATTATGTTGCACGAAGCACAATTTCACATCATTCTGGGTCCATTTGTGTGAAAACAAGGTCCAATCAGGCTGAAACGCTACAAGAAGGTAGAATCTATTGAGTTGTAAGTGATCTTAACGTTTCAAGATGATCGCACATTCCTATAGGGGGTAAAACCATGTCCCAAAGGTAACCGGGCCTGGTGTCACTTTAAAGAAGTAGTCCAGTTACACCTTTGTGGGCTTATAACTTGGCTTCTGAATGTCCTAGAGAGGTTAGTTTTTTTTAGTGTACTCTAATCAACAGCCCCTACAACCACAAAAAGGAATGGAGTCATTAGCTCTTATGGTTTGTAAATGGCACCCAGAATTATGTTGCACAAAGCACAATTTCACATCATTCTGGGTCCATTTGTGTGAAAACAAGGTCCAATCAGGCTGAAACGTTACAGGAAGGTAGAATCTATTGAGTTGCAAGTGATCTGAACGTTTCATGATGATCGCACATTCCTATAGGGGGTCAAACCATGTCCCAAAGGTCACCGGGCCTGGTGTCAATTTAAAGAAGTAGTCCAGTTACACCTTTGAGGGCTTATAACTTGGCTTCTGAATATCCTAGAGAGATCAGGTTTGTTTTAGTGTACTCCAATCAACAGCCCCTACAACCTCAAAAAGGAATGGAGTCATTAGCACTTATGGTTTTTAAATGGCACCCAGAATTATGTTGCACGAAGCACAATTTCACATCATTCTGGGTTCATTTGTGTAAAAACAAGGTCCAATCAGGCTGAAACGTTTCAGGAAGGTAGAATCTATTGAGTTGTAAGTGATCTGAACGTTTCATGATGATAGCACTTTCCTAAGGGGGTCAAACCATGTCCCAAAGGTCACCGGATCTGGTGTCACTTTAAAGAAGTAGTCCAGTTACACATTTGTGGGCTTAGAACTTGGCTTCTGAATGTCCTAGAGAGGTCAGGTTTGTTTTAGTGTACTCCAATCAACAGCCCCTACAACCACAAAAAGGAATGGAGTCTTTAGCTCTTATGGTTTGTAAATGGCACCCAGAATTATGTTGCACGAAGCACAATTTCACATCATTCTGGGTCCATTTGTGTGAAAACAAGGTCCAATCAGGCTGAAACTTTACAAGAAGGTAGAATCTATTGAGTTGTAAGTGATCTGAACGTTTCATGATGATCGCACATTCCTATAGGGGGTCAAACCATGTCCCAAAGGTCACCGGGCCTGGTGTCACTTTAAAGAAGTAGTCCAGTTACACATTTGTGGGCTTATAACTTGGCTTATGAATGTCCTAGAGAGATCAGGTTTGTTTAGTGTACTCCAATCAACAGCCCCTACAACCTCAAAAAGGAATGGAGTCATTAGCACTTATGGTTTTTAAATGGCACCCAGAATTATGTTGCACAAAGCACAATTTCACATCATTCTGGGTCCATTTGTGTGAAAACAAGGTCCAATCAGGCTGAAACGTTACAGGACGGTAGAATCTATTGAGTTGCAAGTGATCTGAACGTTTCATGATGATCGCACATTCCAATAGGGGGTCAAACCATGTCCCAAAGGTCACCGGGCCTGATGTCAATTTAAAGAAGTAGTCCAGTTACACCTTTGAGGGCTTATAACTTGGCTTCTGAATGTCCTAGAGCGATCAGGTTTGTTTTAGTGTACTCCAATCAACAGCCCCTACAACCACAAAAAGGAATGGAGTCATTAGCTCTTATGGTTTGTAAATGGCACCCAGAATTATGTTGCACAAAGCACAATTTCACATCATTCTGGGTCCATTTGTGTGAAAACAAGGTCCAATCAGGCTGAAACGTTACAAGAAGGTAGAATCTATTGAGTTGTAAGTGATCTGAACGTTTCATGATGATCGCACATTCCTATAGGGGGTCAAACCATGTCCCAAAGATCACCGGGCCTGGTGTCACTTTAAAGTAGTCCAGTTACACCTTTGTGGGCTTATAACTTGGCTTCTGAATGTCCTAGAGAGGTCAGGTTTATTTTAGTGTACTCCAATCAACAGCCCCTACAACCACAAAAAGGAATGGAGTCATTAGCACTTATGGTTTTAAATGGCGCCCAGAATTATGTTGCACGAAGCACAATTTCACATCATTCTGGGTTCATTTGTGTGAAAGCAAGGTCCAATCAGGCTGAAATGTTACAGGAAGGTAGAATCTATTGAGTTGTAAGTGATCTGAACGTTTCATGATGATAGCACTTTCCTAAGGGGGTCAAACCATGTCCCAAAGGTCACCGGATCTGGTGTCAATTTAAAGAAGTAGTCCAGTTACACTTTTGTGGGCTTATAACTTGGCTTCTGAATGTCCTAGAGAGATCAGGTTTGTTTTAGTATACTCCAATCAACAGCCCCTACAACCACAAAAAGGAATGGAGTCATTAGCACTTATGGTTTTTAAATGGCACCCAGAATTATGTAGCACGAAGCACAATTTCACATCATTCTGGGTTCATTTGTGTGAAAACAAGGTCCAATCAGGCTGAAACGTTACAGGAAGGTAGAATCTATTGAGTTGTAAGGGATCTGAACGTTTCAAGATGATCGCACATTCCTATAGGGGGTCAAACCATGTCCCAAAGGTCACCGGGCCTGGTGTCAATTTAAAGAAGTAGTCCAGTTACACCTTTGAGGGCTTATAACTTGGCTTCTGAATATCCTAGAGAGATCAGGTTTGTTTTAGTGTACTCCAATCAACAGCCCCTACAACCTCAAAAAGGAATGGAATCATTAGCACTTATGGTTTTTAAATGGCACCCAGAATTATGTTGCACGAAGCACAATTTCACATCATTCTGGGTTCATTTGTGTAAAAACAAGGTCCAATAAGGCTGAAACGTTACAGGAAGGTAGAATCTATTGAGTTGTAAGTGATCTGAACGTTTCATGATGATAGCACTTTCCTAAGGGGGTCAAACCATGTCCCAAAGGTCACCGGATCTGGTGTCACTTTAAAGAAGTAGTCCAGTTACACATTTGTGGGCTTAGAACTTGGCTTCTGAATGTCGTAGAGAGGTCAGGTTTATTTTAGTGTACTCTAATCAACAGCCCCTACAACCACAAAAAGGAATGGAGTCATTAGCTCTTATGGTTTGTAAATGGCACCCAGAATTATGTTGCACAAAGCACAATTTCACATCATTCTGGGTCCATTTGTGTGAAAACAAGGTCCAATCAGGCTGAAACGTTACAAGAAGGTAGAATCTATTGAGTTGTAAGTGATCTGAACGTTTCATGATGATCGCACATTCCTATAGGGGGTCAAACCATGTCCCAAAGGTCACCGGGCCTGGTGTCACTTTAAAGAAGTAGTCCAGTTACACATTTGTGGGCTTATAACTTGGCTTATGAATGTCCTAGAGAGATCAGGTTTGTTGAGTGTACTCCAATCAACAGCCCCTGCAACCTCAAAAAGGAATGGAGTCATTAGCACTTATGGTTTTTAAATGGCACCCAGAATTATGTTGCACAAAGCACAATTTCACATCATTCTGGGTCCATTTGTGTGAAAACAAGGTCCAATCAGGCTGAAACGTTACAGGAAGGTAGAATCTATTGAGTTGCAAGTGATCTGAACGTTTCATGATGATCGCACATTCCTATAGGGGGTCAAACCATGTCCCAAAGGTCACCGGGCCTGGTGTCAATTTAAAGAAGTAGTCCAGTTACACCTTTGAGGGCTTATAACTTGGCTTCTGAATATCCTAGAGAGATCAGGTTTGTTTTAGTGTACTCCAATCAACAGCCCCTACAACCTCAAAAAGGAATGGAGTCATTAGCACTTATGGTTTTTAAATGGCACCCAGAATTATGTTGCACGAAGCACAATTTCACATCATTCTGGGTTCATTTGTGTAAAAACAAGGTCCAATCAGGCTGAAACGTTACAGGAAGGTAGAATCTATTGAGTTGTAAGTGATCTGAACGTTTCATGATGATAGCACTTTCCTAAGGGGGTCAAACCATGTCCCAAAGGTCACCGGATCTGGTGTCACTTTAAAGAAGTAGTCCAGTTACACATTTGTGGGCTTAGAACTTGGCTTCTGAATGTCCTAGAGAGGTCAGGTTTGTTTTAGTGTACTCCAATCAACAGCCCCTACAACCACAAAAAGGAATGGAGTCTTTAGCTCTTATGGTTTGTAAATGGCACCCAGAATTATGTTGCACGAAGCACAATTTCACATCATTCTGGGTCCATTTGTGTGAAAACAAGGTCCAATCAGGCTGAAACTTTACAAGAAGGTAGAATCTATTGAGTTGTAAGTGATCTGAACGTTTCATGATGATCGCACATTCCTATTGGGGGTCAAACCATGTCCCAAAGGTCACCGGGCCTGGTGTCACTTTAAAGAAGTAGTCCAGTTACACATTTGTGGGCTTATAACTTGGCTTATGAATGTCCTAGAGAGATCAGGTTTGTTTAGTGTACTCCAATCAACAGCCCCTACAACCTCAAAAAGGAATGGAGTCATTAGCACTTATGGTTTTTAAATGGCACCCAGAATTATGTTGCACAAAGCACAATTTCACATCATTCTGGGTCCATTTGTGTGAAAACAAGGTCCAATCAGGCTGAAACGTTACAGGACGGTAGAATCTATTGAGTTGCAAGTGATCTGAACGTTTCATGATGATCGCACATTCCTATAGGGGGTCAAACCATGTCCCAAAGGTCACCGGGCCTGATGTCAATTTAAAGAAGTAGTCCAGTTACACCTTTGAGGGCTTATAACTTGGCTTCTGAATGTCCTAGAGCGATCAGGTTTGTTTTAGTGTACTCCAATCAACAGCCCCTACAACCACAAAAAGGAATGGAGTCATTAGCTCTTATGGTTTGTAAATGGCACCCAGAATTATGTTGCACAAAGCACAATTTCACATCATTCTGGCTCCATTTGTTTGAAAACAAGGTCCAATCAGGCTGAAACGTTACAAGAAGGTAGAATCTATTGAGTTGTAAGTGATCTGAACGTTTCATGATGATCGCACATTCCTATAGGGGGTCAAACCATGTCCCAAAGATCACCGGGCCTGGTGTCACTTTAAAGTAGTCCAGTTACACCTTTGTGGGCTTATAACTTGGCTTCTGAATGTCCTAGAGAGGTCAGGTTTATTTTAGTGTACTCCAATCAACAGCCCCTACAACCACAAAAAGGAATGGAGTCATTAGCATTTATGGTTTTAAATGGCGCCCAGAATTATGTTGCACGAAGCACAATTTCACATCATTCTGGGTTCATTTGTGTGAAAGCAAGGTCCAATCAGGCTGAAATGTTACAGGAAGGTAGAATCTATTGAGTTGTAAGTGATCTGAACGTTTCATGATGATAGCACTTTCCTAAGGGGGTCAAACCATGTCCCAAAGGTCACCGGATCTGGTGTCAATTTAAAGAAGTAGTCCAGTTACACTTTTGTGGGCTTATAACTTGGCTTCTGAATGTCCTAGAGAGATCAGGTTTGTTTTAGTATACTCCAATCAACAGCCCCTACAACCACAAAAAGGAATGGAGTCATTAGCACTTATGGTTTTTAAATGGCACCCAGAATTATGTAGCACGAAGCACAATTTCACATCATTCTGGGTTCATTTGTGTGAAAACAAGGTCCAATCAGGCTGAAACGTTACAGGAAGGTAGAATCTATTGAGTTGTAAGGGATCTGAACGTTTCAAGATGATCGCACATTCCTATAGGGTGTCAAACCATGTCCCAAAGGTCACCGGGCCTGGTGTCACTTTAAAGAAGCAGTCCAGTTACACATTTGTGGGCTTATAACTTGGCTTCTGAATGTCCTAGAGAGATCAGGTTTGTTTTAGGGTACTCCAATCAACAGCCCCCACAACCACAAAAAGGAATGGAGTCATTAGCACTTATGGTTTTTAAATGGCACCCAGAATTATGTTGCACGAAGCACAATTTCACATCATTCTGGGTTCATTTGTGTGAAAACAAGGTCCAATCAGGCTGAAACGTTACAGGAAGGTAGAATCTATTGAGTTGTAAGTGATCTGAACGTTTCATGATGATAGCACTTTCCTAAGGGGGTCAAACCATGTCCCAAAGGTCACCGAATATGGTGTCAATTTAAAGAAGTAGTCCAGTTACACATTTGTGGGCTTATAACTTGGCTTCTGAATGTCCTAGAGAGATCAGGTTTGTTTTAGTGTACTCCAATCAACAGCCCCTACAACCACAAAAAGGAATGGAGTCATTAGCACTTATGGTTTGTAAATGGCACCCAGAATTATGTTGCACAAAGCACAATTTCACATCATTCTGGGTCCATTTGTGTGAAAACAAGGTCCAATCAGGCTGAAACGTTACAAGAAGGCAGAATCTATTGAGTTGTAAGTGATCTGAACATTTCATGATGATCGTACATTCCTATAGGGGGTCAAACCATGTCCCAAAGGTCACCGGGCCTGGTGTCACTTTAAAGAAGTAGTCCAGTTACACCTTTGTGGGCTTATAACTTGGCTTCTGAATGTCCTAGAGATGTCAGGTTTGTTTTATTGTACTCCAATCAACAGCCCCTACAACCACAAAAAGGAATGGAGTCATTAGCACTTATGGTTTTTAAATGGCGCCCAGAATTATGTTGCACGAAGCACAATTTCACATCATTCTGGGTTCATTTGTGTGAAAACAAGGTCCAGTCAGGCTGAAATGTTACAGGAAGGTAGAATCTATTGAGTTGTAAGTGATCTGAACGTTTCATGATGATAGCACTTTCCTAAGGGGGTCGAACCTCGTCCCAAAGGTCACCGGATCTGGTGTCAATTTAAAGAAGTAGTTACACCTTTGTGGGCTTATAACTTGGCTTCTGAATGTCCTAAAGAGATCAGGTTTGTTTTAGTATACTCCAATCAACAGCCCCTACAACCACAAAAAGGAATGGAGTCATTAGCACTTATGCTTTGTAAATGGCACCCAGAATTATGTTGCACGAAGAACAATTTCACATCATTCTGGGTCCATTTGTCTGAAAACAAGGTCCAATCAGGCTTAACTGTTACAGGAAGGTAGAATCTATTGAGTTGTAAGTGATCTGAACATTTCATGATGATAGCACTTTCCTAAGGGGGTCAAACTATGTCCCAAAGGTCACCGGATCTGGTGTCAATTTAAAGAAGTAGTCCAGTTACACCTTTGTGGGCTTATAACTTGGCTTCTGAATGTCCTAGAGATATCAGGTTTGTTTTAGTATACTCCAATCAACAGCCCCTACAACCACAAAAAGGAATGGAGTCATTAGCACTTATGGTTTTTAAATGGCACCCAGAATTATGTTGCACGAAGCACAATTTCACATCATTCTGGGTTCATTTGTGTGAAAACAAGGTCTAATCAGGCTGAAATGTTACATGAAGGTAGAATCTATTGAGTTGTAAGTGATCTGAACGTTTCATGATGATAGCACTTTCCTAAGGGGGTCAAACCATGTCCCAAAGGTCACCGGATCTGGTGTCACTTTAAAGAAGTAGTCCAGTTACACATTTGTGGGCTTATAACTTGGCTTCTGAATGTCCTAGAGAGGTCAGGTTTGTTTTAGTGCACTCCAATCAACAGCCCCTACAACCACAAAAAGGAATGGAGACATTAGCACTTATGGTTTTGAAATGGCACCCAGAATTATGTTGCACGAAGCACAATTTCACATCATTCTGGGTTCATTTGTGTGAAAACAAGGTCCAATCAGGCTGAAACGTTACAGGAAGGTAGAATCTATTGAGTTGTAATTGATCTGAACGTTTCATGATGATAGCACTTTCCTAAGGGGGTCAAACCATGTCCCAAATGTCACCGGATCTGGTGTCAATTTAAAGAAGTAGTCCAGTTACACATTTGTGGGCTTATAACTTGGCTTCTGAATGTCCTAGAGAGATCAGGTTTGTTTTAGGGTACTCCAATCAACAGCCCCTACAATCACAAAAAGGAATGGAGTCATTAGCACTTATGGTTTTTAAATGGCACCTAGAATTATGTTGCACGAAGTACAATTTCACATCATTCTGGGTTCATTTGTGTGAAAACAAGGTCCAATCAGGCTGAAACAATACAGGAAGGTAGAATATATTGAGTTGTAAGTGATCTCAACGTTTCATGATGATAGCACTTTCCTAAGGGGGTCAAACCATGTCCCAAAGGTCACCGGATCTGGTGTCAATTTAAAGAAGTAGTCCAGTTACACATTTGTGGGCTTATGACTTGGCTTCTGAATGTCCTAGAGAGATCAGGTTTGTTTTAATGTACTCCAATCAACAGCCCCTACAACCACAAAAAGGAATGGAGTCATTAGCACTTATGGTTTTTAAATGGCACCTAGAATTATGTTGCACGAAGTACAATTTCACATAATTCTGGGTTCATTTGTGTGAAAACAAGGTCCAATCAGGCTGAAACGTTACAGGAAGGAAGAATCTATTGAGTTGTAAGTGATCTGAACGTTTCATGATGATAGCACTTTCCTAAGGGGGTCAAACCATGTCCCAAAGGTCACCGGATCTGGTGTCAATTTAAAGAAGTAGTCCAGTTACACATTTGTGGGCTTATAACTTGGCTTCTGAATGTCCTAGAGAGATCAGGTTTGTTTTAATGTACTCCAATCAACAGCCCCTACAACCACAAAAAGGAATGGAGTCATTAGCACTTATGGTTTGTAAATGGCACCCAGAATTATGTTGCACGAAGCACAATTTCACATCATTCTGGGTTCATTTGTGTGAAAACAAGGTCCAATCAGGCTGAAACGTTAGAGGAAGGTAGAATCTACTGAGTTGTAAGTGATCTGAACGTTTCATGATAATAGCACTTTCCTAAGGGGGTCAAACCATGTCCCAAAGGTCACCGGATCTGCTGTCAATTTAAAGAAGTAGTCCAGTTACACATTTGTGGGCTTATAACTTGGCTTCTGAATGTCCTAGAGAGATCAGGTTTGTTTTAGTGTACTCCAATCAACAGCCCCTACAACCACAAAAAGGAATGGAGTCATTAGCACTTATGGTTTGTAAATGGCACCCAGAATTATGTTGCACGAAGTACAATTTCACATCATTCTGGGTCCATTTGTGTGAAAACAAGGTCCAATCAGGCTGAAACGCTACAAGAAGGTAGAATCTATTGAGTTGTAAGTGATCTGAACGATTCAAGATGATAGCACATTCCTATAGGGGGTAAAACCATGTCCCAAAGGTCACCGGGCCTGGTGTCACTTTAAAGAAGTAGTCCAGTTACACCTTTGTGGGCTTATAACTTGGCTTCTGAATGTCCTAGAGAGGTTAGGTTTGTTTTAATGTACTCCAATCAACAGCCCCTACAACCACAAAAAGGAATGGAGTCATTAGCACTTATGGTTTTTAAATGGCGCCCAGAATTATGTTGCACGAAGCACAATTTCACATCATTCTGGGTTCATTTGTGTGAAAACAAGGTCCAGTCAGGCTGAAATGTTACAGGAAGGTAGAATCTATTGAGTTGTAAGTGATCTGAACGTTTCATGATGATAGCACTTTCCTAAGGGGGTCGAACCTCGTCCCAAAGGTCACCGGATCTGGTGTCAATTTAAAGAAGTAGTTACACCTTTGTGGGCTTATAACTTGGCTTCTGAATGTCCTAAAGAGATCAGGTTTGTTTTAGTATACTCCAATCAACAGCCCCTACAACCACAAAAAGGAATGGAGTCATTAGCACTTATGCTTTGTAAATGGCACCCAGAATTATGTTGCACGAAGAACAATTTCACATCATTCTGGGTCCATTTGTCTGAAAACAAGGTCCAATCAGGCTTAACTGTTACAGGAAGGTAGAATCTATTGAGTTGTAAGTGATCTGAACATTTCATGATGATAGCACTTTCCTAAGGGGGTCAAACCATGTCCCAAAGGTCACCGGATCTGGTGTCAATTTAAAGAAGTAGTCCAGTTACACCTTTGTGGGCTTATAACTTGGCTTCTGAATGTCCTAGAGATATCAGGTTTGTTTTAGTATACTCCAATCAACAGCCCCTACAACCACAAAAAGGAATGGAGTCATTAGCACTTATGGTTTTTAAATGGCACCCAGAATTATGTTGCACGAAGCACAATTTCACATCATTCTGGGTTCATTTGTGTGAAAACAAGGTCTAATCAGGCTGAAATGTTACATGAAGGTAGAATCTATTGAGTTGTAAGTGATCTGAACGTTTCATGATGATAGCACTTTCCTAAGGGGGTCAAACCATGTCCCAAAGGTCACCGGATCTGGTGTCACTTTAAAGAAGTAGTCCAGTTACACATTTGTGGGCTTATAACTTGGCTTCTGAATGTCCTAGAGAGGTCAGGTTTGTTTTAGTGCACTCCAATCAACAGCCCCTACAACCACAAAAAGGAATGGAGACATTAGCACTTATGGTTTTGAAATGGCACCCAGAATTATGTTGCACGAAGCACAATTTCACATCATTCTGGGTTCATTTGTGTGAAAACAAGGTCCAATCAGGCTGAAACGTTACAGGAAGGTAGAATCTATTGAGTTGTAATTGATCTGAACGTTTCATGATGATAGCACTTTCCTAAGGGGGTCAAACCATGTCCCAAATGTCACCGGATCTGGTGTCAATTTAAAGAAGTAGTCCAGTTACACATTTGTGGGCTTATAACTTGGCTTCTGAATGTCCTAGAGAGATCAGGTTTGTTTTAGGGTACTCCAATCAACAGCCCCTACAATCACAAAAAGGAATGGAGTCATTAGCACTTATGGTTTTTAAATGGCACCTAGAATTATGTTGCACGAAGTACAATTTCACATCATTCTGGGTTCATTTGTGTGAAAACAAGGTCCAATCAGGCTGAAACAATACAGGAAGGTAGAATATATTGAGTTGTAAGTGATCTCAACGTTTCATGATGATAGCACTTTCCTAAGGGGGTCAAACCATGTCCCAAAGGTCACCGGATCTGGTGTCAATTTAAAGAAGTAGTCCAGTTACACATTTGTGGGCTTATGACTTGGCTTCTGAATGTCCTAGAGAGATCAGGTTTGTTTTAATGTACTCCAATCAACAGCCCCTACAACCACAAAAAGGAATGGAGTCATTAGCACTTATGGTTTTTAAATGGCACCTAGAATTATGTTGCACGAAGTACAATTTCACATAATTCTGGGTTCATTTGTGTGAAAACAAGGTCCAATCAGGCTGAAACGTTACAGGAAGGAAGAATCTATTGAGTTGTAAGTGATCTGAACGTTTCATGATGATAGCACTTTCCTAAGGGGGTCAAACCATGTCCCAAAGGTCACCGGATCTGGTGTCAATTTAAAGAAGTAGTCCAGTTACACATTTGTGGGCTTATAACTTGGCTTCTGAATGTCCTAGAGAGATCAGGTTTGTTTTAATGTACTCCAATCAACAGCCCCTACAACCACAAAAAGGAATGGAGTCATTAGCACTTATGGTTTGTAAATGGCACCCAGAATTATGTTGCACGAAGCACAATTTCACATCATTCTGGGTTCATTTGTGTGAAAACAAGGTCCAATCAGGCTGAAACGTTAGAGGAAGGTAGAATCTACTGAGTTGTAAGTGATCTGAACGTTTCATGATAATAGCACTTTCCTAAGGGGGTCAAACCATGTCCCAAAGGTCACCGGATCTGCTGTCAATTTAAAGAAGTAGTCCAGTTACACATTTGTGGGCTTATAACTTGGCTTCTGAATGTCCTAGAGAGATCAGGTTTGTTTTAGTGTACTCCAATCAACAGCCCCTACAACCACAAAAAGGAATGGAGTCATTAGCACTTATGGTTTGTAAATGGCACCCAGAATTATGTTGCACGAAGTACAATTTCACATCATTCTGGGTCCATTTGTGTGAAAACAAGGTCCAATCAGGCTGAAACGCTACAAGAAGGTAGAATCTATTGAGTTGTAAGTGATCTGAACGATTCAAGATGATAGCACATTCCTATAGGGGGTAAAACCATGTCCCAAAGGTCACCGGGCCTGGTGTCACTTTAAAGAAGTAGTCCAGTTACACCTTTGTGGGCTTATAACTTGGCTTCTGAATGTCCTAGAGAGGTTAGGTTTGTTTTAATGTACTCCAATCAACAGCCCCTACAACCACAAAACGGAATGGAGTCATTAGCACTTATGGTTTGTAAATGGCACCCAGAATTATGTTGCACGAAGCACAATTTCACATCATTCTGGGTTCATTTGTGTGAAAACAAGGTCCAATCAGGCTGAAACGTTACAGGAAGGTAGAATCTATTGAGTTGTAAGTGATCTGAACGTTTCATGATGATAGCACTTTCCTAAGGGGATTAACCATGTCCCAAAGGTCACCGGATCTGGTGTCACTTTAAAGAAGTAGTCCAGTTACACATTTGTGGGCTTATAACTTGGCTTCTGAATGTCCTAGAGAGGTCAGGTTTGTTTTAGTGTACTCCAATCAAAAGCCCCTACAACCACAAAAAGGAATGGAGTCATTAGCACTTATGGTTTGTAAATGGCACCCAGAATTATGTTGCACAAAGCACAATTTCACATCATTCTGGGTTCATTTGTGTGAAAACAAGGTCCAATCAGGCTGAAACGCTACAAGAAGGTAGAATCTATTGAGTTGTAAGTGATCTGAACGATTCAAGATGATAGCACATTCCTATAGGGGGTAAAACCATGTCCCAAAGGTCACCGGGCCTGGTGTCACTTTAAAGAAGTAGTCCAGTTACACCTTTGTGGGCTTATAACTTGGCTTCTGAATGTCCTAGAGAGGTTAGGTTTGTTTTAATGTACTCCAATCAACAGCCCCTACAACCACAAAACGGAATGGAGTCATTAGCACTTATGGTTTGTAAATGGCACCCAGAATTATGTTGCACGAAGCACAATTTCACATCATTCTGGGTTCATTTGTGTGAAAACAAGGTCCAATCAGGCTGAAACGTTACAGGAAGGTAGAATCTATTGAGTTGTAAGTGATCTGAACGTTTCATGATGATAGCACTTTCCTAAGGGGATTAACCATGTCCCAAAGGTCACCGGATCTGGTGTCACTTTAAAGAAGTAGTCCAGTTACACATTTGTGGGCTTATAACTTGGCTTCTGAATGTCCTAGAGAGGTCAGGTTTGTTTTAGTGTACTCCAATCAAAAGCCCCTACAACCACAAAAAGGAATGGAGTCATTAGCACTTATGGTTTGTAAATGGCACCCAGAATTATGTTGCACAAAGCACAATTTCACATCATTCTGGGTTCATTTGTGTGAAAACAAGGTCCAATCAGGCTGAAACGTTACAGGAAGGAAGAATCTATTGAGTTGTAAGTGATCTGAACGTTTCATGATGATAGCACTTTCCTAAGGGGGTCAAACCATGTCCCAAAGGTCACCGGATCTGGTGTCACTTTAAAGAAGTAGTCCAGTTACACATTTGTGGGCTTATAACTTGGCTTCTGAATGTCCTAGAGAGGTCAGGTTTGTTTTAGTGCACTCCAATCAACAGCCCCTACAACCACAAAAAGGAATGGAGACATTAGCACTTATGGTTTTTAAATGGCACCCAGAATTATGTTGCACGAAGCACAATTTCACATCATTCTGGGTTCATTTGTGTGAAAACAAGGTCCAATCAGGCTGAAACGTTACAGGAAGGTAGAATCTATTGAGTTGTAATTGATATGAACGTTTCATGATGATAGCACTTTCCTAAGGGGGTCAAACCATGTCCCAAATGTCACCGGATCTGGTGTCAATTTAAAGAAGTAGTCCAGTTACACATTTGTGGGCTTATAACTTGGCTTCTGAATGTCCTAGAGAGATCAGGTTTGTTTTAGGGTACTCCAATCAACAGCCCCTACAACCACAAAAAGGAATGGCGTCATTAGCACTTATGGTTTTTAAATGGCACCTAGAATTATGTTGCACGAAGTACAATTTCACATCATTCTGGGTTCATTTGTGTGAAAACAAGGTCCAATCAGGCAGAAACATTACAGGAAGGTAGAATCTATTGAGTTGTAAGTGATCTGAACATTTCATGATGATAGCACTTTCCTAAGGGGGTCAAACCATGTCCCAAAGGTCACCGGATCTGGCGTCAATTTAAAGAAGTAGTCCAGTTACACCTTTGTGGGCTTATAACTTGGCTTCTGAATGTCCTAGAGAGATCAGGTTTGTTTTAATGTACTCCAATCAACAGCCCCTACAACCACAAAAAGGAATGGAGTCATTAGCACTTATGGTTTTTAAATGGCACCTAGAATTATGTTGCACGAAGTACAATTTCACATCATTCTGGGTTCATTTGTGTGAAAACAAGGTCCAATCAGGCTGAAACAATACAGGAAGGTAGAATCTATTGAGTTGTAAGTGATCTGAACGTTTCATGATGATAGCACTTTCCTAAGGGGGTCAAACCATGTCCCAAAGGTCACCGGATCTGGTGTCAATATAAGGAAGTAGTCCAGTTACACATTTGTGGGCTTATGACTTGGCTTCTGAATGTCCTAGAGAGATCAGGTTTGTTTTAATGTACTCCAATCAACAGCCCCTACAACCACAAAAAGGAATGGAGTCATTAGCACTTATGGTTTTTAAATGGCACCTAGAATTATGTTGCACGAAGTACAATTTCACATCATTCTGGGTTCATTTGTGTGAAAACAAGGTCCAATCAGGCTGAAACGTTACAGGAAGGAAGAATCTATTGAGTTCTAAGTGATCTGAACGTTTCATGATGATAGCACTTTCCTAAGGGGGTCAAACCATGTCCCAAAGGTCACCGGATCTGGTGTCAATTTAAAGAAGTAGTCCAGTTAAAAATTTGTGGGCTTATAACTTGGCTTCTGAATGTCCTAGAGAGATCAGGTTTGTTTTAATGTACTCCAATCAACAGCCCCTACAACCACAAAAAGGAATGGAGTCATTAGCACTTATGGTTTGTAAATGGCACCCAGAATTATGTTGCACGAAGCACAATTTCACATCATTCTGGGTTCATTTGTGTGAAAACAAGGTCCAATCAGGCTGAAACGTTAGAGGAATGTAGAATCTACTGAGTTGTAAGTGATCTGAACGTTTCATGATAATAGCACTTTCCTAAGGGGGTCAAACCATGTCCCAAAGGTCACCGGATCTGCTGTCAATTTAAAGTAGTCCAGTTACACATTTGTGGGCTTATAACTTGGCTTCTGAATGTCCTAGAGAGATCAGGTTTGTTTTAGTGTACTCCAATCAACAGCCCCTACAACCACAAAAAGGAATGGAGTCATTAGCACTTATGCTTTGTAAATGGCACCCAGAATTATGTTGCACGAAGTACAATTTCACATCATTCTGGGTCCATTTGTGTGAAAACAAGGTCCAATCAGGCTGAAACGCTACAAGAAGGTAGAATCTATTGAGTTGTAAGTGATCTGAACGTTTCATGATGATAGCACTTTCCTAAGGGGGTCAAACCATGTCCCAAAGGTCACCGGATCTGGTGTCACTTTAAAGAAGTAGTCCAGTTACACATTTGTGGGCTTATAACTTGGCTTCTGAATGTCCTAGAGAGGTCAGGTTTGTTTTAGTGTACTCCAATCAAAAGCCCCTACAACCACAAAAAGGAATGGAGTCATTAGCACTTATGGTTTGTAAATGGCACCCAGAATTATGTTGCACAAAGCACAATTTCACATCATTCTGGGTTCATTTGTGTGAAAACAAGGTCCAATCAGGCTGAAACGTTACAGGAAGGAAGAATCTATTGAGTTGTAAGTGATCTGAACGTTTCATGATGATAGCACTTTCCTAAGGGGGTCAAACCATGTCCCAAAGGTCACCGGATCTGGTGTCACTTTAAAGAAGTAGTCCAGTTACACATTTGTGGGCTTATAACTTGGCTTCTGAATGTCCTAGAGAGGTCAGGTTTGTTTTAGTGCACTCCAATCAACAGCCCCTACAACCACAAAAAGGAATGGAGACATTAGCACTTATGGTTTTTAAATGGCACCCAGAATTATGTTGCACGAAGCACAATTTCACATCATTCTGGGTTCATTTGTGTGAAAACAAGGTCCAATCAGGCTGAAACGTTACAGGAAGGTAGAATCTATTGAGTTGTAATTGATATGAACGTTTCATGATGATAGCACTTTCCTAAGGGGGTCAAACCATGTCCCAAATGTCACCGGATCTGGTGTCAATTTAAAGAAGTAGTCCAGTTACACATTTGTGGGCTTATAACTTGGCTTCTGAATGTCCTAGAGAGATCAGGTTTGTTTTAGGGTACTCCAATCAACAGCCCCTACAACCACAAAAAGGAATGGCGTCATTAGCACTTATGGTTTTTAAATGGCACCTAGAATTATGTTGCACGAAGTACAATTTCACATCATTCTGGGTTCATTTGTGTGAAAACAAGGTCCAATCAGGCAGAAACATTACAGGAAGGTAGAATCTATTGAGTTGTAAGTGATCTGAACATTTCATGATGATAGCACTTTCCTAAGGGGGTCAAACCATGTCCCAAAGGTCACCGGATCTGGCGTCAATTTAAAGAAGTAGTCCAGTTACACCTTTGTGGGCTTATAACTTGGCTTCTGAATGTCCTAGAGAGATCAGGTTTGTTTTAATGTACTCCAATCAACAGCCCCTACAACCACAAAAAGGAATGGAGTCATTAGCACTTATGGTTTTTAAATGGCACCTAGAATTATGTTGCACGAAGTACAATTTCACATCATTCTGGGTTCATTTGTGTGAAAACAAGGTCCAATCAGGCTGAAACAATACAGGAAGGTAGAATCTATTGAGTTGTAAGTGATCTGAACGTTTCATGATGATAGCACTTTCCTAAGGGGGTCAAACCATGTCCCAAAGGTCACCGGATCTGGTGTCAATATAAGGAAGTAGTCCAGTTACACATTTGTGGGCTTATGACTTGGCTTCTGAATGTCCTAGAGAGATCAGGTTTGTTTTAATGTACTCCAATCAACAGCCCCTACAACCACAAAAAGGAATGGAGTCATTAGCACTTATGGTTTTTAAATGGCACCTAGAATTATGTTGCACGAAGTACAATTTCACATCATTCTGGGTTCATTTGTGTGAAAACAAGGTCCAATCAGGCTGAAACGTTACAGGAAGGAAGAATCTATTGAGTTCTAAGTGATCTGAACGTTTCATGATGATAGCACTTTCCTAAGGGGGTCAAACCATGTCCCAAAGGTCACCGGATCTGGTGTCAATTTAAAGAAGTAGTCCAGTTAAAAATTTGTGGGCTTATAACTTGGCTTCTGAATGTCCTAGAGAGATCAGGTTTGTTTTAATGTACTCCAATCAACAGCCCCTACAACCACAAAAAGGAATGGAGTCATTAGCACTTATGGTTTGTAAATGGCACCCAGAATTATGTTGCACGAAGCACAATTTCACATCATTCTGGGTTCATTTGTGTGAAAACAAGGTCCAATCAGGCTGAAACGTTAGAGGAATGTAGAATCTACTGAGTTGTAAGTGATCTGAACGTTTCATGATAATAGCACTTTCCTAAGGGGGTCAAACCATGTCCCAAAGGTCACCGGATCTGCTGTCAATTTAAAGTAGTCCAGTTACACATTTGTGGGCTTATAACTTGGCTTCTGAATGTCCTAGAGAGATCAGGTTTGTTTTAGTGTACTCCAATCAACAGCCCCTACAACCACAAAAAGGAATGGAGTCATTAGCACTTATGCTTTGTAAATGGCACCCAGAATTATGTTGCACGAAGTACAATTTCACATCATTCTGGGTCCATTTGTGTGAAAACAAGGTCCAATCAGGCTGAAACGCTACAAGAAGGTAGAATCTATTGAGTTGTAAGTGATCTGAACGATTCAAGATGATAGCACATTCCTATAGGGGGTAAAACCATGTCCCAAAGGTCACCGGGCCTGGTGTCACTTTAAAGAAGTAGTCCAGTTACACCTTTGTGGGCTTATAACTTGGCTTCTGAATGTCCTAGAGAGGTTAGGTTTGTTTTAGTGTACTCCAATCAACAGCCCATACAACCACAAAACGGAATGGAGTCATTAGTACTTATGGTTTGTAAATGGCACCCAGAATTATGTTGCACGAAGCACAATTTCACATCATTCTGGGTTCATTTGTGTGAAAACAAGGTCCAATAGGGCTGAAACGTTACAGGAAGGTGGAATCTATTGAGTTGTAAGTGATCTGAACGTTTCATGATGATAGCACTTTCCTAAGGGGGTCAAACCATGTCCCAAAGGTCACCAGATCTGGTGTCACTTTAAAGAAGTAGTCCAGTTACACATTTGTGGGCTTATAACTTGGCTTCTGAATGTCCTAGAGAGGTCAGGTTTGTTTTAGTGTACTCCAATCAAAAGCCCCTACAACCACAAAAAGGAATGGAGTCATTAGCACTTATGGTTTGTAAATGGCACCCAGAATTATGTTGCACAAAGCACAATTTCACATCATTCTGGGTTCATTTGTGTGAAAACAAGGTCCAATCAGGCTTAAACGTTACAGGAAGGTAGAATCTATTGAGTTGTAAGTGATCTGAACGTTTCATGATGATAGCACTTTCCTAAGGGGGTCAAACCATGTCCCAAAGGTCACCGGATCTGGTGTCACTTTAAAGAAGCAGTCCAGTTACACATTTGTGGGCTTATAACTTGGCTTCTGAATGTCCTAGAGAGGTCAGGTTTGTTTTAGTGCACTCCAATCAACAGCCCCTACAACCACAAAAAGGAATGGAGACATTAGCACTTATGGTTTTTAAATGGCACCCAGAATTATGTTGCACGAAGCACAATTTCACATCATTCTGGGTTCATTTGTGTGAAAACAAGGTCCAATCAGGCTGAAACGTTACAGGAAGGTAGAATCTATTGAGTTGTAATTGATATGAACGTTTCATGATGATAGCACTTTCCTAAGGGGGTCAAACCATGTCCCAAATGTCACCGGATCTGGTGTCAATTTAAAGAAGTAGTCCAGTTACACATTTGTGGGCTTATAACTTGGCTTCTGAATGTCCTAGAGGGATCAGGTTTGTTTTAGGGTACTCCAATCAATAGCCCCTACAACCACAAAAAGGAATGGAGTCATTAGCACTTATGGTTTTTAAATGGCACCTAGAATTATGTTGCACGAAGTACAATTTCACATCATTCTGGGTTCATTTGTGTGAAAACAAGGTCCAATCAGGCTGAAACGTTACAGGAAGGTAGAATCTATTGAGTTGTAAGTGATCTGAACGTTTCATGATGATAGCACTTTCCTAAGGGGGTCAAACCATGTCCCAAAGGTCACCGGATCTGGTGTCAATTTAAAGAAGTAGTCCAGTTACACATTTGTGGGCTTATAACTTGGCTTCTGAATGTCCTAGAGAGATCAGGTTTGTTTTAATGTACTCCAATCAACAGCCCCTACAACCACAAAAAGGAATGGAGTCATTAGCACTTATGGTTTGTAAATGGCACCCAGAATTATGTTGCACGAAGCACAATTTCACATCATTCTAGGTTCATTTGTGTGAAAACAAGGTCCAATCAGGCTGAAACGTTACAGGAAGGTAGAATCTACTGAGTTGTAAGTGATCTGAACGTTTCATGATAATAGCACTTTCCTAAGGGGGTCAAACCATGTCCCAAAGGTCACCGGATCTGCTGTCAATTTAAAGAAGTAGTCCAGTTACACATTTGTGGGCTTATAACTTGGCTTCTGAATGTCCTAGAGAGATCAGGTTTGTTTTAGTGTACTCCAATCAACAGCCCCTACAACCACAAAAAGGAATGGAGTCATTAGCACTTATGCTTTGTAAATGGCACCCAGAATTATGTTGCACGAAGCACAATTTCACATCATTCTGGGTCCATTTGTGTGAAAACAAGGTCCAATCAGGCTGAAACGCTACAAGAAGGTAGAATCTATTGAGTTGTAAGTGATCTGAACGATTCAAGATGATAGCACATTCCTATAGGGGGTAAAACCATGTCCCAAAGGTCACTGGGCCTGGTGTCACTTTAAAGAAGTAGTCCAGTTACACCTTTGTGGGCTTATAACTTGGCTTCTGAATGTCCTAGAGAGGTTAGGTTTGTTTTAGTGTACTCCAATCAACAGCCCCTACAACCACAAAACGGAATGGAGTCATTAGCACTTATGGTTTGTAAATGGCACCCAGAATTATGTTGCACGAAGCACAATTTCACATCATTCTGGGTTCATTTGTGTGAAAACAAGGTCCAATCAGGCTGAAACGTTACAGGAAGGTAGAATCTATTGAGTTGTAAGTGATCTGAACGTTTCATGATGATAGCACTTTCCTAAGGGGGTCAAACCATGTCCCAAAGGTCAACGGATCTGGTGGCACTTTAAAGAAGTAGTCCAGTTACACATTTGTGGGCTTATAACTTGGCTTCTGAATGTCCTAGAGAGGTCAGGTTTGTTTTAGTGTACACAAATAAACAGCCCCTACAACCACAAAAAGGAATGGAGTCATTAGCACTTATGGTTTGTAAATGGCACCCAGAATTATGTTGCACGAAGCACAATTTCACATCATTCAGGGTTCATTTGTGTGAAAACAAGGTCCAATCAGGCTGAAACGTTACAGGAAGGTAGAATCTATTGAGTTGTAAGTGATCTGAACGTTTCATGATGATAGCGCTTTCCTAATGGGGTCAAACCATGTCCCAAAGGTCACCGGATCTGGTGTCAATTTAAATAAGTAGTCCAGTTACACATTTGTGGTCTTATAACTTGGCTTCTGAATGTCCTAGAGAGATCAGGTTTGTTTTAATGTACTCCAATCAACAGCCCCTACAACCACAAAACGGAATGGCGTCATTAGCACTTATGGTTTGTAAATGGCACCCAGAATTATGTTGCACGAAGCACAATTTCACATTATTCTGGGTTCATTTGTGTGAAAACAAGGTCCAATCAGGCTGAAACGTTAGAGGAAGGTAGAATCTACTGAGTTGTAAGTGATCTGAACGTTTCATGATGATAGCACTTTCCTAAGGGGGTCATACCATGTCCCAAAGGTCACCGGATCTGGTGTCAATTTAAAGAAGTAGTCCAGTTACACATTTGTGGGCTTATAACTTGGCTTCTGAATGTCCTAGAGAGATCAGGTTTGTTTTAGTGTACTCCAATCAACAGCCCCTACAACCACAAAAAGGAATGGAGTCATTAGCACTTATGCTTTGTAAATGGCACCCAGAATTATGTTGCACGAAGCACAATTTCACATCATTCTGGGTCCATTTGTGTGAAAACAAGGTCCAATCAGGCTGAAACGCTACAAGAAGGTAGAATCTATTGAGTTGTAAGTGATCTGAACGATTCAAGATGATAGCACATTCCTATAGGGGGTAAAACGATGTCCCAAAGGTCACCGGGCCTGGTGTCACTTAAAAGAAGTAGTCCAGTTACACCTTTGTGGGCTTATAACTTGGCTTCTGAATGTCCTAGAGAGGTTAGGTTTGTTTTAGTG
The DNA here is from genome assembly GCF_043380555.1 of Nothobranchius furzeri. Classification (NCBI taxonomy): domain Eukaryota; kingdom Metazoa; phylum Chordata; class Actinopteri; order Cyprinodontiformes; family Nothobranchiidae; genus Nothobranchius; species Nothobranchius furzeri. The sequence goes on from NC_091743.1 coordinate 15,485,613, forward strand.
CACTCCAATCAACAGCCCCTACAACCACAAAACGGAATGGAGTCATTAGCACTTATGGTTTGTAAATGGCACCCAGAATTATGTTGCACGAAGCACAATTTCACATCATTCTGGGTTCATTTGTGTGAAAACAAGGTCCAATCAGGCTGAAACGTTACAGGAAGGTAGAATCTATTGAGTTGTTAGTGATCTGAACGTTTCATGATGATAGCACTTTCCTAAGGGGGTCAAACCATGTCCCAAAGGTCACCGGATCTGGTGGCACTTTAAAGAAGTAGTCCAGTTACACATTTGTGGGCTTATAACTTGGCTTCTGAATGTCCTAGAGAGGTCAGGTTTCTTTTAGTGTATTCCAATCAACAGCCCCTACAACCACAAAAAGGAATGGAGTCATTAGCACTTATGGTTTGTAAATGGCACCCAGAATTATGTTGCACGAAGCACAATTTCACATCATTCTGGGTCAATTTGTGTGAAAACAAGGTCCAATCAGGCTGAAACGTTACAGGAAGGTAGAATCTATTGAGTTGTAAGTGATCTGAACGTTTAATGATGATAGCACTTTCCTAAGTGGGTCAAACCATGTCCCAAAGGTCACCGGATCTGGTGTCAATTTAAAGAAGTAGTCCAGTTACACATTTGTGGGCTTATAACTTGGCTTCTGAATGTCCCTGAGAGATCAGGTTTGTTTTAGTATACTCCAATCAACAGCCCCTACAACCACAAAAAGGAATGGAGTCATTAGCACTTATGGTTTTTAAATGGCACCCAGAATTATGTTGCACGAAGCACAATTTCACATCATTCAGGGTTCATTTGTGTGAAAACAAGGTCCTATCAGGCTGAAACGTTACAGGAAGGTAGAATCTATTGAGTTGTAAGTGATCTGAACGTTTCATGATGATAGCGCTTTCCTAATGGGGTCAAACCATGTCCCAAAGGTCACCGGATCTGGTGTAAATTTAAAGAAGTAGTCCAGTTACACATTTGTGGGCTTATAACTTGGCTTCTGAATGTCCTAGAGAGATCAGGTTTGTTTTAATGTACTCCAATCAACAGCCCCTACAACCACAAAAAGGAATGGCGTCATTAGCACTTATGGTTTGTAAATGGCACCCAGAATTATGTTGCACGAAGCACAATTTCACATCATTCTGGGTTCATTTGTGTGAAAACAAGGTCCAATCAGGCTGAAACGTTAGAGGAAGGTAGAATCTACTGAGTTGTAAGTGATCTGAACGTTTCATGATGATAGCACTTTCTTAAGGGGGTCAAACCATGTCCCAAAGGTCACCGGATCTGGTGTCAATTTAAAGAAGTAGTCCAGTTACACATTTGTGGGCTTATAACTTGGCTTCTGAATGTCCAAGAGAGATCAGGTTTTTTTAGTGTACTCCAATCAACAGCCCCTGCAACCACAAAACGGAATGGAGTCATTAGCACTTATGGTTTGTAAATGGCACCCAGAATTATGTTGCACGAAGCACAATTTCACATCATTCTGGGTTCATTTGTGTGAAAACAAGGTCCAATAGGGCTGAAACGTTACAGGAAGGTAGAATCTATTGAGTTGTAAGTGATCTGAACGTTTCATGATGATAGCACTTTCCTAAGGGGGTCAAACCATGTCCCAAAGGTCACCGGATCTGGTGTCACTTTAAAGAAGTAGTCCAGTTACAAATTTGTGGGCTTATAACTTGGCTTCTGAATGTCCTAGAGAGGTCAGGTTTGTTTTAGTGTACTCCAATCAACAGCCCCTACAACCACAAAAAGGAATGGAGACATTAGCACTTATGGTTTTTAAATGGCATCCAGAATTATGTTGCACGAAGCACAATTTCACATCATTCTGGGTTCATTTGTGTGAAAACAAGGTCCAATCAGGCTGAAACGTTACAGGAAGGTAGAATCTATTGAGTTGTAAGTGATCTGAACGTTTCATGATGATAGCACTTTCTTAAGGGGGTCAAACCATGTCCCAAATGTCACCGGATCTGGTGTCAATTTAAAGAAGTAGTCCAGTTACACATTTGTGGGCTTATAACTTGGCTTCTGAATGTCCTTGAGAGATCAGGTTTGTTTTAGGGTACTCCAATCAACAGCTCCTACAACCACAAAAAGGAATGGAGTCATTAGCACTTATGGTTTTTAAATGGCACCCAGAATTATGTTGCACGAAGCACAATTTCACATCATTCTGGGTTCATTTGTGTGAAAACAAGGTCCAATCAGGCTGAAACGTTACAGGAAGGTAGAATCTATTGAGTTGTAAGTTATCTGAACGTTTCAAGATGATCGCACATTCCTATAGGGGGTAAAACCATGTCCCAAAGGTCACCGGGCCTGGTGTCACTTTAAAGATGTAGGCCAGTTACACCTTTGTGGGCTTATAACTTGGCTTCTGAATGTCCTAGAGAGGTTAGGTTTGTTTTAGTGTACTCCAATCAAAAGCCCCTACAACCACAAAAAGGAATGGAGTCATTAGCACTTATGGTTTGTAAATGGCACCCAGAATTATGTTGCACAAAGCACAATTTCACATCATTCTGGGTTCATTTGTGTGAAAACAAGCTCCAATCAGGCTGAAGCGTTACATGAAGGTAGAATCTATTGAGTTGTAAGTGATCTGAACGTTTCATGATGATAGCACTTTCCTAAGGGGGTCAAACCATGTCCCAAAGGTCACCGGATCTGGTGTCATTTTAAAGAAGTAGTCCAGTTACACATTTGTGGGCTTATAACTTGGCTTCTGAATGTCCTAGAGAGGTCAGGTTTGTTTTAGTGTACTCCAATCAACAGCCCCTACAACCACAAAAAGGAATGGAGTCATTAGCACTTATGGTTTTTAAATGGCACCCAGAATTATGTTGCACGAAGCACAATTTCACATCATTCTGGGTTCATTTGTGTGAAAACAAGGTCCAATCAGGCTGAAACATTACAGGAAGGTAGAATCTACTGAGTTGTAAGTGATATGAACGTTGCATGATGATAGCACTTTCCTGAGGGGGTCAAACCATGTCCCAAAGGTCACCGGGCCTGGTGTCACTTTAAAGATGTAGTCCAGTTACACCTTTGTGGGCTTATAACTTGGCTTCTGAATGTCCTAGAGAGGTTAGGTTTGTTTTAGTGTACTCCAATCAAAAGCCCCTACAACCACAAAAAGGAATGGAGTCATTAGCACTTATGGTTTGTAAATGGCACCCAGAATTATGTTGCACAAAGCACAATTTCACATCATTCTGGGTTCATTTGTGTGAAAACAAGGTCCAATCAGGCTGAAACGTTACAGGAAGGTAGAATCTATTGAGTTGTAAGTGATCTGAACGTTTCATGATGATAGCACTTTCCTAAGGGGGTCAAACCATGTCCCAAAGGTCACCGGATCTGGTGTCACTTTAAAGAAGTAGTCCAGTTACACATTTGTGGGCTTATAACTTGGCTTCTGAATGTCCTAGAGAGGTCAGGTTTGTTTTAGTGCACTCCAATCAACAGCCCCTACAACCACAAAAAGGAATGGAGACATTAGCACTTATGGTTTTTAAATGGCACCCAGAATTATGTTGCACGAAGCACAATTTCACATCATTCTGGGTTCATTTGTGTGAAAACAAGGTCCAATCAGGCTGAAACGTTACAGGAAGGTAGAATCTATTGAGTTGTAATTGATCTGAACGTTTCATGATGATAGCACTTTCCTAACGGGGTCAAACCATGTCCCAAATGTCACCGGATCTGGTGTCAATTTAAAGAAGTAGTCCAGTTACACATTTGTGGGCTTATAACTTGGCTTCTGAATGTCCTAGAGAGATCAGGTTTGTTTTAGGGTACTCCAATCAACAGCCCCTACAACCACAAAAAGGAATGGAGTCATTAGCACTTATGGTTTTTAAATGGCACCTAGAATTATGTTGCACGAAATACAATTTCACATCATTCTGGGTTCATTTGTGTGAAAACAAGGTCCAATCAGGCTGAAACAATACAGGAAGGTAGAATCTATTGAGATGTAAGTGATCTGAACGTTTCATGATGATAGCACTTTCCTAAGGGGGTCAAACCATGTCCCAAAGGTCACCGGATCTGCTCTCAATTTAAAGAAGTAGTCCAGTTACACATTTGTGGGCTTATGACTTGGCTTCTGAATGTCCTAGAGAGATCAGGTTTGTTTTAATGTACTCCAATAAACAGCCCCTACAACCACAAAAAGGAATGGAGTCATTAGCACTTATGGTTTGTAAATGGCACCCAGAATTATGTTGCACGAAGCACAATTTCACATCATTCTGGGTTCATTTGTGTGAAAACAAGGTCCAATCAGGCTGAAACGTTAGAGGAAGGTAGAATCTACTGAGTTGTAAGTGATCTGAACGTTTCATGATAATAGCACTTTCCTAAGGGGGTCAAACCATGTCCCAAAGGTCACCGGATCTGCTGTCAATCTAAAGAAGTAGTCCAGTTACACATTTGTGGGCTTATAACTTGGCTTCTGAATGTCCTAGAGAGATCAGGTTTGTTTTAGTGTACTCCAATCAACAGCCCCTACAACCACAAAAAGGAATGGAGTCATTAGCACTTATGCTTTGTAAATGGCACCCAGAATTATGTTGCACGAAGCACAATTTCACATCATTCTGGGTCCATTTGTGTGAAAACAAGGTCCAATCAGGCTGAAACGCTACAAGAAGGTAGACTCTATTGAGTTGTAAGTGATCTGAACGATTCAAGATGATAGCACATTCCTATAGGGGGTAAAACCATGTCCCAAAGGTCACCGGGCCTGGTGTCACTTTAAAGAAGTAGTCCAGTTACACCTTTGTGGGCTTATAACTTGGCTTCTGAATGTCCTAGAGAGGTTAGGTTTGTTTTAGTGTACTCCAATCAACAGCCCCTACAACCACAAAACGGAATGGAGTCATTAGCACTTATGGTTTGTAAATGGCACCCAGAATTATGTTGCACGAAGCACAATTTCACATCATTATGGGTTCATTTGTGTGAAAACAAGGTCCAATCAGGCTGAAACGTTACAGGAAGGTAGAATCTATTGAGTTGTAAGTGATCTGAACGTTTCATGATGATAGCACTTTCCTAAGGGGGTCAAACCATGTCCCAAAGGTCACCGGATCTGGTGTCACTTTAAAGAAGTAGTCCAGTTACACATTTGTGGGCTTATAACTTGGCTTCTGAATGTCCTAGAGAGGTCAGGTTTGTTTTAGTGCACTCCAATCAACAGCCTCTACAACCACAAAAAGGAATGGAGACATTAGCACTTATGGTTTTTAAATGGCACCCTGAATTATGTTGCACGAAGCACAATTTCACATCATTCTGGGTTCATTTGTGTGAAAACAAGGTCCAATCAGGCTGAAACGTTACAGGAAGGTAGAATCTATTGAGTTGTAATTGATATGAACGTTTCATGATGATAGCACTTTCCTAAGGGGGTCAAACCATGTCCCAAATGTCACCGGATCTGGTGTCAATTTAAAGAAGTAGTCCACTTACACATTTGTGGGCTTATAACTTGGCTTCTGAATGTCCTAGAGAGATCAGGTTTGTTTTAGGGTACTCCAATCAACAGCCCCTACAACCACAAAACGGAATGGAGTCATTAGCACTTATGGTTTGTAAATGGCACCCAGAATTATGTTGCACGAAGCACAATTTCACATCATTATGGGTTCATTTGTGTGAGAACAAGGTCCAATCAGGCTGAAACGTTACAGGAAGGTAGAATCTATTGAGTTGTAAGTGATCTGAACGTTTCATGATGATAGCACTTTCCTAAGGGGGTCAAACCATGTCCCAAAGGTCACCGGATCTGGTGTCACTTTAAAGAAGTAGTCCAGTTACACATTTGTGGGCTTATAACTTGGCTTCTGAATGTCCTAGAGAGGTCAGGTTTGTTTTAGTGTACTCCAATCAAAAGCCCCTACAACCACAAAAAGGAATGGAGTCATTAGCACTTATGGTTTGTAAATGGCACCCAGAATTATGTTGCACAAAGCACAATTTCACATCATTCTGGGTTAATTTGTGTGAAAACAAGGTCCAATCAGGCTTAAACGTTACAGGAAGGTAGAATCTATTGAGTTGTAAGTGATCTGAACGTTTCATGATGATAGCACTTTCCTAAGGGGGTCAAACCATGTCCCAAAGGTCACCGGATCTGGTGTCACTTTAAAGAAGTAGTCCAGTTACACATTTGTGGGCTTATAACTTGGCTTCTGAATGTCCTAGAGAGGTCAGGTTTGTTTTAGTGCACTCCAATCAACAGCCCCTACAACCACAAAAAGGAATGGAGACATTAGCACTTATGGTTTTTAAATGGCACCCAGAATTATGTTGCACGAAGCACAATTTCACATCATTCTGGGTTCATTTGTGTGAAAACAAGGTCCAATCAGGCTGAAACGTTACAGGAAGGTAGAATCTATTGAGTTGTAATTGATATGAACGTTTCATGATGATAGCACTTTCCTAAGGGGGTCAAACCATGTCCCAAATGTCACCGGATCTGGTGTCAATTTAAAGAAGTAGTCCAGTTACACATTTGTGGGCTTATAACTTGGCTTCTGAATGTCCTAGAGAGATCAGGTTTGTTTTAGGGTACTCCAATCAACAGCCCCTACAACCACAAAAAGGAATGGAGTCATTAGCACTTATGGTTTGTAAATGGCACCCAGAATTATGTTGCACGAAGCACAATTTCACATCATTCTGGGTTCATTTGTGTGAAAACAAGGTCCAATCAGGCTGAAACGTTAGAGGAAGGTAGAATCTACTGAGTTGTAAGTGATTTGAACGTTTCATGATAATAGCACTTTCCTAAGGGGGTCAAACCATGTCCCAAAGGTCACCGGATCTGCTGTCAATCTAAAGAAGTAGTCCAGTTACACATTTGTGGGCTTATAACTTGGCTTCTGAATGTCCTAGAGAGATCAGGTTTGTTTTAGAGTACTCCAATCAACAGCCCCTACAACCACAAAAAGGAATGGAGACATTAGCACTTATGGTTTTTAAATGGCACCCAGAATTATGTTGCACGAAGCACAATTTCACATCATTCTGGGTGCATTTGTGTGAAAACAAGGTCCAATCAGGCTGAAACGTTACAGGAAGGTAGAATCTATTGAGTTGTAATTGATATGAACGTTTCATGATGATAGCACTTTCCTAAGGGGGTCAAACCATGTCCCAAATGTCACCGGATCTGGTGTCAATTTAAAGAAGTAGTCCAGTTACACATTTGTGGGCTTATAACTTGGCTTCTGAATGTCCTAGAGAGATCAGGTTTGTTTTAGGGTACTCCAATCAACAGCCCCTACAACCACAAAAAGGAATGGAGTCATTAGCACTTATGGTTTTTAAATGGCACCTAGAATTATGTTGCACGAAGTACAATTTCACATCATTCTGGGTTCATTTGTGTGAAAACAAGGTCCAATCAGGCTGAAACGTTACAGGAAGGTAGAATCTATTGAGTTGTAAGTGATCTGAACGTTTCATGATGATAGCACTTTCCTAAGGGGGTCAAACCATGTCCCAAAGGTCACCGGATCTGGTGTCAATTTAAAGAAGTAGTCCAGTTACACATTTGTGGGCTTATAACTTGGCTTCTGAATGTCCTAGAGAGATCAGGTTTGTTTTAATGTACTCCAATCAACAGCCCCTACAACCACAAAAATGAATGGAGTCATTAGCACTTATGGTTTTTAAATGGCACATAGAATTATGTTGCACGAAGTACAATTTCACATCATTATGGGTTCATTTGTGTGAAAACAAGGTCCAATCAGGCTGAAACGTTACAGGAAGGTAGAATCTATTGAGTTGTAAGTGATCTGAACGTTTCATGATGATAGCACTTTCCTAAGGGGGTCAAACCATGTCCCAAAGGTCACCGGATCTGGTGTCACTTTAAAGAAGTAGTCCAGTTACACATTTGTGGGCTTATAACTTGGCTTCTGAATGTCCTAGAGAGGTCAGGTTTGTTTTAGTGTACTCCAATCAAAAGCCCCTACAACCACAAAAAGGAATGGAGTCATTAGCACTTATGGTTTGTAAATGGCACCCAGAATTATGTTGCACAAAGCACAATTTCACATCATTCTGGGTTCATTTGTGTGAAAACAAGGTCCAATCAGGCTTAAACGTTACAGGAAGATAGAATCTATTGAGTTGTAAGTGATCTGAACGTTTCATGATGATAGCACTTTCCTAAGGGGGTCAAACCATGTCCCAAAGGTCACCGGATCTGGTGTCACTTTAAAGAAGTAGTCCAGTTACACCTTTGTGGGCTTATAACTTGGCTTCTGAATGTCCTAGAGAGGTCAGGTTTGTTTTAGTGCACTCCAATCAACAGCCCCTACAACCACAAAAAGGAATGGAGACATTAGCACTTATGGTTTTTAAATGGCACCCAGAATTATGTTGCACGAAGCACAATTTCACATCATTCTGGGTTCATTTGTGTGAAAACAAGGTCCAATCAGGCTGAAACGTTACAGGAAGGTAGAATCTATTGAGTTGTAAGTGATATGAACGTTTCATGATGATAGCACTTTCCTAAGGGGGTCAAACCATGTCCCAAAGGTCACCGGATCTGGTGTCACTTTAAAGAAGTAGTCCAGTTACACATTTGTGGGCTTATAACTTGGCTTCTGAATGTCCTAGAGAGGTCAGGTTTGTTTTAGTGCACTCCAATCAACAGCCCCTACAACCACAAAAAGGAATGGAGACATTAGCACTTATGGTTTTTAAATGGCACCCAGAATTATGTTGCACGAAGCACAATTTCACATCATTCTGGGTTCATTTGTGTGAAAACAAGGTCCAATCAGGCTGAAACGTTACAGGAAGGTAGAATCTATTGAGTTGTAATTGATATGAACGTTTCATGATAATAGCACTTTCCTAGGGGGGTCAAACCATGTCCCAAAGGTCACCGGATCTGGTGTCACTTTAAAGAAGTAGTCCAGTTACACATTTGTGGGCTTATAACTTGGCTTCTGAATGTCCTAGAGAGGTCAGGTTTGTTTTAGTGTACTCCAATCAAAAGCCCCTACAACCACAAAAAGGAATGGAGTCATTAGCACTTATGGTTTGTAAATGGCACCCAGAATTATGTTGCACAAAGCACAATTTCACATCATTCTGGGTTCATTTGTGTGAAAACAAGGTCCAATCAGGCTTAAACGTTACAGGAAGATAGAATCTATTGAGTTGTAAGTGATCTGAACGTTTCATGATGATAGCACTTTCCTAAGGGGGTCAAACCATGTCCCAAAGGTCACCGGATCTGGTGTCACTTTAAAGAAGTAGTCCAGTTACACCTTTGTGGGCTTATAACTTGGCTTCTGAATGTCCTAGAGAGGTCAGGTTTGTTTTAGTGCACTCCAATCAACAGCCCCTACAACCACAAAAAGGAATGGAGACATTAGCACTTATGGTTTTTAAATGGCACCCAGAATTATGTTGCACGAAGCACAATTTCACATCATTCTGGGTTCATTTGTGTGAAAACAAGGTCCAATCAGGCTGAAACGTTACAGGAAGGTAGAATCTATTGAGTTGTAAGTGATATGAACGTTTCATGATGATAGCACTTTCCTAAGGGGGTCAAACCATGTCCCAAAGGTCACCGGATCTGGTGTCACTTTAAAGAAGTAGTCCAGTTACACATTTGTGGGCTTATAACTTGGCTTCTGAATGTCCTAGAGAGGTCAGGTTTGTTTTAGTGCACTCCAATCAACAGCCCCTACAACCACAAAAAGGAATGGAGACATTAGCACTTATGGTTTTTAAATGGCACCCAGAATTATGTTGCACGAAGCACAATTTCACATCATTCTGGGTTCATTTGTGTGAAAACAAGGTCCAATCAGGCTGAAACGTTACAGGAAGGTAGAATCTATTGAGTTGTAATTGATATGAACGTTTCATGATAATAGCCTTTTCCTAAGGGGGTCAAACCATGTCCCAAATGTCACCGGATCTGGTGTCAATTTAAAGAAGTAGTCCAGTTACACATTTGTGGGCTTATAACTTGGCTTCTGAATGTCCTAGAGAGATCAGGTTTGTTTTAGGGTACTCCAATCAACAGCCCCTACAACCACAAAAAGGAATGGAGTCATTAGCACTTATGGTTTTTAAATGGCACCTAGAATTATGTTGCACGAAGTACAATTTCACATCATTCTGGGTTCTTTTGTGTGAAAACAAGGTCCAATCAGGCTGAAACGTTACAGGAAGGTAGAATCTATTGAGTTGTAAGTGATCTGAACGTTTCATGATGATAGCTCTTTCCTAAGGGGGTCAAACCATGTCCCAAAGGTCACCGGATCTGGTTTCAATTTAAAGAAGTAGTCCAGTTACACATTTGTGGGCTTATAACTTGGCTTCTGAATGTCCTAGAGAGATCAGGTTTGTTTTAATGTACTCCAATCAACAGCCCCTACAACCACAAAAATGAATGGAGTCATTAGCACTTATGGTTTTTAAATGGCACATAGAATTATGTTGCACGAAGTACAATTTCACATCATTATGGGTTCATTTGTGTGAAAACAAGGTCCAATCAGGCTGAAACGTTACAGGAAGGTAGAATCTATTGAGTTGTAAGTGATCTGAACGTTTCATGATGATAGCACTTTCCTAAGGGGGTCAAACCATGTCCCAAAGGTCACCGGATCTGGTGTCACTTTAAAGAAGTAGTCCAGTTACACATTTGTGGGCTTATAACTTTGCTTCTGAATGTCCTAGAGAGGTCAGGTTTGTTTTAGTGTACTCCAATCAAAAGCCCCTACAACCACAAAAAGGAATGGAGTCATTAGCACTTATGGTTTGTAAATGGCACCCAGAATTATGTTGCACAAAGCACAATTTCACATCATTCTGGGTTCATTTGTGTGAAAACAAGGTCCAATCAGGCTTAAACGTTACAGGAAGGTAGAATCTATTGAGTTGTAAGTGATCTGAACGTTTCATGATGATAGCACTTTCCTAAGGTGGTCAAACCATGTCCCAAAGGTCACCGGATCTGGTGTCACTTTAAAGAAGTAGTCCAGTTACACATTTGTGGGCTTATAACTTGGCTTCTGAATGTCCTAGAGAGGTCAGGTTTGTTTTAGTGCACTCCAATCAACAGCCCCTACAACCACAAAAAGGAATGGAGACATTAGCACTTATGGTTTTTAAATGGCACCCAGAATTATGTTGCACGAAACACAATTTCACATCATTCTGGGTTCATTTGTGTGAAAACAAGGTCCAATCAGGCTGAAACGTTACAGGAAGGTAGAATCTATTGAGTTGTAATTGATATGAACGTTTCATGATGATAGCACTTTCCTAAGGGGGTCAAACCATGTCCCAAATGTCACCGGATCTGGTGTCAATTTAAAGAAGTAGTCCAGTTACACATTTGTGGGCTTATAACTTGGCTTCTGAATGTCCTAGAGAGATCAGGTTTGTTTTAATGTACTCCAATCAACAGCCCCTACAACCACAAAAATGAATGGAGTCATTAGCACTTATGGTTTTTAAATGGCACCTAGAATTATGTTGCACGAAGTACAATTTCACATCATTCTGGGTTCATTTGTGTGAAAACAAGGTCCAATCAGGCTGAAACGTTACAGGAAGGAAGAATCTATTGAGTTGTAAGTGATCTGAACGTTTCATGATGATAACACTTTCCTAAGGGGGTCAAACCATGTCCCAAAGGTCACCGGATCTGGTGTCAATTTAAAGAAGTAATCCAGTTACACATTTGTGGGCTTATAACTTGGCTTCTGAATGTCCTAGAGAGATCAGGTTTGTTTTAATGTACTCCAATCAACAGCCCCTACAACCACAAAAAGGAATGGAGTCATTAGCACTTATGGTTTGTAAATGGCACCCAGAATTATGTTGCATGAAGCACAATCTCACATCATTCTGGGTTCATTTGTGTGAAAACAAGGTCCAATCAGGCTGAAACGTTAGAGGAAGGTAGAATCTACTAAGTTGTAAGTGATCTGAACGTTTCATGATGATCGCACATTCCTATAGGGGGTCAAACCATGTCCCAAAGGTCACCGGGCCTGATGTCAATTTAAAGAAGTAGTCCAGTTACACCTTTGAGGGCTTATAACTTGGCTTCTGAATGTCCTAGAGCGATCAGGTTTGTTTTAGTGTACTCCAATCAACAGCCCCTACAACCACAAAAAGGAATGGAGTCATTAGCTCTTATGCTTTGTAAATGGCACCCAGAATTATGTTGCACAAAGCACAATTTCACATCATTCTGGGTCCATTTGTGTGAAAACAAGGTCCAATCAGGCTGAAACGTTACAGGAAGGAAGAATCTATTGAGTTGTAAGTGATCTGAACGTTTCATGATGATAACACTTTCCTAAGGGGGTCAAACCATGTCCCAAAGGTCACCGGATCTGGTGTCAATTTAAAGAAGTAATCCAGTTACACATTTGTGGGCTTATAACTTGGCTTCTGAATGTCCTAGAGAGATCAGGTTTGTTTTAATGTACTCCAATCAACAGCCCCTACAACCACAAAAAGGAATGGAGTCATTAGCACTTATGGTTTGTAAATGGCACCCAGAATTATGTTGCATGAAGCACAATCTCACATCATTCTGGGTTCATTTGTGTGAAAACAAGGTCCAATCAGGCTGAAACGTTAGAGGAAGGTAGAATCTACTAAGTTGTAAGTGATCTGAACGTTTCATGATGATCGCACATTCCTATAGGGGGTCAAACCATGTCCCAAAGGTCACCGGGCCTGATGTCAATTTAAAGAAGTAGTCCAGTTACACCTTTGAGGGCTTATAACTTGGCTTCTGAATGTCCTAGAGCGATCAGGTTTGTTTTAGTGTACTCCAATCAACAGCCCCTACAACCACAAAAAGGAATGGAGTCATTAGCTCTTATGGTTTGTAAATGGCACCCAGAATTATGTTGCACAAAGCACAATTTCACATCATTCTGGGTGCATTTGTGTGAAAACAAGGTCCAATCAGGCTGAAACGTTACAAGAAGGTAGAATCTATTGAGTTGTAAGTGATCTGAACGTTTCATGATGATCGCACATTCCTATAGGGGGTCAAACCATGTCCCAAAGATCACCGGGCCTGGTGTCACTTTAAAGTAGTCCAGTTACACCTTTGTGGGCTTATAACTTGGCTTCTGAATGTCCTAGAGAGGTCAGGTTTATTTTAGTGTACTCCAATCAACAGCCCCTACAACCACAAAAAGGAATGGAGTCATTAGCACTTATGGTTTTAAATGGCGCCCAGAATTATGTTGCACGAAGCACAATTTCACATCATTCTGGGTTCATTTGTGTGAAAGCAAGGTCCAATCAGGCTGAAATGTTACAGGAAGGTAGAATCTATTGAGTTGTAAGTGATCTGAACGTTTCATGATGATAGCACTTTCCTAAGGGGGTCAAACCATGTCCCAAAGGTCACCGGATCTGGTGTCAATTTAAAGAAGTAGTCCAGTTACACCTTTGTGGGCTTATAACTTGGCTTCTGAATGTCCTAAAGAGATCAGGTTTGTTTTAGTATACTCCAATCAACAGCCCCTACAACCACAAAAAGGAATGGAGTCATTAGCACTTATGGTTTTTAAATGGCACCCAGAATTATGTAGCACGAAGCACAATTTCACATCATTCTGGGTTCATTTGTGTGAAAACAAGGTCCAATCAGGCTGAAACGTTACAGGAAGGTAGAATCTATTGAGTTGTAAGGGATCTGAACGTTTCAAGATGATCGCACATTCCTATAGGGTGTCAAACCATGTCCCAAAGGTCACCGGGCCTGGTGTCACTTTAAAGAAGCAGTCCAGTTACACATTTGTGGGCTTATAACTTGGCTTCTGAATGTCCTAGAGAGATCAGGTTTGTTTTAGGGTACTCCAATCAACAGCCCCCACAACCACAAAAAGGAATGGAGTCATTAGCACTTATGGTTTTTAAATGGCACCCAGAATTATGTTGCACGAAGCACAATTTCACATCATTCTGGGTTCATTTGTGTGAAAACAAGGTCCAATCAGGCTGAAACGTTACAGGAAGGTAGAATCTATTGAGTTGTAAGTGATCTGAACGTTTCATGATGATAGCACTTTCCTAAGGGGGTCAAACCATGTCCCAAAGGTCACCGAATATGGTGTCAATTTAAAGAAGTAGTCCAGTTACACATTTGTGGGCTTATAACTTGGCTTCTGAATGTCCTAGAGAGATCAGGTTTGTTTTAGTGTACTCCAATCAACAGCCCCTACAACCACAAAAAGGAATGGAGTCATTAGCACTTATGGTTTGTAAATGGCACCCAGAATTATGTTGCACAAAGCACAATTTCACATCATTCTGGGTCCATTTGTGTGAAAACAAGGTCCAATCAGGCTGAAACGTTACAAGAAGGCAGAATCTATTGAGTTGTAAGTGATCTGAACATTTCATGATGATCGCAAATTCCTATATGGGGTCAAACCATGTCCCAAAGGTCACCGGGCCTGGTGTCACTTTAAAGAAGTAGTCCAGTTACACATTTGTGGGCTTATAACTTGGCTTCTGAATGTCCTAGAGATGTCAGGTTTGTTTTATTGTACTCCAATCAACAGCCCCTACAACCACAAAAAGGAATGGAGTCATTAGCACTTATGGTTTTTAAATGGCTCCCAGAATTATGTTGCACGAAGCACAATTTCACATCATTCTGGGTTCATTTGTGTGAAAACAAGGTCCAGTCAGGCTGAAATGTTACAGGAAGGTAGAATCTATTGAGTTGTAAGTGATCTGAACGTTTCATGATGATAGCACTTTCCTAAGGGGGTCGAACCATGTCCCAAAGGTCACCGGATCTGGTGTCAATTTAAAGAAGTAGTTACACCTTTGTGGGCTTATAACTTGGCTTCTGAATGTCCTAAAGAGATCAGGTTTGTTTTAGTATACTCCAATCAACAGCCCCTACAACCACAAAAAGGAATGGAGTCATTAGCACTTATGCTTTGTAAATGGCACCCAGAATTATGTTGCACGAAGAACAATTTCACATCATTCTGGGTCCATTTGTCTGAAAACAAGGTCCAATCAGGCTTAACTGTTACAGGAAGGTAGAATCTATTGAGTTGTAAGTGATCTGAACATTTCATGATGATAGCACTTTCCTAAGGGGGTCAAACCATGTCCCAAAGGTCACCGGATCTGGTGTCTTTAAAGAAGTAGTCCAGTTACACATTTGTGGGCTTATAACTTGGCTTCTGAATGTCCTAGAGATATCAGGTTTGTTTTAGTATACTCCAATCAACAGCCCCTACAACCACAAAAAGGAATGGAGTCATTAGCACTTATGGTTTTTAAATGGCACCCAGAATTATGTTGCACGAAGCACAATTTCACTTCATTCTGGGTTCATTTGTGTGAAAACAAGGTCTAATCAGGCTGAAATGTTACATGAAGGTAGAATCTATTGAGTTGTAAGTGATCTGAACGTTTCATGATGATAGCACTTTCCTAAGGGGGTCAAACCATGTCCCAAAGGTCACCGGATCTGGTGTCACTTTAAAGAAGTAGTCCAGTTACACATTTGTGGGCTTATAACTTGGCTTCTGAATGTCCTAGAGAGGTCAGGTTTGTTTTAGTGCACTCCAATCAACAGCCCCTACAACCACAAAAAGGAATGGAGACATTAGCACTTATGGTTTTTAAATGGCACCCAGAATTATGTTGCACGAAGCACAATTTCACATCATTCTGGGTTCATTTGTGTGAAAACAAGGTCCAATCAGGCTGAAACGTTACAGGAAGGTTGAATCTATTGAGTTGTAATTGATCTGAACGTTTCATGATGATAGCACTTTCCTAAGGGGGTCAAACCATGTCCCAAAGGTCACCGGATCTGGTGTCACTTTAAAGAAGTAGTCCAGTTACACATTTGTGGGCTTATAACTTGGCTTCTGAATGTCCTAGAGAGGTCAGGTTTGTTTTAGTGCACTCCAATCAACAGCCCCTACAACCACAAAAAGGAATGGAGACATTAGCACTTATGGTTTTTAAATGGCACCCAGAATTATGTTGCACGAAGCACAATTTCACATCATTCTGGGTTCATTTGTGTGAAAACAAGGTCCAATCAGGCTGAAACGTTACAGGAAGGTAGAATCTATTGAGTTGTAATTGATATGAACGTTTCATGATGATAGCACTTTCCTAAGGGGGTCAAACCATGTCCCAAAGGTCACCGGATCTGGTGTCAATTTAAAGAAGTAGTCCAGTTACACATTTGTGGGCTTATGACTTGGCTTCTGAATGTCCTAGAGAGATCAGGTTTGTTTTAATGTACTCCAATCAACAGCCCCTACAACCACAAAAAGGAATGGAGTCATTAGCACTTATGGTTTTTAAATGGCACCTAGAATTATGTTGCACGAAGTACAATTTCACATCATTCTGGGTTCATTTGTGTGAAAACAAGGTCCAATCAGGCTGAAACGTTACAGGAAGGAAGAATCTATTGATTTGTAAGTGATCTGAACGTTTCATGATGATAGCACTTTCCTAAGGGGGTCAAACCATGTCCCAAAGGTCACCGGATCTGGTGTCAATTTAAAGAAGTAGTCCAGTTACACATTTGTGGGCTTATAACTTGGCTTCTGAATGTCCTAGAGAGATCAGGTTTGTTTTAATGTACTCCAATCAACAGCCCCTACAACCACATAAAGGAATGGAGTCATTAGCACTTATGGTTTGTAAATGGCACCCAGAATTATGTTGCACGAAGCACAATTTCACATCATTCTGGGTTCATTTGTGTGAAAACAAGGTCCAATCAGGCTGAAACGTTAGAGGAAGGTAGAATCAACTGAGTTGTAAGTGATCTGAACGTTTCATGATAATAGCACTTTCCTAAGGGGGTCAAACCATGTCCCAAAGGTCACCGGATCTGCTGTCAATTTAAAGAAGTAGTCCAGTTACACATTTGTGGGCTTATAACTTGGCTTCTGAATGTCCTAGAGAGATCAGGTTTGTTTTAGTGTACTCCAATCAACAGCCCCTACAACCACAAAAAGGAATGGAGTCATTAGCACTTATGGTTTGTAAATGGCACCCAGAATTATGTTGCACGAAGTACAATTTCACATCATTCTGGGTCCATTTGTGTGAAAACAAGGTCCAATCAGGCTGAAACGCTACAAGAAGGTAGAATCTATTGAGTTGTAAGTGATCTGAACGATTCAAGATGATAGCACATTCCTATAGGGGGTAAAACCATGTCCCAAAGGTCACCGGGCCTGGTGTCACTTTAAAGAAGTAGTCCAGTTACACCTTTGTGGGCTTATAACTTGGCTTCTGAATGTCCTAGAGAGGTTAGGTTTGTTTTAGTGTACTCCAATCAACAGCCCCTACAACCACAAAACGGAATGGAGTCATTAGCACTTATGGTTTGTAAATGGCACCCATAATTATGTTGCACGAAGCACAATTTCACATCATTCTGGGTTCATTTGTGTGAAAACAAGGTCCAATCAGGCTGAAACGTTACAGGAAGGTAGAATCTATTGTGTTGTAAGTGATCTGAACGTTTCATGATGATAGCACTTTCCTAAGGGGATTAACCATGTCCCAAAGGTCACCGGATCTGGTGTCACTTTAAAGAAGTAGTCCAGTTACACATTTGTGGGCTTATAACTTGGCTTCTGAATGTCCTAGAGAGGTCAGGTTTGTTTTAGTGTACTCCAATCAAAAGCCCCTACAACCAGAAAAAGGAATGGAGTCATTAGCACTTATGGTTTGTAAATGGCACCCAGAATTATGTTGCACAAAGCACAATTTCACATCATTCTGGGTTCATTTGTGTGAAAACAAGGTCCAATCAGGCTTAAACGTTACAGGAAGGTAGAATCTATTGAGTTGTAAGTGATCTGAACGTTTCATGATGATAGCACTTTCCTAAGGGGGTCAAACCATGTCCCAAAGGTCACCGGATCTGGTGTCACTTTAAAGAAGTAGTCCAGTTACACATTTGTGGGCTTATAACTTGGCTTCTGAATGTCCTAGAGATGTCAGGTTTGTTTTAGTGCACTCCAATCAACAGCCCCTACAACCACAAAAAGGAATGGAGACATTAGCACTTATGGTTTTTAAATGGCACCCAGAATTATGTTGCACGAAGCACAATTTCACATCATTCTGGGTTCATTTGTGTGAAAACAAGGTCCAATCAGGCTGAAACGTTACAGGAAGGTAGAATCTATTGAGTTGTAATTGATATGAACGTTTCATGATGATAGCACTTTCCTAAGGGGGTCAAACCATGTCCCAAATGTCACCGGATCTGGTGTCAATTTAAAGAAGTAGTCCAGTTACACATTTGTGGGCTTATAACTTGGCTTCTGAATGTCCTAGAGAGATCAGGTTTGTTTTAGGGTACTCCAATCAACAGCCCCTACAACCACAAAAAGGAATGGAGTCATTAGCACTTATGGTTTTTAAATGGCACCTAGAATTATGTTGCACGAAGTACAATTTCACATCATTCTGGGTTCATTTGTGTGAAAACAAGGTCCAATCAGGCTGAAACGTTACAGGAAGGTAGAATCTATTGAGTTGTAAGTGATCTGAACGTTTCATGATGATAGCACTTTCCTAAGGGGGTCAAACCATGTCCCAAAGGTCACCGGATCTGGTGTCAATTTAAAGAAGTAGTCCAGTTACACATTTGTGGGCTTATAACTTGGCTTCTGAATGTCCTAGAGAGATCAGGTTTGTTTTAATGTACTCCAATCAACAGCCCCTACAACCACAAAAATGAATGGAGTCATTAGCACTTATGGTTTTTAAATGGCACATAGAATTATGTTGCACGAAGTACAATTTCACATCATTATGGGTTCATTTGTGTGAAAACAAGGTCCAATCAGGCTGAAACGTTACAGGAAGGTAGAATCTATTGAGTTGTAAGTGATCTGAACGTTTCATGATGATAGCACTTTCCTAAGGGGGTCAAACCATGTCCCAAAGGTCACCGGATCTGGTGTCACTTTAAAGAAGTAGTCCAGTTACACATTTGTGGGCTTATAACTTGGCTTCTGAATGTCCTAGAGAGGTCAGGTTTGTTTTAGTGTACTCCAATCAAAAGCCCCTACAACCACAAAAAGGAATGGAGTCATTAGCACTTATGGTTTGTAAATGGCACCCAGAATTATGTTGCACAAAGCACAATTTCACATCATTCTGGGTTCATTTGTGTGAAAACAAGGTCCAATCAGGCTTAAACGTTACAGGAAGGTAGAATCTATTGAGTTGTAAGTGATCTGAACGTTTCATGATGATAGCACTTTCCTAAGGGGGTCAAACCATGTCCCAAAGGTCACCGGATCTGGTGTCACTTTAAAGAAGTAGTCCAGTTACACCTTTGTGGGCTTATAACTTGGCTTCTGAATGTCCTAGAGAGGTCAGGTTTGTTTTAGTGCACTCCAATCAACAGCCCCTACAACCACAAAAAGGAATGGAGACATTAGCACTTATGGTTTTTAAATGGCACCCAGAATTATGTTGCACGAAGCACAATTTCACATCATTCTTGGTTCATTTGTGTGAAAACAAGGTCCAATCAGGCTGAAACGTTACAGGAAGGTAGAATCTATTGAGTTGTAAGTGATATGAACGTTTCATGATGATAGCACTTTCCTAAGGGGGTCAAACCATGTCCCAAAGGTCACCGGATCTGGTGTCACTTTAAAGAAGTAGTCCAGTTACACATTTGTGGGCTTATAACTTGGCTTCTGAATGTCCTAGAGAGGTCAGGTTTGTTTTAGTGCACTACAATCAACAGCCCCTACAACCACAAAAAGGAATGGAGACATTAGCACTTATGGTTTTTAAATGGCACCCAGAATTATGTTGCACGAAGCACAATTTCACATCATTCTGGGTTCATTTGTGTGAAAACAAGGTCCAATCAGGCTGAAACGTTACAGGAAGGTAGAATCTATTGAGTTGTAATTGATATGAACGTTTCATGATAATAGCACTTTCCTAAGGGGGTCAAACCATGTCCCAAATGTCACCGGATCTGGTGTCAATTTAAAGAAGTAGTCCAGTTACACATTTGTGGGCTTATAACTTGGCTTCTGAATGTCCTAGAGAGATCAGGTTTGTTTTAGGGTACTCCAATCAACAGCCCCTACAACCACAAAAAGGAATGGAGTCATTAGCACTTATGGTTTTTAAATGGCACCTAGAATTATGTTGCACGAAGTACAATTTCACATCATTCTGGGTTCTTTTGTGTGAAAACAAGGTCCAATCAGGCTGAAACGTTACAGGAAGGTAGAATCTATTGAGTTGTAAGTGATCTGAACGTTTCATGATGATAGCACTTTCCTAAGGTGGTCAAACCATGTCCCAAAGGTCACCGGATCTGGTGTCAATTTAAAGAAGTAGTCCAGTTACACATTTGTGGGCTTATAACTTGGCTTCTGAATGTCCTAGAGAGATCAGGTTTGTTTTAATGTACTCCAATCAACAGCCCCTACAACCACAAAAATGAATGGAGTCATTAGCACTTATGGTTTTTAAATGGCACATAGAATTATGTTGCACGAAGTACAATTTCACATCATTATGGGTTCATTTGTGTGAAAACAAGGTCCAATCAGGCTGAAACGTTACAGGAAGGTAGAATCTATTGAGTTGTAAGTGATCTGAACGTTTCATGATGATAGCACTTTCCTAAGGGGGTCAAACCATGTCCCAAAGGTCACCGGATCTGGTGTCACTTTAAAGAAGTAGTCCAGTTACACATTTGTGGGCTTATAACTTGGCTTCTGAATGTCCTAGAGAGGTCAGGTTTGTTTTAGTGTACTCCAATCAAAAGCCCCTACAACCACAAAAAGGAATGGAGTCATTAGCACTTATGGTTTGTAAATGGCACCCAGAATTATGTTGCACAAAGCACAATTTCACATCATTCTGGGTACATTTGTGTGAAAACAAGGTCCAGTCAGGCTTAAACGTTACAGGAAGGTAGAATCTATTGAGTTGTAAGTGATCTGAACGTTTCATGATGATAGCACTTTCCTAAGGGGGTCAAACCATGTCCCAAAGGTCACCGGATCTGGTGTCACTTTAAAGAAGTAGTCCAGTTACACATTTGTGGGCTTATAACTTGGCTTCTGAATGTCCTAGAGAGGTCAGGTTTGTTTTAGTGCACTCCAATCAACAGCCCCTACAACCACAAAAAGGAATGGAGACATTAGCACTTATGGTTTTTAAATGGCACCCAGAATTATGTTGCACGAAGCACAATTTCACATCATTCTGGGTTCATTTGTGTGAAAACAAGGTCCAATCAGGCTGAAACGTTACAGGAAGGTAGAATCTATTGAGTTGTAATTGATATGAACGTTTCATGATGATAGCACTTTCCTAAGGGGGTCAAACCATGTCCCAAATGTCACCGGATCTGGTGTCAATTTAAAGAAGTAGTCCAGTTACACATTTGTGGGCTTATAACTTGGCTTCTGAATGTCCTAGAGAGATCAGGTTTGTTTTAGGGTACTCCAATCAACAGCAGCTACAACCACAAAAAGGAATGGAGTCATTAGCACTTATGGTTTTTAAATGGCACCTAGAATTATGTTGCACGAAGTACAATTTCACATCATTCTGGGTTCTTTTGTGTGAAAACAAGGTCCAATCAGGCTGAAACGTTTCAGGAAGGTAGAATCTATTGAGGTGTAAGGGATCTGAACGTTTCATGATGATAGCACTTTCCTAAGGGGGTCAAACCATGTCCCAAAGGTCACCGAATCTGGTGTCAATTTAAAGAAGTAGTCCAGTTACACATTTGTGGGCTTATAACTTGGCTTCTGAATGTCCTAGAGAGATCAGGTTTGTTTTAATGTACTCCAATCAACAGCCCCTACAACCACAAAAATGAATGGAGTCATTAGCACTTATGGTTTTTAAATGGCACCTAGAATTATGTTGCACGAAGTACAATTTCACATCATTCTGGGTTCATTTGTGTGAAAACAAGGTCCAATCAGGCTGAAACGTTACAGGAAGGAAGAATCTATTGAGTTGTAAGTGATCTGAACGTTTCATGATGATAGCACTTTCCTAAGGGGGTCAAACCATGTCCCAAAGGTCACCGGATCTGGTGTCAATTTAAAGAAGTAATCCAGTTACACATTTGTGGGCTTATAACTTGGCTTCTGAATGTCCTAGAGAGATCAGGTTTGTTTTAATGTACTCCAATCAACAGCCCCTACAACCACAAAAAGGAATGGAGTCATTAGCACTTATGGTTTGTAAATGGCACCCAGAATTATGTTGCACGAAGCACAATCGCACATCATTCTGGGTTCATTTGTGTGAAAACAAGGTCCAATCAGGCTGAAACGTTAGAGGAAGGTAGAATCTACTAAGTTGTAAGTGACCGGAACGTTTCATGATGATCGCACATTCCTATAGGGGGTCAAACCATGTCCCAAAGGTCACCGGGCCTGATGTCAATTTAAAGAAGTAGTCCAGTTACACCTTTGAGGGCTTATAACTTGGCTTCTGAATGTCCTAGAGCGATCAGGTTTGTTTTAGTGTACTCCAATCAACAACCCCTACAACCACAAAAAGGAATGGAGTCATTAGCTCTTATGGTTTGTAAATGGCACCCAGAATTATGTTGCACAAAGCACAATTTCACATCATTCTGGGTCCATTTGTGTGAAAACAAGGTCCAATCAGGCTGAAACGTTACAAGAAGGTAGAATCTATTGAGTTGTAAGTGATCTGAACGTTTCATGATGATCGCACATTCCTATAGGGGGTCAAACCATGTCCCAAAGATCACCGGGCCTGGTGTCACTTTAAAGTAGTCCAGTTACACCTTTGTGGGCTTATAACTTGGCTTCTGAATGTCCTAGAGAGGTCAGGTTTATTTTAGTGTACTCCAATCAACAGCCCCTACAACCACAAAAAGGAATGGAGTCATTAGCACTTATGGTTTTAAATGGCGCCCAGAATTATGTTGCAAGAAGCACAATTTCACATCATTCTGGGTTCATTTGTGTGAAAGCAAGGTCCAATCAGGCTGAAATGTTACAGGAAGGTAGAATCTATTGAGTTGTAAGTGATCTGAACGTTTCATGATGATAGCACTTTCCTAAGGGGGTCAAACCATGTCCCAAAGGTCACCGGATCTGGTGTCAATTTAAAGAAGTAGTCCAGTTACACCTTTGTGGGCTTATAACTTGGCTTCTGAATGTCCTAGAGAGATCAGGTTTGTTTTAGTATACTCCAATCAACAGCCCCTACAACCACAAAAAGGAATGGAGTCATTAGCACTTATGGTTTTTAAATGGCACCCAGAATTATGTAGCACGAAGCACAATTTCACATCATTCTGGGTTCATTTGTGTGAAAACAAGGTCCAATCAGGCTGAAACGTTACAGGAAGGTAGAATCTATTGAGTTGTAAGGGATCTGAACGTTTCAAGATGATCGCACATTCCTATAGGGTGTCAAACCATGTCCCAAAGGTCACCGGGCCTGGTGTCACTTTAAAGAAGCAGTCCAGTTACACATTTGTGGGCTTATAACTTGGCTTCTGAATGTCCTAGAGAGATCAGGTTTGTTTTAGGGTACTCCAATCAACAGCCCCCACAACCACAAAAAGGAATGGAGTCATTAGCACTTATGGTTTTTAAATGGCACCCAGAATTATGTTGCACGAAGCACAATTTCACATCATTCTGGGTTCATTTGTGTGAAAACAAGGTCCAATCAGGCTGAAACGTTACAGGAAGGTAGAATCTATTGAGTTGTAAGTGATCTGAACGTTTCATGATGATAGCACTTTCCTAAGGGGGTCAAACCATGTCCCAAAGGTCACCGAATATGGTGTCAATTTAAAGAAGTAGTCCAGTTACACATTTGTGGGCTTATAACTTGGCTTCTGAATGTCCTAGAGAGATCAGGTTTGTTTTAGTGTACTCCAATCAACAGCCCCTCCAACCACAAAAAGGAATGGAGTCATTAGCACTTATTGTTTGTAAATGGCACCCAGAATTATGTTGCACAAAGCACAATTTCACATCATTCTGGGTCCATTTGTGTGAAAACAAGGTCCAATCAGGCTGAAACGTTACAAGAAGGCAGAATCTATTGAGTTGTAAGTGATCTGAACATTTCATGATGATCGCACATTCCTATAGGGGGTCAAACCATGTCCCAAAGGTCACCGGGCCTGGTGTCACTTTAAAGAAGTAGTCCAGTTACACCTTTGTGGGCTTATAACTTGGCTTCTGAATGTCCTAGAGATGTCAGGTTTGTTTTATTGTACTCCAATCAACAGCCCCTACAACCACAAAAAGGAATGGAGTCATTAGCACTTATGGTTTTTAAATGTCTCCCAGAATTATGTTGCACGAAGCACAATTTCACATCATTCTGGGTTCATTTGTGTGAAAACAAGGTCCAGTCAGGCTGAAATGTTACAGGAAGGTAGAATCTATTGAGTTGTAAGTGATCTGAACGTTTCATGATGATAGCACTTTCCTAAGGGGGTCGAACCATGTCCCAAAGGTCACCGGATCTGGTGTCAATTTAAAGAAGTAGTTACACCTTTGTGGGCTTATAACTTGGCTTCTGAATGTCCTAAAGAGATCAGGTTTGTTTTAGTATACTCCAATCAACAGCCCCTACAACCACAAAAAGGAATGGAGTCATTAGCACTTATGCTTTGTAAATGGCACCCAGAATTATGTTGCACGAAGAACAATTTCACATCATTCTGGGTCCATTTGTCTGAAAACAAGGTCCAATCAGGCTTAACTGTTACAGGAAGGTAGAATCTATTGAGTTGTAAGTGATCTGAACATTTCATGATGATAGCACTTTCCTAAGGGGGTCAAACCATGTCCCAAAGGTCACCGGATCTGGTGTCTTTAAAGAAGTAGTCCAGTTACACCTTTGTGGGCTTATAACTTGGCTTCTGAATGTCCTAGAGATATCAGGTTTGTTTTAGTATACTCCAATCAACAGCCCCTACAACCACAAAAAGGAATGGAGTCATTACCACTTATGGTTTTTAAATGGCACCCAGAATTATGTTGCACGAAGCACAATTTCACATCATTCTGGGTTCATTTGTGTGAAAACAAGGTCTAATCAGGCTGAAATGTTACATGAAGGTAGAATCTATTGAGTTGTAAGTGATCTGAACGTTTCATGATGATAGCACTTTCCTAAGGGGGTCAAACCATGTCCCAAAGGTCACCGGATCTGGTGTCACTTTAAAGAAGTAGTCCAGTTACACATTTGTGGGCTTATAACTTGGCTTCTGAATGTCCTAGAGAGGTCAGATTTGTTTTAGTGCACTCCAATCAACAGCCCCTACAACCACAAAAAGGAATGGAGACATTAGCACTTATGGTTTTTAAATGGCACCCAGAATTATGTTGCACGAAGCACAATTTCACATCATTCTGGGTTCATTTGTGTGAAAACAAGGTCCAATCAGGCTGAAACGTTACAGGAAGGTTGAATCTATTGAGTTGTAATTGATCTGAACGTTTCATGATGATAGCACTTTCCTAAGGGGGTCAAACCATGTCCCAAAGGTCACCGGATCTGGTGTCACTTTAAAGAAGTAGTCCAGTTACACATTTGTGGGCTTATAACTTGGCTTCTGAATGTCCTAGAGAGGTCAGGTTTGTTTTAGTGCACTCCAATCAACAGCCCCTACAACCACAAAAAGGAATGGAGACATTAGCACTTATGGTTTTTAAATGGCACCCAGAATTATGTTGCACGAAGTACAATTTCACATCATTCTGGGTTCTTTTGTGTGAAAACAAGGTCCAATCAGGCTGAAACGTTTCAGGAAGGTAGAATCTATTGAGGTGTAAGTGATCTGAACGTTTCATGATGATAGCACTTTCCTAAGGGGGTCAAACCATGTCCCAAAGGTCACCGAATCTGGTGTCAATTTAAAGAAGTAGTCCAGTTACACATTTGTGGGCTTATAACTTGGCTTCTGAATGTCCTAGAGAGATCAGGTTTGTTTTAATGTACTCCAATCAACAGCCCCTACAACCACAAAAATGAATGGAGTCATTAGCACTTATGGTTTTTAAATGGCACCTAGAATTATGTTGCACGAAGTACAATTTCACATCATTCTGGGTTCATTTGTGTGAAAACAAGGTCCAATCAGGCTGAAACGTTACAGGAAGGAAGAATCTATTGAGTTGTAAGTGATCTGAACGTTTCATGATGATAGCACTTTCCTAAGGGGGTCAAACCATGTCCCAAAGGTCACCGGATCTGGTGTCAATTTAAAGAAGTAATCCAGTTACACATTTGTGGGCTTATAACTTGGCTTCTGAATGTCCTAGAGAGATCAGGTTTGTTTTAATGTACTCCAATCAACAGCCCCTACAACCACAAAAAGGAATGGAGTCATTAGCACTTATGGTTTGTAAATGGCACCCAGAATTATGTTGCACGAAGCACAATCTCACATCATTCTGGGTTCATTTGTGTGAAAACAAGGTCCAATCAGGCTGAAACGTTAGAGGAAGGTAGAATCTACTAAGTTGTAAGTGATCTGAACGTTTCATGATGATCGCACATTCCTATAGGGGGTCAAACCATGTCCCAAAGGTCACCGGGCCTGATGTCAATTTAAAGAAGTAGTCCAGTTACACCTTTGAGGGCTTATAACTTGGCTTCTGAATGTCCTAGAGCGATCAGGTTTGTTTTAGTGTACTCCAATCAACAACCCCTACAACCAAAAAAAGGAATGGAGTCATTAGCTCTTATGGTTTGTAAATGGCACCCAGAATTATGTTGCACAAAGCAAAATTTCACATCATTCTGGGTCCATTTGTGTGAAAACAAGGTCCAATCAGGCTGAAACGTTACAAGAAGGTAGAATCTATTGAGTTGTAAGTGATCTGAACGTTTCATGATGATCGCACATTCCTATAGGGGGTCAAACCATGTCCCAAAGATCACCGGGCCTGGTGTCACTTTAAAGTAGTCCAGTTACACCTTTGTGGGCTTATAACTTGGCTTCTGAATGTCCTAGAGAGGTCAGGTTTATTTTAGTGTACTCCAATCAACAGCCCCTACAACCACAAAAAGGAATGGAGTCATTAGCACTTATGGTTTTAAATGGCGCCCAGAATTATGTTGCACGAAGCACAATTTCACATCATTCTGGGTTCATTTGTGTGAAAGCAAGGTCCAATCAGGCTGAAATGTTACAGGAAGGTAGAATCTATTGAGTTGTAAGTGATCTGAACGTTTCATGATGATAGCACTTTCCTAAGGGGGTCAAACCATGTCCCAAAGGTCACCGGATCTGGTGTCAATTTAAAGAAGTAGTCCAGTTACACCTTTGTGGGCTTATAACTTGGCTTCTGAATGTCCTAGAGAGATCAGGTTTGTTTTAGTATACTCCAATCAACAGCCCCTACAACCACAAAAAGGAATGGAGTCATTAGCACTTATGGTTTTTAAATGGCACCCAGAATTATGTAGCACGAAGCACAATTTCACATCATTCTGGGTTCATTTGTGTGAAAACAAGGTCCAATCAGGCTGAAACGTTACAGGAAGGTAGAATCTATTGAGTTGTAAGGGATCTGAACGTTTCAAGATGATCGCACATTCCTATAGGGTGTCAAACCATGTCCCAAAGGTCACCGGGCCTGGTGTCACTTTAAAGAAGCAGTCCAGTTACACATTTGTGGGCTTATAACTTGGCTTCTGAATGTCCTAGAGAGATCAGGTTTGTTTTAGGGTACTCCAATCAACAGCCCCCACAACCACAAAAAGGAATGGAGTCATTAGCACTTATGGTTTTTAAATGGCACCCAGAATTATGTTGCACGAAGCACAATTTCACATCATTCTGGGTTCATTTGTGTGAAAACAAGGTCCAATCAGGCTGAAACGTTACAGGAAGGTAGAATCTATTGAGTTGTAAGTGATCTGAATGTTTCATGATGATAGCACTTTCCTAAGGGGGTCAAACCATGTCCCAAAGGTCACCGAATATGGTGTCAATTTAAAGAAGTAGTCCAGTTACACATTTGTGGGCTTATAACTTGGCTTCTGAATGTCCTAGAGAGATCAGGTTTGTTTTAGTGTACTCCAATCAACAGCCCCTACAACCACAAAAAGGAATGGAGTCATTAGCACTTATTGTTTGTAAATGGCACCCAGAATTATGTTGCACAAAGCACAATTTCACATCATTCTGGGTCCATTTGTGTGAAAACAAGGTCCAATCAGGCTGAAACGTTACAAGAAGGCAGAATCTATTGAGTTGTAAGTGATCTGAACATTTCATGATGATCGCACATTCCTATAGGGGGTCAAACCATGTCCCAAAGGTCACCGGGCCTGGTGTCACTTTAAAGAAGTAGTCCAGTTACACCTTTGTGGGCTTATAACTTGGCTTCTGAATGTCCTAGAGATGTCAGGTTTGTTTTATTGTACTCCAATCAACAGCCCCTACAACCACAAAAAGGAATGGAGTCATTAGCACTTATGGTTTTTAAATGGCTCCCAGAATTATGTTGCACGAAGCACAATTTCACATCATTCTGGGTTCATTTGTGTGAAAACAAGGTCCAGTCAGGCTGAAATGTTACAGGAAGGTAGAATCTATTGAGTTGTAAGTGATCTGAACGTTTCATGATGATAGCACTTTCCTAAGGGGGTCGAACCATGTCCCAAAGGTCACCGGATCTGGTGTCAATTTAAAGAAGTAGTTACACCTTTGTGGGCTTATAACTTGGCTTCTGAATGTCCTAAAGAGATCAGGTTTGTTTTAGTATACTCCAATCAACAGCCCCTACAACCACAAAAAGGAATGGAGTCATTAGCACTTATGCTTTGTAAATGGCACCCAGAATTATGTTGCACGAAGAACAATTTCACATCATTCTGGGTCCATTTGTCTGAAAACAAGGTCCAATCAGGCGTAACTGTTACAGGAAGGTAGAATCTATTGAGTTGTAAGTGATCTGAACATTTCATGATGATAGCACTTTCCTAAGGGGGTCAAACCATGTCCCAAAGGTCACCGGATCTGGTGTCTTTAAAGAAGTAGTCCAGTTACACCTTTGTGGGCTTATAACTTGGCTTCTGAATGTCCTAGAGATATCAGGTTTGTTTTAGTATACTCCAATCAACAGCCCCTACAACCACAAAAAGGAATGGAGTCATTAGCACTTATGGTTTTTAAATGGCACCCAGAATTATGTTGCACGAAGCACAATTTCACATCATTCTGGGTTCATTTGTGTGAAAACAAGGTCTAATCAGGCTGAAATGTTACATGAAGGTAGAATCTATTGAGTTGTAAGTGATCTGAACGTTTCATGATGATAGCACTTTCCTAAGGGGGTCAAACCATGTCCCAAAGGTCACCGGATCTGGTGTCACTTTAAAGAAGTAGTCCAGTTACACATTTGTGGGCTTATAACTTGGCTTCTGAATGTCCTAGAGAGGTCAGGTTTGTTTTAGTGCACTCCAATCAACAGCCCCTACAACCACAAAAAGGAATGGAGACATTAGCACTTATGGTTTTTAAATGGCACCCAGAATTATGTTGCACGAAGCACAATTTCACATCATTCTGGGTTCATTTGTGTGAAAACAAGGTCCAATCAGGCTGAAACGTTACAGGAAGGTTGAATCTATTGAGTTGTAATTGATCTGAACGTTTCATGATGATAGCACTTTCCTAAGGGGGTCAAACCATGTCCCAAAGGTCACCGGATCTGGTGTCACTTTAAAGAAGTAGTCCAGTTACACATTTGTGGGCTTATAACTTGGCTTCTGAATGTCCTAGAGAGGTCAGGTTTGTTTTAGTGCACTCCAATCAACAGCCCCTACAACCACAAAAAGGAATGGAGACATTAGCACTTATGGTTTTTAAATGGCACCCAGAATTAAGTTGCACGAAGCACAATTTCACATCATTCTGGGTTCATTTGTGTGAAAACAAGGTCCAATCAGGCTGAAACGTTACAGGAAGGTAGAATCTATTGAGTTGTAATTGATCTGAACGTTTCATGATGATAGCACTTTCCTAAGGGGGTCAAACCATGTCCCAAAGGTCACCGGATCTGGTGTCAATTTAAAGAAGTAGTCCAGTTACACATTTGTGGGCTTATGACTTGGCTTCTGAATGTCCTAGAGAGATCAGGTTTGTTTTAATGTACTCCAATCAACAGCCCCTACAACCACAAAAAGGAATGGAGTCATTAGCACTTATGGTTTTTAAATGGCACCTAGAATTATGTTGCACGAAGTACAATTTCACATCATTCTGGGTTCATTTGTGTGAAAACAAGGTCCAATCAGGCTGAAACGTTACAGGAAGGAAGAATCTATTGAGTTGTAAGTGATCTGAACGTTTCATGATGATAGCACTTTCCTAAGGGGGTCAAACCATGTCCCAAAGGTCACCGGATCTGGTGTCAATTTAAAGAAGTAGTCCAGTTACACATTTGTGGGCTTATAACTTGGCTTCTGAATGTCCTAGAGAGATCAGGTTTGTTTTAATGTACTCCAATCAACAGCCCCTACAACCACAAAAAGGAATGGAGTCATTAGCACTTATGGTTTGTAAATGGCACCCAGAATTATGTTGCACGAAGCACAATTTCACATCATTCTGGGTTCATTTGTGTGAAAACAAGGTCCAATCAGGCTGAAACGTTAGAGGACGGTAGAATCAACTGAGTTGTAAGTGATCTGAACGTTTCATGATAATAGCACTTTCCTAAGGGGGTCAAACCATGTCCCAAAGGTCACCGGATCTGCTGTCAATTTAAAGAAGTAGTCCAGTTACACATTTGTGGGCTTATAACTTGGCTTCTGAATGTCCTAGAGAGATCAGGTTTGTTTTAGTGTACTCCAATCAACAGCCCCTACAACCACAAAAAGGAATGGAGTCATTAGCACTTATGGTTTGTAAATGGCACCCAGAATTATGTTGCACGAAGTACAATTTCACATCATTCTGGGTCCATTTGTGTGAAAACAAGGTCCAATCAGGCTGAAACGCTACAAGAAGGTAGAATCTATTGAGTTGTAAGTGATCTGAACGATTCAAGATGATAGCACATTCCTATAGGGGGTAAAACCATGTCCCAAAGGTCACCGGGCCTGGTGTCACTTTAAAGAAGTAGTCCAGTTACACCTTTGTGGGCTTATAACTTGGCTTCTGAATGTCCTAGAGAGATCAGGTTTGTTTTAATGTACTCCAATCAACAGCCCCTACAACCACAAAAAGGAATGGAGTCATTAGCACTTATGGTTTGTAAATGGCACCCAGAATTATGTTGCACGAAGCACAATTTCACATCATTCTGGGTTCTTTTGTGTGAAAACAAGGTCCAATCAGGCTGAAACGTTAGAGGAAGGTAGAATCAACTGAGTTGTAAGTGATTTGAACGTTTCATGATAATAGCACTTTCCTAAGGGGGTCAAACCATGTCCCAAAGGTCACCGGATCTGCTGTCAATTTAAAGAAGTAGTCCAGTTACACATTTGTGGGCTTATAACTTGGCTTCTGAATGTCCTAGAGAGATCAGGTTTGTTTTAGTGTACTCCAATCAACAGCCCCTACAACCACAAAAAGGAATGGAGTCATTAGCACTTATGGTTTGTAAATGGCACCCAGAATTATGTTGCACGAAGTACAATTTCACATCATTCTGGGTCCATTTGTGTGAAAACAAGGTCCAATCAGGCTGAAACGCTACAAGAAGGTAGAATCTATTGAGTTGTAAGTGATCTGAACGATTCAAGATGATAGCACATTCCTATAGGGGGTAAAACCATGTCCCAAAGGTCACCGGGCCTGGTGTCACTTTAAAGAAGTAGTCCAGTTACACCTTTGTGGGCTTATAACTTGGCTTCTGAATGTCCTAGAGAGGTTAGGTTTGTTTTAGTGTACTCCAATCAACAGCCCCTACAACCACAAAACGGAATGGAGTCATTAGCACTTATGGTTTGTAAATGGCACCCAGAATTATGTTGCACGAAGCACAATTTCACATCATTCTGGGTTCATTTGTGTGAAAACAAGGTCCAATCAGGCTGAAACGTTACAGGAAGGTAGAATCTATTGAGTTGTAAGTGATCTGAACGTTTCATGATGATAGCACTTTCCTAAGGGGATTAACCATGTCCCAAAGGTCACCGGATCTGGTGTCACTTTAAAGAAGTAGTCCAGTTACACATTTGTGGGCTTATAACTTGGCTTCTGAATGTCCTAGAGAGGTCAGGTTTGTTTTAGTGTACTCCAATCAAAAGCCCCTACAACCACAAAAAGGAATGGAGTCATTAGCACTTATGGTTTGTAAATGGCACCCAGAATTATGTTGCACAAAGCACAATTTCACATCATTCTGGGTTCATTTGTGTGAAAACAAGGTCCAATCAGGCTTAAACGTTACAGGAAGGTAGAATCTATTGAGTTGTAAGTGATCTGAACGTTTCATGATGATAGCACTTTCCTAAGGGGGTCAAACCATGTCCCAAAGGTCACCGGATCTGGTGTCACTTTAAAGAAGTAGTCCAGTTACACATTTGTGGGCTTATAACTTGGCTTCTGAATGTCCTAGAGAGGTCAAGTTTGTTTTAGTGCACTCCAATCAACAGCCCCTACAACCACAAAAAGGAATGGAGACATTAGCACTTATGGTTTTTAAATGGCACCCAGAATTATGTTGCACGAAGCACAATTTCACATCATTCTGGGTTCATTTGTGTGAAAACAAGGTCCAATCAGGCTGAAACATTACAGGAAGGTAGAATCTATTGAGTTGTAATTGATATGAACGTTTCATGATGATAGAACTTTCCTAAGGGGGTCAAACCATGTCCCAAATGTCACCGGATCTGGTGTCAATTTAAAGAAGTAGTCCAGTTACACATTTGTGGGCTTATAACTTGGCTTCTGAATGTCCTAGAGAGATCAGGTTTGTTTTAGTGTACTCCAATCAACAGCCCCTACAACCACAAAAAGGAATGGAGTCATTAGCACTTATGCTTTGTAAATGGCACCCAGAATTATGTTGCACGAAGTACAATTTCACATCATTCTGGGTCCATTTGTGTGAAAACAAGGTCCAATCAGGCTGAAACGCTACAAGAAGGTAGAATCTATTGAGTTGTAAGTGATCTGAACGATTCAAGATGATAGCACATTCCTATAGGGGGTAAAACCATGTCCCAAAGGTCAATGGGCCTGGTGTCACTTTAAAGAAGTAGTCCAGTTACACCTTTGTGGGCTTATAACTTGGCTTCTGAATGTCCTAGAGAGGTCAGGTTTGTTTTAGTGCACTCCAATCAACAGCCCCTACAACCACAAAAAGGAATGGAGACATTAGCACTTATGGTTTTTAAATGGCACCCAGAATTATGTTGCACGAAGCACAATTTCACATCATTCTGGGTTCATTTGTGTGAAAACAAGGTCCAATCAGGCTGAAACGTTACAGGAAGGTAGAATCTATTGAGTTGTAATTGATATGAATGTTTCATGATGATAGCACTTTCCTAAGGGGGTCAAACCATGTCCCAAATGTCACCGGATCTGGTGTCAATTTAAAGAAGTAGTCCAGTTACACATTTGTGGGCTTATAACTTGGCTTCTGAATGTCCTAGAGAGATCAGGTTTGTTTTAGTGTACTCCAATCAACAGCCCCTACAACCACAAAAAGGAATGGAGTCATTAGCACTTATGCTTTGTAAATGGCACCCAGAATTATGTTGCACGAAGCACAATTTCACATCATTCTGGGTCCATTTGTGTGAAAACAAGGTCCAATCAGGCTGAAACGCTACAAGAAGGTAGAATCTATTGAGTTGTAAGTGATCTGAACGATTCAAGATGATAGCACATTCCTATAGGGGCTAAAACCATGTCCCAAAGGTCACCGGGCCTGGTGTCACTTTAAAGAAGTAGTCCAGTTACACCTTTGTGGGCTTATAACTTGGCTTCTGAATGTCCTAGAGAGGTTAGGTTTGTTTTAGTGTACTCCAATCAACAGCCCCTACAACCACAAAACGGAATGGAGTCATTAGAACTTATGGTTTGTAAATGGCACCCAGAATTATGTTGCACGAAGCACAATTTCACATCATTCTGGGTTCATTTGTGTGAAAACAAGGTCCAATCAGGCTGAAACGTTACAGGAAGGTAGAATCTATTGAGTTGTAAGTGATCTGAACGTTTCATGATGATAGCACTTTCCTAAGGGGGTCAAACCATGTCCCAAAGGTCACCGGATCTGGTGGCACTTTAAAGAAGTAGTCCAGTTACACATTTGTGGGCTTATAACTTGGCTTCTGAATGTCCTAGAGAGGTCAGGTTTGTTTTAGTGTATTCCAATCAACAGCCCCTACAACCACAAAAAGGAATGGAGTCATTAGCACTTATGGTTTGTAAATGGCACCCAGAATTATGTTGCACGAAGCACAATTTCACATCATTCTGGGTCAATTTGTGTGAAAACAAGGTCCAATCAGGCTGAAACGTTACAGGAAGGTAGAATCTATTGAGTTGTAAGTGATCTGAACGTTTCATGATGATAGCACTTTCCTAAGTGGGTCAAACCATGTCCCAAAGGTCACCGGATCTGGTGTCAATTTAAAGAAGTAGTCCAGTTACACATTTGTGGGCTTATAACTTGGCTTCTGAATGTCCCTGAGAGATCAGGTTTGTTTTAGTATACTCCAATCAACAGCCCCTACAACCACAAAAAGGAATGGAGTCATTAGCACTTATGGTTTTTAAATGGCACCCAGAATTATGTTGCACGAAGCACAATTTCACATCATTCAGGGTTCATTTGTGTGAAAACAAGGTCCAATCAGGCTGAAACGTTACAGGAAGGTAGAATCTATTGAGTTGTAAGTGATCTGAACGTTTCATGATGATAGCGCTTTCCTAATGGGGTCAAACCATGTCCCAAAGGTCACCGGATCTGGTGTCAATTTAAAGAAGTAGTCCAGTTACACATTTGTGGGCTTATAACTTGGCTTCTGAATGTCCTAGAGAGATCAGGTTTGTTTTAATGCACTCCAATCAACAGCCCCTACAACCACAAAAAGGAATGGCGTCATTAGCACTTATGGTTTGTAAATGGCACCCAGAATTATGTTGCACGAAGCACAATTTCACATCATTCTGGGTTCATTTGTGTGAAAACAAGGTCCAATCAGGCTGAAACGTTAGAGGAAGGTAGAATCTATTGAGTTGTAAGTGATCTGAACGTTTAATTATAATAGCACTTTCCTAAGTGGGTCAAACCATGTCCCAAAGGTCACCGGATCTGGTGTCAATTTAAAGAAGTAGTCCAGTGACACATTTGTGGGCTTATAACTTGGCTTCTGAATGTCCCTGAGAGATCAGGTTTGTTTTAGTATACTCCAATCAACAGCCCCTACAACCACAAAAAGGAATGGAGTCATTAGCACTTATGGTTTTTAAATGGCACCCAGAATTATGTTGCACGAAGCACAATTTCACATCATTCAGGGTTCATTTGTGTGAAAACAAGGTCCAATCAGGCTGAAACGTTACAGGAAGGTAGAATCTATTGAGTTGTAAGTGATCTGAACGTTTCATGATGATAGCGCTTTCCTAATGGGGTCAAACCATGCCCCAAAGGTCACCGGATCTGGTGTCAATTTAAAGAAGTAGTCCAGTTACACATTTGTGGGCTTATAACTTGGCTTCTGAATGTCCTAGAGAGATCAGGCTTGTTTTAATGTACTCCAATCAACAGCCCCTACAACCACAAAAAGGAATGGCGTCATTAGCACTTATGGTTTGTAAATGGCACCCAGAATTATGTTGCACGAAGCACAATTTCACATCATTCTGGGTTCATTTGTGTGAAAACAAGGTCCAATAGGGCTGAAACGTTACAGGAAGGTAGAATCTATTGAGTTGTAAGTGATCTGAACGTTTCATGATGATAGCACTTTCTTAAGGGGGTCAAACCATGTCCCAAATGTCACCGGATCTGGTGTCAATTTAAAGAAGTAGTCCAGTTACACATTTGTGGGCTTATAACTTGGCTTCTGAATGTCCTTGAGGGATCAGGTTTGTTTTAGGGTACTCCAATCAACAGCTCCTACAACCACAAAAAGGAATGGAGTCATTAGCACTTATGGTTTTTAAATGGCACCCAGAATTATGTTGCACGAAGCACAATTTCACATCATTCTGGGTTCATTTGTGTGAAAACAAGGTCCAATCAGGCTGAAATGTTACAGGAAGGTAGAATCTATTGAGTTGTAAGTTATCTGAACGTTTCAAGATGATCGCACATTCCTATAGGGGGTAAAACCATGTCCCAAAGGTCACCGGGCCTGGTGTCACTTTAAAGATGTAGGCCAGTTACACCTTTGTGGGCTTATAACTTGGCTTCTGAATGTCCTAGAGAGGTTAGGTTTGTTTTAGTGTACTCCAATCAAAAGCCCCTACAACCACAAAAAGGAATGGAGTCATTAGCACTTATGGTTTGTAAATGGCACCCAGAATTATGTTGCACAAAGCACAATTTCACATCATTCTGGGTTCGTTTGTGTGAAAACAAGCTCCAATCAGGCTGAAGCGTTACAGGAAGGTAGAATCTATTGAGTTGTAAGTGATCTGAACGTTTCATGATGATAGCACTTTCCTAAGGGGGTCAAACCATGTCCCAAAGGTCACCGGATCTGGTGTCATTTTAAAGAAGTAGTCCAGTTACACATTTGTGGGCTTATAACTTGGCTTCTGAATGTCCTAGAGAGGTCAGGTTTGTTTTAGTGTACTCCAATCAACAGCCCCTACAACCACAAAAAGGAATGGAGTCATTAGCACTTATGGTTTTTAAATGGCACCCAGAATTATGTTGCACGAAGCACAATTTCACATCATTCTGGGTTCATTTGTGTGAAAACAAGGTCCAATCAGGCTGAAACATTACAGGAAGGTAGAATCTACTGAGTTGTAAGTGATATGAACGTTGCATGATGATAGCACTTTCCTGAGGGGGTCAAACCATGTCCCAAAGGTCACCGGGCCTGGTGTCACTTTAAAGATGTAGTCCAGTTAAACCTTTGTGGGCTTATAACTTGGCTTCTGAATGTCCTAGAGAGGTTAGAATTGTTTTAGTGTACTCCAATCAAAAGCCCCTACAACCACAAAAAGGAATGGAGTCATTAGCACTTATGGTTTGTAAATGGCACCCAGAATTATGTTGCACAAAGCACAATTTCACATCATTCTGGGTTCATTTGTGTGAAAACAAGGTCCAATCAGGCTGAAACGTTACAGGAAGGTAGAATCTATTGAGTTGTAAGTGATCTGAACGTTTCATGATGATAGCACTTTCCTAAGGGGGTCAAACCATGTCCCAAAGGTCACCGGATCTGGTGTCACTTTAAAGAAGTAGTCCAGTTACACATTTGTGGGCTTATAACTTGGCTTCTGAATGTCCTAGAGAGGTCAGGTTTGTTTTAGTGCACTCCAATCAACAGCCCCTACAACCACAAAAAGGAATGGAGACATTAGCACTTATGGTTTTTAAATGGCACCCAGAATTATGTTGCACGAAGCACAATTTCACATCATTCTGGGTTCATTTGTGTGAAAACAAGGTCCAATCAGGCTGAAACGTTACAGAAAGGTAGAATCTATTGAGTTGTAAGTGATCTGAACGTTTCATGATGATAGCACTTTCCTAAGGGGGTCAAACCATGTCCCAAAGGTCACCGGATCTGGTGTCACTTTAAAGAAGTAGTCCAGTTACAAATTTGTGGGCTTATAACTTGGCTTCTGAATGTCCTAGAGAGGTCAGGTTTGTTTTAGTGTACTCCAATCAACAGCCCCTACAACCACAAAAAGGAATGGAGACATTAGCACTTATGGTTTTTAAATGGCACCCAGAATTATGTTGCACGAAGCACAATTTCACATCATTCTGGGTTCATTTGTGTGAAAACAAGGTCCAATCAGGATGAAACGTTACAGGAAGGTAGAATCTATTGAGTTGTAAGTGATCTGAACGTTTCATGATGATAGCACTTTCTTAAGGGGGTCAAACCATGTCCCAAATGTCACCGGATCTGGTGTCAATTTAAAGAAGTAGTCCAGTTACACATTTGTGGGCTTATAACTTGGCTTCTGAATGTCCTTGAGAGATCAGGTTTGTTTTAGGGTACTCCAATCAACAGCTCCTACAACCACAAAAAGGAATGGAGTCATTAGCACTTATGGTTTTTAAATGGCACCCAGAATTATGTTGCACGAAGCACAATTTCACATCATTCTGGGTTCATTTGTGTGAAAACAAGGTCCAATCAGGCTGAAACGTTACAGGAAGGTAGAATCTATTGAGTTGTAAGTTATCTGAACGTTTCAAGATGATCGCACATTCCTATAGGGGGTAAAACCATGTCCCAAAGGTCACCGGGCCTGGTGTCACTTTAAAGATGTAGGCCAGTTACACCTTTGTGGGCTTATAACTTGGCTTCTGAATGTCCTAGAGAGGTTAGGTTTGTTTTAGTGTACTCCAATCAAAAGCCCCTACAACCACAAAAAGGAATGGAGTCATTAGCACTTATGGTTTGTAAATGGCACCCAGAATTATGTTGCACAAAGCACAATTTCACATCATTCTGGGTTCATTTGTGTGAAAACAAGCTCCAATCAGGCTGAAGCGTTACAGGAAGGTAGAATCTATTGAGTTGTAAGTGATCTGAACGTTTCATGATGATAGCACTTTCCTAAGGGGGTCAAACCATGTCCCAAAGGTCACCGGATCTGGTGTCATTTTAAAGAAGTAGTCCAGTTACACATTTGTGGGCTTATAACTTGGCTTCTGAATGTCCTAGAGAGGTCAGGTTTGTTTTAGTGTACTCCAATCAACAGCCCCTACAACCTCAAAAAGGAATGGAGTCATTAGCACTTATGGTTTTTAAATGGCACCCAGAATTATGTTGCACGAAGCACAATTTCACATCATTCTGGGTTCATTTGTGTGAAAACAAGGTCCAATCAGGCTGAAACATTACAGGAAGGTAGAATCTACTGAGTTGTAAGTGATATGAACGTTGCATGATGATAGCACTTTCCTGAGGGGGTCAAACCATGTCCCAAAGGTCACCGGGCCTGGTGTCACTTTAAAGATGTAGTCCAGTTACACCTTTGTGGGCTTATAACTTGGCTTCTGAATGTCCTAGAGAGGTTAGAATTGTTTTAGTGTACTCCAATCAAAAGCCCCTACAACCACAAAAAGGAATGGAGTCATTAGCACTTATGGTTTGTAAATGGCACCCAGAATTATGTTGCACAAAGCACAATTTCACATCATTCTGGGTTCATTTGTGTGAAAACAAGGTCCAATCAGGCTGAAACGTTACAGGAAGGTAGAATCTATTGAGTTGTAAGTGATCTGAACGTTTCATGATGATAGCACTTTCCTAAGGGGGTCAAACCATGTCCCAAAGGTCACCGGATCTGGTGTCACTTTAAAGAAGTAGTCCAGTTACACATTTGTGGGCTTATAACTTGGCTTCTGAATGTCCTAGAGAGGTCAGGTTTGTTTTAGTGCACTCCAATCAACAGCCCCTACAACCACAAAAAGGAATGGAGACATTAGCACTTATGGTTTTTAAATGGCACCCAGAATTATGTTGCACGAAGCACAATTTCACATCATTCTGGGTTCATTTGTGTGAAAACAAGGTCCAATCAGGCTGAAACGTTACAGGAAGGTAGAATCTATTGAGTTGTAATTAATCTGAACGTTTCATGATGATAGCACTTTCCTAACGGGGTCAAACCATGTCCCAAATGTCACCGGATCTGGTGTCAATTTAAAGAAGTAGTCCAGTTACACATTTGTGGGCTTATAACTTGGCTTCTGAATGTCCTAGAGAGATCAGGTTTGTTTTAGGGTACTCCAATCAACAGCCCCTACAACCACAAAAAGGAATGGAGTCATTAGCACTTATGGTTTTTAAATGGCACCTAGAATTATGTTGCACGAAGTACAATTTCACATCATTCTGGGTTCATTTGTGTGAAAACAAGGTCCAATCAGGCTGAAACAATACAGGAAGGTAGAATCTATTGAGATGTAAGTGATCTGAACGTTTCATGATGATAGCACTTTCCTAAGGGGGTCAAACCATGTCCCAAAGGTCACCGGATCTGCTGTCAATTTAAAGAAGTAGTCCAGTTACACATTTGTGGGCTTATGACTTGGCTTCTGAATGTCCTAGAGAGATCAGGTTTGTTTTAATGTACTCCAATCAACATCCCCTACAACCACAAAAAGGAATGGAGTCATTAGCACTTATGGTTTTTAAATGGCACCTAGAATTATGTTGCACGAAGTACAATTTCACATCATTCTGGGTTCATTTGTGTGAAAACAAGGTCCAATCAGGCTGAAACGTTACAGGAAGGAAGAATCTATTGAGTTGTAAGTGATCTGAACGTTTCATGATGATAGCACTTTCCTAAGGGGGTCAAACCATGTCCCAAAGGTCACCGGATCTGGTGTCAATTTAAAGAAGTAGTCCAGTTACACATTTGTGGGCTTATAACTTGGCTTCTGAATGTCCTAGAGAGATCAGGTTTGTTTTAATGTACTCCAATCAACAGCCCCTACAACCACAAAAAGGAATGGAGTCATTAGCACTTATGGTTTGTAAATGGCACCCAGAATTATGTTGCACGAAGCACAATTTCACATCATTCTGGGTTCATTTGTGTGAAAACAAGGTCCAATCAGGCTGAAACGTTAGAGGAAGGTAGAATCTACTGAGTTGTAAGTGATCTGAACGTTTCATGATAATAGCACTTTCCTAAGGGGGTCAAACCATGTCCCAAAGGTCACCTGATCTGCTGTCAATCTAAAGAAGTAGTCCAGTTACACATTTGTGGGCTTATAACTTGGCTTCTGAATGTCCTAGAGAGATCAGGTTTGTTTTAGTGTACTCCAATCAACAGCCCCTACAACCACAAAAAGGAATGGAGTCATTAGCACTTATGCTTTGTAAATGGCACCCAGAATTATGTTGCACGAAGCACAATTTCACATCATTCTGGGTCCATTTGTGTGAAAACAAGGTCCAATCAGGCTGAAACGCTACAAGAAGGTAGAATCTATTGAGTTGTAAGTGATCTGAACGATTCAAGATGATAGCACATTCCTATAGGGGGTAAAACCATGTCCCAAAGGTCACCGGGCCTGGTGTCACTTTAAAGAAGTAGTCCAGTTACACCTTTGTGGGCTTATAACTTGGCTTCTGAATGTCCTAGAGAGGTCAGGTTTGTTTTAGTGTACTCCAATCAAAAGCCCCTACAACCACAAAAAGGAATGGAGTCATTAGCACTTATGGTTTGTAAATGGCACCCAGAATTATGTTGCACAAAGCACAATTTCACATCATTCTGGGTTCATTTGTGTGAAAACAAGGTCCAATCAGGCTTAAACGTTACAGGAAGGTAGAATCTATTGAGTTGTAAGTGATCTGAACGTTTCATGATGATAGCACTTTCCTAAGGGGGTCAAACCATGTCCCAAAGGTCACCGGATCTGGTGTCACTTTAAAGAAGCAGTCCAGTTACACATTTGTGGGCTTATAACTTGGCTTCTGAATGTCCTAGAGAGGTCAGGTTTGTTTTAGTGCACTCCAATCAACAGCCCCTACAACCACAAAAAGGAATGGAGACATTAGCACTTATGGTTTTTAGATGGCACCCAGAATTATGTTGCACGAAGCACAATTTCACATCATTCTGGGTTCATTTGTGTGAAAACAAGGTCCAATCAGGCTGAAACGTTACAGGAAGGTAGAATCTATTGAGTTGTAATTGATATGAACGTTTCATGATGATAGCACTTTCCTAAGGGGGTCAAACCATGTCCCAAATGTCACCGGATCTGGTGTCAATTTAAAGAAGTAGTCCAGTTACACATTTGTGGGCTTATAACTTGGCTTCTGAATGTCCTAGAGGGATCAGGTTTGTTTTAGGGTACTCCAATCAATAGCCCCTACAACCACAAAAAGGAATGGAGTCATTAGCACTTATGGTTTTTAAATGGCACCTAGAATTATGTTGCACGAAGTACAATTTCACATCATTCTGGGTTCATTTGTGTGAAAACAAGGTCCAATCAGGCTGAAACGTTACAGGAAGGTAGAATCTATTGAGTTGTAAGTGATCTGAACGTTTCATGATGATAGCACTTTCCTAAGGGGGTCAAACCATGTCCCAAAGGTCACCGGATCTGGTGTCAATTTAAAGAAGTAGTCCAGTTACACATTTGTGGGCTTATAACTTGGCTTCTGAATGTCCTAGAGAGATCAGGTTTGTTTTAATGTACTCCAATCAACAGCCCCTACAACCACAAAAAGGAATGGAGTCATTAGCACTTATGGTTTGTAAATGGCACCCAGAATTATGTTGCACGAAGCACAATTTCACATCATTCTGGGTTCATTTGTGTGAAAACAAGGTCCAATCAGGCTGAAACGTTAGAGGAAGGTAGAATCTACTGAGTTGTAAGTGATCTGAACGTTTCATGATGATAGCACTTTCCTAAGTGGGTCAAACCATGTCCCAAAGGTCACCGGATCTGCTGTCAATTTAAAGAAGTAGTCCAGTTACACATTTGTGGGCTTATAACTTGGCTTCTGAATGTCCTAGAGAGATCAGGTTTGTTTTAGTGTACTCCAATCAACAGCCCCTACAACCACAAAAAGGAATGGAGTCATTAGCACTTATGCTTTGTAAATGGCACCCAGAATTATGTTGCACGAAGCACAATTTCACATCATTCTGGGTCCATTTGTGTGAAAACAAGGTCCAATCAGGCTGAAACGCTACAAGAAGGTAGAATCTATTGAGTTGTAAGTGATCTGAACGATTCAAGATGATAGCACATTCCTATAGGGGGTAAAACCATGTCCCAAAGGTCACCGGGCCTGGTGTCACTTTAAAGAAGTAGTCCAGTTACACCTTTGTGGGCTTATAACTTGGCTTCTGAATGTCCTAGAGAGGTTAGGTTTGTTTTAGTGTACTCCAATCAACAGCCCCTACAACCACAAAACGGAATGGAGTCATTAGCACTTATGGTTTGTAAATGGCACCCAGAATTATGTTGCACGAAGCACAATTTCACATCATTCTGGGTTCATTTGTGTGAAAACAAGGTCCAATCAGGCTGAAACGTTACAGGAAGGTAGAATCTATTGAGTTGTAAGTGATCTGAACGTTTCATGATGATAGCACTTTCCTAAGGGGGTCAAACCATGTCCCAAAGGTCAACGGATCTGGTGGCACTTTAAAGAAGTAGTCCAGTTACACATTTGTGGGCTTATAACTTGACTTCTGAATGTCCTAGAGAGGTCAGGTTTGTTTTAGTGTACTCCAATAAACAGCCCTTACAACCACAAAAAGGAATGGAGTCATTAGCACTTATGGTTTGTAAATGGCACCCAGAATTATGTTGCACAAAGCACAATTTCACATCATTCTGGGTCCATATTTGTGAAAACAATGTCCAATCAGGCTGAAACGTTACAAGAAGGTAGAATCTATTGAGTTGTAAGTGATCTGAACGTTTCATGATGATCGCACATTCCTATAGGGGGTCAAACCATGTCCCAAAGGTCACCGGGCCTGGTGTCACTTTAAAGACGTAGTCCAGTTACACATTTGTGGCCTTATAACTTGGCTTCTGAATGTCCTAGAGAGGTCAGGTTTGTTTTAGTGTATTCCAATCAACAGCCCCTACAACCACAAAAAGGAATGGAGTCTTTAGCACTTATGGTTTGTAAATGGCACCCAGAATTATGTTGCACAAAGCACAATTTCACATCATTCTGGGTCAATTTGTGTGAAAACAAGGTCCAATCAGGCTGAAACGTTACAGGAAGGTAGAATCTATTGAGTTGTAAGTGATCTGAACGTTTCATGATGATAGCACTTTCCTAAGTGGGTCAAACCATGTCCCAAAGGTCACCGGATCTGGTGTCAATTTAAAGAAGTAGTCCAGTTACACATTTGTGGGCTTATAACTTGGCTTCTGAATGTCCCTGAGAGATCAGGTTTGTTTTAGTATACTCCTATCAACAGCCCCTACAACCACAAAAAGGAATGGAGTCATTAGCACTTATGGTTTGTAAATGGCACCCAGAATTATGTTGCACGAAGCACAATTTCACATCATTCTGGGTCAATTTGTGTGAAAACAAGGTCCAATCAGGCTGAAACGTTACAGGAAGGTAGAATCTATTGAGTTGTAAGTGATCTGAACGTTTAATGATGATAGCACTTTCCTAAGTGGGTCAAACCATGTCCCAAAGGTCACCGGATCTGGTGTCAATTTAAAGAAGTAGTCCAGTTACACATTTGTGGGCTTATAACTTGGCTTCTGAATGTCCCTGAGAGATCAGGTTTGTTTTAGTATACTCCAATCAACAGCCCCTACAACCACAAAAAGGTATGGAGTCATTAGCACTTATGGTTTGTAAATGGCACCCAGAATTATGTTGCACGAAGCACAATTTCACATCATTCTGGGTCAATTTGTGTGAAAACAAGGTCCAATCAGGCTGAAACGTTACAGGAAGGTAGAATCTATTGAGTTGTAAGTGATCTGAACGT
Organism: Nothobranchius furzeri; assembly: GCF_043380555.1. Taxonomy (NCBI): domain Eukaryota; kingdom Metazoa; phylum Chordata; class Actinopteri; order Cyprinodontiformes; family Nothobranchiidae; genus Nothobranchius; species Nothobranchius furzeri. The sequence continues at coordinate 15,530,344 of NC_091743.1, forward strand.
TTAATGATGATAGCACTTTCCTAAGTGGGTCAAACCATGTCCCAAAGGTCACCGGATCTGGTGGCACTTTAAAGAAGTAGTCCAGTTACACATTTGTGGGCTTATAACTTGGCTTCTGAATGTCCTAGAGAGGTCAGGTTTGTTTTAGTGTATTCCAATCAACAGCCCCTACAACCACAAAAAGGAATGGAGTCATTAGCACTTATGGTTTGTAAATGGCACCCAGAATTATGTTGCACGAAGCACAATTTCACATCATTCTGGGTCAATTTGTGTGAAAACAAGGTCCAATCAGGCTGAAACGTTACAGGAAGGTAGAATCTATTGAGTTGTAAGTGATCTGAACGTTTAATGATGATAGCACTTTCCTAAGTGGGTCAAACCATGTCCCAAAGGTCACCGGATCTGGTGTCAATTTAAAGAAGTAGTCCAGTTACACATTTGTGGGCTTATAACTTGGCTTCTGAATGTCCCTGAGAGATCAGGTTTGTTTTAGTATACTCCAATCAACAGCCCCTACAACCACAAAAAGGAATGGAGTCATTAGCACTTATGGTTTTTAAATGGCACCCAGAATTATGTTGCACGAAGCACAATTTCACATCATTCAGGGTTCATTTGTGTGAAAACAAGGTCCAATCAGGCTGAAACGTTACAGGAAGGTAGAATCTATTGAGTTGTAAGTGATCTGAACGTTTCATGATGATAGCGCTTTCCTAATGGGGTCAAACCATGTCCCAAAGGTCACCGGATCTGGTGTCAATTTAAAGAAGTAGTCCAGTTACACATTTGTGGGCTTATAACTTGGCTTCTGAATGTCCTAGAGAGATCAGGTTTGTTTTAATGTACTCCAATCAACAGCCCCTACAACCACAAAAAGGAATGGCGTCATTAGCACTTATGGTTTGTAAATGGCACCCAGAATTATGTTGCACGAAGCACAATTTCACATCATTCTGGGTTCATTTGTGTGAAAACAAGGTCCAATCAGGCTGAAACGTTAGAGGAAGGTAGAATCTATTGAGTTGTAAGTGATCTGAACGTTTAATGATGATAGCACTTTCCTAAGTGGGTCAAACCATGTCCCAAAGGTCACCGGATCTGGTGTCAATTTAAAGAAGTAGTCCAGTTACACATTTGTGGGCTTATAACTTGGCTTCTGAATGTCCCTGAGAGATCAGGTTTGTTTTAGTATACTCCAATCAACAGCCCCTACAACCACAAAAAGGAATGGAGTCATTAGCACTTATGGTTTTTAAATGGCACCCAGAATTATGTTGCACGAAGCACAATTTCACATCATTCAGGGTTCATTTGTGTGAAAACAAGGTCCAATCAGGCTGAAACGTTACAGGAAGGTAGAATCTATTGAGTTGTAAGTGATCTGAACGTTTCATGATGATAGCGCTTTCCTAATGGGGTCAAACCATGCCCCAAAGGTCACCGGATCTGGTGTCAATTTAAAGAAGTAGTCCAGTTACACATTTGTGGGCTTATAACTTGGCTTCTGAATGTCCTAGAGAGGTCAGGTTTGTTTTAGTGTACTCCAATAAACAGCCCCTACAACCACAAAAAGGAATGGAGTCATTAGCACTTATGGTTTGTAAATGGCACCCAGAATTATGTTGCACAAAGCACAATTTCACATCATTCTGGGTCCATTTTTGTGAAAACAATGTCCAATCAGGCTGAAACGTTACAAGAAGGTAGAATCTATTGAGTTGTAAGTGATCTGAACGTTTCATGATGATCGCACATTCCTATAGGGGGTCAAACCATGTCCCAACGGTCACCGGGCCTGGTGTCACTTTAAAGACGTAGTCCAGTTACACATTTGTGGCCTTATAACTTGGCTTCTGAATGTCCTAGAGAGGTCAGGTTTGTTTTAGTGTATTCCAATCAACAGCCCCTACAACCACAAAAAGGAATGGAGTCTTTAGCACTTATGGTTTGTAAATGGCACCCAGAATTATGTTGCACAAAGCACAATTTCACATCATTCTGGGTCAATTTGTGTGAAAACAAGGTCCAATCAGGCTGAAACGTTACAGGAAGGTAGAATCTATTGAGTTGTAAGTGATCTGAACGTTTCATGATGATAGCACTTTCCTAAGCGGGTCAAACCATGTCCCAAAGGTCACCGGATCTGGTGTCAATTTAAAGAAGTAGTCCAGTTACACATTTGTGGGCTTATAACTTGGCTTCTGAATGTCCCTGAGAGATCAGGTTTGTTTTAGTATACTCCTATCAACAGCCCCTACAACCACAAAAAGGAATGGAGTCATTAGCACTTATGGTTTTTAAATGGCACCCAGAATTATGTTGCACGAAGCACAATTTCACATCATTCAGGGTTCATTTGTGTGAAAACAAGGTCCAATCAGGCTGAAACGTTACAGGAAGGTAGAATCTATTGAGTTGTAAGTGATCTGAACGTTTCATGATGATAGCGCTTTCCTAATGGGGTCAAACCATGTCCCAAAGGTCACCGGATCTGGTGTCAATTTAAAGAAGTAGTCCAGTTACACATTTGTGGGCTTATAACTTGGCTTCTGAATGTCCTAGAGAGATCAGGTTTGTTTTAATGTACTCCAATCAACAGCCCCTACAACCACAAAAAGGAATGGCGTCATTAGCACTTATGGTTTGTAAATGGCACCCAGAATTATGTTGCACGAAGCACAATTTCACATCATTCTGGGTTCATTTGTGTGAAAACAAGGTCCAATCAGGCTGAAACGTTAGAGGAAGGTAGAATCTACTGAGTTGTAAGTGATCTGAACGTTTCATGATGATAGAACTTTCCTAAGGGGGTCATACCATGTCCCAAAGGTCACCGGATCTGGTGTCAATTTAAAGAAGTAGTCCAGTTACACATTTGTGGGCTTATAACTTGGCTTCTGAATGTCCTAGGGAGATCAGGTTTGTTTTAGTGTACTCCAATCAACAGCCCCTACAACCACAAAAAGGAATGGAGTCATTAGCACTTATGCTTTGTAAATGGCACCCAGAATTATGTTGCACGAAGCACAATTTCACATCATTCTGGGTCCATTTGTGTGAAAACAAGGTCCAATCAGGCTGAAACGCTACAAGAAGGTAGAATCTATTGAGTTGTAAGTGATCTGAACGATTCAAGATGATAGCACATTCCTATAGGGGCTAAAACCATGTCCCAAAGGTCACCGGGCCTGGTGTCACTTTAAAGAAGTAGTCCAGTTACACCTTTGTGGGCTTATAACTTGGCTTCTGAATGTCCTAGAGAGGTTAGGTTTGTTTTAGTGTACTCCAATCAACAGCCCCTACAACCACAAAAAGGAATGGCGTCATTAGCACTTATGGTTTGTAAATGGCACCCAGAATTATGTTGCACGAAGCACAATTTCACATCATTCTGGGTTCATTTGTGTGAAAACAAGGTCCAATCAGGCTGAAACGTTAGAGGAAGGTAGAATCTACTGAGTTGTAAGTGATCTGAACGTTTCATGATGATAGAACTTTCCTAAGGGGGTCATACCATGTCCCAAAGGTCACCGGATCTGGTGTCAATTTAAAGAAGTAGTCCAGTTACACATTTGTGGGCTTATAACTTGGCTTCTGAATGTCCTAGAGAGATCAGGTTTGTTTTAATGTACTCCAATCAACAGCCCCTACAACCACAAAAAGGAATGGCGTCATTAGCACTTATGGTTTGTAAATGGCACCCAGAATTATGTTGCACGAAGCACAATTTCACATCATTCTGGGTTCATTTGTGTGAAAACAAGGTCCAATCAGGCTGAAACGTTAGAGGAAGGTAGAATCTACTGAGTTGTAAGTGATCTGAACGTTTCATGATGATAGAACTTTCCTAAGGGGGTCATACCATGTCCCAAAGGTCACCGGATCTGGTGTCAATTTAAAGAAGTAGTCCAGTTACACATTTGTGGGCTTATAACTTGGCTTCTGAATGTCCTAGGGAGATCAGGTTTGTTTTAGTGTACTCCAATCAACAGCCCCTACAACCACAAAAAGGAATGGAGTCATTAGCACTTATGGTTTGTAAATGGCACCCAGAATTATGTTGCACGAAGCACAATTTCACATCATTCTGGGTTCATTTGTGTGAAAACAAGGTCCAATCAGGCTGAAACGTTACAGGAAGGTAGAATCTATTGAGTTGTAAGTGATCTGAACGTTTCATGATGATAGCACTTTCCTAAGGGGGTCAAACCATGTCCCAAAGGTCACCGGATCTGGTGGCACTTTAAAGAAGTAGTCCAGTTACACATTTGTGGGCTTATAACTTGGCTTCTGAATGTCCCTGAGAGATCAGGTTTGTTTTAGTATACTCCAATCAACAGCCCCTACAACCACAAAAAGGAATGGAGTCATTAGCACTTATGGTTTTTAAATGGCACCCAGAATTATGTTGCACGAAGCACAATTTCACATCATTCAGGGTTCATTTGTGTGAAAACAAGGTCCAATCAGGCTGAAACGTTACAGGAAGGTAGAATCTATTGAGTTGTAAGTGATCTGAACGTTTCATGATGATAGCGCTTTCCTAATGGGGTCAAACCATGTCCCAAAGGTCACCGGATCTGGTGTCAATTTAAAGAAGTAGTCCAGTTACACATTTGTGGGCTTATAACTTGGCTTCTGAATGTCCTAGAGAGATCAGGTTTGTTTTAATGTACTCCAATCAACAGCCCCTACAACCACAAAAAGGAATGGTGTCATTAGCACTTATGGTTTGTAAATGGCACCCAGAATTATGTTGCACGAAGCACAATTTCACATCATTCTGGGTTCATTTGTGTGAAAACAAGGTCCAATCAGGCTGAAACGTTAGAGGAAGGTAGAATCTATTGAGTTGTAAGTGATCTGAACGTTTAATGATGATAGCACTTTCCTAAGTGGGTCAAACCATGTCCCAAAGGTCACCGGATCTGGTGTCAATTTAAAGAAGTAGTCCAGTTACACATTTGTGGGCTTATAACTTGGCTTCTGAATGTCCCTGAGAGATCAGGTTTGTTTTAGTATACTCCAATCAACAGCCCCTACAACCACAAAAAGGAATGGAGTCATTAGCACTTATGGTTTTTAAATGGCACCCAGAATTATGTTGCACGAAGCACAATTTCACATCATTCAGGGTTCATTTGTGTGAAAACAAGGTCCAATCAGGCTGAAACGTTATAGGAAGGTAGAATCTATTGAGTTGTAAGTGATCTGAACGTTTCATGATGATAGCGCTTTCCTAATGGGGTCAAACCATGCCCCAAAGGTCACCGGATCTGGTGTCAATTTAAAGAAGTAGTCCAGTTACACATTTGTGGGCTTATAACTTGGCTTCTGAATGTCCTAGAGAGATCAGGCTTGTTTTAATGTACTCAAATCAACAGCCCCTACAACCACAAAAAGGAATGGCGTCATTAGCACTTATGGTTTGTAAATGGCACCCAGAATTATGTTGCACGAAGCACAATTTCACATCATTCTGGGTTCATTTGTGTGAAAACAAGGTCCAATCAGGCTGAAACGTTAGAGGAAGGTAGAATCTACTGAGTTGTAAGTGATCTGACGGTTTCATGATGATAGCACTTTCTTAAGGGGGTCAAACCATGTCCCAAAGGTCACCGGATCTGGTGTCAATTTAAAGAAGTAGTCCAGTTACACATTTGTGGGCTTATAACTTGGCTTCTGAATGTCCAAGAGAGATCAGGTTTTTTTTAGTGTACTCCAATCAACAGCCCCTGCAACCACAAAACGGAATGGAGTCATTAGCACTTATGGTTTGTAAATGGCACCCAGAATTATGTTGCACGAAGCACAATTTCACATCATTCTGGGTTCATTTGTGTGAAAACAAGGTCCAATAGGGCTGAAACGTTACAGGAAGGTAGAATCTATTGAGTTGTAAGTGATCTGAACGTTTCATGATGATAGCACTTTCCTAAGGGGGTCAAACCATGTCCCAAAGGTCACCGGATCTGGTGTCACTTTAAAGAAGTAGTCCAGTTACAAATTTGTGGGCTTATAACTTGGCTTCTGAATGTCCTAGAGAGGTCAGGTTTGTTTTAGTGTACTCCAATCCACAGCCCCTACAACCACAAAAAGGAATGGAGACATTAGCACTTATGGTTTTTAAATGGCACCCAGAATTATGTTGCACGAAGCACAATTTCACATCATTCTGGGTTCATTTGTGTGAAAACAAAGTCCAATCAGGCTGAAACGTTACAGGAAGGTAGAATCTATTGAGTTGTAAGTTATCTGAACGTTTCAAGATGATCGCACATTCCTATAGGGGGTAAAACCATGTCCCAAAGGTCACCGGGCCTGGTGTCACTTTAAAGATGTAGGCCAGTTACACCTTTGTGGGCTTATAACTTGGCTTCTGAATGTCCTAGAGAGGTTAGGTTTGTTTTAGTGTACTCCAATCAAAAGCCCCTACAACCACAAAAAGGAATGGAGTCATTAGCACTTATGGATTGTAAATGGCACCCAGAATTATGTTGCACAAAGCACAATTTCACATCATTCTGGGTTCATTTGTGTGAAAACAAGCTCCAATCAGGCTGAAGCGTTACAGGAAGGTAGAATCTATTGAGTTGTAAGTGATCTGAACGTTTCATGATGATAGCACTTTCCTAAGGGGGTCAAACCATGTCCCAAAGGTCACCGGATCTGGTGTCATTTTAAAGAAGTAGTCCAGTTACACATTTGTGGGCTTATAACTTGGCTTCTGAATGTCCTAGAGAGGTCAGGTTTGTTTTAGTGTACTCCAATCAACAGCCCCTACAACCACAAAAAGGAATGGAGTCATTAGCACTTATGGTTTTTAAATGGCACCCAGAATTATGTTGCACGAAGCACAATTTCACATCATTCTGGGTTCATTTGTGTGAAAACAAGGTCCAATCAGGCTGAAACATTACAGGAAGGTAGAATCTACTGAGTTGTAAGTGATATGAACGTTGCATGATGATAGCACTTTCCTGAGGGGGTCAAACCATGTCCCAAAGGTCACCGGGCCTGGTGTCACTTTAAAGATGTAGTCCAGTTACACCTTTGTGGGCTTATAACTTGGCTTCTGAATGTCCTAGAGAGGTTAGAATTGTTTTAGTGTACTCCAATCAAAAGCCCCTAAAACCACAAAAAGGAATGGAGTCATTAGCACTTATGGTTTGTAAATGGCACCCAGAATTATGTTGCACAAAGCACAATTTCACATCATTCTGGGTTCATTTGTGTGAAAACAAGGTCCAATCAGGCTGAAACGTTACAGGAAGGTAGAATCTATTGAGTTGTAAGTGATCTGAACGTTTCATGATGATAGCACTTTCCTAAGGGGGTCAAACCATGTCCCAAAGGTCACCGGATCTGGTGTCACTTTAAAGAAGTAGTCCAGTTACACATTTGTGGGCTTATAACTTGGCTTCTGAATGTCCTAGAGAGGTCAGGTTTGTTTTAGTGCACTCCAATCAACAGCCCCTACAACCACAAAAAGGAATGGAGACATTAGCACTTATGGTTTTTAAATGGCACCCAGAATTATGTTGCACGAAGCACAATTTCACATCATTCTGGGTTCATTTGTGTGAAAACAAGGTCCAATCAGGCTGAAACGTTACAGGAAGGTAGAATCTATTGAGTTGTAATTAATCTGAACGTTTCATAATGATAGCACTTTCCTAACGGGGTCAAACCATGTCCCAAATGTCACCGGATCTGGTGTCAATTTAAAGAAGTAGTCCAGTTACACATTTGTGGGCTTATAACTTGGCTTCTGAATGTCCTAGAGAGATCAGGTTTGTTTTAGGGTACTCCAATCAACAGCCCCTACAACAACAAAAAGGAATGGAGTCATTAGCACTTATGGTTTTTAAATGGCACCTAGAATTATGTTGCACGAAGTACAATTTCACATCATTCTGGGTTCATTTGTGTGAAAACAAGGTCCAATCAGGCTGAAACAATACAGGAAGGTAGAATCTATTGAGATGTAAGTGATCTGAACGTTTCATGATGATAGCACTTTCCTAAGGGGGTCAAACCATGTCCCAAAGGTCACCGGATCTGCTGTCAATTTAAAGAAGTAGTCCAGTTACACATTTGTGGGCTTATGACTTGGCTTCTGAATGTCCTAGAGAGATCAGGTTTGTTTTAATGTACTCCAATCAACATCCCCTACAACCACAAAAAGGAATGGAGTCATTAGCACTTATGGTTTTTAAATGGCACCTAGAATTATGTTGCACGAAGTACAATTTCACATCATTCTGGGTTCATTTGTGTGAAAACAAGGTCCAATCAGGCTGAAACGTTACAGGAAGGAAGAATCTATTGAGTTGTAAGTGATCTGAACGTTTCATGATGATAGCACTTTCCTAAGGGGGTCAAACCATGTCCCAAAGGTCACCGGATCTTGTGTCAATTTAAAGAAGTAGTCCAGTTACACATTTGTGGGCTTATAACTTGGCTTCTGAATGTCCTAGAGAGATCAGGTTTGTTTTAATGTACTCCAATCAACAGCCCCTACAACCACAAAAAGGAATGGAGTCATTAGCACTTATGGTTTGTAAATGGCACCCAGAATTATGTTGCACGAAGCACAATTTCACATCATTCTGGGTTCATTTGTGTGAAAACAAGGTCCAATCAGGCTGAAACGTTAGAGGAAGGTAGAATCTACTGAGTTGTAAGTGATCTGAACGTTTCATGATAATAGCACTTTCCTAAGGGGGTCAAACCATGTCCCAAAGGTCACCGGATCTGCTGTCAATCTAAAGAAGTAGTCCAGTTACACATTTGTGGGCTTATAACTTGGCTTCTGAATGTCCTAGAGAGATCAGGTTTGTTTTAGTGTACTCCAATCAACAGCCCCTACAACCACAAAAAGGAATGGAGTCATTAGCACTTATGCTTTGTAAATGGCACCCAGAATTATGTTGCACGAAGCACAATTTCACATCATTCTGGGTCCATTTGTGTGAAAACAAGGTCCAATCAGGCTGAAACGCTACAAGAAGGTAGAATCTATTGAGTTGTAAGTGATCTGAACGATTCAAGATGATAGCACATTCCTATATGGGGTAAAACCATGTCCCAAAGGTCACCGGGCCTGGTGTCACTTTAAAGAAGTAGTCCAGTTACACCTTTGTGGGCTTATAACTTGGCTTCTGAATGTCCTAGAGAGGTTAGGTTTGTTTTAGTGTACTCCAATCAACAGCCCCTACAACCACAAAACGGAATGGAGTCATTAGCACTTATGGTTTGTAAATGGCACCCAGAATTATGTTGCACGAAGCACAATTTCACATCATTATGGGTTCATTTGTGTGAAAACAAGGTCCAATCAGGCTGAAACGTTACAGGAAGGTAGAATCTATTGAGTTGTAAGTGATCTGAACGTTTCATGATGATAGCACTTTCCTAAGGGGGTCAAACCATGTCCCAAAGGTCACCGGATCTGGTGTCACTTTAAAGAAGTAGTCCAGTTACACATTTGTGGGCTTATAACTTGGCTTCTGAATGTCCTAGAGAGGTCAGGTTTGTTTTAGTGTACTCCAATCAAAAGCCCCTACAACCACAAAAAGGAATGGAGTCATTAGCACTTATGGTTTGTAAATGGCACCCAGAATTATGTTGCACAAAGCACAATTTCACATCATTCTGGGTTCATTTGTGTGAAAACAAGGTCCAATCAGGCTTAAACGTTACAGGAAGGTAGAATCTATTGAGTTGTAAGTGATCTGAACGTTTCATGATGATAGCACTTTCCTAAGGGGGTCAAACCATGTCCCAAAGGTCACCGGATCTGGTGTCACTTTAAAGAAGTAGTCCAGTTACACATTTGTGGGCTTATAACTTGGCTTCTGAATGTCCTAGAGAGGTCAGGTTTGTTTTAGTGCACTCCAATCAACTGCCCCTACAACCACAAAAAGGAATGGAGACATTAGCACTTATGGTTTTTAAATGGCACCCAGAATTATGTTGCACGAAGCACAATTTCACATCATTCTGGGTTCATTTGTGTGAAAACAAGGTCCAATCAGGCTGAAACGTTACAGGAAGGTAGAATCTATTGAGTTGTAATTGATATGAACGTTTCATGATGATAGCACTTTCCTAAGGGGGTCAAACCATGTCCCAAATGTCACCGGATCTGGTGTCAATTTAAAGAAGTAGTCCAGTTACACATTTGTGGGCTTATAACTTGGCTTCTGAATGTCCTAGAGAGATCAGGTTTGTTTTAGGGTACTCCAATCAACAGCCCCTACAACCACAAAACGGAATGGAGTCATTAGCACTTATGGTTTGTAAATGGCACCCAGAATTATGTTGCACGAAGCACAATTTCACATCATTATGGGTTCATTTGTGTGAAAACAAGGTCCAATCAGGCTTAAACGTTACAGGAAGGTAGAATCTATTGAGTTGTATGTGATCTGAACGTTTCATGATGATAGCACTTTCCTAAGGGGGTCAAACCATGTCCCAAAGGTCACCGGATCTGGTGTCACTTTAAAGAAGTAGTCCAGTTGCACCTTTGTGGGCTTATAACTTGGCTTCTGAATGTCCTAGAGAGGTCAGGTTTGTTTTAGTGCACTCCAATCAACAGCCCCTACAACCACAAAAAGGAATGGAGACATTAGCACTTATGGTTTTTAAATGGCACCCAGAATTATGTTGCACGAAGCACAATTTCACATCATTCTGGGTTCATTTGTGTGAAAACAAGGTCCAATCAGGCTGAAACGTTACAGGAAGGTAGAATCTATTGAGTTGTAATTGATATGAACGTTTCAATATGATAGCACTTTCCTAAGGGGGTCAAACCATGTCCCAAATGTCACCGGATCTGGTGTCAATTTAAAGAAGTAGTCCAGTTACACATTTGTGGGCTTATAACTTGGCTTCTGAATGTCCTAGAGAGATCAGGTTTGTTTTAGTGTACTCCAATCAACAGCCCCTACAACCACAAAAAGGAATGGAGTCATTAGCACTTATGGTTTTTAAATGGCACATAGAATTATGTTGCACGAAGTACAATTTCACATCATTATGGGTTCATTTGTGTGAAAACAAGGTCCAATCAGGCTGAAACGTTACAGGAAGGTAGAATCTATTGAGTTGTAAGTGATCTGAACGTTTCATGATGATAGCACTTTCCTAAGGGGGTCAAACCATGTCCCAAAGGTCACCGGATCTGGTGTCACTTTAAAGAAGTAGTCCAGTTACACATTTGTGGGCTTATAACTTGGCTTCTGAATGTCCTAGAGAGGTCAGGTTTGTTTTAGTGTACTCCAATAAAAAGCCCCTACAACCACAAAATGGTATGGAGTCATTAGCACTTATGGTTTGTAAATGGCACCCAGAATTATGTTGCACGAAGCACAATTTCACATCATTATGGGTTCATTTGTGTGAAAACAAGGTCCAATCAGGCTTAAACGTTACAGGAAGGTAGAATCTATTGAGTTGTAAGTGATCTGAACGTTTCATGATGATAGCACTTTCCTAAGGGGGTCAAACCATGTCCCAAAGGTCACCGGATCTGGTGTCACTTTAAAGAAGTAGTCCAGTTACACCTTTGTGGGCTTATAACTTGGCTTCTGAATGTCCTAGAAAGGTCAGGTTTGTTTTAGTGCACTCCAATCAACAGCCCCTACAACCACAAAAAGGAATGGAGACATTAGCACTTATGGTTTTTAAATGGCACCCAGAATTATGTTGCACGAAGCACAATTTCACATCATTCTGGGTTCATTTGTGTGAAAACAAGGTCCAATCAGGCTGAAACGTTACAGGAAGGTAGAATCTATTGAGTTGTAATTGATATGAACGTTTCAATATGATAGCACTTTCCTAAGGGGGTCAAACCATGTCCCAAATGTCACCGGATCTGGTGTCAATTTAAAGAAGTAGTCCAGTTACACATTTGTGGGCTTATAACTTGGCTTCTGAATGTCCTAGAGAGATCAGGTTTGTTTTAGTGTACTCCAATCAACAGCCCCTACAACCACAAAAAGGAATGGAGTCATTAGCACTTATGGTTTTTAAATGGCACATAGAATTATGTTGCACGAAGTACAATTTCACATCATTATGGGTTCATTTGTGTGAAAACAAGGTCCAATCAGGCTGAAACGTTACAGGAAGGTAGAATCTATTGAGTTGTAAGTGATCTGAACGTTTCATGATGATAGCACTTTCCTAAGGGGGTCAAACCATGTCCCAAAGGTCACCGGATCTGGTGTCACTTTAAAGAAGTAGTCCAGTTACACATTTGTGGGCTTATAACTTGGCTTCTGAATGTCCTAGAGAGGTCAGGTTTGTTTTAGTGTACTCCAATCAAAAGCCCCTACAACCACAAAATGGAATGGAGTCATTAGCACTTATGGTTTGTAAATGGCACCCAGAATTATGTTGCACAAAGCACAATTTCACATCATTATGGGTTCATTTGTGTGAAAACAAGGTCCAATCAGGCTTAAACGTTACAGGAAGGTAGAATCTATTGAGTTGTAAGTGATCTGAACGTTTCATGATGATAGCACTTTACTAAGGGGGTCAAACCATGTCCCAAAGGTCACCGGATCTGGTGTCACTTTAAAGAAGTAGTCCAGTTACACCTTTGTGGGCTTATAACTTGGCTTCTGAATGTCCTAGAAAGGTCAGGTTTGTTTTAGTGCACTCCAATCAACAGCCCCTACAACCACAAAAAGGAATGGAGACATTAGCACTTATGGTTTTTAAATGGCACCCAGAATTATGTTGCACGAAGCACAATTTCACATCATTCTGGGTTCATTTGTGTGAAAACAAGGTCCAATCAGGCTGAAACGTTACAGGAAGGTAGAATCTATTGAGTTGTAATTGATATGAACGTTTCAATATGATAGCACTTTCCTAAGGGGGTCAAACCATGTCCCAAATGTCACCGGATCTGGTGTCAATTTAAAGAAGTAGTCCAGTTACACATTTGTGGGCTTATAACTTGGCTTCTGAATGTCCTAGAGAGATCAGGTTTGTTTTAGTGTACTCCAATCAACAGCCCCTACAACCACAAAAAGGAATGGAGTCATTAGCACTTATGGTTTTTAAATGGCACATAGAATTATGTTGCATGAAGTACAATTTCACATCATTATGGGTTCATTTGTGTGAAAACAAGGTCCAATCAGGCTGAAACGTTACAGGAAGGTAGAATCTATTGAGTTGTAAGTGATCTGAACGTTTCATGATGATAGCACTTTCCTAAGGGGGTCAAACCATGTCCCAAAGGTCACCGGATCTGGTGTCACTTTAAAGAAGTAGTCCAGTTACACATTTGTGGGCTTATAACTTGGCTTCTGAATGTCCTAGAGAGGTCAGGTTTGTTTTAGTGTACTCCAATCAAAAGCCCCTACAACCACAAAATGGAATGGAGTCATTAGCACTTATGGTTTGTAAATGGCACCCAGAATTATGTTGCACAAAGCACAATTTCACATCATTATGGGTTCATTTGTGTGAAAACAAGGTCCAATCAGGCTTAAACGTTACAGGAAGGTAGAATCTATTGAGTTGTAAGTGATCTGAACGTTTCATGATGATAGCACTTTCCTAAGGGGGTCAAACCATGTCCCAAAGGTCACCGGATCTGGTGTCACTTTAAAGAAGTAGTCCAGTTACACATTTGTGGGCTTATAACTTGGCTTCTGAATGTCCTAGAGAGGTCAGGTTTGTTTTAGTGCACTCCAATCAACAGCCCCTACAACCACAAAAAGGAATGGAGACATTAGCACTTATGGTTTTTAAATGGCACCCAGAATTATGTTGCACGAAGCACAATTTCACATCATTCTGGGTTCATTTGTGTGAAAACAAGGTCCAATCAGGCTGAAACGTTACAGGAAGGTAGAATCTATTGAGTTGTAATTGATATGAACGTTTCATGATGATAGCACTTTCCTAAGGGGGTCAAACCATGTCCCAAATGTCACCGGATCTGGTGTCAATTTAAAGAAGTAGTCCAGTTACACATTTGTGGGCTTATAACTTGGCTTCTGAATGTCCTAGAGAGATCAGGTTTGTTTTAGGGTACTCCAATCAACAGCCCCTACAACCACAAAAAGGAATGGAGTCATTAGCACTTATGGTTTTTAAATGGCACCTAGAATTATGTTGCACGAAGTACAATTTCACATCATTCTGGGTTCTTTTGTGTGAAAACAAGGTCCAATCAGGCTGAAACGTTTCAGGAAGGTAGAATCTATTGAGTTGTAAGTGATCTGAACGTTTCATGATGATAGCACTTTCCTAAGGGGGTCAAACCATGTCCCAAAGGTCACCGGATCTGGTGTCAATTTAAAGAAGTAGTCCAGTTACACATTTGTGGGCTTATAACTTGGCTTCTGAATGTCCTAGAGAGATCAGGTTTGTTTTAATGTACTCCAATCAACAGCCCCTACAACCACAAAAATGAATGGAGTCATTAGCACTTATGGTTTTTAAATGGCACCTAGAATTATGTTGCACGAAGTACAATTTCACATCATTCTGGGTTCATTTGTGTGAAAACAAGGTCCAATCAGGCTGAAACGTTACAGGAAGGAAGAATCTATTGAGTTGTAAGTGATCTGAACGTTTCATGATGATAGCACTTTCCTAAGGGGGTCAAACCATGTCCCAAAGGTCACCGGATCTGGTGTCAATTTAAAGAAGTAATCCAGTTACACATTTGTGGGCTTATAACTTGGCTTCTGAATGTCCTAGAGAGATCAGGTTTGTTTTAATGTACTCCAATCAACAGCCCCTACAACCACAAAAAGGAAGGGAGTCATTAGCACTTATGGTTTGTAAATGGCACCCAGAATTATGTTGCATGAAGCACAATTTCACATCATTCTGGGTTCATTTGTGTGAAAACAAGGTCCAATCAGGCTGAAACGTTAGAGGAAGGTAGAATCTACTAAGTTGTAAGTGATCTGAACGTTTCATGATAATAGCACTTTCCTAAGGTGGTCAAACCATGTCCCAAAGGTCACCGGATCTGCTGTCAATTTAAAGAAGTAGTCCAGTTACACATTTGTGGGCTTATAACTTGGCTTCTGAATGTCCTAGAGAGATCAGGTTTGTTTTAGTGTACTCCAATCAACAGCCCCTACAACCACAAAAAGGAATGGAGTCATTAGCACTTATGCTTTGTAAATGGCACCCAGAATTATGTTGCACGAAGCACAATTTCACATCATTCTGGGTCCATTTGTGTGAAAACAAGGTCCAGTCAGGCTGAAACGCTACAAGAAGGTAGAATCTATTGAGTTGTAAGTGATCTGAACGATTCAAGATGATAGCACATTCCTATAGGGGGTAAAACCATGTCCCAAAGGTCACCGGGCCTGGTGTCACTTTAAAGAAGTAGTCCAGTTACACCTTTGTGGGCTTATAACTTGGCTTCTGAATGTCCTAGAGAGGTTAGGTTTGTTTTAGTGTACTCCAATCAACAGCCCCTACAAACACAAAATGGAATGGAGTCATTAGCACTTATGGTTTGTAAATGGCACCCAGAATTATGTTGCACGAAGCACAATTTCACATCATTCTGGGTTCATTTTTGTGAAAACAATGTACATTCAGGCTGAAACGTTACAAGAAGGTAGAATCTATTGAGTTGTAAGTGATCTGAACGTTTCATGATGATCGCACATTCCTATAGGGGGTCAAACCATGTCCCAAAGGTCACGGGCCTGGTGTCACTTTAAAGACGTAGTCCAGTTACACATTTGTGGGCTTATAACTTGGCTTCTGAATGTCCTAGAGAGATCAGGTTTGTTTTAATGTACTCCAATCAACAGCCCCTACAACCACAAAAAGGAATGGAGTCATTAGCACTTATGGTTTGTAAATGGCACCCAGAATTATGTTGCATGAAGCACAATTTCACATCATTCTGGGTTCATTTGTGTGAAAACAAGGTCCAATCAGGCTGAAACGTTAGAGGAAGGTAGAATCTACTAAGTTGTAAGTGATCTGAACGTTTCATGATAATAGCACTTTCCTAAGGGGGTCAAACCATGTCCCAAAGGTCACCGGATCTGCTGTCAATTTAAAGAAGTAGTCCAGTTACACATTTGTGGGCTTATAACTTGGCTTCTGAATGTCCTAGAGAGATCAGGTTTGTTTTAGTGTACTCCAATCAACAGCCCCTACAACCACAAAAAGGAATGGAGTCATTAGCACTTATGCTTTGTAAATGGCACCCAGAATTATGTTGCACGAAGCACAATTTCACATCATTCTGGGTCCATTTGTGTGAAAACAAGGTCCTATCAGGCTGAAACGCTACAAGAAGGTAGAATCTATTGAGTTGTAAGTGATCTGAACGTTTCATGATGATCGCACATTCCTATAGGGGGTCAAACCATGTCCCAAAGGTCACCGGGCCTGGTGTCACTTTAAAGACGTAGTCCAGTTACACATTTGTGGGCTTATAACTTGGCTTCTGAATGTCCTAGAGAGGTCAGGTTTGTTTTAGTGTATTCCAGTCAACAGCCCCTACAACCATAAAAAGGAATGGAGTCATTAGCACTTATGGTTTGTAAATGGCACCCAGAATTATGTTGCACGAAGCACAATTTCACATCATTCTGGGTCAATTTGTGTGAAAACAAGGTCCAATCAGGCTGAAACGTTACAGGAAGGTAGAATCTATTGAGTTGTAAATGATCTGAACGTTTCATGATGATAGCACTTTCCTAAGGGGGTCAAACCATGTCCCAAAGGTCACCGGATCTGGTGGCACTTTAAAGAAGTAGTCCAGTTACACATTTGTGGGCTTATAACTTGGCTTCTGAATGTCCTAGAGAGGTCAGGTTTGTTTTAGTGTACTCCAATACACAGCCCCTACAACAACAAAAAGGAATGGAGTCATTAGCACTTATGGTTTGTAAATGGCACCCAGAATTATGTTGCACGAAGCACAATTTCACATCATTCTGGGTCCATTTTTGTGAAAACAATGTCCAATCAGGCTGAAACGTTACAAGAAGGTAGAATCTATTGAGTTGTAAGTGATCTGAACGTTTCTTGATGATCGCACATTCCTATAGGGGGTCAAACCATGTCCCAAAGGTCACCGGGCCTGGTGTCACTTTAAAGACGTAGTCCAGTTACACATTTGTGGGCTTATAACTTGGCTTCTGAATGTCCTAGAGAGGTCAGGTTTGTTTTAGTGTATTCCAATCAACAGCCCCTACAACCACTAAAAGGAATGGAGTCATTAGCACTTATGGTTTGTAAATGGCACCCAGAATTATGT
Organism: Nothobranchius furzeri; assembly: GCF_043380555.1. Classification (NCBI taxonomy): domain Eukaryota; kingdom Metazoa; phylum Chordata; class Actinopteri; order Cyprinodontiformes; family Nothobranchiidae; genus Nothobranchius; species Nothobranchius furzeri. The sequence goes on from NC_091743.1 coordinate 15,547,637, forward strand.
TGCACGAAGCACAATTTCACATCATTCTGGGTCAATTTGTGTGAAAACAAGGTCCAATCAGGCTGAAACGTTACAGGAAGGTAGAATCTATTGAGTTGTAAGTGATCTGAACGTTTCATGATGATAGCACTTTCCTAAGTGGGTCAAACCATGTCCCAAAGGTCACCGGATCTGGTGTCAATTTAAAGAAGTAGTCCAGTTACACATTTGTGGGCTTATAACTTGGCTTCTGAATGTCCCTGGGAGATCAGGTTTGTTTTAGTATACTCCAATCAACAGCCCCTACAACCACAAAAAGGAATGGAGTCATTAGCACTTATGGTTTTTAAATGGAACCCAGAATTATGTTGCACGAAGCACAATTTCACATCATTCAGGGTTCATTTGTGTGAAAACAAGGTCCAATCAGGCTGAAACGTTACAGGAAGGTAGAATCTATTGAGTTGTAAGTGATCTGAACGTTTCATGATGATAGCGCTTTCCTAATGGGGTCAAACCATGTCCCAAAGGTCACCGGATCTGGTGTCAATTTAAAGAAGTAGTCCAGTTACACATTTGTGGGCTTATAACTTGGCTTCTGAATGTCCTAGAGAGATCAGGTTTGTTTTAATGTACTCCAATCAACAGCCCCTACAACCACAAAAAGGAATGGCGTCATTAGCACTTATGGTTTGTAAATGGCACCCAGAATTATGTTGCACGAAGCACAATTTCACATCATTCTGGGTTCATTTGTGTGAAAACAAGGTCCAATCAGGCTGAAAAGTTAGAGGTAGGTAGAATCTACTGAGTTGTAAGTGATCTGAACGTTTCATGATGATAGCACTTTCCTAAGGGGGTCAAACCATGTCCCAAAGGTCACCGCATCTGGTGTCAATTTAAAGAAGTAGTCCAGTTACACATTTGTGGGCTTATAACTTGGCTTCTGAATGTCCTAGAGAGATCAGGTTTGTTTTAGTGTACTCCAATCAACAGCCCCTACAACCACAAAACGGAATGGAGTCATTAGCACTTATGGTTTGTAAATGGCACCCAGAATTATGTTGCACGAAGCACAATTTCACATCATTCTGGGTTCATTTGTGTGAAAACAAGGTCCAATAGGGCTGAAACGTTACAGGAAGGTAGAATCTATTGAGTTGTAAGTGATCTGAACGTTTCATGATGATAGCACTTTCCTAAGGGGGTCAAACCATGTCCCAAAGGTCACCGGATCTGGTGTCAATTTAAAGAAGTAGTCCAGTTACACATTTGTGGGCTTATAACTTGGCTTCTGAATGTCCTAGAGAGATCAGGTTTGTTTTAGGGTACTCCAATCAACAGTCCCTACAACCACAAAAAGGAATGGAGTCATTAGCACTTATGGTTTTTAAATGGCACCCAGAATTATGTTGCACGAAGCACAATTTCACATCATTCTGGGTTCATTTGTGTGAAAACAAGGTCCAATCAGGCTGAAACGTTACAGGAAGGTAGAATCTATTGAGTTGTAAGTTATCTGAACGTTTCATGATGATAGCACTTTCCTAAGGGGGTCAAACCATGTCCCAAAGGTCACCGGATCTGGTGTCAATTTAAAGAAGTAGTCCAGTTACACATTTGTGGGCTTATAACTTGGCTTCTGAATGTCCTAGAGAGATCAGGTTTGTTTTAATGTACTCCAATCAACAGCCCCTACAACCACAAAAAGGAATGGAGTCATTAGCACTTATGGTTTGTAAATGGGACCCAGAATTATGTTGCACGAAGCACAATTTCACATCATTCTGGGTTCATTTGTGTGAAAACAAGGTCCAATCAGGCTGAAACGTTACAGGAAGGTAGAATCTATTGAGTTGTAAGTTATCTGAACGTTTCATAATGATAGCACTTTCCTAAGGGGGTCAAACCATGTCCCAAAGGTCACCGGATCTGGTGTCAATTTAAAGAAGTAGTCCAGTTACACATTTGTGGGCTTATAACTTGGCTTCTGAATGTCCTAGAGAGATCAGGTTTGTTTTAATGTACTCCAATCAACAGCCCCTACAACCACAAAAAGGAATGGAGTCATTAGCACTTATGGTTTGTAAATGGGACCCAGAATTATGTTGCACGAAGCACAATTTCACATCATTCTGGGTTCATTTGTGTGAAAACAAGGTCCAATCAGGCTGAAACGTTACAGGAAGGTAGAATCTATTGAGTTGTAAGTGATCTGAACGTTTCATGATGATCGCACATTCCTATAGGGGGTCAAACCATGTCCCAAAGGTCACCGGGCCTGGTGTCACTTTAAAGACGTAGTCCAGTTACACATTTGTGGGCTTATAACTTGGCTTCTGAATGTCCTAGAGAGGTCAGATTTGTTTTAGTATACTCCAATCAACACCCCCTACAACCACAAAAAGGAATGGAGTCGTTAGCACTTATGGTTTTTAAATGGCACCCAGAATTATGTTGCACGAAGCACAATTTCACATCATTCAGGGTTCATTTGTGCGAAAACAAGGTCCAATCAGGCTGAAACGTTACAGGAAGGTAGAATCTATTGAGTTGTAAGTGATCTGAACGTTTCATGATGATAGCGCTTTCCTAATGGGGTCAAACCATGTCCCAAAGGTCACCGGATCTGGTGTCAATTTAAAGAAGTAGTCCAGTTACACATTTGTGGGCTTATAACTTGGCTTCTGAATGTCCTAGAGAGATCAGGTTTGTTTTAATGTACTCCAATCAACAGCCCCTACAACCACAAAAAGGAATGGCGTCATTAGCACTTATGGTTTGTAAATGGCACCCAGAATTATGTTGCACGAAGCACAATTTCACATCATTCTGGGTTCATTTGTGTGAAAACAAGGTCCAATCAGGCTGAAAAGTTAGAGGTAGGTAGAATCTACTGAGTTGTAAGTGATCTGAACGTTTCATGATGATAGCACTTTCCTAAGGGGGTCAAACCATGTCCCAAAGGTCACCGGATCTGGTGTCAATTTAAAGAAGTAGTCCAGTTACACATTTGTGGGCTTATAACTTGGCTTCTGAATGTCCTAGAGAGGTCAGGTTTGTTTTAGTGTATTCCAATCAACAGCCCCTACAACCACTAAAAGGAATGGAGTCATTAGCACTTATGGTTTGTAAATGGCACCCAGAATTATGTTGCACGAAGCACAATTTCACATCATTCTGGGTCAATTTGTGTGAAAACAAGGTCCAATCAGGCTGAAACGTTACAGGAAGGTAGAATCTATTGAGTTGTAAGTGATCTGAACGTTTCATGATGATAGCACTTTCCTAAGTGGGTCAAACCATGTCCCAAAGGTCACCGGATCTGGTGTCAATTTAAATAAGTAGTCCAGTTACACATTTGTGGGCTTATAACTTGGCTTCTGAATGTCCCTGAGAGATCAGGTTTGTTTTAGTATACTCCAATCAACAGCCCCTACAACCACAAAAAGGAATGGAGTCGTTAGCACTTATGGTTTTTAAATGGCACCCAGAATTATGTTGCACGAAGCACAATTTCACATCATTCAGGGTTCATTTGTGCGAAAACAAGGTCCAATCAGGCTGAAACGTTACAGGAAGGTAGAATCTATTGAGTTGTAAGTGATCTGAACGTTTCATGATGATAGCGCTTTCCTAATGGGGTCAAACCATGTCCCAAAGGTCACCGGATCTGGTGTCAATTTAAAGAAGTAGTCCAGTTACACATTTGTGGGCTTATAACTTGGCTTCTGAATGTCCTAGAGAGATCAGGTTTGTTTTAATGTACTCCAATCAACAGCCCCTACAACCACAAAAAGGAATGGCGTCATTAGCACTTATGGTTTGTAAATGGCACCCAGAATTATGTTGCACGAAGCACAATTTCACATCATTCTGGGTTCATTTGTGTGAAAACAAGGTCCAATCAGGCTGAAAAGTTAGAGGTAGGTAGAATCTACTGAGTTGTAAGTGATCTGAACGTTTCATGATGATAGCACTTTCCTAAGGGGGTCAAACCATGTCCCAAAGGTCACCGGATCTGGTGTCAATTTAAAGAAGTAGTCCAGTTACACATTTGTGGGCTTATAACTTGGCTTCTGAATGTCCTAGAGAGATCAGGTTTGTTTTAGTGTACTCCAATCAACAGCCCCTACAACCACAAAACGGAATGGAGTCATTAGCACTTATGGTTTGTAAATGGCACCCAGAATTATGTTGCACGAAGCACAATTTCACATCATTCTGGGTTCATTTGTGTGAAAACAAGGTCCAATCAGGCTGAAACGTTACAGGAAGGTAGAATCTATTGAGTTGTAAGTGATCTGAACGTTTCATGATGATAGCACTTTCCTAAGGGGGTCAAACCATGTCCCAAATGTCACCGGATCTGGTGTCAATTTAAAGAAGTAGTCCAGTTACACATTTGTGGGCTTATAACTTGGCTTCTGAATGTCCTAGAGAGATCAGGTTTGTTTTAGGGTACTCCAATCAACAGTCCCTACAACCACAAAAAGGAATGGAGTCATTAGCACTTATGGTTTTTAAATGGCACCCAGAATTATGTTGCACGAAGCACAATTTCACATCATTCTGGGTTCATTTGTGTGAAAACAAGGTCCAATCAGGCTGAAACGTTACAGGAAGGTAGAATCTATTGAGTTGTAAGTTATCTGAACGTTTCATGATGATAGCACTTTCCTAAGGGGGTCAAACCATGTCCCAAAGGTCACCGGATCTGGTGTCAATTTAAAGAAGTAGTCCAGTTACACATTTGTGGGCTTATAACTTGGCTTCTGAATGTCCTAGAGAGATCATGTTTGTTTTAATGTACTCCAATCAACAGCCCCTACAACCACAAAAAGGAATGGAGTCATTAGCACTTATGGTTTGTAAATGGCACCCAGAATTATGTTGCACGAAGCACAATTTCACATCATTCTGCGTTCATTTGTGTGAAAACAAGGTCAAATCAGGCTGAAACGTTAGAGGAAGGTAGAATCTACTGAGTTGTAAGTGATCTGAACATTTCATGATGATAGAACTTTCCTAAGGGGGTCAAACCATGTCCCAAAGGTCACCGGATCTGGTGTCAATTTAAAGAAGTAGTCCAGTTACACATTTGTGGGCTTATAACTTGGCTTCTGAATGTCCTAGAGAGGTCAGGTTTGTTTTAGTGTACTCCAATCAACAGCCCCTACAACCACAAAAAGGAATGGAGTCATTAGCACTTATGGTTTTTAAATGGCACCCAGAATTATGTTGCACGAAGCACAATTTCACATCATTCTGGGTTCATTTGTGTGAAAACAAGGTCCAATCAGGCTGAAACGTTACAGGAAGGTAGAATCTACTGAGTTGTAAGTGATATGAACGTTGCATGATGATAGCACTTTCCTGAGGGGGTCAAACCATGTCCCAAAGGTCACCGGGCCTGGTGTCACTTTAAAGATGTAGTCCAGTTACACCTTTGTGGGCTTATAACTTGACTTCTGAATGTCCTAGAGAAGTTAGGTTTGTTTTAGTGTACTCCAATCAACAGCCCCTACAACCACAAAAAGGAATGGAGTCATTAGCACTTATGGTTTGTAAATGGCACCCAGAATTATGTTGCACAAAGCACAATTTCACATCATTCTGGGTTCATTTGTGTGAAAACAAGGTCCAATCAGGCTGAAACGTTACAGGAAGGTAGAATCTATTGAGTTGTAAGTGATCTGAACGTTTCATGATGATAGCACTTTCCTAAGGGGGTCAAACCATGTCGCAAAGGTCACCGGATCTGGTGTCAATTTAAAGTAGTAGTCCAGTTACACATTTGTGGGCTTATAACTTGGCTTCTGAATGTCCTAGAGAGATCAGGTTTGTTTTAATGTACTCCAATCAACAGCCCCTACAACCACAAAACGGAATGGAGTCATTAGCACTTATGGTTTTTAAATGGCACCTAGAATTATGTTGCACAATGTACAATTTCACATCATTCTGGGTTCATTTGTGTGAAAACAAGGTCCAATCAGGCTGAAAGGTTACAGGAAGGAAGAATCTATTGAGTTGTAAGTGATCTGAACGTTTCATGATGATAGCACTTTCCTAAGGGGGTCAAACCATGTCCCAAAGGTCACCGGATCTGCTGTCAATTTAAATAAGTAGTCCAGTTACACATTTGTGGGCTTATAACTTGGCTTCTGAATGTCCTAGAGAGATCAGGTTTGTTTTAGTGTACTCCAATCAACAGCCCCTACAACCACAAAAAGGAATGGAGTCATTAGCACTTATGCTTTGTAAATGGCACCCAGAATTATGTTGCACGAAGCACAATTTCACATCATTCTGGGTCCATTTGTGTGAAAACAAGGTCCAATCAGGCTGAAACGCTACAAGAAGGTAGAATCTATTGAATTGTAAGTGATCTGAACGATTCAAGATGATAGCACATTCCTATAGGGGGTAAAACCATGTCCCAAAGGTCACCGGGCCTGGTGTCACTTTAAAGAAGTAGTCCAGTTACACCTTTGTGGGCTTATAACTTGGCTTCTGAATGTCCTAGAGAGGTTAGGTTTGTTTTAGTGTACTCCAATCAACAGCCCCTACAAACACAAAATGGAATGGAGTCATTAGCACTTAAGGTTTGTAAATGGCACCCAGAATTATGTTGCTCGAAGCACAATTTCACATCATTCTGGGTTCATTTTTGTGAAAACAATGTACAATCAGGCTGAAACGTTACAAGAAGGTAGAATCTATTGAGTTGTAAGTGATCTGAACGTTTCATGATGATCGCACATTCCCATAGGGGGTCAAACCATGTCCCAAAGGTCACCGGGCCTGGTGTCACTTTAAAGACGTAGTCCAGTTACACATTTGTGGGCTTATAACTTGGCTTCTGAATGTCCTAGAGAGATCAGGTTTGTTTTAATGTACTCCAATCAACAGCCCCTACAACCACAAAAAGGAATGGAGTCATTAGCACTTATGGTTTGTAAATGGCACCCAGAATTATGTTGCATGAAGCACAATTTCACATCATTCTGGGTTCATTTGTGTGAAAACAAGGTCCAATCAGGCTGAAACGTTAGAGGAAGGTAGAATCTACTAAGTTGTAAGTGATCTGAACGTTTCATGATAATAGCACTTTCCTAAGGGGGTCAAACCATGTCCCAAAGGTCACCGGATCTGCTGTCAATTTAAAGAAGTAGTCCAGTTACACATTTGTGGGCTTATAACTTGGCTTCTGAATGTCCTAGAGAGATCAGGTTTGTTTTAGTGTACTCCAATCAACAGCCCCTACAACCACAAAAAGGAATGGAGTCATTAGCACTTATGCTTTGTAAATGGCACCCAGAATTATGTTGCACGAAGCACAATTTCACATCATTCTGGGTCCATTTGTGTGAAAACAAGGTCCAATCAGGCTGAAACGCTACAAGAAGGTAGAATCTATTGAGTTGTAAGTGATCTGAACGATTCAAGATGATAGCACATTCCTATAGGGGGTAAAACCATGTCCCAAAGGTCACCGGGCCTGGTGTCACTTTAAAGAAGTAGTCCAGTTACACCTTTGTGGGCTTATAACTTGGCTTCTGAATGTCCTAGAGAGGTTAGGTTTGTTTTAGTGTACTCCAATCAACAGCCCCTACAAACACAAAATGGAATGGAGTCATTAGCACTTATGCTTTGTAAATGGCACCCAGAATTATGTTGCACGAAGCACAATTTCACATCATTCTGGGTTCATTTTTGTGAAAACAATGCCCAATCAGGCTGAAACGTTACAAGAAGGTAGAATCTATTGAGTTGTAAGTGATCTGAACGTTTCATGATGATCGCACATTCCTATAGGGGGTCAAACCATGTCCCAAAGGTCACCGGGCCTGGTGTCACTTTAACGACGTAGTCCAGTTACACATTTGTGGGCTTATAACTTGGCTTCTGAATGTCCTAGAGAGGTCAGGTTTGTTTTAGTGTATTCCAATCAACAGCCCCTACAACCACAAAAAGGAATGGAGTCATTAGCACTTATGGTTTGTAAATGGCACCCAGAATTATGTTGCACGAAGCACAATTTCACATCATTCTGGGTCAATTTGTGTGAAAACAAGGTCCAATCAGGCTGAAACGTTACAGGAAGGTAGAATCTATTGAGTTGTAAGTGATCTGAACGTTTCATGATGATAGCACTTTCCTAAGGGGGTCAAACCATGTCCCAAAGGTCACCGGATCTGGTGGCACTTTAAAGAAGTAGTCCAGTTACACATTTGTGGGCTTATAACTTGGCTTCTGAATGTCCTAGAGAGGTCAGGTTTGTTTTAGTGTACTCCAATAAACAGCCCCTACAACCACAAAAAGGAATGGAGTCATTAGCACTTATGGTTTGTAAATGGCACCCAGAATTATGTTGCACGAAGCACAATTTCACATCATTCTGGGTCCATTTTTGTGAAAACAATGTCCAATCAGGCTGAAACGTTACAAGAAGGTAGAATCTATTGAGTTGTAAGTGATCTGAACGTTTCATGATGATCGCACATTCCTATAGGGGGTCAAACCATGTCCCAAAGGTCACCGGGCCTGGTGTCACTTTAAAGACGTAGTCCAGTTACACATTTGTGGGCTTATAACTTGGCTTCTGAATGTCCTAGAGAGGTCAGGTTTGTTTTAGTGTATTCCAATCAACAGCCCCTACAACCACTAAAAGGAATGGAGTCATTAGCACTTATGGTTTGTAAATGGCACCCAGAATTATGTTGCACGAAGCACAATTTCACATCATTCTGGGTCATTTTGTGTGAAAACAAGGTCCAATCAGGCTGAAACGTTACAGGAAGGTAGAATCTATTGAGTTGTAAGTGATCTGAACGTTTCATGATGATAGCACTTTCCTAAGTGGGTCAAAGCATGTCCCAAAGGTCACCGGATCTGGTGTCAATTTAAAGAAGTTGTCCAGTTACACATTTGTGGGCTTATAACTTGGCTTCTGAATGTCCCTGAGAGATCAGGTTTGTTTTAGTATACTCCAATCAACAGCCCCTACAACCACAAAAAGGAATGGAGTCATTAGCACTTATGGTTTTTAAATGGCACCCTGAATTATGTTGCACGAAGCACAATTTCACATCATTCAGGGTTCATTTGTGTGAAAACAAGGTCCAATCAGGCTGAAACGTTACAGGAAGGTAGAATCTATTGAGTTGTAAGTGATCTGAACGTTTCATGATGATAGCGCTTTCCTAATGGGGTCAAACCATGTCCCAAAGGTCACCGGATCTGGTGTCAATTTAAAGAAGTAGTCCAGTTACACATTTGTGGGCTTATAACTTGGCTTCTGAATGTCCTAGAGAGATCAGGTTTGTTTTAATGTACTCCAATCAACAGCCCCTACAACCACAAAAAGGAATGGAGTCATTAGCACTTATGGTTTGTAAATGGCACCCAGAATTATGTTGCACGAAGCACAATTTCACATCATTCTGGGTTCATTTGTGTGAAAACAAGGTCCAATCAGGCTGAAAAGTTAGAGGAAGGTAGAATCTACTGAGTTGTAAGTGATCTGAACGTTTCATGATGATAGCACTTTCCTAAGGGGGTCAAACCATGTCCCAAAGGTCACCGGATCTGGTGTCAATTTAAAGAAGTAGTCCAGTTACACATTTGTGGGCTTATAACTTGGCTTCTGAATGTCCTAGAGAGATCAGGTTTGTTTTAGTGTACTCCAATCAACAGCCCCTACAACCACAAAACGGAATGGAGTCATTAGCACTTATGGTTTGTAAATGGCACCCAGAATTATGTTGCACGAAGCACAATTTCACATCATTCTGGGTTCATTTGTGTGAAAACAAGGTCCAATAGGGCTGAAACGTTACAGGAAGGTAGAATCTATTGAGTTGTAAGTGATCTGAACGTTTCATGATGATAGCACTTTCCTAAGGGGGTCAAACCATGTCCCAAAGGTCACCGGATCTGGTGTCACTTTAAGGAAGTAGTCCAGTTACAAATTTGTGGGCTTATAACTTGGCTTCTGAATGTCCTAGAGAGGTCAGGTTTGTTTTAGTGTACTCCAATCAACAGCCCCTACAACCACAAAAAGGAATGGAGACATTAGCACTTATGGTTTTTAAATGGCACCCAGAATTATGTTGCACGAAGCACAATTTCACATCATTCTGGGTTCATTTGTGTGAAAACAAGGTCCAATCAGGCTGAAACGTTACAGGAAGGTAGAATCTATTGAGTTGTAAGTGATCTGAACGTGTCATGATGATAGCACTTTCCTAAGGGGGTCAAACCATGTCCCAAATGTCACCGGATCTGGTGTCAATTTAAAGAAGTAGTCCAGTTACACATTTGTGGGCTTATAACTTGGCTTCTGAATGTCCTAGAGAGATCAGGTTTGTTTTAGGGTACTCCAATCAACAGTCCCTACAACCACAAAAAAGGAATGGAGTCATTAGCACTTATGGTTTTTAAATGGCACCCAGAATTATGTTGCACGAAGCACAATTTCACATCATTCTGGGTTCATTTGTGTGAAAACAAGGTCCAATCAGGCTGAAACGTTACAGGAAGGTAGAATCTATTGAGTTGTAAGTTATCTGAACGTTTCATGATGATAGCACTTTCCTAAGGGGGTCAAACCATGTCCCAAAGGTCACCGGATCTGGTGTCAATTTAAAGAAGTAGTCCAGTTACACATTTGTGGGCTTATAACTTGGCTTCTGAATGTCCTAGAGAGATCAGGTTTGTTTTAATGTACTCCAATCAACAGCCCCTACAACCACAAAAAGGAATGGAGTCATTAGCACTTATGGTTTGTAAATGGCACCCAGAATTATGTTGCACAAAGCACAATTTCACATCATTCTGGGTTCATTTGTGTGAAAACAAGGTCCAATCAGGCTGAAACGTTACAGGAAGGTAGAATCTATTGAGTTGTAAGTGATCTGAACGTTTCATGATGATAGCACTTTCCTAAGGGGGTCAAACCATGTTGCAAAGGTCACCGGATCTGGTGTCAATTTAAAGTAGTAGTCCAGTTACACATTTGTGGGCTTATAACTTGGCTTCTGAATGTCCTAGAGAGATCAGGTTTGTTTTAATGTACTCCAATCAACAGCCCCTACAACCACAAAACGGAATGGAGTCATTAGCACTTATGGTTTTTAAATGGCACCTAGAATTATGTTGCACAAAGTACAATTTCACATCATTCTGGGTTCATTTGTGTGAAAACAAGGTCCAATCAGGCTGAAACGTTACAGGAAGGAAGAATCTATTGAGTTGTAAGTGATCTGAACGTTTCATGATAATAGCACTTTCCTAAGGGGGTCAAACCATGTCCCAAAGGTCACCGGATCTGCTGTCAATTTAAAGAAGTAGTCCAGTTAAACATTTGTGGGCTTATAACTTGGCTTCTGAATGTCCTAGAGAGATCAGGTTTGTTTTAGTGTACTCCAATCAACAGCCCCTACAACCACAAAAAGGAATGGAGTCATTAGCACTTATGCTTTGTAAATGGCACCCAGAATTATGTTGCACGAAGCACAATTTCACATCATTCTGGGTTCATTTGTGTGAAAACAAGGTCCACTCAGGCTGAAACGTTACAGGAAGGTAGAATCTATTGAGTTTTAAGTGATCTGAACGTTTCATGATGATAGCACTTTCCTAAGGGGGTCAAACCATGTCCCAAAGGTCACCGGATCTGGTGTCACTTTAAGGAAGTAGTCCAGTTACAAATTTGTGGGCTTATAACTTGGCTTCTGAATGTCCTAGAGAGGTCAGGTTTGTTTTAGTGTACTCCAATCAACAGCCCCTACAACCACAAAAAGGAATGGAGACATTAGCACTTATGGTTTTTAAATGGCACCCAGAATTATGTTGCACGAAGCACAATTTCACATCATTCTGGGTTCATTTGTGTGAAAACAAGGTCCAGTCAGGCTGAAACGTTACAGGAAGGTAGAATCTATTGTGTTGTAAGTGATCTCAACGTTTCATGATGATAGCACTTTCCTAAGGGGGTCAAACCATGTCCCAAATGTCACCGGATCTGGTGTCAATTTAAAGAAGTAGTCCAGTTACACATTTGTGGGCTTATAACTTGGCTTCTGAATGTCCTAGAGAGATCAGGTTTGTTTTAGGGTACTTCAATCAACAGTCCCTACAACCACAAAAAGGAATGGAGTCATTAGCACTTATGGTTTTTAAATGGCACCCAGAATTATGTTGCACGAAGCACAATTTCACATCATTCTGGGTTCATTTGTGTGAAAACAAGGTCCAATCAGGCTGAAACGCTACAAGAAGGTAGAATCTATTGAGTTGTAAGTTATCTGAACGTTTCATGATGATAGCACTTTCCTAAGGGGGTCAAACCATGTCCCAAAGGTCACCGGATCTGGTGTCAATTTAAAGAAGTAGTCCAGTTACACATTTGTGGGCTTATAACTTGGCTTCTGAATGTCCTAGAGAGATCAGGTTTGTTTTAATGTACTCCAATCAACAGCCCCTACAACCACAAAAAGGAATGGAGTCATTAGCACTTATGGTTTGTAAATGGCACCCAGAATTATGTTGCACGAAGCACAATTTCACATCATTCTGGGTTCATTTGTGTGAAAACAAGGTCCAATCAGGCTGAAACGTTAGAGGAAGGTAGAATCTACTGAGTTGTAAGTGATCTGAACATTTCATGATGATAGAACTTTCCTAAGGGGGTCAAACCATGTCCCAAAGGTCACCGGATCTGGTGTCAATTTAAAGAAGTAGTCCAGTTACACATTTGTGGGCTTATAACTTGGCTTCTGAATGTCCTAGAGAGGTCAGGTTTGTTTTAGTGTACTCCAATCAACAGCCCCTACAACCACAAAAAGGAATGGAGTCATTAGCACTTATGGTTTTTAAATGGCACCCAGAATTATGTTGCACGAAGCACAATTTCACATCATTCTGGGTTCATTTGTGTGAAAACAAGGTCCAATCAGGCTGAAACGTTACAGGAAGGTAGAATCTACTGAGTTGTAAGTGATGTGAACGTTGCATGATGATAGCACTTTCCTGAGGGGGTCAAACCATGTCCCAAAGGTCACCGGGCCTGGTGTCACTTTAAAGATGTAGTCCAGTTACACCTTTGTGGGCTTATAACTTGACTTCTGAATGTCCTAGAGAAGTTAGGTTTGTTTTAGTGTACTCCAATCAAAAGCCCCTACAACCACAAAAAGGAATGGAGTCATTAGCACTCATGGTTTGTAAATGGCACCCAGAATTATGTTGCACAAAGAACAAATTCACATCATTCTGGGTTCATTTGTGTGAAAACAAGGTCCAATCAGGCTGAAACGTTACAGGAAGGTAGAATCTATTGAGTTGTAAGTGATCTGAACGTTTCATGATGATAGCACTTTCCTAAGGGGGTCAAACCATGTCGCAAAGGTCACCGGATCTGGTGTCAATTTAAAGTAGTAGTCCAGTTACACATTTGTGGGCTTATAACTTGGCTTCTGAATGTCCTAGAGAGATCAGGTTTGTTTTAATGTACTCCAATCAACAGCCCCTACAACCACAAAACGGAATGGAGTCATTAGCACTTATGGTTTTTAAATGGCACCTAGAATTATGTTGCACAAAGTACAATTTCACATCATTCTGGGTTCATTTGTGTGAAAACAAGGTCCAATAAGGCTGAAACGTTACAGGAAGGAAGAATCTATTGAGTTGTAAGTGATCTGAACGTTTCATGATGATAGCACTTTCCTAAGGGGGTCAAACCATGTCCCAAATGTCACCGGATCTGGTGTCAATTTAAAGAAGTAGTCCAGTTACACATTTGTGGGCTTATAACTTGGCTTCTGAATGTCCTAGAGAGATCAGGTTTGTTTTAATGTACTCCAATCAACAGCCCCTACAACCACAAAAAGGAATGGAGTCATTAGCACTTATGGTTTGTAAATGGCACCCAGAATTATGTTGCACGAAGCACAATTTCACATCATTCTGGGTTCATTTGTGTGAAAACAAGGTCCAATCAGGCTGAAACGTTAGAGGAAGGTAGAATCTACTGAGTTGTAAGTGATCTGAACGTTTCATGATAATAGCACTTTCCTAAGGGGGTCAAACCATGTCCCAAAGGTCACCGGATCTGCTGTCAATTTAAAGAAGTAGTCCAGTTAAACATTTGTGGGCTTATAACTTGGCTTCTGAATGTCCTAGAGAGATCAGGTTTGTTTTAGTGTACTCCAATCAACAGCCCCTACAACCACAAAAAGGAATGGAGTCATTAGCACTTATGCTTTGTAAATGGCACCCAGAATTATGTTGCACGAAGCACAATTTCACATCATTCTGGGTCCATTTGTGTGAAAACAAGGTCCAATCAGGCTGAAACGCTACAAGAAGGTAGAATCTATTGAGTTGTAAGTGATCTGAACGTTTCAAGATGATAGCACATTCCTATAGGGGGTAAAACCATGTCCCAAAGGTCACCGGGCCTGGTGTCACTTTAAAGAAGTAGTCCAGTTACACCTTTGTGGGCTTATAACTTGGCTTCTGAATGTCCTAGAGAGGTTAGGTTTGTTTTAGTGTACTCCAATCAACAGCCCCTACAACCACAAAACGGAATGGAGTCATTAGCACTTATGGTTTGTAAATGGCACCCAGAATTATGTTACACGAAGCACAATTTCACATCATTCTGGGTTCATTTGTGTGAAAACAAGGTCCAATCAGGCTGAAACGTTACAGGAAGGTAGAATCTATTGAGTTTTAAGTGATCTGAAAGTTTCATGATGATAGCACTTTCATAAGGGGGTCAATCCATGTCCCAAAGGTCACCGGATCTGGTGGCACTTTAAAGAAGTAGTCCAGTTACACATTTGTGGGCTTATAACTTGGCTTCTGAATGTCCTAGAGAGGTCAGGTTTGTTTTAGTGTACTCCAATAAACAGCCCCTACAACCACAAAAAGGAATGGAGTCATTAGCACTTATGGTTTGTAAATGGCACCCAGAATTATGTTGCACGAAGCACAATTTCACATCATTCTGGGTCCATTTTTGTGAAAACAATGTCCAATCAGGCTGAAACGTTACAAGAAAGTAGAATCTATTGAGTTGTAAGTGATCTGAACGTTTCATGATGATCGCACATTCCTATAGGGGGTCAAACCATGTCCCAAAGGTCACCGGGCCTGGTGTCACTTTAAAGACGTAGTCCAGTTACACATTTGTGGGCTTATAACTTGGCTTCTGAATGTCCTAGAGAGGTCAGGTTTGTTTTAGTGTATTACAATCAACAGCCCCTACAACCACAAAAAGGAATGGAGTCATTAGCACTTATGGTTTGTAAATGGCACCCAGAATTATGTTGCACGAAGCACAATTTCACATCATTCTGGGTTAATTTGTGTGAAAACAAGGTCCAATCAGGCTGAAACGTTACAGGAAGGTAGAATATATTGAGTTGTAGGTGATCTGACCGTTTCATGATGATAGCACTTTCCTAAGGGGGTCAAACCATGTCCCAAAGGTCACCGGATCTGGTGTCAATTTAAAGAAGTAGTCCAGTTACACATTTGTGGGCTTATAACTTGGCTTCTGAATGACCTAGAGAGATCAGGTTTGTTTTAGTGTACTCCAATCAACAGCCCCTACAACCACAAAAAGGAATGGAGTCATTAGCACTTATGCTTTGTAAATGGCACCCAGAATTATGTTGCACGAAGCACAATTTCACATCATTCTGGGTCCATTTGTGTGAAAAAAGGTCCAATCAGGCTGAAACGCTACAAGAAGGTAGAATCTATTGAGTTGTAAGTGATCTGAACGTTTCAAGATGATAGCACATTCCTATAGGGGGTAAAACCATGTCCCAAAGGTCACCGGGCCTGGTGTCACTTTAAAGAAGTAGTCCAGTTACACCTTTGTGGGCTTATAACTTGGCTTCTGAATGTCCTAGAGAGGTTAGGTTTGTTTTAGTGTACTCCAATCAACAGACCCTACAACCACAAAAAGGAATGGAGTCATTAGCACTTATGGTTTTTAAATGGCACCCAGAATTATGTTGCACGAAGCACAATTTCACATCATTCAGGGTTCATTTGTGTGAAAACAAGGTCCAATCAGGCTGAAACGTACCAGGAAGGTAGAATCTATTGAGTTGTAAGTGATCTGAACGTTTCATGATGATAGCGCTTTCCTAATGGGGTCAAACCATGTCCCAAAGGTCACCGGATCTGGTGTCAATTTAAAGAAGTAGTCCAGTTACACATTTGTGGGCTTATAACTTGGCTTCTGAATGTCCTAGAGAGATCAGATTTGTTTTAATGTACTCCAATCAACAGCCCCTACAACCACAAAAAGGAATGGAGTCATTAGCACTTATGGTTTGTAAATGGCACCCAGAATTATGTTGCACGAAGCACAATTTCACATCATTCTGGGTTCATTTGTGTGAAAACAAGGTCCAATCAGGCTGAAACGTTACAGGAAGGTAGAATCTACTGAGTTGTAAGTGATCTGAACGTTTCATGATGATAGCACTTTCCTAAGGGGGTCAAACCATGTCCCAAAGGTCACCGGATCTGGTGTCACTTTAAAGAAGTAGTCCAGTTACAAATTTGTGGGCTTATAACTTGGCTTCTGAATGTCCTAGAGAGGTCAGATTTGTTTTAGTGTACTCCAATCAACAGCCCCTACAACCACAAAAAGGAATGGAGTCATTAGCACTTATGGTTTATAAATGGCACCCAGAATTATGTTGCACGAAGCACAATTTCACATCATTCTGGGTCAATTTGTGTGAAAACAAGGTCCAATCAGGCTGAAACGTTACAGGAAGGTAGAATCTATTGAGTTGTAAGTGATCTGAACGTTTCATGATGATAGCACTTTCCTAAGTGGGTCAAACCATGTCCCAAAGGTCACCGGATCTGGTGTCAATTTAAAGAAGTAGTCCAGTTACACATTTGTGGGCTTATAACTTGGCTTCTGAATGTCCCTGAGAGATCAGGTTTGTTTTAGTATACTCCAATCAACAGCCCCTACAACCACAAAAAGGAATGGAGTCATTAGCACTTATGGTTTTTAAATGGCACCCAGAATTATGTTGCACGAAGCACAATTTCACATCATTCAGGGTTCATTTGTGTGAAAACAAGGTCCAATCAGGCTGAAACGTTACAGGAAGGTAGAATCTATTGAGTTGTAAGTGATCTGAACGTTTCATGATGATAGCGCTTTCCTAATGGGGTCAAACCATGTCCCAAAGGTCACCGGATCTGGTGTCAATTTAAAGAAGTAGTCCAGTTACACATTTGTGGGCTTATAACTTGGCTTCTGAATGTCCTAGAGAGATCAGGTTTGTTTTAATGTACTCCAATCAACAGCCCCTACAACCACAAAAAGGAATGGAGTCATTAGCACTTATGGTTTGTAAATGGCACCCAGAATTATGTTGCACGAAGCACAATGTCACATCATTCTGGGTTCATTTGTGTGAAAACAAGGTCCAATCAGGCTGAAACGTTAGAGGAAGGTAGAATCTACTGAGTTGTAAGTGATCTGAACGTTTCATGATGATAGCACTTTCCTAAGGGGGTCAAACCATGTCCCAAAGGTCACCGGATCTGGTGTCAATTTAAAGAAGTAGTCCAGTTACACATTTGTGGGCTTATAACTTGGCTTCTGAATGTCCTAGAGAGATCAGGTTTGTTTTAGTGTACTCCAATCAACAGCCCCTACAACCACAAAACGGAATGGAGTCATTAGCACTTATGGTTTGTAAATGGCACCCAGAATTATGTTGCACGAAGCACAATTTCACATCATTCTGGGTTCATTTGTGTGAAAACAAGGTCCAATAGGGCTGAAACGTTACAGGAAGGTAGAATCTATTGAGTTGTAAGTGATCTGAACGTTTCATGATGATAGCACTTTCCTAAGGGGGTCAAACCATGTTCCAAAGGTCACCGGATCTGGTGTCACTTTAAAGAAGTAGTCCAGTTACAAATTTGTGGGCTTATAACTTGGCTTCTGAATGTCCTAGAGAGGTCAGGTTTGTTTTAGTGTACTCCAATCAACAGCCCCTACAACCACAAAAAGGAATGGAGACATTAGCACTTATGGTTTTTAAATGGCACCCAGAATTATGTTGCACGAAGCACAATTTCACATCATTCTGGGTTCATTTGTGTGAAAACAAGGTCCAATCAGGCTGAAACGTTAGAGGAAGGTAGAATCTACTGAGTTGTAAGTGATCTGAACATTTCATGATGATAGAACTTTCCTAAGGGGGTCAAACCATGTCCCAAAGGTCACCGGATCTGGTGTCGATTTAAAGAAGTAGTCCAGTTACACATTTGTGGGCTTATAACTTGGCTTCTGAATGTCCTAGAGAGATCAGGTTTGTTTTAGTGTACTCCAATCAACAGCCCCTACAACCACAAAAAGGATTGGAGTCATTAGCACTTATGCTTTGTAAATGGCACCCAGAATTATGTTGCACGAAGCACAATTTTACATCATTCTGGGTCCATTTGTGTGAAAACAATGTCCAATCAGGCTGAAACGCTACAAGAAGGTAGAATCTATTGAGTTGTAAGTGATCTGAACGTTTCAAGATGATCGCACATTCCTATAGGGGGTAAAACCATGTCCCAAAGGTCACCGGGCCTGGTGTCACTTTAAAGAAGTAGTCCAGTTACACCTTTGTGGGCTTATAACTTGGCTTCTGAATGTCCTAGAGAGGTTAGGTTTGTTTTAGTGTACTCCAATCAACAGCCCCTACAACCACAAATCGGAATGGAGTCATTAGCACTTATGGTTTGTAAATGGCACCCAGAATTATGTTGCACAAAGCACAATTTCACATCATTCTGGGTTCATTTAGGTGAAAACAAGGTCCAATCAGGCTGAAACGTCACAGGAAGGTAGAATCTATTGAGTTGTAAGTGATCTGAACGTTTCATGATGATAGCACTTTCCTAAGAGGGTCAAACCATGTCCCAAAGGTCACCGGATCTGGTGTCACTTTAAAGAAGTAGTCCAGTTACACATTTGTGGGCTTATAACTTGGCTTCTGAATGTCCTAGAGAGGTCAGGTTTGTTTTAGTGTACTCCAATAAACAGCCCCTACAACCACAAAAAGGAATGGAGTCATTAGCACTTATGGTTTTTAAATGGCACCTAGAATTATGTTGCACGAAGTACAATTTCACATCATTCTGGGTTCATTTGTGTGAAAACAAGGTCCAATCAGGCTGAAACGTTACAGGAAGGTAGAATCTATTGAGTTGTAAGTGATCTGAATGTTTCATGATGATAGCACTTTCCTAAGGGGGTCAAACCATGTCCCAAAGGTCACCGGATCTGGTGTCAATTTAAAGAAGTTTTCCAGTTACACATTTGTGGGATTATAACTTGGCTTCTGAATGTCCTAGAGAGATCAGGTTTGTTTTAATGTACTCCAATCAACAGCCCCTACAACCACAGAAAGGAATGGAGTCATTAGCACTTATGGTTTTTAAATGGCACCTAGAATTATGTTGCACGAAGTACAATTTCACATCATTCTGGGTTCATTTGTGTGAAAACAAGGCCCAATCAGGCTGAAACGTTACAGGAAGGTAGAATCTATTGAGTTGTAAGTGATCTGAACATTTCATGATGATAGCACTTTCCTAAGGGGGTCAAACCATGTCCCAAAGGTCACCGGATCTGGTGTCAATTTAAAGAAGTAGTCCAGTTACACATTTGTGGGCTTATGACTTGGCTTCTGAATGTCCTAGAGAGGTTAGGTTTGTTTTAGTGTACTCCAATCAACAGCCCCTACAACCACAAAACGGAATGGAGTCATTAGCACTTATGGTTTGTAAATGGCACCCAGAATTATGTTGCACAAAGCACAATTTCACATCATTCTGGGTTCATTTGTGTGAAAACAAGGTCCAATCAGGCTGAAACATTACAGGATGGTAGAATCTATTGAGTTGTAAGTGATCTGAACGTTTCATGATGATAGCACTTTCCTAAGGGGGTCAAACCATGTCCCAAAGGTCACCGGATCTGGTGTCACTTTAAAGAAGTAGTCCAGTTACACATTTGTGGGCTTATAACTTGGCTTCTGAATGTCCTAGAGAGGTCAGGTTTGTTTTAGTGTACTCCAATCAACAGCCCCTACAACCACAAAAAGGAATGGAGTCATTAGCACTTATGGTTTTTAAATGGCACCTAGAATTATGTTGCACGAAGTACAATTTCACATCATTCTGGGTTCATTTGTGTGAAAACAAGGTCCAATCAGGCTGAAACGTTACAGGAAGGTAGAATCTATTGAGTTGTAAGTGATCTGAATGTTTCATGATGATAGCACTTTCCTAAGGGGGTCAAACCATGTCCCAAAGGTCACCGGATCTGGTGTCAATTTAAAGAAGTAGTCCAGTTACACATTTGTGGGATTATAACCTGGCTTCTGAATGTCCTAGAGAGATCAGGTTTGTTTTAATGTACTCCAATGAACAGCCCCTACAACCACAAAAAGGAATGGAGTCATTAGCACTTATGGTTTTTAAATGGCACCTAGAATTATGTTTCACGAAGTACAATTTCACATCATTCTGGGTTCATTTGTGTGAAAACAAGGCCCAATCAGGCTGAAACGTTACAGGAAGGTAGAATCTATTGAGTTGTAAGTGATCTGAACGTTTCATGATGATAGCACTTTCCTAAGGGTGTCAAACCATGTCCCAAAGGTCACCGGATCTGGTGTCAATTTAAAGAAGTAGTCCAGTTACACATTTGTGGGCTTATAACTTGGCTTCTGAATGTCCTAGA
Organism: Nothobranchius furzeri; assembly: GCF_043380555.1. Classification (NCBI taxonomy): domain Eukaryota; kingdom Metazoa; phylum Chordata; class Actinopteri; order Cyprinodontiformes; family Nothobranchiidae; genus Nothobranchius; species Nothobranchius furzeri. The sequence goes on from NC_091743.1 coordinate 15,568,422, forward strand.
GAGATCAGGTTTGTTTTAGTGTACTCCAATCAACAGCCCCTACAACCACAAAAAGGAATGGAGTCATTAGCACTTATGCTTTGTAAATGGCACCCAGAATTATGTTGCACGAAGCACAATTTCACATCATTCTGGGTCCATTTATGTGAAAACAAGGTCCAATCAGGCTGAAATGCTACAAGAAGGTAGAATATATTGAGTTGTAAGTGATCTGAACGTTTCAAGATGATCGCACATTCCTATAGGGGGTAAAACCATGTCCCAAAGGTCACCGGGCCTGGTGTCACTTTAAAGAAGTAGTCCAGTTCAACCTTTTTGGGCTTATAACTTGGCTTCTGAATGTCCTAGAGAGATCAGGTTTGTTTTAGTGTACTCCAATCAACAGCCCCTACAACCACAAAAAGGAATGGAGACATTAGCACTTATGCTTTTTAAATTTCACCCAGAATTATGTTGCACGAAGCACAATTTCACATCATTCTGGGTTCATTTGTGTGAAAACAAGGTCCAATCAGGCTGAAACGTTACAGGAAGGTAGAATCTATTTAGTTGTAAGTGATCTGAACGTTTCATGATGATAGCACTTTCCTAAGGGGGTCAAACCATGTCCCAAAGGTCACCCGGCCTGGTGTCACTTTAAAGATGTAGTCCAGTTACACCTTTGTGGGCTTATAACTTGGCTTCTGAATGTCCTAGAGAGGTCAGGTTTGTTTTATTGTACTCCAATCAACAGCCCCTACAACCACAAAAAGGAATGGAGTCATTAGCACTTATGGTTTGTAAATGGCACCCAGAATTATGTTGCATGAAGCACAATTTCACATCATTCTGGGTTCATTTGTGTGAAAACAAGGTCCAATCAGGCTGAAACGTTAGAGGAAGGTAGAATCTACTGAGTTGTAAGTGATCTAAACGTTTCATGATGATAGAACTTTCCTAAGGGGGTCAAACCATGTCCCAAAGGTCACCGGATCTGGTGTCAATTTAAAGAAGTAGTCCAGTTACACATTTGTGGGCTTATAACTTGGCTTCTGAATGTCCTATAGAGATCAGGTTTGTTTTAGTGTACTCCAATCAACAGCCCCTACAACCACAAAAAGGAATGGAGTCATTAGCACTTATGCTTTGTAAATGGCACCCAGAATTATGTTGCACGAAGCACAATTTCACATCATTCTGGGTCCATTTGTGTGAAAACAAGGTCCAATCAGGCTGAAACGCTACAATAAGGTAGAATCTATTGAGTTGTAAGTGATCTGAACGTTTCAAGATGATCGCACATTCCTATAGGGGGTCAAACCATGTCCCAAAGGTCACCGGGCCTGGTGTCACTTTAAAGAAGTAGTCCAGTTACACCTTTGTGGGCTTATAACTTGGCTTCTGAATGTCCTAGAGAGGTTAGGTTTGTTTTAATGTACTCCAATCAACAGCCCCTACAACCACAAAACGGAATGGAGTCATTAGCACTTATGGTTTGTAAATGGCACCCAGAATTATGTTGCACGAAGCACAATTTCACATCATTCTGGGTTCATTTGTGTGAAAACAAGGTCCAATCAGGCTGAAACGTTACAGGAAGGTAGAATCTATTGAGTTGTAAGTGATCTGAACGTTTCATGATTATAGCACTTTCCTAAGGGGGTCAAACCATGTCCCAAAGGTCACCTGATCTGGTGTCACTTTAAAGAAGTAGTCCAGTTACACATTTGTGGGCTTATAACTTGGCTTCTGAATGTCCTAGAGAGGTCAGGTTTGTTTTAGTGTTCTCCAATAAACAGCCCCTACAACCACAAAAAGGAATGGAGTCATTAGCACTTATGGTTTGTAAATGGCACCCAGAATTATGTTGCACGAAGCACAATTTCACATCATTCTGGGTCCATTTGTGTGAAAAAAGGTCCAATCAGGCTGAAACGTTACAAGAAGGTAGAATCTATTGAGTTGTAAGTGATCTGAACGTTTCATGATGATCGCACATTCCTATAGGGGGTCAAACCATGTCCCAAAGGTCACCGGGCCTGGTGTCACTTTAAAGACGTAGTCCAGATACACATTTGTGGGCTTATAACTTGGCTTCTGAATGTCCTAGAGAGGTCAGGTTTGTTTTAGTGTATTCCAATCAACAGCCCCTACAACCACAAAAAGGAATGGAGTCATTAGCACTTATGGTTTGTAAATGGCACCCAGAATTACGTTGCACAAAGCACAATTTCACATCATTCTGGGTCCATTTGTGTGAAAACAAGGTCCAATCAGGCTGAAACGTTACAGGAAGGTAGAATCTATTGAGTTGTAAGTGATCTGAACGTTTCATGATGATAGCACTTTCATAAGTGGGTCAAAGCATGTCCCAAAGGTCACCGGATCTGGTGTCAATTTAAAGAAGTAGTCCAGTTACACATTTGTGGGCTTATAACTTGGCTTCTGAATGTCCCTGAGAGATCAGGTTTGTTTTAGTATACTCCAATCAACAGCCCCTACAACCACAAAAAGGAATGGAGTCATTAGCACTTATGGTTTTTAAATGGCACCCAGAATTATGTTGCACAAAGCACAATTTCACATCATTCTGGGTTCATTTGTGTGAAAACAAGGTCCAATCAGGCTGAAACGTTACAGGAAGGTAGAATCTATTGAGTTGTAAGTGATCTGAACGTTTCATGATGATAGCGCTTTCCTAAGGGGGTCAAACCATTTCCCAAAGGTCACCGGATCTCGTGTCAATTTAAAGAAGTAGTCCAGTTACACATTTGTGGGCTTATAACTTGGCTTCTGAATGTCCTAGAGTGATCAGGTTTGTTTTAGTGTACTCCAATCAACAGCCCCTACAACCACAAAAAGGAATGGAGACATTAGCACTTATGGTTTTTAAATTTCACCCAGAATTATGTTGCACGAAGCACAATTTCACATCATTCTGGGTTCATTTGTGTGAAAACAAGGTCCAATCAGGCTGAAACGTTACAGGAAGGTAGAATCTATTGAGTTGTAAGTGATCTGAACGTTTCATGATGATAGCACTTTCCTAAGGGGGTCAAACCATGTCCCAAAGGTCACCGGATCTGGTGTCACTTTAAAGAAGTAGTCCAGTTACACATTTGTGGGCTTATAACTTGGCTTCTGAATGTCCAAGAGAGGTCAGGTTTGTTTTAGTGTACTCCAATCAACAGCCCCTACAACCACAAAAAGGAATGGAGACATTAGCACTTATGGTTTTTAAATGGCACCCAGAATTATGTTGCACGAAGCACAATTTCACATCATTCTGGGTTCATTTGTGTGAAAACAAGGTCCAATCAGGCTGAAACGTTACAGGAAGGTTGAATCTACTGATTTGTAAGTGATCTGAACGTTTCATGATGATAGCACTTTCCTAAGGGGGTCAAACCATGTCCCAAAGGTCACCGGATCTGGTGTCAATTTAAAGACGTAGTCCAGTTACTCATTTGAGGGCTTATAACTTGGCTTCTGAATGTCCTAGAGAGGTCAGGTTTGTTTTAGTGTACTCCAATCAACAGCCCCTACAACCACAAAAAGGAATGGAGTCATTAGCACTTATGGTTTGTAAATGGCACCCAGAATTATGTGGCACGAAGCACAATTTCACATCATTCTGGGTCCATTTGTGTGAAAACAAGGTCCAATCAGGCTGAAACGCTACAAGAAGGTAGAATCTATTGAGTTGTAAGTGATCTGAACATTTCAAGATGATCGCACATTCCTATAGGGGGTAAAACCATGTCCCAAAGGTCACCGGGCCTGGTGTCACTTTAAAGAAGTAGTCCAGTTACACCTTTGTGGGCTTATAACTTGGCTTCTGAATGTCCTAGAGAGGTTAGGTTTGTTTTAGTGTACTCCAATCAACAGCCCCTACAACCACAAAACGGAATGGAGTCATTAGCACTTATGGTTTGTAAATGGCACCCAGAATTATGTTGCACGAAGCACAATTTCACATCATTCTTGGTTCATTTGTGTGAAAACAAGGTCCAATCAGGCTGAAACGTTACAGGAAGGTAGAATCTATTGAGTTGTACGTGATCTGAACGTTTCATGATGATAGCACTTTCCTAAGGGGGTCAAACCATGTCCCAAAGGTCACCGGATCTGGTGTCAATTTAAAGAAGTAGTCCAGTTACAAATTTGTGGGCTTATAACTTGGCTTCTGAATGTCCTAGAGAGGTCAGGTTTGTTTTAGTGTACTCCAATCAACAGCCCCTACAACCACAAAAAGGAATGGAGACATTAGCACTTATGGTTTTTAAATGGCACCCAGAATTATGTTGCACGAAACACAATTTCACATCATTCTGGGTTCATTTGTGTGAAAACAAGGTCCAATCATGCTGAAACGTTACAGGAAGGTAGAATCTATTGAGTTGTAAGTGATCTGAACGTTTCATGATGATAGCACTTTCCTAAGGGGGTCAAACCATGTCCCAAATGTCACCGGATCTGGTGTCAATTTAAAGAAGTAGTCCAGTTATACATTTGTGGGCTTATAACTTGGCTTCTGAATGTCCTAGAGGGATCAGGTTTGTTTTAGGGTACTCCAATCAACAGCCCCTACAACCACAAAAAGGAATGGAGTCATTAGCACTTATGGTTTTTAAATGGCACCCAGAATTATGTTGCACGAAGCACAATTTCACATCATTCTGGGTTCATTTGTGTGAAAACAAGGTCCAATCAGGCTGAAACGTTACAGGAAGGTAGAATCTATTGAGTTGTAAGTGATCTGAACGTTTCATGATGATAGCACTTTCCTAAGGGGGTCAAACCATGTCCCAAAGGTCACCGGATCTGGTGTCAATTTAAAGAAGTAGTCCAGTTACACATTTGTGGGCTTATAACTTGGCTTCTGAATGTCCTAGAGAGATCAGGTTTGTTTTAATCTACTCCAATCAACAGCCCCTACAACCACAAAAAGGAATGGAGTCATTAGCACTTATGGTTTGTAAATGGCACCCAGAATTATGTTGCATGAAGCACAATTTCACATCATTCTGGGTTCATTTTTGTGAAAACAAGGTCCAATCAGGCTGAAACGTTAGAGGAAGGTAGAATCTACTGAGTTGTAAGTGATCTGAACGTTTCATGATGATAGAACTTTCCTAAGGGGGTCAAACCATGTCCCAAAGGTCACCGGATCTGGTGTCAATTTAAAGAAGTAGTCCAGTTACACATTTGTGGGCTTATAACTTGGCTTCTGAATGTCCTATAGAGATCAGGTTTGTTTTAGTGTACTCCAATCAACAGCCCCTACAACCACAAAAAGGAATGGAGTCATTAGCACTTATGCTTTGTAAATGGCACCCAGAATTATGTTGCACGAAGCACAATTTCACATCATTCTGGGTCCATTTGTGTGAAAACAAGGTCCAATCAGGCTGAAACGCTACAATAAGGTAGAATCTATTGAGTTGTAAGTGATCTGAACGTTTCAAGATGATCGCACATTCCTATAGGGGTAAAACCATGTCCCAAAGGTCACCGGGCCTGGTGTCACTTTAAAGAAGTAGTCCAGTTACACCTTTGTGGGCTTATAACTTGGCTTCTGAATGTCCTAGAGAGGTTAGGTTTGTTTTAGTGTACTCCAATCAACAGCCCCTACAACCACAAAACGGAATGGAGTCATTAGCACTTATGGTTTGTAAATGGCACCCAGAATTATGTTGCACGAAGCACAATTTCACATCATTCTGGGTTCATTTGTGTGAAAACAAGGTCCAATCAGGCTGAAATGTTACAGGAAGGTAGAATCTATTGAGTTGTAAGTGATCTGAACGTTTCATGATTATAGCACTTTCCTAAGGGGGTCAAACCATGTCCCAAAGGTCACCTGATCTGGTGTCACTTTAAAGAAGTAGTCCAGTTACACATTTGTGGGCTTATAACTTGGCTTCTGAATGTCCTAGAGAGGTCAGGTTTGTTTTAGTGTTCTCCAATAAACAGCCCCTACAACCACAAAAAGGAATGGAGTCATTAGCACTTATGGTTTGTAAATGGCACCCAGAATTATGTTGCACGAAGCACAATTTCACATCATTCTGGGTCCATTTGTGTGAAAACAAGGTCCAATCAGGCTGAAACGTTACAAGAAGGTAGAATCTATTGAGTTGTAAGTGATCTGAACGTTTCATGATGATCGCACATTCCTATAGGGGGTCAAACCATGTCCCAAAGGTCACCGGGCCTGGTGTCACTTTAAAGACGTAGTCCAGTTACACATTTGTGGGCTTATAACTTGGCTTCTGAATGTCCTAGAGAGGTCAGGTTTGTTTTAGTGTATTCCAATCAACAGCCCCTACAACCACAAAAAGGAATGGAGTCATTAGCACTTATGGTTTGTAAATGGCACCCAGAATTATGTTGCACGAAGCACAATTTCACATCATTCTGGGTCCATTTGTGTGAAAACAAGGTCCAATCAGGCTGAACCGTTACAGGAAGGTAGAATCTATTGAGTTGTAAGTGATCTGAACGTTTCATGATGATAGCACTTTCATAAGTGGGTCAAAGCATGTCCCAAAGGTCACCGGATCTGGTGTCAATTTAAAGAAGTAGTCCAGTTACACATTTGTGGGCTTATAACTTGGCTTCTGAATGTCCCTGAGAGATCAGGTTTGTTTTAGTATACTCCAATCAACAGCCCCTACAACCACAAAAAGTAATGGAGTCATTAGCACCCATGGTTTTTAAATGGCACCCAGAATTATGTTGCACGAAGCACAATTTCACATCATTCTGGGTTCATTTGTGTGAAAACAAGGTCCAATCAGGCTGAAACGTTACAGGAAGGTAGAATCTATTGAGTTGTAAGTGATCTGAACGTTTCATGATGATAGCGCTTTCCTAAGGGGGTCAAACAATTTCCCAAAGGTCACCGGATCTCCTGTCAATTTAAAGAAGTAGTCCAGTTACACATTTGTGGGCTTATAACTTGGCTTCTGAATGTCCTAGAGTGATCAGGTTTGTTTTAGTGTACTCCAATCAACAGCCCCTACAACCACAAAAAGGAATGGAGTCATTAGCACTTATGGTTTTTAAATGGCACCCAGAATTATGTTGCACGAAGCACAATTTCACATCATTCTGGGTCCATTTGTGTGAAAACAAGGTCCAATCAGGCTGAAACGTTACAGGAAGGTAGAATCTATTGAGTTGTAAGTGATCTGAACGTTTCATGATGATCGCACATTCCTATAGGGGGTCAAACCAGGTCCCAAAGGTCACCGGGCCTGGTGTCACTTTAAAGACGTAGTCCAGTTACACATTTGTGGGCTTATAACTTGGCTTCTGAATGTCCTAGAGAGGTCAGGTTTGTTTTAGTGTTCTCCAACAAACAGCCCCTACAACCACAAAAAGGAATGGAGTCATTAGCACTTATGCTTTGTAAATGGCACCCAGAATTATGTTGCACGAAGCACAATTTCACATCATTCTGGGTCCATTTGTGTGAAAACAAGGTCCAATCAGGCTGAAACGTTACAGGAAGGTAGAATCTATTGAGTTGTAAGTGATCTGAACGTTTCATGATGATAGCACTTTCCTAAGTGGGTCAAACCATGTCTCAAAGGTCACCGGATCTGGTGTCAATTTAAAGAAGTAGTCCAGTTACACATTTGTGGGCTTATAACTTGGCTTCTGAATGTCCCTGAGAGATCAGGTTTGTTTTAGTATACTCCAATCAACAGCCCCTACAACCACAAAAAGGAATGGAGTCATTAGCACTTATGGTTTTTAAATGGCACCCAGAATTATGTTGCACGAAGCACAATTTCACATCATTCTGGGTTCATTTGTGTGAAAACAAGGTCCAATCAGGCTGAAACGTTACAGGAAGGTAGAATCTATTGAGTTGTAAGTGATCTGAACGTTTCATGATGATAGCACTTTCCTAAGGGGGTCAAACCATGTCCCAAATGTCACCGGATCTGGTGTCAATTTAAAGTAGTCCAGTTACACATTTGTGGGCTTATAACTTGGCTTCTGAATGTCCTAGAGAGATCAGGTTTGTTTTAGTGTACTCCAATCAACAGCCCCTACAACCACAAAAATGAATGGAGTCATTAGCACTTATGGTTTTTAAATGGCACCCAGAATTATGTGGCACGAAGCACAATTACACATCATTCTGTTTCCATTTGTGTGAAAACAAGGTCCAATCAGGCTGAAACGTTACAGGAAGGTAGAATCTATTGAGTTGTAAGTGATCTGAACGTTTCAAGATGATCGCACATTCCTATAGGGGGTAAAACCATGTCCCAAAGGTCACCGGGCCTGGTGTCACTTTAAAGAAGTAGTCCAGTTACACCTTTGTGGGCTTATAACTTGGCTTCTGAATGTCCTAGAGAGGTTAGGTTTGTTTTAGTTTACTCCAATAAAAAGCCCCTACAACCACAAAAAGGAATGGAGTCATTAGCACTTAGTGTTTGTAAATGGTACCCAGAATTATGTTGCACGAAGCACAATTTCACATCATTCTGGGTTCATTTGTGTGAAAACAAGGTCCAATCAGGCTGAAACGTTACAGGAAGGTAGAATCTATTGAGTTGTAAGTGATCTGAACGTTTCATGATGATAGAACTTTCCTAAGGAGGTCAAACCATGTCCCAAAGGTCACCGGATCTGGTGTCTATTTAAAGTAGTCCAGTTACACATTTGTGGGCTTATAACTTGGCTTCTGAATGTCCTAGAGAGATCAGGTTTGTTTTAGTGTACTCCAATCAACAGCCCCTACAACCACAAAAAGGAATGGAGTCATTAGCACTTATGGTTTTTAAATGGCACCCAGAATTATGTTGCACGAAGCACAATTTCACATCATTCTGTTTCCATTTGTGTGAAAACAAGGTCCAATCAGGCTGAAACGTTACAGGAAGGTAGAATCTATTGAGTTGTAAGTGATCTGAACGTTTCAAGATGATCGCACATTCCTATAGGGGGTAAAACCATGTCCCAAAGGTCACCGGGCCTGGTGTCACTTTAAAGAAGTAGTCCAGTTACACCTTTGTGGGCTTATAACTTGGCTTCTGAATGTCCTAGAGAGGTTAGGTTTGTTTTAGTTTACTCCAATAAAAAGCCCCTACAACCACAAAAAGGAATGGAGTCATTAGCACTTATGCTTTGTAAATGGCACCCAGAATTATGTTGCACGAAGCACAATTTCACATCATTCTGGGTCCATTTGTGTGAAAACAAGGTCCAATCAGGCTGAAACGTTACAGGAAGGTAGAATCTATTGAGTTGTAAGTGATCTGAACGTTTCATGATGATAGCACTTTCCTAAGTGGGTCAAACCATGTCTCAAAGGTCACCGGATCTGGTGTCAATTTAAAGAAGTAGTCCAGTTACACATTTGTGGGCTTATAACTTGGCTTCTGAATGTCCCTGAGAGATCAGGTTTGTTTTAGTATACTCCAATCAACAGCCCCTACAACCACAAAAAGGAATGGAGTCATTAGCACTTATGGTTTTTAAATGGCACCCAGAATTATGTTGCACGAAGCACAATTTCACATCATTCTGGGTTCATTTGTGTGAAAACAAGGTCCAATCAGGCTGAAACGTTACAGGAAGGTAGAATCTATTGAGTTGTAAGTGATCTGAACGTTTCATGATGATAGCACTTTCCTAAGGGGGTCAAACCATGTCCCAAATGTCACTGGATCTGGTGTCAATTTAAAGTAGTCCAGTTACACATTTGTGGGCTTATAACTTGGCTTCTGAATGTCCTAGAGAGATCAGGTTTGTTTTAGTGTACTCCAATCAACAGCCCCTACAACCACAAAAATGAATGGAGTCATTAGCACTTATGGTTTTTAAATGGCACCCAGAATTATGTTGCACGAAGCACAATTACACATCATTCTGTTTCCATTTGTGTGAAAACAAGGTCCAATCAGGCTGAAACGTTACAGGAAGGTAGAATCTATTGAGTTGTAAGTGATCTGAACGTTTCAAGATGATCGCACATTCCTATAGGGGGTAAAACCATGTCCCAAAGGTCACCGGGCCTGGTGTCACTTTAAAGAAGTAGTCCAGTTACACCTTTGTGGGCTTATAACTTGGCTTCTGAATGTCCTAGAGAGGTTAGGTTTGTTTTAGTTTACTCCAATAAAAAGCCCCTACAACCACAAAAAGGAATGGAGTCATTAGCACTTAGTGTTTGTAAATGGTACCCAGAATTATGTTGCACGAAGCACAATTTCACATCATTCTGGGTTCATTTGTGTGAAAACAAGGTCCAATCAGGCTGAAACGTTACAGGAAGGTAGAATCTATTGAGTTGTAAGTGATCTGAACGTTTCATGATGATAGAACTTTCCTAAGGAGGTCAAACCATGTCCCAAAGGTCACCGGATCTGGTGTCTATTTAAAGTAGTCCAGTTACACATTTGTGGGCTTATAACTTGGCTTCTGAATGTCCTAGAGAGATCAGGTTTGTTTTAGTGTACTCCAATCAACAGCCCCTACAACCACAAAAAGGAATGGAGTCATTAGCACTTATGGTTTTTAAATGGCACCCAGAATTATGTTGCACGAAGCACAATTTCACATCATTCTGTTTCCATTTGTGTGAAAACAAGGTCCAATCAGGCTGAAACGTTACAGGAAGGTAGAATCTATTGAGTTGTAAGTGATCTGAACGTTTCAAGATGATCGCACATTCCTATAGGGGGTAAAACCATGTCCCAAAGGTCACCGGGCCTGGTGTCACTTTAAAGAAGTAGTCCAGTTAAACCTTTGTGGGCTTATAACTTGACTTCTGAATGTCCTAGAGAGGTTAGGTTTGTTTTAGTTTACTCCAATAAAAAGCCCCTACAACCACAAAAAGGAATGGAGTCATTAGCACTTAGTGTTTGTAAATGGTACCCAGAATTATGTTGCACGAAGCACAATTTCACATCATTCTGGGTTCATTTGTGTGAAAACAAGGTCCAATCAGGCTGAAACGTTACAGGAAGGTAGAATCTATTGAGTTGTAAGTGATCTGAACGTTTCATGATGATAGAACTTTCCTAAGGAGGTCAAACCATGTCCCAAAGGTCACCGGATCTGGTGTCTATTTAAAGTAGTCCAGTTACACATTTGTGGGCTTATAACTTGGCTTCTGAATGTCCTAGAGAGATCAGGTTTGTTTTAGTGTACTCCAATCAACAGCCCCTACAACCACAAAAAGGAATGGAGTCATTAGCACTTATGGTTTTTAAATGGCACCCAGAATTATGTTGCACGAAGCACAATTTCACATCATTCTGTGTCCATTTGTGTGAAAACAAGGTCCAATCAGGCTGAAACGTTACAGGAAGGTAGAATCTATTGAGTTGTAAGTGATCTGAACGTTTCATGATGATAGCACTTTCCTAAGGGGGTCAAACCATGTCCCAAAGGTCACCGGATCTGGTGTCAATTTAAAGAAGTAGTCCAGTTACACATTTGTGGGCTTATAACTTGGCTTCTGAATGTCCTAGAGAGATCAGGTTTGTTTTAATGTACTCCAATCAACAGCCCCTACAACCACAAAAAGGAATGGAGTCATTAGCACTTATGGTTTGTAAATGGCACCCAGAATTATGTTGCACGAAGCACAATTTCACTTCATTCTGGGTCCATCTGTGTGAAAACAAGGTCCAATCAGGCTGAAGCGTTACAGGAAGGTAGAATCTATTGAGATGTAAGTGATCTGAACGTTTCATGATGATAGCACTTTCCTAAGGTGGTCAAACCATGTCCCAAAGGTCACCGTATCTGGTGTCAATTTAAAGAAGTAGTCCAGTTACACATTTGTGGGCATATAACTTGGCTTCTGAATGGCATAGAGAGATCAGGTTTGTTTTAGTGTACTCCAATCAACAGCCCCTACAACCACGAAAAGAAATGGAGTCATTAGCACTTATGGTTTTTAAATGGCACCCAGAATTATGTTGCACGAAGCACAATTTCACATCATTCTGGGTTCATTTGTGTGAAAACAAGGTCCAATCAGGCTGAAACGTTACAGGAAGGTAGAATATATTGAGTTGTAAGTGATCTGAACGTTTCATGATGATAGCACTTTCCTAAGGGGGTCAAACCATGTCCCAAAGGTCACCGGATCTGGTGTCACTTTAAAGAAGTAGTCCAGTTACACATTTGTGGGCTTATAACTTGGCTTCTGAATGTCCAAGAGAGGTCAGGTTTGTTTTAGTGTACTCCAATCAACAGCCCCTACAACCACAAAAAGGAATGGAGACATTAGCACTTATGGTTTTTAAATGGCACCCAGAATTATGTTGCACGAAGCACAATTTCACATCATTCTGGGTTCATTTGTGTGAAAACAAGGTCCAATCAGGCTGAAACGTTACAGGAAGGTTGAATCTACTGAGTTGTAAGTGATCTGAACGTTTCATGATGATAGCACTTTCCTAAGGGGGTCAAACCATGTCCCAAAGGTCACCGGATCTGGTGTCAATTTAAAGAAGTAGTCCAGTTACTCATTTGAGGGCTTATAACTTGGCTTCTGAATGTCCTAGAGAGGTCAGGTTTGTTTTAGTGTACTCCAATCAACAGCCCCTACAACCACAAAAAGGAATGGAGTCATTAGCACTTATGGTTTGTAAATGGCACCCAGAATTATGTGGCACGAAGCACAATTTCACATCATTCTGGGTCCATTTGTGTGAAAACAAGGTCCAATCAGGCTGAAACGCTACAAGAAGGTAGAATCTATTGAGTTGTAAGTGATCTGAACATTTCAAGATGATCGCACATTCCTATAGGGGGTAAAACCATGTCCCAAAGGTCACCGGGCCTGGTGTCACTTTAAAGAAGTAGTCCAGTTACACCTTTGTGGGCTTATAACTTGGCTTCTGAATGTCCTAGAGAGGTTAGGTTTGTTTTAGTGTACTCCAATCAACAGCCCCTACAACCACAAAACGGAATGGAGTCATTAGCACTTATGGTTTGTAAATGGCACCCAGAATTATGTTGCACGAAGCACAATTTCACATCATTCTGGGTTCATTTGTGTGAAAACAAGGTCCAATAGGGCTGAAATGTTACAGGAAGGTAGAATCTATTGAGTTGTACGTGATCTGAACGTTTCATGATGATAGCACTTTCCTAAGGGGGTCAAACCATGTCCCAAAGGTCACCGGATCTGGTGTCACTTTAAAGAAGTAGTCCAGTTACAAATTTGTGGGCTTATAACTTGGCTTCTGAATGTCCTAGAGAGGTCAGGTTTGTTTTAGTGTACTCCAATCAACAGCCCCTACAACCACAAAAAGGAATGGAGACATTAGCACTTATGGTTTTTAAATGGCACCCAGAATTATGTTGCACGAAACACAATTTCACATCATTCTGGGTTCATTTGTGTGAAAACAAGGTCCAATCAGGCTGAAACGTTACAGGAAGGTAGAATCTATTGAGTTGTAAGTGATCTGAACGTTTCATGATGATAGCACTTTCCTAAGGGGGTCAAACCATGTCCCAAATGTCACCGGATCTGGTGTCAATTTAAAGAAGTAGTCCAGTTACACATTTGTGGGCTTATAACTTGGCTTCTGAATGCCCCAGAGGGATCAGGTTTGTTTTAGGGTACTCCAATCAACAGCCCCTACAACCACAAAAAGGAATGGAGTCATTAGCACTTATGGTTTTTAAATGGCACCCAGAATTATGTTGCACGAATCACAATTTCACATCATTCTGGGTTCATTTGTGTGAAAACAAGGTCCAATCAGGCTGAAACGTTACAGGAAGGTAGAATCTATTGAGTTGTAAGTGATCTGAACGTTTCATGATGATAGCACTTTCCTAAGGGGGTCAAACCATGTCCCAAAGGTCACCGGATCTGGTGTCAATTTAAAGTAGTCCAGTTACACATTTGTGGGCTTATAACTTGGCTTCTGAATGTCCTAGAGAGATCAGGTTTGTTTTAGTGTACTCCAATCAACAGCCCCTACAACCACAAAAATGAATGGAGTCATTAGCACTTATGGTTTTTAAATGGCACCCAGAATTATGTTGCACGAAGCACAATTTCACATCATTCTGTTTCCATTTGTGTGAAAACAAGGTCCAATCAGGCTGAAACGTTACAGGAAGGTAGAATCTATTGAGTTGTAAGTGATCTGAACGTTTCAAGATGATCGCACATTCCTATAGGGGGTAAAACCATGTCCCAAAGGTCACCGGGCCTGGTGTCACTTTAAAGAAGTAGTCCAGTTACACCTTTGTGGGCTTATAACTTGGCTTCTGAATGTCCTAGAGAGGTTAGGTTTGTTTTAGTTTACTCCAATAAAAAGCCCCTACAACCACAAAAAGGAATGGAGTCATTAGCACTTAGTGTTTGTAAATGGTACCCAGAATTATGTTGCACGAAGCACAATTTCACATCATTCTGGGTTCATTTGTGTGAAAACAAGGTCCAATCAGGCTGAAACGTTACAGGAAGGTAGAATCTATTGAGTTGTAAGTGATCTGAACGTTTCATGATGATAGAACTTTCGTAAGGAGGTCAAACCATGTCCCAAAGGTCACCGGATCTGGTGTCTATTTAAAGTAGTCCAGTTACACATTTGTGGGCTTATAACTTGGCTTCTGAATGTCCTAGCGAGATCAGGTTTGTTTTAGTGTACTCCAATCAACAGCCCCTACAACCACAAAAAGGAATGGAGTCATTAGCACTTATGGTTTTTAAATGGCACCCAGAATTATGTTGCACGAAGCACAATTTCACATCATTCTGTGTCCATTTGTGTGAAAACAAGGTCCAATCAGGCTGAAATGTTACAGGAAGGTAGAATCTATTGAGTTGTAAGTGATCTGAACGTTTCATGGTGATAGCACTTTCCTAAGGGGGTCAAACCATGTCCCAAAGGTCACCGGATCTGGTGTCAATTTAAAGAAGTAGTCCAGTTACACATTTGTGGGCTTATAACTTGGCTTCTGAATGTCGTAGAGAGATCAGGTTTGTTTTAATGTACTCCAATCAACAGCCCCTACAACCACAAAAAGGAATGGAGTCATTAGCACTTATGGTTTGTAAATGGCACCCAGAATTATGTTGCACGAAGCACAATTTCACTTCATTCTGGGTCCATCTGTGTGAAAACAAGGTCCAATCAGGCTGAAACGTTACCGGAAGGTAGAATCTATTGAGATGTAAGTGATCTGAACGTTTCATGATGATAGCACTTTCCTAAGGGGGTCAAACCATGTCCCAAAGGTCACCGGATCTGGTGTCAATTTAAAGAAGTAGTCCAGTTACACATTTGTGGGCTTATAACTTGGCTTCTGAATGTCATAGAGAGATCAGGTTTGTTTTAGTGTACTCCAATCAACAGCCCCTACAACCACGAAAAGAAATGGAGTCATTAGCACTTATGGTTTTTAAATGGCACCCAGAATTATGTTGCACGAAGCACAATTTCACATCATTCTGGGTTCATTTGTGTGAAAACAAGTTCCAATCATGCTGAAACGTTACAGGAAGGTAGAATCTATTGAGTTGTAAGTGATCTGAACGTTTCATGATGATAGTACTTTCCTAAGGGGGTCAAACTATGTCCCAAAGGTCACCGGATCTGGTGTCAATTTAAAGAAGTATTCCAGTTACACATTTGTGGGCTTATAACTTGGCTTCTGAATGTCCTAGAGAGATCAGGTTTGTTTTAATGTACTCCAATCAACAGCCCCTACAACCACAAAAAGGAATGGAGTCATTAGCACTTATGGATTGTAAATGGCACCCAGAATTATGTTGCACGAAGCACAATTTCACATTATTCTGTGTTCATTTGTGCGAAAACAAGGTCCAATCAGGCTGAAACGTTACAAGAAGGTAGAATCTATTGAGTTGTAAGTGATCTGAACGTTTCATGATGATCGCACATTCCTATAGGGGGTCAAACCATGTCCCAAAGGTCACCGGGCCTGGTGTCACTTTAAAGACGTAGTCCAGTTACACATTTGTGGGCTTATAACTTGGCTTCTGAATGTCCTAGAGAGGTCAGGTTTGTTTTAGTGTATTCCAATCAACAGCCCTACAAACACAAAAAGGAATGGAGTCATTAGCACTTATGGTTTGTAAATGGCACCCAGAATTATGTTGCACGAAGCACAATTTCACATCATTCTGGGTCCATTTGTGTGAAAACAAGGTCCAATCAGGCTGAAGCGTCACATGAAGGTAGAATCTATTGAGTTGTAAGTGATCTGAACGTTTCATGATGATAGCACTTTCCTAAGTGGGTCAAACCATGTCCCAAAGGTCACCGGATCTGGTGTCAATTTAAAGAAGTAGTCCAGTTACACATTTGTGGGCTTATAACTTGGCTTCTGAATGTCCTAGAGAGGTCAGGTTTGTTTTAGTGTTATCCAATAAACAGCCCCTACAACCACAAAAAGGAATGGAGTCATTAGCACTTATGGTTTGTAAATGGCACCCAGAATTATGTTGCACGAAGCACAATTTCACATCATTCTGGGTCCATTTGTGTGAAAACAAGGTCCAATCAGGCTGAAACGTTACAAGAAGGTAGAATCTATTGAGTTGTAAGTGATCTGAACGTTTCATGATGATCGCACATTCCTATAGGGGGTCAAACCATGTCCCAAAGGTCACCGGGCCTGGTGTCACTTTAAAGACGTAGTCCAGTTACACATTTGTGGGCTTATAACTTGGCTTCTGAATGTCCTAGAGAGGTCAGGTTTGTTTTAGTGTATTCCAATCAACAGCCCCTACAACCACAAAAAGGAATGGAGTCATTAGCACTTATGGTTTGTAAATGGCACCCAGAATTATGTTGCACGAAGCACAATTTCACTTCATTCTGGGTCCATCTGTGTGAAAACAATGTCCAATCAGGCTGAAACGTTACAGGAAGGTAGAATCTATTGAGATGTAAGTGATCTGAACGTTTCATGATGATAGCACTTTCCTAAGGGGGTCAAACCATGTCCCAAAGGTCACCGGATCTGGTGTCAATTTAAAGAAGTAGTCCAGTTACACATTTGTGGGTTTATAACTTGGCTTCTGAATGTCATAGAGAGATCAGGTTTGTTTTAGTGTACTCCAATCAACAGCCCCTACAACCACGAAAAGAAATGGAGTCATTAGCACTTATGGTTTTTAAATGGCACCCAGAATTATGTTGCACGAAGCACAATTTCACATCATTCTGGGTTCATTTGTGTGAAAACAAGTTCCAATCATGCTGAAACGTTACAGGAAGGTAGAATCTATTGAGTTGTAAGTGATCTGAACGTTTCATGATGATAGTACTTTCCTAAGGGGGTCAAACTATGTCCCAAAGGTCACCGGATCTGGTGTCAATTTAAAGAAGTATTCCAGTTACACATTTGTGGGCTTATAACTTGGCTTCTGAATGTCCTAGAGAGATCAGGTTTGTTTTAATGTACTCCAATCAACAGCCCCTACAACCACAAAAAGGAATGGAGTCATTAGCACTTATGGATTGTAAATGGCACCCAGAATTATGTTGCACGAAGCACAATTTCACATTATTCTTGGTTCATTTGTGCGAAAACAAGGTCCAATCAGGCTGAAACGTTACAAGAAGGTAGAATCTATTGAGTTGTAAGTGATCTGAACGTTTCATGATGATCGCACATTCCTATAGGGGGTCAAACCATGTCCCAAAGGTCACCGGGCCTGGTGTCACTTTAAAGACGTAGTCCAGTTACACATTTGTGGGCTTATAACTTGGCTTCTGAATGTCCTAGAGAGGTCAGGTTTGTTTTAGTGTATTCCAATCAACAGCCCTACAACCACAAAAAGGAATGGAGTCATTAGCACTTATGGTTTGTAAATGGCACCCAGAATTATGTTGCACGAAGCACAATTTCACATCATTCTGGGTCCATTTGTGTGAAAACAAGGTCCAATCAGGCTGAAGCGTCACATGAAGGTAGAATCTATTGAGTTGTAAGTGATCTGAACGTTTCATGATGATAGCACTTTCCTAAGTGGGTCAAACCATGTCCCAAAGGTCACCGGATCTGGTGTCAATTTAAAGAAGTAGTCCAGTTACACATTTGTGGGCTTATAACTTGGCTTCTGAATGTCCTAGAGAGGTCAGGTTTGTTTTAGTGTTCTCCAATAAACAGCCCCTACAACCACAAAAAGGAATGGAGTCATTAGCACTTATGGTTTGTAAATGGCACCCAGAATTATGTTGCACGAAGCACAATTTCACATCATTCTGGGTCCATTTGTGTGAAAACAAGGTCCAATCAGGCTGAAACGTTACAAGAAGGTAGAATCTATTGAGTTGTAAGTGATCTGAACGTTTCATGATGATCGCACATTCCTATAGGGGGTCAAACCATGTCCCAAAGGTCACCGGGCCTGGTGTCACTTTAAAGACGTAGTCCAGTTACACATTTGTGGGCTTATAACTTGGCTTCTGAATGTCCTAGAGAGGTCAGGTTTGTTTTAGTGTATTCCAATCAACAGCCCCTACAACCACAAAAAGGAATGGAGTCATTAGCACTTATGGTTTGTAAATGGCACCCAGAATTATGTTGCACGAAGCACAATTTCACATCATTCTGGGTCCATTTGTGTGAAAACACGGTCCAATCAGGCTGAACCGTTACAGGAAGGTAGAATCTATTGAGTTGTAAGTGATCTGAACGTTTCATGATGATAGCACTTTCATAAGTGGGTCAAAGCATGTCCCAAAGGTCACCGGATCTGGTGTCAATTTAAAGAAGTAGTCCAGTTACACATTTGTGGGCTTATAACTTGGCTTCTGAATGTCCCTGAGAGATCAGGTTTGTTTTAGTATACTCCAATCAACAGCCCCTACAACCACAAAAAGTAATGGAGTCATTAGCACCTATGGTTTTTAAATGGCACCCAGAATTATGTTGCACGAAGCACAATTTCACATCATTCTGGGTTCATTTGTGTGAAAACAAGGTCCAATCAGGCTGAAACGTTACAGGAAAGTAGAATCTATTGAGTTGTAAGTGATCTGAACGTTTCATGATGATAGCGCTTTCCTAAGGGGGTCAAACCATTTCCCAAAGGTCACCGGATCTCGTGTCAATTTAAAGAAGTAGTCCAGTTACACATTTGTGGGCTTATAACTTGGCTTCTGAATGTCCTAGAGTGATCAGGTTTGTTTTAGTGTACTCCAATCAACAGCCCCTACAACCACAAAAAGGAATGGAGTCATTAGCACTTATGGTTTTTAAATGGCACCCAGAATTATGTTGCACGAAGCACAATTTCACATCATTCTGGGTCCATTTGTGTGAAAACAAGGTCCAATCAGGCTGAAACGTTACAGGAAGGTAGAATCTATTGAGTTGTAAGTGATCTGAACGTTTCATGATGATCGCACATTCCTATAGGGGGTCAAACCATGTCCCAAAGGTCACCGGGCCTGGTGTCACTTTAAAGACGTAGTCCAGTTACACATTTGTGGGCTTATAACTTGGCTTCTGAATGTCCTAGAGAGGTCAGGTTTGTTTTAGTGTTCTCCAACAAACAGCCCCTACAACCACAAAAAGGAATGGAGTCATTAGCACTTATGGTTTGTAAATGGCACCCAGAATTATGTTGCACGAAGCACAATTTCACATCATTCTGGGTCCATTTGTGTGAAAACAAGGTCCAATCAGGCTGAAACATTACAGGAAGGTAGAATCTATTGAGTTGTAAGTGATCTGAACGTTTCATGATGATAGCACTTTCCTAAGTGGGTCAAACCATGTCTCAAAGGTCACCGGATCTGGTGTCAATTTAAAGAAGTAGTCCAGTTACACATTTGTGGGCTTATAACTTGGCTTCTGAATGTCCCTGAGAGATCAGGTTTGTTTTAGTATACTCCAATCAACAGCCCCTACAACCACAAAAAGGAATGGAGTCATTAGCACTTATGGTTTTTAAATGGCACCCAGAATTATGTTGCACGAAGCACAATTTCACATCATTCTGGGTTCATTTGTGTGAAAACAAGGTCCAATCAGGCTGAAACGTTACAGGAAGGTAGAATCTATTGAGTTGTAAGTGATCTGAACGTTTCATGATGATAGCACTTTCCTAAGGGGGTCAAACCATGTCCCAAATGTCACCGGATCTGGTGTCAATTTAAAGTAGTCCAGTTACACATTTGTGGGCTTATAACTTGGCTTCTGAATGTCCTAGAGAGATCAGGTTTGTTTTAGTGTACTCCAATCAACAGCCCCTACAACCACAAAAATGAATGGAGTCATTAGCACTTATGGTTTTTAAATGGCACCCAGAATTATGTTGCACGAAGCACAATTTCACATCATTCTGTTTCCATTTGTGTGAAAACAAGGTCCAATCAGGCTGAAACGTTACAGGAAGGTAGAATCTATTGAGTTGTAAGTGATCTGAACGTTTCATGATGATCGCACATTCCTATAGGGGGTCAAACCATGTCCCAAAGGTCACCGGGCCTGGTGTCACTTTAAAGACGTAGTCCAGTTACACATTTGTGGGCTTATAACTTGGCTTCTGAATGTCCTAGAGAGGTCAGGTTTGTTTTAGTGTTCTCCAACAAACAGCCCCTACAACCACAAAAAGGAATGGAGTCATTAGCACTTATGGTTTGTAAATGGCACCCAGAATTATGTTGCACGAAGCACAATTTCACATCATTCTGGGTCCATTTGTGTGAAAACAAGGTCCAATCAGGCTGAAACATTACAGGAAGGTAGAATCTATTGAGTTGTAAGTGATCTGAACGTTTCATGATGATAGCACTTTCCTAAGTGGGTCAAACCATGTCTCAAAGGTCACCGGATCTGGTGTCAATTTAAAGAAGTAGTCCAGTTACACATTTGTGGGCTTATAACTTGGCTTCTGAATGTCCCTGAGAGATCAGGTTTGTTTTAGTATACTCCAATCAACAGCCCCTACAACCACAAAAAGGAATGGAGTCATTAGCACTTATGGTTTTTAAATGGCACCCAGAATTATGGTACACGAAGCACAATTTCACATCATTCTGGGTTCATTTGTGTGAAAACAAGGTCCAATCAGGCTGAAACGTTACAGGAAGGTAGAATCTATTGAGTTGTAAGTGATCTGAACGTTTCATGATGATAGCACTTTCCTAAGGGGGTCAAACCATGTCCCAAATGTCACCGGATCTGGTGTCATTTTAAAGTAGTCCAGTTACACATTTGTGGGCTTATAACTTGGCTTCTGAATGTCCTAGAGAGATCAGGTTTGTTTTAGTGTACTCCAATCAACAGCCCCTACAACCACAAAAATGAATGGAGTCATTAGCACTTATGGTTTTTAGAATTATGTTGCACGAAGCACAATTTCACATCATTCTGTTTCCATTTGTGTGAAAACAAGGTCCAATCAGGCTGAAACGTTACAGGAAGGTAGAATCTATTGAGTTGTAAGTGATCTGAACGTTTCAAGATGATCGCACATTCCTATAGGGGGTAAAACCATGTCCCAAAGGTCACCGGGCCTGGTGTCACTTTAAAGAAGTAGTCCAGTTACACCTTTGTGGGCTTATAACTTGGCTTCTGAATGTCCTAGAGAGGTTAGGTTTGTTTTAGTTTACTCCAATAAAAAGCCCCTACAACCACAAAAAGGAATGGAGTCATTAGCACTTAGTGTTTGTAAATGGCACCCAGAATTATGTTGCACGAAGCACAATTTCACATCATTCTGGGTTCATTTGTGTGAAAACAAGGTCCAATCAGGCTGAAACGTTACAGGAAGGTAGAATCTATTGAGTTGTAAGTGATCTGAACGTTTCATGATGATAGAACTTTCCTAAGGAGGTCAAACCATGTCCCAAAGGTCACCGGATCTGGTGTCTATTTAAAGTAGTCCAGTTACACATTTGTGGGCTTATAACTTGGCTTCTGAATGTCCTAGAGAGATCAGGTTTGTTTTAGTGTACTCCAATCAACAGCCCCTACAACCACAAAAAGGAATGGAGTCATTAGCACTTATGGTTTTTAAATGGCACCCAGAATTATGTTGCACAAAGCACAATTTCACATCATTCTGTTTCCATTTGTGTGAAAACAAGGTCCAATCAGGCTGAAACGTTACAGGAAGGTAGAATCTATTGAGTTGTAAGTGATCTGAACGTTTCAAGATGATCGCACATTCCTATAGGGGGTAAAACCATGTCCCAAAGGTCACCGGGCCTGGTGTCACTTTAAAGAAGTAGTCCAGTTACACCTTTGTGGGCTTATAACTTGGCTTCTGAATGTCCTAGAGAGGTTAGGTTTGTTTTAGTTTACTCCAATAAAAAGCCCCTACAACCACAAAAAGGAATGGAGTCATTAGCACTTAGTGTTTGTAAATCGTCGTCGTCGTCTTCCTCCGCTTATCCGGGTCCGGGTCGCGGGGGCAGCATCCCAATTAGGGAGCTCCAGGCCGTCCTCTCCCCGGCCTTGTCCACCAGCTCCTCCGGCAGGACCCCAAGGCGTTCCCGGACCAGATTGGAGATGTAACCTCTCCAACGTGTCCTGGGTAGACCCGGGGGCCTTCTGCCGGCAGGACATGCCCGAAACACCTCCCCGGGGAGGTGTCCAGGAGGCATCCTGACCAGATGCCCAAACCACCTCAACTGGCTCCTTTCGATCCGGAGGAGCAGCGGTTCTACTCCGAGTCCCTCCCGAATGTCCGAGCTCCTCACCCTATCTCTAAGGCTGAGCCCGGCCACCCTACGGAGGAAACTCATTTCGGCCGCTTGTATCCGCGATCTCGTTCTTTCGGTCATTACCCAAAGCTCATGCCCATAGGTGAGGATTGGGACGTAGATCGACCGGTAAATCGAGAGCCTGGCTTTCTGGCTCAGCTCCCTCTTCCCCACGACAGATCGGCTCAGCGTCCGCATCACTGCAGACGCCGAACCAATCCGCCTGTCGATCTCCCGATCCCTCCTACCCTCACTCGTGAACAAGACCCCGAGATACTTAAACTCCTCCACTTGAGGTAGGACCTCTCCCCCGACCCGGAGGTGGCAAGCCACCCTTTTCCGGTCGAGAACCATGGTCTCAGATTTGGAGGTGCTGATCCTCATCCCAGCCGCTTCACATTCGGCCGCGAACCTACCCAGCAAGAGCTGAAGGTCAGAGCTGGATGAAGCTAGGAGAACCACATCATCCGCAAAAAGCAGAGACGAGATTCTCCTGCCACCAAACTCGACACACTCCACACCACGGCTGCGTCTAGAAATTCTGTCCATAAAAGTGATGAACAGAACCGGTGACAAAGGGCAGCCCTGGCGGAGTCCAACCCTCACTGGGAACAGGTCCGACTTACTACCGGCTATGCGGACCAAACTCACGCTCCTCTGGTAAAGGGACTGAATGGCCCTTAACAGAAAGCCACCCACCCCATACTCCTGGAGCGTCCCCCACAGGGTGCCCCTGGGGACACGGTCATAAGCCTTCTCCAAATCCACAAAGCACATGTGGATTGGTTGGGCAAACTCCCATGCCCCCTCCATCACCCTTGCAAGGGTATAGAGCTGGTCCACAGTTCCACGGCCAGGACGAAAACCACATTGCTCCTCCTCTATCTGAGATTCAACTATCGATCGGACCCTCCTCTCCAGTACCTTGGAGTAGACCTTTCCAGGGAGGCTGAGGAGTGTGATCCCCCTATAGTTGGAACACACCCTCAGGTCACCCTTCTTAAAGATGGGGACCACCACCCCGGTCTGCCACTCCCTAGGAACTGCCCCCGATGACCACGCAATGTTGTAGAGACGTGTCAACCATGACAGCCCTACAACATCCATAGCCTTGAGATACCCAGGACGAACCTCATCCGCCCCCGGGGCTCCGCCGCTGTGTAGTTGTTTGACTACCTCAGCAACTTCTGCCCCCGAGATCGGACAGTCCATCCCCAGGCCTCCCAGCTCTGGTTCCTCCTCGGAATGCGCATTGGTGGGATTGAGGAGCTCCTCAAAGTATTCCTTCCACCGTCCGACTATAGCGTCAGTTGACGTCAGCAGCTCCCCATCCCCACTGTAAACAGTGTGAGCGAGTTGCTGCCTTCCTCTCCTGAGGCGCCGGACAGTTTGCCAGAACCTCTTTGGAGCCGATCGATAGTCTTTCTCCATGGCCTCACCAAACTCCTCCCACGCCCGAGATTTTGCCTCGGCAACTGCCACTGCTGCACCCCGCTTGGCTATCCGGTACCTGTCTGCTGCCTCCGGAGACCCACAGACCAGCCACGCCCTGTAGGCCTCCTTCTTCAGCCTGACGGCTCCCCGAACCTCTGGTGTCCACCAGCGGGTACGGGGGTTGCCACCACGACTGGCACCGGCCACCTTACGACCACAGCAAACAACAGCCGCCTCGACAATCGCAGAGTGGAACAAGGCCCACTCGGACTCAATGTCCCCCACTGCTCTCGGGACGTGGTCAAAGCTCTGCCGGAGGTGGGAGTTGAAGACCGTCTTGACAGGTTCTTCTGCCAGGCGTTCCCAGCAGACCCTCACTATGCGTTTGGGTCTGCCAGGTCTACGCGGCATGTTCCCTTGCCATCTGATCCAACTCACCACCAGGTGGTGATCAGTTGACAGCTCCGCCCCTCTCTTCACTCGGGTGTCCAAAACATACGGCCGCAGGTCAGATGATACGACTACAAAATCTATCATCGACCTGTGACCTAGGCTGCCCTGGTACCAAGTGTACCGGTGGGCATCCTTATGTTCGAACATGGTGTTCGTTATGGCCAAACTGCGGCTTGCACAGAAGTCCAATAACAAAACACCGCTCGAGTTCTGATCAGGTGGGCCGTTCCTTCCAATCACACCCCTCCAGGTCAAGCTGTCATTGCCCACGTGAGCATTGAAGTCCCCCAGCAGGACAATGGAGTCCCCTGATGGAGCACTATCTAGCACTCGTCCCAGGGACTCCAAAAAGGGTGGGTACTCTGAACTGATATTTGGCCCATAAGCACAAACAACAGTCAGGACCCGTTCCCCGACCCGAAGGCGCAAGGAAGCTACCCTTTTGTCCCCCGGGGTAAACCCCAACACACAGGCAGAGAGTCTCGGGGCTAACAAAAAGCCAACACCAGCCCTCCGCCTCTCACCCGGAGCAACTCCAGCAAAGTAGAGTGTCCAACCCCTCTCCAGGTCTCGGGTTCCAGAGCCAATGCTATGTGTCGAGGTGAGTCCGACTATATCTGGCCGGTACCGCTCAACCTCTGCCACAAGCTCCGGCTCCTTCCCCGCCAGCGAGGTGACGTTCCATGTCCCAAAAACTAGTTTTCTTGTCCGGGGATTGGACCGCCAAGGCTCCCGCCTTGGTCTGCCACCCGATTCACATTGCACCGGACCCTTCATGTTCCTCCTGCGGGTGGTGGGTCCACAGTTGGACGAGCCCATGTATCCGGTTCGGGCTGGGCCCGGCCGGGCCCCATGGGCGAAAGCCCGGCCACCAGGCGCTCGCTCACGGGCCCCAACCCCAGGCCTGGCTCCAGGGTGGGACCCCGGTAACCCTCCGGGCCGGGTACTCCGACTCTTCGTTTTAACCGCCATGAAAGATCCTTCGAACCGTTCTTTGTCTCACCCTTCACCTAAGACCAATTTGTCATGGGAGACCCTACCAGGGGCACTAAGTGCCCCAGACAACATAGCTCCTAGGATCATTAGGGCACTCAAACTCCTCCACCACGATAAGGTGACGGTTCAAGGAGGAGTGTTTGTAAATGGTACCCAGAATTATGTTGCACGAAGCACAATTTCACATCATTCTGGGTTCATTTGTGTGAAAACAAGGTCCAATCAGGCTGAAACGTTACAGGAAGGTAGAATCTATTGAGTTGTAAGTGATCTGAACGTTTCATGATGATAGAACTTTCCTAAGGAGGTCAAACCATGTCCCAAAGGTCACCGGATCTGGTGTCTATTTAAAGTAGTCCAGTTACACATTTGTGGGCTTATAACTTGGCTTCTGAATGTCCTAGAGAGATCAGGTTTGTTTTAGTGTACTCCAATCAACAGCCCCTACAACCACAAAAAGGAATGGAGTCATTAGCACTTATGGTTTTTAAATGGCACCCAGAATTATGTTGCACGAAGCACAATTTCACATCATTCTGTGTCCATTTGTGTGAAAACAAGGTCCAATCAGGCTGAAACGTTACAGGAAGGTAGAATCTATTGAGTTGTAAGTGATCTGAACGTTTCATGATGATAGCACTTTCCTAAGGGGGTCAAACCATGTCCCAAAGGTCACCGGATCTGGTGTCAATTTAAAGAAGTAGTCCAGTTACACATTTGTGGGCTTATAACTTGGCTTCTGAATGTCCTAGAGAGATCAGGTTTGTTTTAATGTACTCCAATCAACAGCCCCTACAACCACAAAAAGGAATGGAGTCATTAGCACTTATGGTTTGTAAATGGCACCCAGAATTATGTTGCACGAAGCACAATTTCACTTCATTCTGGGTCCATCTGTGTGAAAACAAGGTCCAATCAGGCTGAAACGTTACAGGAAGGTAGAATCTATTGAGATGTAAGTGATCTGAACGTTTCATGATGATAGCATTTTCCTAAGGGGGTCAAACCATGTCCCAAAGGTCACCGGATCTGGTGTCAATTTAAAGAAGTAGTCCAGTTACACATTTGTGGGCTTATAACTTGGCTTCTGAATGTCATAGAGAGATCAGGTTTGTTTTAGTGTACTCCAATCAACAGCCCCTACAACCACGAAAAGAAATGGAGTCATTAGCACTTATGGTTTTTAAATGGCACCCAGAATTATGTTGCACGAAGCACAATTTCACATCATTCTGGGTTCATTTGTGTGAAAACAAGTTCCAAACATGCTGAAACGTTACAGGAAGGTAGAATCTATTGAGTTGTAAGTGATCTGAACGTTTCAAGATGATCGCACATTCCTATAGGGGGTAAAACCATGTCCCAAAGGTCACCGGGCCTGGTGTCACTTTAAAGAAGTAGTCCAGTTACACCTTTGTGGGCTTATAACTTGGCTTCTGAATGTCCTAGAGAGGTTAGGTTTGTTTTAGTTTACTCCAATAAAAAGCCCCTACAACCACAAAAAGGAATGGAGTCATTAGCACTTAGTGTTTGTAAATGGTACCCAGAATTATGTTGCACGAAGCACAATTTCACATCATTCTGGGTTCATTTGTGTGAAAACAAGGTCCAATCAGGCTGAAACGTTACAGGAAGGTAGAATCTATTGAGTTGTAAGTGATCTGAACTTTTCATGATGATAGAACTTTCCTAAGGAGGTCAAACCATGTCCCAAAGGTCACCGGATCTGGTGTCAATTTAAAGAAGTAGTCCAGTTACACATTTGTGGGCTTATAACTTGGCTTCTGAATGTCCTAGAGAGATCAGGTTTGTTTTAATGTACTCCAATCAACAGCCCCTACAACCACAAAAAGGAATGGAGTCATTAGCACTTATGGTTTGTAAATGGCACCCAGAATTATGTTGCACGAAGCACAATTTCACTTCATTCTGGGTCCATCTGTGTGAAAACAAGGTCCAATCAGCCTGAAACGTTACAGGAAGGTAGAATCTATTGAGATGTAAGTGATCTGAACGTTTCATGATGATAGCACTTTCCTAAGGGGGTCAAACCATGTCCCAAAGGTCACCGGATCTGGTGTCAATTTAAAGAAGTAGTCCAGTTACACATTTGTGGGCTTATAACTTGGCTTCTGAATGTCATAGAGAGATCAGGTTTGTTTTAGTGTACTCCAATCAACAGCCCTTACAACCACGAAAAGAAATGGAGTCATTAGCACTTATGGTTTTTAAATGGCACCCAGAATTATGTTGCACGAAGCACAATTTCACATCATTCTGGGTTCATTTGTGTGAAACCAAGTTCCAATCATGCTGAAACGTTACAGGAAGGTAGAATCTATTGAGTTGTAAGTGATCTGAACGTTTCATGATGATCGCACATTCCTATAGGGGGTCAAACCATGTCCCAAAGGTCACCGGGCCTGGTGTCACTTTAAAGACGTAGTCCAGTTACACATTTGTGGGCTTATAACTTGGCTTCTGAATGTCCTAGAGAGGTCAGGTTTGTTTTAGTGTATTCCAATCAACAGCCCTACAACCACAAAAAGGAATGGAGTCATTAGCACTTATGGTTTGTAAATGGCACCCAGAATTATGTTGCACGAAGCACAATTTCACATCATTCTGGGTCCATTTGTGTGAAAACAAGGTCCAATCAGGCTGAAGCGTCACATGAAGGTAGAATCTATTGAGTTGTAAGTGATCTGAACGTTTCATGATGATAGCACTTTCCTAAGTGGGTCAAACCATGTCCCAAAGGTCACCGGATCTGGTGTCAATTTAAAGAAGTAGTCCAGTTACACATTTGTGGGCTTATAACTTGGCTTCTGAATGTCCCTGAGAGATCAGGTTTGTTTTAGTATACTCCAATCAACAGCCCCTACAACCACAAAAAGGAATGGAGTCATTAGCACTTATGGTTTTTAAATGGCACCCAGAATTATGTTGCACGAAGCACAATTTCACATCATTCTGGGTTCATTTGTGTGAAAACAAGGTCCAATAAGGCTGAAACGTTACAGGAAGGTAGAATCTATTGAGTGGTAAGGGATCTGAACGTTTCATGATGATAGCGCTTTCCTAAGGGGGTCAAACCATGTCCCAAAGGTCACCGGATCTCGTGTCAATTTAAAGAAGTAGTCCAGTTACACATTTGTGGGCTTATAACTTTGCTTCTGAATGTCCTAGAGTGATCAGGTTTGTTTTAGTGTACTCCAATCAACAGCCCCTACAACCACAAAAAGGAATGTAGTCATTAGCACGTATGGTTTTTAAATGGCACCCAGAATTATGTTGCACGAAGCACAATTTCACATCATTCTGGGTTCATTTGTGTGAAAACAAGGTCCAATCAGGCTGAAACGTTACAGGAAGGTAGAATCTATTGAGTTGTAAGTGATCTGAACGTTTCATGATGATAGCACTTTCCTAAGGCGGTCAAACCATGTCCCAAAGGTCACCGGATCTGGTGTCAATTTAAAGTAGTCCAGTTACACATTTGTGGGCTTTAACTTGGCTTCTGAATGTCCTAGAGAGATCAGGTTTGTTTTAGTGTACTCCAATCAACAGCCCCTACAACCACAAAAAGGAATGGAGTCATTAGCACTTATGGTTTTTAAATGGCACCCAGAATTATGTTGCACGAAGCACAATTTCACATCATTCTGTGTCCATTTGTGTGAAAACAAGGTCCAATCAGGCTGAAACGTTACAGGAAGGTAGAATCTATTGAGTTGTAAGTGATCTGAACGTTTCATGATGATAGCACTTTCCTAAGGGGGTCAAACCATGTCCCAAAGGTCACCGGATCTGGTGTCAATTTAAAGAAGTATTCCAGTTACACATTTGTGGGCTTATAACTTGGCTTCTGAATGTCCTAGAGAGATCAGGTTTGTTTTAATGTACTCCAATCAACAGCCCCTACAACCACAAAAAGGAATGGAGTCATTAGCACTTATGGATTTTAAATGGCACCCAGAATTATGTTGCACGAAGCACAATTTCACATTATTCTGGGTTCATTTGTGCGAAAACAAGGTCCAATCAGGCTGAAACGTTACAAGAAGGTAGAATCTATTGAGTTGTAAGTGATCTGAACGTTTCATGATGATCGCACATTCCTATAGGGGGTCAAACCATGTCCCAAAGGTCACCGGGCCTGGTGTCACTTTAAAGACGTAGTCCAGTTACACATTTGTGGGCTTATAACTTGGCTTCTGAATGTCCTAGAGAGGTCAGGTTTGTTTTAGTGTACTCCAATCAACAGCCCCTACAACCACAAAAAGGAATGTAGTCATTAGCACGTATGGTTTTTAAATGGCACCCAGAATTATGTTGCACAAAGCACAATTTCACATCATTCTGGGTTCATTTGTGTGAAAACAAGGTCCAATCAGGCTGAAACGTTACAGGAAGGTAGAATCTATTGAGTTGTAAGTGATCTGAACGTTTCATGATGATAGCACTTTCCTAAGGCGATCAAACCATGTCCCAAAGGTCACCGGAACTGGTGTCAATTTAAAGTAGTCCAGTTACACATTTGTGGGCTTATAACTTGGCTTCTGAATGTCCTAGAGAGATCAGGTTTGTTTTAGTGTACTCCAATCAACAGCCCCTACAACCACAAAAAGGAATGGAGTCATTAGCACTTATGGTTTTTAAATGGCACCCAGAATTATGTTGCACGAAGCACAATTTCACATCATTCTGTGTCCATTTGTGTGAAAACAAGGTCCAATCAGGCTGAAACGTTACAGGAAAGTAGAATCTATTGAGTTGTAAGTGATCTGAACGTTTCATGATGATAGCACTTTCCTAAGGGGGTCAAACCATGTCCCAAAGGTCACCGGATCTGGTGTCAATTTAAAGAAGTAGTCCAGTTACACATTTGTGGGCTTATAACTTGGCTTCTGAATGTCATAGAGAGATCAGGTTTGTTTTAGTGTACTCCAATCAACAGCCCCTACAACCACAAAAAGAAATGGAGTCATTAGCACTTATGGTTTTTAAATGGCACCCAGAATTATGTTGCACGAAGCACAATTTCACATCATTCTGGGTTCATTTGTGTGAAAACAAGGTCCAATCAGGCTGAAACGTTACAGGAAGGTAGAATCTATTGAGTTGTAAGTGATCTGAACGTTTCATGATGATAGCACTTTCCTAAGGGGGTCAAACCATGTCCCAAAGGTCACCGGATCTGGTGTCAATTTAAAGAAGAATTCCAGTTACACATTTGTGGGCTTATAACTTGGCTTCTGAATGTCCTAGAGAGATCAGGTTTGTTTTAATGTACTGCAATCAACAGCCCCTACAACCACAAAAAGGAATGGAGTCATTAGCACTTATGGATTTTAAATGGCACCCAGAATTATGTTGCACGAAGCACAATTTCACATTATTCTGGGTTCATTTGTGCGAAAACAAGGTCCAATCAGGCTGAAACGTTACAAGAAGGTAGAATCTATTGAGTTGTAAGTGATCTGAACGTTTCATGATGATCGCACATTCCTATAGGGGGTCAAACCATGTCCCAAAGGTCACCGGGCCTGGTGTCACTTTAAAGACGTAGTCCAGTTACACATTTGTGGGCTTATAACTTGGCTTCTGAATGTCCTAGAGAGGTCAGGTTTGTTTTAGTGTATTCCAATCAACAGCCCCTACAACCACAAAAAGGAATGGAGTCATTAGCACTTATGGTTTGTAAATGGCACGCAGAATTATGTTGCACGAAGCACAATTTCACATCATTCTGGGTCCATTTGTGTGAAAACAAGGTCCAATCAGGCTGAAGCGTCACATGAAGGTAGAATCTATTGAGTTGTAAGTGATCTGAACGTTTCATGATGATAGAACTTTCCTAAGGGGGTCAAACCATGTCCCAAAGGTCACCGGATCTGGTGTCAATTTAAAGTAGTCCAGTTACACATTTGTGGGCTTATAACTTGGCTTCTGAATGTCCTAGAGAGATCAGGTTTGTTTTAGTGTACTCCAATCAACAGCCCCTACAACCACAAAAAGGAATGGAGTCATTAGCACTTATGGTTTTTAAATGGCACCCAGAATTATGTTGAACGAAGCACAATTTCACATCATTCTGTGTCCATTTGTGTGAAAACAAGGTCCAATCAGGCTGAAACGTTACAGGAAGGTAGAATCTATTGAGTTGTAAGTGATCTGAACTTTTCATGATGATAGCACTTTCCTAAGGGGGTCAAACCATGTCCCAAAGGTCACCGGATCTGGTGTCTATTTAAAGAAGTAGTCCAGTTACACATTTGAGGGCTTATAACTTGGCTTCTGAATGTCATAGAGAGATCAGGTTTGTTTTAGTGTACTCCAATCAACAGCCCCTACAACCACAAAAAGAAATGGAGTCATTAGCACTTATGGTTTTTAAATGGCACCCAGAATTATGTTGCACGAAGCACAATTTCACATCATTCTGGGTTCATTTGTGTGAAAACAAGTTCCAATCATGCTGAAACGTTACAGGAAGGTAGAATCTATTGAGTTGTAAGTGATCTGAACGTTTCATGATGATAGCACTTTCCTAAGGGGGTCAAACCATGTCCCAAAGGTCACCGGATCTGGTGTCAGTTTAAAGAAGTATTACAGTTACACATTTGTGGGCTTATAACTTGGCTTCTGAATGTCCTAGAGAGATCAGGTTTGTTTTAATGTACTCCAATCAACAGCCCCTACAACCACAAAAAGGAATGGAGTCATTAGCACTTATGGATTTTAAATGGCACCCAGAATTATGTTGCACGAAGCACAATTTCACATTATTCTGGGTTCATTTGTGCGAAAACAAGGTCCAATCAGGCTGAAACGTTACAAGAAGGTAGAATCTATTGAGTTGTAAGTGATCTGAACATTTCATGATGATCGCACATTCCTATAGGGGGTCAAACGATGTCCCAAAGGTCACCGGGACTGGTGTCACTTTAAAGACGTAGTCCAGTTACACATTTGTGGGCTTATAACTTGGCTTCTGAATGTCCTAGAGAGGTCAGGTTTGTTTTAGTGTATTCCAATCAACAGCCCCTACAACCACAAAAAGGAATGGAGTCATTAGCACTTATGGTTTGTAAATGGCACCCAGAATTATGTTGCACGAAGCACAATTTCACATCATTCTGGGTCCATTTGTGTGAAAACAAGGTCCAATCAGGCTGAAACGTCACATGAAGGTAGAATCTAGTGAGTTGTAAGTGATCTGAACGTTTCATGATGATAGCACTTTCCTAAGTGGGTCAAACCATGTCCCAAAGGTCACCGGATCTGGTGTCAATTTAAAGAAGTAGTCCAGTTACACATTTGTGGGATTATAACTTGGCTTCTGAATGTCCCTGAGAGATCAGGTTTGTTTTAGTATACTCCAATCAACAGCCCCTACAACCACAAAAAGGAATGGAGTCATTAGCACTTATGGTTTTTAAATGGCACCCAGAATTATGTTGCACGAAGCACAATTTCACATCATTCTGTGTCCATTTGTGTGAAAACAAGGTCCAATCAGGCTGAAACGTTACAGGAAGGTAGAATCTATTGAGTTGTAAGTGATCTGAACTTTTCATGATGATAGCACTTTCCTAAGGGGGTCAAACCATGTCCCAAAGGTCACCGGATCTGGTGTCTATTTAAAGAAGTAGTCCAGTTACACATTTGTGGGCTTATAACTTGGCTTCTGAATGTCATAGAGAGATCAGGTTTGTTTTAGTGTACTCCAATCAACAGCCCCTACAACCACAAAAAGAAATGGAGTCATTAGCACTTATGGTTTTTAAATGGCACCCAGAATTATGTTGCACGAAGCACAATTTCACATCATTCTGGGTTCATTTGTGTGAAAACAAGTTCCAATCATGCTGAAACGTTACAGGAAGGTAGAATCTATTGAGTTGTAAGTGATCTGAACGTTTCATGATGATAGCACTTTCCTAAGGGGGTCAAACCATGTCCCAAAGGTCACCGGATCTGGTGTCAATTTAAAGAAGTATTCCAGTTACACATTTGTGGGCTTATAACTTGGCTTCTGAATGTCCTAGAGAGATCAGGTTTGTTTTAATGTACTCCAATCAACAGCCCCTACAACCACAAAAAGGAATGGAGTCATTAGCACTTATGGATTTTAAATGGCACCCAGAATTATGTTGCACGAAGCACAATTTCACATTATTCTGGGTTCATTTGTGCGAAAACAAGGTCCAATCAGGCTGAAACGTTACAAGAAGGTAGAATCTATTGAGTTGTAAGTGATATGAACGTTTCATGATGATCGCACATTCCTATAGGGGGTCAAACCATGTCCCAAAGGTCACCGGGCCTGGTGTCACTTTAAAGACGTAGTCCAGTTACACATTTGTGGGCTTATAACTTGGCTTCTGAATGTCCTAGAGAAGTCAGGTTTGTTTTAGTGTATTCCAATCAACAGCCCCTACAACCACAAAAAGGAATGGAGTCATTAGCACTTATGGTTTGTAAATGGCACCCAGAATTATGTTGCACGAAGCACAATTTCACATCATTCTGGGTCCATTTGTGTGAAAACAAGGTCCAATCAGGCTGAAACGTCACATGAAGGTAGAATCTATTGAGTTGTAAGTGATCTGAACGTTTCATGATGATAGCACTTTCCTAAGGGGGTCAAACCATGTCCCAAAGGTCACCGGATCTGGTGTCAATTTAAAGTAGTCCAGTTACACATTTGTTGGCTTATAACTTGGCTTCTGAATGTCCTAGAGAGATCAGGTTTGTTTTAGTGTACTCCAATCAACAGCCCCTACAAGCACAAAAAGGAATGGAGTCATTAGCACTTATGGTTTTTAAATGGCACCCAGAATTATGTTGCACGAAGCACAATTTCACATCATTCTGTGTCCATTTGTGTGAAAACAAGGTCCAATCAGGCTGAAACGTTACAGGAAGGTAGAATCTATTGAGTTGTAAGTGATCTGAACGTTTCATGATGATAGCACTTTCCTAAGGGGGTCAAACCATGTCCCAAAGGTCACCGGATCTGGTGTCAATTTAAAGAAGTAGTCCAGTTACACATTTGTGGGCTTATAACTTGGCTTCTGAATGTCCTAGAGAGATCAGGTTTGTTTTAATGTACTCCAATCAACAGCCCCTACAACCACAAAAAGGAATGGAGTCATTAGCACTTATGGTTTGTAAATGGCACCCAGAATTATGTTGCACGAAGCACAATTTCACTTCATTCTGGGTCCATCTGTGTGAAAACAAGGTCCAATCAGGCTGAAACGTTACAGGAAGGTAGAATCTATTGAGTTGTAAGTGATCTGAACGTTTCATGATGATAGCACTTTCCTAAGGGGGTCAAACCATGTCCCAAAGGTCACCGGATCTGGTGTCAATTTAAAGTAGTCCAGTTACACATTTGTGGGCTTATAACTTGGCTTCTGAATGTCCTAGAGAGATCAGGTTTGTTTTAGTGTACTCCAATTAACAGCCCCTACAACCACAAAAAGAAATGGAGTCATTAGCACTTACGGTTTTTAAATGGCACCCAGAATTATGTTGCACGAAGCACAATTTCACATCATTCTGGGTTCATTTGTGTGAAAACAAGGTCCAATCATGCTGAAACGTTACAGGAAGGTAGAATCTATTGAGTTGTAAGTGATCTGAACGTTTCATGATGATAGCGCTTTCCTAAGGGGGTCAAACCATGTCCCAAAGGTCACCGGATCTGGTGTCAATTTAAAGAAGTATTCCAGTTACACATTTGTGGGCTTATAACTTGGCTTCTGAATGTCCTAGAGAGATCAGGTTTGTTTTAATGTACTCCAATCAACAGCCCCTACAACCACAAAAAGGAATGGAGTCATTAGCACTTATGGTTTGTAAATGGCACCCAGAATTATGTTGCACGAATCACAATTTCACATCATTCTGGGTCCATTTGTGTGAAAACAAGGTCCACTCAGGCTGAAACGTTACAAGAAGGTAGAATCTATTGAGTTGTAAGTGATCTGAACGTTTCATGATGATCGCACATTCCTATAGGGGGTCAAACCATGTCCCAAAGGTCACCGTGCCTGGTGTCACTTTAAAGACGTAGTCCAGTTACACATTTGTGGGCTTATAACTTGGCTTCTGAATGTCCTAGAGAGGTCAGGTTTGTTTTAGTGTATTCCAATCAGCCCCTACAACCACAAAAAGGAATGGAGTCATTAGCACTTATGGTTCTTAAATGGCACCCAGAATTATGTTGCACGAAGCACAATTTCACATCATTCTGGGTCCATTTGTGTGAAAACAAGGTCCAATCAGGCTGAAACGTCACAGGAAGGTAGAATCTATTGAGTTGCAAGTGATCTGAGCGTTTCATGATGATAGCACTTTCCTAAGTGGGTCAAACCATTTCCCAAAGGTCACCGGATCTGGTGTCAATTTAAAGAAGTAGTCCAGTTACACATTTGTGGGCTTATAACTTGGCTTCTGAATGTCCCTGAGAGATCAGGTTTGTTTTAGTATACTCCAATCAACAGCCCCTACAACCACAAAAAGGAATGGAGTCATTAGCACTTATGGTTTTTAAATGGCACCCAGAATTATGTTGCACGAAGCACAATTTCACATCATTCTGGGTTCATTTGTGTGAAAACAAGGTCCAATAAGGCTGAAACGTTACAGGAAGGTAGAATCTATTGAGTTGTAAGTGATCTGAACGTTTCATGATGATAGCGCTTTCCTAAGGGGGTCAAACCATGTCCCAAAGGTCACCGGATCTGGTGTCAATTTAAAGAAGTAGTCCAGTTACACATTTGTGGGCTTATAACTTGGCTTCTGAATGTCCTAGAGAGATCAGGTTTGTTTTAGTGTACTCCAATCAACAGCCCCTACAACCACAAAAAGGAATGGAGTCATTAGCACTTATGGTTTGTAAATGGCACCCAGAATTATGTTGCACGAAGCACAATTTCACATCATTCTGGGTCCATTTGTGTGAAAACAAGGTCCAATCAGGCTGAAACGTCACATGAAGGTAGAATCTAGTGAGTTGTAAGTGATCTGAACGTTTCATGATGATAGCACTTTCCTAAGTGGGTCAAACCATGTCCCAAAGGTCACCGGATCTGGTGTCAATTTAAAGAAGTAGTCCAGTTACACATTTGTGGGATTATAACTTGGCTTCTGAATGTCCCTGAGAGATCAGGTTTGTTTTAGTATACTCCAATCAACAGCCCCTACAACCACAAAAAGGAATGGAGTCATTAGCACTTATGGTTTTTAAATGGCACCCAGAATTATGTTGCACGAAGCACAATTTCACATCATTCTGTGTCCATTTGTGTGAAAACAAGGTCCAATCAGGCTGAAACGTTACAGGAAGGTAGAATCTATTGAGTTGTAAGTGATCTGAACGTTTCATGATGATAGCGCTTTCCTAAGGGGGTCAAACCATGTCCCAAAGGTCACCGTGCCTGGTGTCACTTTAAAGACGTAGTCCAGTTACACATTTGTGGGCTTATAACTTGGCTTCTGAATGTCCTAGAGAGGTCAGGTTTGTTTTAGTGTATTCCAATCAGCCCCTACAACCACAAAAAGGAATGGAGTCATTAGCACTTATGGTTCTTAAATGGCACCCAGAATTATGTTGCACGAAGCACAATTTCACATCATTCTGGGTCCATTTGTGTGAGAACAAGGTCCAATCAGGCTGAAACGTCACAGGAAGGTAGAATCTATTGAGTTGCAAGTGATCTGAGCGTTTCATGATGATAGCACTTTCCTAAGTGGGTCAAACCATTTCCCAAAGGTCACCGGATCTGGTGTCAATTTAAAGAAGTAGTCCAGTTACACATTTGTGGGCTTATAACTTGGCTTCTGAATGTCCCTGAGAGATCAGGTTTGTTTTAGTATACTCCAATCAACAGCCCCTACAACCACAAAAAGGAATGGAGTCATTAGCACTTATGGTTTTTAAATGGCACCCAGAATTATGTTGCACGAAGCACAATTTCACATCATTCTGGGTTCATTTGTGTGAAAACAAGGTCCAATAAGGCTGAAACGTTACAGGAAGGTAGAATCTATTGAGTTGTAAGTGATCTGAACGTTTCATGATGATAGCGCTTTCCTAAGGGGGTCAAACCATGTCCCAAAGGTCACCGGATCTGGTGTCAATTTAAAGAAGTAGTCCAGTTACACATTTGTGGGCTTATAACTTGGCTTCTGAATGTCCTAGAGAGATCAGGTTTGTTTTAGTGTACTCCAATCAACAGCCCCTACAACCACAAAAAGGAATGGAGTCATTAGCCCTTATGGTTTTTAAATGGCACCCAGAATTATGTTGCACGAAGCACAATTTCACATCATTCTGGGTTCATTTGTGTGAAAACAAGGTCCAATCAGGCTGAAACGCTACAAGAAGGTAGAATCTCTTGAGTTGTAAGTGATCTGAACGTTTCAAGATGATCGCACATTCCTATAGGGGGGAAAACCATGTCCCAAAGGTCACCGGGCCTGGTGTCACTTTAAAGAAGTAGTCCAGTTACACCTTTGTGGGCTTATAACCTGGCTTCTGAATGTCCTAGAGAGGTTAGGTTTGTTTTAGTGTACTCCAATCAAAAGCCCCTACAACCACAAAAAGGAATGGAGTCATTAGCACTTAGTGTTTGTAAATGGTACCCAGAATTATGTTGCACGAAGCACAATTTCACATCATTCTGGGTTCATTTGTGTGAAAACAAGGTCCAATCAGGCTGAAACGTCACAGGAAGGTAGAATCTATTGAGTTGTAAGTGATCTGAACGTTTCATGATGATAGCACTTTCCTAAGGGGGTCAAACCATGTCCCAAAGGTCACCGGATCTGGTGTCAATTTAAAGTAGTCCAGTTACACATTTGTGGGCTTATAACTTGGCTTCTGAATGTCCTAGAGAGATCAGGTTTGTTTTAGTGTACTCCAATCAACAGCCCCTACAACCACAAAAAGGAATGGAGTCATTAGCACTTATGGTTTTTAAATGGCACCCAGAATTATGTTGCATGAAGCACGATTTCACATCATTCTGTGTCCATGTGTGTGAAAACAAGGTCCAATCAGGCTGAAACGTTACAGGAAGGTAGAATCTATTGAGTTGTAAGTGATCTGAACGTTTCATGATGAAAGCACTTTCCTAAGGGGGTCAAACCATGTCCCAAAGGTCACCGTGCCTGGTGTCACTTTAAAGACGTAGTCCAGTTACACATTTGTGGGCTTATAACTTGGCTTCTGAATGTCCTAGAGAGGTCAGGTTTGTTTTAGTGTATTCCAATCAGCCCCTACAACCACAAAAAGGAATGGAGTCATTAGCACTTATGGTTCTTAAATGGCACCCAGAATTATGTTGCACGAAGCACAATTTCACATCATTCTGGGTCCATTTGTGTGAGAACAAGGTCCAATCAGGCTGAAACGTCACAGGAAGGTAGAATCTATTGAGTTGCAAGTGATCTGAGTGTTTCATGATGATAGCACTTTCCTAAGTGGGTCAAACCATTTCCCAAAGGTCACCGGATCTGGTGTCAATTTAAAGAAGTAGTCCAGTTACACATTTGTGGGCTTATAACTTGGCTTCTGAATGTCCCTGAGAGATCAGGTTTGTTTTAGTATACTCCAATCAACAGCCCCTACAACCACAAAAAGGAATGGAGTCATTAGCACTTATGGTTTTTAAATGGCACCCAGAATTATGTTGCACGAAGCACAATTTCACATCATTCTGGGTTCATTTGTGTGAAAACAAGGTCCAATAAGGCTGAAACGTTACAGGAAGGTAGAATCTATTGAGTTGTAAGTGATCTGAACGTTTCATGATGATAGCGCTTTCCTAAGGGGGTCAAACCATGTCCCAAAGGTCACCGGATCTGGTGTCAATTTAAAGAAGTAGTCCAGTTACACATTTGTGGGCTTATAACTTGGCTTCTGAATGTCCTAGAGAGATCAGGTTTGTTTTAGTGTACTCCAATCAACAGCCCCTACAACCACAAAAAGGAATGGAGTCATTAGCCCTTATGGTTTTTAAATGGCACCCAGAATTATGTTGCACGAAGCACAATTTCACATCATTCTGGGTTCATTTGTGTGAAAACAAGGTCCAATCAGGCTGAAACGCTACAAGAAGGTAGAATCTCTTGAGTTGTAACTGATCTGAACGTTTCAAGATGATCGCACATTCCTATAGGGGGGAAAACCATGTCCCAAAGGTCACCGGGCCTGGTGTCACTTTAAAGAAGTAGTCCAGTTACACCTTTGTGGGCTTATAACCTGGCTTCTGAATGTCCTAGAGAGGTTAGGTTTGTTTTAGTGTACTCCAATCAAAAGCCCCTACAACCACAAAAAGGAATGGAGTCATTAGCACTTAGTGTTTGTAAATGGTACCCAGAATTATGTTGCACGAAGCACAATTTCACATCATTCTGGGTTCATTTGTGTGAAAACAAGGTCCAATCAGGCTGAAACGTCACAGGAAGGTAGAATCTATTGAGTTGTAAGTGATCTGAACGTTTCATGATGATAGCACTTTCCTAAGGGGGTCAAACCATGTCCCAAAGGTCACCGGATCTGGTGTCAATTTAAAGTAGTCCAGTTACACATTTGTGGGCTTATAACTTGGCTTCTGAATGTCCTAGAGAGATCAGGTTTGTTTTAGTGTACTCCAATCAACAGCCCCTACAACCACAAAAAGGAATGGAGTCATTAGCACTTATGGTTTTTAAATGGCACCCAGAATTATGTTGCATGAAGCACGATTTCACATCATTCTGTGTCCATGTGTGTGAAAACAAGGTCCAATCAGGCTGAAACGTTACAGGAAGGTAGAATCTATTGAGTTGTAAGTGATCTGAACGTTTCATGATGAAAGCACTTTCCTAAGGGGGTCAAACCATGTCCCAAAGGTCACCGGATCTGGTGTCAATTTAAAGAAGTAGTCCAGTTACACATTTGTGGGCTTATAACTTGGCTTCTGAATGTCCTAGAGAGGTCAGGTTTGTTTTAGTGTATTCCAATCAACAGCCCCTACAACCACAAAAAGGAATGGAGTCATTAGCACTTATGGTTTGTAAATGGCACCCAGAATTATGTTGCACGAAGCACAATTTCACATCATTCTGGGTCCATTTGTGTGAAAACAAGGTCCAATCAGGCTGAAACGTTACAGGAAGGTAGAATCTATTGAGTTGTAAGTGATCTGAACGTTTCATGATGATAGCACTTTCCTTAGTGGGTCAAACCATGTCCCAAAGGTCACCGGATCTGGTGTCAATTGAAAGAAGTAGTCCAGTTACACATTTGTGGGCTTATAACTTGGCTTCTGAATGTCCCTGAGATATCAGGTTTGTTTTAGTGTACTCCAATCAACAGCCCCTACAACCACAAAAAGGAATGGAGTCATTAGCACTTATGGTTTTTAAATGGCACCCAGAATTATGTTGCACGAAGCACAATTTCACATCATTCTGGGTTCATTTGTGTGAAAACAAGGTCCAATCATGCTGAAACGTTACAGGAAGGTAGAATCTATTGAGTTGTAAGTGATCTGAACGTTTCATGATGAT
Source organism: Nothobranchius furzeri (assembly GCF_043380555.1). Classification (NCBI taxonomy): domain Eukaryota; kingdom Metazoa; phylum Chordata; class Actinopteri; order Cyprinodontiformes; family Nothobranchiidae; genus Nothobranchius; species Nothobranchius furzeri. The sequence continues at coordinate 15,609,554 of NC_091743.1, forward strand.
AGCACTTTCCTAAGGGGGTCAAACCATGTCCCAAAGGTCACCGGATCTGGTGTCAATTTAAAGAAGTATTCCAGTTACACATTTGTGGGCTTATAACTTGGCTTCTGAATGTCCTAGAGAGATCAGGTTTGTTTTAATGTACTCCAATCAACAGCCCCTACAACCACAAAAAGGAATGGAGTCATTAGCACTTATGGTTTGTAAATGGCACCCAGAATTATGTTGCACGAATCACAATTTCACATCATTCTGGGTCCATTTGTGTGAAAACAAGGTCCACTCAGGCTGAAACGTTACAAGAAGGTAGAATCTATTGAGTTGTAAGTGATCTGAACGTTTCATGATGATCGCACATTCCTATAGGGGGTCAAACCATGTCCCAAAGGTCACCAGGCCTGGTGTCACTTTAAAGACGTAGTCCAGTTACACATTTGTGGGCTTATAACATGGCTTCTGAATGTCCTAGAGAGGTCAGGTTTCTTTTAGTGTATTCCAATCAACAGCCCCTACAACCACAAAAAGGAATGGAGTCATTAGCACTTATGGTTCTTAAATGGCACCCAGAATTATGTTGCACGAAGCACAATTTCACATCATTCTGGGTCCATTTGTGTGAAAACAAGGTCCAATCAGGCTGAAACGTCACAGGAAGGTAGAATCTATTGAGTTGCAAGTGATCTGAACGTTTCATGATGATAGCACTTTCCTAAGTGGGTCAAACCATTTCCCAAAGGTCACCGGATCTGGTGTCAATTTAAAGAAGTAGTCCAGTTACACATTTGTGGGCTTATAACTTGGCTTCTGAATGTCCCTGAGAGATCAGGTTTGTTTTAGTATACTCCAATCAACAGCCCCTACAACCACAAAAAGGAATGGAGTCATTAGCACTTATGGTTTTTAAATGGCACCCAGAATTATGTTGCACGAAGCACAATTTCACATCATTCTGGGTTCATTTGTGTGAAAACAAGGTCCAATAAGGCTGAAACGTTACAGGAAGGTAGAATCTATTGAGTTGTAAGTGATCTGAACGTTTCATGATGATAGAGCTTTCCTAAGGGGGTCAAACCATGTCCCAAAGGTCACCGGATCTCGTGTCAATTTAAAGAAGTAGAACAGTTACACATTTGTGGGCTTATAACTTGGCTTCTGAATGTCCTAGTGAGATCAGGTTTGTTTTAGTGTACTCCAATCAACAGCCCCTACAACCACAAAAAGGAATGGAGTCATTAGCCCTTATGGTTTTTAAATGGCACCCAGAATTATGTTTCACGAAGCACAATTTCACATCATTCTGGGTTCATTTGTGTGAAAACAAGGTCCAATCAGGCTGAAACGCTACAAGAAGGTAGAATCTCTTGAGTTGTAAGTGATCTGAACGTTTCAAGATGATCGCACATTCCTATAGGGGGTAAAACCATGTCCCAAAGGTCACCGGGCCTGGTGTCACTTTAAAGAAGTAGTCCAGTTACACCTTTGTGGGCTTATAACTTGGCTTCTGAATGTCCTAGAGAGGTTAGGTTTGTTTTAGTGTACTCCAATCAAAAGCCCCTACAACCACAAAAAGGAATGGAGTCATTAGCACTTAGTGTTTGTAAATGGTACCCAGAATTATGTTGCACGAAGCACAATTTCACATCATTCTGGGTTCATTTGTGTGAAAACAAGGTCCAATCAGGCTGAAACGTTACAGGAAGGTAGAATCTATTGAGTTGTAAGTGATCTGAACATTTCATGATGATAGCACTTTCCTAAGGGGGTCAAACCATGTCCCAAAGGTCACCGGATCTTGTGTCAATTTAAAGTAGTCCAGTTACACATTTGTGGGCTTATAACTTGGCTTCTGAATGTCCTAGAGAGATCAGGGTTGTTTTAGTGTACTCCAATCAACAGCCCCTACAACCACAAAAAGGAATGGAGTCATTAGCACTTATGGTTTTTAAATGGCACCCAGAATTATGTTGCACGAAGCACAATTTCACATCATTCTGTGTCCATTTGTGTGAAAACAAGGTCCAATGAGGCTGAAACGTTACAGGAAGGTAGAATCTATTGAGTTGTAAGTGATCTGAACGTTTCATGATGATAGCACTTTCCTAAGGGGGTCAAACCATGTCCCAAAGGTCACCGGATCTGGTGTCAATTTAAAGAAGTAGTCCAGTTACACATTTGTGGGCTGATAACTTGGCTTCTGAATGTCCTAGAGAGATCAGGTTTGTTTTAATGTACTCCAATCAACAGCCCCTACAACCACAAAAAGGAATGGAGTCATTAGCACTTATGGTTTGTAAATGGCACCCAGAATTATCTTGCACGAAGCACAATTTCACTTCATTCTGGGTCCATTTGTGTGAAAACAAGGTCCACTCAGGCTGAAACGTTACAAGAAGGTAGAATCTATTGAGTTGTAAGTGATCTGAACGTTTCATGATGATCGCACATTCCTATAGGGGGTCAAACCATGTCCCAAAGGTCACCGGGCCTGGTGTCACTTTAAAGACGTAGTCCAGTTACACATTTGTGGGCTTATAACTTGGCTTCTGAATGTCCTAGAGAGGTCAGGTTTGTTTTAGTGTACTCCAATCAACAGCCCCTACAACCACAAAAAGGAATGGAGTCATTAGCACTTATGGTTTGTAAATGGCACCCAGAATTATGTTGCACGAAGCACAATTTCACATCATTCTGGGTCCATTTGTGTGAAAACAAGGTCCAATCAGGCTTAAACGTCACAGGAAGGTAGAATCTATTGAGTTGTAAGTGATCTGAACGTTTCATGGTGATAGCACTTTCCTAAGTGGGTCAAACCATGTCCCAAAGGTCACCGGATCTGGTGTCAATTTAAAGAAGTAGTCCAGTTACACATTTGTGGGCTTATAACTTGGCTTCTGAATGTCCCTGAGGGATCAGGTTTGTTTTAGTATACTCCAATCAACAGCCCCTACAACCACAAAAAGGAATGGAGTCATTAGCACTTATGGTTTTTAAATGGCACCCAGAATTATGTTGCACGAAGCACAATTTCACATCATTCTGGGTTCATTTGTGTGAAAACAAGGTCCAATAAGGCTGAAACGTTACAGGAAGGTAGAATCTATTGAGTGGTAAGTGATCTGAACGTTTCATGATGATAGCGCTTTCCTAAGGGGGTCAAACCATGTCCCAAAGGTCACCGGATCTGGTGTCAATTTAAAGAAGTAGTCCAGTTACACATTTGTGGGCTTATAACTTGGCTTCTGAATGTCCTAGAGAGATCAGGTTTGTTTTAGTGTACTCCAATCAACAGCCCCTACAACCACAAAAAGGAATGGAGTCATTAGCCCTTATGGTTTTTAAATGGCACCCAGAATTATGTTGCACGAAGCACAATTTCACATCATTCTGGGTTCATTTGTGTGAAAATAAGGTCCAATCAGGCTGAAACACTACAAGAAGGTAGAATCTATTGAGTTGTAAGTGATCTGAACGTTTCAAGATGATCGCACATTCCTATAGGGGGTAAAACCATGTCCCAAAGGTCACCCGGCCTGGTGTCACTTTAAAGAAGTAGTCCAGTTACACCTTTGTGGGCTTATAACTTGGCTTCTGAATGTCCTAGAGAGGTTAGGTTTGTTTTAGTGTACTCCAATCAAAAGCCCCTACAACCACAAAAAGGAATGGAGTCATTAGCACTTAGTGTTTGTAAATGTTACCCAGAATTATGATGCACGAAGCACAATTTCACATCATTCTGGGTTCATTTGTGTGAAAACAAGGTCCAATCAGGCTGAAACGTTACAGGAAGGTAGAATCTATTGAGTTGTAAGTGATCTGAACGTTTCATGATGATAGCACTTTCCTAAGGGGGTCAAACCATGTCCCAAAGGTCACTGGATCTGGTGTCAATTTAAAGATGTAGTCCAGTTACACATTTGTGGGCTTATAACTTGGCTTCTGAATGTCCTAGAGAGATCAGGTTTGTTTTAATGTACTCCAATCAACAGCCCCTACAACCACAAAAAGGAATGGAGTCATTAGCACTTATGGTTTGTAAATGGCACCCAGAATTATGTTGCACGAAGCACAATTTCACTTCATTCTGGGTCCATCCGTGTGAAAACAAGGTCCAATCAGGCTGAAACGTTACAGGAAGGTAGAATCTATTGAGTTGTAAGTGATCTGAACGTTTCATGATGATAGCGCTTTCCTAAGGGGGTCAAACCATGTCCCAAAGGTCACCGGATCTGGTGTCAATTTAAAGAAGTATTCCAGTTACACATTTGTGGGCTTATAACTTGGCTTCTGAATGTCCTAGAGAGATCAGGTTTGTTTTAATGTACTCCAATCAACAGCCCCTACAACCACAAAAAGGAATGGAGTCATTAGCACTTATGGTTTGTAAATGGCACCCAGAATTATGTTGCACGAATCACAATTTCACATCATTCTGGGTCCATTTGTGTGAAAACAAGGTCCACTCAGGCTGAAACGTTACAAGAAGGTAGAATCTATTGAGTTGTAAGTGATCTGAACGTTTCATGATGATCGCACATTCCTATAGGGGGTCAAACCATGTCCCAAAGGTCACCGGGCCTGGTGTCACTTTAAAGACGTAGTCCAGTTACACATTTGTAGGCTTATAACTTGGCTTCTGAATGTCCTAGGGAGGTCAGGTTTGTTTTAGTGTATTCCAATCAACAGCCCCTACAACCACAAAAAGGAATGGAGTCATTAGCACTTATGGTTTGTAAATGGCACCCAGAATTATGTTGCACGAAGCACAATTTCACATCATTCTGGGTCCATTTGTGTGAAAACAAGGTTCAATCAGGCTGAAACGTCACAGGAAGGTAGAATCTATTGAGTTGCAAGTGATCTGAACGTTTCATGATGATAGCACTTTCCTAAGTGGGTCAAACCATGTCCCAAAGGTCACCGGATCTGGTGTCAATTTAAAGAAGTAGTCCAGTTACACATTTGTGGGCTTATAACTTGGCTTCTGAATGTCCCTGAGAGATCAGGTTAGTTTTAGTATACTCCAATCAACAGCCCCTACAACCACAAAAAGGAATGGAGTCATTAGCACTTATGGTTTTTAAATGGCACCCAGAATTATGTTGCACGAAGCACAATTTCACATCATTCTGGGTTCATTTGTGTGAAAACAAGGTCCAAAAAGGCTGAAACGTTACAGGAAGGTAGAATCTATTGAGTTGTAAGTGATCTGAACGTTTCATGATGATAGCGCTTTCCTAAGGGGGTCAAACCATGTCCCAAATGTCACCGGATCTCGTGTCAATTTAAAGAAGTAGTCCAGTTACACATTTGTGGGCTTATAACTTGGCTTCTGAATGTCCTAGAGAGATCAGGTTTGTTTTAGTGTACTCCAATCAACAGCCCCTACAACCACAAAAAGGAATGGAGTCATTAGCCCTTATGGTTTTTAAATGGCACCCAGAATTATGTTGCACGAAGCACATTTTCACATCATTCTGGGTTCATTTGTGTGAAAACAAGGTCCAATCAGGCTGAAACGCTGCAAGAAGGTAGAATCTATTGAGTTGTAAGTGATCTGAACGTTTCAAGATGATCGCACATTCCTATAGGGGGTAAAACCATGTCCCAAAGGTCACCGGGCCTGGTGTCACTTTAAAGTAGTCCAGTTACACCTTTGTGGGCTTATAACTTGGCTTCTGAATGTCCTAGAGAGGTTAGGTTTCTTTTAGTGTACTCCAATCAAAAGCCCCTACAACCACAAAAAGGAATGGAGTCATTAGCACTTAGTGTTTGTAAATGGTACCCAGAATTATGTTGCACGAAGCACAATTTCACATCATTCTGGGTTCATTTGTGTGAAAACAAGGTCCAATCAGGCTGAAACGTTACAGGAAGGTAGAATCTATTGAGTTGTAAGTGATCTGAACGTTTCATGATGATCGCACATTCCTATAGGGGGTCAAACCATGTCCCAAAGGTCACCGGGCCTGGTGTCACTTTAAAGACGTAGTCCAGTTACACATTTGTGGGCTTATAACTTGGCTTCTGAATGTCCTAGAGAGATCAGGTTTGTTTTAGTGTACTCCAATCAACAGCCCCTACAACCAAAAAAAGGAATGGAGTCATTAGCACTTATGGTTTTTAAATGGCACCCAGAATTATGTTGCACGAAGCACAATTTCACATCATTCTGTGTCCATTTGTGTGAAAACAAGGTCCAATCAGGCTGAAACGTTACAGGAAGGTAGAATCTATTGAGTTGTAAGTGATCTGAACGTTTCATGATGATAGCACTTTCCTAAGGGGGTCAAACCATGTCCCAAAGGTCACCGGATCTGGTGTCAATTTAAAGAAGTAGTCCAGTTACACATTTGTGGGCTGATAACTTGGCTTCTGAATGTCCTAGAGAGATCAGGTTTGTTTTAATGTACTCCAATAAACAGCCCCTACAACCTCAAAAAGGAATGGAGTCATTAGCACTTATGGTTTGTAAATGGCACCCAGAATTATGTTGCACGAAGCACAATTTCTCTTCATTCTGGGTTCATTTGTGTGAAAACAAGGTCCAATCAGGCTGAAACGTTACAGGAAGGTAGAATCTATTGAGTTGTAAGTGATCTGAACGTTTCATGATGATAGCACTTTCCTAAGGGGGTCAAACCATGTCCCAAAGGTCACCGGATCTGGTGTCAATTTAAAGAAGTAGTCCAGTTACACATTTGTGGGCTTATAACTTGGCTTCTGAATGTCCTAGAGAGATCAGGTTTGTTTTAGTGTACTCCAATCAACTGCCCCTACAACCACAAAAAGGAATGGAGTCATTAGCACTTATGGTTTGTAAATGGCACCCAGAATTATGTTGCACGAAGCACAATTTCACATCATTCTGGGTCCATTTGTGTGAAAACAAAGTCCAATCAGGCTGAAACGTCACAGGAAGGTAGAATCTATTGAGTTGTAAGTGATCTGAACGTTTCATGATGATAGCACTTTCCTAAGTGGGTCAATCCATGTCCCAAAGGTCACCGGATCTGGTGTCAATTTAAAGAAGTAGTCCAGTTACACATTTGTGGGCTTATAACTTGGCTTCTGAATGTCCCTGAGAGATCAGGTTTGTTTTAGTATACTCCAATCAACAGCCCCTACAACCACAAAAAGGAATGGAGTCATTAGCACTTATGGTTTTTAAATGGCACCCAGAATTATGTTGCACGAAGCACAATTTCACATCATTCTGGGTTCATTTGTGTGAAAACAAGGTCCAATAAGGCTGAAACGTTACAGGAAGGTAGAATCTATTGAGTGGTAAGTGATCTGAACGTTTCATGATGATAGCGCTTTCCTAAGGGGGTCAAACCATGTCCCAAAGGTCACCGGATCTCGTGTCAATTTGAAGAAGTAGTCCAGTTACACATTTGTGGGCTTATAACTTGGCTTCTGAATGTCCTAGAGAGATCAGGTTTGTTTTAGTGTACTCCAATCAACAGCCCCTACAACCACAAAAAGGAATGGAGTCATTAGCCCTTATGGTTTTTAAATGGCACCCAGAATTATGTTGCACGAAGCACAATTTCACATCATTCTGGGTTCATTTGTGTGAAAATAAGGTCCAATCAGGCTGAAACGCTACAAGAAGGTAGAATCTATTGAGTTGTAAGTGATCTGAACGTTTCAAGATGATCGCACATTCCTATAGGGGGTAAAACCATGTCCCAAAGGTCACCGGGCCTGGTGTCACTTTAAAGACGTAGTCCAGTTACACATTTGTGGGCTTATAACTTGGCTTCTGAATGTCCGAGAGAGGTCAGGTTTGTTTTAGTGTATTCCAATCAACAGCCCCTACAACCACAAAAACGAATGGAGTCATTAGCACTTATGGTTTGTAAATGGCACCCAGAATTATGTTGCACGAAGCACAATTTCACATCATTCTGGGTCCATTTGTGTGAAAACAAGGTCCAATCAGGCTGAAACGTCACAGGAAGGTAGAATCTATTGAGTTGTAAGTGATCTGAACGTTTCATGATGATAGCACTTTCCTAAGTGGGTCAAACCATGTCCCAAAGGTCACCAGATCTGGTGTCAATTTAAAGAAGTAGTCCAGTTACACATTTGTGGGCTTATAACTTGGCTTCTGAATGTCCCTGAGAGATCAGGTTTGTTTTAGTATACTCCAATCAACAGCCCCTACAACCACAAAAAGGAATGGAGTCATTAGCAATTATGGTTTTTAAATGGCACCCAGAATTATGTTGCACGAAGCACAATTTCACATCATTCTGGGTTCATTTGTGTGAAAACAAGGTCCAATAAGGCTGAAACGTTACAGGAAGGTAGAATCTATTGAGTGGTAAGTGATCTGAACGTTTCATGATGATAGCGCTTTCCTAAGGGGGTCAAACCATGTCCCAAAGGTCACCGGATCTCGTGTCAATTTAAAGAAGTAGTCCAGTTACACATTTGTGGGCTTATAACTTGGCTTCTGAATGTCCTAGAGAGATCAGGTTTGTTTTAGTGTACTCCAATCAACAGCCCCTACAACCACAAAAAGGAATGGAGTCATTAGCACTTATGGTTTTTAAATGGCACCCAGAATTATGTTGCACGAAGCACAATTTCACATCATTCTGGGTTCATTTGTGTGAAAATAAGGTCCAATCAGGCTGAAACGCTACAAGAAGGTAGAATCTATTGAGTTGTAAGTGATCTGAACGTTTCAAGATGATCGCACATTCCTAAGGGGGTCAAACCATGTCCCAAAGGTCACCGGATCTGGTGTCAATTTAAAGTAGTCCAGTTACACATTTGTGGGCTTATAACTTGGCTTCTGAATGTCCTAGAGAGATCAGGTTTGTTTTAGTGTACTCCAATCAACAGCCCCTACAACCAAAAAAAGGAATGGAGTCATTAGCACTTATGGTTTTTAAATGGCACCCAGAATTATGTTGCACGAAGCACAATTTCACATCATTCTGTGTCCATTTGTGTGAAAACAAGGTCCAATCAGGCTGAAACGTTACAGGAAGGTAGAATCTATTGAGTTGTAAGTGATCTGAACGTTTCATGATGATAGCACTTTCCTAAGGGGGTCAAACCATGTCCCAAAGGTCACCGGATCTGGTGTCAATTTAAAGAAGTAGTCCAGTTACACATTTGTGGGCTTATAACTTGGCTTCTGAATGTCCTAGAGAGATCAGGTTTGTTTTAGTGTACTCCAATCAACTGCCCCTACAACCACAAAAAGGAATGGAGTCATTAGCACTTATGGTTTGTAAATGGCACCCAGAATTATGTTGCACGAAGCACAATTTCACATCATTCTGGGTCCATTTGTGTGAAAACAAGGTCCAATCAGGCTGAAACGCTACAAGAAGGTAGAATCTATTGAGTTGTAAGTGATCTGAACGTTTCAAGATGATCGCACATTCCTATAGGGGGTAAAACCATGTCCCAAAGGTCACCGGGCCTGGTGTCACTTTAAAGAAGTAGTCCAGTTACACCTTTGTGGGCTTATAACTTGGCTTCTGAATGTCCTAGAGAGGTTAGGTTTGTTTTCGTGTACTCCAATCAAAAGCCCCTACAACCACAAAAAGGAATGGAGTCATTAGCACTTAGTGTTAGTAAATGGTACCCAGAATTATGTTGCACGAAGCACAATTTCACATCATTCTGGGTTCATTTGTGTGAATACAAGGTCCAATCAGGCTGAAACGTTACAGGAAGGTAGAATCTATTGAGTTGTAAGTGATCTGAACGTTTCATGATGATAGCACTTTCCTAAGGGGGTCAAACCATGTCCCAAAGGTCACCGGATCTGGTGTCAATTTAAAGTAGTCCAGTTACACATTTGTGGGCTTATAACTTGGCTTCTGAATGTCCTAGAGAGATCAGGTTTGTTTTAGTGTACTCCAATCAACAGCCCCTACAACCAAAAAAAGGAATGGAGTCATTAGCACTTATGGTTTTTAAATGGCACCCAGAATTATGTTGCACGAAGCACAATTTCACATCATTCTGTGTCCATTTGTGTGAAAACAAGATCCAATCAGGCTGAAACGTTACAGGAAGGTAGAATCTATTGAGTTTTAAGTGATCTGAACGTTTCATGATGATAGCACTTTCCTAAGGGGGTCAAACCATGTCCCAAAGGTCACCGGATCTGGTGTCAATTTAAAGAAGTAGTCCAGTTACACATTTGTGGGCTTATAACTTGGCTTCTGAATGTCCTAGAGAGATCAGGTTTGTTTTAATGTACTCCAATCAACAGCCCCTACAACCACAAAAAGGAATGGAGTCATTAGCACTTATGGTTTGTAAATGTCACCCAGAATTATGTTGCACGAAGCACAATTTCACATTATTCTGGGTTCATTTGTGTGAAAACAAGATCCAATCAGGCTGAAAAATTACAGGAAGGTAGAATCTATTGAGTTGTAAGTGATCTGAACGTCTCATGATGATAGCATTTTCCTAAGGGGTTCAAACCATGTCCCAAAGGTCACCGGATCTGGTGTCAATTTAAAGAAGTAGTCCAGTTACACATTTGTGGGCTTATAACGTGGCTTCTGAATGTCCTAGAGAGATCAGGTTTGTTTTAGTATACTCCAATCAACAGCCCCTACAACCACAAAAAGGAATGGAGTCATTAGCACTTATGGTTTTTAAATGGCACCCAGAATTATGTTGCACGAAGCACAATTTCACATCATTCTGGGTTCATTTGTGTGAAAACAAGGTCCAATCAGGCTGAAATGTTACAGGAAGGTAGAATCTATTGAGTTGTAAGTGATCTGAACGTTTCATGATGATAGCACTTTCCTAAGGGAGTCAAACCATGTCCCAAAGGTCACCGGATCTGGTGTCAATTTAAAGAAGTAGTCCAGTTACACATTTGTGGGCTTATAACTTGGCTTCTGAATGTCCTAGAGAGATCAGGTTTGTTTTAGTGTACTCCAATCAGCAGCCCTTACAACCACAAAAAGGAATGGAGTCATTAGCACTTATGGTTTGTAAATGGCACCCAGAATTATGTTGCACGAAGCACAATTTCACTTCATTCTGGGTCCATTTGTGTGAAAACAAGGTCCAATCAGGCTGAAACGTTACAGGAAGGTAGAATCTATTGAGTTGTAAGTGATCTGAACGTTTCATGATGATAGCACTTGCCTAAGGGGGTCAAACCATGTCCCAAAGGTCACCGGATCTGGTGTCAATTTAAAGAAGTAGTCCAGTTACACATTTGTGGGCTTATAACTTGGCTTCTGAATGTCCTAGAGAGATCAGGTTTGTTTTAGTGTACTCCAATCAACAGCCCCTACAACCACAAAAAGAAATGGAGTCATTAGCACTTATGGTTTTTAAATGGCACCCAGAATTATGTTGCACGAAGCACAATTTCACATCATTCTGGGTTCATTTGTGTGAAAACAAGGTCCAATCATGCTGAAACGTTACAGGAAGGTAGAATCTATTGAGTTGTAAGTGATCTGAACGTTTCATGATGATAGCACTTTCCTAAGGGGGTCAAACCATGTCCCAAAGGTCACCGGATCTGGTGTCAATTTAAAGAAGTAGTCCAGTTACACATTTGTGGGCTTATAACTTGGCTTCTGAATGTCCTAGAGAGATCAGGTTTGTTTTAATGTACTCCAATCAACAGCCCCTACAACCACAAAAAGGAATGGAGTCATTAGCCCTTATGGTTTGTAAATGTCACCCAGAATTATGTTGCACGAAGCACAATTTCACATTATTCTGGGTTCATTTGTGTGAAAACAAGAACCAATCAGGCTGAAACGTTACAGGAAGGTAGAATCTATTGAGTTGTAAGTGATCTGAACGTTTCATGATGATAGCATTTTCCTAAGGGGGTCAAACCATGTCCCAAAGGTCACCGGATCTGGTGTCAATTTAAAGAAGTAGTCCAGTTACACATATGTGGGCTTATAACGTGGCTTCTGAATGTCCTAGAGAGATCAGGTTTGTTTTAGTATACTCCAATCAACAGCCCCTACAACCACAAAAAGGAATGGAGTCATTAGCACTTATGGTTTTTAAATGGCACCCAGAATTATGTTGCACGAAGCACAATTTCACATCATTCTGGGTTCATTTGTGTGAAAACAAGGTCCAATCAGGCTGAAATGTTACAGGAAGGTAGAATCTATTGAGTTGTAAGTGATCTGAACGTTTCATGATGATAGCACTTTCCTAAGGGAGTCAAACCATGTCCCAAAGGTCACCGGATCTGGTGTCAATTTAAAGAAGTAGTCCAGTTACACATTTGTGGGCTTATAACTTGGCTTCTGAATGTCCTAGAGAGATCAGGTTTGTTTTAATGTACTCCAATCAACAGCCCCTACAACCACAAAAAGGAATGGAGTCATTTGCACTTATGGTTTGTAAATGGCACACAGAATTATGTTGCACGAAGCACAATTTCACTTCATTCTGGGTCCATTTGTGTGAAAACAAGGTCCAATCAGGCTGAAACGTTACAGGAAGGTAGAATCTATTGAGTTGTAAGTGATCCGAACGTTTCATGATGATAACACTTTCCTAAGGGGGTCAAACCATGTCCCAAAGGTCACCGGATCTGGTGTCAATTTAAAGAAGTAGTCCAGTTACACATTTGTGGGCTTATAACTTGGCTTCTGAATGTCCTAGAGAGATCAGGATTGTTTTAGTGTACTCCAATCAACAGCCCCTACAACCACAAAAAGGAATGGAGACATTAGCACTTATGGTTTTTAAATGGCACCCAGAATTATGTTGCACGAAGCACAATTTCACATCATTCTGGGTTCATTTGTGTGAAAACAAGGTCCAATCAGGCTGAAACGTTACAGGAAGGTAGAATCTATTGAGTTGTAAGTGATCTGAACGTTTCATGATGATAGCACTTGCCTAAGGGGGTCAAACCATGTCCCAAAGGTCACCGGATCTGGTGTAAATTTAAAGAAGTAGTCCAGTTACACATTTGTGGGCTTATAACTTGGCTTCTGAATGTCCTAGAGAGATCAGGTTTTTCTTTAGGGTACTCCAATCAACAGCCCCTACAACCACAAAAGGGAATGGAGTCATTAGCACTTATGGTTTGTAAATGGCACCCAGAATTATGTTGCATGAAGCACAATTTCACATCATTCTGGGTTCATTTGTTTGAAAACAAGGTCCAATCAGGCTGAAACGTTACAGGAAGGCAGAATCTATTGAGTTGTAAGTGATCTGAACGTTTCATGATGATAGCACTTTCCTAAGGGGGTCAAACCATGTCCCAAAGGTCACCGGATCTGGTGTCAATTTAAAGTAGTCCAGTTACACATTTGTGGGCTTATAACTTGGCTTCTGAATGTCCTAGAGAGATCAGGTTTGTTTTAGTGTACTCCAATCAACAGCCCCTACAACCACAAAAAGGAATGGAGTCATTAGACCTTATGGTTTTTAAATGGCACCCAGAATTATGTTGCACGAAGCACAATTTCACATCATTCTGGGTTCATTTGTGTGAAAACAATGTCCAATCAGGCTGAAACGCTACAAGAAGGTAGAATCTATTGAGTTGTAAGTGATCTGAACGTTTAAGATGATGGCACATTCCTATAGGGGGTAAAACCATGTCCCAAAGGTCACCGGGCCTGGTGTCAATTTAAAGTAGTCCAGTTACACATTTGTGGGCTTATAACTTGGCTTCTGAATGTCCTAGAGTGATCAGGTTTGTTTTAGTGTACTCCAATCAACAGCCCCTACAACCACAAAAAGGAATGGAGTCATTAGCACATATGGTTTTTAAATGGCACCCAGAATTATGTTGCACGAAGCACAATTTCACATCATTCTGTGTCCATTTGTGTGAAAACAAGGTCCAATCAGGCTGAAACGTTACAGGAAGGTAGAATCTATTGAGTTGTAAGTGATCTGAACGTTTCATGATGATAGCCCTTTCCTAAGGGGGTCAAACCATGTCCCAAAGGTCACCTGATCTGGTGTCAATTTAAAGAAGTAGTCCAGTTACACCTTTGTGGGCTTATAACTTGGCTTCTGAATGTCCTAGAGAGATCAGGTTTGTTTTAATGTACTCCAATCAACAGCCCCTATAACCACAAAAAGGAATGGAGTCATTAGCACTTATGGTTTGTAAATGGCACCCAGAATTATGTTGCACGAAGCACAATTTCACTTCATTCTGGGTCCATTTGTGTGAAAACAAGGTCCAATCAGGCTGAAACGTTACAGGAAGGTAGAATCTATTGAGTTGTAAGTGATCTGAACGTTTCATGATGATAGCACTTTCCTAAGGGAGTCAAACCATGTCCCAAAGGTCACCGGATCTGGTGTCAATTTAAAGTAGTCCAGTTACACATTTGTGGGCTTATAACTTGGCTTCTGAATGTCCTAGAGAGATCAGGTTTGTTTTAGTGTACTCCAATCAACAGCCCCTACAACCACAAAAAGAAATGGAGTCATTAGCACTTATGGTTTTTAAATGGCACCCAGAATTATGTTGCACGAAGCACAATTTCACATCATTCTGGGTTCATTTGTGTGAAAACAAGGTCCAATCATGCTGAAACGTTACAGGAAGGTAGAATCTATTGAGTTGTAAGTGATCTGAACGTTTCATGATGATAGCACTTGCCTAAGGGGGTCAAACCATGTCCCAAAGGTCACCGGATCTGGTGTCAATTTAAAGAAGTAGTCCAGTTACACCTTTGTGGGCTTATAACTTGGCTTCTGAATGTCCTAGAGAGATCAGGTTTGTTTTAGTGTACTCCAATCAACAGCCCCTACAACCACAAAAAGGAATGGAGTCATTAGACCTTATGGTTTGTAAATGGCACCCAGAATTATGTTGCACGAAGCACAATTTCACATCATTCTGGGTTCATTTGTGTGAAAACAAGGTCCAATCAGGCTGAAACGCTACAATAAGGTAGAATCTATTGAGTTGTAAGTGATCTGAACGTTTCAAGATGATCGCACATTCCTATAGGGGGTAAAACCATGTCCCAAAGGTCACCGGGCCTGGTGTCACTTTAAAGAAGTAGTCCAGTTACACCTTTGTGGGCTTATAACTTGGCTTCTGAATGTCCTAGAGAGGTTAGGTTTGTTTTAGTGTACTCCAATCAAAAGCCCCTACAACCACAAAAAGGAATGGAGTCATTAGCACTTAGTGTTTGTAAATGGTACCCAGAATTATGTTGCACGAAGCACAATTTCACATCATTCTGGGTTCATTTGTGTGAAAACAAGGTCCAATCAGGCTGAAACGTTACAGGAAGGTAGAATCTATTGAGTTGTAAGTGATCTGAACGTTTCATGATGATAGCACTTTCCTAAGGGGGTCAAACCATGTCCCAAAGGTCACCGGATCTGGTGTCAATTTAAAGTAGTCCAGTTACACATTTGTGGGCTTATAACTTGGCTTCTGAATGTCCTAGAGAGATCAGGTTTGTTTTAATGTACTCCAATCAACAGCCCCTACAACCACAAAAAGGAATGGAGTCATTAGCACTTATGGTTTGTAAATGGCACCCAGAATTATGTTGCACGAAGAACAATTTCACTTCATTCTGGGTCCATTTGTGTGAAAACAAGGTCCAATCAGGCTGAAACGTTACAGGAAGGTAGAATCTATTGAGTTGTAAGTGATCTGAACGTTTCATGATGATAGCACTTTCCTAAGGGGGTCAAACCATGTCCCAAAGGTCACCGGATCTGGTGTCAATTTAAAGAAGTAGTCAAGTTACACATTTGTGGGCTTACAACTTGGCTTCTGAATGTCCTAGAGAGATCAGATTTGTTTTAGTGTACTCCAATCAACAGCCACTACAACCACAAAAAGAAATGGAGTCATTAGCACTTATGGTTTTTAAATGGCACCCAGAATTATGTTGCACGAAGCACAATTTCACATCATTCTGGGTTCATTTGTGTGAAAACAAGGTCCAATCAGGCTGAAACGTTACAAGAAGGTAGAATCTATTGAGTTGTAAGTGATCTGAACGTTTCATGATGATCGCACATTCCTATAGGGGGTCAAACCATGTCCCAAAGGTCACCGGGCCTGGTGTCAATTTAAAGAAGTAGTCCAGTTACACATTTGTGGGCATATAACTTGGCTTCTGAATGTCCTAGAGTGATCAGGTTTGTTTTAGTGTACTCCAATCAACAGCCCCTACAACCACAAAAAGGAATGGAGTCATTAGACCTTATGGTTTTTAAATGGCACCCAGAATTATGTTGCACGAAGCACAATTTCACATCATTCTAGGTTCATTTGTGTGAAAACAAGGTCCAATCATGCTGAAACGTTACAGGAAGATAGAATCTATTGAGTTGTAAGTGATCTGAACGTTTCATGATGATAGCACTTTCCTAAGGGGGTCAAACCATGTCCCAAAGGTCACCGGATCTGGTGTCAATTTAAAGTAGTAGTCCAGTTACACATTTGTGGGCTTATAACTTGGCTTCTGAATGTCCTAGAGAGATCAGGTTTGTTTTAGTGTACTCCAATCAACAGCCCCTACAACCACAAAAAGGAATGGAGTCATTAGACCTTATGGTTTTTAAATGGCACCCAGAATTATGTTGCACGAAGCACAATTTCACATCATTCTAGGTTCATTTGTGTGAAAACAAGGTCCAATCAGGCTGAAACGCTACAAGAAGGTAGAATCTATTGAGTTGTAAGTGATCTGAACGTTTCAAGATGATGGCACATTCCTATAGGGGGTAAAACCATGTCCCAAAGGTCACCGGGCCTGGTGTCACTTTAAAGTAGTCCAGTTACACCTTTGTGGGCTTATAACTTGGCTTCTGAATGTCCTAGAAAGGTTAGGTTTGTTTTAGTGTACTCCAATCAAAAGCCCCTACAACCACAAAAAGGAATGGAGTCATTAGCACTTAGTGTTTGTAAATGGTACCCAGAATTATGTTGCACGAAGCACAATTTCACATCATTCTGGGTTCATTTGTGTGAAAACAAGGTCCAATCAGGCTGAAACGTTACAGGAAGGTAGAATCTATTGAGTTGTAAGTGATCTGAACGTTTCATGATGATAGCACTTTCCTAAGGGGGTCAAACCATGTCCCAAAGGTCACCGGATCTGGTGTCAATTTAAAGTAGTCCAGTTACACATTTGTGGGCTTATAACTTGGCTTCTGAATGTCCTAGAGAGATCAGGTTTGTTTTAGTGTACTCCAATCAACAGCCCCTACAACCACAAAAAGGAATGGAGTCATTAGCACATATGGTTTTTAAATGGCACCCAGAATTATGTTGCACGAAGCACAATTTCACATCATTCTGTGTCCATTTGTGTGAAAACAAGGTCCAATCAGGCTGAAACGTTACAGGAAGGTAGAATCTATTGAGTTTTAAGTGATCTGAACGTTTCATGATGATAGCACTTTCCTAAGGGGGTCAAACCATGTCCCAAAGGTCACCGGATCTGGTGTCAATTTAAAGAAGTAGTCCAGATACACATTTGTGGGCTTATAACTTGGCGTCTGAATGTCCTAGAGAGATCAGGTTTGTTTTAATGTACTCCAATCAACAGCCCCTACAACCACAAAAAGGAATGGAGTCATTAGCACTTATGTTTTGTAAATGGCACCCAGAATTATGTTGCACGAAGCACAATTTCACATCATTCTGTGTCCATTTGTGTGAAAACAAGGTCCAATCAGGCTGAAACGTTACAGGAAGGTAGAATCTATTGAGTTTTAAGTGATCTGAACGTTTCATGATGATAGCACTTTCCTAAGGGGGTCAAACCATGTCCCAAAGGTCACCGGATCTGGTGTCAATTTAAAGAAGTAGTCCAGTTACACATTTGTGGGCTTATAACTTGGCTTCTGAATGTCCTAGAGAGATCAGGTTTTTTTTTAGGGTACTCCAATCAACAGCCCCTACAACCACAAAAGGGAATGGAGTCATTAGCACTTATGGTTTGTAAATGGCACCCAGAATTATGTTGCATGAAGCACAATTTCACATCATTCTGGGTTCATTTGTTTGAAAACAAGGTCCAATCAGGCTGAAACGTTACAGGAAGGTAGAATCTATTGAGTTGTAAGTGATCTGAACGTTTCATGATGATAGCACTTTCCTAAGGGGGTCAAACCATGTCCCAAAGGTCACCGGATCTGGTGTCAATTTAAAGTAGTCCAGTTACACATTTGTGGGCTTATAACTTGGCTTCTGAATGTCCTAGAGAGATCAGGTTTGTTTTAGTGTACTCCAATCAACAGCCCCTACAACCACAAAAAGGAATGGAGTCATTAGACCTTATGGTTTTTAAATGGCACCCAGAATTATGTTGCACGAAGCACAATTTCACATCATTCTGGGTTCATTTGTGTGAAAACAATGTCCAATCAGGCTGAAACGCTACAAGAAGGTAGAATCTATTGAGTTGTAAGTGATCTGAACGTTTAAGATGATGGCACATTCCTATAGGGGGTAAAACCATGTCCCAAAGGTCACCGGGCCTGGTGTCAATTTAAAGTAGTCCAGTTACACATTTGTGGGCTTATAACTTGGCTTCTGAATGTCCTAGAGTGATCAGGTTTGTTTTAGTGTACTCCAATCAACAGCCCCTACAACCACAAAAAGGAATGGAGTCATTAGCACATATGGTTTTTAAATGGCACCCAGAATTATGTTGCACGAAGCACAATTTCACATCATTCTGTGTCCATTTGTGTGAAAACAAGGTCCAATCAGGCTGAAACGTTACAGGAAGGTAGAATCTATTGAGTTGTAAGTGATCTGAACGTTTCATGATGATAGCCCTTTCCTAAGGGGGTCAAACCATGTCCCAAAGGTCACCTGATCTGGTGTCAATTTAAAGAAGTAGTCCAGTTACACCTTTGTGGGCTTATAACTTGGCTTCTGAATGTCCTAGAGAGATCAGGTTTGTTTTAATGTACTCCAATCAACAGCCCCTATAACCACAAAAAGGAATGGAGTCATTAGCACTTATGGTTTGTAAATGGCACCCAGAATTATGTTGCACGAAGCACAATTTCACTTCATTCTGGGTCCATTTGTGTGAAAACAAGGTCCAATCAGGCTGAAACGTTACAGGAAGGTAGAATCTATTGAGTTGTAAGTGATCTGAACGTTTCATGATGATAGCACTTTCCTAAGGGAGTCAAACCATGTCCCAAAGGTCACCGGATCTGGTGTCAATTTAAAGTAGTCCAGTTACACATTTGTGGGCTTATAACTTGGCTTCTGAATGTCCTAGAGAGATCAGGTTTGTTTTAGTGTACTCCAATCAACAGCCCCTACAACCACAAAAAGAAATGGAGTCATTAGCACTTATGGTTTTTAAATGGCACCCAGAATTATGTTGCACGAAGCACAATTTCACATCATTCTGGGTTCATTTGTGTGAAAACAAGGTCCAATCATGCTGAAACGTTACAGGAAGGTAGAATCTATTGAGTTGTAAGTGATCTGAACGTTTCATGATGATAGCACTTGCCTAAGGGGGTCAAACCATGTCCCAAAGGTCACCGGATCTGGTGTCAATTTAAAGAAGTAGTCCAGTTACACCTTTGTGGGCTTATAACTTGGCTTCTGAATGTCCTAGAGAGATCAGGTTTGTTTTAGTGTACTCCAATCAACAGCCCCTACAACCACAAAAAGGAATGGAGTCATTAGACCTTATGGTTTGTAAATGGCACCCAGAATTATGTTGCATGAAGCACAATTTCACATCATTCTGGGTTCATTTGTGTGAAAACAAGGTCCAATCAGGCTGAAACGCTACAATAAGGTAGAATCTATTGAGTTGTAAGTGATCTGAACGTTTCAAGATGATCGCACATTCCTATAGGGGGTAAAACCATGTCCCAAAGGTCACCGGGCCTGGTGTCACTTTAAAGAAGTAGTCCAGTTACACCTTTGTGGGCTTATAACTTGGCTTCTGAATGTCCTAGAGAGGTTAGGTTTGTTTTAGTGTACTCCAATCAAAAGCCCCTACAACCACAAAAAGGAATGGAGTCATTAGCACTTAGTGTTTGTAAATGGTACCCAGAATTATGTTGCACGAAGCACAATTTCACATCATTCTGGGTTCATTTGTGTGAAAACAAGGTCCAATCAGGCTGAAACATTACAGGAAGGTAGAATCTATTGAGTTGTAAGTGATCTGAACGTTTCATGATGATAGCACTTTCCTAAGGGGGTCAAACCATGTCCCAAAGGTCACCGGATCTGGTGTCAATTTAAAGTAGTCCAGTTACACATTTGTGGGCTTATAACTTGGCTTCTGAATGTCCTAGAGAGATCAGGTTTGTTTTAATGTACTCCAATCAACAGCCCCTACAACCACAAAAAGGAATGGAGTCATTAGCACTTATGGTTTGTAAATGGCACCCAGAATTATGTTGCACGAAGAACAATTTCACTTCATTCTGGGTCCATTTGTGTGAAAACAAGGTCCAATCAGGCTGAAACGTTACAGGAAGGTAGAATCTATTGAGTTGTAAGTGATCTGAACGTTTCATGATGATAGCACTTTCCTAAGGGGGTCAAACCATGTCCCAAAGGTCACCGGATCTGGTGTCAATTTAAAGAAGTAGTCAAGTTACACATTTGTGGGCTTACAACTTGGCTTCTGAATGTCCTAGAGAGATCAGATTTGTTTTAGTGTACTCCAATCAACAGCCACTACAACCACAAAAAGAAATGGAGTCATTAGCACTTATGGTTTTTAAATGGCACCCAGAATTATGTTGCACGAAGCACAATTTCACATCATTCTGGGTTCATTTGTGTGAAAACAAGGTCCAATCAGGCTGAAACGTTACAAGAAGGTAGAATCTATTGAGTTGTAAGTGATCTGAACGTTTCATGATGATCGCACATTCCTATAGGGGGTCAAACCATGTCCCAAAGGTCACCGGGCCTGGTGTCAATTTAAAGAAGTAGTCCAGTTACACATTTGTGGGCATATAACTTGGCTTCTGAATGTCCTAGAGTGATCAGGTTTGTTTTAGTGTACTCCAATCAACAGCCCCTACAACCACAAAAAGGAATGGAGTCATTAGACCTTATGGTTTTTAAATGGCACCCAGAATTATGTTGCACGAAGCACAATTTCACATCATTCTGGGTTCATTTGTGTGAAAACAAGGTCCAATCATGCTGAAACGTTACAGGAAGATAGAATCTATTGAGTTGTAAGTGATCTGAACGTTTCATGATGATAGCACTTTCCTAAGGGGGTCAAACCATGTCCCAAAGGTCACCGGATCTGGTGTCAATTTAAAGTAGTAGTCCAGTTACACATTTGTGGGCTTATAACTTGGCTTCTGAATGTCCTAGAGAGATCAGGTTTGTTTTAGTGTACTCCAATCAACAGCCCCTACAACCACAAAAAGGAATGGAGTCATTAGACCTTATGGTTTTTAAATGGCACCCAGAATTATGTTGCACGAAGCACAATTTCACATCATTCTAGGTTCATTTGTGTGAAAACAAGGTCCAATCAGGCTGAAACGCTACAAGAAGGTAGAATCTATTGAGTTGTAAGTGATCTGAACGTTTCAAGATGATGGCACATTCCTATAGGGGGTAAAACCATGTCCCAAAGGTCACCGGGCCTGGTGTCACTTTAAAGTAGTCCAGTTACACCTTTGTGGGCTTATAACTTGGCTTCTGAATGTCCTAGAAAGGTTAGGTTTGTTTTAGTGTACTCCAATCAAAAGCCCCTACAACCACAAAAAGGAATGGAGTCATTAGCACTTAGTGTTTGTAAATGGTACCCAGAATTATGTTGCACGAAGCACAATTTCACATCATTCTGGGTTCATTTGTGTGAAAACAAGGTCCAATCAGGCTGAAACGTTACAGGAAGGTAGAATCTATTGAGTTGTAAGTGATCTGAACGTTTCATGATGATAGCACTTTCCTAAGGGGGTCAAACCATGTCCCAAAGGTCACCGGATCTGGTGTCAATTTAAAGTAGTCCAGTTACACATTTGTGGGCTTATAACTTGGCTTCTGAATGTCCTAGAGAGATCAGGTTTGTTTTAGTGTACTCCAATCAACAGCCCCTACAACCACAAAAAGGAATGGAGTCATTAGCACATATGGTTTTTAAATGGCACCCAGAATTATGTTAAACGAAGCACAATTTCACATCATTCTGTGTCCATTTGTGTGAAAACAAGGTCCAATCAGGCTGAAACGTTACAGGAAGGTAGAATCTATTGAGTTTTAAGTGATCTGAACGTTTCATGATGATAGCACTTTCCTAAGGGGGTCAAACCATGTCCCAAAGGTCACCGGATCTGGTGTCAATTTAAAGAAGTAGTCCAGATACACATTTGTGGGCTTATAACTTGGCGTCTGAATGTCCTAGAGAGATCAGGTTTGTTTTAATGTACTCCAATCAACAGCCCCTACAACCACAAAAAGGAATGGAGTCATTAGCACTTATGTTTTGTAAATGGCACCCAGAATTATGTTGCACGAAGCACAATTTCACTTCATTCTGGGTCCATTTGTGTGAAAACAAGGTCCAATCAGGCTGAAACGTTACAGGAAGGTAGAATCTATTGAGTTGTAAGTGATCTGAACGTTTCATGATGATAGCTCTTTCCTAAGGGAGTCAAACCATGTCCCAAAGGTCACCGGATCTGGTGTCAATTTAAAGAAGTAGTCCAGTTACACATTTGTGGTCTTATAACTTGGCTTCTGAATGTCCTAGAGAGATCAGGTTTGTTTTAGTGTACTCCAATCAACAGCCCCTACAACCACAAAAAGAAATGGAGTCATTAGCACTTATGGTTTTTAAATGGCACCCAGAATTATGTTGCACGAAGCACAATTTCACATCATTCTGGGTTCATTTGTGTGAAAACAAGGTCCAATCATGCTGAAACGTTACAGGAAGGTAGAATCTATTGAGTTGTAAGTGATCTGAACGTTTCATGATGATAGCACTTGCCTAAGGGGGTCAAACCATGTCCCAAAGGTCACCGGATCTGGTGTCAATTTAAAGAAGTAGTCCAGTTACACCTTTGTGGGCTTATAACTTGGCTTCTGAATGTCCTAGAGAGATCAGGTTTTTTTAGGGTACTCCAATCAACAGCCCCTACAACCACAAAAAGGAATGGAGTCATTAGCCCTTATGGTTTTTAAATGGCACCCAGAATTATGTTGCACGAAGCACAATTTCACATCATTCTGGGTCCATTTGTGTGAAAACAAGGTCCAATCAGGCTGAAACGCTACAAGAAGGTAGAATCTATTGAGTTGTAAGTGATCTGAACGTTTCATGATGATAGCACTTGCCTAAGGGGGTCAAACCATGTCCCAAAGGTCACCGGGCCTGGTGTCACTTTAAAGAAGTAGTCCAGTTACACCTTTGTGGGCTTATAACTTGGCTTCTGAATGTCCTAGAGAGATCAGGTTTTTTTTAGGGTACTCCAATCAACAGCCCCTACAACCACAAAAAGGAATGGAGTCATTAGCCCTTATGGTTTTTAAATGGCACCCAGAATTATGTTGCACGAAGCACAATTTCACATCATTCTGGGTTCATTTGTGTGAAAACAAGGTCCAATCAGGCTGAAACGCTACAAGAAGGTAGAATCTATTGAGTTGTAAGTGATCTGAACGTTTCAAGATGATCGCACATTCCTATAGGGGGTAAAACCATGTCCCAAAGGTCACCGGGCCTTGTGTCACTTTAAAGTAGTCCAGTTACACCTTTGTGGGCTTATAACTTGGCTTCTGAATGTCCTAGAGAGGTTAGGTTTGTTTTAGTGTACTCCAATCAAAAGCCCCTACAACCACAAAAAGGAATGGAGTCATTAGCACTTAGTGTTTGTAAATGGTACCCAGAATTATGTTGCACGAAGCACAATTTCACATCATTCTGGGTTCATTTGTGTGAAAACAAGGTCCAATCAGGCTGAAACGCTACAATAAGGTAGAATCTATTGAGTTGTAAGTGATGTGAACGTTTCAAGATGATCGCACATTCCTATAGGGGGTAAAACCATGTCCCAAAGGTCACCGGGCCTGGTGTCACTTTAAAGAAGTAGTCCAGTTACACCTTTGTGGGCTTATAACTTGGCTTCTGAATGTCCTAGAGAGGATAGGTTTGTTTTAGTGTACTCCAATCAACAGCCCCTACAACCACAAAACGGAATGGAGTCATTAGCACTTATGGTTTGTAAATGGCACCCAGAATTATGTTGCACGAAGCACAATTTCACATCATTCTGGGTTCATTTGTGTGAAAACAAGGTCCAGTCAGGCTGAAACGTTACAGGAAGGTAGAATCTATTGGGTTGTAAGTGATCTGAACGTTTCATGATGATAGCACTTTCCTAAGGGGGTCAAACCATGTCCCAAAGGTCACCGGATCTGGTGTCAATTTAAAGTAGTCCAGTTACACATTTGTGGGCTTATAACTTGGCTTCTGAATGTCCTAGAGAGATCAGGTTTGTTTTAGTGTACTCCAATCAACAGCCCCTACAACCACAAAAAGGAATGGAGTCATTAGCACATATGGTTTTTAAATGGCACCCAGAATTATGTTGCACGAAGCACAATTTCACATCATTCTGTGTCCATTTGTGTGAAAACAAGGTCCAATCAGGCTGAAACGTTACAGGAAGGTAGAATCTATTGAGTTGTAAGTGATCTGAACGTTTCATGATGATAGCACTTTCCTAAGGGGGTCAAACCATGTCCCAAAGGTCACCGGATCTGGTGTCAATTTAAAGAAGTAGTCCAGTTACACATTTGTGGGCTTATAACTTGGCTTCTGAATGTCCTAGAGAGATCAGGTTTATTTTAATGTACTCCAATCAACAGCCCCTACAACCACAAAAAGGAATGGAGTCATTAGCACTTATGGTTTGTAAATGGCACCCAGAATTATGTTGCACGAAGCACAATTTCACTTCATTCTGGGTCCATTTGTGTGAAAACAAGGTCTAATCAGGCTGAAACGTTACAGGAAGGTAGAATCTATTGAGTTGTAAGTGATCTGAACGTTTCATGATGATAGCACTTTCCTAAGGGGGTCAAACCATGTCCCAAAGGTCACCGGATCTGGTGTCACTTTAAAGAAGTAGTCCAGTTACACATTTGTGGGCTTATAACTTGGCTTCTGAATGTCCTAGAGAGGTTAGGTTTGTTTTAGTGTACTCCAATCAAAAGCCCCTACAACCACAAAAAGGAATGGAGTCATTAGCACTTAGTGTTTGTAAATGGTACCCAGAATTATGTTGCACGAAGCACAATTTCACATCATTCTGGGTTCATTTGTGTGAAAACAAGGTCCAATCAGGCTGAAACGCTACAATAAGGTAGAATCTATTGAGTTGTAAGTGATGTGAACGTTTCAAGATGATCGCACATTCCTATAGGGGGTAAAACCATGTCCCAAAGGTCACCGGGCCTGGTGTCAGTTTAAAGAAGTAGTCCAGTTACACCTTTGTGGGCTTATAACTTGGCTTCTGAATGTCCTAGAGAGGATAGGTTTGTTTTAGTGTACTCCAATCAACAGCCCCTACAACCACAAAACGGAATGGAGTCATTAGCACTTATGGTTTGTAAATGGCACCCAGAATTATGTTGCACGAAGCACAATTTCACATCATTCTGGGTTCATTTGTGTGAAAACAAGGTCCAATCAGGCTGAAACGTTACAGGAAGGTAGAATCTATTGAGTTGTAAGTGATCTGAACGTTTCATGATGATAGCACTTTCCTAAGGGGGTCAAACCATGTCCCAAAGGTCACCGGATCTGGTGTCAATTTAAAGTAGTCCAGTTACACATTTGTGGGCTTATAACTTGGCTTCTGAATGTCCTAGAGAGATCAGGTTTGTTTTAGTGTACTCCAATCAACAGCCCCTACAACCACAAAAAGGAATGGAGTCATTAGCACATATGGTTTTTAAATGGCACCCAGAATTATGTTGCACGAAGCACAATTTCACATCATTCTGTGTCCATTTGTGTGAAAACAAGGTCCAATCAGGCTGAAACGTTACAGGAAGGTAGAATCTATTGAGTTGTAAGTGATCTGAACGTTTCATGATGATAGCACTTTCCTAAGGGGGTCAAACCATGTCCCAAAGGTCACCGGATCTGGTGTCAATTTAAAGAAGTAGTCCAGTTACACATTTGTGGGCTTATAACTTGGCTTCTGAATGTCCTAGAGAGATCAGGTTTATTTTAATGTACTCCAATCAACAGCCCCTACAACCACAAAAAGGAATGGAGTCATTAGCACTTATGGTTTGTAAATGGCACCCAGAATTATGTTGCACGAAGCACAATTTCACTTCATTCTGGGTCCATTTGTGTGAAAACAAGGTCCAATCAGGCTGAAACGTTACAGGAAGGTAGAATCTATTGAGTTGTAAGTGATCTGAACGTTTCATGATGATAGCACTTTCCTAAGGGGGTCAAACCATGTCCCAAAGGTCACCGGATCTGGTGTCAATTTAAAGAAGTAGTCCAGTTACACATTTGTGGGCTTATAACTTGGCTTCTGAATGTCCTAGAGAGATCAGGTTTGTTTTAGTGTACTCCAATCAACAGCCACTACAACCACAAAAAGAAATGGAGTCATTAGCACTTATGGTTTTTAAATGGCACCCAGAATTATGTTGCACGAAGCACAATTTCACATCATTCTGGGTTCATTTGTGTGAAAACAAGGTCCAATCAGGCTGAAACATTACAAGAAGGTAGAATCTATTGAGTTGTAAGTGATCTGAACGTTTCATGATGATCGCACATTCCTATAGTGGGTCAAACCATGTCCCAAAGGTCACCGGGCCTGGTGTCAATTTAAAGAAGTAGTCCAGTTACACATTTGTGGGCTTATAACTTGGCTTCTGAATGTCCTAGAGTGATCAGGTTTGTTTTAGTGTACTCCAATCAACAGCCCCTACAACCACAAAAAGGAATGGAGTCATTAGCACTTATGGTTTTTAAATGGTACCCAGAATTATGTTGCACGAAGCACAATTTCACATCATTCTGGGTTCATTTGTGTGAAAACAAGGTCCAATCATGCTGAAACGTTACAGGAAGGTAGAATCTATTGAGCTGTAAGTGATCTGAACGTTTCATGATGATAGCACTTTCCTAAGGGGGTCAAACCATGTCCCAAAGGTCACCGGATCAGGTGTCAATTTAAAGAAGTAGTCCAGTTACACATTTGTGGGCTTAAAACTTGGCTTCTGAATGTCCTAGAGAGATCAGGTTTGTTTTAATGTACTCCAATCAACAGCCCCTACAACCACAAAAAGGAATGGAGTCATTAGCACTTATGGTTTGTAAATGGCACCCAGAATTATGTTGCACGAAGCACAATTTCACATCATTCTGGGTTCATTTGTGTGAAACAAGATCCAATCAGGCTGAAACGTTACAGGAAGGTAGAATCTATTGAGTTGTAAGTGATCTGAACGTTTCATGATGATAGCATTTTCCTATGGGGGTCAAACCATGTCCCAAAGGTGACCGGATCTGGTGTCAATTTAAAGAAGTAGTCCAGTTACACATTTGTGGGCTTATAACTTGGCTTCTGAATGTCCTAGAGAGATCAGGTTTGTTTTAATGTACTCCAATCAGCAGCCCTTACAACCACAAAAAGGAATGGAGTCATTAGCACTTATGGTTTGTAAATGGCACCCAGAATTATGTTGCACGACGCACAATTTCACATCATTCTGGGTTCATTTGTGTGAAAAAAAGGTCCAATCAGGCTGAAATGTTACAGGAAGGTAGAATCTCTTGAGTTGTAAGTGATCTGAAAGTTTCATGATGATAGCACTTTCCTAAGGGGGTCAATCCATGTCCCAAAGGTCACCGGATCTGGTGTCAATTTAAAGAAGTAGTCCAGTTACACATTTGTGGGCTTATAACTTGGCTTCTGAATGTCCGAGAGAGATCAGGTTTGTTTTAATGTACTCCAATCAACAGCCCCCATAACCACAAAAATGAATGGAGTCATTAGCACTTATGGTTTGTAAATGGCACGCAGAATTATGTTGCACGAAGCACAATTTCACTTCATTCTGGGTCCATTTGTGTGAAAACAAGGTCCAATCAGGCTGAAACGTTACAGGAAGGTAGAATCTATTGAGTTTTAAGTGATCTGAACGTTTCATGATGATAACACTTTCCTAAGGGGGTCAAACCATGTCCCAAATGTCACCGGATCTGGTGTCAATTTAAAGAAGTAGTCCAGTTACACATTTGTGGGCTTATAACTTGGCTTCTGAATGTCCTAGAGAGGTCAGGTTTGTTTTAGTGTACTCCAACCAACAGCCCCTACAACCACAAAAAGGAATGGAGTCATTAGCACTTATGGTTTTTAAATGGCACCCAGAATTATGTTGCACGAAGCACAATTTCACATCATTCTGGGTTCATTTGTGTGAAAACAAGGTCCAATCAGGCTGAAATGTTACAGGAAGGTAGAATCTATTGAGTTGTAAGTGATCTGAACGTTTCATGATGATAGCGCTTTCCTAAGGGGGTCAAACCATGTCCCAAATGTCACCGGGCCTGGTGTCACTTTAAAGGAGTAGTCCAGTTACACCTTTGTGGGCTTATAACTTGGCTTCTGAATGTCCTAGAGAGATCAGGTTTGTTTTAATGTACTCCAATCAACAGCCCCTACAACCTCAAAAAGGAATGGAGTCATTAGCACTTATGGTTTGTAAATGGCACCCAGAATTATGTTGCACGAAGCACAATTTCACATCTTTCTGGGTCCATTTGTGTGAAAACAAGGTCCAATAAGGCTGAAACGCTACAAGAAGGTAGAATCTATTGAGTTGTAAGTGATCTGAACGTTTCAAGATGATCGCACATTCCTATAGGGGGTAAAACCATGTCCCAAAGGTCACCGGGCCTGGTGTCACTTTAAAGAAGTAGTCCAGTTACACCTTTGTGGGCTTATAACTTGGCTTCTGAATGTCCTAGAGAGATCAGGTTTGTTTTAATGTACTCCAATCAGCAGCCCTTACAACCCCAAAAAGGAATGGAGTCATTAGCACTTATGGTTTGTAAATGGCACCCAAAATTATGTTGCACGAAGCACAATTTCACATCATTCTGGGTTCATTTGTGTGAAAACAAGGTCCAATCAGGCTGAAATGTTACAGGAAGGTAGAATCTATTGAGTTGTAAGTGATCTGAAAGTTTCATGATGATAGCACTTTCCTAAGGGGGTCAAACCATGTCCCAAAGGTCACCGGATCTGGTGTCAATTTAAAGAAGTAGACCAGTTACACATTTGTGGGCTTATAACTTGGCTTCTGAATGTCCTAGAGAGATCAGGTTTGTTTTAATGTACTCCAATCAACAGCCCCCACAACCACAAAAAGGAATGGAGTCATTAGCACTTATGGTTTGTAAATGGCACGCAGAATTATGTTGCACGAAGCACAATTTCACTTCATTCTGGGTCCATTTGTGTGAAAACAAGGTCCAATCAGGCTGAAACGTTACAGGAAGGTAGAATCTATTGAGTTGTAAGTGATCTGAACGTTTCATGATGATAACACTTTCCTAAGGGGGTCAAACCATGTCCCAAAGGTCACCGGATCTGGTGTCAATTTAAAGAAGTAGTCCAGTTACACATTTGTGGGCTTATAACTTGGCTTCTGAATGTCCTAGAGAGGTCAGGTTTGTTTTAGTGTACTCCAATCAACAGCCCCTACAACCACAAAAAGGAATGGAGACATTAGCACTTATGGTTTTTAAATGGAACCCAGAATTATGTTGCACAAAGCACAATTTCAAATCATTCTGGGTTCATTTGTGTGAAAACAAGGTCCAATCAGGCTGAAACGTTACAGGAAGGTAGAATCTATTGAGTTGTAAGTGATCTGAACGTTTCATGATGATAGCACTTGCCTAAGGGGGTCAAACCATGTCCCAAAGGTCACCGGATCTGGTGTCAATTTAAAGAAGTAGTCCAGTTACACATTTGTGGGCTTATAACTTGGCTTCTGAATGTCCTAGAGAGATCAGGTTTTTTTTAGGGTACTCCAATCAACAGCCCCTACAACCACAAAAAGGAATGGAGTCATTAGCACTTATGGTTTGTAAATGGCACCCAGAATTATGTTGCACGAAGCACAATTTCACATCATTCTGGGTTCATTTGTTTGAAAACAAGGTCCAATCAGGCTGAAACGTTACAGGAAGGTAGAATCTATTGAGTTGTAAGTGATCTGAACGTTTCATGATGATAGCACTTTCCTAAGGGGGTCAAACCATGTCCCAAAGGTCACCGGATCTGGTGTCAATTTAAAGAAGTAGCCCAGTTACACATTTGTGGGCTTATAACTTGGCTTCTGAATGTCCTAGAGAGATCAGGTTTGTTTTAGTGTACTCTAATCAACAGCCCCTACAACCACAAAAAGGAATGGAGGCATTAGCCCTTATGGTTTTTAAATGGCACCCAGAATTATGTTGCACGAAGCACAATTTCACATAATTCTGGGTTCATTTGTGTGAAAACAAGGTCCAATCAGGCTGAAACGCAACAAGAAGGTAGAATCTATTGAGTTGTAAGTGATCTGAACGTTTCAAGATGATCGCACATTCCTATAGGGGGTAAAACCATGTCCCAAAGGTCACCGGGCCTGGTGTCACTTTAAAGAAGTAGTCCAGTTACACCTTTGTGGGCTTATAACTTGGCTTCTGAATGTCCTAGATAGGTTAGGTTTGTTTTAGTGTACTCCAATCAAAAGCCCCTACAACCACAAAAAGGAATGGAGTCATTAGCACTTAGTGTTTGTAAATGGTACACAGAATTATGTTGCACGAAGCACAATTTCACATCATTCTGGGTTCATTTGTGTGAATACAAGGTCCAATCAGGCTGAAACGTTACAGGAAGGTAGAATCTATTGAGTTGTAAGTGATCTGAACGTTTCATGATGATAGCACTTTCCTAAGGGGGTCAAACCATGTCCCAAAGGTCACCGGATCTGGTGTCAATTTAAAGTAGTCCAGTTACACATTTGTGGGCTTATAACTTGGCTTCTGAATGTCCTAGAGAGATCAGGTTTGTTTTAGTGTACTCCAATCAACAGCCCCTACAACCACAAAAAGGAATGGAGTCATTAGCACTTATGGTTTTTAAATGGCACCCAGAATTATGTTGCACGAAGCACAATTTCACATCATTCTGTGTCCATTTGTGTGAAAACAAGGTCCAATCAGGCTGAAACGTTACAGGAAGGTAGAATCTATTGAGTTGTAAATGATCTGAACGTTTCATGATGATAGCACTTTCCTAAGGGGGTCAAACCATGTCCCAAAGGTCACCGGATCTGGTGTCAATTTAAAGAAGTAGACCAGTTACACATTTGTGGGCTTATAACTTGGCTTCTGAATGTCCTAGAGAGATCAGGTTTGTTTTAATGTACTCCAATCAACAGCCCCTACAACCACAAAAAGGAATGGAGTCATTAGCACTTATGGTTTGTAAATGGCACCCAGAATTATGTTGCACGAAGCACAATTTCACTTCATTCTGGGTTCATTTGTGTGAAAACAAGGTCCAATCATGCTGAAACGTTACAGGAAGGTAGAATCTATTGAGTTGTAAGTGATCTGAACGTTTCATGATGATAGCACTTTCCTAAGGGGGTCAAACCATGTCCCAAAGGTCACCGGATCTGGTGTCAATTTAAAGAAGTATTCCAGTTACACATTTGTGGGCTTATAACTTGGCTTCTGAATGTCCTAGAGAGATCAGGTTTGTTTTAATGTACTCCAATCAACAGCCCCACAACCACAAAAAGGAATGGAGTCATTAGCACTTATGGTTTGTAAATGGCACCCAGAATTATGTTGCACGAAGCACAATTTCACATTATTCTGGGTTCATTTGTGTGAAAACAAGGTCCAATCAGGCTGAAACGTTACAAGAAGGTAGAATCTATTGAGTTGTAAGTGATCTGAACGTTTCATGATGATCGCACATTCCTATAGGGGGTCAAACCATGTCCCAAAGGTCACCGGGCCTGGTGTCAATTTAAAGAAGTATTCCAGTCACACATTTGTGGGCTTATAACTTGGCTTCTGAATGTCCTAGAGTGATCAGGTTTGTTTTAGTGTACTCCAATCAACAGCCCCTACAACCACAAAAAGGAATGGAGTCATTAGCACTTATGGTTTTTAAATGGCACCCAGAATTATGTTGCACGAAAGCACAATTTCACATCATTCTGGGTTCATTTGTGTGAAAACAAGGTCCAGTCATGCTGAAACGTTACAGGAAGGTAGAATCTATTGAGTTGTAAGTGATCTGAAGGTTTCATGATGATAGCACTTTCCTAAGGGAGTCAAACCATGTCCCAAAGGTCACCGGATCTGGTGTCAATTTAAAGAAGTAGTCCAGTTACACATTTGTGGGCTTATAACTTGGCTTCTGAATGTCCTAGAGAGATTAGGTTTGTTTTAATGTACTCCAATCAGCATCCCTTACAACCACAAAAAGGAATGGAGTCATTAGCACTTATGGTTTGTAAATGGCACCCAGAAATATGTTGCACGAAGCACAATTTCACATCATTCTGGGTTCATTTGTGTGAAAACAAGGTCCAATCAGGCTGAAACGTTACAGGAAGGTAGAATCTATTGAGTTGTAAGTGATCTGAACGTTTCATGATGATAGCACTTTCCTAAGGGGGTCAAACCATGTCCCAAAGGTCACCGGATCTGGTGTCAATTTAAAGAAGTATTCCAGTTACACATTTGTGGGCTTATAACTTGGCTTCTGAATGTCCTAGAGAGATCAGGTTTGTTTTAATGTACTCCAATCAACAGCCCCACAACCACAAAAAGGAATGGAGTCATTAGCACTTATGGTTTGTAAATGGCACCCAGAATTATGTTGCACGAAGCACAATTTCACATCATTCTGGGTTCATTTGTGTGAAAACAAGGTCCAATCAGGCTGAAACGTTACAGGAAGGTAGAATCTATTGAGTTGTAAGTGATCTGAACGTTTCATGATGATAGCACTTTCCTAAGGGGGTCAAACCATGTCCCAAAGGTCACCGGATCTGGTGTCAATTTAAAGAAGTAGTCCAGTTACACATTTGTGGGCTTATAACTTGGCTTCTGAATGTCCTAGAGAGATCAGGTTTGTTTTAGTGTACTCCAATCAACAGCCCCTACAACCACAAAAAGAAATGGAGTCATTAGCACTTATGGTTTTTAAATGGCACCCAGAATTATGTTGCACGAAGCACAATTTCACATCATTCTGGGTTCATTTGTGTGAAAACAAGGTCCAATCATGCTGAAACGTTACAGGAAGGTAGAATCTATTGAGTTGTAAGTGATCTGAACGTTTCATGATGATAGCACTTGCCTAAGGGGGTCAAACCATGTCCCAAAGGTCACCGGATCTGGTGTCAATTTAAAGAAGTAGTCCAGTTACACCTTTGTGGGCTTATAACTTGGCTTATGAATGTCCTAGAGAGATCAGGTTTTTTTAGGGTACTCCAATCAACAGCCCCTACAACCACAAAAAGGAATGGAGTCATTAGCACTTATGGTTTGTAAATGGCACCCAGAATTATGT
The DNA here is from genome assembly GCF_043380555.1 of Nothobranchius furzeri. NCBI lineage: Eukaryota > Metazoa > Chordata > Actinopteri > Cyprinodontiformes > Nothobranchiidae > Nothobranchius > Nothobranchius furzeri. The sequence goes on from NC_091743.1 coordinate 15,643,145, forward strand.
TGCACGAAGCACAATTTCACATCATTCTGGGTTCATTTGTTTGAAAACAAGGTCCAATCAGGCTGAAACGCTACAAGAAGGTAGAATCTATTGAGTTGTAAGTGATCTGAACGTTTCAAGATGATAGCACTTGCCTAAGGGGGTCAAACCATGTCCCAAAGGTCAACGGATATGGTGTCAATTTAAAGACGTAGTCCAATTACACATTTGTGGGCTTATAACTTGGCTTCTGAATGTCCTAGAGAGATCAGGTTTTTTTTACGGTACTCCAATCTACAGCCCCTACAACCACAAAAAGGAATGGAGTCATTAGCACTTATGGTTTGTAAATGGCACCCAGAATTATGTTGCACGAAGCACAATTTCACATCATTCTGGGTTCATTTGTTTGAAAACAAGGTCCAATCAGGCTGAAACGTTACAGGAAGGTAGAATCTATTGAGTTGTAAGTGATCTGAACGTTTCATGATGATAGCACTTTCCTAGGGGGGTCAAACCATGTCCCAAAGGTCACCGGATATGGTGTCAATTTAGAGAAGTAGTCCAGTTACACATTTGTGGGCTTATAACTTGGCTTCTGAATGTCCTAGAGAGATCAGGTATGTTTTAGTGTACTCCAATCAACAGCCCCTACAACCACAAAAAGGAATGGAGTCATTAGCCCTTATGGTTTTTAAATGGCACCCAGAATTATGTTGCACGAAGCACAATTTCACATCATTCTGGGTTCATTTGTGTGAAAACAAGGTCCAATCAGGCTGAAACGCTACAAGAAGGTAGAATCTATTGAGTTGTAAGTGATCTGAACATTTCAAGATGATCGCACATTCCTATAGGGGGTAAAACCATGTCCCAAAGGTCACCGGGCCTGGTGTCACTTTAAAGAAGTAGTCCAGTTACACCTTTGTGGGCTTATAACTTGGCTTCTGAATGTCCTACAGAGGTTAGGTTTGTTTTAGTGTACTCCAATCAAAATCCCCTACAACCACAAAAAGGAATGGAGTCATTAGCACTTAGTGTTTGTAAATGGTACCCAGAATTATGTTGCACGAAGCACAATTTCACATCATTCTGGGTTCATTTGTGTGAAAACAAGGTCCAATCAGGCTGAAACGTTACATGAAGGTAGAATCTATTGAGTTGTAAGTGATCTGAATGTTTCATGATGATAGCACTTTCCTAAGGGGGTCAAACCATGTCCCAAAGGTCACCGGATCTGGGGTCAATTTAAAGTAGTCCAGTTACATATTTGTGGGCTTATAACTTGGCTTCTGAATGTCCTAGAGCGATCAGGTTTGTTTTAGTGTACTCCAATCAACAGCCCCTACAACCACAAAAATGAATGGAGTCATTAGCACATATGGTTTTTAAATGGCACCCAGAATTATGTTGCACGAAGCACAATTCCACATCATTCTGTGTCCATTTGTGTGAAAACAAGGTCCAATCAGGCTGAAACGTTACAGGAAGGTAGAATCTATTGAGTTGTAAGTGATCTGAACGTTTCATGATGATAGCACTTTCCTAAGGGGGTCAAACCATGTCCCAAAGGTCACCGGATCTGGTGTCAATTTAAAGTAGTCCAGTTACACATTTGTGGGCTTATAACTTGGCTTCTGAATGTCCTAGAGAGATCAGGTTTGTTTTAATGTACTCCAATCAACAGCCCCTACAACCACAAAAAGGAATGGAGTCATTAGCACTTATGGTTTGTAAATGGCACCCAGAATTATGTCGCACGAAGCACAATTTCACTTCATTCTGGGTCCATTTGTGTGAAAACAAGGTCCAATCAGGCTGAAACGTTACAGGAAGGTAGAATCTATTGAGTTGTAAGTGATCTGAACGTTTCATGATGATAGCACTTTCCTAAGGGGGTCAAACCATGTCCCAAAGGTCACCGGATCTGGTGTCAATTTAAAGAAGTAGTCCAGTTACACATTTGTGGGCTTATAACTTGGCTTCTGAATGTTCTAGAGAGATCAGGTTTGTTTTAGTGTACTCCAATCAACAGCCACTACAACCACAAAAAGAAATGGAGTCATTAGCACTTATGGTTTTTAAATGGCACCCAGAATTATGTTGCACGAAGCACAATTTCACATCATTCTGGGTTCATTTGTGTGAAAACAAGGTCCATTCAGGCTGAAACATTACAAGAAGGTAGAATCTATTGAGTTGTAAGTGATCTGAACGTTTCATGATTATAGCACTTTCCTAAGTGGGTCAAACCATGTCCCAAAGGTCACCGGATCTGGTGTCAATTTAAAGAAGTAGTCCAGTTACACATTTGTGGGCTTATAACTTGGCTTCTGAATGTCCTAGAGAGATCAGGTTTGTTTTAATGTACTCCAATCAACAGCCCCTACAACCACAAAAAGGAATGGAGTCATTAGCACTAATGGTTTGTAAATGGCACCCAGAATTATGTTGCACGAAGCACAATTTCACATTATTCTGGGTTCATTTGTGTGAAAACAAGATCCAATGAGGCTGAAACGTTACAGGAAGGTAGAATCTATTGAGTTGTAAGTGATCTGAACGTTTCATGATGATAGCATTTTCCTAAGGGGGTCAAACCATGTCCCAAAGGTCACCGGATCTGGTGTCAATTTAAAGAAGTAGTCCAGTTACACATTTGTGGGCTTATAACTTGGCTTCTGAATGTCCTAGAGAGATCAGGTTTGTTTTAATGTACTCCATTCAACAGCCCCCACAACCACAAAAAGGAATGGAGTCATTAGCACTTATGGTTTGTAAATGGCACGCAGAATTATGTTGCACGAAGCACAATTTCACTTCAGTCTGGGTTCATTTGTGTGAAAACAAGGTCCAATCAGGCTGAAACGTTACAGGAAGGTAGAATCTATTGAGTTGTAAGTGATCTGAACGTTTCATGATGATAGCACTTTCCTAAGGGGGTCAAACCATGTCCCAAAGGTCACCGGATCTGGTGTCAATTTAAAGAAGTAGCCCAGTTACACATTTGTGGGCTTATAACTTGGCTTCTGAATGTCCTAGAGAGATCAGGTTTGTTTTAGTGTACTCCAATCAACAGCCCCTACAACCACAAAAAGGAATGGAGTCATTAGCCCTTATGGTTTTTAAATGGCACCCAGAATTATGTTGCACGAAGCACAATTTCACATCATTCTGGGTTCATTTGTGTGAAAACAAGGTCCATTCAGGCTGAAACGCTACAAGAAGGTAGAATCTATTGAGTTGTAAGTGATCTGAACGTTTAAAGATGATCGCACATACCTATAGGGGGTAAAACCATGTCCCAAAGGTCACCGGGCCTGGTGTCACTTTAAAGAAGTAGTCCAGTTACACCTTTGTGGGCTTATAACTTGGCTTCTGAATGTCCTAGAGAGGTTAGGTTTGTTTTAGTGTACTCCAATCAAAAGCCCCTACAACCACAAAAAGGAATGGAGTCATTAGCACTTAGTGTTTGTAAATGGTACCCAGAATTATGTTGCACGAAGCACAATTTCACATCATTCTGGGTTCATTTGTGTGAAAACAAGGTCCAATAAGGCTGAAACGTTACAGGAAGGTAGAATCTATTGAGTTGTAAGTGATCTGAACGTTTCATGATGATAGCACTTTCCTAAGGGGGTCAAACCATGTCCCAAAGGTCACCGGATCTGGTGTCAATTTAAAGTAGTCCAGTTACACATTTGTGGGCTTATAACTTGGCTTCTGAATGTCCTAGAGAGATCAGGTTTGTTTTAGTGTACTCCAATCAACAGCCCCTACAACCACAAAAAGTAATGGAGTCATTAGCACATATGGTTTTTAAATGGCACCCAGAATTATGTTGCACGAAGCACAATTTCACATCATTCTGTGTCCATTTGTGTGAAAACAAGGTCCAATCAGGCTGAAACGTTACAGGAAGGTAGAATCTATTGAGTTGTAAATGGTATGAACGTTTCATGATGATAGCACTTTCCTAAGGGGGTCAAACCATGTCCCAAAGGTCACCGGATCTGGTGTCAATTTAAAGAAGTAGTCCAGTTACACATTTGTGGGCTTATAACTTGGCTTCTGAATGTCCTAGAGAGATCAGGTTTGTTTTAATGTACTCCAATCAACAGCCCCTACAACCACAAAAAGGAATGGAGTCATTAGCACTTATGGTTTGTAAATGGCACCCAGAATTATGTTGCACGAAGCACAATTTCACTTCATTCTGGGTCCATTTGTGTGAAAACAAGGTCCAATCAGGCTGAAACGTTACAGGAAGGTAGAATCTATTGAGTTGTAAGTGATCTGAACGTTTCATGATGATAGCACTTTCCTAAGGGGGTCAAACCATGTCCCAAAGGTCACCGGATCTGGTGTCAATTTAAAGAAGTAGTCCAGTTACACATTTGTGGGCTTATAACTTGGCTTCTGAATGTCCTGGAGAGATCAGGTTTGTTTTAGTGTACTCCAATCAACAGCCCCTACAACCACAAAAAGAAATGGAGTCATTAGCACTTATGGTTTTTAAATGGCACCCAGAATTATGTTGCACGAAGCACAATTTCACATCATTCTGGGTTCATTTGTGTGAAAACAAGGTCCAATCATGCTGAAACATTACAGGAAGGTAGAATCTATTGAGTTGTAAGTGATCTGAACGTTTCATGATGATAGCACTTTCCTAAGGGGGTCAAACCATGTCCCAAAGGTCACCGGATCTGGTGTCAATTTAAAGAAGTATTCCAGTTACACCTTTGCGGTTTTATAACTTGGCTTCTGAATGTCCTAGAGAGGTCAGGGTTGTTTTAGTGTACTCCAATCAAAAGCCCCTACAACCTCAAAAAATGAATGGAGTCATTAGCACTTATGGTTTGTAAATGGCACCCAGAATTATGTTGCACGAAGCACAATTTCACATTATTCTGGGTTCATTTGTGTGAAAACAAGGTCCAATCAGGCTGAAACGTTACAAGAAGGTAGAATCTATTGAGTTGTAAGTGATCTGAACGTTTCATGATGATCGCACATTCCTATAGGGGGTCAAACCATGTCCCAAAGGTCACCGGGCCTGGTGTCAATTTAAAGAAGTATTCCAGTCACACATTTGTGGGCTTATAACTTGGCTTCTGAATGTCCTAGAGTGATCAGGTTTGTTTTAGTGTACTCCAATCAACAGCCCCTACAACCACAAAAAGGAATGGAGTCATTAGCACTTATGGTTTGTAAATGGCACCCAGAATTATGTTGCACGAAGCACAATTTCACATTATTCTGGGTTCATTTGTGTGAAAACAAGATCCAATCAGGCTGAAACGTTACAGGAAGGTAGAATCTATTGAGTTGTAAGTGATCTGAACGTTTCATGATGATAGCATTTTCCTAAGGGGGTCAAACCATGTCCCAAAGGTCACCGGATCTGGTGTCAATTTAAAGAAGTAGTCCAGTTACACATTTGTGGGCTTATAACGTGGCTTCTGAATGTCCTAGAGAGATCAGGTTTGTTTCAGTATACGCCAATCAACAGCCCCTACAACCACAAAAAGGAATGGAGTCATTAGCACTTATGGTTTTTAAATGGCACCCAGAATTATGTTGCACGAAGCACAATTTCACATCATTCTGGGTTCATTTGTGTGAAAACAAGGTCCAATCAGGCTGAAATGTTACAGGAAGGTAGAATCTATTGAGTTGTAAGTGATCTGAACGTTTCATGATGATAGCACTTTCCTAAGGGAGTCAAACCATGTCCCAAAGGTCACCGGATCTGGTGTCAATTTAAAGAAGTAGTCCAGTTACACATTTGTGGGCTTATAACTTGGCTTCTGAATGTCCTAGAGAGATCAGGTTTGTTTTAATGTACTCCAATCAGCATCCCTTACAACCACAAAAAGGAATGGAGTCATTAGCACTTATGGTTTGTAAATGGCACCCAGAATTATGTTGCACGAAGCACAATTTCACATCATTCTGGGTTCATTTGTGTGAAAACAAGCTCCAATCAGGCTGAAACGTTACAGGAAGGTAGAATCTATTGAGTTGTAAGTGATCTGAACGTTTCATGATGATAGCACTTTCCTAAGGGGGTCAAACCATGTCCCAAAGGTCACCGGATCTGGTGTCAATTTAAAGAAGTAGTCCAGTTACACATTTGTGGGCTTATAACTTGGCTTCTGAATGTCCTAGAGAGATCAGGTTTGTTTTAATGTTCTCCAATCAAAAGCCCCTACAACCACAAAAAGGAATGGAGTCATTAGCACTTATGGTTTGTAAATGGCACCCAGAATTATGTTGCACGAAGCACAATTTCACATTATTCTGGGTTCATTTGTGTGAAAACAAGGTCCAATCAGGCTGAAACGTTACAAGAAGGTAGAATCTATTGAGTTGTAAGTGATCTGAACGTTTCATGATGATCGCACATTCCTATAGGGGGTCAAACCATGTCCCAAAGGTCACCGGGCCTGGTGTCAATTTAAAGAAGTATTCCAGTCACACATTTGTGGGCTTATAACTTGGCTTCTGAATGTCCTAGAGTGATCAGGTTTGTTTTAGTGTACTCCAATCAACAGCCCCTACAACCACAAAAAGGAATGGAGTCATTAGAACTTATGGTTTGTAAGTGGCACCCAGAATTATGTTGCACAAAGCACAATTTCACATTATTCTGGGTTCATTTGTGTGAAAACAAGATCCAATCAGGCTGAAACGTTACAGGAAGGTAGAATCTATTGAGTTGTAAGTGATCTGAACGTTTCATGATGATAGCATTTTCCTAAGGGGGTCAAACCATGTCCCAAAGGTCACCGGATCTGGTGTCAATTTAAAGAAGTAGTCCAGTTACACATTTGTGGGCTTATAACGTGGCTTCTGAATGTCCTAGAGAGATCAGGTTTGTTTTAGTATACGCCAATCAACAGCCCCTACAACCACAAAAAGGAATGGAGTCATTAGCACTTATGGTTTTTAAATGGCACCCAGAATTATGTTGCACGAAGCACAATTTCACATCATTCTGGGTTCATTTGTGTGAAAACAAGGTCCAATCAGGCTGAAATGTTACAGGAAGGTAGAATCTATTGAGTTGTAAGTGATCTGAATGTTTCATGATGATAGCACTTTCCTAAGGGAGTCAAACCATGTCCCAAAGGTCACCGGATCTGGTGTCAATTTAAAGAAGTAGTCCAGTTACACATTTGTGGGCTTATAACTTGGCTTCTGAATGTCCTAGAGAGATCAGGTTTGTTTTAATGTACTCCAATCAACAGCCCCTACAACCACAAAAAGGAATGGAGTCATTAGCACTTATGGTTTGTAAATGGCACCCAGAATTATGTTGCACGAAGCACAATTTCACATCATTCTGGGTTCATTTGTGTGAAAACAAGCTCCAATCAGGCTGAAACGTTACAGGAAGGTAGAATCTATTGAGTTGTAAGTGATCTGAACGTTTCATGATGATAGCACTTTCCTAAGGGGGTCAAACCATGTCCCAAAGGTCACCGGATCTGGTGTCAATTTAAAGAAGTAGTCCAGTTACACATTTGTGGGCTTATAACTTGGCTTCTGAATGTCCTAGAGAGATCAGGTTTGTTTTAATGTTCTCCAATCAAAAGCCCCTACAACCACAAAAAGGAATGGAGTCATTAGCACTTATGGTTTGTAAATGGCACCCAGAATTATGTTGCACGAAGCACAATTTAACATTATTCTGGGTTCATTTGTGTGAAAACAAGGTCCAATCAGGCTGAAACGTTACAAGAAGGTAGAATCTATTGAGTTGTAAGTGATCTGAACGTTTCATGATGATCGCACATTCCTATAGGGGGTCAAACCATGTCCCAAAGGTCACCGGGCCTGGTGTCAATTTAAAGAAGTATTCCAGTCACACATTTGTGGGCTTATAACTTGGCTTCTGAATGTCCTAGAGTGATCAGGTTTGTTTTAGTGTACTCCAATCAACAGCCCCTACAACCACAAAAAGGAATGGAGTCATTAGAACTTATGGTTTGTAAGTGGCACCCAGAATTATGTTGCACAAAGCACAATTTCACATTATTCTGGGTTCATTTGTGTGAAAACAAGATCCAATCAGGCTGAAACGTTACAGGAAGGTAGAATCTATTGAGTTGTAAGTGATCTGAACGTTTCATGATGATAGCATTTTCCTAAGGGGGTCAAACCATGTCCCAAAGGTCACCGGATCTGGTGTCAATTTAAAGAAGTAGTCCAGTTACACATTTGTGGGCTTATAACGTGGCTTCTGAATGTCCTAGAGAGATCAGGTTTGTTTTAGTATACGCCAATCAACAGCCCCTACAACCACAAAAAGGAATGGAGTCATTAGCACTTATGGTTTTTAAATGGCACCCAGAATTATGTTGCACGAAGCACAATTTCACATCATTCTGGGTTCATTTGTGTGAAAACAAGGTCCAATCAGGCTGAAATGTTACAGGAAGGTAGAATCTATTGAGTTGTAAGTGATCTGAATGTTTCATGATGATAGCACTTTCCTAAGGGAGTCAAACCATGTCCCAAAGGTCACCGGATCTGGTGTCAATTTAAAGAAGTAGTCCAGTTACACATTTGTGGGCTTATAACTTGGCTTCTGAATGTCCTAGAGAGATCAGGTTTGTTTTAATGTACTCCAATCAACAGCCCCTACAACCACAAAAAGGAATGGAGTCATTAGAACTTATGGTTTGTAAATGGCACCCAGAATTATGTTGCACGAAGCACAATTTCACATCATTCTTGGTTCATTTGTGTGAAAACAAGGTCCAATCAGGCTGAAACGTTACAGGAAGGTAGAATCTATTGAGTTGTAAGTGATCTGAACGTTTCATGATGATAGCACTTTCCTAAGGGGGTCAAACCATGTCCCAAAGGTCACCGGATCTGGTGTCAATTTAAAGAAGTAGTCCAGTTACACATTTGTGGGCTTATAACTTGGCTTCTGAATGTCCTAGAGATATCAGGTTTGTTTTAATGTACTCCAATCAACAGCCCCTACAACCACAAAAAGGAATGGAGTCATTAGCACTTATGGTTTGTAAATGACACCCAGAATTATGTTGCACGAAGCACAATTTCACTTCATTCTGGGTCCATTTGTGTGAAAACAAGGTCCAATCAGGCTAAAACGTTACATGAAGGTAGGATCTATTGAGTTGTAAGTGATCTGAACTATTCATGATGATAGCACTTTCCTAAGGGAGTCAAACCATGTCCCAAAGGTCAACGGATCTGGTGTCAATTTAAAGAAGTAGTCCAGTTACACATTTGTGTGAAAACAAGGTCCAATCAGGCTGAAACGTTACAAGAAGGTAGAATCAATTGAGTTGTAAGTGATCTGAACGTTTCATGATGATCTCACATTCCTATAGGGGGTCAAACCAAGTCCCAAAGGTCACCGGGCCTGGTGTCAATTTAAAGAAGTAGTCCAGTTACACATTTGTGGGCTTATAACTTGGCTTCTGAATGTCCTAGAGAGATCAGGTTTGTTTTAATGTACTCCAATCAACAGCCCCTACAACCACAAAAAGGAATGGAGTCATTAGCACTTATGGTTTGTAAATGGCACCCAGAATTATGTTGCACGAAGCACAATTTCACATCATTCTGGGTTCATTTGTGTGAAAACAAGGTCCAGTCAGGCTGAAACGTTACAGGAAGGTTGAATCTACTGAGTTGTAAGTGATCTGAACGTTTCATGATGATAGCATTTTCCTAAGGGGGTCAAACCATGTCCCAAAGGTCACCGGATCTGGTGTCAATTTAAAGAAGTAGTCCTGTTACACATTTGTGGGCTTATAACTTGGCTTCTGAATGTCCTAGAGAGATCAGGTTTGTTTTAATGTACTCCAATCAACAGCCCCTACAACCACAAAAAGGAATGGAGTCATTAGCACTTATGGTTTGTAAATGGCACCCAGAATTATGTTGCACGAAGCACAATTTCACATCATTCTGGGTTCATTTGTGTGAAAACAAGGTCCAGTCAGGCTGAAACGTTACAGGAAGGTTGAATCTACTGAGTTGTAAGTGATCTGAACGTTTCATGATGATAGCATTTTCCTAAGGGGGTCAAACCATGTCCCAAAGGTCACCGGATCTGGTGTCAATTTAAAGAAGTAGTCCAGTTACACATTTGTGGGCTTATAACTTGGCTTCTGAATGTCCTAGAGAGATCAGGTTTGTTTTAATGTACTCCAATCAGCAGCCCTTACAACCACAAAAAGGAATGGAGTCATTAGCACTTATGGTTTGTAAATGGCACCCAGAATTATGTTGCACGAAGCACAATTTCACATCATTCTGGGTTCATTTGTGTGAAAACAAGGTCCAATCAGGCTGAAATGTTACAGGAAGGTAGAATCTATTGAGTTGTAAGTGATCTGAACGTTTCATGATGATAGCACTTTCCTAAGGGGGTCAAACCATGTCCCAAAGGTCACCGGATCTGGTGTCAATTTAAAGTAGTCCAGTTACACATTTGTGGGCTTATAACTTGGCTTCTGAATGTCCTAGAGAGATCAGGTTTGTTTTAGTGTACTCCAATCAACAGCCACTACAACCACAAAAAGAAATGGAGTCATTAGCACTTATGGTTTTTAAATGGCACCCAGAATTATGTTGCACGAAGCACAATTTCACATCATTCTGGGTTCATTTGTGTGAAAACAAGGTCCAATCAGGCTGAAACGTTACAAGAAGGTAGGATCAATTGAGTTGTAAGTGATCTGAACGTTTCATGATGATCTCACATTCCTATAGGGGGTCAAACCATGTCCCAAAGGTCACCGGGCCTGGTGTCAATTTAAAGAAGTAGTCCAGTTACACATTTGTGGGCTTATAACTTGGCTTCTGAATGTCCTAGAGAGATCAGGTTTGTTTTAATGTACTCCAATCAACAGCCCCTACAACCACATAAAGGAATGGAGTCATTAGCACTTATGGTTTGTAAATGGCACCCAGAATTATGTTGCACGAAGCACAATTTCACATTATTCTGGGTTCATTTGTGTGAAAACAAGATCCAATCAGGCTGAAACGTTACAGGAAGGTAGAATCTATTGAGTTGTAAGTGATCTGAACGTTTCATGATGATAGCATTTTCCTAAGGGGGTCAAACCCTGTCCCAAAGGTCACCGGATCTGGTGTCAATTTAAAGAAGTAGTCCAGTTACACATTTGTGGGCTTATAACTTGGCTTCTGAATGTCCTAGAGAGATCAGGTTTGTTTTAATGTACTCCAATCAGCAGCCCTTACAACCACAAAAAGGAATGGAGTCATTAGCACTTATGGTTTGTAAATGGCACCCAGAATTATGTTGCACGAAGCACAATTTCACATCATTCTGGGTTCATTTGTGTGAAAACAAGGTCCAATCAGGCTGAAATGTTACAGGAAGGTAGAATCTATTGAGTTGTAAGTGATCTGAACGTTTCATGATGATAGCACTTTCCTAAGGGGGTCAAACCATGTCCCAAAGGTCACCGGATCTGGTGTCAATTTAAAGAAGTAGTCCAGTTACACATTTGTGGGCTTATAACTTGGCTTCTGAATGTCCTAGAGAGATCAGGTTTGTTTTAATGTACTCCAATCAACAGCCCCCACAACCACAAAAAGGAATGGAGTCATTAGCACTTATGGTTTGTAAATGGCACGCAGAATTATGTTGCACGAAGCACAATTTCACTTCATTCTGGGTCCATTTGTGTGAAAGCAAGGTCCAATCAGGCTGAAACGTTACAGGAAGGTAGAATCTATTGAGTTGTAAGTGATCTGAACGTTTCATGATGATAACACTTTCCTAAGGGGGTCAAACCATGTCCCAAAGGTCACCGGATCTGGTGTCAATTTAAAGAAGTAGTCCAGTTAGAAATTTGTGGGCTTATAACTTGGCTTCTGAATGTCCTAGAGAGATCAGGTTTTTTTAGGGTACTCCAATCAACAGCCCCTACAACCACAAAAAGGAATGGAGTCATTAGCACTTATGGTTTGTAAATGGCACCCAGAATTATGTTGCACGAAGCACAATTTCACATCATTCTGGGTTCATTTGTTTGAAAACAAGGTCCAATCAGGCTGAAACGTTACAGGAAGGTAGAATCTATTGAGTTGTAAGTGATCTGAACGTTTCATGATGATAGCACTTTCCTAAGGGGGTCAAACCATGTCCCAAAGGTCACCGGATCTGGTGTCAATTTAAAGAAGTAGTCCAGTTACACATTTGTGGGCTTATAACTTGGCTTCTGAATGTCCTAGAGAGATCAGGTTTGTTTTAGTGTACTCCAATCAACAGCCCCTACAACCACAAAAAGGAATGGAGTCATTAGCCCTTATGGTTTTTAAATGGCACCCAGAATTATGTTGCACGAAGCACAATTTCACATCATTCTGGGTTCATTTGTGTGAAGACAAGGTCCAATCAGGCTGAAACGCTACAAGAAGGTAGAATCTATTGAGTTGTAAGTGATCTGAACGTTTCAAGATGATCGCACATTCCTATAGGGGGTAAAACCATGTCCCAAAGGTCACCGGGCCTGGTGTCACTTTAAAGAAGTAGTCCAGTTACACCTTTGTGGGCTTATAACTTGGCTTCTGAATGTCCTAGAGAGGTTAGGTTTGTTTTAGTGTACTCCAATCAAAAGCCCCTACAACCACAAAAAGGAATGGAGTCATTAGCACTTAGTGTTTGTAAATGGTACCCAGAATTATGTTGCACGAAGCACAATTTCACATCATTCTGGGTTCATTTGTGTGAAAACAAGGTCCAATCAGGCTGAAACGTTACAGGAAGGTAGAATCTATTGAGTTGTAACTGATCTGAACGTTTCATGATGATAGCACTTTCCTAAGGGGGTCAAACCATGTCCCAAAGGTCACCGGATCTGGTGTCAATTTAAAGAAGTAGTCCAGTTACACATTTGTGGGCTTATAACTTGGCTTCTGAATGTCCTAGAGAGATCAGGTTTGTTTTAATGTACTCCAATCAACAGCCCCTACAACCACAAAAAGGAATGGAGTCATTAGCACTTATGGTTTGTAAATGGCACCCAGAATTATGTTGCACGAAGCACAATTTCACTTCATTCTGGGTCCATTTGTGTGAAAACAAGGTCCAATCAGGCTGAAACGTTACAGGAAGGTAGAATCTATTGAGTTGTAAGTGATCTGAACGTTTCATGATGATAGCACTTTCCTAAGGGCGTCAAACCATGTCCCAAAGGTCACCGGATCTGGTGTCAATTTAAAGAAGTAGTCCAGTTACACATCTGTGGGCTTATAACTTGGCTTCTGAATGTCCTAGAGAGATCAGGTTTTTTTAGTGTACTCCAATCAACAGCCCCTACAACCACAAAAAGAAATGGAGTCATTAGCACTTATGGTTTTTAAATGGCACCCAGAATTATGTTGCACGAAGCACAATTTCACATCATTCTGGGTTCATTTGTGTGAAAACAAGGTCCAATCATGCTGAAACGTTACAGGAAGGTAGAATCTATTGAGTTGTAAGTGATCTGAACGTTTCATGATGATAGCACTTTCCTAAGGGGGTCAAACCATGTCCCAAAGGTCACCGGATCTGGTGTCAATTTAAAGAAGTAGTCCAGTTACACATTTGTGGGCTTATAACTTGGCTTCTGAATGTCCTAGAGAGATCAGGTTTGTTTTAGTGTACTCCAATCAACAGCCCCTACAACCACAAAAAGGAATGGAGTCATTAGCCCTTATGGTTTTTAAATGGCACCCAGAATTATGTTGCACGAAGCACAATTTCACATCATTCTGGGTTCATTTGTGTGAAGACAAGGTCCAATCAGGCTGAAACGCTACAAGAAGGTAGAATCTATTGAGTTGTAAGTGATCTGAACGTTTCAAGATGATCGCACATTCCTATAGGGGGTAAAACCATGTCCCAAAGGTCACCGGGCCTGGTGTCACTTTAAAGAAGTAGTCCAGTTACACCTTTGTGGGCTTATAACTTGGCTTCTGAATGTCCTAGAGAGGTTAGGTTTGTTTTAGTGTACTCCAATCAAAAGCCCCTACAACCACAAAAAGGAATGGAGTCATTAGCACTTAGTGTTTGTAAATGGTACCCAGAATTATGTTGCACGAAGCACAATTTCACATCATTCTGGGTTCATTTGTGTGAAAACAAGGTCCAATCAGGCTGAAACGTTACAGGAAGGTAGAATCTATTGAGTTGTAACTGATCTGAACGTTTCATGATGATAGCACTTTCCTAAGGGGGTCAAACCATGTCCCAAAGGTCACCGGATCTGGTGTCAATTTAAAGAAGTAGTCCAGTTACACATTTGTGGGCTTATAACTTGGCTTCTGAATGTCCTAGAGAGATCAGGTTTGTTTTAATGTACTCCAATCAACAGCCCCTACAACCACAAAAAGGAATGGAGTCATTAGCACTTATGGTTTGTAAATGGCACCCAGAATTATGTTGCACGAAGCACAATTTCACTTCATTCTGGGTCCATTTGTGTGAAAACAAGGTCCAATCAGGCTGAAACGTTACAGGAAGGTAGAATCTATTGAGTTGTAAGTGATCTGAACGTTTCATGATGATAGCACTTTCCTAAGGGCGTCAAACCATGTCCCAAAGGTCACCGGATCTGGTGTCAATTTAAAGAAGTAGTCCAGTTACACATCTGTGGGCTTATAACTTGGCTTCTGAATGTCCTAGAGAGATCAGGTTTTTTTAGTGTACTCCAATCAACAGCCCCTACAACCACAAAAAGAAATGGAGTCATTAGCACTTATGGTTTTTAAATGGCACCCAGAATTATGTTGCACGAAGCACAATTTCACATCATTCTGGGTTCATTTGTGTGAAAACAAGGTCCAATCATGCTGAAACGTTACAGGAAGGTAGAATCTATTGAGTTGTAAGTGATCTGAACGTTTCATGATGATAGCACTTTCCTAAGGGGGTCAAACCATGTCCCAAAGGTCACCGGATCTGGTGTCAATTTAAAGAAGTAGTCCAGTTACACATTTGTGGGCTTATAACTTGGCTTCTGAATGTCCTAGAGAGATCAGGTTTGTTTTAATGTACTCCAATCAACAGCCCCACAACCACAAAAAGGAATGGAGTCATTAGCACTTATGGTTTGAAAATGGCACCCAGAATTATGTTGCACGAAGCACAATTTCACATTATTCTGGGTTCATTTGTGTGAAAACAAGGTCCAATCAGGCTGAAACGTTACAAGAAGGTAGAATCTATTGAGTTGTAAGTGATCTGAACGTTTCATGATGATCGCATATTCCTATAGGGGGTCAAACCATGTCCCAAAGGTCACCGGGCCTGGTGTCAATTTAAAGAAGTAGTCCAGTCACACATTTGTGGGCTTATAACTTGGCTTCTGAATGTCCTAGAGTGATCAGGTTTGTTTTAGTGTACTCCAATCAACAGCCCCTACAACCACAAAAAGGAATGGAGTCATTAGCACTTATGGTTTTTAAATGGCACCCAGAATTATGTTGCACGAAGCACAATTTCACATCATTCTGGGTTCATTTGTGTGAAAACAAGGTCCAATCATGCTGAAACGTTACAGGAAGGTAGAATCTATTGAGTTGTAAGTGATCTGAACGTTTCATGATGATAGCACTTTCCTAAGGGGGTCAAACCATGTCCCAAAGGTCACCGGATCTGGTGTCAATTTAAAGAAGTAGTCCAGTTACACATTTGTGGGCTTATAACTTGGCTTCTGAATGTCCTAGAGAGGTCAGGTTTGTTTTAGTGTACTCCAATCAACAGGCCTTACAACCACAAAAAGGAATGGAGTCATTAGCACTTATGGTTTGTAAATGGCACCCAGAATTATGTTGCACAAAGCACAATTTCACATCATTCTGGGTTCATTTGTGTGAAAACAAGATCCAATCAGGCTGAAACGTTACAGGAAGGTAGAATCTATTGAGTTGTAAGTGATCTGAACGTTTCATGATGATAGTATTTTCCTAAGGGGGTCAAACCATGTCCCAAAGGTCACCGGATCTGGTGTCAATTTAAAGAAGTAGTCCAGTTACACATTTGTGGGCTTATAACGTGGCTTCTGAATGTCCTAGAGAGATCAGGTTTGTTTTAATGTACTCCAATCAGCATCCCTTACAACCACAAAAAGGAATGGAGTCATTAGCACTTATGGTTTGTAAATGGCACCCAGAATTATGTTGCACGAAGCACAATTTCACATCATTCTGGGTTCATTTGTGTGAAAACAAGGTCCAATCAGGCTGAAACGTTACAGGAAGGTAGAATCTATTGAGTTGTAAGTGATCTGAACGTTTCATGATGATAGCACTTTCCTAAGGGGGTCAAACCATGTCCCAAAGGTCACCTGATCTGGTGTCAATTTAAAGAAGTAGTCCAGTTACACATTTGTGGGCTTATAACTTGGCTTCTGAATGTCCTAGAGAGGTCAGGTTTGTTTTAGTGTACTCCAATCAACAGGCCTTACAACCACAAAAAGGAATGGAGTCATTAGCACTTATGGTTTGTAAATGGCACCCAGAATTATGTTGCACGTAGCACAATTTCACATCATTCTGGGTTCATTTGTGTGAGAACAAGATCCAATCAGGCTGAAACGTTACAGGAAGGTAGAATCTATTGAGTTGTAAGTGATCTGAACGTTTCATGATGATAGTATTTTCCTAAGGGGGTCAAACCATGTCCCAAAGGTCACCGGATCTGGTGTCAATTTAAAGAAGTAGTCCAGTTACACATTTGTGGGCTTATAACGTGGCTTCTGAATGTCCTAGAGAGATCAGGTTTGTTTTAATGTACTCCAAACAGCATCCCTTACAACCACAAAAAGGAATGGAGTCATTAGCACTTATGGTTTGTAAATGGCACCCAGAATTATGTTGCACGAAGCACAATTTCAAATCATTCTGGGTTCATTTGTGTGAAAACAAGGTCCAATCAGGCTGAAACGTTACAGGAAGGTAGAATCTATTGAGTTGTAAATGATCTGAACGTTTCATGATGATAGCACTTTCCTAAGGGGGTCAAACCATGTCCCAAAGGTCACCGGATCTGGTGTCAATTTAAAGTAGTCCAGTTACACATTTGTGGGCTTATAACTTGGCTTCTGAATGTCCTAGAGAGGTCAGGTTTGTTTTAGTGTACTCCAATCAACAGACCCTACAACCACAAAAAGGAATGGAGACATTAGCACTTATGGTTTTTAAATGGCACCCAGAATTATGTTGCACGAAGCACAATTTCACATCATTCTGGGTTCATTTGTGTGAAAACAAGGTCCAATCAGGCTGAAACGTTACAGGAAGGTAGAATCTATTGAGTTGTAAGTGATCTGAACGTTTCATGATGATAGCACTTGCCTAAGGGGGTCAAACCATGTCCCAAAGGTCACCGGATCTGGTGTCAATTTAAAGAAGTAGTCCAGTTACACATTTGTAGGCTTATAACTTGGCTTCTGAATGTCCTAAAGAGATCAGGTTTGTTTTAGGGTACTCCAATCAACAGCCCCTACAACCACAAAAAGGAATGGAGTCATTAGCACTTATGGTTTGTAAATGGCACCCAGAA
This sequence comes from Nothobranchius furzeri, assembly GCF_043380555.1. Classification (NCBI taxonomy): domain Eukaryota; kingdom Metazoa; phylum Chordata; class Actinopteri; order Cyprinodontiformes; family Nothobranchiidae; genus Nothobranchius; species Nothobranchius furzeri. Next base: position 15,660,702 of record NC_091743.1, read on the forward strand.
ATATGTTGCACGAAGCACAATTTCACATCATTCTGGGTTCATTTGTTTGAAAACAAGGTCCAATCAGGCTGAAACGTTACAGGAAGGTAGAATCTACTGAGTTGTAAGTGATCTGAACGTTTCATGATGATAGCACTTTGCTAAGGGGGTCAAAACATGTCCCAAAGGTCACCGGATCTGGTGTCAATTTAAAGAAGTAGTCCAGTTACACATTTGTGGGCTTATAACTTGGCTTCTGAATGTCCTAGAGAGATCAGGTTTGTTTAATGTACTCCAATCAACAGCCCCTACAACCACAAAAAGGAATGGAGTGATTAGCACTTATGGTTTGTAAATGGCACCCAGAATTATGTTGCACGAAGCACAATTTCACATCATTCTGGGTTCATTTGTGTGAAAACAAGGTCCAATCATGCTGAAACGTTACAGGAAGGTAGAATCTATTGAGTTGTAAGTGATCTGAACGTTTCATGATGATAGCACTTTCCTAAGGGGGTCAAACCATGTCCCAAAGGTCACCGGATCTGGTGTCAATTTAAAGAAGTAGTCCAGTTACACATTTGTGGGCTTATAACTTGGCTTCTGAATGTCCTAGAGAGATCAGGTTTGTTTTAATGTACTCCAATCAACAGCCCCACAACCACAAAAAGGAATGGAGTCATTAGCACTTATGGTTTGTAAATGGCACCCAGAATTATGTTGCACGAAGCACAATTTCACATTATTCTGGGTTCATTTGTGTGAAAACAAGGTCCAACCAGGCTGAAACGTTACAAGAAGGTAGAATCTATTGAGTTGTAAGTGATCTGAACGTTTCATGATGATCGCACATTCCTATAGGGGGTCAAACCATGTCCCAAAGGTCACCGGGCCTGGTGTCAATTTAAAGAAGTAGTCCAGTCACACATTTGTGGGCTTATAACTTGGCTTCTGAATGTCCTAGAGTGATCAGGTTTGTTTTAGTGTACTCCAATCAACAGCCCCTACAACCACAAAAAGGAATGGAGTCATTAGCACTTATGGTTTTTAAATGGCACCCAGAATTATGTTGCACGAAGCACAATTTCACATCATTCTGGGTTCATTTGTGTGAAAACAAGGTCCAATCATGCTGAAACGTTACAGGAAGTTAGAATCTATTGAGTTGTAAGTGATCTGAACGTTTCATGATGATAGCACTTTCCTAAGGGGGTCAAACCATGTCCCAAAGGTCACCGGATCTGGTGTCAATTTAAAGAAGTAGTCCAGTTACACATTTGTGGGCTTATAACTTGGCTTCTGAATGTCCTAGAGAGGTCAGGTTTGTTTTAGTGTACTCCAATCAACAGGCCTTACAACCACAAAAAGGAATGGAGTCATTAGCACTTATGGTTTGTAAATGGCACCCAGAATTATGTTGCACGAAGCACAATTTCACATCATTCTGGGTTCATTTGTGTGAAAACAAGATCCAATCAGGCTGAAACGTTACAGGAAGGTAGAATCTATTGAGTTGTAAGTTGTAAGCCAAGTTATAAGCCCACAAATGTGTAACTGGACTACTTCTTTAAATTGACACCAGATCCGGTGACCTTTGGGACATGGTTTGACCCCCTTAGGAAAGTGCTATCATCATGAAACGTTCAGATCACTTACAACTCAATAGATTCTACCTTCCTGTAACGTTTCAGCATGATTGGACCTTGTTTTCACACAAATGAACCCAGAATGATGTGAAATTGTGCTTCGTGCAACATAATTCTGGGTGCCATTTAAAAACCATAAGTGCTAATGACTCCATTCCTTTTTGTGGTTGTAGGGGCTGTTGATTGGAGTACACTAAAACAAACCTGATCACTCTAGGACATTCAGAAGCCAAGTTATAAGCCCACAAATGTGTGACTGGACTACTTCTTTAAATTGACACCAGGCCCGGTGACCTTTGGGACATGGTTTGACCCCCTATAGGAATGTGCGATCATCATGAAAAGTTCAGATCACTTACAACTCAATAGATTCTACCTTCTTGTAACGTTTCAGCCTGATTGGACCTTGTTTTCACACAAATGAACCCAGAATAATGTGAAATTGTGCTTCGTGCAACATAATTCTGGGTGCCATTTACAAACCATAAGTGCTAATGACTCCATTCCTTTTTGTGGTTGTGGGGCTGTTGATTGGAGTACATTAAAACAAACCTGATCTCTCTAGGACATTCAGAAGCCAAGTTATAAGCCCACAAATGTGTAACTGGACTACTTCTTTAAATTGACACCAGATCCGGTGACCTTTGGGACATGGTTTGACCCCCTTAGGAAAGTGCTATCATCATGAAACGTTCAGATCACTTACAACTCAATAGATTCTACCTTCCTGTAACGTTTCAGCATGATTGGACCTTGTTTTCACACAAATGAACCCAGAATGATGTGAAATTGTGCTTCGTGCAACATAATTCTGGGTGCCATTTAAAAACCATAAGTGCTAATGACTCCATTTCTTTTTGTGGTTGTAGGGGCTGTTGATTGGAGTACACTAAAAAAAACCTGATCTCTCTAGGACATTCAGAAGCCAAGTTATAAGCCCACAGATGTGTAACTGGACTACTTCTTTAAATTGACACCAGATCCGGTGACCTTTGGGACATGGTTTGACGCCCTTAGGAAAGTGCTATCATCATGAAACGTTCAGATCACTTACAACTCAATAGATTCTACCTTCCTGTAACGTTTCAGCCTGATTGGACCTTGTTTTCACACAAATGGACCCAGAATGAAGTGAAATTGTGCTTCGTGCAACATAATTCTGGGTGCCATTTACAAACCATAAGTGCTAATGACTCCATTCCTTTTTGTGGTTGTAGGGGCTGTTGATTGGAGTACATTAAAACAAACCTGATCTCTCTAGGACATTCAGAAGCCAAGTTATAAGCCCACAAATGTGTAACTGGACTACTTCTTTAAATTGACACCAGATCCGGTGACCTTTGGGACATGGTTTGACCCCCTTAGGAAAGTGCTATCATCATGAAACGTTCAGATCACTTACAACTCAATAGATTCTACCTTCCTGTAACGTTTCAGCCTGATTGGACCTTGTTTTCACACAAATGAACCCAGAATGATGTGAAATTGTGCTTCGTGCAACATAATTCTGGGTACCATTTACAAACACTAAGTGCTAATGACTCCATTCCTTTTTGTGGTTGTAGGGGCTTTTGATTGGAGTACACTAAAACAAACCTAACCTCTCTAGGACATTCAGAAGCCAAGTTATAAGCCCACAAAGGTGTAACTGGACTACTTCTTTAAAGTGACACCAGGCCCGGTGACCTTTGGGACATGGTTTTACCCCCTATAGGAATGTGCGATCATCTTGAAACGTTCAGATCACTTACAACTCAATAGATTCTACCTTCTTGTAGCGTTTCAGCCTGATTGGACCTTGTCTTCACACAAATGAACCCAGAATGATGTGAAATTGTGCTTCGTGCAACATAATTCTGGGTGCCATTTAAAAACCATAAGGGCTAATGACTCCATTCCTTTTTGTGGTTGTAGGGGCTGTTGATTGGAGTACACTAAAACAAACCTGATCTCTCTAGGACATTCAGAAGCCAAGTTATAAGCCCACAAATGTGTAACTGGACTACTTCTTTAAATTGACACCAGATCCGGTGACCTTTGGGACATGGTTTGACCCCCTTAGGAAAGTGCTATCATCATGAAACGTTCAGATCACTTACAACTCAATAGATTCTACCTTCCTGTAACGTTTCAGCCTGATTGGACCTTGTTTTCAAACAAATGAACCCAGAATGATGTGAAATTGTGCTTCGTGCAACATAATTCTGGGTGCCATTTACAAACCATAAGTGCTAATGACTCCATTCCTTTTTGTGGTTGTAGGGGCTGTTGATTGGAGTACCCTAAAAAAACCTGATCTCTCTAGGACATTCAGAAGCCAAGTTATAAGCCCACAAATTTCTAACTGGACTACTTCTTTAAATTGACACCAGATCCGGTGACCTTTGGGACATGGTTTGACCCCCTTAGGAAAGTGTTATCATCATGAAACGTTCAGATCACTTACAACTCAATAGATTCTACCTTCCTGTAACGTTTCAGCCTGATTGGACCTTGCTTTCACACAAATGGACCCAGAATGAAGTGAAATTGTGCTTCGTGCAACATAATTCTGCGTGCCATTTACAAACCATAAGTGCTAATGACTCCATTCCTTTTTGTGGTTGTGGGGGCTGTTGATTGGAGTACATTAAAACAAACCTGATCTCTCTAGGACCTTCAGAAGTCAAGTTATAAGCCCACAAATGTGTAACTGGACTACTTCTTTAAATTGACACCAGATCCGGTGACCTTTGGGACATGGTTTGACCCCCTTAGGAAAGTGCTATCATCATGAAACGTTCAGATCACTTACAACTCAATAGATTCTACCTTCCTGTAACATTTCAGCCTGATTGGACCTTGTTTTCACACAAATGAACCCAGAATGATGTGAAATTGTGCTTCGTGCAACATAATTCTGGGTGCCATTTACAAACCATAAGTGCTAATGACTCCATTCCTTTTTGTGGTTGTAAGGGCTGCTGATTGGAGTACATTAAAACAAACCTGATCTCTCTAGGACATTCAGAAGCCAAGTTATAAGCCCACAAATGTGTAACTGGACTACTTCTTTAAATTGACACCAGATCCGGTGACCTTTGGGACAGGGTTTGACCCCCTTAGGAAAATGCTATCATCATGAAACGTTCAGATCACTTACAACTCAATAGATTCTACCTTCCTGTAACGTTTCAGCCTGATTGGATCTTGTTTTCACACAAATGAACCCAGAATAATGTGAAATTGTGCTTCGTGCAACATAATTCTGGGTGCCATTTACAAACCATAAGTGCTAATGACTCCATTCCTTTATGTGGTTGTAGGGGCTGTTGATTGGAGTACATTAAAACAAACCTGATCTCTCTAGGACATTCAGAAGCCAAGTTATAAGCCCACAAATGTGTAACTGGACTACTTCTTTAAATTGACACCAGGCCCGGTGACCTTTGGGACATGGTTTGACCCCCTATAGGAATGTGAGATCATCATGAAACGTTCAGATCACTTACAACTCAATTGATCCTACCTTCTTGTAACGTTTCAGCCTGAATGGACCTTGTTTTCACACAAATGAACCCAGAATGATGTGAAATTGTGCTTCGTGCAACATAATTCTGGGTGCCATTTAAAAACCATAAGTGCTAATGACTCCATTTCTTTTTGTGGTTGTAGTGGCTGTTGATTGGAGTACACTAAAACAAACCTGATCTCTCTAGGACATTCAGAAGCCAAGTTATAAGCCCACAAATGTGTAACTGGACTACTTTAAATTGACACCAGATCCGGTGACCTTTGGGACATGGTTTGACCCCCTTAGGAAAGTGCTATCATCATGAAACGTTCAGATCACTTACAACTCAATAGATTCTACCTTCCTGTAACATTTCAGCCTGATTGGACCTTGTTTTCACACAAATGAACCCAGAATGATGTGAAATTGTGCTTCGTGCAACATAATTCTGGGTGCCATTTACAAACCATAAGTGCTAATGACTCCATTCCTTTTTGTGGTTGTAAGGGCTGCTGATTGGAGTACATTAAAACAAACCTGATCTCTCTAGGACATTCAGAAGCCAAGTTATAAGCCCACAAATGTGTAACTGGACTACTTCTTTAAATTGACACCAGATCCGGTGACCTTTGGGACATGGTTTGACCCCCTTAGGAAAATGCTATCATCATGAAACGTTCAGATCACTTACAGATTCAACCTTCCTGTAACGTTTCAGCCTGACTGGACCTTGTTTTCACACAAATGAACCCAGAATGATGTGAAATTGTGCTTCGTGCAACATAATTCTGGGTGCCATTTACAAACCATAAGTGCTAATGACTCCATTCCTTTTTGTGGTTGTAGGGGCTGTTAATTGGAGTACATTAAAACAAACCTGATCTCTCTAGGACATTCAGAAGCCAAGTTATAAGCCCACAAATGTGTAACTGGACTACTTCTTTAAATTGACACCAGATCCGGTGACCTTTGGGACATGGTTTGACCCCCTTAGGAAAATGCTATCATCATGAAACGTTCAGATCACTTACAACTCAGTAGATTCAACCTTCCTGTAACGTTTCAGCCTGACTGGACCTTGTTTTCACACAAATGAACCCAGAATGATGTGAAATTGTGCTTCGTGCAACATAATTCTGGGTGCCATTTACAAACCATAAGTGCTAATGACTCCATTCCTTTTTGTGGTTGTAGGGGCTGTTGATTGGAGTACATTAAAACAAACCTGATCTCTCTAGGACATTCAGAAGCCAAGTTATAAGCCCACAAATGTGTAACTGGACTACTTCTTTAAATTGACACCAGGCCCGGTGACCTTTGGGACTTGGTTTGACCCCCTATAGGAATGTGAGATCATCATGAAACGTTCAGATCACTTACAACTCAATTGATTCTACCTTCTTGTAACGTTTCAGCCTGATTGGACCTTGTTTTCACACAAATGAACCCAGAATGATGTGAAATTGTGCTTCGTGCAACATAATTCTGGGTGCCATTTAAAAACCATAAGTGCTAATGACTCCATTCCTTTTTGTGGTTGTAGTGGCTGTTTATTGGAGTACACTAAAACAAACCTGATCTCTCTAGGACATTCAGAAGCCAAGTTATAAGCCCACAAATGTGTAACTGGACTACTTCTTTAAATTGACACCAGATCCGGTGACCTTTGGGACATGGTTTGACCCCCTTAGGAAAGTGCTATCATCATGAAACGTTCAGATCCCTTACAACTCAATAGATTTTACCTTCCTGTAAAGTTTCAGCCTGATTGGACCTTGTTTTCACACAAATGGACCCAGAATGAAGTGAAATTGTGCTTCGTGCAACATAATTCTGGGTGCCATTTACAAACCATAAGTGCTAATGACTCCATTCCTTTTTGTGGTTGTAGGGGCTGTTGATTGGAGTACATTAAAACAAACCTGATCTCTCTAGGACATTCAGAAGCCAAGTTATAAGCCCACAAATGTGTAACTGGACTACTTCTTTAAATTGACACCAGATCCGGTGACCTTTGGGACATGGTTTGACCCCTTTGGGAAAGTGATATCATCATGAAACGTTCAGATCACTTACAACTCAATAGATTCTACCTTCCTGTAACGTTTCAGCCTGATTGGACCTTGTTTTCACACAAATGGACACAGAATGATGTGAAATTGTGCTTCGTGCAACATAATTCTGGGTGCCATTTAAAAACCATATGTGCTAATGACTCCATTCCTTTTTGTGGTTGTAGAGGCTGTTGATTGGAGTACACTAAAACAAACCTGATCACTCTAGGACATTCAGAAGCCAAGTTATAAGCCCACAAATGTGTGACTGGACTACTTCTTTAAATTGACACCAGGCCCGGTGACCTTTGGGACATGGTTTGACCCCCTATAGGAATGTGCGATCATCATGAAACGTTCAGATCACTTACAACTCAATAGATTCTACCTTCTTGTAACGTTTCAGCCTGATTGGACCTTGTTTTCACACAAATGAACCCAGAATAATGTGAAATTGTGCTTCGTGCAACATAATTCTGGGTGCCATTTACAAACCATAAGTGCTAATGACTCCATTCCTTTTTGTGGTTGTGGGGCTGTTGATTGGAGTACATTAAAACAAACCTGATCTCTTTAGGACATTCAGAAGCCAAGTTATAAGCCCACAAATGTGTAACTGGACTACTTCTTTAAATTGACACCAGATCCGGTGACGTTTGGGACATGGTTTGACCCCCTTAGGAAAGTGCTATCATCATGAAACGTTCAGATCACTTACAACTCAATAGATTCTACCTTCCTGTAACGTTTCAGCATGATTGGACCTTGTTTTCACACAAATGAACCCAGAATGATGTGAAATTGTGCTTCGTGCAACATAATTCTGGGTGCCATTTAAAAACCATAAGTGCTAATGACTCCATTTCTTTTTGTGGTTGTAGGGGCTGTTGATTGGAGTACACTAAAAAACCTGATCTCTCTAGGACATTCAGAAGCCAAGTTATAAGCCCACAGATGTGTAACTGGACTACTTCTTTAAATTGACACCAGATCCGGTGACCTTTGGGACATGGTTTGACGCCCTTAGGAAAGTGCTATCATCATGAAACGTTCAGATCACTTACAACTCAATAGATTCTACCTTCCTGTAACGTTTCAGCCTGATTGGACCTTGTTTTCACACAAATGGACCCAGAATGAAGTGAAATTGTGCTTCGTGCAACATAATTCTGGGTGCCATTTACAAACCATAAGTGCTAATGACTCCATTCCTTTTTGTGGTTGTAGGGGCTGTTGATTGGAGTACATTAAAACAAACCTGATCTCTCTAGGACATTCAGAAGCCAAGTTATAAGCCCACAAATGTGTAACTGGACTACTTCTTTAAATTGACACCAGATCCGGTGACCTTTGGGACATGGTTTGACCCCCTTAGGAAAGTGCTATCATCATGAAACGTTCAGATCACTTACAACTCAATAGATTCTACCTTCCTGTAACGTTTCAGCCTGATTGGACCTTGTTTTCACACAAATGAACCCAGAATGATGTGAAATTGTGCTTCGTGCAACATAATTCTGGGTACCATTTACAAACACTAAGTGCTAATGACTCCATACCTTTTTGTGGTTGTAGGGGCTTTTGATTGGAGTGGGCTTATAACTTGGCTTCTGAATGTCCTAGAGAGATCAGGTTTGTTTTAGTGTACTCCAATCAACAGCCCCTACAACCACAAAAAGAAATGGAGTCATTAGCACTTATGGTTTTTAAATGGCACCCAGAATTATGTTGCACGAAGCACAATTTCACATCATTCTGGGTTCATTTGTGTGAAAACAAGGTCCAATCATGCTGAAACCTTACAGGAAGGTAGAATCTATTGAGTTGTAAGTGATCTGAACGTTTCATGATGATAGCACTTGCCTAAGGGGGTAAAACCATGTCCCAAAGGTCACCGGATCTGGTGTCAATTTAAAGAAGTAGTCCAGTTACACCTTTGTGGGCTTATAACTTGGCTTCTGAATGTCCTAGAGAGATCAGGTTTTTTTAGGGTACTCCAATCAACAGCCCCTACAACCACAAAAAGGAATGGAGTCATTAGACTTATGGTTTGTAAATGGCACCCAGAATTATGTTGCACGAAGCACAATTTCACTTCATTCTGGGTCCATTTGTGTGAAAACAAGGTCCAATCAGGCTGAAACGTTACATGAAGGTAGAATCTATTGAGTTGTAAGTGATCTGAACGTTTCATGATGATAGCACTTTCCTAAGGGAGTCAAACCATGTCCCAAAGGTCAATGGATCTGGTGTCAATTTAAAGAAGTAGTCCAGTTACACATTTGTGGGCTTATAACTTGGCTGCTGAATGTCCTAGAGAGATCAGGTTTGTTTTAGTGTACTCCAATCAACAGCCCCTACAACCACAAAAAGAAATGGAGTCATTAGCACTTATGGTTTTTTAATGGCACCCAGAATGATGTTGCACGAAGCACAATTTCACTTCATTCTGGGTCCATTTGTGTGAAAACAAGGTCCAATCAGGCTGAAACGTTACATGAAGGTAGAATCTATTGAGTTGTAAGTGATCTGAACGTTTCATGATGATAGCACTTTCCTAAGGGAGTCAAACCATGTCCCATAGGTCAACGGATCTGGTGTCAATTTAAAGAAGTAGTCCAGTTACACATTTGTGGGCTTATAACTTGGCTTCTGAATGTCCTAGAGAGATCAGGTTTGTTTTAGTGTACTCCAATCAACAGCCCCTACAACCACAAAAAGAAATGGAGTCATTAGCACTTATGGTTTTTAAATGGCACCCAGAATTATGTTGCACGAAGCACAATTTCACATCATTCTGGGTTCATTTGTGTGAAAACAAGGTCCAATCATGCTGAAACGTTACAGGAAGGTAGAATCTATTGAGTTGTAAGTGATCTGAACGTTTCATGATGATAGCACTTGCCTAAGGGGGTCAAACCATGTCCCAAAGGTCACCGGATCTGGTGTCAATTTAAAGAAGTAGTCCAGTTACACCTTTGTGGGCTTATAACTTGGCTTCTGAATGTCCTAGAGGGATCAGGTTTTTTTAGGGTACTCCAATCAACAGCCCCTACAACCACAAAAAGGAATGGAGTCATTAGCACTTATGGATTGTAAATGGCACCCAGAATTATGTTGCACGAAGCACAATTTCACATCATTCTGGGTTCATTTGTTTGAAAACAAGGTCCAATCAGGCTGAAACTTTACAGGAAGGTAGAATCTATTGAGTTGTAAGTGATCTGAACGTTTCGTGATGATAGCACTTTCCTAAGGGGGTCAAACCATGTCCCAAAGGTCACCGGATATGGTGTCAATTTAAAGAAGTAGTCCAGTTACACATTTGTGGGCTTATAACTTGGCTTCTGAATGTCCTAGAGAGATCAGGTTTGTTTTAGTGTACTCCAATCAACAGCCCCTACAACCACAAAAAGGAATGGAGTCATTAGCCCTTATGGTTTTTAAATGGCACCCAGAATTATGTTGCACGAAGCACAATTTCACATCATTCTGGGTTCATTTGTGTGAAAACAAGGTCCAATCAGGCTGAAACGCTACAAGAAGGTAGAATCTATTGAGTTGTAAGTGATCTGAACGTTTCAAGATGATCGCACATTCCTATAGGGGGTAAAACCATGTCCCAAAGGTCACCGGGCCTGGTGTCACTTTAAAGAAGTAGTCCAGTTACACCTTTGTGGGCTTATAACTTGGCTTCTGAATGTCCTAGAGAGGTTAGGTTTGTTTTAGTGTACTCCAATCAAAAGCCCCTACAACCACAAAAAGGAATGGAGTCATTAGCACTTAGTGTTTGTAAATGGTACCCAGAATTATGTTGCACGAAGCACAATTTCACATCATTCTGGGTTCATTTGTGTGAAAACAAGGTCCAATCAGGCTGGAACGTTACAGGAAGGTAGAATCTATTGAGTTGTAAGTGATCTGAACGTTTCATGATGATAGCACTTTCCTAAAGGGGTCAAACCATGTCCCAAAGGTCACCGGATCTGGTGTCAATTTAAAGTAGTCCAGTTACACATTTGTGGGCTTATAACTTGGCTTCTGAATGTCCTAGAGAGATCAGGTTTGTTTTAGTGTACTCCAATCAACAGCCCCTACAACCACAAAAATGAATGGAGTCATTAGCACATATGGTTTTTAAATGGCACCCAGAATTATGTTGCACGAAGAACAATTTCACATCATTCTGTGTCCATTTGTGTGAAAACAAGGTCCAATCAGGCTGAAACGTTACAGGAAGGTAGAATCTATTGAGTTGTAAGTGATCTGAACGTTTCATGATGATAGCACTTTCCTAAGGGGGTCAAACCATGTCCCAAAGGTCACCGGATCTGGTGTCAATTTAAATAAGTAGTCCAGTTACACATTTGTGGGCTTATAACTTGGCTTCTGAATGTCCTAGAGAGATCAGGTTTGTTTTAATGTACTCCAATCAACAGCCCCTACAACCACAAAAAGGAATGGAGTCATTAGCACTTATGGTTTGTAAATGGCACCCAGAATTATGTTGCACGAAGCACAATTTCACTTCATTCTGGGTCCATTTGTGTGAAAACAAGGTCCAATCAGGCTGAAACGTTACAGGAAGGTAAAATCTATTGAGTTGTAAGTGATCTGAACGTTTCATGATGATAGCACTTTCCTAAGGGGGTCAAACCATGTCCCAAAGGTCACCGGATCTGGTGTCAATTTAAAGAAGTAGTCCAGTTACACATTTGTGGGCTTATAACTTGGCTTCTGAATGTCCTAGAGAGATCAGGTTTGTTTTAGTGTACTCCAATCAACAGCCACTACAACCACAAAAAGAAATGGAGTCATTAGCACTTATGGTTTTTAAATGGCACCCAGAATTATGTTGCACGAAGCACAATTTCACATCATTCTGGGTTCATTTGTGTGAAAACAGGGTCCAATCAGGCTGAAATGTTACAAGAAGGTAGAATCAATTGAGTTGTAAGTGATCTGAACGTTTCATGATGATCTCGCATTCCTATAGGGGGTCAAACCATGTCCCAAAGGTCACCGGGCCTGGTGTCACTTTAAAGAAGTAGTCCAGTTACACCTTTGTGGGCTTATAACTTGGCTTCTGAATGTCCTAGAGAGGTTAGGTTTGTTTTAGTGTACTCCAATCAAAAGCCCCTACAACCACAAAAAGGAATGGAGTCATTAGCACTTAGTGTTTGTAAATGGTACCCAGAATTATGTTGCACGAAGCACAATTTCACATCATTCTGGGTTCATTTGTGTGAAAACAAGGTCCAATCAGGCTGGAACGTTACAGGAAGGTAGAATCTATTGAGTTGTAAGTGATCTGAACGTTTCATGATGATAGCACTTTCCTAAAGGGGTCAAACCATGTCCCAAAGGTCACCGGATCTGGTGTCAATTTAAAGTAGTCCAGTTACACATTTGTGGGCTTATAACTTGGCTTCTGAATGTCCTAGAGAGATCAGGTTTGTTTTAGTGTACTCCAATCAACAGCCCCTACAACCACAAAAAGGAATGGAGTCATTAGCACATATGGTTTTTAAATGGCACCCAGAATTATGTTGCACGAAGCACAATTTCACATCATTCTGTGTCCATTTGTGTGAAAACAAGGTCCAATCAGGCTGAAACGTTACAGGAAGGTAGAATCTATTGAGTTGTAAGTGATCTGAACGTTTCATGATGATAGCACTTTCCTAAGGGGGTCAAACCATGTCCCAAAGGTCACCGGATCTGGTGTCAATTTAAAGAAGTAGTCCAGTTACACATTTGTGGGCTTATAACTTGGCTTCTGAATGTCCTAGAGAGATCAGGTTTGTTTTAATGTACTCCAATCAACAGCCCCTACAACCACAAAAAGGAATGGAGTCATTAGCACTTATGGTTTGTAAATGGCACCCAGAATTATGTTGCACGAAGCACAATTTCACATCATTCTGGGTTCATTTGTTTGAAAACAAGGTCCAATCAGGCTGAAACGTTACAGGAAGGTAGAATCTATTGAGTTGTAAGTGATCTGAACGTTTCGTGATGATAGCACTTTCCTAAGGGGGTCAAACCATGTCCCAAAGGTCACCGGATATGGTGTCAATTTAAAGAAGTAGTCCAGTTACACATTTGTGGGCTTATAACTTGGCTTCTGAATGTCCTAGAGAGATCAGGTTTGTTTTAGTGTACTCCAATCAACAGCCCCTACAACCACAAAAAGGAATGGAGTCATTAGCCCTTATGGTTTTTAAATGGCACCCAGAATTATGTTGCACGAAGCACAATTTCACATCATTCTGGGTTCATTTGTGTGAAAACAAGGTCCAATCAGGCTGAAACGCTACAAGAAGGTAGAATCTATTGAGTTGTAAGTGATCTGAACGTTTCATGACGATAGCACTTTCCTAAGGGGGTCAAACCATGTCCCAAAGGTCACCGGATCTGGTGTCAATTTAAAGAAGTAGTCCAGTTACACATTTGTGGGCTTATAACTTGGCTTCTGAATGTCCTAAAGAGATCAGGTTTGTTTTAGTGTACTCCAATCAACAGCCCCTACAACCACAAAAAGGAATGGAGTCATTAGCCCTTATGGTTTTTAAATGGCACCCAGAATTATGTTGCACGAAGCACAATTTCACATCATTCTGGGTTCATTTGTGTGAAAACAAGGTCCAATCAGGCTGAAACGTTACAAGAAGGTAGAATCAATTGAGTTGTAAGTGATCTGAACGTTTCATGATGATCTCACATTCCTATAGGGGGTCAAACCATGTCCCAAAGGTCACCGGGCCTGGTGTCACTTTAAAGAAGTAGTCCAGTTACACCTTTGTGGGCTTATAACTTGGCTTCTGAATGTCCTAGAGAGGTTAGGTTTGTTTTAGTGTACTCCAATCAAAAGCCCCTACAACCACAAAAAGGAATGGAGTCATTAGCACTTAGTGTTTGTAAATGGTACCCAGAATTATGTTGCACGAAGCACAATTTCACATCATTCTGGGTTCATTTGTGTGAAAACAAGGTCCAATCAGGCTGGAACGTTACAGGAAGGTAGAATCTATTGAGTTGTAAGTGATCTGAACGTTTCATGATGATAGCACTTTCCTAAAGGGGTCAAACCATGTCCCAAAGGTCACCGGATCTGGTGTCAATTTAAAGTAGTCCAGTTACACATTTGTGGGCTTATAACTTGGCTTCTGAATGTCCTAGAGAGATCAGGTTTGTTTTAGTGTACTCCAATCAACAGCCCCTACAACCACAAAAAGGAATGGAGTCATTAGCACATATGGTTTTTAAATGGCACCCAGAATTATGTTGCACGAAGCACAATTTCACATCATTCTGTGTCCATTTGTGTGAAAACAAGGTCCAATCAGGCTGAAACGTTACAGGAAGGTAGAATCTATTGAGTTGTAAGTGATCTGAACGTTTCATGATGATAGCACTTTCCTAAGGGGGTCAAACCATGTCCCAAAGGTCACCGGATCTGGTGTCAATTTAAAGAAGTAGTCCAGTTACACATTTGTGGGCTTATAACTTGGCTTCTGAATGTCCTAGAGAGATCAGGTTTGTTTTAATGTACTCCAATCAACAGCCCCTACAACCACAAAAAGGAATGGAGTCATTAGCACTTATGGTTTGTATATGGCACCCAGAATTATGTTGCACGAAGCACAATTTCTCTTCATTCTGGGTCCATTTGTGTGAAAACAAGGTCCAATCAGGCTGAAACGTTACAGGAAGGTAAAATCTATTGAGTTGTAAGTGATCTGAACGTTTCATGATGATAGCACTTTCCTAAGGGGGTCAAACCATGTCCCAAAGGTCACCGGATCTGGTGTCAATTTAAAGAAGTAGTCCAGTTACACATTTGTGGGCTTATAACTTGGCTTCTGAATGTCCTAGAGAGATCAGGTTTGTTTTAGTGTACTCCAATCAACAGCCACTACAACCACAAAAAGAAATGGAGTCATTAGCACTTATGGTTTTTAAATGGCACCCAGAATTATGTTGCACGAAGCACAATTTCACATCATTCTGGGTTCATTTGTGTGAAAACAAGGTCCAATCAGGCTGAAATGTTACAAGAAGGTAGAATCAATTGAGTTGTAAGTGATCTGAACGTTTCATGATGATCTCACATTCCTATAGGGGGTCAAACCATGTCCCAAAGGTCACCGGGCCTGGTGTCAATTTAAAGAAGTAGTCCAGTAACACATTTGTGGGCTTATAACTTGGCTTCTGAATGTCCTAGAGAGATCAGGTTTGTTTTAATGTACTCCAATCAACAGCCCCTACAACCACAAAAAGGAATGGAGTCATTACCACTTATGGTTTGTAAATGGCACCCAGAATTATGTTGCACGAAGCACAATTTCACATTATTCTGGGTTCATTTGTGTGAAAACAAGATCCAATCAGGCTGAAACGTTACAGGAAGGTAGAATCTATTGAGTTGTAAGTGATCTGAACGTTTCATGATGATAGCATTTTCCTAAGGGGGTCAAACCATGTCCCAAAGGTCACCGGATCTGGTGTCAATTTAAAGAAGTAGTCCAGTTACACATTTGTGGGCTTATAACTTGGCTTCTGAATGTCCTAGAGAGATCAGGTTTGTTTTAATGTACTCCAATCAGCAGCCCTTACAACCACAAAAAGGAATGGAGTCATTAGCACTTATGGTTTGTAAATGGCACCCAGAATTATGTTGCACGAAGCACAATTTTACATCATTCTGGGTTCATTTGTGTGAAAACAAGGTCCAATCAGGCTGAAATGTTACAGGAAGGTAGAATCTATTGAGTTGTAAGTGATCTGAACGTTTCATGATGATAGCACTTTCCTAAGGGGGTCAAACCATGTCCCAAAGGTCACCGGATCTGGTGTCAATTTAAAGAAGTAGTCCTGTTACACATTTGTGGGCTTATAACTTGGCTTCTGAATGTCCTAGAGAGGTCAGGTTTGTTTTAGTGTACTCCAATCAACAGCCCCTACAACCACAAAAAGGAATGGAGACATTAGCACTTATGGTTTTTAAATGGCACCCAGAATTATGTTGCACAAAGCACAATTTCACATCATTCTGGGTTCATTTGTGTGAAAACAAGGTCCAATCAGGCTGAAACGTTACAGGAAGGTAGAATCTATTGAGTTGTAAGTGATCTGAACGTTTCATGATGATAGCACTTGCCTAAGGGGGTCAAACCATGTCCCAAAGGTCACCGGATCTGGTGTCAATTTAAAGAAGTAGTCCAGTTAGAAATTTGTGGGCTTATAACTTGGCTTCTGAATGTCCTAGAGAGATCAGGTTTTTTTAGGGTACTCCAATCAACAGCCCCTACAACCACAAAAAGGAATGGAGTCATTAGCACTTATGGTTTGTAAATGGCACCTAGAATTATGTTGCACGAAGCACAATTTCACATCATTCTGGGTTCATTTGTTTGAAAACAAGGTCCAATCAGGCTGAAACGTTACAGGAAGGTAGAATCTATTGAGTTGTAAGTGATCTGAACGTTTCATGATGATAGCACTTTCCTAAGGGGGTCAAACCATGTCCCAAAGGTCACCGGATCTGGTGTCAATTTAAAGAAGTAGTCCAGTTACACATTTGTGGGCTTATAAATTGGCTTCTGAATGTCCTAGAGAGATCAGGTTTGTTTTAGTGTACTCCAATCAACAGCCCCTACAACCACAAAAAGGAATGGAGTCATTAGCCCTTATGGTTTTTAAATGGCACCCAGAATTATGTTGCACGAAGCACAATTTCACATCATTCTGGGTTCATTTGTGTGAAAACAAGGTCCAATCAGGCTGAAACGCTACAAGAAGGTAGAATCTATTGAGTTGTAAGTGATCTGAACGTTTCAAGATGATCGCACATTCCTATAGGGGGTAAAACCATGTCCCAAAGGTCACCGGATCTGGTGTCAATTTAAAGAAGTAGTCCAGTTACACATTTGTGGGCTTATAAATTGGCTTCTGAATGTCCTAGAGAGATCAGGTTTGTTTTAGTGTACTCCAATCAACAGCCCCTACAACCACAAAAAGGAATGGAGTCATTAGCCCTTATGGTTTTTAAATGGCACCCAGAATTATGTTGCACGAAGCACAATTTCACATCATTCTGGGTTCATTTGTGTGAAAACAAGGTCCAATCAGGCTGAAACGCTACAAGAAGGTAGAATCTATTGAGTTGTAAGTGATCTGAACGTTTCAAGATGATCGCACATTCCTATAGGGGGTAAAACCATGTCCCAAAGGTCACCGGGCCTGGTGTCACTTTAAAGAAGTAGTCCAGTTACACCTTTGTGGGCTTATAACTTGGCTTCTGAATGTCCTAGAGAGGTTAGGTTTGTTTTAGTGTACTCCAATCAAAAGCCCCTACAACCACAAAAAGGAATGGAGTCATTAGCACTTAGTCTTTGTAAATGGTACCCAGAATTATGTTGCACGAAGCACAATTTCACATCATTCTGGGTTCATTTGTGTGAAAACAAGGTCCAATCAGGCTGAAACGTTACAGGAAGGTAGAATCTATTGAGTTGTAAGTGATCTGAACGTTTCATGATGATAGCACTTTCCTAAGGGGGTCAAACCATGTCCCAAAGGTCACCGGATCTGGTGTCAATTTAAAGAAGTAGTCCAGTTACACATTTGTGGGCTTATAACTTGGCTTCTGAATGTCCTAGAGAGATCAGGTTTGTTTTAATGTACTCCAATCAACAGCCCCTACAACCACAAAAAGGAATGGAGTCATTAGCACTTATGGTTTGTAAATGGCACCCAGAATTATGTTGCACGAAGCACAATTTCACTTCATTCTGGGTCCATTTGTGTGAAAACAAGGTCCAATCAGGCTGAAACGTTACAGGAAGGTAGAATCTATTGAGGTGTAAGTGATCTGAACGTTTCATGATGATAGCACTTTCCTAAGGGGGTCAAACCATGTCCCAAAGGTCACCGGATCTGGTGTCAATTTAAAGAAGTAGTCCAGTTACACATCTGTGGGCTTATAACTTGGCTTCTGAATGTCCTAGAGAGATCAGGTTTGTTTTAGTGTACTCCAATCAACAGCCCCTACAACCACAAAAAGAAATGGAGTCATTAGCACTTATGGTTTTTAAATGGCACCCAGAATTATGTTGCACGAAGCACAATTTCACATCATTCTGGGTTCATTTGTGTGAAAACAAGGTCCAATCATGCTGAAACGTTACAGGAAGGTAGAATCTATTGAGTTGTAAGTGATATGAACGTTTCATGATGATAGCACTTTCCTAAGGGGGTCAAACCATGTCCCAAAGGTCACCGGATCTGGTGTCAATTTAAAGAAGTATTCCAGTTACACATTTGTGGGCTTATAACTTGGCTTCTGAATGTCCTAGAGAGATCAGGTTTGTTTTAATGTACTCCAATCAACAGCCCCACAACCACAAAAAGGAATGGAGTCATTAGCACTTATGGTTTGTAAATGGCACCCAGAATTATGTTGCACGAAGCACAATTTCACATTATTCTGGGTTCATTTGTGTGAAAACAAGGTCCAATCAGGCTGAAACGTTACAAGAAGGTAGAATCTATTGAGTTGTAAGTGATCT
Source organism: Nothobranchius furzeri (assembly GCF_043380555.1). Lineage (NCBI taxonomy): Eukaryota > Metazoa > Chordata > Actinopteri > Cyprinodontiformes > Nothobranchiidae > Nothobranchius > Nothobranchius furzeri. The sequence continues at coordinate 15,679,447 of NC_091743.1, forward strand.
GAACGTTTCATGATGATCGCACATTCCTATAGGGGGTCAAACCATGTCCCAAAGGTCACCGGGCCTGGTGTCAATTTAAAGAAGTAGTCCAGTCACACATTTGTGGGCTTATAACTTGGCTTCTGAATCTCCTAGAGTGATCAGGTTTGTTTTAGTGTACTCCAATCAACAGCCCCTACAACCACAAAAAGGAATGGAGTCATTAGCACTTATGGTTTTTAAATGGCAACCTGAATTATGTTGCACGAAGCACAATTTCACATCATTCTGGGTTCATTTGTGTGAAAACAAGGTCCAATCATGCTGAAACGTTACAGGAAGGTAGAATCTATTGAGTTGTAAGTGATCTGAACGTTTCATGAGGATAGCACTTTCCTAAGGGGGTCAAACCATGTCCCAAAGGTCACCGGATCTGGTGTCAATTTAAAGTAGTCCAGTTACACATTTGTGGGCTTATAACTTGGCTTCTGAATGTCCTAGAGAGATCAGGTTTGTTTTAGTGTACTCCAATCAACAGCCCCTACAACCACAAAAAGGAATGGAGTCATTAGCACATATGGTTTTTAAATGGCACCCAGAATTATGTTGCACGAAGCACAATTTCACATCATTCTGTGTCCATTTGTGTGAAAACAAGGTCCAATCAGGCTGAAACGTTACAGGAAGGTAGAATCTATTGAGTTGTAAGTGATCTGAACGTTTCATGATGATGTCACTTTCCCAAAGGGGTCAAACCATGTCCCAAAGGTCACCGGATCTGGTGTCAATTTAAAGAAGTAGTCCAGTTACACATTTGTGGGCTTATAACTTGGCTTCTGAATGTCCTAGAGAGATCAGGTTTGTTTTAATGTACTCCAATCAACAGCCCCTACAACCACAAAAAGGAATGGAGTCATTAGCACTTATGGTTTGTAAATGGCACCCAGAATTATGTTGCACGAAGCACAATTTCACTTCATTCTGGGTCCATTTGTGTGAAAACAAGGTCCAATCAGGCTGAAACTTTACAGGAAGGTAAAATCTATTGAGTTGTAAGTGATCTGAACGTTTCATGATGATAGCACTTTCCTAAGGGGGTCAAACCATGTCCCAAAGGTCACCGGATCTGGTGTCAATTTAAAGAAGTAGTCCAGTTACACATTTGTGGGCTTATAACTTGGCTTCTGAATGTCCTAGAGAGATCAGGTTTGTTTTAGTGTACTCCAATAAACAGCCACTACAACCACAAAAAGAAATGGAGTCATTAGCACTTATGGTTTTTAAATGGCACCCAGATTTATGTTGCACGAAGCACAATTTCACATCATTCTGGGTTCATTTGTGTGAAAACAAGGTCCAATCAGGCTGAAACGTTACAAGAAGGTAGAATCAATTGAGTTGTAAGTGATCTGAACGTTTCATGATGATCTCACATTCCTATAGGGGGTCAAACCATGTCCCAAAGGTCACCGGGCCTGGTGTCAATTTAAAGAAGTAGTCCAGTTACACATTTGTGGGCTTATAACTTGGCTTCTGAATGTCCTAGAGAGATCAGGTTTGTTTTAGTGTACTCCAATCAACAGCCCCTACAACCACAAAAAGGAAGGGAGTCATTAGCACTTATGGTTTGTAAATGGCACCCAGAATTATGTTGCACGAAGCACAATTTCACATCATTCTGGGTTCATTTGTGTGAAAACAAGGTCCAGTCAGGCTGAAACGTTACAGGAAGGTTGAATCTACTGAGTTGTAAGTGATCTGAACGTTTCATGATGATAGCATTTTCCTAAGGGGGTCAAACCATGTCCCAAAGGTCACCGGATCTGGTGTCAATTTAAAGAAGTAGTCCAGTTACACATTTGTGGGCTTATAACTTGGCTTCTGAATGTCCTAGAGAGATCAGGTTTGTTTTAATGTACTCCAATCAACAGCCCCTACAACCACAAAAAGGAATGGAGTCATTAGCACTTATGGTTTGTAAATGGCACCCAGAATTATGTTGCACGAAGCACAATTTCACATCATTCTGGGTTCATTTGTGTGAAAACAAGGTCCAGTCAGGCTGAAACGTTACAGGAAGGTTGAATCTACTGAGTTGTAAGTGATCTGAACGTTTCATGATGATAGCATTTTCCTAAGGGGGTCAAACCATGTCCCAAAGGTCACCGGATCTGGTGTCAATTTAAAGAAGTAGTCCAGTTACACATTTGTGGGCTTATAACTTGGCTTCTGAATGTCCTAGAGAGATCAGGTTTGTTTTAATGTACTCCAATCAGCAGCCCTTACAACCACAAAAAGGAATGGAGTCATTAGCACTTATGGTTTGTAAATGGCACCCAGAATTATGTTGCACGAAGCACAATTTCACATCATTCTGGGTTCATTTGTGTGAAAACAAGGTCCAATCAGGCTGAAATGTTACAGGAAGGTAGAATCTATTGAGTTGTAAGTGATCTGAACGTTTCATGATGATAGCACTTTCCTAAGGGGGTCAAACCATGTCCCAAAGGTCACCGGATCTGGTGTCAATTTAAAGTAGTCCAGTTACACATTTGTGGGCTTATAACTTGGCTTCTGAATGTCCTAGAGAGATCAGGTTTGTTTTAGTGTACTCCAATCAACAGCCACTACAACCACAAAAAGAAATGGAGTCATTAGCACTTATGGTTTTTAAATGGCACCCAGAATTATGCTGCACGAAGCACAATTTCACATCATTCTGGGTTCATTTGTGTGAAAACAAGGTCCAATCGGGCTGAAACGTTACAAGAAGGTAGAATCAATTGAGTTGTAAGTGATCTGAACGTTTCATGATGATCTCACATTCCTATAGGGGGTCAAACCATGTCCCAAAGGTCACCGGGCCTGGTGTCAATTTAAAGAAGTAGTCCAGTTACACATTTGTGGGCTTATAACTTGGCTTCTGAATGTCCTAGAGAGATCAGGTTTGTTTTAATGTACTCCAATCAACAGCCCCTACAACCACATAAAGGAATGGAGTCATTAGCACTTATGGTTTGTAAATGGCACCCAGAATTATGTTGCACGAAGCACAATTTCACATCATTCTGGGTTCATTTGTGTGAAAACAAGGTCCAATCAGGCTGAAATGTTACAAGAAGGTAGAATCAATTGAGTTGTAAGTGATCTGAACGTTTCATGATGATCTCACATTCCTATAGGGGGTCAAACCATGTCCCAAAGGTCACCGGGCCTGGTGTCAATTTAAAGAAGTAGTCCAGTAACACATTTGTGGGCTTATAACTTGGCTTCTGAATGTCCTAGAGAGATCAGGTTTGTTTTAATGTACTCCAATCAACAGCCCCTACAACCACAAAAAGGAATGGAGTCATTACCACTTATGGTTTGTAAATGGCACCCAGAATTATGTTGCACGAAGCACAATTTCACATTATTCTGGGTTCATTTGTGTGAAAACAAGATCCAATCAGGCTGAAACGTTACAGGAAGGTAGAATCTATTGAGTTGTAAGTGATCTGAACGTTTCATGATGATAGCATTTTCCTAAGGGGGTCAAACCATGTCCCAAAGGTCACCGGATCTGGTGTCAATTTAAAGAAGTAGTCCAGTTACACATTTGTGGGCTTATAACTTGGCTTCTGAATGTCCTAGAGAGATCAGGTTTGTTTTAATGTACTCCAATCAGCAGCCCTTACAACCACAAAAAGGAATGGAGTCATTAGCACTTATGGTTTGTAAATGGCACCCAGAATTATGTTGCACGAAGCACAATTTTACATCATTCTGGGTTCATTTGTGTGAAAACAAGGTCCAATCAGGCTGAAATGTTACAGGAAGGTAGAATCTATTGAGTTGTAAGTGATCTGAACGTTTCATGATGATAGCACTTTCCTAAGGGGGTCAAACCATGTCCCAAAGGTCACCGGATCTGGTGTCAATTTAAAGAAGTAGTCCTGTTACACATTTGTGGGCTTATAACTTGGCTTCTGAATGTCCTAGAGAGGTCAGGTTTGTTTTAGTGTACTCCAATCAACAGCCCCTACAACCACAAAAAGGAATGGAGACATTAGCACTTATGGTTTTTAAATGGCACCCAGAATTATGTTGCACAAAGCACAATTTCACATCATTCTGGGTTCATTTGTGTGAAAACAAGGTCCAATCAGGCTGAAACGTTACAGGAAGGTAGAATCTATTGAGTTGTAAGTGATCTGAACGTTTCATGATGATAGCACTTGCCTAAGGGGGTCAAACCATGTCCCAAAGGTCACCGGATCTGGTGTCAATTTAAAGAAGTAGTCCAGTTAGAAATTTGTGGGCTTATAACTTGGCTTCTGAATGTCCTAGAGAGATCAGGTTTTTTTAGGGTACTCCAATCAACAGCCCCTACAACCACAAAAAGGAATGGAGTCATTAGCACTTATGGTTTGTAAATGGCACCCAGAATTATGTTGCACGAAGCACAATTTCACATCATTCTGGGTTCATTTGTTTGAAAACAAGGTCCAATCAGGCTGAAACGTTACAGGAAGGTAGAATCTATTGAGTTGTAAGTGATCTGAACGTTTCATGATGATAGCACTTTCCTAAGGGGGTCAAACCATGTCTCAAAGGTCACCGGATCTGGTGTCAATTTAAAGAAGTAGTCCAGTTACACATTTGTGGGCTTATAAATTGGCTTCTGAATGTCCTAGAGAGATCAGGTTTGTTTTAGTGTACTCCAATCAACAGCCCCTACAACCACAAAAAGGAATGGAGTCATTAGCCCTTATGGTTTTTAAATGGCACCCAGAATTATGTTGCACGAAGCACAATTTCACATCATTCTGGGTTCATTTGTGTGAAAACAAGGTCCAATCAGGCTGAAACGCTACAAGAAGGTAGAATCTATTGAGTTGTAAGTGATCTGAACGTTTCAAGATGATCGCACATTCCTATAGGGGGTAAAACCATGTCCCAAAGGTCACCGGATCTGGTGTCAATTTAAAGAAGTAGTCCAGTTACACATTTGTGGGCTTATAAATTGGCTTCTGAATGTCCTAGAGAGATCAGGTTTGTTTTAGTGTACTCCAATCAACAGCCCCTACAACCACAAAAAGGAATGGAGTCATTAGCCCTTATGGTTTTTAAATGGCACCCAGAATTATGTTGCACGAAGCACAATTTCACATCATTCTGGGTTCATTTGTGTGAAAACAAGGTCCAATCAGGCTGAAACGCTACAAGAAGGTAGAATCTATTGAGTTGTAAGTGATCTGAACGTTTCAAGATGATCGCACATTCCTATAGGGGGTAAAACCATGTCCCAAAGGTCACCGGGCCTGGTGTCACTTTAAAGAAGTAGTCCAGTTACACCTTTGTGGGCTTATAACTTGGCTTCTGAATGTCCTAGAGAGGTTAGGTTTGTTTTAGTGTACTCCAATCAAAAGCCCCTACAACCACAAAAAGGAATGGAGTCATTAGCACTTAGTCTTTGTAAATGGTACCCAGAATTATGTTGCACGAAGCACAATTTCACATCATTCTGGGTTCATTTGTGTGAAAACAAGGTCCAATCAGGCTGAAACGTTACAGGAAGGTAGAATCTATTGAGTTGTAAGTGATCTGAACGTTTCATGATGATAGCACTTTCCTAAGGGGGTCAAACCATGTCCCAAAGGTCACCGGATCTGGTGTCAATTTAAAGAAGTAGTCCAGTTACACATTTGTGGGCTTATAACTTGGCTTCTGAATGTCCTAGAGAGATCAGGTTTGTTTTAATGTACTCCAATCAACAGCCCCTACAACCACAAAAAGGAATGGAGTCATTAGCACTTATGGTTTGTAAATGGCACCCAGAATTATGTTGCACGAAGCAATATTTCACATCATTCTGGGTTCATTTGTGTGAAAACAAGGTCCAATCAGGCTGAAACGCTACAAGAAGGTAGAATCTATTGAGTTGTAAGTGATCTGAACGTTTCAAGATGATCGCACATTCCTATAGGGGGTAAAACCATGTCCCAAAGGTCACCGGGCCTGGTGTCACTTTAAAGAAGTAGTCCAGTTACACCTTTGTGGGCTTATAACTTGGCTTCTGAATGTCCTAGAGAGGTTAGGTTTGTTTTAGTGTACTCCAATCAAAAGCCCCTACAACCACAAAAAGGAATGGAGTCATTAGCACTTAGTCTTTGTAAATGGTACCCAGAATTATGTTGCACGAAGCACAATTTCACATCATTCTGGGTTCATTTGTGTGAAAACAAGGTCCAATCAGGCTGAAACGTTACAGGAAGGTAGAATCTATTGAGTTGTAAGTGATCTGAACGTTTCATGATGATAGCACTTTCCTAAGGGGGTCAAACCATGTCCCAAAGGTCACCGTATCTGGTGTCAATTTAAAGAAGTAGTCCAGTTACACATTTGTGGGCTTATAACTTGGCTTCTGAATGTCCTAGAGAGATCAGGTTTGTTTTAATGTACTCCAATCAACAGCCCCTACAACCACAAAAAGGAATGGAGTCATTAGCACTTATGGTTTGTAAATGGCACCCAGAATTATGTTGCACGAAGCACAATTTCACTTCATTCTGGGTCCATTTGTGTGAAAACAAGGTCCAATCAGGCTGAAACGTTACAGGAAGGTAGAATCTATTGAGGTGTAAGTGATCTGAACGTTTCATGATGATAGCACTTTCCTAAGGGGGTCAAACCATGTCCCAAAGGTCACCGGATCTGGTGTCAATTTAAAGAAGTAGTCCAGTTACACATCTGTGGGCTTATAACTTGGCTTCTGAATGTCCTAGAGAGATCAGGTTTGTTTTAGTGTACTCCAATCAACAGCCCCTACAACCACAAAAAGAAATGGAGTCATTAGCACTTATGGTTTTTAAATGGCACCCAGAATTATGTTGCACGAAGCACAATTTCACATCATTCTGGGTTCATTTGTGTGAAAACAAGGTCCAATCATGCTGAAACGTTACAGGAAGGTAGAATCTATTGAGTTGTAAGTGATATGAACGTTTCATGATGATAGCACTTTCCTAAGGGGGTCAAACCATGTCCCAAAGGTCACCGGATCTGGTGTCAATTTAAAGAAGTATTCCAGTTACACATTTGTGGGCTTATAACTTGGCTTCTGAATGTCCTAGAGAGATCAGGTTTGTTTTAATGTACTCCAATCAACAGCCCCACAACCACAAAAAGGAATGGAGTCATTAGCACTTATGGTTTGTAAATGGCACCCAGAATTATGTTGCACGAAGCACAATTTCACATTATTCTGGGTTCATTTGTGTGAAAACAAGGTCCAATCAGGCTGAAACGTTACAAGAAGGTAGAATCTATTGAGTTGTAAGTGATCTGAACGTTTCATGATGATCGCACATTCCTATAGGGGGTCAAACCATGTCCCAAAGGTCACCGGGCCTGGTGTCAATTTAAAGAAGTAGTCCAGTCACACATTTGTGGGCTTATAACTTGGCTTCTGAATCTCCTAGAGTGATCAGGTTTGTTTTAGTGTACTCCAATCAACAGCCCCTACAACCACAAAAAGGAATGGAGTCATTAGCACTTATGGTTTTTAAATGGCAACCTGAATTATGTTGCACGAAGCACAATTTCACATCATTCTGGGTTCATTTGTGTGAAAACAAGGTCCAATCATGCTGAAACGTTACAGGAAGGTAGAATCTATTGAGTTGTAAGTGATCTGAACGTTTCATGAGGATAGCACTTTCCTAAGGGGGTCAAACCATGTCCCAAAGGTCACCGGATCTGGTGTCAATTTAAAGTAGTCCAGTTACACATTTGTGGGCTTATAACTTGGCTTCTGAATGTCCTAGAGAGATCAGGTTTGTTTTAGTGTACTCCAATCAACAGCCCCTACAACCACAAAAAGGAATGGAGTCATTAGCACATATGGTTTTTAAATGGCACCCAGAATTATGTTGCACGATGCACAATTTCACATCATTCTGTGTCCATTTGTGTGAAAACAAGGTCCAATCAGGCTGAAACGTTACAGGAAGGTAGAATCTATTGAGTTGTAAGTGATCTGAACGTTTCATGATGATGTCACTTTCCCAAAGGGGTCAAACCATGTCCCAAAGGTCACCGGATCTGGTGTCAATTTAAAGAAGTAGTCCAGTTACACATTTGTGGGCTTATAACTTGGCTTCTGAATGTCCTAGAGAGATCAGGTTTGTTTTAATGTACTCCAATCAACAGCCCCTACAACCACAAAAAGGAATGGAGTCATTAGCACTTATGGTTTGTAAATGGCACCCAGAATTATGTTGCACGAAGCACAATTTCACTTCATTCTGGGTCCATTTGTGTGAAAACAAGGTCCAATCAGGCTGAAACTTTACAGGAAGGTAAAATCTATTGAGTTGTAAGTGATCTGAACGTTTCATGATGATAGCACTTTCCTAAGGGGGTCAAACCATGTCCCAAAGGTCACCGGATCTGGTGTCAATTTAAAGAAGTAGTCCAGTTACACATTTGTGGGCTTATAACTTGGCTTCTGAATGTCCTAGAGAGATCAGGTTTGTTTTAGTGTACTCCAATAAACAGCCACTACAACCACAAAAAGAAATGGAGTCATTAGCACTTATGGTTTTTAAATGGCACCCAGATTTATGTTGCACGAAGCACAATTTCACATCATTCTGGGTTCATTTGTGTGAAAACAAGGTCCAATCAGGCTGAAACGTTACAAGAAGGTAGAATCAATTGAGTTGTAAGTGATCTGAACGTTTCATGATGATCTCACATTCCTATAGGGGGTCAAACCATGTCCCAAAGGTCACCGGGCCTGGTGTCAATTTAAAGAAGTAGTCCAGTTACACATTTGTGGGCTTATAACTTGGCTTCTGAATGTCCTAGAGAGATCAGGTTTGTTTTAATGTACTCCAATCAACAGCCCCTACACCCACAAAAAGGAAGGGAGTCATTAGCACTTATGGTTTGTAAATGGCACCCAGAATTATGTTGCACGAAGCACAATTTCACATCATTCTGGGTTCATTTGTGTGAAAACAAGGTCCAGTCAGGCTGAAACGTTACAGGAAGGTTGAATCTACTGAGTTGTAAGTGATCTGAACGTTTCATGATGATAGCATTTTCCTAAGGGGGTCAAACCATGTCCCAAAGGTCACCGGATCTGGTGTCAATTTAAAGAAGTAGTCCAGTTACACATTTGTGGGCTTATAACTTGGCTTCTGAATGTCCTAGAGAGATCAGGTTTGTTTTAATGTACTCCAATCAACAGCCCCTACAACCACAAAAAGGAATGGAGTCATTAGCACTTATGGTTTGTAAATGGCACCCAGAATTATGTTGCACGAAGCACAATTTCACATCATTCTGGGTTCATTTGTGTGAAAACAAGGTCCAGTCAGGCTGAAACGTTACAGGAAGGTTGAATCTACTGAGTTGTAAGTGATCTGAACGTTTCATGATGATAGCATTTTCCTAAGGGGGTCAAACCATGTCCCAAAGGTCACCGGATCTGGTGTCAATTTAAAGAAGTAGTCCAGTTACACATTTGTGGGCTTATAACTTGGCTTCTGAATGTCCTAGAGAGATCAGGTTTGTTTTAATGTACTCCAATCAGCAGCCCTTACAACCACAAAAAGGAATGGAGTCATTAGCACTTATGGTTTGTAAATGGCACCCAGAATTATGTTGCACGAAGCACAATTTCACATCATTCTGGGTTCATTTGTGTGAAAACAAGGTCCAATCAGGCTGAAATGTTACAGGAAGGTAGAATCTATTGAGTTGTAAGTGATCTGAACGTTTCATGATGATAGCACTTTCCTAAGGGGGTCAAACCATGTCCCAAAGGTCACCGGATCTGGTGTCAATTTAAAGTAGTCCAGTTACACATTTGTGGGCTTATAACTTGGCTTCTGAATGTCCTAGAGAGATCAGGTTTGTTTTAGTGTACTCCAATCAACAGCCACTACAACCACAAAAAGAAATGGAGTCATTAGCACTTATGGTTTTTAAATGGCACCCAGAATTATGTTGCACGAAGCACAATTTCACATCATTCTGGGTTCATTTGTGTGAAAACAAGGTCCAATCGGGCTGAAACGTTACAAGAAGGTAGAATCAATTGAGTTGTAAGTGATCTGAACGTTTCATGATGATCTCACATTCCTATAGGGGGTCAAACCATGTCCCAAAGGTCACCGGGCCTGGTGTCAATTTAAAGAAGTAGTCCAGTTACACATTTGTGGGCTTATAACTTGGCTTCTGAATGTCCTAGAGAGATCAGGTTTGTTTTAATGTACTCCAATCAACAGCCCCTACAACCACATAAAGGAATGGAGTCATTAGCACTTATGGTTTGTAAATGGCACCCAGAATTATGTTGCACGAAGCACAATTTCACATTATTCTGGGTTCATTTGTGTGAAAACAAGATCCAATCAGGCTGAAACGTTACAGGAAGGTAGAATCTATTGAGTTGTAAGTGATCTGAACGTTTCATGATGATAACATTTTCCTAAGGGGGTCAAACCATGTCCCAAAGGTCACCGGATCTGGTGTCAATTTAAAGAAGTAGTCCAGTTACACATTTGTGGGCTTATAACTTGGCTTCTGAATGTCCTAGAGAGATCAGGTTTGTTTTAATGTACTCCAATCAGCAGCCCTTACAACCACAAAAAGGAATGGAGTCATTAGCACTTATGGTTTGTAAATGGCACCCAGAATTATGTTGCACGAAGCACAATTTCACATCATTCTGGGTTCATTTGTGTGAAAACAAGGTCCAATCAGGCTGAAATGTTACAGGAAGGTAGAATCTATTGAGTTGTAAGTGATCTGAACGTTTCATGATGATAGCACTTTCCTAAGGGGGTCAAACCATGTCCCAAAGGTCACCGGATCTGGTGTCAATTTAAAGAAGTAGACCAGTTACACATTTGTGGGCTTATAATTTGGCTTCTGAATGTCCTAGAGAGATCAGGTTTGTTTTAATGTACTCCAATCAACAGCCCCCACAACCACAAAAAGGAATGGAGTCATTAGCACTTATGGTTTGTAAATGGCACGCAGAATTATGTTGCACGAAGCACAATTTCACTTCATTCTGGGTCCATTTGTGTGAAAACAAGGTCCAATCAGGCTGAAACGTTACAGGAAGGTAGAATCTATTGAGTTGTAAGTGATCTGAACGTTTCATGATGATAACACTTTCCTAAGGGGGTCAAACCATGTCCCAAAGGTCACCGGATCTGGTGTCAATTTAAAGAAGTAGTCCAGTTAGAAATTTGTGGGCTTATAACTTGGCTTCTGAATGTCCTAGAGAGATCAGGTTTTTTTAGGGTACTCCAATCAACAGCCCCTACAACCACAAAAAGGAATGGAGTCATTAGCACTTATGGTTTGTAAATGGCACCCAGAATTATGTTGCACAAAGCACAATTTCACATCATTCTGGGTTCATTTGTTTGAAAACAAGGTCCAATCAGGCTGAAACGTTACAGGAAGGTAGAATCTATTGAGTTGTAAGTGATCTGAACGTTTCATGATGATAGCACTTTCCTAAGGGGGTCAAACCATGTCCCAAAGGTCACCGGATCTGGTGTCAATTTAAAGAAGTAGTCCAGTTACACATTTGTGGGCTTATAACTTGGCTTCTGAATGTCCTAGAGAGATCAGGTTTGTTTTAATGTACTCCAATCAACAGCCCCTACAACCACAAAAAGGAATGGAGTCATTAGCACTTATGGTTTGTAAATGGCACCCAGAATTATGTTGCACGAAGCACAATTTCACATCATTCTGGGTTCATTTGTGTGAAAACAAGGTCCAGTCAGGCTGAAACGTTACAGGAAGGTTGAATCTACTGAGTTGTAAGTGATCTGAACGTTTCATGATGATAGCATTTTCCTAAGGGGGTCAAACCATGTCCCAAAGGTCACCGGATCTGGTGTCAATTTAAAGAAGTAGTCCAGTTACACATTTGTGGGCTTATAACTTGGCTTCTGAATGTCCTAGAGAGATCAGGTTTGTTTTAATGTACTCCAATCAGCAGCCCTTACAACCACAAAAAGGAATGGAGTCATTAGCACTTATGGTTTGTAAATGGCACCCAGAATTATGTTGCACGAAGCACAATTTCACATCATTCTGGGTTCATTTGTGTGAAAACAAGGTCCAATCAGGCTGAAATGTTACAGGAAGGTAGAATCTATTGAGTTGTAAGTGATCTGAACGTTTCATGATGATAGCACTTTCCTAAGGGGGTCAAACCATGTCCCAAAGGTCACCGGATCTGGTGTCAATTTAAAGTAGTCCAGTTACACATTTGTGGGCTTATAACTTGGCTTCTGAATGTCCTAGAGAGATCAGGTTTGTTTTAGTGTACTCCAATCAACAGCCACTACAACCACAAAAAGAAATGGAGTCATTAGCACTTATGGTTTTTAAATGGCACCCAGAATTATGTTGCACGAAGCACAATTTCACATCATTCTGGGTTCATTTGTGTGAAAACAAGGTCCAATCGGGCTGAAACGTTACAAGAAGGTAGAATCAATTGAGTTGTAAGTGATCTGAACGTTTCATGATGATCTCACATTCCTATAGGGGGTCAAACCATGTCCCAAAGGTCACCGGGCCTGGTGTCAATTTAAAGAAGTAGTCCAGTTACACATTTGTGGGCTTATAACTTGGCTTCTGAATGTCCTAGAGAGATCAGGTTTGTTTTAATGTACTCCAATCAACAGCCCCTACAACCACATAAAGGAATGGAGTCATTAGCACTTATGGTTTGTAAATGGCACCCAGAATTATGTTGCACGAAGCACAATTTCACATTATTCTGGGTTCATTTGTGTGAAAACAAGATCCAATCAGGCTGAAACGTTACAGGAAGGTAGAATCTATTGAGTTGTAAGTGATCTGAACGTTTCATGATGATAACATTTTCCTAAGGGGGTCAAACCATGTCCCAAAGGTCACCGGATCTGGTGTCAATTTAAAGAAGTAGTCCAGTTACACATTTGTGGGCTTATAACTTGGCTTCTGAATGTCCTAGAGAGATCAGGTTTGTTTTAATGTACTCCAATCAGCAGCCCTTACAACCACAAAAAGGAATGGAGTCATTAGCACTTATGGTTTGTAAATGGCACCCAGAATTATGTTGCACGAAGCACAATTTCACATCATTCTGGGTTCATTTGTGTGAAAACAAGGTCCAATCAGGCTGAAATGTTACAGGAAGGTAGAATCTATTGAGTTGTAAGTGATCTGAACGTTTCATGATGATAGCACTTTCCTAAGGGGGTCAAACCATGTCCCAAAGGTCACCGGATCTGGTGTCAATTTAAAGAAGTAGACCAGTTACACATTTGTGGGCTTATAATTTGGCTTCTGAATGTCCTAGAGAGATCAGGTTTGTTTTAATGTACTCCAATCAACAGCCCCCACAACCACAAAAAGGAATGGAGTCATTAGCACTTATGGTTTGTAAATGGCACGCAGAATTATGTTGCACGAAGCACAATTTCACTTCATTCTGGGTCCATTTGTGTGAAAACAAGGTCCAATCAGGCTGAAACGTTACAGGAAGGTAGAATCTATTGAGTTGTAAGTGATCTGAACGTTTCATGATGATAACACTTTCCTAAGGGGGTCAAACCATGTCCCAAAGGTCACCGGATCTGGTGTCAATTTAAAGAAGTAGTCCAGTTAGAAATTTGTGGGCTTATAACTTGGCTTCTGAATGTCCTAGAGAGATCAGGTTTTTTTAGGGTACTCCAATCAACAGCCCCTACAACCACAAAAAGGAATGGAGTCATTAGCACTTATGGTTTGTAAATGGCACCCAGAATTATGTTGCACAAAGCACAATTTCACATCATTCTGGGTTCATTTGTTTGAAAACAAGGTCCAATCAGGCTGAAACGTTACAGGAAGGTAGAATCTATTGAGTTGTAAGTGATCTGAACGTTTCATGATGATAGCACTTTCCTAAGGGGGTCAAACCATGTCCCAAAGGTCACCGGATCTGGTGTCAATTTAAAGAAGTAGTCCAGTTACACATTTGTGGGCTTATAACTTGGCTTCTGAATGTCCTAGAGAGGTTAGGTTTGTTTTAGTGTACTCCAATCAAAAGCCCCTACAACCACAAAAAGGAATGGAGTCATTAGCACTTAGTGTTTGTAAATGGTACCCAGAATTATGTTGCACGAAGCACAATTTCACATCATTCTGGGTTCATTTGTGTGAAAACAAGGTCCAATCAGGCTGAAACGTTACAGGAAGGTAGAATCTATTGAGTTGTAAGTGATCTGAACGTTTCATGATGATAGCACTTTCCTAAGGGGGTCAAACCATGTCCCAAAGGTCACCGGATCTGGTGTCAATTTAAAGAAGTAGTCCAGTTACACATTTGTGGGCTTATAACTTGGCTTCTGAATGTCCTAGAGAGATCAGGTTTGTTTTAATGTACTCCAATCAACAGCCCCTACAACCACAAAAAGGAATGGAGTCATTAGCACTTATGGTTTGTAAATGGCACCCAGAATTATGTTGCACGAAGCACAATTTCACTTCATTCTGGGTCCATTTGTGTGAAAACAAGGTCCAATCAGGCTGAAACGTTACAGGAAGGTAGAATCTATTGAGTTGTAAGTGATCTGAACGTTTCATGATGATAGCACTTTCCTAAGGGCGTCAAACCATGTCCCAAAGGTCACCGGATCTGGTGTCAATTTAAAGAAGTAGTCCAGTTACACATCTGTGGGCTTATAACTTGGCTTCTGAATGTCCTAGAGAGATCAGGTTTTTTTAGTGTACTCCAATCAACAGCCCCTACAACCACAAAAAGAAATGGAGTCATTAGCACTTATGGTTTTTAAATGGCACCCAGAATTATGTTGCACGAAGCACAATTTCACATCATTCTGGGTTCATTTGTGTGAAAACAAGGTCCAATCATGCTGAAACGTTACAGGAAGGTAGAATCTATTGAGTTGTAAGTGATCTGAACGTTTCATGATGATAGCACTTTCCTAAGGGGGTCAAACCATGTCCCAAAGGTCACCGGATCTGGTGTCAATTTAAAGAAGTAGTCCAGTTACACATTTGTGGGCTTATAACTTGGCTTCTGAATGTCCTAGAGAGATCAGGTTTGTTTTAATGTACTCCAATCAACAGCCCCACAACCACAAAAAGGAATGGAGTCATTAGCACTTATGGTTTGTAAATGGCACCCAGAATTATGTTGCACGAAGCACAATTTCACATTATTCTGGGTTCATTTGTGTGAAAACAAGGTCCAATCAGGCTGAAACGTTACAAGAAGGTAGAATCTATTGAGTTGTAAGTGATCTGAACGTTTCATGATGATCGCACATTCCTATAGGGGGTCAAACCATGTCCCAAAGGTCACCGGGCCTGGTGTCAATTTAAAGAAGTAGTCCAGTCACACATTTGTGGGCTTATAACTTGGCTTCTGAATGTCCTAGAGTGATCAGGTTTGTTTTAGTGTACTCCAATCAACAGCCCCTACAACCACAAAAAGGAATGGAGTCATTAGCACATATGGTTTTTAAATGGCACCCAGAATTATGTTGCACGAAGCACAATTTCACATCATTCTGTGTCCATTTGTGTGAAAACAAGGTCCAATCAGGCTGAAACGTTACAGGAAGGTAGAATCTATTGAGTTGTAAGTGATCTGAACGTTTCATGATGATATCACTTTCCCAAAGGGGTCAAACCATGTCCCAAAGGTCACCGGATCTGGTGTCAATTTAAAGAAGTAGTCCAGTTACACATTTGTGGGCTTATAACTTGGCTTCTGAATGTCCTAGAGAGATCAGGTTTGTTTTAATGTACTCCAATCAACAGCCCCTACAACCACAAAAAGGAATGGAGTCATTAGCACTTATGGTTTGTAAATGGCACCCAGAATTATGTTGCACGAAGCACAATTTCACTTCATTCTGGGTCCATTTGTGTGAAAACAAGGTCCAATCAGGCTGAAACTTTACAGGAAGGTAAAATCTATTGAGTTGTAAGGGATCTGAACGTTTCATGATGATAGTACTTTCCTAAGGGGGTCAAACCATGTCCCAAAGGTCACCGGATCTGGTGTCAATTTAAAGAAGTAGTCCAGTTACACATTTGTGGGCTTATAACTTGGCTTCTGAATGTCCTAGAGAGATCAGGTTTGTTTTAGTGTACTCCAATAAACAGCCACTACAACCACAAAAAGAAATGGAGTCATTAGCACTTATGGTTTTTAAATGGCACCCAGAATTATGTTGCACGAAGCACAATTTCACATCATTCTGGGTTCATTTGTGTGAAAACAAGGTCCAATCAGGCTGAAACGTTACAAGAAGGTAGAATCAATTGAGTTGTAAGTGATCTGAACGTTTCATGATGATCTCACATTCCTATAGGGGGTCAAACCAAGTCCCAAAGGTCACCGGGCCTGGTGTCAATTTAAAGAAGTAGTCCAGTTACACATTTGTGGGCTTATAACTTGGCTTCTGAATGTCCTAGAGAGATCAGGTTTGTTTTAATGTACTCCAATCAACAGCCCCTACAACCACAAAAAGGAATGGAGTCATTAGCACTTATGGTTTGTAAATGGCACCCAGAATTATGTTGCACGAAGCACAATTTCACATCATTCTGGGTTCATTTGTGTGAAAACAAGGTCCAGTCAGGCTGAAACGTTACAGGAAGGTTGAATCTACTGAGTTGTAAGTGATCTGAACGTTTCATGATGATAGCATTTTCCTAAGGGGGTCAAACCATGTCCCAAAGGTCACCGGATCTGGTGTCAATTTAAAGAAGTAGTCCAGTTACACATTTGTGGGCTTATAACTTGGCTTCTGAATGTCCTAGAGAGATCAGGTTTGTTTTAATGTACTCCAATCAACAGCCCCTACAACCACAAAAAGGAATGGAGTCATTAGCACTTATGGTTTGTAAATGGCACCCAGAATTATGTTGCACGAAGCACAATTTCACATCATTCTGGGTTCATTTGTGTGAAAACAAGGTCCAGTCAGGCTGAAACGTTACAGGAAGGTTGAATCTACTGAGTTGTAAGTGATCTGAACGTTTCATGATGATAGCATTTTCCTAAGGGGGTCAAACCATGTCCCAAAGGTCACCGGATCTGGTGTCAATTTAAAGAAGTAGTCCAGTTACACATTTGTGGGCTTATAACTTGGCTTCTGAATGTCCTAGAGAGATCAGGTTTGTTTTAATGTACTCCAATCAGCAGCCCTTACAACCACAAAAAGGAATGGAGTCATTAGCACTTATGGTTTGTAAATGGCACCCAGAATTATGTTGCACGAAGCACAATTTCACATCATTCTGGGTTCATTTGTGTGAAAACAAGGTCCAATCAGGCTGAAATGTTACAGGAAGGTAGAATCTATTGAGTTGTAAGTGATCTGAACGTTTCATGATGATAGCACTTTCCTAAGGGGGTCAAACCATGTCCCAAAGGTCACCGGATCTGGTGTCAATTTAAAGTAGTCCAGTTACACATTTGTGGGCTTATAACTTGGCTTCTGAATGTCCTAGAGAGATCAGGTTTGTTTTAGTGTACTCCAATCAACAGCCACTACAACCACAAAAAGAAATGGAGTCATTAGCACTTATGGTTTTTAAATGGCACCCAGAATTATGTTGCACGAAGCACAATTTCACATCATTCTGGGTTCATTTGTGTGAAAACAAGGTCCAATCAGGCTGAAACGTTACAGGAAGGTAGAATCTATTGAGTTGTAAGTGATCTGAACGTTTCATGATGATAACACTTTCCTAAGGGGGTCAAACCATGTCCCAAAGGTCACCGGATCTGGTGTCAATTTAAATAAGTAGTCCAGTTAGAAATTTGTGGGCTTATAACTTGGCTTCTGAATGTCCTAGAGAGATCAGGTTTTTTTAGGGTACTCCAATCAACAGCCCCTACAACCACAAAAAGGAATGGAGTCATTAGCACTTATGGTTTGTAAATGGCACCCAGAATTATGTTGCACGAAGCACAATTTCACATCATTCTGGGTTCATTTGTTTGAAAACAAGGTCCAATCAGGCTGAAACGTTACAGGAAGGTAGAATCTATTGAGTTGTAAGTGATCTGAACGTTTCATGATGATAGCACTTTCCTAAGGGGGTCAAACCATGTCCCAAAGGTCACCGGATCTGGTGTCAATTTAAAGAAGTAGTCCAGTTACACATTTGTGGGCTTATAACTTGGCTTCTGAATGTCCTAGAGAGATCAGGTTTGTTTTAGTGTACTCCAATCAACAGCCCCTACAACCACAAAAAGGAATGGAGTCATTAGCCCTTATGGTTTTTAAATGGCACCCAGAATTATGTTGCACGAAGCACAATTTCACATCATTCTGGGTTCATTTGTGTGAAGACAAGGTCCAATCAGGCTGAAACGCTACAAGAAGGTAGAATCTATTGAGTTGTAAGTGATCTGAACGTTTCAAGATGATCGCACATTCCTATAGGGGGTAAAACCATGTCCCAAAGGTCACCGGGCCTGGTGTCACTTTAAAGAAGTAGTCCAGTTACACCTTTGTGGGCTTATAACTTGGCTTCTGAATGTCCTAGAGAGGTTAGGTTTGTTTTAGTGTACTCCAATCAAAAGCCCCTACAACCACAAAAAGGAATGGAGTCATTAGCACTTAGTGTTTGTAAATGGTACCCAGAATTATGTTGCACGAAGCACAATTTCACATCATTCTGGGTTCATTTGTGTGAAAACAAGGTCCAATCAGGCTGAAACGTTACAGGAAGGTAGAATCTATTGAGTTGTAAGTGATCTGAACGTTTCATGATGATTGCACTTTCCTAAGGGGGTCTAACCATGTCCCAAAGGTCACCGGATCTGGTGTCAATTTAAAGAAGTAGTCCAGTTACACATTTGTGGGCTTATAACTTGGCTTCTGAATGTCCTAGAGAGATCAGGTTTGTTTTAATGTACTCCAATCAACAGCCCCTACAACCACAAAAAGGAATGGAGTCATTAGCACTTATGGTTTGTAAATGGCACCCAGAATTATGTTGCACGAAGCACAATTTCACTTCATTCTGGGTCCATTTGTGTGAAAACAAGGTCCAATCAGGCTGAAACGTTACAGGAAGGTAGAATCTATTGAGTTGTAAGTGATCTGAACGTTTCATGATGATAGCACTTTCCTAAGGGCGTCAAACCATGTCCCAAAGGTCACCGGATCTGGTGTCAATTTAAAGAAGTAGTCCAGTTACACATCTGTGGGCTTATAACTTGGCTTCTGAATGTCCTAGAGAGATCAGGTTTTTTTTAGTGTACTCCAATCAACAGCCCCTACAACCACAAAAAGAAATGGAGTCATTAGCACTTATGGTTTTTAAATGGCACCCAGAATTATGTTGCACGAAGCACAATTTCACATCATTCTGGGTTCATTTGTGTGAAAACAAGGTCCAATCATGCTGAAACGTTACAGGAAGGTAGAATCTATTGAGTTGTAAGTGATCTGAACGTTTCATGATGATAGCACTTTCCTAAGGGGGTCAAACCATGTCCCAAAGGTCACCGGATCTGGTGTCAATTTAAAGAAGTAGTCCAGTTACACATTTGTGGGCTTATAACTTGGCTTCTGAATGTCCTAGAGAGATCAGGTTTGTTTTAATGTACTCCAATCAACAGCCCCACAACCACAAAAAGGAATGGAGTCATTAGCACTTATGGTTTGTAAATGGCACCCAGAATTATGTTGCACGAAGCACAATTTCACATTATTCTGGGTTCATTTGTGTGAAAACAAGGTCCAATCAGGCTGAAACGTTACAAGAAGGTAGAATCTATTGAGTTTTAAGTGATCTGAACGTTTCATGATGATCGCACATTCCTATAGGGGGTCAAACCATGTCCCAAAGGTCACCGGGCCTGGTGTCAATTTAAAGAAGTAGTCCAGTCACACATTTGTGGGCTTATAACTTGGCTTCTGAATGTCCTAGAGTGATCAGGTTTGTTTTAGTGTACTCCAATCAACAGCCCCTACAACCACAAAAAGGAATGGAGTCATTAGCACTTATGGTTTTTAAATGGCACCCAGAATTATGTTGCACGAAGCACAATTTCACATCATTCTGGGTTCATTTGTGTGAAAACAAGGTCCAATCATGCTGAAACGTTACAGGAAGGTAGAATCTATTGAGTTGTAAGTGATCTGAACGTTTCATGATGATAGCACTTTCCTAAGGGGGTCAAACCATGTCCCAAAGGTCACCGGATCTGGTGTCAATTTAAAGAAGTAGTCCAGTTACACATTTGTGGGCTTATAACTTGGCTTCTGAATGTCCTAGAGAGGTCAGGTTTGTTTTAGTGTACTCCAATCAACAGGCCTTACAACCACAAAAAGGAATGGAGTCATTAGCACTTATGGTTTGTAAATGGCACCCAGAATTATGTTGCACGAAGCACAATTTCACATCATTCTGGGTTCATTTGTGTGAAAACAAGATCCAATCAGGCTGAAACGTTACAGGAAGGTAGAATCTATTGAGTTGTAAGTGATCTGAACGTTTCATGATGATAGTATTTTCCTAAGGGGGTCAAACCATGTCCCAAAGGTCACCGGATCTGGTGTCAATTTAAAGAAGTAGTCCAGTTACACATTTGTGGGCTTATAACGTGGCTTCTGAATGTCCTAGAGAGATCAGGTTTGTTTTAATGTACTCCAATCAGCATCCCTTACAACCACAAAAAGGAATGGAGTCATTAGCACTTATGGTTTGTAAATGGCACCCAGAATTATGTTGCACGAAGCACAATTTCACATCATTCTGGGTTCATTTGTGTGAAAACAAGGTCCAATCAGGCTGAAACGTTACAGGAAGGTAGAATCTATTGAGTTGTAAGTGATCTGAACGTTTCATGATGATAGCACTTTCCTAAGGGGGTCAAACCATGTCCCAAAGGTCACCTGATCTGGTGTCAATTTAAAGAAGTAGTCCAGTTACACATTTGTGGGCTTATAACTTGGCTTCTGAATGTCCTAGAGAGGTCAGGTTTGTTTTAGTGTACTCCAATCAACAGGCCTTACAACCACAAAAAGGAATGGAGTCATTAGCACTTATGGTTTGTAAATGGCACCCAGAATTATGTTGCACGTAGCACAATTTCACATCATTCTGGGTTCATTTGTGTGAGAACAAGATCCAATCAGGCTGAAACGTTACAGGAAGGTAGAATCTATTGAGTTGTAAGTGATCTGAACGTTTCATGATGATAGTATTTTCCTAAGGGGGTCAAACCATGTCCCAAAGGTCACCGGATCTGGTGTCAATTTAAAGAAGTAGTCCAGTTACACATTTGTGGGCTTATAACGTGGCTTCTGAATGTCCTAGAGAGATCAGGTTTGTTTTAATGTACTCCAAACAGCATCCCTTACAACCACAAAAAGGAATGGAGTCATTAGCACTTATGGTTTGTAAATGGCACCCAGAATTATGTTGCACGAAGCACAATTTCACATCATTCTGGGTTCATTTGTGTGAAAACAAGGTCCAATCAGGCTGAAACGTTACAGGAAGGTAGAATCTATTGAGTTGTAAGTGATCTGAACGTTTCATGATGATAGCACTTTCCTAAGGGGGTCAAACCATGTCCCAAAGGTCACCGGATCTGGTGTCAATTTAAAGTAGTCCAGTTACACATTTGTGGGCTTATAACTTGGCTTCTGAATGTCCTAGAGAGGTCAGGTTTGTTTTAGTGTACTCCAATCAACAGACCCTACAACCACAAAAAGGAATGGAGACATTAGCACTTATGGTTTTTAAATGGCACCCAGAATTATGTTGCACGAAGCACAATTTCACATCATTCTGGGTTCATTTGTGTGAAAACAAGGTCCAATCAGGCTGAAACGTTACAGGAAGGTAGAATCTATTGAGTTGTAAGTGATCTGAACGTTTCATGATGATAGCACTTGCCTAAGGGGGTCAAACCATGTCCCAAAGGTCACCGGATCTGGTGTCAATTTAAAGAAGTAGTCCAGTTACACATTTGTAGGCTTATAACTTGGCTTCTGAATGTCCTAAAGAGATCAGGTTTGTTTTAGGGTACTCCAATCAACAGCCCCTACAACCACAAAAAGGAATGGAGTCATTAGCACTTATGGTTTGTAAATGGCACCCAGAAATATGTTGCACGAAGCACAATTTCACATCATTCTGGGTTCATTTGTTTGAAAACAAGGTCCAATCAGGCTGAAACGTTACAGGAAGGTAGAATCTACTGAGTTGTAAGTGATCTGAACGTTTCATGATGATAGCACTTTGCTAAGGGGGTCAAAACATGTCCCAAAGGTCACCGGATCTGGTGTCAATTTAAAGAAGTAGTCCAGTTACACATTTGTGGGCTTATAACTTGGCTTCTGAATGTCCTAGAGAGATCAGGTTTGTTTAATGTACTCCAATCAACAGCCCCTACAACCACAAAAAGGAATGGAGTCATTAGCACTTATGGTTTGTAAATGGCACCCAGAATTATGTTGCACGAAGCACAATTTCACATCATTCTGGGTTCATTTGTGTGAAAACAAGGTCCAATCATGCTGAAACGTTACAGGAAGGTAGAATCTATTGAGTTGTAAGTGATCTGAACGTTTCATGATGATAGCACTTTCCTAAGGGGGTCAAACCATGTCCCAAAGGTCACCGGATCTGGTGTCAATTTAAAGAAGTAGTCCAGTTACACATTTGTGGGCTTATAACTTGGCTTCTGAATGTCCTAGAGAGATCAGGTTTGTTTTAATGTACTCCAATCAACAGCCCCACAACCACAAAAAGGAATGGAGTCATTAGCACTTATGGTTTGTAAATGGCACCCAGAATTATGTTGCACGAAGCACAATTTCACATTATTCTGGGTTCATTTGTGTGAAAACAAGGTCCAACCAGGCTGAAACGTTACAAGAAGGTAGAATCTATTGAGTTGTAAGTGATCTGAACGTTTCATGATGATCGCACATTCCTATAGGGGGTCAAACCATGTCCCAAAGGTCACCGGGCCTGGTGTCAATTTAAAGAAGTAGTCCAGTCACACATTTGTGGGCTTATAACTTGGCTTCTGAATGTCCTAGAGTGATCAGGTTTGTTTTAGTGTACTCCAATCAACAGCCCCTACAACCACAAAAAGGAATGGAGTCATTAGCACTTATGGTTTTTAAATGGCACCCAGAATTATGTTGCACGAAGCACAATTTCACATCATTCTGGGTTCATTTGTGTGAAAACAAGGTCCAATCATGCTGAAACGTTACAGGAAGGTAGAATCTATTGAGTTGTAAGTGATCTGAACGTTTCATGATGATAGCACTTTCCTAAGGGGGTCAAACCATGTCCCAAAGGTCACCGGATCTGGTGTCAATTTAAAGAAGTAGTCCAGTTACACATTTGTGGGCTTATAACTTGGCTTCTGAATGTCCTAGAGAGGTCAGGTTTGTTTTAGTGTACTCCAATCAACAGGCCTTACAACCACAAAAAGGAATGGAGTCATTAGCACTTATGGTTTGTAAATGGCACCCAGAATTATGTTGCACGAAGCACAATTTCACATCATTCTGGGTTCATTTGTGTGAAAACAAGATCCAATCAGGCTGAAACGTTACAGGAAGGTAGAATCTATTGAGTTGTAAGTGATCTGAACGTTTCATGATGATAGTATTTTCCTAAGGGGGTCAAACCATGTCCCAAAGGTCACCGGATCTGGTGTCAATTTAAAGAAGTAGTCCAGTTACACATTTGTGGGCTTATAACGTGGCTTCTGAATGTCCTAGAGAGATCAGGTTTGTTTTAATGTACTCCAATCAGCATCCCTTACAACCACAAAAAGGAATGGAGTCATTAGCACTTATGGTTTGTAAATGGCACCCAGAATTATGTTGCACGAAGCACAATTTCACATCATTCTGGGTTCATTTGTGTGAAAACAAGGTCCAATCAGGCTGAAACGTTACAGGAAGGTAGAATCTATTGAGTTGTAAGTGATCTGAACGTTTCATGATGATAGCACTTTCCTAAGGGGGTCAAACCATGTCCCAAAGGTCACCTGATCTGGTGTCAATTTAAAGAAGTAGTCCAGTTACACATTTGTGGGCTTATAACTTGGCTTCTGAATGTCCTAGAGAGGTCAGGTTTGTTTTAGTGTACTCCAATCAACAGGCCTTACAACCACAAAAAGGAATGGAGTCATTAGCACTTATGGTTTGTAAATGGCACCCAGAATTATGTTGCACGTAGAACAATTTCACATCATTCTGGGTTCATTTGTGTGAGAACAAGATCCAATCAGGCTGAAACGTTACAGGAAGGTAGAATCTATTGAGTTGTAAGTGATCTGAACGTTTCATGATGATAGTATTTTCCTAAGGGGGTCAAACCATGTCCCAAAGGTCACCGGATCTGGTGTCAATTTAAAGAAGTAGTCCAGTTACACATTTGTGGGCTTATAACGTGGCTTCTGAATGTCCTAGAGAGATCAGGTTTGTTTTAATGTACTCCAAACAGCATCCCTTACAACCACAAAAAGGAATGGAGTCATTAGCACTTATGGTTTGTAAATGGAGCCCAGAATTATGTTGCACGAAGCAAAATTTCACATCATTCTGGGTTCATTTGTGTGAAAACAAGGTCCAATCAGGCTGAAACGTTACAGGAAGGTAGAATCTATTGAGTTGTAAGTGATCTGAACGTTTCATGATGATAGCACTTTCCTAAGGGGGTCAAACCATGTCCCAAAGGTCACCGGATCTGGTGTCAATTTAAAGTAGTCCAGTTACACATTTGTGGGCTTATAACTTGGCTTCTGAATGTCCTAGAGAGGTCAGGTTTGTTTTAGTGTACTCCAATCAACAGACCCTACAACCACAAAAAGGAATGGAGACATTAGCACTTATGGTTTTTAAATGGCACCCAGAATTATGTTGCACGAAGCACAATTTCACATCATTCTGGGTTCATTTGTGTGAAAACAAGGTCCAATCAGGCTGAAACGTTACAGGAAGGTAGAATCTATTGAGTTGTAAGTGATCTGAACGTTTCATGATGATAGCACTTGCCTAAGGGGGTCAAACCATGTGCCAAAGGTCACCGGATCTGGTGTCAATTTAAAGAAGTAGTCCAGTTACACATTTGTAGGCTTATAACTTGGCTTCTGAATGTCCTAAAGAGATCAGGTTTGTTTTAGGGTACTCCAATCAACAGCCCCTACAACCACAAAAAGGAATGGAGTCATTAGCACTTATGGTTTGTAAATGGCACCCAGAAATATGTTGCACGAAGCACAATTTCACATCATTCTGGGTTCATTTGTTTGAAAACAAGGTCCAATCAGGCTGAAACGTTACAGGAAGGTAGAATCTACTGAGTTGTAAGTGATCTGAACGTTTCATGATGATAGCACTTTGCTAAGGGGGTCAAAACATGTCCCAAAGGTCACCGGATCTGGTGTCAATTTAAAGAAGTAGTCCAGTTACACATTTGTGGGCTTATAACTTGGCTTCTGAATGTCCTAGAGAGATCAGGTTTGTTTAATGTACTCCAATCAACAGCCCCTACAACCACAAAAAGGAATGGAGTCATTAGCACTTATGGTTTGTAAATGGCACCCAGAATTATGTTGCACGAAGCACAATTTCACATCATTCTGGGTTCATTTGTGTGAAAACAAGGTCCAATCAGGCTGAAACGTTACAGGAAGGTAGAATCTATTGAGTTGTAAGTGATCTGAACGTTTCATGATGATAGCACTTTCCTAAGGGGGTCAAACCATGTCCCAAAGGTCACCGGATCTGGTGTCACTTTAAAGAAGTAGTCCAGTTACACATTTGTGGGCTTATAACTTGGCTTCTGAATGTCCTAGAGAGGTCAGGTTTGTTTTAGTGTACTCCAATAAACAGCCCCTACAACCACAAAAAGGAATGGAGTCATTAGCACTTATGGTTTGTAAAAGGCACCCAGAATTATGTTGAACGAAGCACAATTTCACATCATTCTGGGTCCATTTGTGTGAAAACAAGGTCCAATCAGGCTGAAATGTTACAAGAAGGTAGAATCTATTGAGTTGTAAGTGATCTGAACGTTTCATGATGATCGCACATTCCTATAGGGGGTCAAACCATGTCCCAAAGGTCACCGGGCCTGGTGTGACTTTAAAGAAGTAGTCCAGTTACACCTTTGTGGGCTTATAACTTGGCTTCTGAATGTCCTAGAGAGGTCAGGTTTGTTTTAGTGTACTCCAATCAAAAGCCCCTACAACCACAAAAAGGAATGGAGTCATTAGCACTTATGGTTTGTAAATGGCACCCAGAATTATGTTGCACAAAGCACAATTTCACATCATTCTGGGTTCATTTGTGTGAAAAGAAGGTCCAATCAGGCTGAAACGTTACAGGAAGGTAGAATCTATTGAGTTGTAAGTGATCTGAACGTTTCATGATGATAGCACTTTCCTAAGGGGGTCAAACCATGTCCCAAAGGTCACCAGATCTGGTGTCAATTTAAAGAAGTAGTCCAGTTACACACTTGTGGCCTTATAACTTGGCTTCTGAATGTCCTAGAGAGATCAGGTTTGTTTTAGTGTACTCCAATCAACAGCCCCTACAACCAAAAAAAGGAATGGAGTCAATAGCACTTATGGTTTGTAAATGGCACCCAGAATTATGTTGCACGGAGCACTATTTCACATCATTCTGGGTCCATTTGTGTGAAAGCAAGGTCCAATCAGGCTGAAACGTTACAGGAAGGTAGAATCTATTGAGTTGTAAGTGATCTGAACGTTTCATGATGATAGCACTTTCCTAAGGGTGTCAAACCATGTCCCAAAGGTTACCGGATCTGGTGTCAATTTAAAGTAGTAGTACAGTTACACATTTGTGGGCTTATAACTTGGCTTCTGAATGTCCTAGAGCGTTCAGGTTTGTTTTAGTGTACTCCAGTCAACAGCCCCTACAACCACAAAAAGGAATGGAGACATTAGCACTTATGGTTTTTAAATGGCACCCAGAATTATGTTGCACGAAGCACAATTTCACATCATTCTGGGTTCATTTGTGTGAAAACAAGGTCCAATCAGGCTGAAACGTTACAGGAAGGTAGAATCTATTGAGTTGTAAGTGATCTGAACGTTTCATGATGATAGCACTTTCCTAAGGGGGTCAAACATGTCCCAAAGGTCACCGGATCTGGTGTCACTTTAAAGAAGTAGTCCAGTTACACATTTGTGGGCTTATAACTTGGCTTCTGAATGTCCTAGAGAGATCAGGTTTGTTTTAGTGTACTGCAATCAACAGCCCCTACAACCACAAAAAGGAATGGAGTCATTAGCACTTATGGTTTATAAATGGCACCCAGAATTATGTTGCACGAAGCACAATTTCACATCATTCTGGGTCCATTTGTTTGAAAACAAGGTCCAATCTGGCTGAAACGTTACAGGAAGGTAGAATCTATTGAGTTGTAAGTGATCTGAATGTTTCATGATGATAGCACTTTCCTAAGGGGGTCAAACCATGTCCCAAAGGTCACCGGGCCTGGTCTCACTTTAAATAAGTAGTCCAGTTACACCTTTGTGGGCTTATAACTTGGCTTCTGAATGTCCTAGAGAGGTCAGGGTTGTTTTTGTGTACTCCAATCAACATCCCCTATAACCACAAAAAGGAATGGAGTCATTAGCACTTATGGTTTGTAAATGGCACCCAGAATTATGTTGCACGAAGCACAATTTCACATCATTCTGGGTCCATTTGTGTGAAAACAAGGTCCAATCAGGCTGAAACGTTACAGGAAGGTAGACTCTATTGATTTGTAAGTGATCTGAACGTTTAATGATGATAGCACTTTCCTAAGGGGGTCAAACCATGTCCCAAAGGTCACCGGATCTGGTGTCAATTTAAAGAAGTAGTCCAGTTACACATTTGTGGGCTTATAACTTGGCTTCTGAATGTCCTAGAGAGATCGGGTTTGTTTTAATGTACTCCAATCAACAGCCCCTACAACCACAAAAAGGAATGGAGTCATTAGCACTTATGGTTTGTAAATGGCACCCAGAATTATGTTGCACGAAGCACAATTTCACATCATTCTGGGTCCATTTGTGTGAAAACAAGTTCCAATCAGGCTGAAACGCTACAAGAAGGTAGAATCTATTGAGTTGTAAGTGATCTGAACATTTCAAGATGATCGCACATTCCTAAAGGGGGTAAAACCATGTCCCAAAGGTCACCGGGCCTGATGTCACTTTAAAGAAGTAGTCCAGTTACACCTTTGTGGGCTTATAACTTGGCTTCTGAATGTCCTAGAGAGGTCAGGTTTGTTTTAATGTACTCCAATCAAAAGCCCCTACAACCACAAAAAGGAATGGAGTCATTAGCACTTATGGTTTGTAAATGGCACCCAGAATTATGTTGCACGAAGCACAATTTCACATCATTCTGGGTTCATTTGTGTGAAAACAAGGTCCAATCAGGCTGAAACGTTACAGGAAGGTAGAATCTATTGAATTGTAAGTGATCTGAACGTTTCATGATGATAGCACTTTCCTAAGGGGGTCAAACCATGTCCCAAAGGTCACCGGATCTGGTATCACTTTAAAGAAGTAGTCCAGTTACACATTTGTGGGCTTATAACTTGGCTTCTGAATGTCCTAGAGAGGTCAGGTTTGTTTTAGTGTACTCCAATCAACAGCCCCTACAACCACAAAAAGGAATGGAGACATTAGCACTTATGGTTTTTAAATGGCACCCAGAATTATGTTGCACGAAGCACAATTTCACATCATTCTGGGTTCATTTGTGTGAAAACAAGGTCCAATCAGGCTGAAACGTTACAGGAATGTAGAATCTATTGAGTTGTAAGTGATCTGAACGTTTCGTGATGATAGCACTTTCCTAAGGGGTTCAAACCATGTCCCAAAGGTCACCGGATCTGGTGTCAATTTAAAGAAGTAGTCCAGTTACACATTTGTGGGCTTATAACTTGGCTTCTGAATGTCCTAGAGAGATCAGGTTTGTTTTAGTGTACTCCAATCAACAGCCCCTACAACCACGAAAAGGAATGGAGTCATTAGCACTTATGGTTTGTAAATGGCTCCCAGAATTATGTTGCACGAAGCACAATTTCACATCATTCTGGGTTCATTTGTGTGAAAACAAGGTCCAATCAGGCTGAAACGTTACAGGAAGGTTGAATCTACTGAGTTGTAAGTGATCTGAACGTTTCATGATGATAGCACTTTCCTAAGGGGGTCAAACCATGTCCCAAAGGTCACCGGATCTGGTGTCAATTTAAAGAAGTAGTCCAGTTACACATTTGTGGGCTTATAACTTGGCTTCTGAATGTCCTAGAGAGATCAGGTTTGTTTTAGTGTACTCCAATCAACAGCCCCTACAACCACAAAAAGGAATGGAGTCATTAGCACTTATGGTTTGTAAATGGCACCCAGAATTATGTTGCACGAAGCACAATTTCACATCATTCTGGGTCCATTTGTGTGAAAACAAGGTCCAATCAGGCTGAAACGCTACAAGAAGGTAGAATCTATTGAGTTGTAAGTGATCTGAACGTTTCAAGATGATCGCACATTCCTATAGGGGGTAAAACCATGTCCCAAAGGTCAACGGGCCTGGTGTCACTTTAAAGAAGTAGTCCAGTTACACCTTTCTGGGCTTACAACTTGGCTTCTGAATGTCCTAGAGAGGCTAGGTTTGTTTTAGTGTACTCCAATCAACAGCCCCTACAACCACAAAGAGGAATGGAGTCATTAGCACTTATGGTTTGTAAATGGCACCCAGAATTATGTTGCACGAAGCACAATTTCACATCATTCTGGGTTCATTTGTGTGAAAACAAGGTCCAATCAGGCTGAAACGTTACAGGAAGGTAGAATCTATTGAGTTGTAAGTGATCTGAATGTTTCATGATGATAGCACTTTCCTAAGGGGGTCAAACCATGTCCCAAAGGTCACCGGATCTGGTGTCACTTTAAAGAAGTAGTCCAGTTACACATTTGTGGGCTTATAACTTGGCTTCTGAATGTCCTAGTGAGGTCAGGTTTGTTTTAGTGTCCTCCAATAAACAGCTCCTACAACCACAAAAAGGAATGGAGTCATTAGCACTTATGGTTTGTAAATGGCACCCAGAATTATGTTGCACTAAGCACAAATTCACATCATTCTGGGTTCATTTTTGTGAATACAAGGTCCAATCAGGCTGAAACGTTACAGGAAGGTAGAATCTATTGAGTTGTAAGTGATCTGAACGTTTCATGATGATAGCACTTTCCTAAGAGGGTCAAACCATGTCCCAAAGGTCACCGGATCTGGTGTCAATTTAAAGAAGTAGTCCAGTTACACATTTGTGGGCTTATAACTTGGCTTCTGAATGTCCTAGAGAGATCAGGTTTGTTTTAGGGTACTCCAATCAACAACCCCTACAACCACAAAAAGGAATGGAGTCATTAGCACTCATGGTTTGTAAATGGCACCCAGAATTATGTTGCACGAAGCACAATTTCACATCATTCTGGGTTCATTTGTGTGAAAACAAGGTCCAATCAGGCTGAAACGTTACAGGAAGGTTGAATCTACTGAGTTGTAAGTGATCTGAACGTTTCATGATGATAGCACTTTCCTAAGGGGGTCAAACCATGTCCCAAAGGTCACCGGATCTGGTGTCAATTTAAAGAAGTAGTCCAGTTACACATTTGTGGGCTTATAACTTGGCTTCTGAATGTCCTAGAGAGATCAGGTTTGTTTTAGTGTACTCCAATCAACAGCCCCTACAACTACAAAAAAGAATGGCGTCATTAGCACTTATGGTTTGTAAATGGCACCCAGAATTATGTTGCACGAAGCACAATTTCACATCATTCTGGGTTCATTTGTGTGAAAGCAAGGTCCAATCAGGCTGAAACGTTACAGGAAGGTAGAATCTATTGAGTTGCAAGTGATCTGAACGTTTCATGATGATCGCACATTCCTATAGGGGGTCAAACCATGTCCCAAAGGTCACCGGGCCTGGTCTCACTTTAAATAAGTAGTCCAGTTACACCTTTGTGGGCTTATAACTTGGCTTCTGAATGTCCTAGAGAGGTCAGGTTTGTTTTAGTGTTCTCCAATAAACAGCCCCTACAACCACAAAAAGGAATGGAGTCATTAGCACTTATGGTTTGTAAATGGCACCCAGAATTATGTTGCACGAAGCACAATTTCACATCATTCTGTGTCCATTTGTGTGAAAACAAGGTCCAATCAGGCTGAAACGTTACAGGAAGGTAGAATCTATTGAGTTGTAAGTGATCTGAACGTTTCATGATGATAGCACTTTCCTAAGGGGGTCAAACCATGTCCCAAAGGTCACCGGATCTGGTGTCAATTTAAAGAAGTAGTCCAGTTACACATTTGTGGGCTTATAACTTGGCTTCTGAATGTCCTAGAGAGATCAGGTTTGTTTTAATGTACTCCAATCAACAGCCCCTACAACCACAAAAAGGAATGGAGCCATTAGCACTTATGGTTTGTAAATGGCACCCAGAATTATGTTGCACGAAGCACAATTTCACATCATTCTGGGTCCATTTGTGTGAAAACAAGGTCCAATCAGGCTGAAACGCTACAAGAAGGTAGAATCTATTGAGTTGTAAGTGATCTGAACGTTTCAAGATGATCGCACATTCCTATAGGGGGTCAAACCATGTCCCAAAGGTCACCGGGCCTGGTGTCACTTTAAAGAAGTAGTCCAGTTACACCTTTGTGGGCTTATAACTTGGCTTCTGAATGTCCAAGAGAGGTCAGGTTTGTTTTAATGTACTCCAATCAACAGCCCCTACAACCACAAAAAGGAATGGAGTCATTAGCACTTATGGTTTGTAAATGGCACCCAGAATTATGTTGCACGAAGCACAATTTCACATCATTCTGGGTTCATTTGTGTGAAAACAAGGTCCAATCAGGCAGAAACGTTACAGGAAGGTAGGATCTATTGAGTTGTAAGTGATCTGAATGTTTCATGATGATAGCACTTTCCTAAGGGGGTCAAACCATGTCCCAAAGGTCACCGGATCTGGTGTCACTTTAAAGAAATAGTCCAGTTACACATTTGTGGGCTTATAACTTGGCTTCTGAATGTCCTAGAGAGGTCAGGTTTGTTTTAGTGTACTCCATTCAACAGCCCCTACAACCACAAAAAGGAATGGAGACATTAGCACTTATGGTTTTTAAATGGCACCCAGAATTATGTTGCACGAAGCACAATTTCACATCATTCTGGGTTCATTTGTTTGAAAACAAGGTCCAATCAGGCTGAAACGTTACAGGAAGGTAGAATCTATTGAGTTGTAAGTTATCTGAACTTTTCATGATGATAGCACTTTCCTAAGGGGTTCAAACCATGTCCCAAAGGTCACCGGATCTGGTGTCAATTTAAAGAAGTAGTCCAGTTACACATTTGTGGGCTTATAACTTGGCTTCTGAATGTCCTAGAGAGATCAGGTTTGTTTTAGTGTACTCCAATCAACAGCCCCTACAACCACAAAAAGGAATGGAGTCATTAGCACTTATGGTTTGTAAATGGCACCCAGAATTATGTTGCACGAAGCACAATTTCACATCATTCTGGGTCCATTTGTGTGAAAACAAGGTCCAATCAGGCTGAAACGCTACAAGAAGGTAGAATCTATTGAGTTGTAAGTGATCTGAACGTTTCAAGATGATCGCACATTCCTATAGGGGGTAAAACCATGTCCCAAAGGTCAACGGGCCTGGTGTCACTTTAAAGAAGTAGTCCAGTTACACCTTTCTGGGCTTACAACTTGGCTTCTGAATGTCCTAGAGAGGCTAGGTTTGTTTTAGTGTACTCCAATCAACAGCCCCTACAACCACAAAGAGGAATGGAGTCATTAGCACTTATGGTTTGTAAATGGCACCCAGAATTATGTTGCACGAAGCACAATTTCACATCATTCTGGGTTCATTTGTGTGAAAACAAGGTCCAATCAGGCTGAAACGTTACAGGAAGGTAGAATCTATTGAGTTGTAAGTGATCTGAATGTTTCATGATGATAGCACTTTCCTAAGGGGGTCAAACCATGTCCCAAAGGTCACCGGATCTGGTGTCACTTTAAATAAGTAGTCCAGTTACACCTTTGTGGGCTTATAACTTGGCTTCTGAATGTCCTAGAGAGGTCAGGTTTGTTTTAGTGTTCTCCAATAAACAGCCCCTACAACCACAAAAAGGAATGGAGTCATTAGCACTTATGGTTTGTAAATGGCACCCAGAATTATGTTGCACGAAGCACAATTTCACATCATTCTGTGTCCATTTGTGTGAAAACAAGGTCCAATCAGGCTGAAACGTTACAGGAAGGTAGAATCTATTGAGTTGTAAGTGATCTGAACGTTTCATGATGATAGCACTTTCCTAAGGGGGTCAAACCATGTCCCAAAGGTCACCGGATCTGGTGTCAATTTAAAGAAGTAGTCCAGTTACACATTTGTGGGCTTATAACTTGGCTTCTGAATGTCCTAGAGAGATCAGGTTTGTTTTAATGTACTCCAATCAACAGCCCCTACAACCACAAAAAGGAATGGAGCCATTAGCACTTATGGTTTGTAAATGGCACCCAGAATTATGTTGCACGAAGCACAATTTCACATCATTCTGGGTCCATTTGTGTGAAAACAAGGTCCAATCAGGCTGAAACGCTACAAGATGGTAGAATCTATTGAGTTGTAAGTGATCTGAACGTTTCAAGATGATCGCACATTCCTATAGGGGGTCAAACCATGTCCCAAAGGTCACCGGGCCTGGTGTCACTTTAAAGAAGTAGTCCAGTTACACCTTTGTGGGCTTATAACTTGGCTTCTGAATGTCCAAGAGAGGTCAGGTTTGTTTTAATGTACTCCAATCAACAGCCCCTACAACCACAAAAAGGAATGGAGTCATTAGCACTTATGGTTTGTAAATGGCACCCAGAATTATGTTGCACGAAGCACAATTTCACATCATTCTGGGTTCATTTGTGTGAAAACAAGGTCCAATCAGGCAGAAACGTTACAGGAAGGTAGGATCTATTGAGTTGTAAGTGATCTGAACGTTTCATGATGATAGCACTTTCCTAAGGGTGTCAAACCATGTTCCAAAGGTCACCGGATCTGGTGTCACTTTAAAGAAATAGTCCAGTTACACATTTGTGGGCTTATAACTTGGCTTCTGAATGTCCTAGAGAGGTCAGGTTTGTTTTAGTGTACTCCATTCAACAGCCCCTACAACCACAAAAAGGAATGGAGACATTGTCACTTATGGTTTTTAAATGGCACCCAGAATTATGTTGCACGAAGCACAATTTCACATCATTCTGGGTTCATTTGTTTGAAAACAAGGTCCAATCAGGCTGAAACGTTACAGGAAGGTAGAATCTATTGAGTTGTAAGTTATCTGAACTTTTCATGATGATAGCACTTTCCTAAGGGGTTCAAACCATGTCCCAAAGGTCACCGGATCTGGTGTCAATTTAAAGAAGTAGTCCAGTTACACATTTGTGGGCTTATAACTTGGCTTCTGAATGTCCTAGAGAGATCAGGTTTGTTTTAGTGTACTCCAATCAACAGCCCCTACAACCACAAAAAGGAATGGAGTCATTAGCACTTATGGTTTGTAAATGGCACCCAGAATTATGTTGCACGAAGCACAATTTCACATCATTCTGGGTCCATTTGTGTGAAAACAAGGTCCAATCAGGCTGAAACGCTACAAGAAGGTAGAATCTATTGAGTTGTAAGTGATCTGAACGTTTCAAGATGATCGCACATTCCTATAGGGGGTAAAACCATGTCCCAAAGGTCAACGGGCCTGGTGTCACTTTAAAGAAGTAGTCCAGTTACACCTTTCTGGGCTTACAACTTGGCTTCTGAATGTCCTAGAGAGGCTAGGTTTGTTTTAGTGTACTCCAATCAACAGCCCCTACAACCACAAAGAGGAATGGAGTCATTAGCACTTATGGTTTGTAAATGGCACCCAGAATTATGTTGCACGAAGCACAATTTCACATCATTCTGGGTTCATTTGTGTGAAAACAAGGTCCAATCAGGCTGAAACGTTACAGGAAGGTAGAATCTATTGAGTTGTAAGTGATCTGAATGTTTCATGATGATAGCACTTTCCTAAGGGGGTCAAACCATGTCCCAAAGGTCACCGGATCTGGTGTCACTTTAAAGAAGTAGTCCAGTTACACATTTGTGGGCTTATAACTTGGCTTCTGAATGTCCTAGTGAGGTCAGGTTTGTTTTAGTGTCCTCCAATAAACAGCTCCTACAACCACAAAAAGGAATGGAGTCATTAGCACTTATGGTTTGTAAATGGCACCCAGAATTATGTTGCACTAAGCACAAATTCACATCATTCTGGGTTCATTTTTGTGAATACAAGGTCCAATCAGGCTGAAACGTTACAGGAAGGTAGAATCTATTGAGTTGTAAGTGATCTGAACGTTTCATGATGATAGCACTTTCCTAAGAGGGTCAAACCATGTCCCAAAGGTCACCGGATCTGGTGTCAATTTAAAGAAGTAGTCCAGTTACACATTTGTGGGCTTATAACTTGGCTTCTGAATGTCCTAGAGAGATCAGGTTTGTTTTAGTGTACTCCAATCAACAACCCCTACAACCACAAAAAGGAATGGAGTCATTAGCACTCATGGTTTGTAAATGGCACCCAGAATTGTGTTGCACGAAGCACAATTTCACATCATTCTGGGTTCATTTGTGTGAAAACAAGGTCCAATCAGGCTGAAACGTTACAGGAAGGTTGAATCTACTGAGTTGTAAGTGATCTGAACGTTTCATGATGATAGCACTTTCCTAAGGGGGTCAAACCATGTCCCAAAGGTCACCGGATCTGGTGTCAATTTAAAGAAGTAGTCCAGTTACACATTTGTGGGCTTATAACTTGGCTTCTGAATGTCCTAGAGAGATCAGGTTTGTTTTAGTGTACTCCAATCAACAGCCCCTACAACCACAAAAAAGAATGGAGTCATTAGCACTTATGGTTTGTAAATGGCACCCAGAATTATGTTGCACGAAGCACAATTTCACATCATTCTGGGTTCATTTGTGTGAAAGCAAGGTCCATTCAGACTGAAACGTTACAGGAAGGTAGAATCTATTGAGTTGCAAGTGATCTGAACGTTTCATGATGATCGCACATTCCTATAGGGGGTCAAACCATGTCCCAAAGGTCACCGGGCCTGGTCTCACTTTAAATAAGTAGTCCAGTTACACCTTTGTGGGCTTATAACTTGGCTTCTGAATGTCCTAGAGAGGTCAGGTTTGTTTTAGTGTTCTCCAATAAACAGCCCCTACAACCACAAAAAGGAATGGAGTCATTAGCACTTATGGTTTGTAAATGGCACCCAGAATTATGTTGCACGAAGCACAATTTAACATCATTCTGGGTCCATTTGTGTGAAAACAAGGTCCAATCAGGCTGAAACGTTACAGGAAGGTAGAATCTATTGAGTTGTAAGTGATCTGAACGTTTCATGATGATAGCACTTTCCTAAGGGGGTCAAACCATGTCCCAAATGTCACCGGATCTGGTGTCAATTTAAAGAAGTAGTCCAGTTACACATTTGTGGGCTTATAACTTGGCTTCTGAATGTCCTAGAGAGATCAGGTTTGTTTTAATGTACTCCAATCAACAGCCCCTACAACCACAAAAAGGAATGGAGCCATTAGCTCTTATGCTTTGTAAATGGCACCCAGAATTATGTTGCACGAAGCACAATTTCACATCATTCTGGGTCCATTTGTGTGAAAACAAGGTCCAATCAGGCTGAAACGCTACAAGAAGGTAGAATCTATTGAGTTCTAAGTGATCTGAACGTTTCAAGATGATCGCACATTCCTATAGGGGGTCAAACCATGTCCCAAAGGTCACCGGGCCTGGTGTCACTTTAAAGAA
Organism: Nothobranchius furzeri; assembly: GCF_043380555.1. NCBI lineage: Eukaryota > Metazoa > Chordata > Actinopteri > Cyprinodontiformes > Nothobranchiidae > Nothobranchius > Nothobranchius furzeri. The sequence goes on from NC_091743.1 coordinate 15,716,407, forward strand.
GTAGTCCAGTTACACCTTTGTGGGCTTATAACTTGGCTTCTGAATGTCCAAGAGAGGTCAGGTTTGTTTTAATGTACTCCAATCAACAGCCCCTACAACCACAAAAAGGAATGGAGTCATTAGCACTTATGGTTTGTAAATGGCACCCAGAATTATGTTGCACGAAGCACAATTTCACATCATTCTGGGTTCATTTGTGTGAAAACAAGGTCCAATCAGGCTGAAACGTTACAGGAAGGTAGGATCTATTGAGTTGTAAGTGATCTGAACGTTTCATGATGATAGCACTTTCCTAAGGGGGTCAAACCATGTCCCAAAGGTCACCGGATCTGGTGTCACTTTAAAGAAATAGTCCAGTTACACATTTGTGGGCTTATAACTTGGCTTCTGAATGTCCTAGAGAGGTCAGGTTTGTTTTAGTGTACTCCATTCAACAGCCCCTACAACCACAAAAAGGAATGGAGACATTAGCACTTATGGTTTTTAAATGGCACCCAGAATTATGTTGCACGAAGCACAATTTCACATCATTCTGGGTTCATTTGTTTGAAAACAAGGTCCAATCAGGCTGAAACGTTACAGGAAGGTAGAATCTATTGAGTTGTAAGTTATCTGAACGTTTCATGATGATAGCACTTTCCTAAGGGGTTCAAACCATGTCCCAAAGGTCACCGGATCTGGTGTCAATTTAAAGAAGTAGTCCAGTTACACATTTGTGGGCTTATAACTTGGCTTCTGAATGTCCTAGAGAGATCAGGTTTGTTTTAGTGTACTCCAATCAACAGCCCCTACAACCACAAAAAGGAATTGAGTCATTAGCACTTATGGTTTGTAAATGGCACCCAGAATTATGTTGCACGAAGCACAATTTCACATCATTCTGGGTTCATTTGTGTGAAAACAAGGTCCTATAAGGCTGAAACGTTACAGGAAGGTAGAATCTATTGAGTTGTAATTGATCTGAACGTTTCATGATGATAGCACTTTCTTAAGGCGGTCAAACCATGTCCCAAAGGTCACCAGATCTGGTGTCAATTTAAAGAAGTAGTCCAGTTACACATTTGTGGGCTTATAACTTGGCATCTGAATGTCCTAGAGAGATCAGGTTTGTTTTAGTGTACTCCAATCAACAGCCCCTACAACCACAAAAAGGAATGGAGTCATTAGCACTTATGGTTTGTAAATGGCACCCAGAATTATGTTGCACGAAGCACAATTTCACATCATTCTGGGTTCATTTGTGTGAAAACAAGGTCCAATCAGGCTGAAACGTTACAAGAAGGTAGAATCTATTTAGTTGTAAGTGATCTGAACGTTTCATGATGATCGCACATTCCTATAAGGGGTCAAACCATGTCCCAAAGGTCACCGGGCCTGGTCTCACTTTAAATAAGTAGTCCAGTTACACCTTTGCGGTCTTATAACTTGGCTTCTGAATGTCCTAGAGAGGTCAGGGTTGTTTTAGTGTACTCCAATCAACAGCTCCTACAACCACGAAAAAGGAATGGAGTCATTAGCACTTATGGTTTGTAAATGGCACCCAGAATTATGTTGCACGAAGCACAATTTCACATCATTCTGGGTTCATTTGTTTGAAAACAAGGTCCAATCAGGCTGAAACGTTACAGGAAGGTAGAATCTATTGAGTTGTAAGTGATCTGAACGTTTCATGATGATAGCACTGTCCTAAGGGGGTCAAACCATGTCCCAAAGGTCACCGGATCTGGTGTCAATTTAAATAAGTAGTCCAGTTACACATTTGTGGGCTTATAACTTGGCTTCTGAATGTCCTAGAGAGATCAGGTTTGTTTTAATGTACTCCAATCAACAGCCCCTACAACCACAAAAAGGAATGGAGTCATTAGCACTTATGGTTTGTAAATGGCACCCAGAATTATGTTGCACGAAGCACAATTTCACATCATTCTGGGTTCATTTGTTTGAAAACAAGGTCCAATCAGGCTGAAACGTTACAGGAAGGTAGAATCTATTGAGTTGTAAGTGATCTGAACGTTTCATGATGATAGCACTTTCCTAAGGGGGTCAAACCATGTCCCAAAGGTCACCGGATCTGGTGTCAATTTAAAGAAGTAGTCCAGTTACACATTTGTGGGCTTATAACTTGGCTTCTGAATGTCCTAGAGAGATCAGGTTTGTTTTAATGTACTCCAATCAACAGCCCCTACAACCACAAAAAGGAATGGAGCCATTAGCACTTATGGTTTGTAAATGGCACCCAGAATTATGTTGCACGAAGCACAATTTCACATCATTCTGGGTCCATTTGTGTGAAAACAAGGCCCAATCAGGCTGAAACGCTACAAGAAGGTAGAATCTATTGAGTTCTAAGTGATCTGAACGTTTCAAGATGATCGCACATTCCTATAGGGGGTCAAACCATGTCCCAAAGGTCACCGGGCCTGGTGTCACTTTAAAGAAGTAGTCCAGTTACACCTTTGTGGGCTTATAACTTGGCTTCTGAATGTCCAAGAGAGGTCAGGTTTGTTTTAATGTACTCCAATCAACAGCCCCTACAACCACAAAAAGGAATGGAGTCATTAGCACTTATGGTTTGTAAATGGCACCCAGAATTATGTTGCACGAAGCACAATTTCACATCATTCTGGGTTCATTTGTGTGAAAACAAGGTCCAATCAGGCTGAAACGTTACAGGAAGGTAGGATCTATTGAGTTGTAAGTGATCTGAACGTTTCATGATGATAGCACTTTCCTAAGGGGGTCAAACCATGTCCCAAAGGTCACCGGATCTGGTGTCACTTTAAAGAAATAGTCCAGTTACACATTTGTGGGCTTATAACTTGGCTTCTGAATGTCCTAGAGAGGTCAGGTTTGTTTTAGTGTACTCCATTCAACAGCCCCTACAACCACAAAAAGGAATGGAGACATTAGCACTTATGGTTTTTAAATGGCACCCAGAATTATGTTGCACAAAGCACAATTTCACATCATTCTGGGTTCATTTGTTTGAAAACAAGGTCCAATCAGGCTGAAACGTTACAGGAAGGTAGAATCTATTGAGTTGTAAGTTATCTGAACGTTTCATGATGATAGCACTTTCCTAAGGGGTTCAAACCATGTCCCAAAGGTCACCGGATCTGGTGTCAATTTAAAGAAGTAGTCCAGTTACACATTTGTGGGCTTATAACTTGGCATCTGAATGTCCTAGAGAGATCAGGTTTGTTTTAGTGTACTCCAATCAACAGCCCCTACAACCACAAAAAGGAATGGAGTCATTAGCACTTATGGTTTGTAAATGGCACCCAGAATTATGTTGCACGAAGCACAATTTCACATCATTCTGGGTTCATTTGTGTGAAAACAAGGTCCAATCAGGCTGAAACGTTACAAGAAGGTAGAATCTATTTAGTTGTAAGTGATCTGAACGTTTCATGATGATCGCACATTCCTATAAGGGGTCAAACCATGTCCCAAAGGTCACCGGGCCTGGTCTCACTTTAAATAAGTAGTCCAGTTACACCTTTGCGGTCTTATAACTTGGCTTCTGAATGTCCTAGAGAGGTCAGGGTTGTTTTAGTGTACTCCAATCAACAGCTCCTACAACCACGAAAAAGGAATGGAGTCATTAGCACTTATGGTTTGTAAATGGCACCCAGAATTATGTTGCACGAAGCACAATTTCACATCATTCTGGGTCCATTTGTGTGAAAACAAGGTCCAATCAGGCTGAAACGTTACAGGAAGGTAGAATCTATTGAGTTGTAAGTGATCTGAACGTTTCATTATGATAGCACTGTCCTAAGGGGGTCAAACCATGTCCCAAAGGTCACCGGATCTGGTGTCAATTTAAATAAGTAGTCCAGTTACACATTTGTGGGCTTATAACTTGGCTTCTGAATGTCCTAGAGAGATCAGGTTTGTTTTAATGTACTCCAATCAACAGCCCCTACAACCACAAAAAGGAATGGAGTCATTAGCACTTATGGTTTGTAAATGGCACCCAGAATTATGTTGCACGAAGCACAATTTCACATCATTCTGGGTTCATTTGTTTGAAAACAAGGTCCAATCAGGCTGAAACGTTACAGGAAGGTAGAATCTATTGAGTTGTAAGTGATCTGAACGTTTCATGATGATAGCACTTTCCTAATGGGGTCAAACCATGTCCCAAAGGTCACCGGATCTGGTGTCAATTTAAAGAAGTAGTCCAGTTACACATTTGTGGGCTTATAACTTGGCTTCTGAATGTCCTAGAGAGATCAGGTTTGTTTTAATGTACTCCAATCAACAGCCCCTACAACCACAAAAAGGAATGGAGCCATTAGCACTTATGGTTTGTAAATGGCACCCAGAATTATGTTGCACGAAGCACAATTTCTCATCATTCTGGGTCCATTTGTGTGAAAACAAGGTCCAATCAGGCTGAAACGCTACAAGAAGGTAGAATCTATTGAGTTGTAAGTGATCTGAACGTTTCAAGATGATCGCACATTCCTATAGGGGGTCAAACCATGTCCCAAAGGTCACCGGGCCTGGTGTCACTTTAAAGAAGTAGTCCAGTTACACCTTTGTGGGCTTATAACTTGGCTTCTGAATGTCCAAGAGAGGTCAGGTTTGTTTTAATGTACTCCAATCAACAGCCCCTACAACCACAAAAAGGAATGGAGTCATTAGCACTTATGGTTTGTAAATGGCACCCAGAATTATGTTGCACGAAGCACAATTTCACATCATTCTGGGTTCATTTGTGTGAAAACAAGGTCCAATCAGGCTGAAACGTTACAGGAAGGTAGAATCTATTGAGTTGTAAGTGATCTGAACGTTTCATGATGATAGAACTTTCCTAAGGGGGTCAAACCATGTCCCAAAGGTCACCGGATCTGGTGTCACTTTAAAGAAATAGTCCAGTTACACATTTGTGGGCTTATAACTTGGCTTCTGAATGTCCTAGAGAGGTCAGGTTTGTTTTAGTGTACTCCATTCAACAGCCCCTACAACCACAAAAAGGAATGGAGACATTAGCACTTATGGTTTTTAAATGGCACCCAGAATTATGTTGCACGAAGCACAATTTCACATCATTCTGGGTTCATTTGTTTGAAAACAAGGTCCAATCAGGCTGAAACGTTACAGGAAGGTAGAATCTATTGAGTTGTAAGTGATCTGAACGTTTCATGATGATAGCACTTTCCTAAGGGGTTCAAACCATGTCCCAAAGGTCACCGGATCTGGTGTCAATTTAAAGAAGTAGTCCAGTTACACATTTGTGGGCTTATAACTTGGCTTCTGAATGTCCTAGAGAGATCAGGTTTGTTTTAGTGTACTCCAATCAACAGCCCCTACAACCACAAAAAGGAATGGAGTCATTAGCACTTATGCTTTGTAAATGGCACCCAGAATTATGTTGCACGAAGCACAATTTCACATCATTCTGGGTTCATTTGTGTGAAAACAAGGTCCAGTCAGGCTGAAACGTTACAGGAAGGTTGAATCTACTGAGTTTTAAGTGATCTGAACGTTTCATGATGATAGCACTTTCCTAAGGGGGTCAAACCATGTCCCAAAGGTCACTGGATCTGGTGTCAATTTAAAGAAGTAGTCCAGTTACACATTTGTGGGCTTATAACTTGGCTTCTGAATGTCCTAGAGAGATCAGGTTTGTTTTAGTGTACTCCAATCAACAGCCCCTACAACCACAAAAAGGAATGGAGTCATTAGCACTTATGGTTTGTAAATGGCACTCAGAATTATGTTGCACGAAGCACAATTTCACATCATTCTGGGTCCATTTGTGTGAAAACAAGGTCCAATCAGGCTGAAACGCTACAAGAAGGTAGAATCTATTGAGTTGTAAGTGATCTGAACGTTTCAAGATGATCGCACATTCCAATAGGGGGTAAAACCATGTCCCAAAGGTCACCGGGCCTGGTGTCACTTTAAAGAAGTAGTCCAGTTACACCTTTGTGGGCTTATAACTTGGCTTCTGAATGTCCTAGAGAGGTTAGGTTTGTTTTAGTGTACTCCAATCAACAGCCCCTAAAACCACAAAAAGGAATGGAGTCATTAGCACTTATGGTTTGTAAATGGCACCCAGAATTATGTTGCACGAAGCACAATTTCACATCATTCTGGGTTCATTTGTGTGAAATCAAGGTCCAATCAGGCTGAAACGTTACAGGAAGGTAGAATCTATTGAGTTGTAAGTGATCTGAACGTTTCATGATGATAGCACTTTCCTAAGGGGGTCAAACCATGTCCCAAAGGTCACCGGATCTGGTGTCACTTTAAAGAAGTAGTCCAGTTACACATTTGTGGGCTTATAACTTGGCTTCTGAATGTCCTAGAGAGATCAGGTTTGTTTTAGGGTACTCCAATCAACAACCCCTACAACCACAAAAAGGAATGGAGTCATTAGCACTTATGGTTTGTAAATGGCACCCAGAATTATGTTGCACGAAGCACAATTTCACATCATTCTGGGTCCATTTGTGTGAAAACAAGGTCCAATCAGGCTGAAACGCTACAAGAAGGTAGAATCTATTGAGTTGTAAGTGATCTGAACGTTTCAAGATGATCGCACATTCCTATAGGGGGTCAAACCATGTCCCAAAGGTCACCGGGCCTGGTGTCACTTTAAAGAAGTAGTCCAGTTACACCTTTGTGGGCTTATAACTTGGCTTCTGAATGTCCAAGAGAGGTCAGGTTTGTTTTAATGTACTCCAATCAACAGCCCCTACAACCACAAAAAGGAATGGAGTCATTAGCACTTATGGTTTGTAAATGGCACCCAGAATTATGTTGCACGAAGCACAATTTCACATCATTCTGGGTTCATTTGTGTGAAAACAAGGTCCAATCAGGCTGAAACGTTACAGGAAGGTAGAATCTATTGAGTTGTAAGTGATCTGAACGTTTCATGATGATAGAACTTTCCTAAGGGGGTCAAACCATGTCCCAAAGGTCACCGGATCTGGTGTCACTTTAAAGAAATAGTCCAGTTACACATTTGTGGGCTTATAACTTGGCTTCTGAATGTCCTAGAGAGGTCAGGTTTGTTTTAGTGTACTCCATTCAACAGCCCCTACAACCACAAAAAGGAATGGAGACATTAGCACTTATGGTTTTTAAATGGCACCCAGAATTATGTTGCACGAAGCACAATTTCACATCATTCTGGGTTCATTTGTTTGAAAACAAGGTCCAATCAGGCTGAAACGTTACAGGAAGGTAGAATCTATTGAGTTGTAAGTGATCTGAACGTTTCATGATGATAGCACTTTCCTAAGGGGTTCAAACCATGTCCCAAAGGTCACCGGATCTGGTGTCAATTTAAAGAAGTAGTCCAGTTACACATTTGTGGGCTTATAACTTGGCTTCTGAATGTCCTAGAGAGATCAGGTTTGTTTTAGTGTACTCCAATCAACAGCCCCTACAACCACAAAAAGGAATGGAGTCATTAGCACTTATGCTTTGTAAATGGCACCCAGAATTATGTTGCACGAAGCACAATTTCACATCATTCTGGGTTCATTTGTGTGAAAACAAGGTCCAGTCAGGCTGAAACGTTACAGGAAGGTTGAATCTACTGAGTTTTAAGTGATCTGAACGTTTCATGATGATAGCACTTTCCTAAGGGGGTCAAACCATGTCCCAAAGGTCACTGGATCTGGTGTCAATTTAAAGAAGTAGTCCAGTTACACATTTGTGGGCTTATAACTTGGCTTCTGAATGTCCTAGAGAGATCAGGTTTGTTTTAGTGTACTCCAATCAACAGCCCCTACAACCACAAAAAGGAATGGAGTCATTAGCACTTATGGTTTGTAAATGGCACTCAGAATTATGTTGCACGAAGCACAATTTCACATCATTCTGGGTCCATTTGTGTGAAAACAAGGTCCAATCAGGCTGAAACGCTACAAGAAGGTAGAATCTATTGAGTTGTAAGTGATCTGAACGTTTCAAGATGATCGCACATTCCAATAGGGGGTAAAACCATGTCCCAAAGGTCACCGGGCCTGGTGTCACTTTAAAGAAGTAGTCCAGTTACACCTTTGTGGGCTTATAACTTGGCTTCTGAATGTCCTAGAGAGGTTAGGTTTGTTTTAGTGTACTCCAATCAACAGCCCCTAAAACCACAAAAAGGAATGGAGTCATTAGCACTTATGGTTTGTAAATGGCACCCAGAATTATGTTGCACGAAGCACAATTTCACATCATTCTGGGTTCATTTGTGTGAAATCAAGGTCCAATCAGGCTGAAACGTTACAGGAAGGTAGAATCTATTGAGTTGTAAGTGATCTGAACGTTTCATGATGATAGCACTTTCCTAAGGGGGTCAAACCATGTCCCAAAGGTCACCGGATCTGGTGTCACTTTAAAGAAGTAGTCCAGTTACACATTTGTGGGCTTATAACTTGGCTTCTGAATGTCCTAGAGAGATCAGGTTTGTTTTAGGGTACTCCAATCAACAACCCCTACAACCACAAAAAGGAATGGAGTCATTAGCACTTATGGTTTGTAAATGGCACCCAGAATTATGTTGCACGAAGCACAATTTCACATCATTCTGGGTCCATTTGTGTGAAAACAAGGTCCACTCAGGCTGAAACGTTACAAGAAGGTAGAATCTATTGAGTTGTAAGTGATCTGAACGTTTCATGATGATCGCACATTCCTATAGGGGGTCAAACCATGTCCCAAAGGTCACCGGGCCTGGTGTCACTTTAAAGAAGTAGTCCAGTTACACCTTTGTGGGCTTATAACTTGGCTTCTGAATGTCCTAGAGAGGTCAGGTTTGTTTTAGTGTACTCCAATCAACAGCCCCTACAACCACAAAAAGGAATGGAGTCATTAGCACTTATGGTTTGTAAATGGCACCCAGAATTATGTTGCACGAAGCACAATTTCACATCATTCTGGGTCCATTTGTGTGAAAACAAGGTCCAATCAGGCTGAAATAATACAGGAAGGTAGAATCTATTGAGTTGTAAGTGATCAGAACGTTTCATGATGATAGCACTTTCCTAAGGGGGTCAAACCATGTCCCAAAGGTCACCGGATCTGGTGTCAATTTAAAGAAGTAGTCCAGTTACACATTTGTGGGCTTATAACTTGGCTTCTGAATGTCCTAGAGAGATCAGGTTTGTTTTAATGTACTCCAATCAACAGCCCCTACAACCACAAAAAGGAATGGAGCCATTAGCACTTATGGTTTGTAAATGGCACCCAGAATTATGTTGCACGAAGCACAATTTCACATCATTCTGGGTCCATTTGTGTGAAAACAAGGTCCAATCAGGCTGAAACGCTACAAGAAGGTAGAATCTATTGAGTTGTAAGTGATCTGAACGTTTCAAGATGATCGCACATTCCTATAGGGGGTCAAACCATGTCCCAAAGGTCACCGGGCCTGGTGTCACTTTAAAGAAGTAGTCCAGTTACACCTTTGTGGGCTTATAACTTGGCTTCTGAATGTCCAAGAGAGGTCAGGTTTGTTTTAATGTACTCCAATCAACAGCCCCTACAACCACAAAAAGGAATGGAGTCATTAGCACTTATGGTTTGTAAATGGCACCCAGAATTATGTTGCACGAAGCACAATTTCACATCATTCTGGGTTCATTTGTGTGAAAACAAGGTCCAATCAGGCTGAAACGTTACAGGAAGGTAGAATCTATTGAGTTGTAAGTGATCTGAACGTTTCATGATGATAGAACTTTCCTAAGGGGGTCAAACCATGTCCCAAAGGTCACCGGATCTGGTGTCACTTTAAAGAAATAGTCCAGTTACACATTTGTGGGCTTATAACTTGGCTTCTGAATGTCCTAGAGAGGTCAGGTTTGTTTTAGTGTACTCCATTCAACAGCCCCTACAACCACAAAAAGGAATGGAGACATTAGCACTTATGGTTTTTAAATGGCACCCAGAATTATGTTGCACGAAGCACAATTTCACATCATTCTGGGTTCATTTGTTTGAAAACAAGGTCCAATCAGGCTGAAACGTTACAGGAAGGTAGAATCTATTGAGTTGTAAGTGATCTGAACGTTTCATGATGATAGCACTTTCCTAAGGGGTTCAAACCATGTCCCAAAGGTCACCGGATCTGGTGTCAATTTAAAGAAGTAGTCCAGTTACACATTTGTGGGCTTATAACTTGGCTTCTGAATGTCCTAGAGAGATCAGGTTTGTTTTAGTGTACTCCAATCAACAGCCCCTACAACCACAAAAAGGAATGGAGTCATTAGCACTTATGCTTTGTAAATGGCACCCAGAATTATGTTGCACGAAGCACAATTTCACATCATTCTGGGTTCATTTGTGTGAAAACAAGGTCCAGTCAGGCTGAAACGTTACAGGAAGGTTGAATCTACTGAGTTTTAAGTGATCTGAACGTTTCATGATGATAGCACTTTCCTAAGGGGGTCAAACCATGTCCCAAAGGTCACTGGATCTGGTGTCAATTTAAAGAAGTAGTCCAGTTACACATTTGTGGGCTTATAACTTGGCTTCTGAATGTCCTAGAGAGATCAGGTTTGTTTTAGTGTACTCCAATCAACAGCCCCTACAACCACAAAAAGGAATGGAGTCATTAGCACTTATGGTTTGTAAATGGCACTCAGAATTATGTTGCACGAAGCACAATTTCACATCATTCTGGGTCCATTTGTGTGAAAACAAGGTCCAATCAGGCTGAAACGCTACAAGAAGGTAGAATCTATTGAGTTGTAAGTGATCTGAACGTTTCAAGATGATCGCACATTCCAATAGGGGGTAAAACCATGTCCCAAAGGTCACCGGGCCTGGTGTCACTTTAAAGAAGTAGTCCAGTTACACCTTTGTGGGCTTATAACTTGGCTTCTGAATGTCCTAGAGAGGTTAGGTTTGTTTTAGTGTACTCCAATCAACAGCCCCTAAAACCACAAAAAGGAATGGAGTCATTAGCACTTATGGTTTGTAAATGGCACCCAGAATTATGTTGCACGAAGCACAATTTCACATCATTCTGGGTTCATTTGTGTGAAATCAAGGTCCAATCAGGCTGAAACGTTACAGGAAGGTAGAATCTATTGAGTTGTAAGTTATCTGAACGTTTCATGATGATAGCACTTTCCTAAGGGGGTCAAACCATGTCCCAAAGGTCACCGGATCTGGTGTCACTTTAAAGAAGTAGTCCAGTTACACATTTGTGGGCTTATAACTTGGCTTCTGAATGTCCTAGAGAGATCAGGTTTGTTTTAGGGTACTCCAATCAACAACCCCTACAACCACAAAAAGGAATGGAGTCATTAGCACTTATGGTTTGTAAATGGCACCCAGAATTATGTTGCACGAAGCACAATTTCACATCATTCTGGGTCCATTTGTGTGAAAACAAGGTCCACTCAGGCTGAAACGTTACAAGAAGGTAGAATCTATTGAGTTGTAAGTGATCAAAACGTTTCATGATGATCGCACATTCCTATAGGGGGTCAAACCATGTCCCAAAGGTCACCGGGCCTGGTGTCACTTTAAAGAAGTAGTCCAGTTACACCTTTGTGGGCTTATAACTTGGCTTCTGAATGTCCTAGAGAGGTCAGGTTTGTTTTAGTGTACTCCAATCAACAGCCCCTACAACCACAAAAAGGAATGGAGTCATTAGCACTTATGGTTTGTAAATGGCACCCAGAATTATGTTGCACGAAGCACAATTTCACATCATTCTGGTTCCATTTGTGTGAAAACAAGGTCCAATCAGGCTGAAATAATACAGGAAGGTAGAATCTATTGAGTTGTAAGTGATCAGAACGTTTCATGATGATAGCACTTTCCTAAGGGGGTCAAACCATGTCCCAAAGGTCACCGGATCTGGTGTCAATTTAAAGAAGTAGTCCAGTTACACATTTGTGGGCTTATAACTTGGCTTCTGAATGTCCTAGAGAGATCAGGTTTGTTTTAATGTACTCCAATCAACAGCCCCTACAACCACAAAAAGGAATGGAGCCATTAGCACTTATGGTTTGTAAATGGCACCCAGAATTATGTTGCACGAAGCACAATTTCACATCATTCTGGGTCCATTTGTGTGAAAACAAGGTCCAATCAGGCTGAAACGCTACAAGAAGGTAGAATCTATTGAGTTGTAAGTGATCTGAACGTTTCAAGATGATCGCACATTCCTATAGGGGGTCAAACCATGTCCCAAAGGTCACCGGGCCTGGTGTCACTTTAAAGAAGTAGTCCAGTTACACCTTTGTGGGCTTATAACTTGGCTTCTGAATGTCCAAGAGAGGTCAGGTTTGTTTTAATGTACTCCAATCAACAGCCCCTACAACCACAAAAAGGAATGGAGTCATTAGCACTTATGGTTTGTAAATGGCACCCAGAATTATGTTGCACGAAGCACAATTTCACATCATTCTGGGTTCATTTGTGTGAAAACAAGGTCCAATCAGGCTGAAACGTTACAGGAAGGTAGAATCTATTGAGTTGTAAGTGATCTGAACGTTTCATGATGATAGAACTTTCCTAAGGGGGTCAAACCATGTCCCAAAGGTCACCGGATCTGGTGTCACTTTAAAGAAATAGTCCAGTTACACATTTGTGGGCTTATAACTTGGCTTCTGAATGTCCTAGAGAGGTCAGGTTTGTTTTAGTGTACTCCATTCAACAGCCCCTACAACCACAAAAAGGAATGGAGACATTAGCACTTATGGTTTTTAAATGGCACCCAGAATTATGTTGCACGAAGCACAATTTCACATCATTCTGGGTTCATTTGTTTGAAAACAAGGTCCAATCAGGCTGAAACGTTACAGGAAGGTAGAATCTATTGAGTTGTAAGTGATCTGAACGTTTCATGATGATAGCACTTTCCTAAGGGGTTCAAACCATGTCCCAAAGGTCACCGGATCTGGTGTCAATTTAAAGAAGTAGTCCAGTTACACATTTGTGGGCTTATAACTTGGCTTCTGAATGTCCTAGAGAGATCAGGTTTGTTTTAGTGTACTCCAATCAACAGCCCCTACAACCACAAAAAGGAATGGAGTCATTAGCACTTATGCTTTGTAAATGGCACCCAGAATTATGTTGCACGAAGCACAATTTCACATCATTCTGGGTTCATTTGTGTGAAAACAAGGTCCAGTCAGGCTGAAACGTTACAGGAAGGTTGAATCTACTGAGTTTTAAGTGATCTGAACGTTTCATGATGATAGCACTTTCCTAAGGGGGTCAAACCATGTCCCAAAGGTCACTGGATCTGGTGTCAATTTAAAGAAGTAGTCCAGTTACACATTTGTGGGCTTATAACTTGGCTTCTGAATGTCCTAGAGAGATCAGGTTTGTTTTAGTGTACTCCAATCAACAGCCCCTACAACCACAAAAAGGAATGGAGTCATTAGCACTTATGGTTTGTAAATGGCACTCAGAATTATGTTGCACGAAGCACAATTTCACATCATTCTGGGTCCATTTGTGTGAAAACAAGGTCCAATCAGGCTGAAACGCTACAAGAAGGTAGAATCTATTGAGTTGTAAGTGATCTGAACGTTTCAAGATGATCACACATTCCAATAGGGGGTAAAACCATGTCCCAAAGGTCACCGGGCCTGGTGTCACTTTAAAGAAGTAGTCCAGTTACACCTTTGTGGGCTTATAACTTGGCTTCTGAATGTCCTAGAGAGGTTAGGTTTGTTTTAGTGTACTCCAATCAACAGCCCCTAAAACCACAAAAAGGAATGGAGTCATTAGCACTTATGGTTTGTAAATGGCACCCAGAATTATGTTGCACGAAGCACAATTTCACATCATTCTGGGTTCATTTGTGTGAAATCAAGGTCCAATCAGGCTGAAACGTTACAGGAAGGTAGAATCTATTGAGTTGTAAGTTATCTGAACGTTTCATGATGATAGCACTTTCCTAAGGGGGTCAAACCATGTCCCAAAGGTCACCGGATCTGGTGTCACTTTAAAGAAGTAGTCCAGTTACACATTTGTGGGCTTATAACTTGGCTTCTGAATGTCCTAGAGAGATCAGGTTTGTTTTAGGGTACTCCAATCAACAACCCCTACAACCACAAAAAGGAATGGAGTCATTAGCACTTATGGTTTGTAAATGGCACCCAGAATTATGTTGCACGAAGCACAATTTCACATCATTCTGGGTCCATTTGTGTGAAAACAAGGTCCACTCAGGCTGAAACGTTACAAGAAGGTAGAATCTATTGAGTTGTAAGTGATCTGAACGTTTCATGATGATCGCACATTCCTATAGGGGGTCAAACCATGTCCCAAAGGTCACCGGGCCTGGTGTCACTTTAAAGAAGTAGTCCAGTTACACCTTTGTGGGCTTATAACTTGGCTTCTGAATGTCCTAGAGAGGTCAGGTTTGTTTTAGTGTACTCCAATCAACAGCCCCTACAACCACAAAAAGGAATGGAGTCATTAGCACTTATGGTTTGTAAATGGCACCCAGAATTATGTTGCACGAAGCACAATTTCACATCATTCTGGGTCCATTTGTGTGAAAACAAGGTCCAATCAGGCTGAAATAATACAGGAAGGTAGAATCTATTGAGTTGTAAGTGATCAGAACGTTTCATGATGATAGCACTTTCCTAAGGGGGTCAAACCATGTCCCAAAGGTCACCGGATCTGGTGTCAATTTAAAGAAGTAGTCCAGTTACACATTTGTGGGCTTATAACTTGGCTTATGAATGTCCTAGAGAGATCAGGTTTGTTTTAGTATACTCCAATCAACAGCCCCTACAACCACAAAAAGGAATGGAGTCATTAGCACTTATGGTTTTTAAATGGCACCCAGAATTATGTTGCACGAAGCACAATTTCAGATCATTCTGGGTTCATTTGTGTGAAAACAAGGTCCTATCAAGCTGAAACGTTACAGGAAGGTAGAATCTATTGAGTTGTAATTGATCTGAACGTTTCATGATGATAGCACTTTCTTAAGGGGGTCAAACCATGTCCCAAAGGTCACCAGATCAGGTGTCAATTTAAAGAAGTAGTCCAGTTACACATTTGTGGGCTTATAACTTGGCATCTGAATGTCCTAGAGAGATCAGGTTTGTTTTAGTGTACTCCAATCAACAGCCCCTACAACCACAAAAAGGAATGGAGTCATTAGCACTTATGGTTTGTAAATGGCACCCAGAATTATGTTGCACGAAGCACAATTTCACATCATTCTGGGTTCATTTGTGTGAAAACAAGGTCCAATCAGGCTGAAACGTTACAAGAAGGTAGAATCTATTTAGTTGTAAGTGATCTGAACGTTTCATGATGATCGCACATTCCTATAAGGGGTCAAACCATGTCCCAAAGGTCACCGGGCCTGGTCTCACTTTAAATAAGTAGTCCAGTTACACCTTTGCGGTCTTATAACTTGGCTTCTGAATGTCCTAGAGAGGTCAGGGTTGTTTTAGTGTACTCCAATCAACAGCTCCTACAACCACAAAAAGGAATGGAGTCATTAGCACTTATGGTTTGTAAATGGCACCCAGAATTATGTTGCACGAAGCACAATTTCACATCATTCTGGGTCCATTTGTGTGAAAAAAAGGTCCAATCAGGCTGAAACGTTACAGGAAGGTAGAATCTATTGAGTTGTAAGTGATCTGAACGTTTCATGATGATAGCACTGTCCTAAGGGGGTCAAACCATGTCCCAAAGGTCACCGGATCTGGTGTCAATTTAAATAAGTAGTCCAGTTACACATTTGTGGGCTTATAACTTGGCTTCTGAATGTCCTAGAGAGATCAGGTTTGTTTTAATGTACTCCAATCAACAGCCCCTACAACCACAAAAAGGAATGGAGTCATTAGCACTTATGGTTTGTAAATGGCACCCAGAATTATGTTGCACGAAGCACAATTTCACATCATTCTGGGTCCATTTGTGTGAAAACAAGGTCCAATCAGGCTGAAACGTTACAGGAAGGTTGAATCTACTGAGTTGTAAGTGATCTGAACGTTTCATGATGATAGCACTTTCCTAAGGGGGTCAAACCATGTCCCAAAGGTCACCGGATCTGGTGTCAATTTAAAGAAGTAGTCCAGTTACACATTTGTGGGCTTATAACTTGGCTTCTGAATGTCCTAGAGAGATCAGGTTTGTTTTAGTGTACTCCAATCAACAGCCCCTACAACCACAAAAAGGAATGGAGTCATTAGCACTTATGGTTTTTAAATGGCACCCAGAATTATGTTGCACGAAGCACAATTTCACATCATTCTGGGTCCATTTGTGTGAAAACAAGGTCCAATCAGGCTGAAACGCTACAAGAAGGTAGAATCTTTTGAGTTGTAAGTGATCTGAACGTTTCAAGATGATCGCACATTCCTATAGGGGGTAAAACCATGTCCCAAAGGTCACCGGGCCTGGTGTCACTTTAAAGAAGTAGTCCAGTTACACCTTTCTGGGCTTACAACTTGGCTTCTGAATGTCCTAGAGAGGCTAGGTTTGTTTTAGTGTACTCCAATCAACAGCCCCTACAACCACAAAAAGGAATGGAGTCATTAGCACTTATGGTTTGTAAATGGCACCCAGAATTATGTTGCACGAAGCACAATTTCACATCATTCTGGGTTCATTTGTGTGAAAACAAGGTCCAATCAGGCTGAAACATTACAGGAAGGTAGAATCTATTGAGTTGTAAGTGATCTGAACGTTTCATGATGATAGCACTTTCCTAAGGGGGTCAAACCATGTCCCAAAGGTCACCGGATCTGGTGTCAATTTAAAGAAGTAGTCCAGTTACACATTTGTGGGCTTATAACTTGGCTTCTGAATGTCCTAGAGAGATCAGGTTTGTTTTAGGGTACTCCAATCAACAACCCCTACAACCACAAAAAGGAATGGAGTCATTAGCACTCATGGTTTGTAAATGGCACCCAGAATTATGTTGCACGAAGCACAATTTCACATCATTCTGGGTTCATTTGTGTGAAAACAAGGTCCAATCAGGCTGAAACGTTACAGGAAGGTTGAATCTACTGAGTTGTAAGTGATCTGAACGTTTCATGATGATAGCACTTTCCTAAGGGGGTCAAACCATGTCCCAAAGGTCACCGGATCTGGTGTCAATTTAAAAAAGTAGTCCAGTTACACATTTGTGGGCTTATAACTTGGCTTCTGAATGTCCTAGAGAGATCAGGTTTGTTTTAGTGTACTCCAATCAACAGCCCCTACAACCACAAAAAAGAATGGAGTCATTAGCACTTATGGTTTGTAAATGGCACCCAGAATTATGTTGCACGAAGCACAATTTCACATCATTCTGGGTTCATTTGTGTGAAAGCAAGGTCCAATCAGGCTGAAACGTTACAGGAAGGTAGAATCTATTGAGTTGCAAGTGATCTGAACGTTTCATGATGATCGCACATTCCTATAGGGGGTCAAACCATGTCCCAAAGGTCACCGGGCCTGGTCTCACTTTAAATAAGTAGTCCAGTTACACCTTTGTGGGCTTATAACTTGGCTTCTGAATGTCCTAGAGAGGTCAGGTTTGTTTTAGTGTTCTCCAATAAACAGCCCCTACAACCACAAAAAGGAATGGAGTCATTAGCACTTATGGTTTGTAAATGGCACCCAGAATTATGTTGCACGAAGCACAATTTCACATCATTCTGGGTCCATTTGTGTGAAAACAAGGTCCAATCAGGCTGAAACGTTACAGGAAGGTAGAATCTATTGAGTTGTAAGTGATCTGAACGTTTCATGATGATAGCACTTTCCTAAGGGGGTCAAACCATGTCCCAAAGGTCACCGGATCTAGTGTCAATTTAAAGAAGTAGTCCAGTTACACATTTGTGGGCTTATAACTTGGCTTCTGAATGTCCTAGAGAGATCAGGTTTGTTTTAATGTACTCCAATCAACAGCCCCTACAACCACAAAAAGGAATGGAGCCATTAGCACTTATGGTTTGTAAATGGCACCCAGAATTATGTTGCACGAAGCACAATTTCACATCATTCTGGGTCCATTTGTGTGAAAACAAGGTCCAATCAGGCTGAAACGCTACAAGAAGGTAGAATCTATTGAGTTGTAAGTGATCTGAACGTTTCAAGATGATCGCACATTCCTATAGGGGGTCAAACCATGTCCCAAAGGTCACCGGGCCTGGTGTCACTTTAAAGAAGTAGTCCAGTTACACCTTTGTGGGCTTATAACTTGGCTTCTGAATGTCCAAGAGAGGTCAGGTTTGTTTTAATGTTCTCCAATCAAAAGCCCCTACAACCACAAAAAGGAATGGAGTCATTAGCACTTATGGTTTTTAAATGGCACCCAGAATTATGTTGCACGAAGCACAATTTCACATCATTCTGGGTTCATTTGTGTGAAAACAAGGTCCAATCAGGCTGAAACGTTACAGGAAGGTAGAATCTATTGAGTTGTAAGTGATCTGAACGTTTCATGATGATAGCACTTTCCTAAGGGGGTCAAACCATGTCCCAAAGGTCACCGGATCTGGTGTCACTTTAAAGAAATAGTCCAGTTACACATTTGTGGGCTTATAACTTGGCTTCTGAATGTCCTAGAGAGGTCAGGTTTGTTTTAGTGTACTCCAATCAACAGCCCCTACAACCACAAAAAGGAATGGAGACATTAGCACTTATGGTTTTTAAATGGCACCCAGAATTATGTTGCACGAAGCACAATTTCACATCATTCTGGGTTCATTTGTTTGAAAACAAGGTCCAATCAGGCTGAAACGTTACAGGAAGGTAGAATCTATTGAGTTGTAAGTTATCTGAACGTTTCATGATGATAGCACTTTCCTAAGGGGTTCAAACCATGTCCCAAAGGTCACCGGATCTGGTGTCAATTTAAAGAAGTAGTCCAGTTACACATTTGTGGGCTTATAACTTGGCTTCTGAATGTCCCAGAGAGATCAGGTTTGTTTTAGTGTACTCCAATAAAAAGCCCCTACAACCACAAAAAGGAATGGAGTCATTAGCACTTATGGTTTGTAAATGGCACCCAGAATTATGTTGCACGAAGCACAATTTCACATCATTCTGGGTTCATTTGTGTGAAAACAAGGTCCAGTCAGGCTGAAACGTTACAGGAAGGTTGAATCTACTGAGTTGTAAGTGATCTGAACGTTTCATGATGATAGCACTTTCCTAAGGGGGTCAAACCATGTCCCAAAGGTCACCGGATCTGGTGTCAATTTAAAGAAGTAGTCCAGTTACACATTTGTGGGCTTATAACTTGGCTTCTGAATGTCCTAGAGAGATCAGGTTTGTTTTAGTGTACTCCAATCAACAGCCCCTACAACCACAAAAAGGAATGGAGTCATTAGCACTTATGGTTTGTAAATGGCACCCAGAATTATGTTGCACGAAGCACAATTTCACATCATTCTGGGTCCATTTGTGTGAAAACAAGGTCCAATCAGGCTGAAACGCTACAAGAAGGTAGAATCTATTGAGTTGTAAGTGATCTGAACATTTCAAGATGATCGCACATTCCAATAGGGGGTAAAACCATGTCCCAAAGGTCACCGGGCCTGGTGTCACTTTAAAGAAGTAGTCCAGTTACACCTTTGTGGGCTTATAACTTGGCTTCTGAATGTCCTAGAGAGGTTAGGTTTGTTTTAGTGTACTCCAATCAACAGCCCCTAAAACCACAAAAAGGAATGGAGTCATTAGCACTTATGGTTTGTAAATGGCACCCAGAATTATGTTGCACGAAGCACAATTTCACATCATTCTGGGTTCATTTGTGTGAAAACAAGGTCCAATCAGGCTGAAACGTTACAGGAAGGTAGAATCTATTGAGTTGTAAGTGATCTGAACGTTTCATGATGATAGCACTTTCCTAAGGGGGTCAAACCATGTCCCAAAGGTCACCGGATCTGGTATCACTTTAAAGAAGTAGTCCAGTTACACATTTGTGGGCTTATAACTTGGCTTCTGAATGTCCTAGAGAGATCAGGTTTGTTTTAGGGTACTCCAATCAACAACCCCTACAACCACAAAAAGGAATGGAGTCATTAGCACTCATGGTTTGTAAATGGCACCCAGAATTATGTTGCACGAAGCACAATTTCACATCATTCTGGGTTCATTTGTGTTAAAACAAGGTCCAATCAGGCTGAAACGTTACAGGAAGGTTGAATCTACTGAGTTGTAAGTGATCTGAACGTTTCATGATGATAGCACTTTCCTAAGGGGGTCAAACCATGTCCCAAAGGTCACCGGATCTGGTGTCAATTTAAAAAAGTAGTCCAGTTACACATTTGTGGGCTTATAACTTGGCTTCTGAATGTCCTAGAGAGATCAGGTTTGTTTTAGTGTACTCCAATCAACAGCCCCTAAAACCACAAAAAGGAATGGAGTCATTAGCACTTATGGTTTTTAAATGGCACCCAGAATTATGTTGCACGAAGCACAATTTCAGATCATTCTGGGTTCATTTGTGTGAAAACAAGGTCCTATCAGGCTGAAACGTTACAGGAAGGTAGAATCTATTGAGTTGTAATTGATCTGAACGTTTCATGATGATAGCACTTTCTTAAGGGGGTCAAACCATGTCCCAAAGGTCACCAGATCTGGTGTCAATTTAAAGAAGTAGTCCAGTTACACATTTGTGGGCTTATAACTTGGCATCTGAATGTCCTAGAGAGATCAGGTTTGTTTTAGTGTACTCCAATCAACAGCCCCTACAACCACAAAAAGGAATGGAGTCATTAGCACTTATGGTTTGTAAATGGCACCCAGAATTATGTTGCACGAAGCACAATTTCACATCATTCTGGGTCCATTTGTGTGAAAACAAGGTCCAATCAGGCTGAAACGCTACAAGAAGGTAGAATCTATTGAGTTGTAAGTGATCTGAACATTTCAAGATGATCGCACATTCCAATAGGGGATAAAACCATGTCCCAAAGGTCACCGGGCCTGGTGTCACTTTAAAGAAGTAGTCCAGTTACACCTTTGTGGGCTTATAACTTGGCTTCTGAATGTCCTAGAGAGGTTAGGTTTGTTTTAGTGTACTCCAATCAACAGCCCCTAAAACCACAAAAAGGAATGGAGTCATTAGCACTTATGGTTTGTAAATGGCACCCAGAATTATGTTGCACGAAGCACAATTTCACATCATTCTGGGTTCATTTGTGTGAAAACAAGGTCCAATCAGGCTGAAACGTTACAGGAAGGTAGAATCTATTGAGTTGTAAGTGATCTGAACGTTTCATGATGATAGCACTTTCCTAAGGGGGTCAAACCATGTCCCAAAGGTCACCGGATCTGGTATCACTTTAAAGAAGTAGTCCAGTTACACATTTGTGGGCTTATAACTTGGCTTCTGAATGTCCTAGAGAGATCAGGTTTGTTTTAGGGTACTCCAATCAACAACCCCTACAACCACAAAAAGGAATGGAGTCATTAGCACTCATGGTTTGTAAATGGCACCCAGAATTATGTTGCACGAAGCACAATTTCACATCATTCTGGGTTCATTTGTGTTAAAACAAGGTCCAATCAGGCTGAAACGTTACAGGAAGGTTGAATCTACTGAGTTGTAAGTGATCTGAACGTTTCATGATGATAGCACTTTCCTAAGGGGGTCAAACCATGTCCCAAAGGTCACCGGATCTGGTGTCAATTTAAAAAAGTAGTCCAGTTACACATTTGTGGGCTTATAACTTGGCTTCTGAATGTCCTAGAGAGATCAGGTTTGTTTTAGTGTACTCCAATCAACAGCCCCTAAAACCACAAAAAGGAATGGAGTCATTAGCACTCATGGTTTTTAAATGGCACCCAGAATTATGTTGCACGAAGCACAATTTCAGATCATTCTGGGTTCATTTGTGTGAAAACAAGGTCCTATCAGGCTGAAACGTTACAGGAAGGTAGAATCTATTGAGTTGTAATTGATCTGAACGTTTCATGATGATAGCACTTTCTTAAGGGGGTCAAACCATGTCCCAAAGGTCACCAGATCTGGTGTCAATTTAAAGAAGTAGTCCAGTTACACATTTGTGGGCTTATAACTTGGCTTCTGAATGTCCTAGAGAGATCAGGTTTGTTTTAGTGTACTCCAATCAACAGCCCCTAAAACCACAAAAAGGAATGGAGTCATTAGCACTCATGGTTTTTAAATGGCACCCAGAATTATGTTGCACGAAGCACAATTTCAGATCATTCTGGGTTCATTTGTGTGAAAACAAGGTCCTATCAGGCTGAAACGTTACAGGAAGGTAGAATCTATTGAGTTGTAATTGATCTGAACGTTTCATGATGATAGCACTTTCTTAAGGGGGTCAAACCATGTCCCAAAGGTCACCAGATCTGGTGTCAATTTAAAGAAGTAGTCCAGTTACACATTTGTGGGCTTATAACTTGGCATCTGAATGTCCTAGAGAGATCAGGTTTGTTTTAGTGTACTCCAATCAACAGCCCCTACAACCACAAAAAGGAATGGAGTCATTAGCACTTATGGTTTGTAAATGGCACCCAGAATTATGTTGCACGAAGCACAATTTCACATCATTCTGGGTTCATTTGTGTGAAAACAAGGTCCAATCAGGCTGAAACGTTACAAGAAGGTAGAATCTATTTAGTTGTAAGTGATCTGAACGTTTCATGATGATCGCACATTCCTATAAGGGGTCAAACCATGTCCCAAAGGTCACCGGGCCTGGTCTCACTTTAAATAAGTAGTCCAGTTACACCTTTGTGGTCTTATAACTTGGCTTCTGAATGTCCTAGAGAGGTCAGGGTTGTTTTAGTGTACTCCAATCAACAGCTCCTACAACCACAAAAAGGAATGGAGTCATTAGCACTTATGGTTTGTAAATGGCACCCAGAATTATGTTGCACAAAGCACAATTTCACATCATTCTGGGTCCATTTGTGTGAAAACAAGGTCCAATCAGGCTGAAACGTTACAGGAAGGTAGAATCTATTGAGTTGTAAGTGATCTGAACGTTTCATGATGATAGCACTTTCCTAAGGGGGTCAAACCATGTCCCAAAGGTCACCGGATCTGGTATCACTTTAAAGAAGTAGTCCAGTTACACATTTGTGGGCTTATAACTTGGCTTCTGAATGTCCTAGAGAGATCAGGTTTGTTTTAGGGTACTCCAATCAACAACCCCTACAACCACAAAAAGGAATGGAGTCATTAGCACTTATGGTTTGTAAATGGCACCCAGAATTATGTTGCACGAAGCACAATTTCACATCATTCTGGGTCCATTTGTGTGAAAACAAGGTCCACTCAGGCTGAAACGTTACAAGAAGGTAGAATCTATTGAGTTGTAAGTGATCTGAACGTTTCATGATGATCGCACATTCCTATAGTGGGTCAAACCATGTCCCAAAGGTCACCGGGCCTGGTGTCACTTTAAAGAAGTAGTCCAGTTACACCTTTGTGGGCTTATAACTTGGCTTCTGAATGTCCTAGAGAGATCAGGTTTGTTTTAGTGTACTCCAATCAACAGCCCCTACAACCACAAAAAGGAATGGAGTCATTAGCACTTATGGTTTGTAAATGGCACCCAGAATTATGTTGCACGAAGCACAATTTCACATCATTCTGGGTCCATTTGTGTGAAAACAAGGTCCAATCAGGCTGAAATAATACAGGAAGGTAGAATCTATTGAGTTGTAAGTGATCAGAACGTTTCATGATGATAGCACTTTCCTAAGGGGGTCAAACCATGTCCCAAAGGTCACCGGATCTGGTGTCAATTTAAAGAAGTAGTCCAGTTACACATTTGTGGGCTAATAACTTGGCTTATGAATGTCCTAGAGAGATCAGGTTTGTTTTAGTATACTCCAATCAACAGCCCCTACAACCACAAAAAGGAATGGAGTCATTAGCACTTATGGTTTTTAAATGGCACCCAGAATTATGTTGCACGAAGCACAATTTCAGATCATTCTGGGTTCATTTGTGTGAAAACAAGGTCCTATCAGGCTGAAACGTTACAGGAAGGTAGAATCTATTGAGTTGTAATTGATCTGAACGTTTCATGATGATAGCACTTTCTTAAGGGGGTCAAACCATGTCCCAAAGGTCACCAGATCTGGTGTCAATTTAAAGAAGTAGTCCAGTTACACATTTGTGGGCCTATAACTTGGCATCTGAATGTCCTAGAGAGATCAGGTTTGTTTTAGTGTACTCCAATCAACAGCCCCTACAACCACAAAAAGGAATGGAGTCATTAGCACTTATGGTTTGTAAATGGCACCCAGAATTATGTTGCACGAAGCACAATTTCACATCATTCTGGGTTCATTTGTGTGAAAACAAGGTCCAATCAGGCTGAAACGTTACAAGAAGGTAGAATCTATTTAGTTGTAAGTGATCTGAACGTTTCATGATGATCGCACATTCCTATAAGGGGTCAAACCATGTCCCAAAGGTCACCGGGCCTGGTCTCACTTTAAATAAGTAGTCCAGTTACACCTTTGTGGTCTTATAACTTGGCTTCTGAATGTCCTAGAGAGGTCAGGGTTGTTTTAGTGTACTCCAATCAACAGCTCCTACAACCACAAAAAGGAATGGAGTCATTAGCACTTATGGTTTGTAAATGGCACCCAGAATTATGTTGCACGAAGCACAATTTCACATCATTCTGGGTCCATTTGTGTGAAAACAAGGTCCAATCAGGCTGAAACGTTACAGGAAGGTAGAATCTATTGAGTTGTAAGTGATCTGAACGTTTCATGATGATAGCACTGTCCTAAGGGGGTCAAACCATGTCCCAAAGGTCACCGGATCTGGTGTCAATTTAAATAAGTAGTCCAGTTACACATTTGTGGGCTTATAATTTGGCTTCTGAATGTCCTAGAGAGATCAGGTTTGTTTTAATGTACTCCAATCAACAGCCCCTACAACCACAAAAAGGAATGGAGTCATTAGCACTTATGGTTTGTAAATGGCACCCAGAATTATGTTGCACGAAGCACAATTTCACATCATTCTGGGTCCATTTGTGTGAAAACAAGGTCCAATCAGGCTGAAACGTTACAGGAAGGTTGAATCTACTGAGTTGTAAGTGATCTGAACGTTTCATGATGATAGCACTTTCCTAAGGGGGTCAAACCATGTCCCAAAGGTCACCGGATCTGGTGTCAATTTAAAGAAGTAGTCCAGTTACACATTTGTGGGCTTATAACTTGGCTTCTGAATGTCCTAGAGAGATCAGGTTTGTTTTAGTGTACTCCAATCAACAGCCCCTACAACCACAAAAAGGAATGGAGTCATTAGCACTTATGGTTTTTAAATGGCACCCAGAATTATGTTGCATGAAGCACAATTTCACATCATTCTGGGTCCATTTGTGTGAAAACAAGGTCCAATCAGGCTGAAACGCTACAAGAAGGTAGAATCTATTGAGTTGTAAGTGATCTGAACGTTTCAAGATGATCGCACATTCCTATAGGGGGTAAAACCATGTCCCAAAGGTCACCGGGCCTGGTGTCACTTTAAAGAAGTAGTCCAGTTACACCTTTCTGGGCTTACAACTTGGCTTCTGAATGTCCTAGAGAGGCTAGGTTTGTTTTAGTGTACTCCAATCAACAGCCCCTAAAACCACAAAAAGGAATGGAGTCATTAGCACTTATGGTTTGTAAATGGCACCCAGAATTATGTTGCACGAAGCACAATTTCACATCATTCTGGGTTCATTTGTGTGAAAACAAGGTCCAATCAGGCTGAAACGTTACAGGAAGGTAGAATCTATTGAGTTGTAAGTGATCTGAACGTTTCATGATGATAGCACTTTCCTAAGGGGGTCAAACCATGTCCCAAAGGTCACCGGATCTGGTGTCAATTTAAAAAAGTAGTCCAGTTACACATTTGTGGGCTTATAACTTGGCTTCTGAATGTCCTAGAGAGATCAGGTTTGTTTTAGTGTACTCCAATCAACAGCCCCTAAAACCACAAAAAGGAATGGAGTCATTAGCACTTATGGTTTTTAAATGGCACCCAGATTTATGTTGCACGAAGCACAATTTCAGATCATTCTGGGTTCATTTGTGTGAAAACAAGGTCCTATCAGGCTGAAACGTTACAGGAAGGTAGAATCTATTGAGTTGGAATTGATCTGAACGTTTCATGATGATAGCACTTTCTTAAGGGGGTCAAACCATGTCCCAAAGGTCACCAGATCTGGTGTCAATTTAAAGAAGTAGTCCAGTTACACATTTGTGGGCTTATAACTTGGCATCTGAATGTCCTAGAGAGATCAGGTTTGTTTTAGTGTACTCCAATCAACAGCCCCTACAACCACAAAAAGGAATGGAGTCATTAGCACTTATGGTTTGTAAATGGCACCCAGAATTATGTTGCACGAAGCACAATTTCACATCATTCTGGGTTCATTTGTGTGAAAACAAGGTCCAATCAGGCTGAAACGTTACAAGAAGGTAGAATCTATTTAGTTGTAAGTGATCTGAACGTTTCATGATGACCGCACATTCCTATAAGGGGTCAAACCATGTCCCAAAGGTCACCGGGCCTGGTCTCACTTTAAATAAGTAGTCCAGTTACACCTTTGTGGTCTTATAACTTGGCTTCTGAATGTCCTAGAGAGGTCAGGGTTGTTTTAGTGTACTCCAATCAACAGCTCCTACAACCACAAAAAGGAATGGAGTCATTAGCACTTATGGTTTGTAAATGGCACCCAGAATTATGTTGCACAAAGCACAATTTCACATCATTCTGGGTCCATTTGTGTGAAAACAAGGTCCAATCAGGCTGAAACGTTACAGGAAGGTAGAATCTATTGAGTTGTAAGTGATCTGAACGTTTCATGATGATAGCACTTTCCTAAGGGGGTCAAACCATGTCCCAAAGGTCACCGGATCTGGTATCACTTTAAAGAAGTAGTCCAGTTACACATTTGTGGGCTTATAACTTGGCTTCTGAATGTCCTAGAGAGATCAGGTTTGTTTTAGGGTACTCCAATCAACAACCCCTACAACCACAAAAAGGAATGGAGTCATTAGCACTTATGGTTTGTAAATGGCACCCAGAATTATGTTGCACGAAGCACAATTTCACATCATTCTGGGTCCATTTGTGTGAAAACAAGGTCCACTCAGGCTGAAACGTTACAAGAAGGTAGAATCTATTGAGTTGTAAGTGATCTGAACGTTTCATGATGATCGCACATTCCTATAGTGGGTCAAACCATGTCCCAAAGGTCACCGGGCCTGGTGTCACTTTAAAGAAGTAGTCCAGTTACACCTTTGTGGGCTTATAACTTGGCTTCTGAATGTCCTAGAGAGGTCAGGTTTGTTTTAGTGTACTCCAATCAACAGCCCCTAAAACCACAAAAAGGAATGGAGTCATTAGCACTTATGGTTTGTAAATGGCACCCAGAATTATGTTGCACGAAGCACAATTTCACATCATTCTGGGTCCATTTGTGTGAAAACAAGGTCCAATCAGGCTGAAATAATACAGGAAGGTAGAATCTATTGAGTTGTAAGTGATCAGAACGTTTCATGATGATAGCACTTTCCTAAGGGGGTCAAACCATGTCCCAAAGGTCACCGGATCTGGTGTCAATTTAAAGAAGTAGTCCAGTTACACATTTGTGGGCTTATAACTTGGCTTATGAATGTCCTAGAGAGATCAGGTTTGTTTTAGTATACTCCAATCAACAGCCCCTACAACCACAAAAAGGAATGGAGTCATTAGCACTTATGGTTTTTAAATGGCACCCAGAATTATGTTGCACGAAGCACAATTTCACATCATTCTGGGTTCATTTGTGTGAAAACAAGGTCCTATCAGGCTGAAACGTTACAGGAAGGTAGAATCTATTGAGTTGTAATTGATCTGAACGTTTCATGATGATAGCACTTTCTTAAGGGGGTCAAACCATGTCCCAAAGGTCACCAGATCTGGTGTCAATTTAAAGAAGTAGTCCAGTTACACATTTGTGGGCCTATAACTTGGCATCTGAATGTCCTAGAGAGATCAGGTTTGTTTTAGTGTACTCCAATCAACAGCCCCTACAACCACAAAAAGGAATGGAGTCATTAGCACTTATGGTTTGTAAATGGCACCCAGAATTATGTTGCACGAAGCACAATTTCACATCATTCTGGGTTCATTTGTGTGAAAACAAGGTCCAATCAGGCTGAAACGTTACAAGAAGGTAGAATCTATTTAGTTGTAAGTGATCTGAACGTTTCATGATGATCGCACATTCCTATAAGGGGTCAAACCATGTCCCAAAGGTCACCGGGCCTGGTCTCACTTTAAATAAGTAGTCCAGTTACACCTTTGTGGTCTTATAACTTGGCTTCTGAATGTCCTAGAGAGGTCAGGGTTGTTTTAGTGTACTCCAATCAACAGCTCCTACAACCACAAAAAGGAATGGAGTCATTAGCACTTATGGTTTGTAAATGGCACCCAGAATTATGTTGCACGAAGCACAATTTCACATCATTCTGGGTCCATTTGTGTGAAAACAAGGTCCAATCAGGCTGAAACGTTACAGGAAGGTAGAATCTATTGAGTTGTAAGTGATCTGAAC
This sequence comes from Nothobranchius furzeri, assembly GCF_043380555.1. NCBI lineage: Eukaryota > Metazoa > Chordata > Actinopteri > Cyprinodontiformes > Nothobranchiidae > Nothobranchius > Nothobranchius furzeri. The sequence goes on from NC_091743.1 coordinate 15,744,894, forward strand.
GTTTCATGATGATAGCACTGTCCTAAGGGGGTCAAACCATGTCCCAAAGGTCACCGGATCTGGTGTCAATTTAAATAAGTAGTCCAGTTACACATTTGTGGGCTTATAATTTGGCTTCTGAATGTCCTAGAGAGATCAGGTTTGTTTTAATGTACTCCAATCAACAGCCCCTACAACCACAAAAAGGAATGGAGTCATTAGCACTTATGGTTTGTAAATGGCACCCAGAATTATGTTGCACGAAGCACAATTTCACATCATTCTGGGTCCATTTGTGTGAAAACAAGGTCCAATCAGGCTGAAACGTTACAGGAAGGTTGAATCTACTGAGTTGTAAGTGATCTGAACGTTTCATGATGATAGCACTTTCCTAAGGGGGTCAAACCATGTCCCAAAGGTCACCGGATCTGGTGTCAATTTAAAGAAGTAGTCCAGTTACACATTTGTGGGCTTATAACTTGGCTTCTGAATGTCCTAGAGAGATCAGGTTTGTTTTAGTGTACTCCAATCAACAGCCCCTACAACCACAAAAAGGAATGGAGTCATTAGCACTTATGGTTTTTAAATGGCACCCAGAATTATGTTGCACGAAGCACAATTTCACATCATTCTGGGTCCATTTGTGTGAAAACAAGGTCCAATCAGGCTGAAACGCTACAAGAAGGTAGAATCTATTGAGTTGTAAGTGATCTGAACGTTTCAAGATGATCGCACATTCCTATAGGGGGTAAAACCATGTCCCAAAGGTCACCGGGCCTGGTGTCACTTTAAAGAAGTAGTCCAGTTACACCTTTCTGGGCTTACAACTTGGCTTCTGAATGTCCTAGAGAGGCTAGGTTTGTTTTAGTGTACTCCAATCAACAGCCCCTACAACCACAAAAAGGAATGGAGTCATTAGCACTTATGGTTTGTAAATGGCACCCAGAATTATGTTGCACGAAGCACAATTTCACATCATTCTGGGTTCATTTGTGTGAAAACAAGGTCCAATCAGGCTGAAACATTACAGGAAGGTAGAATCTATTGAGTTGTAAGTGATCTGAATGTTTCATGATGATAGCACTTTCCTAAGGGGGTCAAACCATGTCCCAAAGGTCACCGGATCTGGTGTCACTTTAAAGAAGTAGTCCAGTTACACATTTGTGGGCTTATAACTTGGCTTCTAAATGTCCTAGTGAAGTCAGGTTTGTTTTAGTGTCCTCCAATAAACAGCTCCTACAACCACAAAAAGGAATGGAGTCATTAGCACTTATGGTTTGTAAATGGCACCCAGAATTATGTTGCACTAAGCACAATTTCACATCATTCTGGGTTCATTTGTGTGAATACAAGGTCCAATCAGGCTGAAACGTTACAGGAAGGTAGAATCTATTGAGTTGTAAGTGATCTGAACGTTTCATGATGATAGCACTTTCCTAAGGGGGTCAAACAATGTCCCAAAGGTCACCGGATCTGGTGTCAATTTAAAGAAGTAGTCCAGTTACACATTTGTGGGCTTATAACTTGGCTTCTGAATGTCCTAGAGAGATCAGGTTTGTTTTAGGGTACTCCAATCAACAACCCCTACAACCACAAAAAGGAATGAAGTCATTAGCACTCATGGTTTGTAAATGGCACCCAGAATTATGTTGCACGAAGCACAATTTCACATCATTCTGGGTTCATTTGTGTTAAAACAAGGTCCAATCAGGCTGAAACGTTACAGGAAGGTTGAATCTACTGAGTTGTAAGTGATCTGAACGTTTCATGATGATAGCACTTTCCTAAGGGGGTCAAACCATGTCCCAAAGGTCACCGGATCTGGTGTCAATTTAAAAAAGTAGTCCAGTTACACATTTGTGGGCTTATAACTTGGCTTCTGAATGTCCTAGAGAGATCAGGTTTGTTTTAGTGTACTCCAATCAACAGCCCCTACAACCACAAAAAAGAATGGAGTCATTAGCACTTATGGTTTATAAATGGCACCCAGAATTATGTTGCACGAAGCACAATTTCACATCATTCTGGATTCATTTGTGTGAAAGCAAGGTCCAATCAGGCTGAAACGTTACAGGAAGGTAGAATCTATTGAGTTGCAAGTGATCTGAACGTTTCATGATGATCGCACATTCCTATAGGGGGTCAAACCATGTCCCAAAGGTCACCGGGCCTGGTGTCACTTTAAAGAAGTAGTCCAGTTACACCTTTCTGGGCTTACAACTTGGCTTCTGAATGTCCTAGAGAGGCTAGGTTTGTTTTAGTGTACTCCAATCAACAGCCCCTACAACCACAAAAAGGAATGGAGTCATTAGCACTTATGGTTTGTAAATGGCACCCAGAATTATGTTGCACGAAGCACAATTTCACATCATTCTGGGTTCATTTGTGTGAAAACAAGGTCCAATCAGGCTGAAACATTACAGGAAGGTAGAATCTATTGAGTTGTAAGTGATCTGAATGTTTCATGATGATAGCACTTTCCTAAGGGGGTCAAACCATGTCCCAAAGGTCACCGGATCTGGTGTCACTTTAAAGAAGTAGTCCAGTTACACATTTGTGGGCTTATAACTTGGCTTCTGAATGTCCTAGTGAAGTCAGGTTTGTTTTAGTGTCCTCCAATAAACAGCTCCTACAACCACAAAAAGGAATGGAGTCATTAGCACTTATGGTTTGTAAATGGCACCCAGAATTATGTTGCACTAAGCACAATTTCACATCATTCTGGGTTCATTTGTGTGAATACAAGGTCCAATCAGGCTGAAACGTTACAGGAAGGTAGAATCTATTGAGTTGTAAGTGATCTGAACGTTTCATGATGATAGCACTTTCCTAAGGGGGTCAAACCATGTCCCAAAGGTCACCGGATCTGGTGTCAATTTAAAGAAGTAGTCCAGTTACACATTTGTGGGCTTATAACTTGGCTTCTGAATGTCCTAGAGAGATCAGGTTTGTTTTAGGGTACTCCAATCAACAACCCCTACAACCACAAAAAGGAATGGAGTCATTAGCACTCATGGTTTGTAAATGGCACCCAGAATTATGTTGCACGAAGCACAATTTCACATCATTCTGGGTTCATTTGTGTTAAAACAAGGTCCAATCAGGCTGAAACGTTACAGGAAGGTTGAATCTACTGAGTTGTAAGTGATCTGAACGTTTCATGATGATAGCACTTTCCTAAGGGGGTCAAACCATGTCCCAAAGGTCACCGGATCTGGTGTCAATTTAAAAAAGTAGTCCAGTTACACATTTGTGGGCTTATAACTTGGCTTCTGAATGTCCTAGAGAGATCAGGTTTGTTTTAGTGTACTCCAATCAACAGCCCCTACAACCACAAAAAAGAATGGAGTCATTAGCACTTATGGTTTATAAATGGCACCCAGAATTATGTTGCACGAAGCACAATTTCACATCATTCTGGATTCATTTGTGTGAAAGCAAGGTCCAATCAGGCTGAAACGTTACAGGAAGGTAGAATCTATTGAGTTGCAAGTGATCTGAACGTTTCATGATGATCGCACATTCCTATAGGGGGTCAAACCATGTCCCAAAGGTCACCGGGCCTGGTCTCACTTTAAATAAGTAGTCCAGTTACACCTTTGTGGGCTCATAACTTGGCTTCTGAATGTCCTAGAGAGGTCAGGTTTGTTTTAGTGTTCTCCAATAAACAGCCCCTACAACCACAAAAAGGAATGGAGTCATTAGCACTTATGGTTTGTAAATGGCACCCAGAATTATGTTGCACGAAGCACAATTTCACATCATTCTGGGTCCATTTGTGTGAAAACAAGGTCCAATCAGGCTGAAACGTTACAGGAAGGTAGAATCTATTGAGTTGTAAGTGATCTGAACGTTTCATTATGATAGCACTTTCCTAAGGGGGTCAAACCATGTCCCAAAGGTCACCGGATCTGGTGTCAATTTAAAGAAGTAGTCCAGTTACACATTTGTGGGCTTATAACTTGGCTTCTGAATGTCCTAGAGAGATCAGGTTTGTTTTAGTGTACTCCAATCAACAGCCCCTACAACCACAAAAAGGAATGGAGTCATTAGCACTTATGGTTTTTAAATGGCACCCAGAATTATGTTGCACGAAGCACAATTTCACATCATTCTGGGTCCATTTGTGTGAAAACAAGGTCCAATCAGGCTGAAACGCTACAAGAAGGTAGAATCTATTGAGTTGTAAGTGATCTGAACGTTTCAAGATGATCGCACATTCCTATAGGGGGTAAAACCATGTCCCAAAGGTCACCGGGCCTGGTGTCACTTTAAAGAAGTAGTCCAGTTACACCTTTCTGGGCTTACAACTTGGCTTCTGAATGTCCTAGAGAGGCTAGGTTTGTTTTAGTGTACTCCAATCAACAGCCCCTACAACCACAAAAAGGAATGGAGTCATTAGCACTTATGGTTTGTAAATGGCACCCAGAATTATGTTGCACGAAGCACAATTTCACATCATTCTGGGTTCATTTGTGTGAAAACAAGGTCCAATCAGGCTGAAACATTACAGGAAGGTAGAATCTATTGAGTTGTAAGTGATCTGAATGTTTCATGATGATAGCACTTTCCTAAGGGGGTCAAACCATGTCCCAAAGGTCACCGGATCTGGTGTCACTTTAAAGAAGTAGTCCAGTTACACATTTGTGGGCTTATAACTTGGCTTCTGAATGTCCTAGTGAGGTCAGGTTTGTTTTAGTGTCCTCCAATAAACAGCTCCTACAACCACAAAAAGGAATGGAGTCATTAGCACTTATGGTTTGTAAATGGCACCCAGAATTATGTTGCACTAAGCACAATTTCACATCATTCTGGGTTCATTTGTGTGAATACAAGGTCCAATCAGGCTGAAACGTTACAGGAAGGTAGAATCTATTGAGTTGTAAGTGATCTGAACGTTTCATGATGATAGCACTTTCCTAAGGGGGTCAAACCATGTCCCAAAGGTCACCGGATCTGGTGTCAATTTAAAGAAGTAGTCCAGTTACACATTTGTGGGCTTATAACTTGGCTTCTGAATGTCCTAGAGAGATCAGGTTTGTTTTAGGGTACTCCAATCAACAACCCCTACAACCACAAAAAGGAATGGAGTCATTAGCACTCATGGTTTGTAAATGGCACCCAGAATTATGTTGCACGAAGCACAATTTCACATCATTCTGGGTTCATTTGTGTGAAAACAAGGTCCAATCAGGCTGAAACGTTACAGGAAGGTTGAATCTACTGAGTTGTAAGTGATCTGAACGTTTCATGATGATAGCACTTTCCTAAGGGGGTCAAACCATGTCCCAAAGGTCACCGGATCTGGTGTCAATTTAAAAATATAGTCCAGTTACACATTTGTGGGCTTATAACTTGGCTTCTGAATGTCCTAGAGAGATCAGGTTTGTTTTAGTGTACTCCAATCAACAGCCCCTACAACCACAAAAAAGAATGGAGTCATTAGCACTTATGGTTTGTAAATGGCACCCAGAATTATGTTGCACGAAGCACAATTTCACATCATTCTGGGTTCATTTGTGTGAAAGCAAGGTCCAATCAGGCTGAAACGTTACAGGAAGGTAGAATCTATTGAGTTGCAAGTGATCTGAACGTTTCATGATGATCGCACATTCCTATAGGGGGTCAAACCATGTCCCAAAGGTCACCGGGCCTGGTCTCACTTTAAATAAGTAGTCCAGTTACACCTTTGTGGGCTTATAACTTGGCTTCTGAATGTCCTAGAGAGGTCAGGTTTGTTTTAGTGTTCTCCAATAAACAGCCCCTACAACCACAAAAAGGAATGGAGTCATTAGCACTTATGGTTTGTAAATGGCACCCAGAATTATGTTGCACGAAGCACAATTTCACATCATTCTGGGTCCATTTGTGTGAAAACAAGGTCCAATCAGGCTGAAACGTTACAGGAAGAAAGAATCTATTGAGTTGTAAGTGATCTGAACGTTTCATGATGATAGCACTTTCCTAAGGGGGTCAAACCATGTCCCAAAGGTCACCGGATCTAGTGTCAATTTAAAGAAATAGTCCAGTTACACATTTGTGGGCTTATAACTTGGCTTCTGAATGTCCTAGAGAGATCAGGTTTGTTTTAATGTACTCCAATCAACAGCCCCTACAACCACAAAAAGGAATGGAGCCATTAGCACTTATGGTTTGTAAATGGCACCCAGAATTATGTTGCACGAAGCACAATTTCACATCATTCTGGGTCCATTTGTGTGAAAACAAGGTCCAATCAGGCTGAAACGCTACAAGAAGGTAGAATCTATTGAGTTGTAAGTGATCTGAACGTTTCAAGATGATCGCACATTCCTATAGGGGGTCAAACCATGTCCCAAAGGTCACCGGGCATGGTGTCACTTTAAAGAAGTAGTCCAGTTACACCTTTGTGGGCTTATAACTTGGCTTCTGAATGTCCAAGAGAGGTCAGGTTTGTTTTAATGTTCTCCAATCAAAAGCCCCTACAACCACAAAAAGGAATGGAGTCATTAGCACTTATGGTTTGTAAATGGCACCCAGAATTATGTTGCACGAAGCACAATTTCACATCATTCTGGGTTCATTTGTGTGAAAACAAGGTCCAATCAGGCTGAAACGTTACAGGAAGGTAGAATCTATTGAGTTGTAAGTGATCTGAACGTTTCATGATGATAGCACTTTCCTAAGGGGGACAAACCATGTCCCAAAGGTCACCGGATCTGGTGTCACTTTAAAGAAATAGTCCAGTTACACATTTGTGGGCTTATAACTTGGCTTCTGAATGTCCTAGAGAGGTCAGGTTTGTTTTAGTGTACTCCAATCAACAGCCCCTACAACCACAAAAAGGAATGGAGACATTAGCACTTATGGTTTTTAAATGGCACCCAGAATTATGTTGCACGAAGCACAATTTCACATCATTCTGGGTTCATTTGTTTGAAAACAAGGTCCAATCAGGCTGAAACGTTACAGGAAGGTAGAATCTATTGAGTTGTAAGTTATCTGAACGTTTCATGATGATAGCACTTTCCTAAGGGGTTCAAACCATGTCCCAAAGGTCACCGGATCTGGTGTCAATTTAAAGAAGTAGTCCAGTTACACATTTGTGGGCTTATAACTTGGCTTCTGAATGTCCTAGAGAGATCAGGTTTGTTTTAGTGTACTCCAATAAAAAGCCCCTACAACCACAAAAAGGAATGGAGTCATTAGCACTTATGGTTTGTAAATGGCACCCAGAATTATGTTGCACGAAGCACAATTTCACATCATTCTGGGTTCATTTGTGTGAAAACAAGGTCCAGTCAGGCTGAAACGTTACAGGAAGGTTGAATCTACTGAGTTGTAAGTGATCTGAACGTTTCATGATGATAGCACTTTCCTAAGGGGGTCAAACCATGTCCCAAAGGTCACCGGATCTGGTGTCAATTTAAAGAAGTAGTCCAGTTACACATTTGTGGGCTTATAACTTGGCTTCTGAATGTCCTAGTGAGGTCAGGTTTGTTTTAGTGTCCTCCAATAAACAGCTCCTACAACCACAAAAAGGAATGGAGTCATTAGCACTTATGGTTTGTAAATGGCACCCAGAATTATGTTGCACTAAGCACAATTTCACATCATTCTGGGTTCATTTGTGTGAATACAAGGTCCAATCAGGCTGAAACGTTACAGGAAGGTAGAATCTATTGAGTTGTAAGTGATCTGAACGTTTCATGATGATAGCACTTTCCTAAGGGGGTCAAACCATGTCCCAAAGGTCACCGGATCTGGTGTCAATTTAAAGAAGTAGTCCAGTTACACATTTGTGGGCTTATAACTTGGCTTCTGAATGTCCTAGAGAGATCAGGTTTGTTTTAGGGTACTCCAATCAACAACCCCTACAACCACAAAAAGGAATGGAGTCATTAGCACTCATGGTTTGTAAATGGCACCCAGAATTATGTTGCACGAAGCACAATTTCACATCATTCTGGGTTCATTTGTGTGAAAACAAGGTCCAATCAGGCTGAAACGTTACAGGAAGGTTGAATCTACTGAGTTGTAAGTGATCTGAACGTTTCATGATGATAGCACTTTCCTAAGGGGGTCAAACCATGTCCCAAAGGTCACCGGATCTGGTGTCAATTTAAAAAAGTAGTCCAGTTACACATTTGTGGGCTTATAACTTGGCTTCTGAATGTCCTAGAGAGATCAGGTTTGTTTTAGTGTACTCCAATCAACAGCCCCTACAACCACAAAAAAGAATGGAGTCATTAGCACTTATGGTTTGTAAATGGCACCCAGAATTATGTTGCACGAAGCACAATTTCACATCATTCTGGGTTCATTTGTGTGAAAGCAAGGTCCAATCAGGCTGAAACGTTACAGGAAGGTAGAATCTATTGAGTTGCAAGTGATCTGAACGTTTCATGATGATCGCACATTCCTATAGGGGGTCAAACCATGTCCCAAAGGTCACCGGGCCTGGTCTCACTTTAAATAAGTAGTCCAGTTACACCTTTGTGGGCTTATAACTTGGCTTCTGAATGTCCTAGAGAGGTCAGGTTTGTTTTAGTGTTCTCCAATAAACAGCCCCTACAACCACAAAAAGGAATGGAGTCATTAGCACTTATGGTTTGTAAATGGCACCCAGAATTATGTTGCACGAAGCACAATTTCACATCATTCTGGGTCCATTTGTGTGAAAACAAGGTCCAATCAGGCTGAAACGTTACAGGAAGGTAGAATCTATTGAGTTGTAAGTGATCTGAACGTTTCATGATGATAGCACTTTCCTAAGGGGGTCAAACCATGTCCCAAAGGTCACCGGATCTAGTGTCAATTTAAAGAAGTAGTCCAGTTACACATTTGTGGGCTTATAACTTGGCTTCTGAATGTCCTAGAGAGATCAGGTTTGTTTTAATGTACTCCAATCAACAGCCCCTACAACCACAAAAAGGAATGGAGCCATTAGCACTTATGGTTTGTAAATGGCACCCAGAATTATGTTGCACGAAGCACAATTTCACATCATTCTGGGTCCATTTGTGTGAAAACAAGGTCCAATCAGGCTGAAACGCTACAAGAAGGTAGAATCTATTGAGTTGTAAGTGATCTGAACGTTTCAAGATGATCGCACATTCCTATAGGGGGTCAAACCATGTCCCAAAGGTCACCGGGCCTGGTGTCACTTTAAAGAAATAGTCCAGTTACACCTTTGTGGGCTTATAACTTGGCTTCTGAATGTCCAAGAGAGGTCAGGTTTGTTTTAATGTTCTCCAATCAAAAGCCCCTACAACCACAAAAAGGAATGGAGTCATTAGCACTTATGGTTTGTAAATGGCACCCAGAATTATGTTGCACGAAGCACAATTTCACATCATTCTGGGTTCATTTGTGTGAAAACAAGGTCCAATCAGGCTGAAACGTTACAGGAAGGTAGAATCTATTGAGTTGTAAGTGATCTGAACGTTTCATGATGATAGCACTTTCCTAAGGGGGTCAAACCATGTCCCAAAAGTCACCGGATCTGGTGTCACTTTAAAGAAATAGTCCAGTTACACATTTGTGGGCTTATAACTTGGCTTCTGAATGTCCTAGAGAGGTCAGGTTTGTTTTAGTGTACTCCAATCAACAGCCCCTACAACCACAAAAAGGAATGGAGACATTAGCACTTATGGTTTTTAAATGGCACCCAGAATTATGTTGCACGAAGCACAATTTCACATCATTCTGGGTTCATTTGTTTGAAAACAAGGTCCAATCAGGCTGAAACGTTACAGGAAGGTAGAATCTATTGAGTTGTAAGTTATCTGAACGTTTCATGATGATAGCACTTTCCTAAGGGGTTCAAACCATGTCCCAAAGGTCACCGGATCTGGTGTCAATTTAAAGAAGTAGTCCAGTTACACATTTGTGGGCTTATAACTTGGCTTCTGAATGTCCTAGAGAGATCAGGTTTGTTTTAGTGTACTCCAATAAAAAGCCCCTACAACCACAAAAAGGAATGGAGTCATTAGCACATATGGTTTGTAAATGGCACCCAGAATTATGTTGCACGAAGCACAATTTCACATCATTCTGGGTTCATTTGTGTGAAAACAAGGTCCAGTCAGGCTGAAACGTTACAGGAAGGTTGAATCTACTGAGTTGTAAGTGATCTGAACGTTTCATGATGATAGCACTTTCCTAAGGGGGTCAAACCATGTCCCAAAGGTCACCGGATCTGGTGTCAATTTAAAGAAGTAGTCCAGTTACACATTTGTGGGCTTATAACTTGGCTTCTGAATGTCCTAGAGAGATCAGGTTTGTTTTAGTGTACTCCAATCAACAGCCCCTACAACCACAAAAAGGAATGGAGTCATTAGCACTTATGGTTTGTAAATGGCACCCAGAATTATGTTGCACGAAGCACAATTTCACATCATTCTGGGTCCATTTGTGTGAAAACAAGGTCCACTCAGGCTGAAACGTTACAAGAAGGTAGAATCTATTGAGTTGTAAGTGATCTGAACGTTTCATGATGATCGCAAATTCCTATAGTGGGTCAAACCATGTCCCAAAGGTCACCGGGCCTGGTGTCACTTTAAAGAAGTAGTCCAGTTACACCTTTGTGGGCTTATAACTTGGCTTCTGAATGTCCTAGAGAGGTCAGGTTTGTTTTAGTGTACTCCAATCAACAGCCCCTACAACCACAAAAAGGAATGGAGTCATTAGCACTTATGGTTTGTAAATGGCACCCAGAATTATGTTGCACGAAGCACAATTTCACATCATTCTGGGTCCATTTGTGTGAAAACAAGGTCCAATCAGGCTGAAACGTTACAGGAAGAAAGAATCTATTGAGTTGTAAGTGATCTGAACGTTTCATGATGATAGCACTTTCCTAAGGGGGTCAAACCATGTCCCAAAGGTCACCGGATCTAGTGTCAATTTAAAGAAGTAGTCCAGTTACACATTTGTGGGCTTATAACTTGGCTTCTGAATGTCCTAGAGAGGTCAGGTTTGTTTTAGTGTACTCCAATCAACAGCCCCTACAACCACAAAAAGGAATGGAGACATTAGCACTTATGGTTTTTAAATGGCACCCAGAATTATGTTGCACGAAGCACAATTTCACATCATTCTGGGTTCATTTGTTTGAAAACAAGGTCCAATCAGGCTGAAACGTTACAGGAAGGTAGAATCTATTGAGTTGTAAGTTATCTGAACGTTTCATGATGATAGCACTTTCCTAAGGGGTTCAAACCATGTCCCAAAGGTCACCGGATCTGGTGTCAATTTAAAGAAGTAGTCCAGTTACACATTTGTGGGCTTATAACTTGGCTTCTGAATGTCCTAGAGAGATCAGGTTTGTTTTAGTGTACTCCAATAAAAAGCCCCTACAACCACAAAAAGGAATGGAGTCATTAGCACTTATGGTTTGTAAATGGCACCCAGAATTATGTTGCACGAAGCACAATTTCACATCATTCTGGGTTCATTTGTGTGAAAACAAGGTCCAGTCAGGCTGAAACGTTACAGGAAGGTTGAATCTACTGAGTTGTAAGTGATCTGAACGTTTCATGATGATAGCACTTTCCTAAGGGGGTCAAACCATGTCCCAAAGGTCACCGGATCTGGTGTCAATTTAAAGAAGTAGTCCAGTTACACATTTGTGGGCTTATAACTTGGCTTCTGAATGTCCTAGTGAGGTCAGGTTTGTTTTAGTGTCCTCCAATAAACAGCTCCTACAACCACAAAAAGGAATGGAGTCATTAGCACTTATGGTTTGTAAATGGCACCCAGAATTATGTTGCACTAAGCACAATTTCACATCATTCTGGGTTCATTTGTGTGAATACAAGGTCCAATCAGGCTGAAACGTTACAGGAAGGTAGAATCTATTGAGTTGTAAGTGATCTGAACGTTTCATGATGATAGCACTTTCCTAAGGGGGTCAAACCATGTCCCAAAGGTCACCGGATCTGGTGTCAATTTAAAGAAGTAGTCCAGTTACACATTTGTGGGCTTATAACTTGGCTTCTGAATGTCCTAGAGAGATCAGGTTTGTTTTAGGGTACTCCAATCAACAACCCCTACAACCACAAAAAGGAATGGAGTCATTAGCACTCATGGTTTGTAAATGGCACCCAGAATTATGTTGCACGAAGCACAATTTCACATCATTCTGGGTTCATTTGTGTGAAAACAAGGTCCAATCAGGCTGAAACGTTACAGGAAGGTTGAATCTACTGAGTTGTAAGTGATCTGAACGTTTCATGATGATAGCACTTTCCTAAGGGGGTCAAACCATGTCCCAAAGGTCACCGGATCTGGTGTCAATTTAAAAAAGTAGTCCAGTTACACATTTGTGGGCTTATAACTTGGCTTCTGAATGTCCTAGAGAGATCAGGTTTGTTTTAGTGTACTCCAATCAACAGCCCCTACAACCACAAAAAAGAATGGAGTCATTAGCACTTATGGTTTGTAAATGGCACCCAGAATTATGTTGCACGAAGCACAATTTCACATCATTCTGGGTTCATTTGTGTGAAAGCAAGGTCCAATCAGGCTGAAACGTTACAGGAAGGTAGAATCTATTGAGTTGCAAGTGATCTGAACGTTTCATGATGATCGCACATTCCTATAGGGGGTCAAACCATGTCCCAAAGGTCACCGGGCCTGGTCTCACTTTAAATAAGTAGTCCAGTTACACCTTTGTGGGCTTATAACTTGGCTTCTGAATGTCCTAGAGAGGTCAGGTTTGTTTTAGTGTTCTCCAATAAACAGCCCCTACAACCACAAAAAGGAATGGAGTCATTAGCACTTATGGTTTGTAAATGGCACCCAGAATTATGTTGCACGAAGCACAATTTCACATCATTCTGGGTCCATTTGTGTGAAAACAACTTCCAATCAGGCTGAAACGTTACAGGAAGGTAGAATCTATTGAGTTGTAAGTGATCTGAACGTTTCATGATGATAGCACTTTCCTAAGGGGGTCAAACAATGTCCCAAAGGTCACCGGATCTAGTGTCAATTTAAAGAAGTAGTCCAGTTACACATTTGTGGGCTTATAACTTGGCTTCTGAATGTCCTAGAGAGATCAGGTTTGTTTTAATGTACTCCAATCAACAGGCCCTACAACCACAAAAAGGAATGGAGCCATTAGCACTTATGGTTTGTAAATGGCACCCAGAATTATGTTGCACGAAGCACAATTTCACATCATTCTGGGTCCATTTGTGTGAAAACAAGGTCCAATCAGGCTGAAACGCTACAAGAAGGTAGAATCTATTGAGTTGTAAGTGATCTGAACGTTTCAAGATGATCGCACATTCCTATAGGGGGTCAAACCATGTCCCAAAGGTCACCGGGCCTGGTGTCACTTTAAAGAAGTAGTCCAGTTACACCTTTGTGGGCTTATAACTTGGCTTCTGAATGTCCAAGAGAGGTCAGGTTTGTTTTAATGTTCTCCAATCAAAAGCCCCTACAACCACAAAAAGGAATGGAGTCATTAGCACTTATGGTTTGTAAATGGCACCCAGAATTATGTTGCACGAAGCACAATTTCACATCATTCTGGGTTCATTTGTGTGAAAACAAGGTCCAATCAGGCTGAAACGTTACAGGAAGGTAGAATCTATTGAGTTGTAAGTGATCTGAACGTTTCATGATGATAGCACTTTCCTAAGGGGGTCAAACCATGTCCCAAAGGTCACCGGATCTGGTGTCACTTTAAAGAAATAGTCCAGTTACACATTTGTGGGCTTATAACTTGGCTTCTGAATGTCCTAGAGAGGTCAGGTTTGTTTTAGTGTACTCCAATCAACAGCCCCTACAACCACAAAAAGGAATGGAGACATTAGCACTTATGGTTTTTAAATGGCACCCAGAATTATGTTGCACGAAGCACAATTTCACATCATTCTGGGTTCATTTGTTTGAAAACAAGGTCCAATCAGGCTGAAACGTTACAGGAAGGTAGAATCTATTGAGTTGTAAGTTATCTGAACGTTTCATGATGATAGCACTTTCCTAAGGGGTTCAAACCATGTCCCAAAGGTCACCGGATCTGGTGTCAATTTAAAGAAGTAGTCCAGTTACACATTTGTGGGCTTATAACTTGGCTTCTGAATGTCCTAGAGAGATCAGGTTTGTTTTAGTGTACTCCAATAAAAAGCCCCTACAACCACAAAAAGGAATGGAGTCATTAGCACTTATGGTTTGTAAATGGCACCCAGAATTATGTTGCACGAAGCACAATTTCACATCATTCTGGGTTCATTTGTGTGAAAACAAGGTCCAGTCAGGCTGAAACGTTACAGGAAGGTTGAATCTACTGAGTTGTAAGTGATCTGAACGTTTCATGATGATAGCACTTTCCTAAGGGGGTCAAACCATGTCCCAAAGGTCACCGGATCTGGTGTCAATTTAAAGAAGTAGTCCAGTTACACATTTGTGGGCTTATAACTTGGCTTCTGAATGTCCTAGAGAGATCAGGTTTGTTTTAGTGTACTCCAATCAACAGCCCCTACAACCACAAAAAGGAATGGAGTCATTAGCACTTATGGTTTGTAAATGGCACCCAGAATTATGTTGCACGAAGCACAATTTCACATCATTCTGGGTCCATTTGTGTGAAAACAAGGTCCAATCAGGCTGAAACGCTACAAGAAGGTAGAATCTATTGAGTTGTAAGTGATCTGAACATTTCAAGATGATCGCACATTCCAATAGGGGGTAAAACCATGTCCCAAAGGTCACCGGGCCTGGTGTCACTTTAAAGAAGTAGTCCAGTTACACCTTTGTGGGCTTATAACTTGGCTTCTGAATGTCCTAGAGAGGTTAGGTTTGTTTTAGTGTACTCCAATCAACAGCCCCTAAAACCACAACAAGGAATGGAGTCATTAGCACTTATGGTTTGTAAATGGCACCCAGAATTATGTTGCACAAAGCACAATTTCACATCATTCTGGGTTCATTTGTGTGAAAACAAGGTCCAATCAGGCTGAAACGTTACAGGAAGGTAGAATCTATTGAGTTGTAAGTGATCTGAACGTTTCATGATGATAGCACTTTCCTAAGGGGGTCAAACCATGTCCCAAAGGTCACCGGATCTGGTATCACTTTAAAGAAGTAGTCCAGTTACACATTTGTGGGCTTATAACTTGGCTTCTGAATGTCCTAGAGAGATCAGGTTTGTTTTAGGGTACTCCAATCAACAACCCCTACAACCACAAAAAGGAATGGAGTCATTAGCACTTATGGTTTGTAAATGGCACCCAGAATTATGTTGCACGAAGCACAATTTCACATCATTCTGGGTCCATTTGTGTGAAAACAATGTGGCAAGACGCTCCTCGGGGCACGTCTTGCTTGGGCCTCTCTCCTGGAGGCGCTCAGTCAGACCCAGTGGTGACATGTGGCAAGACACTCCTCGGGGCGCGTCTTGCTTGGGCCTCTCTCCTGGAGGCGCTCAGTCAGACCGAGTGCTGACATGTTGCAAGACGCTCCTCGGGGCACGTATTGCTTGGGCCTCTCTCCTGGAGGCCCTCTGTCAGACCCAGTGTTGACATGTGGCAAGACGCTTCTCGGGGCGCGTCTTGCTTGGGCTTCTCTCATTGAGGCCCTCATTCAGACCCAGTGTTGACATGTGTCAAGACGCTCCTCGGGGTGCGTCTTGCTTGGGCCTCTCTCCTGGAGGCGCTCAGTCAGACCCAGTGTTGACATGTGGCAAGACACTCCTCGGGGCGCGTCTTGCTTGGGCCTCTCTCCTGGAGGCCCTCTGTCGGACCCAGTGTTGACATTTGGCAAGAAGCTCCTAGGGGCGCGTCTTGCTTGGCTCTCTCTCCTGGAGGCGCTCAGTCAGACCGAGTGCTGACATGTGGCACGACGCTCCTCGGGGCGCGTCTTGCTTGGGCCTCTCTCCTGGAGGCGCTCAGTCAGACCCAGTGGTGACATATGGCAAGACGCTCCTCGGGGCGCGTATTGCTTGGGCCTCTCTCCTGGAGGCCCTCTGTCAGACCCAGTGTTGACATGTGGCAAGACACTCCTCGGGGCGCGTCTTGCTTGGGCTTCTCTCATGGAGGCCCTCAGTCAGACCCAGTGTTGACAATTGTCAAGACACTCTTCGGGGCACGTCTTGCTTGGGCCTCTCTCCTGGAGGCTCTCTGTCAGACCCAGTGGTGACATGTGGCAAGACGCTCCTCGGGGCGCATCTTGCTTGGGCCTCTCTCCTGGAGGCGCTCAGTCAGACCGAGTGCTGACATGTGGCAAGACGCTCCTCGGGGCACGTCTTGCTTGGGCATCTCTCCTGGAGGTGCTCAGCCAGACCCAGTGGTGACATGTGGCTAGACGGTCCTCGGGGCACGTATTGCTTGGGCCTCTCTCCTGGAGGCCCTCTGTCAGACCCAGTGTTGACATGTGGCAAGACGCTCCTCGGGGCGCGTCTTGCTTGGGCCTCTCTCCTGGAGGCCCTCAATCAGACCCAGTGTTGACACGTGGACAGACACTCCTCGGGGCGCGTATTGCTTGGGCCTCTCTCCTGGAGGCCCTCTGCCAGACACAGTGTTGACATCTGGCAAGACACTCCTCGGGGCGCATCTTGCTTGGGCTTCTCTCATGGAGGCCCTCAGTCAGACCCAGTGTTGACAAGTGTCAAGACACTCCTCGGGGCGCGTCTTGCTTGGGCCTCTCTCCTGGAGGCGCTCAGTCAGACCCATTGTTGACATGTGGCAAGACGCTCCTCGGGGGGCGTCTTGCTTGGGCCTCTCTCCTGGAGGCGCTCAGTCAGACCCAGTGTTGACATGTGGCAAGACGCTCGTCGGGGCGCGTCTTGCTTGGGCCTCTCTCCTGGAGGCGCTCAGTCAGACCCAGTGTTGACATGTGGAAAGACGCTCCTCGGGGAACGTCTTGCTTGGGCCTCTTTCCTGGAGGCGCTCAGTCAGACCCAGTGTTGACATGTGGCAAGACGCTCCTCGGGGCGCGTCTTGCTTGGGCCTCTCTCCTGGAGGCGCTCAGTAAGACCCAGTGTTGACATGTGGCAAGTCGCTCCTCGGGGCGCGTCTTACTTGGGCCTCCCTCCTGGAGGCGCTCAGTCAGACCCAGTGGTGACATGTGGCAAGACGCTCCTCGGGGCACGTATTGCTTGGGCCTCTCTCCTGGAGGCCCTCTGTCAGACCCAGTGTTGACATGTGGCAAGACGCTCCTCGGGGCGCGTCTTGCTTGGGCTTCTCTCATTGAGGCCCGCAGTCAGACCCAGTGTTGACAATTGTCAAGACGCTCATCGGGGCGCGTCTTGCTTGGGCCTCTCTCCTGGAGGCGCTCAGTCAGACCCATTGTTGACATGTGGCAAGACGCTCCTCGGGGGGCGTCTTACTTGGGCTTCGCTCCTGGAGGCCCTCAGTCAGACCCATTGTTAACATGTGGCAAGACGCTCCTCGGGGCGCTTCTTGCTTGGGCCTCTCTCCTGGAGGCGCTCAGTCAGACACAGTGTTGACATGTGGCAAGACGCTCCTCGGGGCACGTCTTGCTTGGGCCTCTCTCCTGGAGGCGCTCAGTCAGACCCAGTGTTGACATGTGGCAAGACGCTCCTCGGGGCGCGTCTTGCTTGGGCCTTTCTCCTGGAGGCGCTCAGTCAGACCCAGTGTTGACATGTGGCAAGACGCTCCTCGGGGCGCGTCTTGCTTGGGCCTCTCTCCTGGAGGCTCTCAGTCAGACCCAGTGGTGACATGTGGCAAGACGCTCCTCGGGGCGCGTCTTGCTTGGGCCTCTCTCCTGGAGGCGCTCAGTCAGACCAAGTGCTGACATGTGGCAAGGCGCTCCTCGGGGCGCGTCTTGCTTGGGCTTCTCTCATTGAGGCCCTCAGTCAGACCCAGTGTTGACATGTGTCAAGACGCTCCTCGGGGCGCGTCTTGCTTGGGCCTCTCTCCTGGAGGCGCTCAGTCAGACCCAGTGTTGACATGTGGCAAGACACTCCTCGGGGCGCGTCTTGCTTGGGCCTCTCTCCTGGAGGCCCTCTGTCAGACCCAGTGTTGACATGTGGCAAGAAGCTCCTAGGGGCGCGTCTTGCTTGGCTCTCTCTCCTGGAGGCGCTCAGTCAGACCGAGTGCTGACATGTGGCAAGACGCTCCTCGGGGCGCGTCTTGCTTGGGCCTCTCTCCTGGAGGCGCTCAGTCAGACCCAGTGGTGACATATGGCAAGACGCTCCTCGGGGCGCGTATTGCTTGGGCCTCTCTCCTGGAGGCCCTCTGTCAGACCCAGTGTTGACATATGGCAAGACACTCCTCGGGGCGCGTCTTGCTTGGGCTTCTCTCATGGAGGCCCTCAGTCAGACAGTGTGTTGACAAGTGTCAAGACACTCCTCGGGGCGCGTCTTGCTTGGGCCTCTCTCCTGGAGGCGCTCAGTCAGACCCATTGTTGACATGTGGCAAGACGCTCCTCGGGGCGCTTCTTGCTTGGGCCTCTCTCCTGGAGGCGCTCAGTCAGACCCAGTGTTACATGTGGCAAGACGCTCCTCGGGGCACGTCTTGCTTGGGCCTCTCTCCTGGAGGCGCTCAGTCAGACCCAGTGGTGACATGTGGCAAGACACTCCTCGGGGCGCGTCTTGCTTGGGCCTCTCTCCTGGAGGCCCTCTGTCAGACCCAGTGTTGACATGTGGCAAGACGCTCCTAGGGGCGCGTCTTGCTTGGGCCTCTCTCCTGGAGGCGCTCAGTCAGACCGAGTGCTGACATGTGGCAAGACGCTCCTCGGTGCGCGTCTTGCTAGGGCCTCTCTCCTGGAGGCGCTCAGTCAGACCCAGTGTTGACATGTGGCAAGACGCTCCTCGGTGCGCGTCTTGCTTGGGCCTCTCTCCTGGAGGCGCTCAGTCAGACCCAGTGTTGACATGTGGCAAGACGCTCCTCGGGGCGCGTCTTACTTGGGCCTCTCTCCTGGAGGCGCTCAGTCAGACCCAGTGTTGACATGTGGCAAGACGCTCCTCGGGGCGCGTCTTGCTTGGGCCTCTCTCCTGGAGGCTCTCAGTCAGACCCAGTGGTGACATGTGGCAAGACGCTCCTCGGGGCGCGTCTTGCTTGGGCCTCTCTCCTGGAGGCGCTCAGTCAGACCGAGTGCTGACATGTGGCAAGACGCTCCTCGGGGCACGTCTTGCTTGGGCCTCTCTCCTGGAGGCGCTCAGCCAGACCCAGTGGTGACATGTGGCTAGACGCTCCTCGGGGCACGTATTGCTTGGGCCTCTCTCCCGGAGGCCCCCTGTCAGAGCCAGTGTTGACATGTGGCAAGACGCTCCTCGGGCCGCGTCTTGCTTGGGCCTCTCTCCTGGAGGCCCTCAATCAGACCCAGTGTTGACACGTGGCAAGACGCTCCTCGGGGCGCGTCTTGCTTGGGCCTCTCTCCTGGAGGCGCTCAGTCAGACCGAGTAGTGACATGTGGCATGACGCTCCTCGGGGCGCGTCTTGCTTTGGCCTCTCTCCTGGAGGCGCTCAGTCAGACCCATTGTTGACATGTGGCAAGACGCTCCTCAGGGCGCTTCTTGCTTGGGCCTCTCTCCTGGAGGCGCTCAGTCAGACCCAGTGTTACATGTGGCAAGACGCTCCTCGGGGCACGTCTTGCTTGGGCCTCTCTCCTGGAGGCGCTCAGTCAGACCCAGTGGTGACATGTGGCAAGACACTCCTCGGGGCGCGTCTTGCTTGGGCCTCTCTCCTGGAGGCCCTCTGTCAGACCCAGTGTTGACATGTGGCAAGACGCTCCTAGGGGCGCGTCTTGCTTGGGCCTCTCTCCTGGAGGCGCTCAGTCAGACCGAGTGCTGACATGTGGCAAGACGCTCCTCGGTGCGCGTCTTGCTAGGGCCTCTCTCCTGGAGGCGCTCAGTCAGACCCAGTGTTGACATGTGGCAAGACGCTCCTCGGTGCGCGTCTTGCTTGGGCCTCTCTCCTGGAGGCGCTCAGTCAGACCCAGTGTTGACATGTGGCAAGACGCTCCTCGGGGCGCGTCTAACTTGGGCCTCTCTCCTGGAGGCGCTCAGTCAGACCCAGTGTTGACATGTGGCAAGACGCTCCTCGGGGCGCGTCTTGCTTGGGCCTCTCTCCTGGAGGCTCTCAGTCAGACCCAGTGGTGACATGTGGCAAGACGCTCCTCGGGGCGCGTCTTGCTTGGGCCTCTCTCCTGGAGGCGCTCAGTCAGACCGAGTGCTGACATGTGGCAAGACGCTCCTCGGGGCACGTCTTGCTTGGGCCTCTCTCCTGGAGGCGCTCAGCCAGACCCAGTGGTGACATGTGGCTAGACGCTCCTCGGGGCACGTATTGCTTGGGCCTCTCTCCTGGAGGCCCTCTGTCAGACCCAGTGTTGACATGTGGCAAGACGCTCCTCGGGCCGCGTCTTGCTTGGGCCTCTCTCCTGGAGGCCCTCAATCAGACCCAGTGTTGACACGTGGCAAGACGCACCTCGGGGCGCGTCTTGCTTGGGCCTCTCTCCTGGAGGCGCTCAGTCAGACCGAGTAGTGACATGTGGCATGACGCTCCTCGGGGCGCGTCTTGCTTTGGCCTCTCTCCTGGAGGCGCTCAGTCAGACCCAGTGTTAACATGTGGCAAGACACTCCTCGGGGCGCGTCTTGCTTGGGCCTCTCTCCTGGAGGCCCGCTGTCAGACCCAGTGTTGACATGTGGCAAGACGCTCCTAGGGGCGCGTCTTGCTTGGGCCTCTCTCCTGGAGGCGCTCAGTCAGACCCAGTGGTGACATATGGCAAGACGCTCCTCGGGGCGCGTGTTGCTTGGGCCTCTCTCCTGGAGGCCCTCTGTCAGACCCAGTGGTGACATATGGCAAGACGCTCCTCGGGGCGCGTGTTGCTTGGGCCTCTCTCCTGGAGGCGCTCAGTCAGACCCAGTGTTGACATGTGGCAAGATGCTCCTCGGGGAACGTCTTGCTTGGGCCTCTCTCCTGGAGGAGCTCAGTCAGACCGAGTGCTGACATGTGGCAAGACGCTCCTCGGGGCGCGTCTTGCTTGGGCCTCTCTCCTGGAGGCGCTCAGTCAGACCCAGTGGTGACATATGGCAAGACGCTCCTCGGGGCGCTTCTTGCTTGGGCCTCTCTTCTGGAGGCGCTCAGTCAGACCCAGTGTTGACATGTGGCAAGACGCTCCTCGGGGCACGTCTTGCCTGGGCCTCTCTCCTGGAGGCGCTCAGTAAGACCCAGTGTTGACATGTGGCAAGACGCTCCTCGGGGCGCGTCTTACTTGGGCCTCTCTCCTGGAGGCCCTCTGTCAGACCCAGTGTTGACATGTGGCAAGACGCTCCTCGTGGCGCGTCTTGCTTGGGCTTCTCTCATTCAGGCCCTCAGTCAGACCCAGTGTTGACATGTGTCAAGACGCTCCTCGGGGCGCGTCTTGCTTGGGCCTCTCTCCTGGAGGCGCTCAGTCAGACCCAGTGTTGACATGTGGCAAGACGCTCCTCGGGGCGCGTCTTGCTTGGGCCTCTCTCCTGGAGGCGCTCTGTCAGACACAGTGTTGACATGTGGCAAGACACTCCTCGGGGCGCGTCTTGCTTGGGCTTCTCTCCTGGAAGCCCTCAGTCAGACCCAGTGTTAACAAGTGTCAAGACACTCCTCGGGGCGCGTCCTGCTTGGGCCTCTCTCCTGGAGGCGCTCAGTCAGACCCATTGTTGACATGTGGCAAGACGCTCCTCGGGGGGCGTCTTGCTTGGGCTTCTCTCCTGGAGGCCCTCAGTCAGACCCATTGTTAACATGTGGCAAGACGCTCCTCGGGGCGCTTCTTGCTTGGGCCTCTCTCCTGGAGGCGCTCAGTCAGACCCAGTGTTGACATGTGGCAAGACGCTTCTCGGGCCGCGTCTTGCTTGGGCTTCTCTCATTGAGGCCCTCAGTCAGACCCAGTGTTGACATGTGTCAAGACGCTCCTCGGGGCGCGTCTTGCTTGGGCCTCTCTCCTGGAGGCGCTCAGTCAGACCCAGTGGTGACATATGGCAAGACGCTCCTCGGGGCGCGTGTTGCTTGGGCCTCTCTCCTGGAGGCCCTCTGTCAGACCCAGTGGTGACATTTGGCAAGACGCTCCTCGGGGCGCGTGTTGCTAGGGCCTCTCTCCTGGAGGCCCTCTGTCAGACCCAGTGGTGACATTTGTCAAGACACTCCTCGGGGCGCGTCCTGCTTGGGCCTCTCTCCTGGAGGAGCTCAGTCAGACCGAGTGCTGACATGTGGCAAGACGCTCCTCGGGGCGCGTCTTGCTTGGGCCTCTCTCCTGGAGGCGCTCAGTCAGACCCAGTGGTGACATATGGCAAGACGCTCCTCGGGGCGCTTCTTGCTTGGGCCTCTCTTCTGGAGGCGCTCAGTCAGACCCAGTGTTGACATGTGGCAAGACGCTCCTCGGGGCACGTCTTGCTTGGGCCTCTCTCCTGGAGGCGCTCAGTAAGACCCAGTGTTTACATGTGGCAAGACGCTCCTCGGGGCGCGTCTTACTTGGGCCTCTCTCCTGGAGGCCCTCTGTCAGACCCAGTGTTGACATGTGGCAAGATGCTCCTCGTGGCGCGTCTTGCTTGGGCTTCTCTCATTCAGGCCCTCAGTCAGACCCAGTGTTGACATGTGTCAAGACGCTCCTCGGGGCGCGTCTTGCTTGGGCCTCTCTCCTGGAGGCGCTCAGTCAGACCCAGTGTTGACATGTGGCAAGACGCTCCTAGGGGCGCGTCTTGCTTGGCTCTCTCTCCTGGAGGCGCTCAGTCAGACCGAGTTCTGACATGTGGCACGACGCTCCTCGGGGCGCGTCTTGCTTGGGCCTCTCTCCTGGAGGCGCTCTGTCAGACACAGTGTTGACATGTGGCAAGACACTCCTCGGGGCGCGTCTTGCTTGGGCTTCTCTCCTGGAAGCCCTCAGTCAGACCCAGTGTTGACAAGTGTCAAGACACTCCTCGGGGCGCGTCCTGCTTGGGCCTCTCTCCTGGAGGCGCTCAGTCAGACCCATTGTTGAAATGTGGCAAGACGCTCCTCGGGGGGCGTCTTGCTTGGGCTTCTCTCCTGGAGGCCCTCAGTCAGACCCATTGTTGACATGTGGCAAGACGCTCCTCGGGGCGCTTCTTGCTTGGGCCTCTCTCCTGGAGGCGCTCAGTCAGACCCAGTGTTGACATGTGGCAAGACGCTTCTCGGGCCGCTTCTTGCTTGGGCTTCTCTCATTGAGGCCCTCAGTCAGACCCAGTGTTGACATGTGTCAAGACGCTCCTCGGGGCGCGTCTTGCTTGGGCCTCTCTCCTGGAGGTGCTCAGTCAGACCCAGTGTTGACATGTGGCAAGACACTCCTCGGGGCGCGTCTTGCTTGGGCCTCTCTCCTGGAGGCCCTCTGTCAGACCCAGTGTTGACATTTGGCAAGAAGCTCCTAGGGGCGCGTCTTGCTTGGCTCTCTCTCCTGGAGGCGCTCAGTCAGACCGAGTGCTGACATGTGGCAAGACGCTCCTCGGGGCACGTATTGCTTGGGCCTCTCTCCTGGAGGCCCTCTGTCAGACCCAGTGTTGACATGTGGCAAGACGCTTCTCGGGGCGCGTCTTGCTTGGGCTTCTCTCATTGAGGCCCTCAGTCAGACCCAGTGTTGACATGTGTCAAGACGCTCCTCGGGGCGCGTCTTGCTTGGGCCTCTCTTCTGGAGGCGCTCAGTCAGACCCAGTGTTGACATGTGGCAAGACGCTCCTCGGGGCACGTCTTGCCTGGGCCTCTCTCCTGGAGGCGCTCAGTAAGACCCAGTGTTGACATGTGGCAAGACGCTCCTCGGGGTGCGTCTTACTTGGGCCTCTCTCCTGGAGGCCCTCTGTCAGACCCAGTGTTGACATGTGGCAAGACGCTCCTCGTGGCGCGTCTTGCTTGGGCTTCTCTCATTCAGGCCCTCAGTCAGACCCAGTGTTGACATGTGTCAAGACGCTCCTCGGGGCGCGTCTTGCTTGGGCCTCTCTCCTGGAGGCGCTCAGTCAGACCCAGTGTTGACATGTGGCAAGACGCTCCTAGGGCCGCGTCTTGCTTGGCTCTCTCTCCTGGAGGCGCTCAGTCAGACCGAGTTCTGACATGTGGCACGACGCTCCTCGGGGCGCGTCTTGCTTGGGCCTCTCTCCTGGAGGCGCTCTGTCAGACACAGTGTTGACATGTGGCAAGACACTCCTCGGGGCGCGTCTTGCTTGGGCTTCTCTCCTGGAAGCCCTCAGTCAGACCCAGTGTTAACAAGTGTCAAGACACTCCTCGGGGCGCGTCCTGCTTGGGCCTCTCTCCTGGAGGCGCTCAGTCAGACCCATTGTTGACATGTGGCAAGACGCTCCTCGGGGGGCGTCTTGCTTGGGCTTCTCTCCTGGAGGCCCTCAGTCAGACCCATTGTTAACATGTGGCAAGACGCTCCTCGGGGCGCTTCTTGCTTGGGCCTCTCTCCTGGAGGCGCTCAGTCAGACCCAGTGTTGACATGTGGCAAGACGCTTCTCGGGCCGCGTCTTGCTTGGGCTTCTCTCATTGAGGCCCTCAGTCAGACCCAGTGTTGACATGTGTCAAGACGCTCCTCGGGGCGCGTCTTGCTTGGGCCTCTCTCCTGGAGGCGCTCAGTCAGACCCAGTGGTGACATATGGCAAGACGCTCCTCGGGGCGCGTGTTGCTTGGGCCTCTCTCCTGGAGGCCCTCTGTCAGACCCAGTGGTGACATTTGGCAAGACGCTCCTCGGGGCGCGTGTTGCTTGGGCCTCTCTCCTGGAGGCGCTCAGTCAGACCCAGTGTTGACATGTGGCAAGATGCTCCTCGGGGAACGTCTTGCTTGGGCCTCTCTCCTGGAGGAGCTCAGTCAGACCGAGTGCTGACATGTGGCAAGACGCTCCTCGGGGCGCGTCTTGCTTGGGCCTCTCTCCTGGAGGCGCTCAGTCAGACCCAGTGGTGACATATGGCAAGACGCTCCTCGGGGCGCTTCTTGCTTGGGCCTCTCTTCTGGAGGCGCTCAGTCAGACCCAGTGTTGACATGTGGCAAGACGCTCCTCGGGGCACGTCTTGCTTGGGCCTCTCTCCTGGAGGCGCTCAGTAAGACCCAGTGTTTACATGTGGCAAGACGCTCCTCGGGGCGCGTCTTACTTGGGCCTCTCTCCTGGAGGCCCTCTGTCAGACCCAGTGTTGACATGTGGCAAGACGCTCCTCGTGGCGCGTCTTGCTTGGGCTTCTCTCATTCAGGCCCTCAGTCAGACCCAGTGTTGACATGTGTCAAGACGCTCCTCGGGGCGCGTCTTGCTTGGGCCTCTCTCCTGGAGGCGCTCAGTCAGACCCAGTGTTGACATGTGGCAAGACGCTCCTAGGGGCGCGTCTTGCTTGGCTCTCTCTCCTGGAGGCGCTCAGTCAGACCGAGTTCTGACATGTGGCACGACGCTCCTCGGGGCGCGTCTTGCTTGGGCCTCTCTCCTGGAGGCGCTCTGTCAGACACAGTGTTGACATGTGGCAAGACACTCCTCGGGGCGCGTCTTGCTTGGGCTTCTCTCCTGGAAGCCCTCAGTCAGACCCAGTGTTGACAAGTGTCAAGACACTCCTCGGGGCGCGTCCTGCTTGGGCCTCTCTCCTGGAGGCGCTCAGTCAGACCCATTGTTGAAATGTGGCAAGACGCTCCTCGGGGGGCGTCTTGCTTGGGCTTCTCTCCTGGAGGCCCTCAGTCAGACCCATTGTTGACATGTGGCAAGACGCTCCTCGGGGCGCTTCTTGCTTGGGCCTCTCTCCTGGAGGCGCTCAGTCAGCCCCAGTGTTGACATGTGGCAAGACGCTTCTCGGGCCGCTTCTTGCTTGGGCTTCTCTCATTGAGGCCCTCAGTCAGACCCAGTGTTGACATGTGGCAAGACACTCCTCGGGGCGCGTCTTGCTTGGGCCTCTCTCCTGGAGGCCCTCTGTCAGACCCAGTGTTGACATTTGGCAAGAAGCTCCTAGGGGCGCGTCTTGCTTGGCTCTCTCTCCTGGAGGCGCTCAGTCAGACCGAGTGCTGACATGTGGCAAGACGCTCCTCCGGGCACGTATTGCTTGGGCCTCTCTCCTGGAGGCCCTCTGTCAGACCCAGTGTTGACATATGGCAAGACGCTCCTCGGGGCGCGTATTGCTTGGGCCTCTCTCATTGAGGCTCTCAGTCAGACCCAGTGTTGACATGTGGCAAGACACTCCTCGGGGCGCGTCTTGATTGGGCTTCTCTCATGGAGGCCCTCAGTCAGACCCAGTGTTGACAAGTGTCAAGACACTCTTCGGGGCGCGTCTTGCTTGGGCCTCTCTCCTGGAGGCGCTCAGTCAGACCCATTGTTGACATGTGGCAAGACGCTCCTCGGGGCGCTTCTTGCTTGGGCCTCTCTCCTGGAGGCCCTCTGTCAGACCCAGTGTTGACATGTGGCAAGACGCTCCTAGGGGCGCGTCTTGCTTGGGCCTCTCTCCTGGAGGCGCTCAGTCAGACCGAGTGCTGACAGGGGGCAAGACGCTCCTCGGTGCGCGTCTTGCTTGGGCCTCTCTCCTGGAGGCGCTCAGTCAGACCCAGTGTTGACATGTGGCAAGACGCTCCTCGGGGCGCGTCTTACTTGGGCCTCTCTCCTGGAGGCGCTCAGTCAGACCCAGTGTTGACAGGTGGCAAGACGCTCCTCGGGGCACGTCTTGCTTGGGCCTCTCTCCTGGAGGCTCTCAGTCAGACCCAGTGGTGACATGTGGCAAGACGCTCCTCGGGGAGCATCTTGCTTGGGCCTCTCTCCTGAAGACGCTCAGTCAGACCGAGTGCTGACATGTGGCAAGACGCTCCTCGGGGCACGTCTTGCTTGGGCATCTCTCCTGGAGGCGCTCAGCCAGACCCAGTGGTGTCATGTGGCTAGACGCTCCTCGGGGCACGTATTGCTTGGGCCTCTCTCCTGGAGGCCCTCTGTCAGACCCAGTGTTGACATGTGGCAAGACGCTCCTCGGGGCGCGTCTTGCTTGGGCCTCTCTCCTGGAGGCCCTCAATCAGACCCAGTGTTGACACGTGGACAGACACTCCTCGGGGCGCGTCTTGCTTGGGCCTCTCTCCTGGAGGCGCTCAGTCAGACCGAGTAGTGACATGTGGCATGACGCTCCTCGGGGCGCGTCTTGCTTGGGCCTCTCTCCTGGAGGCGCTCAGTCAGACCCATTGGTGACATGTGGCAAGACACTCCTCGGGGCGCGTATTGCTTGGGCCTCTCTCCTGGAGGCCCTCTGTCAGACACAGTGTTGACATGTGGCAAGACACTCCTCGGGGCGCGTCTTGCTTGGGCTTCTCTCATGGAGGCCCTCAGTCAGACCCAGTGTTGACAAGTGTCAAGACACTCCTCGGGGCGCGTCTTGCTTGGGCCTCTCTCCTGGAGGCGCTCAGTCAGACCCATTGTTGACATGTGGAAAGACGCTCCTCGGGGGGCGTCTTGCTTGGGCCTCTCTCCTGGAGGCGCTCAGTCAGACCCAGTGTTGACATGTGGCAAGACGCTCCTCGGGGCGCGTCTTGCTTGGGCCTCTGTCCTGGAGGCGCTCAGTCAGACCCAGTGTTGACATATGGAAAGACGCTCCTCGGGGAACGTCTTGCTTGGGCCTCTCTCCTGGAGGCGCTCAGTCAGACCCAGTGTTGACATGTGGCAAGACGCTCCTCGGGGCGCGTCTTGCTTGGGCCTCTCTCCTGGAGGCGCTCAGTCAGACCCAGTGTTGACATGTGGCAAGACGCTCCTCGGGGCACGTCTTACTTGGGCCTCTCTCCTGGAGGCGCTCAGTCAGACCCAGTGGTGACATGTGGCAAGACGCTCCTCGGGGCACGTATTGCTTGGGCCTCTCTCCTGGAGGCCCTCTGTCAGACCCAGTGTTGACATGTGGCAAGACGCTCCTCGGGGCGCGTCTTGCTTGGGCTTCTCTCATTGAGGCCCTCAGTCAGACCCAGTGTTGACAATTGTCAAGACGCTCATCGGGGCGCGTCTTGCTTGGGCCTCTCTCCTGGTGGCGCTCAGTCAGACCCATTGTTGACATGTGGCAAGACGCTCCTCGGGGGGCGTCTTACTTGGGCTTCGCTCCTGGAGGCCCTCAGTCAGACCCATTGTTAACATGTGGCAAGACGCTCCTCGGGGCGCTTCTTGCTTGGGCCTCTCTCCTGGAGGCGCTCAGTCAGACCCAGTGTTGACATGTGGCAAGACGCTCCTCGGGGCACGTGTTGCTTGGGCCTCTCTCCTGGAGGCGCTCAGTCAGACCCAGTGTTGACATGTGGCAAGACGCTCCTCGGGGCGCGTCTTGCTTGGGCCTCTCTCCTGGAGGCGCTCAGTCAGACCCAGTGTTGACATGTGGCAAGACGCTCCTCGGGGCGCGTCTTGCTTGGGCCTCTCTCCTGGAGGCTCTCAGTCAGACCCAGTGGTGACATGTGGCAAGACGCTCCTCGGGGCGCGTCTTGCTTGGGCCTCTCTCCTGGAGGCGCTCAGTCAGACCGAGTGCTGACATGTGGCAAGGCGCTCCTCGGGGCACGTATTGCTTGGGCCTCTCTCCTGGAGGCGCTCAGTCAGACCCAGTGTTGACATGTGGCAAGACGCTCCTCGGGGCACGTCTTGCATGGGCCTCTCTCCTGGAGGCGCTCAGTCAGACCGAGTGCTGACATGTGGAAAGACGCACCTCGGGGCGCGTCTTGCTTGGGCTTCTCTCATTGAGGCCCTCAGTCAGACCCAGTGTTGACATGTGTCAAGACGCTCCTCGGGGCGCGTCTTGCTTGGGCCTCTCTCCTGGAGGCGCTCAGTCAGACCCAGTGTTGACATGTGGCAAGACACTCCTCGGGGCGCATCTTGCTTGGGCCTCTCTCCTGGAGGCCCTCTGTCAGACCCAGTGTTGACATGTGGCAAGAAGGTCCTAGGGGCGCGTCTTGCTTGGCTCTCTCTCCTGGAGGCGCTCAGTCAGACCGAGTGCTGACATGTGGCAAGACGCTCCTCGGGGCGCGTCTTGCTTGGGCCTCTCTCCTGGAGGCGCTCAGTCAGACCCAGTGGTGACATATGGCAAGACGCTCCTCGGGGCGCGTATTGCTTGGGCCTCTCTCCTAGAGGCCCTCTGTCAGACCCAGTGTTGACATGTGGCAAGACACTCCTCGGGGCGCGTCTTGCTTGGGCTTCTCTCATGGAGGCCCTCAGTCAGACCAAGTGTTGACAAGTGTCAAGACACTCCTCGGGGCGCGTCTTGCTTGGGCCTCTCTCCTGGAGGCGCTCAGTCAGACAAATTGTTGACATGTGGCAAGACGCTCCTCGGGGCGCTTCTTGCTTGGGCCTCTCTCCTGGAGGCGCTCAGTCAGACCCAGTGTTACATGTGGCTAGACGCTCCTCGGGGCACGTATTGCTTGGGCCTCTCTCCTGGAGGCGCTCAGTCAGACCGAGTAGTGACATGTGGCATGACGCTCCTCGGTGCGCGTCTTGCTAGGGCCTCTCTCCTGGAGGCGCTCAGTCAGACCCAGTGTTGACATGTGGCAAGACGCTCCTCGGTGCGCGTCTTGCTTGGGCCTCTCTCCTGGAGGCGCTCAGTCAGACCCAGTGTTGACATGTGGCAAGACGCTCCTAGGGGCGCGTCTTGCTTGGGCCTCTCTCCTGGAGGTGCTCAGTCAGACCCAGTGGTGACATATGGCAAGACGCTCCTCGGGGCGCGTGTTGCTTGGGCCTCTCTCCTGGAGGCCCTCTGTCAGACCCAGTGGTGACATATGGCAAGACGCTCCTCGGGGCGCGTGTTGCTTGGGCCTCTCTCCTGGAGGCGCTCAGTCAGACCCAGTGTTGACATGTGGCAAGATGCTCCTCGGGGAACGTCTTGCTTGGGCCTCTCTCCTGGAGGAGCTCAGTCAGACCGAGTGCTGACATGTGGCAAGACGCTCCTCGGGGCGCGTCTTGCTTGGGCCTCTCTCCTGGAGGCGCTCAGTCAGACCCAGTGGTGACATATGGCAAGACGCTCCTCGGGGCGCTTCTTGCTTGGGCCTCTCTTCTGGAGGCGCTCAGTCAGACCCAGTGTTGACATGTGGCAAGACGCTCCTCGGGGCACGTCTTGCTTGGGCCTCTCTCCTGGAGGTGCTCAGTAAGACCCAGTGTTGACATGTGGCAAGACGCTCCTCGGGGCGCGTCTTACTTGGGCCTCTCTCCTGGAGGCCCTCTGTCAGACCCAGTGTTGACATGTGGCAAGACGCTCCTCGTGGCGCGTCTTGCTTGGGCTTCTCTCATTCAGGCCCTCAGTCAGACCCAGTGTTGACATGTGTCAAGACGCTCCTCGGGGCGCGTCTTGCTTGGGCCTCTCTCCTGGAGGCGCTCAGTCAGACCCAGTGTTGACATGTGGCAAGACGCTCCTAGGGGCGCGTCTTGCTTGGCTCTCTCTCCTGGAGGCGCTCAGTCAGACCGAGTTCTGACATGTGGCACGACGCTCCTCGGGGCGCGTCTTGCTTGGGCCTCTCTCCTGGAGGCGCTCTGTCAGACACAGTGTTGACATGTGGCAAGACACTCCTTGGGGCGCGTCTTGCTTGGGCTTCTCTCCTGGAAGCCCTCAGTCAGACCCAGTGTTGACAAGTGTCAAGACACTCCTCGGGGCGCGTCCTGCTTGGGCCTCTCTCCTGGAGGCGCTCAGTCAGACCCATTGTTGACATGTGGCAAGACGCTCCTCGGGGGGCGTCTTGCTTGGGCTTCTCTCCTGGAGGCCCTCAGTCAGACCCATTGTTGACATGTGGCAAGACGCTCCTCGGGGCGCTTCTTGCTTGGGCCTCTCTCCTGGAGGCGCTCAGTCAGACCCAGTGTTGACATGTGGCAAGACGCTCCTCGGGGCACGTCTTGCTTGGGCCTTTCTCCTGGACGCGCTCAGTCAGACCCAGTGGTGACATATGGCAAGACGCTCCTCGGGTCGCTTCTTGCTTGGGCCTCTCTTCTGGAGGCGCTCAGTCAGACCCAGTGCTGACATGTGGCAAGACGCTCCTCGGGGCACGTCTTGCTTGGGCCTCTCTCCTGGAGGCGCTCAGTCAGACCCAGTGTTGACATGTGGCAAGACGCTCCTCGGGGCGCATCTTGCTTGGGCCTCTCTCCTGGAGGCGCTCAGTAAGACCCAGTGTTGACATGTGGCAAGACGCTCCTCGGGGCGCGTCTTACTTGGGCCTCTCTCCTGGAGGCGCTCAGTCAGACCCAGTGGTGACATGTGGCAAGACACTCCTCGGGGCACGTATTGCTTGGGCCTCTCTCCTGGAGGCCCTCTGTCAGACCCAGTGTTGACATGTGGCAAGACGCTCCTCGTGGCGCGTCTTGCTTGGGCTTCTCTCATTCAGGCCCTCAGTCAGACCCAGTGTTGACATGTGTCAAGACGCTCCTCGGGGCGCGTCTTGCTTGGGCCTCTCTCCTGGAGGCGCTCAGTCAGACCCAGTGTTGACATGTGGCAAGACGCTCCTAGGGGCGCGTCTTGCTTGGCTCTCTCTCCTGGAGGCGCTCAGTCAGACCGAGTGCTGACATGTGGCACGACGCTCCTCGGGGCGCGTCTTGCTTGGGCCTCTCTCCTGGAGGCGCTCTGTCAGACGCAGTGTTGACATGTGGCAAGACACTCCTCGGGGCGCGTCTTGCTTGGGCTTCTCTCCTGGAATTCCTCAGTCAGACCCAGTGTTGACAAGTGTCAAGACACTCCTCGGTGCGCGTCTTGCTTGGGCCTCTCTCCTGGAGGCGCTCAGTCAGACCCATTGTTGACATGTGGCAAGACGCTCCTCGGGGGGCGTCTTGCTTGGGCTTCTCTCCTGGAGGCCCTCAGTCAGACCCATTGTTGACATGTGGCAAGACGCTCCTCGGGGCACTTCTTGCTTGGGTCTCTCTCCTGGAGGCGCTCAGTCAGACCCAGTGTTGACATATGGCAAGACGCTCCTCGGGGCGCTTCTTGCTTGGGCCTCTCTCCTGGAGGCGCTCAGTCAGACCCAGTGTTGACATGTGGTAAGACGCTCCTCGGGGCACGTCTTGCTTGGGCCTCTCTCCTGGAGGCGCTCAGTCAGACCCAGTGTTGACATGTGGCAAGACGCTCCTCGGGGCGCGTCTTGCTTGGGCCTCTCTCCTGGAGGCGCTCAGTAAGACCCAGTGTTGACATGTGGCAAGACGCTCCTCGGGGCGCGTCTTACTTGGGCCTCTATCCTGGAGGCGCTCAGTCAGACCCAGTGGTGACATGTGGCAAGAAGCTCCTCGGGGCACGTATTGCTTGGGCCTCTCTCCTGGAGGCCCTCTGTCAGACCCAGTGTTGACATGTGGCAAGAAGCTCCTAGGGGCGCGTCTTGCTTGGCTCTCTCTCCTGGAGGCGCTCAGTCAGACCGAGTGCTGACATGTGGCAAGACGCTCCTCGGGGCTCGTCTTGCTTGGGCCTCTCTCCTGGAGGTGCTCAGTCAGACCCAGTGGTGACATATGGCAAGACGCTCCTCGGGGCGCGTATTGCTTGGGCCTCTCTCCTGGAGGCCCTCTGTCAGACCCAGTGTTGACATGTGGCAAGACACTCCTCGGGGCGCGTCTTGCTTGGGCTTCTCTCATGGAGGCCCTCAGTCAGACCCAGTGTTGACAAGTGTCAAGACACTCCTCGGGGCGCGTCTTGCTTGGGCCTCTCTCCTGGAGGCGCTCAGTCAGACCCATTGTTGACATGTGGCAAGACGCTCCTCGGGGCGCTTCTTGCTTGGGCCTCTCTCCTGGAGGCGCTCAGTCAGACCCAGTGTTGACATGTGGCAAGACGCTCCTCGGGTTACGTCTTGCTTGGGCCTCTCTCCTGGAGGCGCTCAGTCACACCAAGTGGTGACATGTGGCAAGACACTCCTCGGGGCGCGTCTTGCTTGGGCCTCTCTCCTGGAGGCCCTCTGTCAGACCCAGTGTTGACATGTGGCAAGACGCTCCTAGGGGCGCGTCTTGCTTGGGCCTCTCTCCTGGAGGCGCTCAGTCAGACCGAGTGCTGACATGTGGCAAGATGCTCCTCTGTGCGCGTCTTGCTTGGGCCTCTCTCCTGGAGGCGGTCAGTCAGACCCAGTGTTGACATGTGGCAAGACGCTCCTCGGTGCGCGTCTTGCTTGGGCCTCTCTCCTGGAGGCGCTCAGTCAGACCCAGTGTTGACATGTGGCAAGACGCTCCTCGGGGCGCGTCTTACTTGGGCCTCTCTCCTGGAGGCGCTCAGTCAGACCCAGTGTTGACATGTGGCAAGACGCTCCTCGGGGCGCGTCTTGCTTGGGCCTCTCTCCTGGAGGCTCTCAGTCAGACCCAGTGGTGACATGTGGCAAGACGCTCCTCGGGGCGCGTCTTGCTTGGGCCTCTCTCCTGGAGGCGCTCAGTCAGACCGAGTGCTGACATGTGGCAAGACGCTCCTCGGGGCACGTCTTGCTTGGGCCTCTCTCCTGGAGGCGCTCAGCCAGACCCAGTGGTGACATGTGGCTAGACGCTCCTCGGGGCACGTATTGCTTGGGCCTCTCTCCTGGAGGCCCTCTGTCAGACCCAGTGTTGACATGTGGCAAGACGCTCCTCGGGGCGCGTCTTGCTTGGGCCTCTCTCCTGGAGGCCCTCAATCAGACCCAGTGTTGACACGTGGCAAGACGCTCCTCGGGGCGCGTCTTGCTTGGGCCTCTCTCCTGGAGGCGCTCAGTCAGACCGAGTAGTGACATGTGGCATGACGATCCTCAGGGCGCGTCTTGCTTGGGCCTCTCTCCTGGAGGCGCTCAGTCAGACCCAGTGGTGACATGTGGTAAGACACTCCTCGGGGCGCGTCTTGCTTGGGCCTCTCTCCTGGAGGCCCACTGTCAGACCCAGTGTTGACATGTGGCAAGACGCTCCTAGGGGCGCGTCTTGCTTGGGCCTCTCTCCTGGAGGCGCTCAGTCAGACCCAGTGGTGACATATGGCAAGACGCTCCTCGGGGCGCGTGTTGCTTGGGCCTCTCTCCTGGAGGCCCTCTGTCAGACACAGTGTTGACATGTGGCAAGACACTCCTCGGGGCGTGTCTTGCTTGGGCCTCTCTCCTGGAGGCGCTCAGTCAGACCCAGTGTTGACATGTGGCAAGACGCTCCTCGGGGCGTGTCTTGCTTGGGCCTCTCTCCTGGAGGAGCTCAGTCAGACCGAGTGCTGACATGTGTCAAGACGCTCCTCGGGGCGCGTCTTGCTTGGGCCTCTCTCCTGGAGGCGCTCAGTCAGACCCAGTGGTGACATATGGCAAGACGCTCCTTGGGGCGCGTCTTGCTTGGGCCTCTCTCCTGGAGGCGCTCAGTCAGACCGAGTTCTGACATGTGGCAAGACGCTCCTCGGGGCGCGTCTTGCTTGGGCCTCTCTCCTGGAGGCGCTCAGTCAGACCCAGTGGTGACATATGGCAAGACGCTCCTCGGGGCGCTTCTTGCTTGGGCCTCTCTTCTGGAGGCGCTCAGTCAGACCCAGTGTTGACACGTGGCAAGACGCTCCTCGGGGCACGTCTTGCTTGGGCCTCTCTCCTGGAGGCGCTCAGTCAGACCCAGTGTTGACATGTGGCAAGACGCTCCTCGGGGCGCGTCTTGCTTGGGCCTCTCTCCTGGAGGCGCTCAGTAAGACCCAGTGTTGACATGTGGCAAGACGCTCCTCGGGGCGCGTCTTACTTGGGCCTCTCTCCTGGAGGCGCTCAGTCAGACCCAGTGGTGACATGTGGCAAGACGCTCCTCGGGGCACGTATTGCTTGGGCCTCTCTCTTGGAGGCCCTCTGTCAGACCCAGTGTTGACATGTGGCAAGACGCTCCTCGTGGCGCGTCTTGCTTGGGCTTCTCTCATTGAGGCCCTCAGTCAGACCCAGTGTTGACATGTGTCAAGACGCTCCTCGGGGCGCGTCTTGCTTGGGCCTCTCTCCAGGAGGCGCTCAGTCAGACCCAGTGTTGACATGTGGCAAGACACTCCTCGGGGTGCGTCTTGCTTGGGCCTCTCTCCTGGAGGCCCTCTGTCAGACCCAGTGTTGACATGTGGCAAGACGCTCCTAGGGGCGCGTCTTGCTTGGCTCTCTCTCCTGGAGGCGCTCAGTCAGACCGAGTGCTGACATGTGGCACGACGCTCCTCGGGGCGCGTCTTGCTTGGGCCTCTCTCCTGGAGGCGCTCTGTCAGACACAGTGTTGACATGTGGCAAGACACTCCTCGGGGCGCGTCTTGCTTGGGCCTCTCTCCTGGAGGCGCTCAGTCAGACCCATTGTTGACATGTGGCAAGACGCTCCTCGGGGGGCGTCTTGCTTGGGCCTCTCTCCTGGCGGCGCTCAGTCAGACCCAGTGTTGACATGTGGCACGACGCTCCTCGGGGCGCGTCTTGCTTGGGCCTCTCTCCTGGAGGCGCTCTGTCAGACACAGTGTTGACATGTGGCAAGACACTCCTCGGGGCGCGTCTTGCTTGGGCCTCTCTCCTGGAGGCGCTCAGTCAGACCCATTGTTGACATGTGGCAAGACGCTCCTCGGGGGGCGTCTTGCTTGGGCCTCTCTCCTGGCGGCGCTCAGTCAGACCCAGTGTTGACATGTGGCAAGACGCTCCTCGGGGCGCGTCTTACTTGGGCCTCTCTCCTGGATGCGCTCAGTCAGACCGAGTGCTGACATGTGGCAAGACGCTCCTCGGGGCGCGTCTTGCTTGGGCCTCTCTCCTGGAGGCGCTCAGTCAGACCCAGTGGTGACATATGGCAAGACGCTCCTCGGGGCGCTTCTTGCTTGGGCCTCTCTCCTGGAGGCGCTCAGTCAGACCCAGTGTTGACATGTGGCAAGACGCTCCTCGGGGCACGTCTTGCTTGGGCCTCTCTCCTGGAGGCGCTCAGTCAGACCCAGTGTTGACATGTGGCAAGACGCTCCTCGGGGCGCGTCTTGCTTGGGCCTCTCTCCTGGAGGCGCTCAGTAAGACCCAGTGGTGACATGTGGCAAGACGCTCCTCGGGGCACGTATTGCTTGGGCCTCTCTCTTGGAGGCCCTCTGTCAGACCCAGTGTTGACATGTGGCAAGACGCTCCTCGTGGCGCGTCTTGCTTGGGCTTCTCTCATTGAGGCCCTCAGTCAGACCCTTTGTTGACATGTGTCAAGACGCTCCTCGGGGCGCGTCTTGCTTGGGCCTCTCTCCTGGAGGCGCTCTGTCAGACACAGTGTTGACATGTGGCTAGACACTCCTCGGGGCGCGTCTTGCTTGGGCTTCTCTCCTGGAAGCCCTCAGTCAGACCCAGTGTTGACAAGTGTCAAGACACTCCTCGGGGCGCGTCTTGCTTGGGCCTCTCTCCGTGAGGCACTCAGTCAGACCCATTGTTGACATGTGGCAAGACGCTCCTCGGGGGGCGTCTTGCTTGGGCTTCTCTCCTATAGCCCTCAGTCAGACCCATTGTTGACATGTGGCAAGACGCTCCTCGGGGCGCTTCTTGCTTGGGCCTCTCTCCTGGAGGCGCTCAGTCAGACCCAGTGTTGACATGTGGCAAGACGCTCCTCGGGGCACGTCTTGCTTGGGCCTCTCTCCTGGAGGCGCTCAGTCAGACCCAGTGTTGACATGTGGCAAGACGCTCCTCGGGGCGCGTCTTGCTTGGGCCTCTCTCCTGGCGGCGCTCAGTCAGACCCAGTGTTGACATGTGGCAAGACGCTCCTCGGGGCGCGTCTTACTTGGGCCTCTCTCCTGGATGCGCTCAGTCAGACCCAGTGTTGACATGTGGCAAGACGCTCCTCGGGGCGCGTCTTGCTTGGGCCTCTCTCCTGGAGGCTCTCAGTCAGACCCAGTGGTGACATGTGGCAAGACGCTCCTCGGGGCGCGTCTTGCTTGGGCCTCTCTCCTGGAGGCGCTCAGTCAGACCGAGTGCTGACATGTGGCAAGACGCTCCTCGGGGCGCGTCTTGCTTGGGCCTCTCTCCTGGAGGCGCTCAGTCAGACCCAGTGGTGACATATGGCAAGACGCTCCTCGGGGCGCTTCTTGCTTGGGCCTCTCTCCTGGAGGCGCTCAGTCAGACCCAGTGTTGACATGTGGCAGGACGCTCCTCGGGGCACGTCTTGCTTGGGCCTCTCTCCTGGAGGCGCTCAGTCAGACCCAGTGTTGACATGTGGCAAGACGCTCCTCGGGGCGCGTCTTGCTTGGGCCTCTCTCCTGGAGGCGCTCAGTCAGACCGAGTAGTGACATGTGGCATGACGCTCCTCGGGGCACGTCTTGCTTGGGCCTCTCTCCTGGAGGCGCTCAGTCAGACCCAGTGGTGACATGTGGCAAGACACTCCTCGGGGCGCGTCTTGCTTGGGCCTCTCTCCTGGAGGCCCTCTGTCAGACACAGTGTTGACATGTGGCAAGACACTCCTCGGGGCGTGTCTTGCTTGGGCCTCTCTCCTGGAGGCGCTCAGTCAGACCCAGTGTTGACATGTGGCAAGACGCTCCTCGGGGCGTGTCTTGCTTGGGCCTCTCTCCTGGAGGAGCTCAGTCAGACCGAGTGCTGACATGTGTCAAGACGCTCCTCCGGGCGCGTCTTGCTTGGGCCTCTCTCCTGGAGGCGCTCAGTCAGACCCAGTGGTGACATATGGCAAGACGCTCCTCGGGGCGCGTCTTGCTTGGGCCTCTCTCCTGGAGGCGCTCAGTCAGACCGAGTTCTGACATGTGGCAAGACGCTCCTCGGGGCGCGTCTTGCTTGGGCCTCTCTCCTGGAGGCGCTCAGTCAGACCCAGTGTTGACATGTGGCGAGATTCTCCTCGGGGCGCGTCTTGCTTGGGCCTCTCTCCTGGAGGCGCTCAGTAAGACCCAGTGTTGACATGTGGCAAGACGCTCCTCGGGGCGCGTCTTACTTGGGCCTCTCTCCTGGAGGCGCTCAGTCAGACCCAGTGGTGACATGTGGCAAGACGCTCCTCGGGGCACGTATTGCTTGGGCCTCTCTCTTGGAGGACCTCTGTCAGACCCAGTGTTGACATGTGGCAAGACGCTCCTCGTGGCGCGTCTTGCTTGGGCTTCTCTCATTGAGGCCCTCAGTCAGTCCCAGTGTTGACATGTGTCAAGACGCTCCTCGGGGCGCGTCTTGCTTGGGCCTCTCTCCAGGAGGCGCTCAGTCAGACCCAGTGTTGACATGTGGCAAGACACTCCTCGGGGCGCGTCTTGCTTGGGCCTCTCTCCTGGAGGCCCTCTGTCAGACCCAGTGTTGACATGTGGCAAGACGCTCCTAGGGGCGCGTCTTGCTTGGCTCTCTCTCCTGGAGGCGCTCAGTCAGACCGAGTGCTGACATGTGGCACGACGCTCCTCGGGGCACGTCTTGCTTGGGCCTCTCTCCTGGAGGCGCTCTGTCAGACACAATGTTGACATGTGGCAAGACACTCCTCGGGGCACGTCTTGCTTGGGCTTCTCTCCTGGAAGCCCTCAGTCAGACCCAGTGTTGACAAGTGTCAAGACACTCCTCGGGGCGCGTCTTGCTTGGGCCTCTCTCCTGGAGGCGCTCAGTCAGACCCATTGTTGACATGTGGCAAGACGCTCCTCGGGGGGCGTCTTGCTTGGGCCTCTCTCCTGGCGGCGCTCAGTCAGACCCAGTGTTGACATGTGGCAAGACGCTCCTCGGGGCGCGTCTTACTTGGGCCTCTCTCCTGGATGCGCTCAGTCAGACCCAGTGTTGACATGTGGCAAGACGCTCCTCGGGGCGCGTCTTGCTTGGGCCTCTCTCCTGGAGGCTCTCAGTCAGACCCAGTGGTGACATGTGGCAAGACGCTCCTCGGGGCGCGTCTTGCTTGGGCCTCTCTCCTGGAGGCGCTCAGTCAGACCGAGTGCTGACATGTGGCAAGGCGCTCCTCGGGGCACGTATTGCTTGGGCCTCTCTCCTGGAGGCGCTCAGTCAGACCCAGTGTTGACATGTGGCAAGACGCTCCTCGGGGCGCGTCTTGCTTGGGCCTCTCTCCTGGAGGCGCTCAGTCAGACCCAGTGGTGACATATGGCAAGACGCTCCTCGGGGCGCTTCTTGCTTGGGCCTCTCTCCTGGAGGCGCTCAGTCAGACCCAGTGTTGACATGTGGCAAGACGCTCCTCGGGGCACGTCTTGCTTGGGCCTCTCTCCTGGAGGCGCTCAGTCAGACCCAGTGTTGACATGTGGCAAGACGCTCCTCGGGGCGCGTCTTGCTTGGGCCTCTCTCCTGGAGGCGCTCAGTAAGACCCAGTGGTGACATGTGGCAAGACGCTCCTCGGGGCACGTATTGCTTGGGCCTCTCTCTTGGAGGCCCTCTGTCAGACCCAGTGTTGACATGTGGCAAGACGCTCCTCGTGGCGCAATTTGCTTGGGCTTCTCTCATTGAGGCCCTCAGTCAGACCCAGTGTTGACATGTGTCAAGACGCTCCTCGGGGCGCGTCTTGCTTGGGCCTCTCTCCAGGAGGCGCTCAGTCAGACCCAGTGTTGACATGTGGCAAGACACTCCTCGGGGCGCGTCTTGCTTGGGCCTCTCTCCTGGAGGCCCTCTGTCAGACCCAGTGTTGACATGTGGCAAGACGCTCCTAGGGGCGCGTCTTGCTTGGCTCTCTCTCCTGGAGGCGCTCAGTCAGACCGAGTGCTGACATGTGGCACGACGCTCCTCGGGGCGCGTCTTGCTTGGGCCTCTCTCCTGGAGGCGCTCTGTCAGACCCAGTGGTGACATATGGCAAGACGCTCCTCGGGGCGCGTATTGCTTGGGCCTCTCTCCTAGAGGCCCTCTGTCAGACCCAGTGTTGACATGTGGCAAGACACTCCTCGGGGCGCGTCTTGCTTGGGCTTCTCTCATGGAGGCCCTCAGTCAGACCAAGTGTTGACAAGTGTCAAGACACTCCTCGGGGCGCGTCTTGCTTGGGCCTCTCTCCTGGAGGCGCTCAGTCAGACCCATTGTTGACATGTGGCAAGACGCTCCTCGGGGCGCTTCTTGCTTGGGCCTCTCTCCTGGAGGCGCTCAGTCAGACCCAGTGTTACATGTGGCTAGACGCTCCTCGGGGCACGTATTGCTTGGGCCTCTCTCCTGGAGGCCCTCTGTCAGACCCAGTGGTGACATGT
Organism: Nothobranchius furzeri; assembly: GCF_043380555.1. NCBI lineage: Eukaryota > Metazoa > Chordata > Actinopteri > Cyprinodontiformes > Nothobranchiidae > Nothobranchius > Nothobranchius furzeri. Next base: position 15,784,717 of record NC_091743.1, read on the forward strand.
GGCAAGACACTCCTCGGGGCGCATCTTGCTTGGGCCTCTCTCCTGGAGGCCCTCTGTCAGACCCAGTGTTGACATGTGGCAAGACGCTCCTTGGGGCGCGTCTTGCTTGGGCCTCTCTCCTGGAGGCGCTCAGTCAGACCGAGTAGTGACATGTGGCATGACGCTCCTCGGTGCGCGTCTTGCTAGGGCCTCTCTCCTGGAGGCGCTCAGTCAGACCCAGTGTTGACATGTGGCAAGACGCTCCTCGGTGCGCGTCTTGCTTGGGCCTCTCTCCTGGAGGCGCTCAGTCAGACCCAGTGTTGACATGTGGCAAGACGCTCCTAGGGGCGCGTCTTGCTTGGGCCTCTCTCCTGGAGGCGCTCAGTCAGACCCAGTGGTGACATATGGCAAGACGCTCCTCGGGGCGCGTGTTGCTTGGGCCTCTCTCCTGGAGGCCCTCTGTCAGACCCAGTGGTGACTTATGGCAAGACGCTCCTCGGGGCGCGTGTTGCTTGGGCCTCTCTCCTGGAGGCGCTCAGTCAGACCCAGTGTTGACATGTGGCAAGATGCTCCTCGGGGAACGTCTTGCTTGGGCCTCTCTCCTGGAGGAGCTCAGTCAGACCGAGTGCTGACATGTGGCAAGACGCTCCTCGGGGCGCGTCTTGCTTGGGCCTCTCTCCTGGAGGCGCTCAGTCAGACCCAGTGGTGACATATGGCAAGACGCTCCTCGGGGCGCTTCTTGCTTGGGCCTCTCTTCTGGAGGCGCTCAGTCAGACCCAGTGTTGACATGTGGCAAGACGCTCCTCGGGGCACGTCTTGCTTGGGCCTCTCTCCTGGAGGCGCTCAGTAAGACCCAGTGTTGACATGTGGCAAGACGCTCCTCGGGGCGCGTCTTACTTGGGCCTCTCTCCTGGAGGCCCTCTGTCAGACCCAGTGTTGACATGTGGCAAGACGCTCCTCGTGGCGCGTCTTGCTTGGGCTTCTCTCATTCAGGCCCTCAGTCAGACCCAGTGTTGACATGTGTCAAGACGCTCCTCGGGGCGCGTCTTGCTTGGGCCTCTCTCCTGGAGGCGCTCAGTCAGACCCAGTGTTGACATGTGGCAAGACGCTCCTAGGGGCGCGTCTTTCTTGGCTCTCTCTCCTGGAGGCGCTCAGTCAGACCGAGTTCTGACATGTGGCACGACGCTCCTCGGGGCGCGTCTTGCTTGGGCCTCTCTCCTGGAGGCGCTCTGTCAGACACAGTGTTGACATGTGGCAAGACACTCCTTGGGGCGCGTCTTGCTTGGGCTTCTCTCCTGGAAGCCCTCAGTCAGACCCAGTGTTGACAAGTGTCAAGACACTCCTCGGGGCGCGTCCTGCTTGGGCCTCTCTCCTGGAGGCGCTCAGTCAGACCCATTGTTGACATGTGGCAAGACGCTCCTCGGGGGGCGTCTTGCTTGGGCTTCTCTCCTGGAGGCCCTCAGTCAGACCCATTGTTGACATGTGGCAAGACGCTCCTCGGGGCGCTTCTTGCTTGGGCCTCTCTCCTGGAGGCGCTCAGTCAGACCCAGTGTTGACATGTGGCAAGACGCTCCTCGGGGCACGTCTTGTTTGGGCCTTTCTCCTGGAGGCGCTCAGTCAGACCCAGTGGTGACATATGGCAAGACGCTCCTCGGGTCGCTTCTTGCTTGGGCCTCTCTTCTGGAGGCGCTCAGTCAGACCCAGTGTTGACATGTGGCAAGACGCTCCTCGGGGCACGTCTTGCTTGGGCCTCTCTCCTGGAGGCGCTCAGTCAGACCCAGTGTTGACATGTGGCAAGACGCTCCTCGGGGCGCATCTTGCTTGGGCCTCTCTCCTGGAGGCGCTCAGTAAGACCCAGTGTTGACATGTGGCAAGACGCTCCTCGGGGCGCGTCTTACTTGGGCCTCTCTCCTGGAGGCGCTCAGTCAGACCCAGTGTTGACAAGTGTCAAGACACTCCTCGGGGCGCGTCCTGCTTGGGCCTCTCTCCTGGAGGCGCTCAGTCAGACCCATTGTTGACATGTGGCAAGACGCTCCTCGGGGGGCGTCTTGCTTGTGCTTCTCTCCTGGAGGCCCTCAGTCAGACCCATTGTTGACATGTGGCAAGACGCTCCTCGGGGCGCTTCTTGCTTGGGCCTCTCTCCTGGAGGCGCTCAGTCAGACCCAGTGTTGACATGTGGCAAGACGCTCCTCGGGGCACGTCTTGTTTGGGCCTTTCTCCTGGAGGCGCTCAGTCAGACCCAGTGGTGACATATGGCAAGACGCTCCTCGGGTCGCTTCTTGCTTGGGCCTCTCTTCTGGAGGCGCTCAGTCAGACCCAGTGTTGACATGTGGCAAGACGCTCCTCGGGGCACGTCTTGCTTGGGCCTCTCTCCTGGAGGCGCTCAGTCAGACCCAGTGTTGACATGTGGCAAGACGCTCCTCGGGGCGCATCTTGCTTGGGCCTCTCTCCTGGAGGCGCTCAGTAAGACCCAGTGTTGACATGTGGCAAGACGCTCCTCGGGGCGCGTCTTACTTGGGCCTCTCTCCTGGAGGCGCTCAGTCAGACCCAGTGGTGACATGTGGCAAGACACTCCTCGGGGCACGTATTGCTTGGGCCTCTCTCCTGGAGGCCCTCTGTCAGACCCAGTGTTGACATGTGGCAAGACGCTCCTCGTGGCGCGTCTTGCTTGGGCTTCTCTCATTCAGGCCCTCAGTCAGACCCAGTGTTGACATGTGTCAAGACGCTCCTCGGGGCGCGTCTTGCTTGGGCCTCTCTCCTGGAGGCGCTCAGTCAGACCCAGTGTTGACATGTGGCAAGACGCTCCTAGGGGCGCGTCTTGCTTGGCTCTCTCTCCTGGAGGCGCTCAGTCAGACCGAGTGCTGACATGTGGCACGACGCTCCTCGGGGCGCGTCTTGCTTGGGCCTCTCTCCTGGAGGCGCTCTGTCAGACGCAGTGTTGACATGTGGCAAGACACTCCTCGGGGCGCGTCTTGCTTGGGCTTCTCTCCTGGAAGCCCTCAGTCAGACCCAGTGTTGACAAGTGTCAAGACACTCCTCGGTGCGCGTCTTGCTTGGGCCTCTCTCCTGGAGGCGCTCAGTCAGACCCATTGTTGACATGTGGCAAGACGCTCCTCGGGGGGCGTCTTGCTTGGGCTTCTCTCCTGGAGGCCCTCAGTCAGACCCATTGTTGACATGTGGCAAGACGCTCCTCGGGGCACTTCTTGCTTGGGTCTCTCTCCTGGAGGCGCTCAGTCAGACCCAGTGTTGACATGTGGCAAGACGCTCCTCGGGGCGCGTCTTGCTTGGGCCTCTCTCCTGGAGGCGCTCAGTCAAACCGAGTGCTGACATGTGGCAAGACGCTCCTCGGGGCGCGTCTTGCTTGGGCCTCTCTCCTGGAGGCGCTCAGTCAGACCCAGTGGTGACATATGGCAAGACGCTCCTCGGGGCGCTTCTTGCTTGGGCCTCTCTCCTGGAGGCGCTCAGTCAGACCCAGTGTTGACATGTGGTAAGACGCTCCTCGGGGCACGTCTTGCTTGGGCCTCTCTCCTGGAGGCGCTCATTCAGACCCAGTGTTGACATGTGGCAAGACGCTCCTCGGGGCGCGTCTTGCTTGGGCCTCTCTCCTGGAGGCGCTCAGTAAGACCCAGTGTTGACATGTGGCAAGACGCTCCTCGGGGCGCGTCTTACTTGGGCCTCTATCCTGGAGGCGCTCAGTCAGACCCAGTGGTGACATGTGGCAAGAAGCTCCTCGGGGCACGTATTGCTTGGGCCTCTCTCCTGGAGGCCCTCTGTCAGACCCAGTGTTGACATGTGGCAAGAAGCTCCTAGGGGCGCGTCTTGCTTGGCTCTCTCTCCTGGAGGCGCTCAGTAAGACCGAGTGCTGACATGTGGCAAGACGCTCCTCGGGGCGCGTCTTGCTTGGGCCTCTCTCCTGGAGGCGCTCAGTCAGACCCAGTGTTGACATGTGGCAAGAAGCTCCTAGGGGCGCGTCTTGCTTGGCTCTCTCTCCTGGAGGCGCTCAGTCAGACCGAGTGCTGACATGTGGCAAGACGCTCCTCGGGGCGCGTCTTGCTTGGGCCTCTCTCCTGGAGGCGCTCAGTCAGACCCAGTGGTGACATATGGCAAGACGCTCCTCGGGGCGCGTATTGCTTGGGCCTCTCTCCTGGAGGCCCTCTGTCAGACCCAGTGTTGACATGTGGCAAGACACTCCTCAGGGCGCGTCTTGCTTGGGCTTCTCTCATGGAGGCCCTCAGTCAGACCCAGTGTTGACAAGTGTCAAGACACTCCTCGGGGCGCGTCTTGCTTGGGCCTCTCTCCTGGAGGCGCTCAGTCAGACCCATTGTTGACATGTGGCAAGACGCTCCTCGGGGCGCTTCTTGCTTGGGCCTCTCTCCTGGAGGCGCTCAGTCAGACCCAGTGTTGACATGTGGCAAGACGCTCCTCGGGTTACGTCTTGCTTGGGCCTCTCTCCTGGAGGCGCTCAGTCACACCCAGTGGTGACATGTGGCATGACACTCCTCGGGGCGCGTCTTGCTTGGGCCTCTCTCCTGGAGGCCCTCTGTCAGACCCAGTGTTGACATGTGGCAAGACGCTCCTAGGGGCGTGTCTTGCTTGGGCCTCTCTCCTGGAGGCGCTCAGTCAGACCGAGTGCTGACATGTGGCAAGATGCTCCTCTGTGCGCGTCTTGCTTGGGCCTCTCTCCTGGAGGCGCTCAGTCAGACCCAGTGTTGACATGTGGCAAGACGCTCCTCGGTGCGCGTCTTGCTTGGGCCTCTCTCCTGGAGGCGCTCAGTCAGACCCAGTGTTGACATGTGGCAAGACGCTCCTCGGGGCGCGTCTTACTTGGGCCTCTCTCCTGGAGGCGCTCAGTCAGACCCAGTGTTGACATGTGGCAAGACGCTCCTCGGGGCGCGTCTTGCTTGGGCCTCTCTCCTGGAGGCTCTCAGTCAGACCCAGTGGTGACATGTGGCAAGACGCTCCTCGGGGCGCGTCTTGCTTGGGCCTCTCTCCTGGAGGCGCTCAGTCAGACCGAGTGCTGACATGTGGCAAGACGCTCCTCGGGGCACGTCTTGCTTGGGCCTCTCTCCTGGAGGCGCTCAGCCAGACCCAGTGGTGACATGTGGCTAGACGCTCCTCGGGGCACGTATTGCTTGGGCCTCTCTCCTGGAGGCCCTCTGTCAGACCCAGTGTTGACATGTGGCAAGACGCTCCTCGGGGCGCGTCTTGCTTGGGCCTCTCTCCTGGAGGCCCTCAATCAGACCCAGTGTTGGCACGTGGCAAGACGCTCCTCGGGGCGCGTCTTGCTTGGGCCTCTCTCCTGGAGGCGCTAAGTCAGACCGAGTAGTGACATGTGGCATGACGATCCTCAGGGCGCGTCTTGCTTGGGCCTCTCTCCTGGAGGCGCTCAGTCAGACCCAGTGGTGACATGTGGTAAGACACTCCTCGGGGCGCGTCTTGCTTGGGCCTCTCTCCTGGAGGCCCGCTGTCAGACCCAGTGTTGACATGTGGCAAGACGCTCCTAGGGGCGCGTCTTGCTTGGGCCTCTCTCCTGGAGGCGCTCAGTCAGACCCAGTGGTGACATATGGCAAGACGCTCCTCGGGGCGCGTGTTGCTTTGGCCTCTCTCCTGGAGGCCCTCTGTCAGACACAGTGTTGACATGTGGCAAGACACTCCTCGGGGCGTGTCTTGCTTGGGCCTCTCTCCTGGAGGCGCTCAGTCAGACCCAGTGTTGACATGTGGCAAGACGCTCCTCGGGGCGTGTCTTGCTTGGGCCTCTCTCCTGGAGGAGCTCAGTCAGACCGAGTGCTGACATGTGTCAAGACGCTCCTCGGGGCGCGTCTTGCTTGGGCCTCTCTCCTGGAGGCGCTCAGTCAGACCCAGTGGTGACATATGGCAAGACGCTCCTCAGGGCGCGTCTTGCTTGGGCCTCTCTCCTGGAGGCGCTCAGTCAGACCGAGTTCTGACATGTGGCAAGACGCTCCTCGGGGCGCGTCTTGCTTGGGCCTCTCTCCTGGAGGCGCTCAGTCAGACCCAGTGTTGACATGTGGCAAGAGGCTCCTCGGGGCGCGTCTTGCTTGGGCCTCTCTCCTGGAGGCGCTCAGTCAAACCGAGTGCTGACATGTGGCAAGACGCTCCTCGGGGCGCGTCTTGCTTGGGCCTCTCTCCTGGAGGCGCTCAGTCAGACCCAGTGGTGACATATGGCAAGACGCTCCTCGGGGCGCTTCTTGCTTGGGCCTCTCTCCTGGAGGCGCTCAGTCAGACCCAGTGTTGACATGTGGTAAGACGCTCCTCGGGGCACGTCTTGCTTGGGCCTCTCTCCTGGAGGCGCTCAGTCAGACCCAGTGTTGACATGTGGCAAGACGCTCCTCGGGGCGCGTCTTGCTTGGGCCTCTCTCCTGGAGGCGCTCAGTAAGACCCAGTGTTGACATGTGGCAAGACGCTCCTCGGGGCGCGTCTTACTTGGGCCTCTATCCTGGAGGCGCTCAGTCAGACCCAGTGGTGACATGTGGCAAGAAGCTCCTCGGGGCACGTATTGCTTGGGCCTCTCTCCTGGAGGCCCTCTGTCAGACCCAGTGTTGACATGTGGCAAGAAGCTCCTAGGGGCGCGTCTTGCTTGGCTCTCTCTCCTGGAGGCGCTCAGTAAGACCGAGTGCTGACATGTGGCAAGACGCTCCTCGGGGCGCGTCTTGCTTGGGCCTCTCTCCTGGAGGCGCTCAGTCAGACCCAGTGTTGACATGTGGCAAGAAGCTCCTAGGGGCGCGTCTTGCTTGGCTCTCTCTCCTGGAGGCGCTCAGTCAGACCGAGTGCTGACATGTGGCAAGACGCTCCTCGGGGCGCGTCTTGCTTGGGCCTCTCTCCTGGAGGCGCTCAGTCAGACCCAGTGGTGACATATGGCAAGACGCTCCTCGGGGCGCGTATTGCTTGGACCTCTCTCCTGGAGGCCCTCTGTCAGACCCAGTGTTGACATGTGGCAAGACAATCCTCGGGGCGCGTCTTGCTTGGGCTTCTCTCATGGAGGCCCTCAGTCAGACCCAGTGTTGACAAGTGTCAAGACACTCCTCGGGGCGCGTCTTGCTTGGGCCTCTCTCCTGGAGGCGCTCAGTCAGACCCATTGTTGACATGTGGCAAGACGCTCCTCGGGGCGCTTCTTGCTTGGGCCTCTCTCCTGGAGGCGCTCAGTCAGACCCAGTGTTGACATGTGGCAAGACGCTCCTCGGGTTACGTCTTGCTTGGGCCTCTCTCCTGGAGGCGCTCAGTCACACCCAGTGGTGACATGTGGCAAGACACTCCTCGGGGCGCGTCTTGCTTGGGCCTCTCTCCTGGAGGCCCTCTGTCAGACCCAGTGTTGACATGTGGCAAGACGCTCCTAGGGGCGCGTCTTGCTTGGGCCTCTCTCCTGGAGGCGCTCAGTCAGACCGAGTGCTGACATGTGGCAAGATGCTCCTCTGTGCGCGTCTTGCTTGGGCCTCTCTCCTGGAGGCGCTCAGTCAGACCCAGTGTTGACATGTGGCAAGACGCTCCTCGGTGCGCGTCTTGCTTGGGCCTCTCTCCTGGAGGCGCTCAGTCAAACCCAGTGTTGACATGTGGCAAGACGCTCCTCGGGGCGCGTCTTACTTGGGCCTCTCTCCTGGAGGCGCTCAGTCAGACCCAGTGTTGACATGTGGCAAGACGCTCCTCGGGGCGCGTCTTGCTTGGGCCTCTCTCCTGGAGGCTCTCAGTCAGACCCAGTGGTGACATGTGGCAAGACGCTCCTCGGGGCGCGTCTTGCTTGGGCCTCTCTCCTGGAGGCGCTCAGTCAGACCGAGTGCTGACATGTGGCAAGACGCTCCTCGGGGCACGTCTTGCTTGGGCCTCTCTCCTGGAGGCGCTCAGCCAGACCCAGTGGTGACATGTGGCTAGACGCTCCTCGGGGCACGTATTGCTTGGGCCTCTCTCCTGGAGGCCCTCTGTCAGACCCAGTGTTGACATGTGGCAAGACGCTCCTCGGGGCGCGTCTTGCTTGGGCCTCTCTCCTGGAGGCCCTCAATCAGACCCAGTGTTGACACGTGGCAAGACGCTCCTCGGGGCGCGTCTTGCTTGGGCCTCTCTCCTGGAGGCGCTCAGTCAGACCGAGTAGTGACATGTGGCATGACGATCCTCAGGGCGCGTCTTGCTTGGGCCTCTCTCCTGGAGGCGCTCAGTCAGACCCAGTGGTGACATGTGGTAAGACACTCCTCGGGGCGCGTCTTGCTTGGGCCTCTCTCCTGGAGGCCCGCTGTCAGACCCAGTGTTGACATGTGGCAAGACGCTCCTAGGGGCGCGTCTTGCTTGGGCCTCTCTCCTGGAGGCGCTCAGTCAGACCCAGTGGTGACATATGGCAAGACGCTCCTCGGGGCGCGTGTTGCTTGGGCCTCTCTCCTGGAGGCCCTCTGTCAGACACAGTGTTGACATGTGGCAAGACACTCCTCGGGGCGTGTCTTGCTTGGGCCTCTCTCCTGGAGGCGCTCAGTCAGACCCAGTGTTGACATGTGGCAAGACGCTCCTCGGGGCGTGTCTTGCTTGGGCCTCTCTCCTGGAGGAGCTCAGTCAGACCGAGTGCTGACATGTGTCAAGACGCTCCTCTGGGCGCGTCTTGCTTGGGCCTCTCTCCTGGAGGCGCTCAGTCAGACCCAGTGGTGACATATGGCAAGACGCTCCTCGGGGCGCGTCTTGCTTGGGCCTCTATCCTGGAGGCGCTCAGTCAGACCGAGTTCTGACATGTGGCAAGACGCTCCTCGGGGCGCGTCTTGCTTGGGCCTCTCTCCTGGAGGCGCTCAGTCAGACCCAGTGGTGACATATGGCAAGACGCTCCTCGGGGCGCTTCTTGCTTGGGCCTCTCTTCTGGAGGCGCTCAGTCAGACCCAGTGTTGACACGTGGCAAGACGCTCCTCGGGGCACGTCTTGCTTGGGCCTCTCTCCTGGAGGCGCTCAGTCAGACCCAGTGTTGACATGTGGCAAGACGCTCCTCGTGGCGCGTCTTGCTTGGGCTTCTCTCATTGAGGCCCTCAGTCAGACCCAGTGTTGACATGTGTCAAGACGCTCCTCGGGGCGCGTCTTGCTTGGGCCTCTCTCCAGGAGGCGCTCAGTCAGACCCAGTGTTGACATGTGGCAGGACACTCCTCGGGGCGCGTCTTGCTTGGGCCTCTCTCCTGGAGGCCCTCTGTCAGACCCAGTGTTGACATGTGGCAAGACGCTCCTAGGGGCGCGTCTTGCTTGGGCCTCTCTCCTGGCGGCGCTCAGTCAGACCCAGTGTTGACATGTGGCAAGACGCTCCTCGGGGTCCGTCTTACTTGGGCCTCTCTCCTGGATGCGCTCAGTCAGACCGAGTGCTGACATGTGGCAAGACGCTCCTCGGGGCGCGTCTTGCTTGGGCCTCTCTCCTGGAGGCGCTCTGTCAGACACAGTGTTGACATGTGGCAAGACACTCCTCGGGGCGCGTCTTGCTTGGGCCTCTCTCCTGGAGGCGCTCAGTCAGACCCATTGTTGACATGTGGCAAGACGCTCCTCGGGGGGCGTCTTGCTTGGGCCTCTCTCCTGGCGGCGCTCAGTCAGACCCAGTGTTGACATGTGGCAAGACGCTCCTCGGGGTCCGTCTTACTTGGGCCTCTCTCCTGGATGCGCTCAGTCAGACCGAGTGCTGACATGTGGCAAGACGCTCCTCGGGGCGCGTCTTGCTTGGGCCTCTCTCCTGGAGGCGCTCAGTCAGACCCAGTGGTGACATATGGCAAGACGCTCCTCGGGGCGCTTCTTGCTTGGGCCTCTCTCCTGGAGGCGCTCAGTCAGACCCAGTGTTGACATGTGGCAAGACGCTCCTCGGGGCACGTCTTGCTTGGGCCTCTCTCCTGGAGGCGCTCAGTCAGACCCAGTGTTGACATGTGGCAAGACGCTCCTCGGGGCGCGTCTTGCTTGGGCCTCTCTCCTGGAGGCGCTCAGTAAGACCCAGTGGTGACATGTGGCAAGACGCTCCTCGGGGCACGTATTGCTTGGGCCTCTCTCTTGGAGGCCCTCTGTCAGACCCAGTGTTGACATGTGGCAAGACGCTCCTCGTGGCGCGTCTTGCTTGGGCTTCTCTCATTGAGGCCCTCAGTCAGACCCTGTGTTGACATGTGTCAAGACGCTCCTCGGGGCGCGTCTTGCTTGGGCCTCTCTCCTGGAGGCGCTCTGTCAGACACAGTGTTGACATGTGGCAAGACACTCCTCGGGGCGCGTCTTGCTTGGGCTTCTCTCCTGGAAGCCCTCAGTCAGACCCAGTGTTGACAAGTGTCAAGACACTCCTCGGGGCGCGTCTTGCTTGGGCCTCTCTCCTATAGCCCTCAGTCAGACCCATTGTTGACATGTGGCAAGACGCTCCTCGGGGCGCTTCTTGCTTGGGCCTCTCTCCTGGAGGCGCTCAGTCAGACCCAGTGTTGACATGTGGCAAGACGCTCCTCGGGGCACGTCTTGCTTGGGCCTCTCTCCTGGAGGCGCTCAGTCAGACCCAGTGTTGACATGTGGCAAGACGCTCCTCGGGGCGCGTCTTGCTTGGGCCTCTCTCCTGGCGACGCTCAGTCAGACCCAGTGTTGACATGTGGCAAGACGCTCCTCGGGGCGCGTCTTACTTGGGCCTCTCTCCTGGATGCGCTCAGTCAGACCCAGTGTTGACATGTGGCAAGACGCTCCTCGGGGCGCGTCTTGCTTGGGCCTCTCTCCTGGAGGCTCTCAGTCAGACCCAGTGGTGACATGTGGCAAGACGCTCCTCGGGGCGCGTCTTGCTTGGGCCTCTCTCCTGGAGGCGCTCAGTCAGACCGAGTGCTGACATGTGGCAAGACGCTCCTCGGGGCGCGTCTTGCTTGGGCCTCTCTCCTGGAGGCGCTCAGTCAGACCCAGTGGTGACATATGGCAAGACGCTCCTCGGGGCGCTTCTTGCCTGGGCCTCTCTCCTGGAGGCGCTCAGTCAGACCCAGTGTTGACATGTGGCAGGACGCTCCTCGGGGCACGTCTTGCTTGGGCCTCTCTCCTGGAGGCGCTCAGTCAGACCCAGTGTTGACATGTGGCAAGACGCTCCTCGGGGCGCGTCTTGCTTGGGCCTCTCTCCTGGAGGCGCTCAGTCAGACCGAGTAGTGACATGTGGCATGACGCTCCTCGGGGCACGTCTTGCTTGGGCCTCTCTCCTGGAGGCGCTCAGTCAGACCTAGTGGTGACATGTGGCAAGACACTCCTCGGGGCGCGTCTTGCTTGGGCCTCTCTCCTGGAGGCCCTCTGTCAGACACAGTGTTGACATGTGGCAAGACACTCCTCGGGGCGCGTCTTGCTTGGGCCTCTCTCCTGGAGGCGCTCAGTCAGACCCAGTGTTGACATGTGGCAAGACGCTCCTCGGGGCGTGTCTTGCTTGGGCCTCTCTCCTGGAGGAGCTCAGTCAGACCGAGTGCTGACATGTGTCAAGACGCTCCTCCGGGCGCGTCTTGCTTGGGCCTCTCTCCTTGAGGCGCTCAGTCAGACCCAGTGGTGACATATGGCAAGACGCTCCTCGGGTCGCGTCTTGCTTGGGCCTCTCTCCTGGAGGCGCTCAGTCAGACCGAGTTCTGACATGTGGCAAGACGCTCCTCGGGGCGCGTCTTGCTTGGGCCTCTCTCCTGGAGGCGCTCAGTCAGACCCAGTGTTGACATGTGGCAAGATTCTCCTCGGGGCGCGTCTTGCTTGGGCCTCTCTCCTGGAGGCGCTCAGTAAGACCCAGTGTTGACATGTGGCAAGACGCTCCTCGGGGCGCGTCTTACTTGGGCCTCTCTCCTGGAGGCGCTCAGTCAGACCCAGTGGTGACATGTGGCAAGACGCTCCTCGGGGCACGTATTGCTTGGGCCTCTCTCTTGGAGGACCTCTGTCAGACCCAGTGTTGACATGTGGCAAGACGCTCCTCGTGGCGCGTCTTGCTTGGGCTTCTCTCATTGAGGCCCTCAGTCAGTCCCAGTGTTGACATGTGTCAAGACGCTCCTCGGGGCGCGTCTTGCTTGGGCCTCTCTCCAGGAGGCGCTCAGTCAGACCCAGTGTTGACATGTGGCAAGACACTCCTCGGGGCGCGTCTTGCTTGGGCCTCTCTCCTGGAGGCCCTCTGTCAGACCCAGTGTTGACATGTGGCAAGACGCTCCTAGGGGCGCGTCTTGCTTGGCTCTCTCTCCTGGAGGCGCTCAGTCAGACCGAGTGCTGACATGTGGCACGACGCTCCTCGGGGCACGTCTTGCTTGGGCCTCTCTCCTGGAGGCGCTCTGTCAGACACAGTGTTGACATGTGGCAAGACACTCCTCGGGGCACGTCTTGCTTGGGCTTCTCTCCTGGAAGCCCTCAGTCAGACCCAGTGTTGACAAGTGTCAAGACACTCCTCGGGGCGCGTCTTGCTTGGGCCTCTCTCCTGGAGGCGCTCAGTCAGACCCATTGTTGACATGTGGCAAGACGCTCCTCGGGGGGCGTCTTGCTTGGGCCTCTCTCCTGGCGGCGCTCAGTCAGACCCAGTGTTGACATGTGGCAAGACGCTCCTCGGGGCGCGTCTTACTTGGGCCTCTCTCCTGGATGCGCTCAGTCAGACCCAGTGTTGACATGTGGCAAGACGCTCCTCGGGGCGCGTCTTGCTTGGGCCTCTCTCCTGGAGGCTCTCAGTCAGACCCAGTGGTGACATGTGGCAAGACGCTCCTCGGGGCGCGTCTTGCTTGGGCCTCTCTCCTGGAGGCGCTCAGTCAGACCGAGTGCTGACATGTGGCAAGGCGCTCCTCGGGGCACGTATTGCTTGGGCCTCTCTCCTGGAGGCGCTCAGTCAGACCCAGTGTTGACATGTGGCAAGACGCTCCTCGGGGCGCGTCTTGCTTGGGCCTCTCTCCTGGAGGCGCTCAGTCAAACCGAGTGCTGACATGTGGCAAGACGCTCCTCGGGGCGCGTCTTGCCTTGGCCTCTCTCCTGGAGGCGCTCAGTCAGACCCAGTGGTGACATATGGCAAGACGCTCCTCGGGGCGCTTCTTGCTTGGGCCTCTCTCCTGGAGGCGCTCAGTCAGACCCAGTGTTGACATGTGGCAAGACGCTCCTCGGGGCACGTCTTGCTTGGGCCTCTCTCCTGGAGGCGCTCAGTCAGACCCAGTGTTGACATGTGGCAAGACGCTCCTCGGGGCGCGATTTGCTTGGGCTTCTCTCATTGAGGCCCTCAGTCAGACCCAGTGTTGACATGTGGCAAGACGCTCCTAGGGGCGCGTCTTGCTTGGCTCTCTCTCCTGGAGGCGCTCAGTCAGACCGAGTGCTGACATGTGGCACGACGCTCCTCGGGGCGCGTCTTGCTTGGGCCTCTCTCCTGGAGGCGCTCTGTCAGACACAGTGTTGACATGTGGCAAGACACTCCTCGGGGCGCGTCTTGCTTGGGCTTCTCTCCTGGAAGCCCTCAGTCAGACCCAGTAATGACAAGTGTCAAGACACTCCTCGGGGCGCGTCTTGCTTGGGCCTCTCTCCTGGAGGCACTCAGTCAGACCCATTGTTGACATGTGGCAAGACGCTCCTCGGGGGGCGTCTTGCTTGGGCTTCTCTCCTATAGCCCTCAGTCAGACCCATTGTTGACATGTGGCAAAACGCTCCTCGGGGCGCTTCTTGCTTGGGCCTCTCTCCTGGAGGCGCTCAGTCAGACCCAGTGTTGACATGTGGCAAGACGCTCCTCGGGGCACGTCTTGCTTGGGCCTCTCTCCTGGAGGCGCTCAGTCAGACCCAGTGTTGACATATGGCAAGACGCTCCTCGGGGCGCGTCTTGCTTGGGCCTCTCTCCTGGCGGCGCTCAGTCAGACCCAGTGTTGACATGTGGCAAGACGCTCCTCGGGGCGCGTCTTACTTGGGCCTCTCTCCTGGATGCGCTCAGTCAGACCCAGTGTTGACATGTGGCAAGACGCTCCTCGGGGCGCGTCTTGCTTGGGCCTCTCTCCTGAAGGCTCTCAGTCAGACCCAGTGGTGACATTTGGCAAGACGCTCCTCGGGGCGCGTCTTGCTTGGGCCTCTCTCCTGGAGGCGCTCAGTCAGACCGAGTGCTGACATGTGGCAAGGCGCTCCTCGGGGCACGTATTGCTTGGGCCTCTCTCCTGGAGGCGCTCAGTCAGACCCAGTGTTGACATGTGGCAAGACGCTCCTCGGGGCGCGTCTCGCTTGGGCCTCTCTCCTGCAGGCGCTCAGTCAAACCGAGTGCTGACATGTGGCAAGACGCTCCTCGGGGCGCGTCTTGCTTGGGCCTCTCTCCTGGAGGCGCTCAGTCAGACCCAGTGGTGACATATGGCAAGACGCTCCTCGGGGCGCTTCTTGCTTGGGCCTCTCTCCTGGAGGCGCTCAGTCAGACCCAGTGTTGACATGTGGCAGGACGCTCCTCGGGGCACGTCTTGCTTGGGCCTCTCTCCTGGAGGCGCTCAGTCAGACCCAGTGTTGACATGTGGCAAGACGCTCCTCGGGGCACGTCTTGCTTGGGCCTCTCTCCTGGAGGCGCTCAGTCAGACCGAGTAGTGACATGTGGCATGACGCTCCTCGGGGCGCGTCTTGCTTGGGCCTCTCTCCTGGAGGCGCTCAGTCAGACCCAGTGGTGACATGTGGCAAGACACTCCTCGGGGCGCGTCTTGCTTGGGCCTCTCTCCTGGAGGCCCGCTGTCAGACCCAGTGTTGACATGTGGCAAGACGCTCCTAGGGGCGCGTCTTGCTTGGGCCTCTCTCCTGGAGGCGCTCAGTCAGACCGAGTGCTGACATGTGGCACGACGCTCCTCGGGGCGCGTCTTGCTTGGGCCTCTCTCCTGGAGGCGCTCTGTCAGACACAGTGTTGACATGTGGCAAGACACTCCTCGGGGCGCGTCTTGCTTGGGCTTCTCTCCTGGAAGCCCTCAGTCAGACCCAGTAATGACAAGTGTCAAGACACTCCTCGGGGCGCGTCTTGCTTGGGCCTCTCTCCTGGAGGCACTCAGTCAGACCCATTGTTGACATGTGGCAAGACGCTCCTCGGGGGGCGTCTTGCTTGGGCTTCTCTCCTATAGCCCTCAGTCAGACCCATTGTTGACATGTGGCAAAACGCTCCTCGGGGCGCTTCTTGCTTGGGCCTCTCTCCTGGAGGCGCTCAGTCAGACCCAGTGTTGACATGTGGCAAGACGCTCCTCGGGGCACGTCTTGCTTGGGCCTCTCTCCTGGAGGCGCTCAGTCAGACCCAGTGTTGACATATGGCAAGACGCTCCTCGGGGCGCGTCTTGCTTGGGCCTCTCTCCTGGCGGCGCTCAGTCAGACCCAGTGTTGACATGTGGCAAGACGCTCCTCGGGGCGCGTCTTACTTGGGCCTCTCTCCTGGATGCGCTCAGTCAGACCCAGTGTTGACATGTGGCAAGACGCTCCTCGGGGCGCGTCTTGCTTGGGCCTCTCTCCTGAAGGCTCTCAGTCAGACCCAGTGGTGACATTTGGCAAGACGCTCCTCGGGGCGCGTCTTGCTTGGGCCTCTCTCCTGGAGGCGCTCAGTCAGACCGAGTGCTGACATGTGGCAAGGCGCTCCTCGGGGCACGTATTGCTTGGGCCTCTCTCCTGGAGGCGCTCAGTCAGACCCAGTGTTGACATGTGGCAAGACGCTCCTCGGGGCGCGTCTCGCTTGGGCCTCTCTCCTGCAGGCGCTCAGTCAAACCGAGTGCTGACATGTGGCAAGACGCTCCTCGGGGCGCGTCTTGCTTGGGCCTCTCTCCTGGAGGCGCTCAGTCAGACCCAGTGGTGACATATGGCAAGACGCTCCTCGGGGCGCTTCTTGCTTGGGCCTCTCTCCTGGAGGCGCTCAGTCAGACCCAGTGTTGACATGTGGCAGGACGCTCCTCGGGGCACGTCTTGCTTGGGCCTCTCTCCTGGAGGCGCTCAGTCAGACCCAGTGTTGACATGTGGCAAGACGCTCCTCGGGGCACGTCTTGCTTGGGCCTCTCTCCTGGAGGCGCTCAGTCAGACCGAGTAGTGACATGTGGCATGACGCTCCTCGGGGCGCGTCTTGCTTGGGCCTCTCTCCTGGAGGCGCTCAGTCAGACCCAGTGGTGACATGTGGCAAGACACTCCTCGGGGCGCGTCTTGCTTGGGCCTCTCTCCTGGAGGCCCGCTGTCAGACCCAGTGTTGACATGTGGCAAGACGCTCCTAGGGGCGCGTCTTGCTTGGGCCTCTCTCCTGGAGGCGCTCAGTCAGACCCAGTGGTGACATATGGCAAGACGCTCCTCGGGGCGCGTGTTGCTTGGTCCTCTCTCCTGGAGGCCCTCTGTCAGACACAGTGTTGACATGTGGCAAGACACTCCTCGGGGCGTGTCTTGCTTGGGCCTCTCTCCTGGAGGCGCTCAGTCAGATCCAGTGTTGACATGTGGCAAGACGCTCCTCGGGGCGTGTCTTGCTTGGGCCTCTCTCCTGGAGGCCCTCTGTCAGACCCAGTGTTGACATGTGGCAAGACGCTCCTTGTGGCGCGTCTTGCTTGGGCCTCTCTCCTGGAGGCCCTCTGTCAGACCCAGTGTTGACATGTGGCAAGACGCTCCTAGGGGCGCGTCTTGCTTGGCTCTCTCTCCTGGAGGCGCTCAGTCAGACCGAGTGCTGACATGTGGCACGACGCTCCTCGGGGCGCGTCTTGCTTGGGCTTCTCTCCTGGAAGCCCTCAGTCAGACCCAGTGTTGACAAGTGTCAAGACACTCCTCGGGGCGCGTCTTGCTTGGGCCTCTCTCCTGGAGGCGCTCAGTCAGACCCATTGTTGACATGTGGCAAGACACTCCTCGGGGGCGTCTTGCTTGGGCTTCTCTCCTATAGCCCTCAGTCAGACCCATTGTTGACATGTGGCAAGACGCTCCTCGGGGCGCTTCTTGCTTGGGCCTCTCTCCTGGAGGCGCTCAGTCAGACCCAGTGTTGACATGTGGCAAGAGGCTCCTCGGGGAACGTCTTGCTTGGGCCTCTCTCCTGGAGGCGCTCAGTCAGACCCAGTGTTGACATGTGGCAAGACGCTCCTCGGGGAACGTCTTGCTTGGGCCTCTCTCCTGGCGGCGCTCAGTCAGACCCAGTGTTGACATGTGGCAAGACGCTCCTCGGGGCGTGTCTTACTTGGGCCTCTCTCCTGGATGCGCTCAGTCAGACCCAGTGTTGACATGTGGCAAGACGCTCCTCGGGGCGCGTCTTGCTTGGGCCTCTCTCCTGGAGGCTCTCAGTCAGACCCAGTGGTGACATGTGGCAAGACGCTCCTCGGGGCGCGTCTTGCTTGGGCCTCTCTCCTGGAGGCGCTCAGTCAGACCGAGTGCTGACATGTGGCAAGGCGCTCCTCGGGGCACGTATTGCTTGGGCCTCTCTCCTGGAGGCGCTCAGTCAGACCCAGTGTTGACATGTGGCAAGACGCTCCTCGGGGCGCTTCTTGCTTGGGCCTCTCTCCTGGAGGCGCTCAGTCAGACCCAGTGGTGACATATGGCAAGACGCTCCTAGGGGCGCTTCTTGCTTGGGCCTCTCTCCTGGAGGCGCTCAGTCAGACCCAGTGTTGACATGTGGCAGGACGCTCCTCGGGGCACGTCTTGCTTGGGCCTCTCTCCTGGAGGCGCTCAGTCAGACCCAGTGTTGACATGTGGCAAGACGCTCCTCGCGGCGCGTCTTGCTTGGGCCTCTCTCCTGGAAGCGCTCAGTAAGACCCAGTGTTGACATGTGGCAAGACGCTCCTCAGGGCGCGTCTTACTTGGGCCTCTCTCCTGGAGGCGCTCAGTCAGACCCAGTGGTGACATTTGGCAAGACGCTCTTCGGGGCACGTATTGCTTGGGCCTCTCTCCTGGAGGCCCTCTGTCAGACCCAGTGTTCACATGTGGCAAGACGCTCCTCGGGGCGCGTCTTGCTTGGGCTTCTCTCATTGAGGCCCTCAGTCAGACCCAGTGTTGACATGTGTCAAGACGCTCCTCGGGGCGCGTCTTGCTTGGGCCTCTCTCCTGGAGGCGCTCAGTCAGACCCAGTGTTTACATGTGGCAAGACGCTCCTCGGGGCGCGTCTTGCTTGGGCCTCTCTCCTGGAGGCCCTCTGTCAGACCCAGTGTTGACATGTGGCAAGACGCTCCTAGGGGCGCGTCTTGCTTGGCTCTCTCTCCTGGAGGCGCTCAGTCAGACCGAGTGCTGACATGTGGCAAGACGCTCCTCGGGGCGCGTCTTGCTTGGGCCTCTCTCCTGGAGGCCCTCTGTCAGACACAGTGTTGACATGTGGCAAGACACTCCTCGGGGCGCGTCTTGCTTGGGCTTCTCTCCTGGAAGCCCTCAGTCAGACCCAGTGTTGACAAGTGTCAAGACACTCCTCGGGGCGCGTATTGCTTGGGCTTCTCTCCTGGAAGCCGTCAGTCAGACCCAGTGTTGACAAGTGTCAAGACGCTCCTCGGGGCGCGTCTTGCTTGGGCCTCTCTCCTGGAGGTGCTCAGTCAGACCGAGTGCTGACATGTGGCAAGGCGCTCCTCGGGGCACGTATTGCTTGGGCCTCTCTCCTGGAGGCGCTCAGTCAGACCCAGTGTTGACATGTGGCAAGACGCTCCTCGGGGCACGTCTTGCTCGGGCCTCTCTCCTGGAGGCTCTCAGTCAGACCCAGTGGTGACATGTGGCAAGACGCTCCTCGGGGCGCGTCTTGCTTGGGCCTCTCTCATAGGAGGCGCTCAGTCAGACCGAAAGCTGACATGTGGCAAGACGCTCCTCGGGGCGCGTCTTGCTTGGGCCTCTCCCCTGGAGGCGCTCAGTCAGACCCAGTGGTGACATGTGGCTAGACGCTCCTCGGGGTGCGTCTTGCTTGGGCTTCTCTCCTGGAGGCCCTCAGTCAGACCCATTGTTGACATGTGGCAAGACGCTCCTCGTGGCGCTTCTTGCTTGGGCCTCTCTCCTGGAGGCGCTCAGTCAGACCCAGTGTTGACATGTGGCAACACGCTCCTCGGGGCACGTCTTGCTTGGGCCTCTCTCCTGGAGGCGCTCAGTCAGACCCAGTGCTGACATGTGGCAAGACGCTCCTCGGGGCGTGTCTTGCTTGGGCCTCTCTCCTGGAGGCGCTCAGTCAGACCCAGTGGTGACATGTGGCTAGACGCTCCTCGGGGCACGTATTGCTTGGGCCTCTCTCCTGGAGGCGCTCAGTCAGACCCAGTGTTGACATGTGGCAAGACGCTCCTCGGGGCGCGTCTTGCTTTGGCTTCTCTCCTGGAGGCCCTTAGTCAGACCCATTGTTGACATGTGGCAAGACGCTCCTCGGGGCGCTTCTTGCTTGGGCCTCTCTCCTGGAGGCGCTCAGTCAGACCCAGTGTTGACATGTGGCAAGACACTCCTCGGGGCGCGTCTTGCTTGGGCCTCTCTCCTGGAGGCCCTCTGTCAGACCCAGTGTTTACATTTGGCAAGACGCTCCTAGGGGCGCGTCTTGCTTGGCTCTCTCTCCTGGAGGCGCTCAGTCAGACCGAGTGCTGACATGTGGCAAGACGCTCCTAGGGGCGTGTCTTGCTTGGGCCTCTCTCCTGGAGGCGCTCAGTCAGACCCAGTGGTGACATATGGCAAGACGCTCCTCGGGGCGCGTATTGCTTGGGCCTCTCTCCTGGAGTCCCTCTGTCAGACCCAGTGTTGACATGTGGCAAGACACTCCTCGGGGCGCGTCTTGCTTGGGCTTCTCTCATGGAGGCCCTCAGTCAGACCCAGTGTTGACAAGTGTCAAGACACTCCTCGGGGCGCGTCTTGCTTGGGCTTCTCTCCTGGAGGCCCTTAGTCAGACCCATTGTTGACATGTGGCAAGACGCTCCTCGGGGCGCTTCTTGCTTGGGCCTCTCTCCTGGAGGCGCTCAGTCAGACCCAGTGTTGACATGTGGCAAGACGCTCCTCGGGGCGCGTCTTGCTTGGGCCTCTCTCCTGGAGGCGCTCAGTCAGACCGAGTGCTGACATGTGGCAAGACGCTCCTCGGGGCGCGTCTTGCTTGGGCCTCTCTCCTGGAGGCGCTCAGTCAGACCCAGTGGTGACATGTGGCTAGACGCTCCTCGGGGCACGTATTGCTTGGGCCTCTCTCCTGGAGTTGCTCTGTCAGACCCAGTGTTGACATGTGGCAAGACACTCCTCGGGGCGCGTCTTACTTGGGCCTCTCTCCTGGAGGCGCTCAGTCAGACCCAGTGGTGACATGTGGCAAGACGCTCCTCGGGGCATGTATTGCTTGGGCCTCTCTCCTGGAGGCCCTCTGTCAGACCCAGTGTTGACATGTGGCAAGACTCTCCTCGGGGCGCGTCTTGCTTGGGCTTCTCTCATTGAGGGCCCCAGTCAGACCCAGTGTTGACATGTGTCAAGACGCTCCTCGGGGCGCGTCTTGCTTGGGACTCTCTCCTGGAGAAGCTCAGTCAGACCCAGTGTTGACATGTGGCAAGACACTCCTCGGGGCGCGTCTTGCTTGGGCCTCTCTCCTGGAGGCGCTCAGTCAGACCCAGTGTTGACATGTGGCAAGACACTCCTCGGGGCACGTCTTGCTTGGGCCTCTCTCATTGAGGCCCTCAGTCAGACCCAGTGTTGACATGTGTCAAGACGCTCCTCGGGGCGCGTCTTGCTTGGGCCTCTCTCCTGGAGGCGCTCAGTCAAACCCAGTGTTGACATGTGGCAAGACGCTCCTCGGGGCACGTCTTGCTTGGTCCTCTCTCCTGGAGGCGCTCAGTCAGACCCAGTGTTGACATATGGCAAGACGCTCCTCGGGGCGCGTCTTGCTTGGGCCTCTCTCCTGGCGGCGCTCAGTCAGACCCAGTGTTGACATGTGGCAAGACGCTCCTCGGGGCGCGTCTTACTTGGGCCTCTCTCCTGGATGCGCTCAGTCAGACCCAGTGTTGACATGTGGCAAGACGCTCCTCGGGGCGCGTCTTGCTTGGGCCTCTCTCCTGGAGGCTCTCAGTCAGACCCAGTGGTGACATTTGGCAAGACGCTCCTCGGGGCGCGTCTTGCTTGGGCCTCTCTCCTGGAGGCGCTCAGTCAGACCGAGTGCTGACATGTGGCAAGGCGCTCCTCTGGGCACGTATTGCTTGGGCCTCTCTCCTGGAGGCCCTCAGTCAGACCCAGTGTTGACAAGTGTCAAGACACTCCTCGGGGCGCGTCTTGCTTGGGCTTCTCTCCTGGAGGCCCTTAGTCAGACCCATTGTTGACATGTGGCAAGACGCTCCTCGGGGCGCTTCTTGCTTGGGCCTCTCTCCTGGAGGCGCTCAGTCAGACCCAGTGTTGACATGTGGCAAGACGCTCCTCGGGGCACGTCTTGCTTGGGCCTCTCTCAAGGAGGCGCTCAGTCAGACCCAGTGGTGACATGTGGCAAGACACTCCTCGGGGCGCGTCTTGCTTGGGCCTCTCTCCTGGAGGCCCTCTGTCAGACCCAGTGTTGACATGAGGCAAGACGCTCCTCGGGGCGCGTCTTGCTTGGGCCTCTCCTGGAGGCGCTCAGTCAGACCGAGTGCTGACATGTGGCAAGACGCTCCTCGGTGTGCGTCTTGCTTGGGCCTCTCTCCTGGAGGCGCTCAGTCAGACCCAGTGTTGACATGTGGCAAGACGCTCCTCGGGGCGCGTCTTACTTGGGCCTCTCTCCTGGAGGCGCTCAGTCAGACCCAGTGTTGACATGTGGCAAGACGCTCCTCGGGGCACGTCTTGCTCGGGCCTCTCTCCTGGAGGCTCTCAGTCAGACCCAGTGGTGACATGTGGCAAGACGCTCCTCGGGGCGCGTCTTGCTTGGGCCTCTCTCATAGGAGGCGCTCAGTCAGACCGAAAGCTGACATGTGGCAAGACGCTCCTCGGGGCGCGTCTTGCTTGGGCCTCTCCCCTGGAGGCGCTCAGTCAGACCCATTGTTGACATGTGGCTAGACGCTCCTCGGGGTGCGTCTTGCTTGGGCTTCTCTCCTGGAGGCCCTCAGTCAGACCCATTGTTGACATGTGGCAAGACGCTCCTCGTGGCGCTTCTTGCTTGGGCCTCTCTCCTGGAGGCGCTCAGTCAGACCCAGTGTTGACATGTGGCAACACGCTCCTCGGGGCACGTCTTGCTTGGGCCTCTCTCCTGGAGGCGCTCAGTCAGACCCAGTGCTGACATGTGGCAAGACGCTCCTCGGGGCGTGTCTTGCTTGGGCCTCTCTCCTGGAGGCGCTCAGTCAGACCCAGTGGTGACATGTGGCTAGAAGCTCCTCGGGGCACGTATTGCTTGGGCCTCTCTCCTGGAGGCGCTCAGTCAGACCCAGTGTTGACATGTGGCAAGACGCTCCTCGGGGCGCTTCTTGCTTGGGCCTCTCTCCTGGAGGCGCTCAGTCAGACCCAGTGTTGACATGTGGCAAGACGCTCCTCGGGGCACGTCTTGCTTGGGCCTCTCTCATTGAGGCCCTCAGTCAGACCCAGTGTTGACATGTGTCAAGACGCTCCTCGGGGCGCGTCTTGCTTGGGCCTCTCTCCTGGAGGCGCTCAGTCAGACCCAGTGTTGACATGTGGCAAGACACTCCTCGGGGCGCGTCTTGCTTGGGCCTCTCTCCTGGAGGCCCTCTGACAGACCCAGTGTTTACATTTGGCAAGACGCTCCTAGGGGCGCGTCTTGCTTGGCTCTCTCTCCTGGAGGCGCTCAGTCAGACCGAGTGCTGACATGTGGCAAGACGCTCCTAGGGGCGTGTCTTGCTTGGGCCTCTCTCCTGGAGGCGCTCAGTCAGACCCAGTGGTGACATATGGCAAGACGCTCCTCGGGGCGCGTATTGCTTGGGCCTCTCTCCTGGAGTCCCTCTGTCAGACCCAGTGTTGACATGTGGCAAGACACTCCTCGGGGCGCGTCTTGCTTGGGCTTCTCTCATGGAGGCCCTCAGTCAGACCCAGTGTTGACAAGTGTCAAGACACTCCTCGGGGCGCGTCTTGCTTGGGCTTCTCTCCTGGAGGCCCTTAGTAAGACCCATTGTTGACATGTGGCAAGACGCTCCTCGGGGCGCTTCTTGCTTGGGCCTCTCTCCTGGAGGCGCTCAGTCAGACCCAGTGTCGACATGTGGCAAGACGCTCCTCGGGGCGCGTCTTGCTTGGGCCTCTCTCCTGGAGGCGCTCAGTCAGACCGAGTGCTGACATGTGGCAAGACGCTCCTCGGGGCGCGTCTTGCTTGGGCCTCTCTCCTGGAGGCGCTCAGTCAGACCCAGTGGTGACATGTGGCTAGACGCTCCTCGGGGCACGTATTGCTTGGGCCTCTCTCCTGGAGTTGCTCAGTCAGACCCAGTGTTGACATGTGGCAAGACACTCCTCGGGGCGCGTCTTACTTGGGCCTCTCTCCTGGAGGCGCTCAGTCAGACCCAGTGGTGACATGTGGCAAGACGCTCCTCGGGGCATGTATTGCTTGGGCCTCTCTCCTGGAGGCCCTCTGTCAGACCCAGTGTTGACATGTGGCAAGACTCTCCTCGGGGCGCGTCTTGCTTGGGCTTCTCTCATTGAGGGCCCCAGTCAGACCCAGTGTTGACATGTGTCAAGACGCTCCTCGGGGCGCGTCTTGCTTGGGACTCTCTCCTGGAGGCGCTCAGTCAGACCCAGTGTTGACATGTGGCAAGACACTCCTCGGGGCGCGTCTTGCTTGGGCCTCTCTCCTGGAGGCGCTCAGTCAGACCCAGTGTTGACATGTGGCAAGACGCTCCTCGGGGCACGTCTTGCTTGGGCCTCTCTCATTGAGGCCCTCAGTCAGACCCAGTGTTGACATGTGGCAAGACGCTCCTCGGGGCGCGTCTTGCTTGGGCCTCTCTCCTGGAGGCTCTCAGTCAGACCCAGTGGTGACATTTGGCAAGACGCTCCTCGGGGCGTGTCTTGCTTGGGCCTCTCTCCTGGAGGCGCTCAGTCAGACCGAGTGCTGACATGTGGCAAGACTCTCCTCGGGGCACGTATTGCTTGGGCCTCTCTCCTGGAGGCGCTCAGTCAGACCCAGTGTTGACATGTGGCAAGACGCTCCTCGGGGCGCGTCTCGCTTGGGCCTCTCTCCTGCAGGCGCTCAGTCAAACCGAGTGCTGACATGTGGCAAGACGCTCCTCGGGGCGCGTCTTGCTTGGGCCTCTCTCCTGGAGGCGCTCAGTCAGACCCAGTGGGGACATATGGCAAGACGCTCCTCGGGGCGCTTCTTGCTTGGGCCTCTCTCCTGGAGGCGCTCAGTCAGACCCAGTGTTGACATGTGGCAGGACGCTCCTCGGGGCACGTCTTGCTTGGGCCTCTCTCCTGGAGGCGCTCAGTCAGACCCAGTGTTGACATGTGGCAAGACGCTCCTCGGGGCGCGTCTTGCTTGGGCCTCTCTCCTGGAGGCGCTCAGTCAGACCGAGTAGTGACATGTGGCATGACGCTCCTCGGGGCGCGTCTTGCTTGGGCCTCTCTCCTGGAGGCGCTCAGTCAGACCCAGTGGTGACATGTGGCAAGACACTCCTCGGGGCGCGTCTTGCTTGGGCCTCTCTCCTGGAGGCCCGCTGTCAGACCCAGTGTTGACATGTGGCAAGACGCTCCTAGGGGCGCGTCTTGCTTGGGCCTCTCTCCTGGAGGCGCTCAGTCAGACCCAGTGGTGACATATGGCAAGACGCTCCTCGGGGCGCGTGTTGCTTGGGCCTCTCTCCTGGAGGCCCTCTGTCAGACACAGTGTTGACATGTGGCAAGACACTCCTCGGGGCGTGTCTTGCTTGGGCCTCTCTCCTGGAGGCGCTCAGTCAGATCCAGTGTTGACATGTGGCAAGACGCTCCTCGGGGCGTGTCTTGCTTGGGCCTCTCTCCTGGAGGCCCTCTGTCAGACCCAGTGTTGACATGTGGCAAGACGCTCCTTGTGGCGCGTCTTGCTTGGGCCTCTCTCCTGGAGGCCCTCTGTCAGACCCAGTGTTGACATGTGGCAAGACGCTCCTAGGGGCGCGTCTTGCTTGGCTCTCTCTCCTGGAGGCGCTCAGTCAGACCGAGTGCTGACATGTGGCACGACGCTCCTCGGGGCGCGTCTTGCTTGGGCCTCTCTCCTGGAGGCGCTCTGTCAGACACAGTGTTGACATGTGGCAAGACACTCCTCGGGGCGCGTCTTGCTTGGACTTCTCTCCTGGAAGCCCTCAGTCAGACCCAGTGTTGACAAGTGTCAAGACACTCCTCGGGGCGCGTCTTGCTTGGGCCTCTCTCCTGGAGGCGCTCAGTCAGACCCATTGTTGACATGTGGCAAGACGCTCCTCGGGGGGCGTCTTGCTTGGGCTTCTCTCCTATAGCCCTCAGTCAGACCCATTGTTGACATGTGGCAAGACGCTCCTCGGGGCGCTTCTTGCTTGGGCCTCTCTCCTGGAGGCGCTCAGTCAGACCCAGTGTTGACATGTGGCAAGACGCTCCTCGGGGCACGTCTTGCTTGGGCCTCTCTCCTGGAGGCGCTCAGTCAGACCCAGTGTTGACATGTGGCAAGACGCTCCTCGGGGCGCGTCTTGCTTGGGCCTCTCTCCTGGCGGCGCTCAGTCAGACCCAGTGTTGACCTGTGGCAAGACGCTCCTCGGGGCGTGTCTTACTTGGGCCTCTCTCCTGGATGCGCTCAGTCAGACCCACTGTTGACATGTGGCAAGACGCTCCTCGGGGCGCGTCTTGCTTGGGCCTCTCTCCTGGAGGCTCTCAGTCAGACCCAGTGGTGACATGTGGCAAGACGCTCCTCGGGGCGCGTCTTGCTTGGGCCTCTCTCCTGGAGGCGCTCAGTCAGACCGAGTGCTGACATGTGGCAAGGCGCTCCTCGGGGCACGTATTGCTTGGGCCTCTCTCCTGGAGGCGCTCAGTCAGACCCAGTGTTGACATGTGGCAAGACGCTCCTCGGGGCGCGTCTTGCTTGGGCCTCTCTCCTGCAGGCGCTCAGTCAAACCGAGTGCTGACATGTGGCAAGACGCTCCTCGGGGCGCGTCTTGCTTGGGCCTCTCTCCTGGAGGCGCTCAGTCAGACCCAGTGGTGACATATGGCAAGACCCTCCTAGGGGCGCTTCTTGCTTGGGCCTCTCTCCTGGAGGCGCTCAGTCAGACCCAGTGTTGACATGTGGCAGGACGCACCTCGGGGCACGTCTTGCTTGGGCCTCTCTCCTGGAGGCGCTCAGTCGGATCCCAGTGTTGTCATGTGGCAAGACGCTCCTCGCGGCGCGTCTTGCTTGGGCCTCTCTCCTGGAAGCGCTCAGTAAGACCCAGTGTTGACATGTGGCAAGACGCTCCTCGGGGCGCGTCTTACTTGGGCCTCTCTCCTGGAGGCGCTCAGTCAGACCCAGTGGTGACATTTGGCAAGACGCTCTTCGGGGCACGTATTGCTTGGGCCTCTCTCCTGGAGGCCCTCTGTCAGACCCAGTGTTGACACGTGTCAAGACGCTCCTCGGGGCGCGTCTTGCTTGGGCCTCTCTCCTGGAGGCGCTCAGTCAGACCCAGTGTTTACATGTGGCAAGACACTCCTCAGGGCGCGTCTTGCTTGGGCCTCTCTCCTGGAGGCCCTCTGTCAGACCCAGTGTTGACATGTGGCAAGACGCTCCTAGGGGCGCGTCTTGCTTGGCTCTCTCTCCTGGAGGCGCTCAGTCAGACCGAGTGCTGACATGTGGCAAGACGCTCCTCGGGGCGCGTCTTGCTTGGGCCTCTCTCCTGGAGGCCCTCTGTCAGACACAGTGTTGACATGTGGCAAGACACTCCTCGGGGCGCGTCTTGCTTGGGCTTCTCTCCTGGAAGCCCTCAGTCAGACCCAGTGTTGACAAGTGTCAAGACACTCCTCGGGGCGCGTCTTGCTTGGGCCTCTCTCCTGGAGGCGCTCTGTCAGACACAGTGTTGACATGTGGCAAGACACTCCTCGGGGCGCGTATTGCTTGGGCTTCTCTCCTGGAAGCCGTCAGTCAGACCCAGTGTTGACAAGTGTCAAGACGCTCCTCGGGGCGCGTCTTGCTTGGGCCTCTCTCCTGGAGGCGCTCAGTCAGACCAAGTGTTGACATGTGGCAAGACGCTCCTCGGGGGGCGTCTTGCTTGGGCCTCTCTCCTGGAGGCGCTCAGTCAGACCCAGTGTTGACATGTGGCAAGACGCTCCTAGGGGCGGTTCTTGCTTGGGCCTCTCTCCTGGAGGCGCTCAGTCAGACCGAGTGCTGACATGTGGAAAGACGCTCCTCGGGGCGCGTCTTGCTTGGGCCTCTCTCCTGGAGGCGCTCAGTCAGACCGAGTGCTGACATGTGGCAAGACGCTCCTCGGGGCATGTATTGCTTGGGCCTCTCTCCTGGAGGCGCTAAGTCAGACCCAGTGTTGACATGTGGCAAGACGCTCCTCGGGGCACGTCTTGCTTGGGCCTCTCTCCTGGAGGCGCTCAGTCAGACCCAGTGTTGACATGTGGCAAGACGCTCCTCGGGGCGCGTCTTGCTTGGGCCTCTCTCCTGGAGGCGCTCAGTCAGACCGAGTGCTGACATGTGGCAAGACGCTCCTTGGGGCGCGTCTTGCTTGGGCCTCTCTCCTGGAGGTGCTCAGTCAGACCCAGTGGTGACATGTGGCTAGACGCTCCTCGGGGCACGTATTGCTTGGGCCTCTCTCCTGGAGGCGCTCAGTCAGACCCAGTGTTGACATGTGGCAAGACACTCCTCGGGGCTCGTCTTACTTGGGCCTCTCTCCTGGAGGCGCTCAGTCAGACCCAGTGGTGACATGTGGCAAGACGCTCCTCGGGGCATGTATTGCTTGGGCCTCTCTCCTGGAGGCCCTCTGTCAGACCCAGTGTTGACATGTGGCAAGACTCTCCTCGGGGCGCGTCTTGCTTGGGCTTCTCTCATTGAGGGCCTCAGTCAGACCCAGTGTTGACATGTGTCAAGACGCTCCTCGGGGCGCGTCTTGCTTGGGCCTCTCTCAAGGAGGCGCTCAGTCAGACCCAGTGTTGACATGTGGCAAGACACTCCTCGGGGCGCGTCTTGCTTGGGCCTCTCTCCTGGAGGCGCTCAGTCAGACCCAGTGTTGACATGTGGCAAGACGCTCCTTGGGGCACGTCTTGCTTGGGCCTCTCTCATTGAGGCCCTCAGTCAGACCCAGTGTTGACATGTGTCAAGACGCTCCTCGGGGCGCGTCTTGCTTGGGCCTCTCTCCTGGAGGCGCTCAGTCAAACCCAGTGTTGACATGTGGCAAGACACTCCTCGGGGCGCGTCTTGCTTGGGCCTCTCTCCTGGAGGCCCTCTGTCAGACCCAGTGTTGACATTTGGCAAGACGCTCCTAGGGGCGCGTCTTGCTTGGCTTTCTCTCCTGGAGGCGCTCAGTCAGACCGAGTGCTGACATGTGGCAAGACGCTCCTCGGGGCATGTCTTGCTTGGGCCTCTCTCCTGGAGGCGCTCAGTCAGACCCAGTGGTGACATATGGCAAGACGCTCCTCGGGGCGCGTACTGCTTGGGCCTCTCTCCTGGAGGACCTCTGTCAGACCCAGTGTTGACATGTGGCAAGACACTCCTCGGGGCGCGTCTTGCTTGGGCTTCTCTCATGGAGGCCCTCAGTCAGACCCAGTGTTGACAAGTGTCAAGACACTCCTCGGGGCGCGTCTTGCTTGGGCTTCTCTCCTGGAGGCCCTTAGTCAGACCCATTGTTGACATGTGGCAAGACGCTCCTCGGGGCGCTTCTTGCTTGGGCCTCTCTCCTGGAGGCGCTCAGTCAGACCCAGTGTTGACATGTGGCAAGACGCTCCTCGGGGCACGTCTTGCTTGGGCCTCTCTCAAGGAGGCGCTCAGTCAGACCCAGTGGTGACATGTGGCAAGACACTCCTCGGGGCGCGTCTTGCTTGGGCCTCTCTCCTGGAGGCCCTCTGTCAGACCCAGTGTTGACATGAGGCAAGACGCTCCTCGGGGCGCGTCTTGCTTGGGCCTCTCCTGGAGGCGCTCAGTCAGACCGAGTGCTGACAGGTGGCAAGACGCTCCTCGGTGCGCGTCTTGCTTGGGCCTCTCTCCTGGAGGCGCTCAGTCAGACCCAGTGTTGACATGTGGCAAGACGCTCCTCGGGGCGCGTCTTACTTGGGCCTCTCTCCTGGAGGCGCTCAGTCAGACCCAGTGTTGACATGTGGCAAGACGCTCCTCGGGGCACGTCTTGCTTGGGCCTCTCTCCTGGAGGCTCTCAGTCAGACCCAGTGGTGACATGTGGCAAGACGCTCCTCGGGGCGCGTCTTGCTTGGGCTTCTCTCATAGGTGGTGCTCAGTCAGACCGAAAGCTGACATGTGGCAAGACGCTCCTCGGGGCGCGTCTTGCTTGGGCCTCTCCCCTGGAGGCGCTCAGTCAGACCCAGTGGTGACATGTGGCTAGACGCTCCTCGGGGTGCGTCTTGCTTGGGCTTCTCTCCTGGAGGCCCTCAGTCAGACCCATTGTTGACATGTGGCAAGACGCTCCTCGTGGCGCTTCTTGCTTGGGCCTCTCTCCTGGAGGCGCTCAGTCAGACCCAGTGTTGACATGTGGCAACACGCTCCTCGGGGCACGTCTTGCTTGGGCCTCTCTCCTGGAGGCGCTCAGTCAGACCCAGTGTTGACATGTGGCAAGACGCTCCTCGGGGCGCTTCTTGCTTGGGCCTCTCTCCTGGAGGTGCTCAGTCAGACCCAGTGTTGACATGTGGCAAGACGCTCCTCGGGGCGCGTCTTACTTGGGCCTCTCTCCTGGAGGTGCTCAGTCAGACCCATTGTTGACATGTGGCAAGACGCTCCTCGGGGCGCCTCTTGCTTGGGCCTCTCTCCTGGAGGCTCTCAGTCAGACCCAGTGGTGACATGTGGCAAGACGCTCCTCGGGGCGCGTCTTGCTTGGGCCTCTCTCCTGGAGGCGCTCAGTCAGACCCAGTGTTAACATGTGGCAAGACGCTCCTAGGGGCGCGTCTTGCTTGGGCCTCTCTCCTGGAGGCGCTCAGTCAGACCCAGTGTTGACATGTGGCAAGACGCTCCTCGGGGCGCGTCTTACTTGGGCCTCTCTCCTGGAGGCGCTCATTCAGACCCAGTGAGACATGTGGAAAGAAGCTCCTCGGGACGCGTCTTGCTTGGGCCTCTCTCCTGGAGGCTCTCAGTCAGACCCAGTGGTGAAATGTGGCAAGACGCTCCTCGGGGCGCATCTTGCTTGGGCCTCTCTCCTGGAGGCGCTCAGTCAGACCGAGTGCTGACATCTGGCAAGACGCTCCTCGGGGCGTGTCTTGCTTGGGCCTCTCTCCTGGAGGCGCTCAGTCAGACCCAGTGGTGACATGTGGCTAGACGCTCCTCGGGGCACGTATTGCTTGGGCCTCTCTCCTGGAGGCGCTCAGTCAGACCCAGTGTTGACATGTGGCAAGACGCTCCTCGGGGCGCGTCTTGCTTTGGCTTCTCTCCTGGAGGCCCTTAGTCAGACCCATTGTTGACATGTGGCAAGACGCTCCTTGGGGCGCTTCTTGCTTGGGCCTCTCTCCTGGAGGCGCTCAGTCAGACCCAGTGTTGACATGTGGCAAGACGCTCCTCGGGGCACGTCTTGCTTGGGCCTCTCTCATTGAGGCCCTCAGTCAGACCCAGTGTTGACATGTGTCAAGACGCTCCTCGGGGCGCGTCTTGCTTGGGCCTCTCTCCTGGAGGCGCTCAGTCAGACCCAGTGTTGACATGTGGCAAGACACTCCTCGGGGCGCGTCTTGCTTGGGCCTCTCTCCTGGAGGCCCTCTGTCAGACCCAGTGTTTACATTTGGCAAGACGCTCCTAGGGGCGCGTCTTGCTTGGCTCTCTCTCCTGGAGGCGCTCAGTCAGACCGAGTGCTGACATGTGGCAAGACGCTCCTAGGGGCGTGTCTTGCTTGGGCCTCTCTCCTTGAGGCGCTCAGTCAGACCCAGTGGTGACATATGGCAAGACGCTCCTCGGGGCGCGTATTGCTTGGGCCTCTCTCCTGGAGTCCCTCTGTCAGACCCAGTGTTGACATGTGGCTAGACACTCCTCGGGGCGCGTCTTGCTTGGGCTTCTCTCATGGAGGCCCTCAGTCAGACCCAGTGTTGACAAGTGTCAAGACACTCCTCGGGGCGCGTCTTGCTTGGGCTTCTCTCCTGGAGGCCCTTAGTCAGACCCATTGTTGACATGTGGCAAGACGCTCCTCGGGGTGCTTCTTGCTTGGGCCTCTCTCCTGGAGGCGCTCAGTCAGACCCAGTGTTGACATGTGGCAAGACGCTCCTCGGGGCTCGTCTTGCTTGGGCCTCTCTCCTGGAGGCGCTCAGTCAGACCGAGTGCTGACATGTGGCAAGACGCTCCTCGGGGCGCGTCTTGCTTGGGCCTCTCTCCTGGAGGCGCTCAGTCAGACCCAGTGGTGACATGTGGCTAGACGCTCCTCGGGGCACGTATTGCTTGGGCCTCTCTCCTGGAGTTGCTCAGTCAGACCCAGTGTTGACATGTGGCAAGACACTCCTCGGGGCGCGTCTTACTTGGGCCTCTCTCCTGGAGGCGCTCAGTCAGACCCAGTGGTGACATGTGGCAAGACGCTCCTCGGGGCATGTATTAGTGGGGCCTCTCTCCTGGAGGCCCTCTGTCAGACCCAGTGTTGACATGTGGCAAGACTCTCCTCGGGGCGCGTCTTGCTTGGGCTTCTCTCATTGAGGGCCTCAGTCAGACCCAGTGTTGACATGTGTCAAGACGCTCCTCGGGGCGCGTCTTGCTTGGGACTCTCTCCTGGAGGCGCTCAGTCAGACCCAGTGTTGACATGTGGCAAGACACTCCTCGGGGCGCGTCTTGCTTGGGCCTCTCTCCTGGAAGCGCTCAGTCAGACCCAGTGTTGACATGTGGCAAGACGCTCCTCGGGGCATGTCTTGCTTGGGCCTCTCTCATTGAGGCCCTCAGTCAGACCCAGTGTTGACATGTGTCAAGACGCTCCTCGGGGCACGTATTGCTTGGGCCTCTCTCCTGGAGTTGCTCAGTCAGACCCAGTGTTGACATGTGGCAAGACACTCCTCGGGGCGCGTCTTACTTGGGCCTCTCTCCTGGAGGCGCTCAGTCAGACCCAGTGGTGACATGTGGCAAGACGCTCCTCGGGGCATGTATTAGTGGGGCCTCTCTCCTGGAGGCCCTCTGTCAGACCCAGTGTTGACATGTGGCAAGACTCTCCTCGGGGCGCGTCTTGCTTGGGCTTCTCTCATTGAGGGCCTCAGTCAGACCCAGTGTTGACATGTGTCAAGACGCTCCTCGGGGCGCGTCTTGCTTGGGACTCTCTCCTGGAGGCGCTCAGTCAGACCCAGTGTTGACATGTGGCAAGACACTCCTCGGGGCGCGTCTTGCTTGGGCCTCTCTCCTGGAAGCGCTCAGTCAGACCCAGTGTTGACATGTGGCAAGACGCTCCTCGGGGCATGTCTTGCTTGGGCCTCTCTCATTGAGGCCCTCAGTCAGACCCAGTGTTGACATGTGTCAAGACGCTCCTCGGGGCGCGTCTTGCTTGGGCCTCTCTCCTGGAGGCGCTCAGTCAAACCCAGTGTTGACATGTGGCAAGACACTCCTCGGGGCGCGTCTTGCTTGGGCCTCTCTCCTGGAGGCCCTCTGTCAGACCCAGTGTTGACATTTGGCAAGACGCTCCTAGGGGCGTGTCTTGCTTGGCTTTCTCTCCTGGAGGCGCTCAGTCAGACCGAGTGCTGACATGTGGCAAGACGCTCCTCGGGGCATGTCTTGCTTGGGCCTCTCTCCTGTAGGCGCTCAGTCAGACCCAGTGGTGACATATGGCAAGACGCTCCTCGGGGCGCGTACTGCTTGGGCCTCTCTCCTGGAGGCCCTCTGTCAGACCCAGTGTTGACATGTGGCAAGACACTCCTCGGGGCGCGTCTTGCTTGGGCTTCTCTCATGGAGGCCCTCAGTCAGACCCAGTGTTGACAAGTGTCAAGACACTCCTCGGGGCGCGTCTTGCTTGGGCTTCTCTCCTGGAGGCCCTTAGTCAGACCCATTGTTGACATGTGGCAAGACGCTCCTCGGGGCGCTTCTTGCTTGGGCCTCTCTCCTGGAGGCGCTCAGTCAGACCCAGTGTTGACATGTGGCAAGACGCTCCTCGGGGCACGTCTTGCTTGGGCCTCTCTCCAGGAGGCGCTCAGTCAGACCCAGTGGTGACATGTGGCAAGACACTCCTCGGGGCGCGTCTTGCTTGGGCCTCTCTCCTGGAGGCCCTCTGTCAGACCCAGTGTTGACATGTGGCAAGACGCTCCTCGGGGCGCGTCTTGCTTGGGCCTCTCCTGGAGGCGCTCAGTCAGACCGAGTGCTGACATGTGGCAAGACGCTCCTCGGTGCGCGTCTTGCTTGGGCCTCTCTCCTGGAGGCGCTCAGTCAGACCCAGTGTTGACATGTGGCAAGACGCTCCTCGGGGCGCGTCTTACTTGGGCCTCTCTCCTGGAGGCGCTCAGTCAGACCCAGTGTTGACATGTGGCAAGACGCTCCTCGGGGCACGTCTTGCTTGGGCCTCTCTCCTGGAGGCTCTCAGTCAGACCGAGTGCTGACATGTGGCAAGACGCTCCTCGGGGCACGTATTGCTTGGGCCTCTCTCCTGGAGGCGCTCAGTCAGACCCAGTGTTGACATGTGGCAAGACGCTCCTCGGTGCGCGTCTTGCTTGGGCCTCTCTCCTGGAGGCGCTCAGTCAGACCCAGTTTTGACATGTGGCAAGACGCTCCTCGGGGCGCGTCTTACTTGGGCCTCTCTCCTGGAGGCGCTCAGTCAGACCCAGTGTTGACATGTGGCAAGACGCTCCTCGGGGCACGTCTTGCTTGGGCCTCTCTCCTGGAGGCTCTCAGTCAGACCCAGTGGTGACATGTGGCAAGACGCTCCTGGGGGCGCGTCTTGCTTGGGCCTCTCTCCTGGAGGCGCTCAGTCAGACCGAAAGCTGACATGTGGCAAGACGCTCCTCGGGGCGCGTCTTGCTTGGGCCTCTCCCCTGGAGGCGCTCAGTCAGACCCAGTGGTGACATGTGGCTAGACGCTCCTCGGGGCACGTATTGCTTGGGCCTCTCTCCTGGAGGCCCTCTGTCAGACCCAGTGTTGCCATGTGGCAAGACGCTCCTCGGGGCGCGTCTTGCTTGGGCCTCTCTCATGGAGGCCCTCAGTCAGACCCATTGTTGACATGTGGCAAGACGCTCCTCGGGGCGCGTCTTGCTTGGGCCTCTCTCCTGGAGGCGCTCAGTCAGACCCAGTGGTGACATATGGCAAGACGCTCCTCGGGGCGCGTATTGCTTGGGCCTCTCTCCTGGAGGCCCTCTTGTTGACATGTGGCAAGACACTCCTCGGGGCGCGTCTTGCTTGGGCTTCTCTCATGGAGGCCCTCAGTCAGACCCAGTGTTGACAAGTGTCAAGACACTCCTCGGGGTGCGTCTTGCTTGGGCCTCTCTCCTGGAGGCTCTCAGTCAGACCCAGTTGTGACATGTGGCAAGACGCTCCTCGGGGCGCGTCTTGTTTGTGCCTCTCTCCTGGAGGCGCTCAGTCAGACCCAGAGGTGACATGTGGCTAGACGCTCCTCGGGGCACGTATTGCTTGGGCCTCTCTCCTGGAGGCCCTCTGTCAGACCCAGTGTTGACATCTGGCAAGACGCTCCTCGGGGCGCGTCTTGCTTGGGCCTCTCTCCTGGAGGCCCTCAATCAGACCCAGTGTTTACACGTGGCAAGACGCTCCTCGGGGCGCGTCTTGCTTGGGCCTCTCTCCTGGAGGCGCTCAGTCAGACCGAGTAGTGACATGTGGCAAGACGCTCCTCGGGGCGCGTCTTGCTTGGGCCTCTCTCATGGAGGCCCTCAGTCAGACCCATTGTTGACATGTGGCAAGACTCTCCTCGGGGCGCTTCTTGCTTGGGCCTCTCTCCTGGAGGCTCTCAGTCAGACCCATTGGTGACATGTGGCAAGACGCTCCTTGGGGCGCGTCTTGCTTGGGCCTCTCTCCTGGAGGCGCTCAGTCAGACCGAGTGCTGACATGTGGCAAGACGCTCCTCGGGGCGCGTCTTGCTTGGGCCTCTCCCCTGGAGGCGCTCAGTCAGACCCAGTGGTGACATGTGGCTAGACGCTCCTCGGGGCACGTATTGCTTGGGCCTCTCTCCTGGAGGCCCTTTGTCAGACCCAGTGTTGACATGTGGCAAGACGCTCCTCGGGGCGCGTCTTGCTTGGGCCTCTCTCATGGAGGCCCTCAGTCAGACCCAGTGTTGACAAGTGTCAAGACGCTCCTCGGGGGGCGTCTTGCTTGGGCCTCTCTCCTGGAGGCGCTCAGTCAGACCCAGTGTTGACATGTGGCAAGACACTCCTCGGGGCGCATCTTGCTTGGGCCTCTCTCCTGGAGGCGCTCAGTCAGACCCAGTGTTGACAGGTGGCAAGACACTCCTCGGGGCGCGTCTTGCTTGGGCCTCTCTCCTGGAGGCCCTCTGTCAGACCCAGTGTTGACATGTGGCAAGACGCTCCTAGGGGCGCGTCTTGCTTGGCTCTCTCTCCTGGAGGCGCTCAGTCAGACCGAGTGCTGACATTTGGCAAGACGCTCCTCGGGGCTCGTCTTGCTTGGGCCTCTCTCCTGGAGGCGCTCAGTCAGACCCAGTGGTGACAAGTGGCTAGACGCTCCTCGGGGCACGTATTGCTTGGGCCTCTCTCCTGGAGGCCCTCTGTCAGACCCAGTGTTGACATGTGGCAAGACACTCCTCGGGGCACGTCTTGCTTGGTTCTTTCTCCTGGAGGCGCTCAGTCAGACCCAGTGTTGACATGTGGCAAGACGCTCCTCGGGGCGCGTCTTGCTTGGGCCTCTCTCCTGGAGGCGCTCAGTCAGACCCAGTGTTGACATGTGGCAAGACGCTCCTCGGGGCGCGTCTTACTTGGGTCTCTCTCCTGGAGGCGCTCAGTCAGACCCAGTGGTGACATGTGGCAAGACGCTCCTCATGGCACGTATTGCTTTGGCCTCTCTCCTGGAGGCCCTCTGTCAGACCCAGTGTTGACATGTGGCAAGACGCTCCTCGGGGCGCGTCTTGCTTGGGCCTCTCTCCTGGAGGCACTCAGTCAGACCCAGTGTTGACATGTGGCAAGACACTCCTCGGGGCGCGTCTTGCTTGAGCCTCTCTCCTGGAGGCCCTCTGTCAGACCCAGTGTTGACATGTGGCAAGACGCTCCTAGGGGCGCGTCTTGCTTGGCTCTCTCTCCTGGAGGCGCTCAGTCAGACCGAGTGCTGACATGTGGCAAGATGCTCCTCGGGGCGCGTCTTGCTTGGGCCTCTCTCCTGGAGGCGCTCAGTCAGACCCAGTGGTGACATATGGCAAGACGCTCCTCGGGGCGCGTATTGCTTGGGCCTCTCTCCTGGAGGCCCTCTGTCAGACCCAGTGTTGACATGTGACAAGACACTCCTCGGGGCGCGTCTTGCTTGGGCTTTTCTCATGGAGGCGCTCAGTCAGACCCATTGTTGACATGTGGCAAGACGCTCCTCGTTGCGCATCTTGCTTGGGCTTCTCTCCTGGAGGCGCTCAGTCAGACCCAGTGTTGACATGTGGCAAGACGCTCCTCTGGGCGCTTCTTGCTTGGGCCTCTCTCCTCGAGGCGCTCAGTCAGACCCAGTGTTGACATGTGGCAAGACGCTCCTCGGGGCACGTCTTGCTTGGGCCTCTCTCCTGGAGGCGCTCAGTCAGACCCAGTGTTGACATGTGGCAAGACGCTCCTCGGGGCGCGTCTTGCTTGGGCCTCTCTCCTGGATGGCTCTCAGTCAGACCCAGTGGTGACATGTGGCAAGAAGCTCCTCGGGGCGCGTCTTGCTTGGGCCTCTCTCCTGGAGGCGCTCAGTCAGACCGAGTGCTGACATGTGGCAAGACGCTCTTCGTGGCGCATCTTGCTTGGGCCTCTCTCCTGGAGGCGCTCAGTCAGACCCAGTGGTGACATGTGGCTAGACGCTCCTCGGGGCACGTATTGCTTGGGCCTCTCTCCTGGAGGCCCTCTGTCAGACCCAGTGTTGACATGTGGCAAGACGCTCCTCGGGGCGCGTCTTGCTTGGGCCTCTCTCCTGGAGGCCCTCAATCAGACCCAGTGTTGACACGTGGCAAGACGCTACTAGGGGCGCGTCTTGCTTGGGCCTCTCTCCTGGAGGCGCTCAGTCAGACCGAGTGCTGACATGTGGCAAGACGCTCTTCGGGGCGCGTCTTGCTTGGGCCTCTCTCCTGGAGGCGCTCAGTCAGACCCAGTGGTGACATGTGGCTAGACGCTCCTCGGGGCACGTATTGCTTGGGCCTCTCTCCTGGAGGCCCTCTGTCAGACCCAGTGTTGACATGTGGCAAGACGCTCCTCGGGGCGCGTCTTGCTTGGGCCTCTCTCCTGGAGGCGCTCAGTCTGACCCAGTGGTGACATGTGGCAAGACGCTCCTCGGGGCACGTATTGCTTGGGCCTCTCTCCTGGAGGCCCTCTGTCAGACCCAGTGTTGACATGTGGCAAGACGCTCCTCGGGGCGCGTCTTGCTTGGGCTTCTCTCATTGAGTCCCTCAGTCAGACCCAGTGTTGACATGTGTCAAGACGCTCCTCGGGGCGCGTCTTGCTTGGGCCTCTCTCCTGGAGGCGCTCAGTCAGACCCAGTGTTGACATGTGGCAAGACACTCCTCGGGGCGCGTCTTGCTTGGGCCTCTCTCCTGGAGGCCCTCTGTCAGACCCAGTGTTGACATGTGGCAAGACACTCCTCGGGGCGCGTCTTGCTTGGGCTTCTCTCATGGAGGCCCTCAGTCAGACCCAGTGTTGACATGTGGCAAGACGCTCCTCGGGGCGCGTCTTGCTTGGGCTTCTCTCCTGGAGGCCCTCAGTCAGACCCATTGTTGACATGTGGCAAGACGCTCCTCGGGGCGCTTCTTGCTTGGGCCTCTCTCCTGGAGGCGCTCAGTCAGACCCAGTGTTGACATGTGGCACGACGCTCCTCTGGGCGCTTCTTGCTTGGGCCTCTCTCCTGGAGGCGCTCAGTCACACCCAGTGTTGACATATGGCAAGACGCTCCTCGGGGCGCATCTTGCTTGGGCTTCTCTCCTGGAGGCCCTCAGTCAGACCCATTGTTGACATGTGGCAAGACGCTCCTCGGGGCGCTTCTTGCTTGGGCCTCTCTCCTGGAGGTGCTCAGTCAGACCTAGTGTTGACATGTGGCAAGACGCTCCTCTGGGCGCTTCTTGCTTGGGCCTCTCTCCTGGAGGCGCTCAGTCAGACCCAGTGTTGACATGTGGCAAGACGCTCCTCTGGGCACGTCTTGCTTGGGCCTCTCTCCTGGAGGCGCTCAGTCAGACCCAGTGTTGACATGTGGCAAGACGCTCCTCGGGGCGCGTCTTGCTTGGGCCTCTCTCCTGGAGGTGCTCAGTCAGACCCAGTGTTGACACGTGGCAAGACGCTCCTCGGGGCGCGTCTTGCTTGGGCCTCTCTCCTGGAGGTGTTCAGTCAGACCGAGTAGTGACATGTGGCAAGACGCTCCTCGGGGCGTGTCTTACTTGGGCCTCTCTCCTGGAGGCGCTTATTCAGACCCAGTGGTGACATGTGGCAAGACGCTCCTCGGGGCACATATTGCTTGGGCCTCTCTCCTGGAGGCCCTCTGTCAGACCCAGTGTTGACATGTGGCTAGACGCTCCTCGGGGCACGTCTTGCTTGGGCTTCTCTCATTGAGGCCCTCAGTCAGACCCAGTGTTGACATGTGTCAAGACGCTCCTCGGGGCGCGTCTTGCTTGGGCCTCTCTCCTGGAGGCGCTCAGTCAGACCCAGTGGTGACATATGGCAAGACGCTCCTCGGGGCGCGTATTGCTTGGGCCTCTCTCCTGGAGGCGCTCAGTCAGACCCAGTGGTGACATGTGGCTAGACGCTCCTCGGGGCACGTATTGCTTGGGCCTCTCTCCTGGAGGCCCTCTGTCAGACCCAGTGTTGACATGTGGCAAGACGCTCCTCGGGGCGCGTCTTGCTTGGGCTTCTCTCATTGAGTCCCTCAGTCAGACCCAGTGTTGACATGTGTCAAGACGCTCCTCGGGGCGCGTCTTGCTTGGGCCTCTCTCCTGGAGGCGCTCAGTCAGACCCAGTGTTGACATGTGGCAAGACACTCCTCGGGGCGCGTCTTGCTTGGGCCTCTCTCCTGGAGGCCCTCTGTCAGACCCAGTGTTGACATGTGGCAAGACACTCCTCGGGGCGCGTCTTGCTTGGGCTTCTCTCATGGAGGCCCTCAGTCAGACCCAGTGTTGACATGTGGCAAGACGCTCCTCGGGGCGCGTCTTGCTTGGGCTTCTCTCCTGGAGGCCCTCAGTCAGACCCATTGTTGACATGTGGCAAGACGCTCCTCGGGGCGCTTCTTGCTTGGGCCTCTCTCCTGGAGGCGCTCAGTCAGACCCAGTGTTGACATGTGGCACGACGCTCCTCTGGGCGCTTCTTGCTTGGGCCTCTCTCCTGGAGGCGCTCAGTCACACCCAGTGTTGACATATGGCAAGACGCTCCTCGGGGCGCGTCTTGCTTGGGCCTCTCTCCTGGAGGCGCTCAGTCAGACCCATTGTTGACATGTGGCAAGACGCTCCTCGGGGCGCATCTTGCTTGGGCTTCTCTCCTGGAGGCCCTCAGTCAGACCCATTGTTGACATGTGGCAAGACGCTCCTCGGGGCGCTTCTTGCTTGGGCCTCTCTCCTGGAGGTGCTCAGTCAGACCTAGTGTTGACATGTGGCAAGACGCTCCTCTGGGCGCTTCTTGCTTGCTCCTCTCTCCTGGAGGCGCTCAGTCAGACCCAGTGTTGACATGTGGCAAGACGCTCCTCTGGGCACGTCTTGCTTGGGCCTCTCTCCTGGAGGCGCTCAGTCAGACCCAGTGTTGACATGTGGCAAGACGCTCCTCGGGGCGCGTCTTGCTTGGGCCTCTCTCCTGGAGGTGCTCAGTCAGACCCAGTGTTGACACGTGGCAAGACGCTCCTCGGGGCGCGTCTTGCTTGGGCCTCTCTCCTGGAGGTGTTCAGTCAGACCGAGTAGTGACATGTGGCAAGATGCTCCTCGGGGCGTGTCTTACTTGGGCCTCTCTCCTGGAGGCGCTTATTCAGACCCAGTGGTGACATGTGGCAAGACGCTCCTCGGGGCACATATTGCTTGGGCCTCTCTCCTGGAGGCCCTCTGTCAGACCCAGTGTTGACATGTGGCTAGACGCTCCTCGGGGCACGTCTTGCTTGGGCTTCTCTCATTGAGGCCCTCAGTCAGACCCAGTGTTGACATGTGTCAAGACGCTCCTCGGGGCGCGTCTTGCTTGGGCCTCTCTCCTGGAGGCGCTCAGTCAGACCCAGTGGTGACATATGGCAAGACGCTCCTCGGGGCGCGTATTGCTTGGGCCTCTCTCCTGGAGGCCCTCGTGTTGACATGTGGCAAGACACTCCTCGGGGCGCGTCTTGCTTGGGCTTCTCTCATGGAGGCCCTCAGTCAGACCCAGTGTTGACAAGTGTCAAGACACTCCTCGGGGTGCGTCTTGCTTGGGCCTCTCTCCTGGAGGCTCTCAGTCAGACCCAGTTGTGACATGTGGCAAGACGCTCCTCGGGGCGCGTCTTGTTTGTGCCTCTCTCCTGGAGGCGCTCAGTCAGACCCAGAGGTGACATGTGGCTAGACGCTCCTCGGGGCACGTATTGCTTGGGCCTCTCTCCTGGAGGCCCTCTGTCAGACCCAGTGTTGACATCTGGCAAGACGCTCCTCGGGGAGCGTCTTGCTTGGGCCTCTCTCCTGGAGGCGCTCAGTCAGACCGAGTAGTGACATGTGGCATGACGCTCCTCGGGGCGCGTCTTGCTTGGGCCTCTCTCCTGGAGGCGCTCAGTCAGACCCAGTGGTGACATGTGGCAAGACACTCCTCGGGGCGCGTCTTGCTTGGGCCTCTCTCCTGGAGGCGCTCAGTCAGACCCAGTGTTGACATGTGGCAAGACGCTCCTCGGGGCGTGTCTTGCTTGGGCCTCTCTCCTGGAGGCGCTCAGTCAGACCCAGTGTTGACACGTGGCAAGACGCTCCTCGGGGCGCGTCTTGCTTGGGCCTCTCTCCTGGAGGCATTCAGTCAGACCGAGTAGTGACATGTGGCAAGACGCTCCTCGGGGCGCGTCTTACTTGGGCCTCTCTCCTGGAGGCGCTCAGTCAGACCCAGTGGTGACATGTGGCAAGACGCTCCTCGGGGCACGTATTGCTTGGGCCTCTCTCCTGGAGGCCCTCTGTCAGACCCAGTGTTGACATGTGGCTAGACGCTCCTCGGGGCACGTCTTGCTTGGGCTTCTCTCATTGAGGCCCTCAGTCAGACCCAGTGTTGACATGTGTCAAGACGCTCCTCGGGGCGCGTCTTGCTTGGGCCTCTCTCCTGGAGGCGCTCAGTCAGACCCAGTGGTGACATATGG
The DNA here is from genome assembly GCF_043380555.1 of Nothobranchius furzeri. Classification (NCBI taxonomy): domain Eukaryota; kingdom Metazoa; phylum Chordata; class Actinopteri; order Cyprinodontiformes; family Nothobranchiidae; genus Nothobranchius; species Nothobranchius furzeri. The sequence goes on from NC_091743.1 coordinate 15,825,884, forward strand.
CAAGACGCTCCTCGGGGCGCGTATTGCTTGGGCCTCTCTCCTGGAGGCCCTCTTGTTGACATGTGGCAAGACACTCCTCGGGGCGCGTCTTGCTTGGGCTTCTCTCATGGAGGCCCTCAGTCAGACCCAGTGTTGACATGTGTCAAGACGCTCCTCGGGGCGCGTCTTGTTTGGGCCTCTCTCCTGGAGGCGCTCAGTCAGACCCAGTGGTGACATGTGGCTAGACGCTCCTCGGGGCACGTATTGCTTGGGCCTCTCTCCTGGAGGCGCTCAGTCAGACCCAGTGTTGACATGTGGCAAGACGCTCCTCGGGGCGCGTCTTACTTGGGCCTCTCTCCTGGAGGCGCTCAGTCAGACCCAGTGTTGACGTGGCAAGACGCTCCTCGGGGCGCGTCTTGCTTGGGCCTCTCTCCTGGAGGCGCTCAGTCAGACCCAGTGGTGACATGTGGCTAGACGCTCCTCGGGGCGCGTCTTACTTGGGCCTCTCTCCTGGAGGCGCTCAGTCAGACCCAGGGGTGACATGTGGCAAGACGCTCCTCGGGGCACGTATTGCTTGGGCCTCTCTCCTGGAGGCCCTCTGTCAGACCCAGTGTTGACATGTGGCAAGACGCTCCTCGGGGCGCATCTTGCTTGGGCTTCTCTCATTGAGGCCCTCAGTCAGACCCAGTGTTGACATGTGGCAAGACACTCCTCGGGGCGCGTCTTGCTTGGGCCTCTCTCCTGGAGGCCCTCTGTCAGACCCAGTGTTGACATGTGGCAAGACGCTCCTAGGGGCGCGTCTTGCTTGGCTCTCTCTCCTGGAGGCGCTCAGTCAGACCGAGTGCTAACATGTGGCAAGACGCTCCTCGGGGCGCGTCTTGCTTGGGCCTCTCTCCTGGAGGCCCTCTGTCAGACCCATTGTTGACATGTGGCAAGACGCTCCTCGGGGCACTTCTTGCTTGGGCCTCTCTCCTGGAGGCGCTCAGTCAGACCCAGTGTTGACATGTGGCAAGACGCTCCTCTAGGCGCTTCTTGCTTGGGCCTCTCTCCTGGAGGCACTCAGTCAGACCCAGTGTTGACATGTGGCAAGACGCTCCTCGGGGCACGTCTTGCTTGGGCCTCTCTCCTGGAGGCGCTCAGCCAGACCCAGTGTTGACATGTGGCATGACGCTCCTCGGGGCGCGTCTTGCTTGGGCCTCTCTCCTGGAGGCGCTCAGTCAGACCCAGTGTTGACATGTGGCAAGACGCTCCTCTGGGCACGTCTTACTTGGGCCTCTCTCCTGGAGGCGCTCAGTCAGACCCAGTGTTGACATGTGGCAAGACGCTCCTCGGGGCGCGTCTTGCTTGGGACTCTCTCCTGGAGGCTCTCAGTCAGACCCAATGGTGACATGTGGCAAGATGCTCCTCGGGGCGCGTCTTGCTTGGGCCTCTCTCCTGGAGGCGCTCAGTCAGACTGAATGCTGACATGTGGCAAGACGCTCCTCGGGGCGCGTCTTGCTTGGGACTCTCTCCTGGAGGCGCTCAGTCAGACCCAGTGGTGACATGTGGCTAGACGCTCCTCGGGGCACGTATTGCTTGGGCCTCTCTCCTGGAGGCCCTCTGTCAGACCCAGTGTTGACATGTGGCAAGACACTCCTCGGGGCGCGTCTTGCTTGGGCTTCTCTCATGGAGGCCCTCAGTCAGACCCAGTGTTGACAAGTGTCAAGACACTCCAAGGGGTGCGTCTTGCTTGGGCCTCTCTCCTGGAGGCCCTCAGTCAGACCCATTGTTGACATGTGGCAAGACGCTCCTCGGGGCGCTTCTTGCTTGGGCCTCTCTCCTGGAGACGCTCAGTCAGACCCAGTGTTGACATGTGGCAAGACGCTCCTCTGGGCGCTTCTTGCTTGGGCCTCTCTCCTGGAGGCGCTCAGTCAGACCCAGTGTTGACATGTGGCAAGACGCTCCTCGGGGCACGTCTTGCTTGGGCCTCTCTCCTGGAGGCGCTCAGTCAGACCCAGTTTTGACATGTGGCAAGACGCTCCTCGGGGCGCGTCTTGCTTGGGCCTCTCTCCTGGAGGCGCTCAGTCAGACCCAGTGTTGACACGTGGCAAGACGCTCCTCGGGGCGCGTCTTGCTTGGGCCTCTCTCCTGGAGGCGTTCAGTCAGACCGAGTAGTGACGTGTGGCAAGACGCTCCTCGGGGCGCGTCTTGCTTGGGACTCTCTCCTGGAGGCGCTCAGTCAGACCCAGTGGTGACATGTGGCAAGACGCTCCTCGGGGCACGTATTGCTTGGGCCTCTCTCCTGGAGGCCCTCTGTCAGACCCAGTGTTGACATGTGGCAAGACGCTCCTCGGGGCGCGTCTTGCTTGGGCTTCTCTCATGGAGGCCCTCAGTCAGACCCATTGGTTACATGTGGCAAGACGCTCCACGGGGCGCGTCTTGCTTGGGCTTCTCTCCTGGAGGCCCTCAGTCAGACCCATTGTTGACATGTGGCAAGACGCTCCTCGGGGCGCTTCTTGCTTGGGCCTCTCTCCTGGAGGCGCTCAGTCAGACCCAGTGTTGACATGTGGCAAGACGCTCCTCTGGGCGCTTCTTGCATGGGCCTCTCTCCTAGAGGCGCTCAGTCAGACCCAGTGATGACACGTGGCAAGACGCTCCTCGGGGCGCGTCTTGCTTGGGCCTCTCTCCTGGAGGCGTTCAGTCAGACCGAGTAGTGACGTGTGGCAAGACGCTCCTCGGGGCGCGTCTTACTTGGGCCTCTCTCCTGGAGGCGCTCAGTCAGACCCAGTGGTGACATGTGGCAAGACGCTCCTCGGGGCACGTATTGCTTGGGCCTCTCTCCTGGAAGCCCTCTGTCAGATCCAGTGTTGACATGTGGCAAGACGCTCCTCGGGGCGCGTCTTGCTTGGGCTTCTCTCATGGAGGCCCTCAGTCTGACCCAGTGTTGACAAGTGTCAAGACACTCCTCCGGGCGCGTCTTGCTTGGGCCTCTCTCCTGGAGGCGCTCAGTCAGACCCATTGTTGACATGTGGCAAGACGCTCCTCGGGGCGCGTCTTGCTTGGGCTTCTCTCCTGGAGGCCCTCAGTCAGACCCATTGTTGACATGTGGCAAGACGCTCCTCGGGGCGCTTCTTGCTTGGGCCTCTCTCCTGGAGGCGCTCAGTCAGACCCAGTGTTGACATGTGGCAAGACGCTCCTCTGGGCGCTTCTTGCTTGGGCCTCTCTCCTGGAGGCGCTCAGTCAGACCCAGTGTTGACATGTGGCAAGACGCTCCTCGGGGCACGTCTTGCTGGGGCCTCTCTCCTCGAGGCGCTCAGTCAGACCCAGTGTTGACATGTGGCAAGACGCTCCACGGGGCGCGTCTTGCTTGGGCCTCTCTCCTGGAGGCGCTCAGTCAGACCCAGTGTTGACATGTGGCAAGACGCTCCTCGGGGCGCGTCTTGCTTGGGCCTCTCTCCTGGAGGCTCTCAGTCAGACCCGGTGGTGACATGTGGCAAGACGCTCCTCGGGGCGCGTCTTTTTAGGGCCTCTCTCCTGGAGGCGCTCAGTCAGACCCAGTGGTGACATGTGGCAAGACGCTCCTCGGGGCACGTATTGCTTGGGCCTCTCTCCTGGAGGCCCTCTGTCAGACCCAGTGTTGACATGTGGCAAGACGCTCCTCGGGGCGCGTCTTGCTTGGGCCTCTCTCCTGGAGGCCCTCAATCAGACCCAGTGTTGACACGTGGCAAGACGCTCCTCGGGGCGCGTCTTGCTTGGGCCTCTCTCCTGGAGGCGCTCAGTCAGACCGAGTAGTGACATGTGGCATGACGCTCCTCGGGGCGCGTCTTGCTTGGGCCTCTCTCCTGGAGGCGCTCAGTCAGACCCAGTGGTGACATGTGGCAAGACACTCCTCGGGGCGCGTCTTGCTTGGGCCTCTCTCCTGGAGGCCCGCTCTCAGACCCAGTGTTGACATGTGGCAAGACGCTCCTCGGGGCGCGTCTTGCTTGGGCCTCTCTCCTGGAGGCGCTCAGTCAGACCCAGTGGTGACATGTGGCTAGACGCTCCTCGGGGCACGTATTGCTTGGGCCTCTCTCCTGGAGGCCCTCTGTCAGACCCAGTGTTGACATGTGGCAAGACGCTCCTCGGGGCGTGTCTTGCTTGGGCCTCTCTCCTGGAGGCCCTCAATCAGACCCAGTGTTGACACGTGGCAAGACGCTCCTCGGGGCGCGTCTTGCTTGGGCCTCTCTCCTGGAGGCGTTCAGTCAGACCGAGTAGTGACATGTGGCAAGACGCTCCTCGGGACGCGTCTTACTTGGGCCTCTCTCCTGGAGGCGCTCAGTCAGACCCAGTGGTGACATGTGGCAAGACGCTCCTCGGGCGCGTATTGCTTGGGCCTCTCTCCTGGAGGCCCTCTGTCAGACCCAGTGTTGACATGTGGCAAGACACTCCTCGGGGCGCGTCTTGCTTGGGCTTCTCTCATGGAGGCCCTCAGTCAGACCCAGTGTTGACAAGTGTCAAGACACTCCAAGGGGCGCGTCTTGCTTGGGCCTCTCTCCTGGAGGCCCTCAGTCAGACCAATTGTTGACATGTGGCAAGACGCTCCTCGGGGCGCTTCTTGCTTGGGCCTCTCTCCTGGAGACGCTCAGTCAGACCCAGTTTTGACATGTGGCAAGACGCTCCTCTGGGCGCTTCATGCTTGGGCCTCTCTCCTGGAGGCGCTCAGTCAGACCCAGTGTTGACACGTGGCAAGACGCTCCTCGGGGCGCGTCTTGCTTGGGCCTCTCTCCTGGAGGCGTTCAGTCAGACCGAGTAGTGACGTGTGGCAAGACGCTCCTCTGGGCGCTTCTTGCTTGGGCCTCTCTCCTGGAGGCGCTCAGTCAGACCCAGTGATTACACGTGGCAAGATGCTCCTCGGGGAGCGTCTTGCTTGGGCCTCTCTCCTGGAGGCGTTCAGTCAGACCGAGTAGTGACGTGTGGCAAGACGCTCCTCGGGGCGCGTCTTGCTTGGGCTTCTCTCATGGAGGCCCTCAGTCAGACCCAGTGTTGACAAGTGTCAAGACACTCCTCGGGGCGCGTCTTGCATGGGCCTCTCTCCTGGAGGCCCTCAGTCAGACCCATTGGTTACATGTGGCAAGACGCTCCTCGGGGCGCTTCTTGCTTGGGCCTCTCTCCTGGAGGCGCTCAGTCAGACCCAGTGTTGACATGTGGCAAGACGCTCCTCTGGGCGCTTCTTGCTTGGGCCTCTCTCCTGGAGGCGCTCAGTCAGACCCAGTGATGACACGTGGCAAGATGCTCCTCGGGGAGCGTCTTGCTTGGGCCTCTCTCCTGGAGGCGTTCAGTCAGACCGAGTAGTGAAGTGTGGCAAGACGCTCCTCGGGGCGCGTCTTACTTGGGCCTCTCTCCTGGAGGCGCTCAGTCAGACCCAGTGGTGACATGTGGCAAGACGCTCCTCGGGGCACGTATTGCTTGGGCCTCTCTCCTGGAGGCCCTCTGTCAGATCCAGTGTTGACATGTGGCAAGATGCTCCTCGGGGCGCGTGTTGCTTGGGCTTCTCTCATGGAGGCCCTCAGTCAGACCCAGTGTTGACAAGTGTCAAGACACTCCTCGGGGCGCGTCTTGCTTGGGCCTCTCTCCTGGAGGCGCTCAGTCAGACCCATTGTTGACATGTGGCAAGACGCTCCTCGGGGCGCGTCTTGCTTGGGCTTCTCTCCTGGAGGCCCTCAGTCAGACCCATTGTTGACATGTGGCAAGACGCTCCTCGGGGCGCTTCTTGCTTGGGCCTCTCTCCTGGAGGCGCTCAGTCAGACCCAGTGTTGACATGTGGCAAGACGCTCCTCTGGGCGCTTCTTGCTTGGGCCTCTCTCCTGGAGGCGCTCAGTCAGACCCAGTGTTGACATGTGGCAAGACGCTCCTCGGGGCACATCTTGCTTGGGCCTCTCTCCTCGAGGCGCTCAATCAGACCCAGTGTTGACATGTGGCAAGACGCTCCTCGGGGCGCGTCTTGCTTGGGCCTCTCTCCTGGAGGCGCTCAGTCAGACCCAGTGTTGACATGTGGCAAGACGCTCCTCGGGGCGCGTCTTGCTTGGGCCTCTCTCCTGGAGGCTCTCAGTCAGACCCGGTGGTGACATGTGGCAAGACGCTCCTCGGGGCGCGTCTTTTTAGGGCCTCTCTCCTGGAGGCGCTCAGTCAGACCCAGTGGTGACATGTGGCAAGACGCTCCTCGGGGCACGTATTGCTTGGGCCTCTCTCCTGGAGGCCCTCTGTCAGACCCAGTGTTGACATGTGGCAAGACGCTCCTCGGGGCGCGTCTTGCTTGGGCCTCTCTCCTGGAGGCCCTCAATCAGACCCAGTGTTGACACGTGGCAAGACGCTCCTCGGGGCGCGTCTTGCTTGGGCCTCTCTCCTGGAGGCGCTCAGTCAGACCGAGTAGTGACATGTGGCATGACGCTCCTCGGGGCGCGTCTTGCTTGGGCCTCTCTCCTGGAGGCGCTCAGTCAGACCCAGTGGTGACATGTGGCAAGACACTCCTCGGGGCGCGTCTTGCTTGGGCCTCTCTCCTGGAGGCCCGCTGTCAGACCCAGTGTTGACATGTGGCAAGACGCTCCTAGGGGCGCGTCTTGCTTGGGCCTCTCTCCTGGAGGCGCTCAGTCATACCGAGTGCTGACATGTGGCAAGACGCTCCTCGGGGCGCGTCTTGCTTGGGCCTCTCTCCTGGAGGCGCTCAGTCAGACCCAGTGGTGACATATGGCAAGACGCTCCTCGGGGGGCGTGTTGCTTGGGCCTCTCTCCTGGAGGCCCTCTGTCAGACCCAGTGTTGACATGTGGCAAGACGCTCCTCGGGGCGCATCTTGCTTGGGCCTCTCTCCTGGAGGCGCTCAGTCAGACCCATTGTTGACATGTGGCAAGACGCTCCTTGGGGCGCTTCTTGCTTGGGCCTCTCTCCTGGAGGCGCTCAGTCAGACCCAGTGTTGACTTGTGGCAAGACGCTCCTCGGGGCGCTTCTTGCTTGGGCCTCTCTCCTGGAGGCCCTCAGTCAGACCCATTGTTGACATGTGGCAAGACGCTCCTCGGGACGCTTCTTGCTTGGGCCTCTCTCCTGGAGGCGCTCAGTCAGACCCAGTGTTGACATGTGGCAAGACGCTCCTCGGGGCGCTTCTTGCTTGGGCCTCTCTCCTGGAGGCGCTCAGTCAGACCCAGTGTTGACATGTGGCAAGACGCTCCTCTGGGCACGTCTTGCTTGGGCCTCTCTCCTGGAGGCGCTCAGTCAGACCCAGTGTTGACATGTGGCAGGACGCTCCTCGGGGCGCGTCTTGCTTGGGCCTCTCTCCTGGAGGCGCTCAGTCAGACCCAGTGTTGACATGTGGCAAGACGCTGCTCGGGGCGCGTCTTACTTGGGCCTCTCTCCTGGAGGCGCTCAGTCAGACCCAGTGTTGACATGTGGCAAGACGCTCCTCGGGGCACGTCTTGCTTGGGCCTCTCTCCTGGAGGCGCTCAGCCAGACCCAGTGTTGACATGTGGCAAGACGCTCCTCGGGGCGCGTCTTACTTGGGCCTCTCTCCTGGAGGCGCTCAGTCAGACCCAGTGTTGACATGTGGCAAGACGCTCCTCGGGGCGCGTCTTGCTTGGGCCTCTCTCCTGGAGGCTCTCAGTCAGACCCAATGGTGACATGTGGCAAGATGCTCCTCGGGCCGCGTCTTGCTTGGGCCTCTCTCCTGGAGAAGCTCAGTCAGACCGAGTGCTGACATGTGGCAAGACGCTCCTCGGGGCGCGTCTTGCTTGGGCCTCTCTCCTGGAGGCGCTCAGTCAGACCCAGTGGTGACATGTGGCTAGACGCTCCTCGGGGCACGTATTGCTTGGGCCTCTCTCCTGGAGGCCCTCTGTCAGACCCAGTGGTGACATGTGGCAAGACGCTCCTCGGGGCGCGTCTTGCTTGGGCCTCTCTCCTGGAGGCCCTCAATCAGACCCAGTGTTGACACGTGGCAAGACGCTCCTCGGGGCGCGTCTTGCTTGGGCCTCTCTCCTGGAGGCGTTCAGTCAGACCGAGTAGTGACATGTGGCAAGACGCTCCTCGGGACGCGTCTTACTTGGGCCTCTCTCCTGGAGGCGCTCAGTCAGACCCAGTGGTGACATGTGGCAAGACGCTCCTCGGGCGCGTATTGCTTGGGCCTCTCTCCTGGAGGCCCTCTGTCAGACCCAGTGTTGACATGTGGCAAGACACTCCTCGGGGCGCGTCTTGCTTGGGCTTCTCTCATGGAGGCCCTCAGTCAGACCCAGTGTTGACAAGTGTCAAGACACTCCAAGGGGCGCGTCTTGCTTGGGCCTCTCTCCTGGAGGCCCTCAGTCAGACCAATTGTTGACATGTGGCAAGACGCTCCTCGGGGCGCTTCTTGCTTGGGCCTCTCTCCTGGAGACGCTCAGTCAGACCCAGTGTTGACATGTGGCAAGACGCTCCTCTGGGCGCTTCTTGCTTGGGCCTCTCTCCTGGAGGCGCTCAGTCAGACCCAGTGTTGACATGTGGCAAGACGCTCCTCGGGGCACGTCTTGCTTGGGCCTCTCTCCTGGAGGCGCTCAGTCAGACCCAGTTTTGACATGTGGCAAGACGCTCCTCGGGGCGCGTCTTGCTTGGGCCTCTCTCCTGGAGGCGCTCAGTCAGACCCAGTGTTGACACGTGGCAAGACGCTCCTCGGGGCGCGTCTTGCTTGGGCCTCTCTCCTGGAGGCGTTCAGTCAGACCGAGTAGTGACGTGTGGCAAGACGCTCCTCGGGGCGCGTCTTACTTGGGCCTCTCTGCTGGAGGGGCTCAGTCAGACCCAGTGGTGACATGTGGCAAGACGCTCCTCGGGGCACGTATTGCTGGGGCCTCTCTCCTGGAGGCCCTCTGTCAGACCCAGTGTTGACATGTGGCAAGACGCTCCTCGGGGCGCGTCTTGCTTGGGCTTCTCTCATGGAGGCCCTCAGTCAGACCCAGTGTTGACAAGTGTGAAGACACTCCTCGGGGCGCGTCTTGCTTGGGCCTCTCTCCTGGAGGCCCTCAGTCAGACCCATTGGTTACATGTGGCAAGACGCTCCTCGGGGCGCTTCTTGCTTGGGCCTCTCTCCTGGAGGCGCTCAGTCAGACCCAGTGTTGACATATGGCAAGACACTCCTCTGGGCGCTTCTTGCTTGGGCCTCTCTCCTGGAGGCGCTCAGTCAGACCCAGTGATGACACGTGGCAAGATGCTCCTCGGGGAGCGTCTTGCTTGGGCCTCTCTCCTGGAGGCGTTCAGTCAGACCGAGTAGTGACGTGTGGCAAGACGCTCCTCGGGGCGCGTCTTACTTGGGCCTCTCTCCTGGAGGCGCTCAGTCAGACCCATTGGTGACATGTGGCAAGACGCTCCTCGGGGCACGTATTGCTTGGGCCTCTCTCCTGGAGGCCCTCTGTCAGATCCAGTGTTGACATGTGGCAAGATGCTCCTCGGGGCGCGTCTTGCTTGGGCTTCTCTCATGGAGGCCCTCAGTCAGACCCAGTGTTGACAAGTGTAAAGACACTCCTCGGGGCGCGTCTTGCTTGGGCCTCTCTCCTGGAGGCGCTCAGTCAGACCCATTGTTGACATGTGGCAAGACGCTCCTCGGGGCGCGTCTTGCTTGGGCTTCTCTCCTGGAGGCCCTCAGTCAGACCCATTGTTGACATGTGGCAAGACGCTCCTCGGGGCGCTTCTTGCTTGGGCCTCTCTCCTGGAGGCGCTCAGTCAGACCCAGTGTTGACATGTGGCAAGACGCTCCTCTGGGCGCTTCTTGCTTGGGCCTCTTTCCTGGAGGCGCTCAGTCAGACCCAGTGTTGACATGTGGCAAGACGCTCCTCGGGGCACGTCTTGCTTGGGCCTCTCTCCTCGAGGCGCTCAATCAGACCCAGTGTTGACATGTGGCAAGACGCTCCTCGGGGCGCGTCTTGCTTGGGCCTCTCTCCTGGAGGCGCTCAGTCAGATCCAGTGTTGACATGTGGCAAGACGCTCCTCGGGGCGCGTCTTGCTTGGGCCTCTCTCCTGGAGGCTCTCAGTCAGACCCGGTGGTGACATGTGGCAAGACGCTCCTCGGGGCGCGTCTTTTTAGGGCCTCTCTCCTGGAGGCGCTCAGTCAGACCCAGTGGTGACATGTGGCAAGACGCTCCTCGGGGCACGTATTGCTTGGGCCTCTCTCCTGGAGGCCCTCTGTCAGACCCAATGTTGACATGTGGCAAGACGCTCCTCGGGGCGCGTCTTGCTTGGGCCTCTCTCCTGGAGGCCCTCAATCAGACCCAGTGTTGACACGTGGCAAGACGCTCCTCGGGGCGCGTCTTGCTTGGGCCTCTCTCCTGGAGGCGCTCAGTCAGACCGAGTAGTGACATGTGGCATGACGCTCCTCGGGGCGCGTCTTGCTTGGGCCTCTCTCCTGGAGGCGCTCAGTCAGACCCAGTGGTGACATGTGGCAAGACACTCCTCGGGGCCCGTCTTGCTTGGGCCTCTCTCCTGGAGGCCCGCTGTCAGACCCAGTGTTGACATGTGGCAAGACGCTCCTAGGGGCGCGTCTTGCTTGGGCCTCTCTCCTGGAGGCGCTCAGTCATACCGAGTGCTGACATGTGGCAAGACGCTCCTCGGGGCGCGTCTTGCTTGGGCCTCTCTCCTGGAGGCGCTCAGTCAGACCCAGTGGTGACATATGGCAAGACGCTCCTCGGGGGGCGTGTTGCTTGGGCCTCTCTCCTGGAGGCCCTCTGTCAGACCCAGTGTTGACATGTGGCAAGACGCTCCTCGGGGCGCTTCTTGCTTGGGCCTCTCTCCTGGAGGCGCTCAGTCAGACCCAGTGTTGACATGTGGCAAGACGCTCCTCGGGGCGCTTCTTGCTTGGGCCTCTCTCCTGGAGGCACTCTGTCAGACCCAGTGTTGACATGTGGCAAGACGCTCCTCGGGGCGCTTCTTGCTTGGGCCTCTCTCCTGGAGGTGCTCAGTCAGACCCAGTGTTGACATGTGGCAAGACGCTCCTCGGGGCACGTCTTGCTTGGGCCTCTCTCCTGGAGGCGCTCAGTCAGACCCAGTGTTGACATGTGGCAAGACGCTCCTCGGGGCGCGTCTTGCTTGGGCCTCTCTCCTGGAGGCGCTCAGTCAGACCCAGTGTTGACATGTGGCAAGACGCTGCTCGGGGCGCGTCTTACTTGGGCCTCTCTCCTGGAGGCTCTCAGTCAGACCCTGTGGTGACATGTGGCAAGACGCTCCTCGGGGCGCGTCTTGCTTGGGCCTCTCTCCTGGAGGCCCGCTGTCAGACCCAGTGTTGACATGTGGCAAGACGCTCCTAGGGGCGCGTCTTGCTTGGGCCTCTCTCCTGGAGGCGCTCAGTCATACCGAGTGCTGACATGTGGCAAGACGCTCCTCGGGGCGCGTCTTGCTAGGGCCTCTCTCCTGGAGGCGCTCAGTCAGACCCAGTGGTGACATATGGCAAGACGCTCCTCGGGGGGCGTGTTGCCCTGGCCTCTCTCCTGGAGGCCCTCTGTCAGACCCAGTGTTGACATGTGGCAAGACGCTCCTCGGGGCGCTTCTTGCTTGGGCCTCTCTCCTGGAAGCGCTCAGTCAGACCCAGTGTTGACATGTGGCAAGACGCTCCTCGGGGCACGTCTTGCTTGGGCCTCTCTCCTGGAGGCGCTCAGTCAGACCCAGTGTTGACATGTGGCAAGACGCTCCTCTTGGCGCGTCTTGCTTGGGCCTCTCTCCTGGAGCCTCTCAGTCAGACCCAGTGGTGACATGTGGCAAGACGCTCCTCGGGGCGCGTCTTGCTTGGGCCTCTCTCCTGGAGGCGCTCAGTCAGATCGAGTGCTGACATGTGGCAAGACGCTCCTCGGGGCGCGTCTTGCTTGGCCCTCTCTCCTGGAGGCGCTCAGTCAGACCCAGTGGTGACATGTGGCTAGACGCTCCTCGGGGCACGCATTGCTTGGGCCTCTCTCCTGGAGGCCCTCTGTCAGACCCAGTGTTGACATGTGGCAAGACGCTCCTCGGGGCGCGTCTTTCTTGGGCCTCTCTCCTGGAGGCTCTCAGTCAGACCCAGTGGTGACATGTGGCAAGACGCTCCTCGGGGCGCGTCTTGCTTGGGCCTCTCTCCTGGAGGCCCGCTGTCAGACCCAGTGTTGACA